>NC_064620.1:458577108-459827108 GCF_023898315.1 Schistocerca nitens | reverse complement strand
GAATTACTTTGCAACTATTTACCATTATGTGCTTTAACTTACTTTAACTGTGCTTCATAAACTTTGTAAGCTAAGGCTACTCCCCTACTATATAAATCCTTATTACTGAGGCAGCAGTGAGCGGTCAGGATATTTTACTATTGATCGAATTGTTCCCAACCATACGCCATGTTGAGATAGTTTTTCGTTTGTTTTGCGCGGTGCAGTTTTCACAGTGCTACCCCGAGACAAACAAACTGGCAAACGAAACACCGTGCCTTTCCCAAAACGCGGTGTACATTTTTCCAGAATGTTTGACAAGGTGTCGTATTTAAAAAAATATCTGACCTGAGCAACAATAATATACTCACTAAACCACCGCTTGTATTTCAAAAGAGCTTCTCTGCTTAGAATTCTGTTTGCACGTTAACTCACCAAAATTTACAAACATTAAATAACAAAAACAGCGCTGGTTGATATTTTCTGCGACCTGTCTAAGGCACCTAACTGTGCGAATCAATGTTTTCCCAGATAAACCGAGGTCTTGTCGGATAAATGGTGCAGTCAACTTTCAGTCTAAACTCCCCCGCGTCCGTGCAGGTGTAACTGAATGACCCGCAAGGTAATTTCTGTCTCAATGACAAATCCTATTACGTTAATACTGTCCACAATGTCTACATTGTTTCTCCTCAGGTTGTTCCCACGTCACCAGAATGAAGTCGCGAAAATGATACGATATTTCGATCGACATATTTCTGTCGAAAAAAAATCACGATTACGTGGCAACTTTAGTGCGATAATCTGAAATTGTCTGCGTCTGTCCGTATGTTGACAGTTTGTCCTCGATAAAAATTATACAGACGGGTCCAAAAAATGTATCCACTGTTTAAAAGTCCATAACTTGCAAACTAATTGACTGAGTTGTCTCATTTTTGGTGAAAGTGTAGCTTAAGGTCCAACTTAAAGATATCACTGTAGGTGTTCGATATGGTCACCATTAACATCCACACACAAACGATGCTGCCGAACTGCAGCACGAACTACTGACTGCAACGTGTTCAGTTGGGTATTTGCACATGAATGTACGATCGAAGTTCATCCAATGTGCGTGGCTTTTGTCGTTAAAAGACGTCCTTTAGTGTTCCCCACAGGTAAAAGTCCGGGGGAGTTAGGTCTGGAGAACGTGGTGGATACTCCACAGCACCTCTTCGGCCTATCCATCTTCCTGGTAGATTTTCATTGAGATACGCCCTGAAACAATTTTGGTAGTGGGCTGGGCTACCATCTTGTTGACAGTAAACTCTTCCGTCTCCACCCAGAGAGAGGTGAGGAGGGCAGAAAAGCCACACGGAAGAAAGGTGAGAGCTTGAGAGCGTGAAGGGAGAGGCAAGTTGGGTTTAGGAGGAGTCATACACTATGGGAGTGACTCACCTGTATCCTTGTCAGACACTGAATCTCCATTTTCGACCGGTTTGTAGCGGTTGTGGTGTTGCCAACAGTTTCCCCTTTATCTGTTGTGGGCTATGGCTCTTGCACTGAAGATGTTAGCTCGACCAGAAGTGTAACCGTGGTGGGAAGACGTGAACACTTCAACACGTTTTCACTTGAATTTCGCTTAATTTCCTGAATAGCAGAGTTCATAGAGTCTACTGTTTGCACCAAATCATCAAAGACGAATGTGACGGAATCATCATCTGAAGTACCAGTTCGTGAGGGTACTTTATTGTCCTGCTGCAGAAGAATACGCTTCCTCACGAGGGCTTTTTTGCTGTTCTCACTGTTTTTCCAAGTGTTCGACCCCCAGCAGATCGGATTTCTGAGCCCACTTGAGATTTTCCACTCTGGTGATGTCTTTACATGCTTCTTCTTTGAACGGTCCCTGGCTGCTTCTTCTCCGAAAGCTGCCACGATTGCCTGACGAGCCAGCATAGCTGCAGAACGCCTGGATCGACAATTCGGAAAAATGCCACCCACCCCATCTTTATCTGGCTTCGTGCAAGACCACTGCAGAATGTCATTTTCAGCAACAATCCATGTCCATTCTGATGAACCTTCTAAGCTACCAGATGACAATCCACTGACGCTTTATTTCTTATAATGGGAAGTTGGTTCCAGTGCTGAAACTGTTTTCAGAGGAATGCTAGTTACCGAGATTTTTCTCATTCTCTTTGCAAAGTTTCAAGACCACTCTTTGGGTTTTGTCATTATTGGTTTGACGCAGATCATCAGCGGTCTTCCTCCGATGCTCTGATGTTTGAACTGAATTAGACGACTGTTTATGCAAAAAAGGAGACTTACCCTTGGCAGCATTATTCCGTTTCGGCTTCTGAGCCGAAAATAGAGCGGCAAATTTCTGAGCTTCTGAGGGCACAGAACCAAGTCAGTTGTCCCAGGGATATTTGTGGGTATGAAAGCTCTGTTTTCTACTGAGTTTTCTTAGGTTCACTATGAGCTTTTTGTTCTACAGAGCACTTGACAGACCGTTTCATGGATGATGCTTTCCTATCTTCAGACATCTTACCCAGGATGGCGTCTTTCAGAGCAGACTGAGATCTACGTTTCTCCGCCACTGCTGCGGTTGACGTTGTATCAACGGTGGCAGCTTCCAATGGGAGGCGATCTTTACATTTCTTTGCCACTCCTCCAAACGACGTTGTACCAAGGATATCGTCTTTCGTTGGAAGGCGTTCTGAATGTGTTTTTTCTACTCATCCAGTCAACGTTTAATCAAGATTGGGAACTTTCAATGGAAATCGACCTTTACATTTCTTTTCCTGTCCGTCAGTAGACGCCGAAATCGTCTGTGGAGGCCGACTTCTTCGTGTCTTAACCAGTTCTCCAGTCAGTGGGGTGCCTCGCTGCCCCTCCGTTGGCGATGCAGTCTCTGTGTCCCTCAGCGGCGTTTCGGTAACAGTAGCCTCTGAACGAGCAGAAGTCCAGAAGCCCACCTGCTACATTTTGAATTTCATATTAAAAGTCAGACTATTCTTAGAGTTGCAAAATCAACCCCTTTACTCGGCCCTTGACAGTGATAAATGATTCTGGAAACACATGCTAAGTATTAATACAAACATTCTTATTAACACTTTCTTGGCATATAAAAGCGACGGAAAGCTGTCAGCTTTCCTGACTGGTGGCAATGGATACCACGACTTTTCAGCGAGTCTCGTAGGAGTTACTTTCCAGTGGAATGTCCCTGGTTGCCTCCAAGGACACTACTTCCCTCGCATCCTTTTTTGGATGTGGTTACGTTAGTTCATTTACGTATGTTGCCAGAAACCAAGAAGTATCACGAAGGAATAAGCACATGGTGTGCTAGATGATGGATACGTAATACTCCACGTTACACAGCACTTGATGCTGCACACGGACATCTTTTACTGAAGCTTGACGTTTGGTGCGGTAAGATGGCGGCGTTAGGAAGTCTGTGTATAGTACTACAATTTTTCGAAACGAAATGACTCAAGTTTTACAAAATGGTCTAAACAAGCTCTGCAGTTGAGCAAATGTTTGAGTACTGATCAAGTTTAACACATACATTGTAGAACCATGTTATGAGAAGAATGCTAAATTACAAATACACACGTTCAACGCCGACTTTAGCTTTCGTAAGAACACTCAAATGAATAACGACATTTGTTACCAATGACAAATAGCACGTTCTATCTATAGGAGCATTTTCATAACGGCTGTACTATATGCAGAAAAGCCGAAGTTGATCAAAATTGACTTAGAACGTATCATTAAGCTACATCTGCTAATACTGGATTCACATGTATATACACTATCTGAGCACTGCCGGTATTTCAAGTAAGACGAACTGTAATGTAAAATTTTAGACTTACATACAGTACAAAAGATAAGTATGCAAGATGCTTGCACTAAGTCATGTTCCATTCCTTGTAGTTTACGTTTCCTGTGCGGAAAACTACTGCTCAATACGCCGCATGTAGTGACCAGTGCGTCAGAACTCTAAAGGTAAATATATATTTTTGATTTACAATATACAGAATTACGCGTTAGAAAAATAGTTTTAGGTTCAGACTCGTGTTAGTAAGGCGAAAATTGCGTATATCGGTGGTAAATTTTCAGTCCCAGAAGTAACAGCGCAGTAGGGTTTGATTCAGGTGCAACAAACAGTAGAGAAGCAGGGAAAACTACTTGTACCAATAATTTGTCACTCTGGAACAGAACCTGATATGGAAATCCACGGAGAAAGATACTTTTTTCGAAACACATTTAGTGACGACACATAATGAGACGCTGGAGTGCAAGACGTTACAATGACAGTACGAAATTTCGAATATTCTTAAATCACCCACATCCTCCACTCTGTCTCTCGCTAAAGAGAGAGCCTAATCAGATAGTGATCTGGAGCCACTGAAAGACAGTTACGGGTCAGATTCAACACCCACAGAAATGTAGAGGCACTTTGCCTAGATTGCACTCAGATTAACTGGCAAAGCAGAAAGATAAAAATCTGTTGTTGACGTACAATATTCAGAATTACGCCACAGATAATTAGGTCTAGATTCGCACTCGTGTTAGTATGGCAAAGAGTGCAGTATATCGGTGGTAAATTTTCAGTCCCAGAAGTAACACAGCAACGGGCTTTGATTCTGGTGCAACAAACAGTAGAGAAGCAGTGCAAAACTGCTTGTACCAACAATTTGTCTTTCTGGCGCAGAAGGGATGAAGCACTGTCATCATGGTCGTTATAATTAGATTCGTCGTGGTCAGAACCTGATATGGAAATCCACGGAGAAAGCAACTTTTTTCGAAACACATTTAGTGACGACACATAATGGGAAACTAGAGTCCGAGATGTTACACTGACAGTACGAAATTTCGGATGTTCTTAAATCACCCACATCCTCCAGTCGGTCTCCCGCTAAAGAGAGAGCCTAATCAGACAGTGATCTGGAGCCACCGTAAGACAGTTACAGGCCAGATTCAACACCCACAGAAATGAAGAGGCACTTTGCTTAGATTGCACTCAGATTACCTGGCAAAGCAGAAAGACAAAAATCTGTTGTTGACGTACAATATTCAGAATTACGCCATAGAAATTTAGTTCTAGATTCCCACTCGTGTTAGTATGGCAAAGATTGCAGTATATCGGTGGTAAATTTTCAGTCCCAGAAGTAACACAGCAACAGGCTTTGATTCTGATGCAACAGACAGTAGAGAAGCAGGGCAAAACTGCTTGTACCAACAATTTGTCTCTCTGGCGCAGAAGGGATGAAGCACTGTCGTCATGGTCGTTATAATTAGATTCGTCGTGGTTAGAACCTGAGATGGAAAACCAATGAGACAGCGACTTTGTTCGAAACGCTTGTAGCGACGACACATAATGGGACACTAGAATCCGAGTTGTTACACTGACAGTACGAAATTTCGAATGTTCTTAAATCATCCACATCCTCCACTCTGTCCCTCGCTAAAGAGGGAGCTAAATGAGACAGTGACCTGGAGGCACTGTACGATAGTTACAGGCCAGATTCAACACCCACAGAAATGTAGAGACACTTTGCCTAGATTGCACTCAGGTTAACTGGCAAAGCAGAAAAACAAAAATCTGTTGTTGACGTACAATATTGCAACGGCTCCATGTAAGCCGCTACATGGCTCGACTCAACTAAAGACACCTGAGTGCCCTTCCGACACTTAGGGAAGAGCCTGATGATACCTAGTAAGATTGGGTTATTTAAATATAGACGATCATTTTAATATTAGATATGGTAATTGTCTGCAAAGTGTGAATGCGAACGTATGATGAGGTATGCGTGAGATGTCGACTGTGGGTGTGCTATAGGCATAGTGGAAGTGTAGCCAGCCTCGAATCTAGTAGAGCGTGACTGCGTTGGACCAGAGAGGAATAAGCTCCACGCTCATCATTAGCGCTCGTTAGGTTGACAAATAACCGTGTGCGGTATCTCTGAGTCCTTGCGGCCACGATGTGTGGACACGGACGAGGGAGACCGTATCGGGGTTGTTGCTGGGAAGACCCGGGTGAGTAAGGACGCTCTGCTCTATCGCTCCGATAGTTAGCGAAGATTTAGAATTCCGTGTTCACTTTGAACTTGGAAGCAGCTTCCCTGCTGAGGAAAGCCACTATGGTATTTCCTAGAATCATCTCGGTTAGGAGAGATAGGGAGATGATTTCTTTTGCCAAGTAATTTCATGGGAATTGTGTTCACTGCACTTGGGAGTGAACAGGCGCTCATTGCCGAGTAATATTCAGAATTGCTCAATATGCATTTCAGTGTGAGTGTGAAGTATATATGCAAAGAGTATTTTATTTAAATGTGTTTATTGACTACTGATTGTGGAGAGATTGGTAACACGTGGTCCACAGACCCCGTGCATTTCTTGGTGAGAAGCTTCAGCTCGACGTAATCACATTTCGTGATCGAGCTGGATCTTCTACTTAAATTCACGCGTGTGATTTAATTGTTCCTTCATAATATCCAGTAAAACTCGCGGAGTTAGTTAAACGTGAAGACGGGACTTGCCCGAATTAAAGTTACAGTTGGAACCATGTGCTCTCTCCCAATGTTGTCCCACTTGGTGTATGGGAACCTTCCTCTTTTATCTGTTAGATAAAATGATTAGAGTGAATGTTTAGTGTGTGTGTGTGTGTGTGTGTGGCTAAATGATGATAGAAATGTGCAGGCGGTAGTCATTGTCGATTCACGGCACATGTTAGCCGGATGTTTAACTAAGTCTACTTAGATATGTTACTATTTGTAGCACCAGCATTCCGTGATAAGTGAGAGGGAATATTTGAGATGGTAATGTTTATTGAATAAATGTGATTGTGTTATTATATAAATATGTTACAGTGACGTCTCCCAGCCACACCATATTCCCATATCATTTCACAGAATATTTGGTATGCGTATTTCAGTTAATCACCTGTCTATGTCCCACTCATGGGCATATTTCATTAAAAAAACTCTGTAAGGTGGTATTAAAACTTCATTATAATAATATTCTAATTCTAACTTGATCACAACCACCGAATAAAACCTTAGTTTGGGTATTGATGCTTGTTGCTGCAAATGGCCGCCGGCATCTTCTATAGTACAGGTCCCATTTATAAAATTGAGGATGCCTGCAGAGGGTGCGGAAAGCAAGTATCATGCATAATGGCGACCCTGCCAGAATCTCGTTCAATTTAGGATCCCATATGATACTGCGAGATTGCTAGGATGTGCTAACAAAATTAAATTTCCACAGGATTCATAATTCCTATTTGTGAATAGAACCAGCATTGAGAATACGGAGTTGAATATACTGCGTTGCTTGTGATTTTATTTGTGTGATTTTGGGGGCAATTTTCTTGTGTGTATTTATTCATGTATTTTGGGGGAATTTCAAATGTGTTAGGCTGCGTGTGACTAAATAAATGTGTTAGGTTGCGTGTGACCAAATAAATGTACTAGGTTGCGTGTGAAATTAACTTACGTTAAGCTACGAGAATTTGTCGCGATTCGTGCAGCGAAAGTAGGAAGTCTGTTTTCCGCGAGCGAAGCTGTTATTTAGGCACTTAGTCCGGAACGTAAGCCTAGTGTCCAGAGTGGAGACACGTGCTCGCTCGAGGAGTGGTGCTAGGGAAAACCGGACAGGTGAGGAGGAAGTTATCCTCAATCATGTAGCTGCGGAGAGAGACGAGGCAGGCAACGGGTGTTAGCAAGATTTCAGCGGCGCTACGGCAATGTTGAACTTGGAAAATGAGCAGGCTAATTCCACACCAAATAGCGGGACTTCGGACCCGAGAGCGAGCGCAGATGAATTAGAGAATGCATCGAGTAGCCAAAATGCGCCGACCAATGCAGACACAAATAGTAACACGTGGATGACCGAATTGGTCAAAATGATAGAAAAGAAGCGAGAACGATCTTAAGTGCAGTAAATTCCAGATTAGAAGAAAATAATAAAAGGCAGGAAGAATATAATAAAAGGCAGGAAGCGAAATTCGAGGGCATGATGTCCGAAATCGAAGGGGTTCGAAAGGACGTCAATGAGAAATTCGAAGTGGTTGGCAGTAAACTAAACGCCCTCGAAAAGGAACAAAAAAAGGTTAGGATCGAAATGAAAACCCACGGGGAAAAATTAGAAAAGGGGCTCCAAACTTTAAGGGAACGATGCATTACCGAAAAGAAAAAGGTAATAGCGCGAGTAAAAGCAGTAGAAGCAACGCAAGAAAAGGTTCACGAAAATAGTAGGGCAATTGTGGATCTTGAGGAAAAGATAGATACGGTTAAGACATTAAATAGCGAGGAGACAAAGACAGTAAAGGAGGAGTTAGTAAAACTCGCGGAGAAGGTTGCGGACTTAACAATATCAGAGGGAAGCGAGAGTGCTGCAATTCTGAACTCAAGGGATAACGAGGACATACAGGCATTGCGGAATTTCAAGAAGGCCAATGCGAAGTCAATAGGCGGCAACGGATAGTTACCAATGACATATGTGAACGCATGGCCCACGTGGAAAATCTCCTCACTCACGGTGACGAGAGGGAGGACCACGTGTGCAAGGGCGCGTGTGAAAGCGAGGGACGCGATTCCGGACACGAGGATGATTACGAGGAGGCTAGTGAACGCAGAAATGTAGGGAGGTGTCGGGAACGACACCTAAAACCGTGCGCAGATCCATACCGGAGGGAAGTGGAAGGCTTCGATTATAAGCACTTTCTCTCCGTACGGAAGTTCGAAGTCTTTAGAAATTCTGTGAACGGAATCCACCCACGGGCTTTCTTGGAACATTACCAATTCTGTCTTCAGCCCAGTTGGCCGGATGAGTATAAAATCGAGTTCATGTTCGGGCATCTTGAGGCTGAACCCGCAGTACGGATGAGACCCATAGTGAGAAATTGTAAAACGGTGAAGGAGTTTCAGCATGAATTTCTCTCGGCATATTGGTCCGAAGCTGCGCAAGATCGGGTGAAACATCAGATAATGATGCTGCCGAGTCTTAGTCAATCCGGTTTCGCGAGTCCTGCAAGACTGTTTGAAAACATGTTGCAGAATAACCAATTCTTGTACAACCCTTACAGTCCGGGCGAATTGATAAGGCTGTGTATAATGAAGCTTCCAGCGCAGCTTCGCCATATCATATTAGCCGGGCGTTGTAAGGACGATTTAGAGTCGTTTAAATTACTCCAACAAGAATTGGAGTATGATATAGGACAATGTATACCGTAAAGGGTACGGACCGCAGGAGGACAGGACGTAGGAAGAAATAGGAGAGTGAGTCGCGGCCGCAGTAAAACGCGGAAGCGTACAAGTTCACATGTAGCGGAGCATGTGAATACCAGTTTCCAGCCATACAAGGCGAATTGGAAAAATGGTAACAAGCCCAGGGACACAATGGCCGGCACGACGGGCACGATAACCAGGATAAAGGTAGGAACAACCACGGGAATCGTGCGAATTCACCACAAAATAGGGGTGAAGGAAGCGAACAGGCCACAGGGAGAAAGAGAAGGGAAAATATCACCGACGACGTAGAAATCAGATCGGCCGATCCACGGAGGAATGCCCCAGAACCAGGAGGAAATCAAACATTATGACCTGTGCCAATCGAGGGAGACAACCTTAGTCGACCCCCGATAACGAATAACCGCGAGATAAGGTACATTGGTCAGGACGACATTAGGGAAACATTACGGGAGGAGCAGATGGATAATCGGATTTCGGCCGTCAGCCCAGTAATTGCGATCTCGGTGAAGGGAATTTCACTGGACTGCATAGTCGACACGGGAAGCCCGGGTTCGATCGTTAGTGAGGCCGCATTCCAGAAATGCAAGGAGACGGGAACTTTGCCGACTTTGCCGTTGCGAGGTACAAAGGTGAAGGGAGCGATATACGGGAAAAGTGTAGAGGTCAAGTGGCAGACTAGGATTACGTTCCAATGCCAGGGTGAAGAGTTCGAGGCAAACTTCTTCATTGTGGCCCTAATGAACACAGAAATGATTCTCGGGATGGATTTTATGAGTGCTCACCAGGCAATTGTAGACTTGGGTGGAGGCATCATGTCTCTGAACAGAGATGGAAACCCCGTAGAATTAAAGTTCAATAATTGGGTCCTACGGGACGGAGCGGAAACTAGCTGCCTACGAATTCTCACTTACCCGGAATTGCGCCCTGAGCCGGAGATCCTCATAAATTGTGTAAATGGCGTGAGTTTACCGTCCTCCACGCATGGAAAGGATGAGGTCTTCGAGAGAATAATTGATGAAAGCATGCGCAATGTCGGAGACATGCCAGAGGATGCCCGTGTACGATTATTAGAAGTTCTGAGGAACCATGAGAAAATATTCTCATACGCACTGGGTGCGATAAGTAACTTCGAGTACAAATTCAAAATACGAGAACATAAAAGGTTCTTCGTCAGGCCATACCCGATTCAACTAGCGCATAAAGAAAAGGTCAAGAAGGAGAGTGCGAAGATGTTAGAACAAGACGTTATAGAACGCGCCGTGAGTACATACAACTCACCACTCCTAGTAGTACCGAAAAGGGACGGATCGGTGAGGTTGGTGCTGGATTCTTGGCAAATAAATACGGTAATAAAGGCAGAAACAGACAGACCGGAAAGCCTGGAGCAATTATTGCAACGGTTTCATGGAGTGAAGGTGTTATCCTCCATAGACCTGCGAGCTAGTTACTGGCAAATCGTGTTGCATCAAGAGTGTAGGCAGTATACCGCGTTTTTATGCTACGGTAACTGCTACCAATTCAAACGGCTTCCGTTCGGGTTGAATATTTCGGCGGCGGCGTTCATACGAGGCTTGAACAGCATCCTTCTGGAAGACCTGCGTGAAAGAATTACGGTCTACGTCGACGACGTATCAATCTCGGAAAGTTCCTGGGAGGAACATAATGAAGTATTAAATCGATTATTAGACGCCTTCGAAAGAGCAGGAGTAACCGTAAACCTGGAAAAGTCGCAGTTCGGGCGCCAGAAGATAAAGTTCCTGGGACATATAGTTTCGGTGGACGGGATACAAACGGACCCGGACAAAATCAAGGCAATTGCGGAGTTCCCAAGACCCACGACTAAGCGACAACTAAGAGGATTCTTAGGAGTCGCGAATTTCTTTAAGAAATTTGTAAACCTAAGTGTGCTGTCCACGCCACGAAAAAAATGGTTCAAATGGCTCGGAGCACTATGGGACTCAACTGCTGTGGTCATAAGTCCCCTAGAACTTAGAACTACTTAAACCTAATTAACCTAAGGACAGCACACAACACCCAGCCATCACGAGGCAGAGAAAATCCCTGACCCCGCCGGGAATCGAACCCGGGAACCCGGACGTGGGATCCACGCCACGTCTTTGCACGCTTACTGGCAAGAACACGATCTGGTACTGGGACGAGCAAGCACAGAATGAGTTCGTGAGGTTAAAGAAAGCATTGGTGAATGCACCGATTCTCGCGCATCCAGATTTGAGTAGGGAATTTTATCTGATGATGGATAGCTCGTTAAACGGCCTCGGCGCGGTTCTCTTCCAAGGGGAAGACGAGAAGGATATGTTGGCATGGAAGCCCATATCTTTCGCGAGTAGAGTGCTGTCGAGGGCAGAGAGAAATTACTCGGTGACGGAACTCGAGGGACTCGCTGTCGTCTTTGCGTTTAGCAAATTTCGGTACTTCCTGTATGGGAGAAACACTAAATTGTTCACCGACCATCGGACATTACAATTTCTGATGTCGGCAAAGTTGGCCCACGGCAGGTTAGCTCGCTGGGAGCTGTATCTACAGGAGTTCGATTTCACAATTAAATACATTCCAGGAGAAAAAAACCTGATAGCAGATGCGTTGTCTCGGGCTCCGATAGGCCTAAAACACGGCATAGACGGTGACCCGGGCGAGAATAATTTCAGTATTCTCTACCTGAAAAACGTCACGTTCGAAAACTTTGTGACGATGTCACTAAAGAATGTCGGGCGCGAACAAGAGAAGGACCCAATACTGAAGGAGGTGAAGGAGAAGTGGAAGGACAGGTCCCAAGCTGCTATTCGGCAGTACTACCGAATAGAGAACGGAATCCTCTTCCGGAAACGGAGCATAGAAGATCCGCGATGGCTGGTGGTAATACCTGAAGAGCTAATAAATAAGCTAGTGTGGTATATACACCTAAGTTACGGACACTTCGGAGCACGGAAGTGCTTCCAGAAGTTACGAGACGCCTGTTACTTCAATAACATGCTAAAGAGGATACAGCGGGTAATTAGAGTGTGTAAACCATGCCAAAGGACGAAACCCCCCACCACATCTTTTGCTGCACCGATGTACCCGATCATTCCAAGCAGGTTGCGAGAGGTCGCCGTGGTGGACTTGTTCGGGCCAATAACTCGAACGAAATCTGGCTACGCGTTCATTCTTGTAGCCGTGGAATTGACGTCGAAGTTCGTTTGCTTTACTCCGCTGAGGAAAGCAACGGGGAAAACAGTGGCGGCGGCATTCGCGAACGATTTCGTGCGCGAGGTCGGGCCGGTGAAACGAGTGATATCGGATAACGGACCGCAATTCCGATCGAAACATTGGCTGCGGATGTTGAGGCGGAGGAAAATAAAGCCGAATTTTATATCCTTGTTCCACCCGTCGTCTAACCCCGCCGAGAGAATAATGAAGGAATTAGGGCGGCTGTGCAGGCTGTACTGTTATAGGAAGCATAACACGTGGGACATACACCTAAAGGCGTTTCAGGAGATCTTAAATGAAATGCCAAATGCCTCCACGATGTTGCCACCAGTGTTAGTGCTAAAGAATAAGGAGCCCCCTAATCGAATCTGGGAAGTCATACCTTGGCCAAAGGAAAGACAACCAAGACACAAGGAGGTCGTTGATTTCGCGCTGGAAAATATCAAGAGTGCGGCAGACAGGAGGCAAAAGGCGTACCAAAAGAAAACGAGAAAAATAAAATTCTTCATTGGACAGAAGGTGTGGGTTCGGTCACACAAACTGTCAAACAGAGGTAAGGGAATCTGCAAGAAGTTCCTAAGCCTGTACAATGATCCGTACCGTGTGTGCCGTATCCCTCATCCGAACGCAATAGAAGTACAGACACTGAGGACGAGAAAATCGAGAGGGCTTCATCACATATGAAACGTGAAACCCCTCATTGAATAAAAAAATGTGGAACAATAGAATATAGGTAAAACAGATTTAGAGTATATTGTATATGTTGTGTGTAAAATGGATTAGGATAAATTGTATTCCGAGCAATAAGATGTACCATGTGATCAATGAGCAGACAAGTCGCACATGAAAGTAAGGAGAGTAAGGACGAAATTACTCCAGAAGGAGATAAATATGTAAGGAGAAAGATTAATCCGTATCCAGAAGTTGTGTTACAGGAAGGAGCGGTAACCAGAATGAAGAGGAACGATGCAAAAACCTTAAATGAGGTGTACAAAGGAAAAAGGGTGTAAGTTATCGTAGAAACCGGTTGTAGTGGGAGTAGCGGTAATTGTGTGTGTAGGATTTTGTTATTATAAGGCATGTTTTGGTTGTTAATTATATGTGTCGTAGTTGTTACAATAGTGCATGTTTTGTAGTTAATTCTCTGTTATACCTGTTACAGTAGCGCATGTACTGTAAACTAGAGGGGAAGGTTGCTCTAAATGAGAAATTGTGGATGCGAAATGTGTGACGTCACAAGGAATGCTTGCTATGTAGCTCGTAAAGAGTGCCTATGTGTGTATGTTGCATTTATGTGAGAAGAGTGAGAAATGAATGACTGAAGGACGTGGAAGTGTGATAAGCTAGTCCTAAGAATACTATAGATCATAATCTAAAACAAATGGAATTCTAGTTCCATCCATTTCTTGTCCATCAGTAAAGAAAATATCGTAGATTAATGTTGATTAAAATATCCCTATTATAAAGCCACTGAGGGATCAAATAAGGAATAAAAAATTGTTGTAAATTGATAGGATAATGATTCATGTATGAAAAGGCGGCTAAATTAAAAGCCGTGTTAAAATATCATTGGAAGGATAACGCCAATAAGGCACAGTAGGAGAAGGAGAGAGAGAAATAGAATCTGAGTAATGTAGGAAGACCTTATGGATTGCTGAGAACAGTCGGGGACTGTGATGGAAAATTTGTCTGAAATGTATCGGTATAGCCAAGCTTCCCTGAGTTTAGATTAGCAACCAGGGGAGAATGCAGCCGAGGAGACCGGGTCGCCGATGCAAGCAATTAGCGGCTAGACGTCGGGCGAGCGCACGGCACTTGGGATTCCCTAAGTGACGGCCGTTGTCCGCGACTGTGTCAACACGCGCCGGAGGCGATTACCGGGCCTCCCACATGCAGGAACAAAGCGGTGGCTACCCAGGTAGCCGGCCGCAATCACGGAACAGACGAACAGCGAGCGGCGGTGACCTACATATGCCGAACGCCCGCGCCAGCAGGTGACACGCCCCCAACTCTGAGGGCGCCGCACAGCAGCAGAGGGTAACGGGCAGTCCGTATGGACGACCCGTGAGGTGACGCGCTGCCACGCCTGGTAGACATCGTCACAAACAAACCCGGGATGGAAACTGCAGCACCCGCAAGAGGCGAGCTTGGCGTATCCAGGTCAGGCGTCGCGGTGCAGCAGATCAAGGAAGGAGAACCGGTGCGCGCCAGGGGCGTGGCACCAGTGGCGGCGTGTCAACAACGTCACCACCACACCTACGACGTCCGCAGTATCGATTCAAGAGGCATGTCAAACTCACCACTTGAGTCGGACATGCCGGGACTGCAGACGGAAGAGAGAGGCGAGTGACGTTACCGATCGGGTGACGTCAGGAGTGTGGCTGTCGGCAATAATTGCGGATATGCTCACATATCGACGAGAGGTAGCCTGACGGGTCCGGGCGCTCACGATGCGGCACGCGGCGACGACTGCTAGGGGTATGCTATTCTGCCCTGGAGGTCGACGCCCACCTGACGCGGAAACGGGTGCCACAACGTCCTGAGGCAGCCATCAAGGCGAGGCAACATGGGTCCTGGGGAGCTGACAAAGGTGAGGGAGCGGCCTGATGCAAGGAGGCGGCCGGCATGATCGACGGAGAGCCTGCAGTCGCTGACACCTGCAGAATAACTTCCTCCCCTGTCCTCCAAGTAGCCCAAAACTGTGGTCCTACAAGTACCCCCATCCCATAGTGAAGTGCAAGGTGTTTGAAAGTGCCACGTACATTCAATATGTAGCGCGTGTGTTTACTTTTCAGCAGAACTGATTTTGCATATATTATGGCTAGTTACTAAAGTAAATAGGGAAAGAGTTGAAGAAAAAACTTTAACGGGTCAATCCAGAAGTGAACGAACGAAATTGCTTAAAGATGTAATGTGATTTACTGAAAATTTCTCTAACCAATAGATTTTGTATGTTTTCTATGCTTCGCAAATGTTTCAAAGTGCGATACAAATGCGAAAAGACGCTAAGAATTTAAATGCCCACAAGCTTAATACCAACTTATCTATATTTTGTATGAAATTCAATTCATGATATAATATGTTTAAATTGTGCAATTTCAAGAATCTATATGTTGTATGAAATTCAATTCATGATATAATTTTTTTAATTGTGCAATTTCAAGAATTTATGTGTTTTGATAGATATTGCGAAATATTTCAAAGTGGGACACACTGGCAACAGGACGTTAATAATTTAAGTGCCCACAAAGATTTAAATGTCTAGTATATAAGAACTGATTACGTTTGCGAAAAATTTAAAGTTTTCACTCATGTTAAATTTGAAAAACTGATGCTTGGCCTAGATGATAGGTAAAATTTGTGGTAAATTGAAATATTAATGGTAAATTGTATATGATTCAATGATGATGTTTAAGAGGGGCATAGGCCCATATGTTTATGTGTTAGCTGCATAATGATCTCAGAAGGAGATACCTATGTGTGAGGGTTTTGAATGCTAAATTTTGTAGTCTGAGTTTTGAATTTGAATACTATGTTCTACGGAACAGATGAGGAGGATGTGTAATAAACTCAGTAAAGAATCAGATAGATAAATGACACACCTCCGACCACTAGGTTTAAAAAAAAATAAAAAATAAAAATGCTTGAAAGTGCCCTTCCAAAACCAAGGACACTTGCTGCCCATTTTTTCGTCAGAAGAGGAGGGTTATGTAACGGCTCCATGTAAGCCGCTACATGGCTCGACCCCACAACTAAAGACACCTGAGTGCCCTTCCGACACTCAGGGTAGAGCCTGATGATAACTAGTAAGATTGGGTTATTTAAATATAGACGATCATTTTAATATTAGATATGGTAATTGTCTGCAAAGTGTGAATGCGAATGTATGATGAGATATACGTGAGATGCAATATTCAGAATTACGCCATAGCAAATACGTTCTAGATTCGCACTCGTGTTAGTATGGCAAAGAGTGCAGAAAATCGGTGGTAAATTTTCAGTCCCAGAAGTAACACAGCAACAGGCTTTCATTCTGGTGCAACAAACTGTAGAGAAGCAGGGCAAAACTGCTTGTACCAATAATTTGTCTCTCTGGCGCAGAAAGGATGAAGCACTGTCATAATGGTCGTTTTAATTAGATTCGTCGTGGTCAGAACCTGAGATGGAAATCAAATGAGACAGCCACTTTGTTCGAAACGCTTGTGCTGACGACACATATTGGGACACTAGAGTCCGAGATGTTACACTGACAGTACGAAATTTCGAATGTTCTTAAATCATCCACATTCTTCAGTCGGTCTCTCAATAAAGAGAGAGCCTAATCAGACAGGGATCTGGAGCCACTGTAAGACAGTTACGGGTCAGATTCAACACCAACTGAAATGTAGAGTCACTTTGTCTAGATTGCATTCAGATTAACTGGCACAGCAAAATTACAAAAATCTGTTGTTGACGTACAATATTCAGAATTAGGACAGGGAAAGTTAGTCCTAGATTCGGAGTCGTGTTACTATGGCGAAAAATGCAGTATATCGGTAGTAAATTTTCAGTCCCAGAAGTAACACAGCAACAGGCTTTGATTTGGTGCTACACACAGTAGAGAAGCAGGGCAAAACTGCTTTTACCAATAATTTGTCTGTCTGGCACAGAAGGGATGAAGCACTGTAATCATGGTCGTTATATTTAGATTCGTCGTGGTCAGAACCTGAGATGGAAATCCAATGAGACAGCGACTTTTTTCGAAATGCATGTAGTGATGACACATAATACGACACTATAGTCCGAGATGTTACACTGACAGTACGAAATTTCGAATGTTCTTAAATCTGCCACATCTACCAGACGGTCTCTCGCTAAAGAGAGAGCCTAATCAGACAGTGATCTGGAGCCACTGTAAGACAGTTACACGCCCGATTCAACACCCACAGAAATGTAGAGTCACTTTGCCTAGATTGCATTCAGATCAACTGGCACAGCAAAATGACAAAAATCTGTTGTTGATGTACAATATTCAGAATTACGACATAGAAAATTAGT
The DNA here is from genome assembly GCF_023898315.1 of Schistocerca nitens. Classification (NCBI taxonomy): domain Eukaryota; kingdom Metazoa; phylum Arthropoda; class Insecta; order Orthoptera; family Acrididae; genus Schistocerca; species Schistocerca nitens. The sequence continues at coordinate 459,809,658 of NC_064620.1, read as the reverse complement.
TCTAGATTCGGAGACGTGTTACTATGGCGAAAAATGTGTATATCGGTAGTACATTTTCAGTTCAAGAAGTAACACAGCCACAGGCTTTGATTTGGTGCTACACACAGTAGAGAAGCAGGGCAAAACTGCTTGTACCACTAATCTGTCTCTCTGGCACAGAAGACAGGAAGAACTGTCTTCATGGTCGTTATAATTAGATTCGTCGTGGTCAGAACCTGAGACGGAAATCCACGGAGAAAGCAACTTTTTTCGAAACACATGTAGTGACGACACATAATGAGACACTAGAGTCTGAGATGTGACACTGACAGTACGGAATTTCGAATGTTCTTAATTCACCCACATCCTCCAGTCGGTCTCTCGCTAAAGAGAGAGCCTATTCAGGCAGTGATCTGGAGCCACGTTAAGACAGTGGAAGGTCTCTGTTGGATTCCTTTCATGTTAATTTCTTAAATCTGTTGTCATGTACGGCATAAATTCCTCTTCTAAATTTACTGTGGTGTTTCTGACTATCTGGGAGGAGACTGAGCAATGAAACGTGTTACTTTTCCACATAAACAAGAACACTTTAAAATACAGTTTATATGTAGTTCATGTCACACAGTCTCATATGGAACCTACAGCCACTTTCTTTTATATACTGTGTATGATAAGATACTGTCATCCCCCTTCCATTCTGTGTGAGAGAATGAATGAGCAAATGTTTTTCTAGTTGCATGCTTGATCGTAGCAGGCAAGCCTGCCTGCTAGAGAACAGTAGGACCATCGTTGGAACAGGTAGCTACGCTTTCTAAAAGCAGAGAGGTTTCTATTCTTAGTGTGGTCCTGTCTGTCCCTTGTCATGTTGGTATAGGAAGCTGCCTTTCTGGTCACTTCCGTTTGTATCTGTTCAGCACACTCGGTAGGTCAGTCTGTCCGTGGCGAGCGTCTGAAGTGCTAAGATCTCCGGCTAAGCGCGTCTCTGCTATGTCCGTAGGACAATGGATTTCTTAAGTTCAGCCTAACTGAAAATTTAATCCCTTTATTTCAGGTTTGGATCTAAAATATCTAATGTTATCTTAAATTGCAAAGCAGTGTTAATTCGAGAGTGAAGTCCAGAATATCTTCCGGTAGTTGTTTTGTCACTACTTTGTGAGTAAAGTGGAACCACGTGTTGATCACTAACCCTAACTAAGATCATCAATCTTAAATGCGAATGTGCGTGAGATTAGAACGTCTCGTCTTGACAATATTTTTCAATATAGCAACTTTTCTTTATGTTCAACCCACGTGGGGTGTACTTTGTGAAACCAGTACCACGTGCTTATACAATTGTTTGACCCATCAGGTTAATAGTAAGACGATAGTCACCAGTTCGAGGTTTTTCTTTTGTAAATTGCGTTGCGATGTAATTTATTTTAATTATCAAAATTGTTGTGGAGTTTCACTCTTTGTGTAAACCAAGTTGACCACGTGAAGCATGTGGTGTAAGCATCAAAGTAGCCCTCAGCTGTTCTTTTTGGGAAGATTTCACAGGGAGTTAGTATGAATTTAGTATACCAGTGTGTGGTAATTTAATGACGGACAGGATTGCGCTACGAACGTAACTTCTTTGGGTGAAAATTGAATGGGTTGGTTGTGGTTAATTTCCTCTTGGATATGTTTCAACGTTCTTCGTGTGTTATTTTATGAATGCAGTGTTGTATGTAGTCTCCCAATCTTGGCTCCCTATTTGATGTGTTCCGTAAGATTACAATCTCACATTTTCACAATCTTAAATAAGGCACCAGTTTAGTTATGAATCAAGTTTGATATGGTGAAATTTTAACGGAACAATGATCAATGTTAAAATAAATGTCCAAATATAAACTGATTTATTTCTTTTTATTTAAATTGTCTTTATATATATATATATATATATATATATATATATATATATATATATATATATATATATATATATCACCAGTTATCGTAAGATGAGTACTAAAAGATTATAATTAATGTTAGTCTGGTTGGGAATTTGGCAAGCTAGACTGGATATCTGGTGAAACAGTTGCGCAGTAATGCAAGGTTAACTTCCTCAGATAGCTCACAGCTTTTAACCCACTTTTATGGTCTTGAATATCAGCACCGCTTTCAGAACAAATTAAAGCAACAACATTACACATGGCGACCCTGTTCTGTGATTCCGCTAGACTCTGGAATCTCTGAAACGTTAGATTGCGAGCGTTGTATAATCTTAATTTTTTCCCCTGCAGCGCTCAAACAACTTCTGTGTTGTTTCTGAGCAGACTTTCAAAAGATTCACGTCGTTGTTGAGCGGTTGTGTGTTGTTTGTCTTGTTTTGTTTTCTATATTTGTGTGTTTTATATGTATGTGTTTTTTTTCTCGCTTGTAAATTGCACTGACTTCCATCAAAGATATAAATTTGTCTTGCATGTGAAAAAGTGCGTACTAGGTTGGGTACCTTTTGTGTGACTGTCGTAATTTTTGGGGGATATATTTATTCTGATCAGTGTGTTGCGTACCAAGTATAAATTGAACTAATGCAGACACGTAACCAAGCTAAAAGTAGGCGGTCCAACAACTTAAGCAACATGGACCAAGGGGATAATTTGATTTCGAACATTAACACGTCAGACGGTTCTGAAAATGCAATGGGGAATACTTCAGAGGAAATGCAAAACAGGACGAATGGGCTCACAGCAGAGCCAGAAATTAATTTGCCTCCAACTAACCAAATTGATTTGGCAGAACTCATAAAAGCCTTATTGCATCAAAATAAAGAAAACGCAGAGAAATCAGAAAAATCGTTCCGTGAACAAAAAGAATCATCCGAAAATCGACCCAAGAGCTAGGCGAACAAATGACGCAGAAATCTGAAAAATCGATCCGCGAGCTAGGCGAACAAATGACGCAGAAATCTGAAAAATTGATCCGCGAGCTAGGCCAACAAATAGACGAAAAACTAATCCAGCAGACAAATAAAGTCGACAAGTCGATGCAGAGAGTGTCCGATGATATCTCACAAAGAATAAACAATCTGGCAAGTGAAATAAAAAGTGATATTATGAAAGAATTAGGCCGTACATTTGAACAAATCGATGATCGTCTGCAAGCCTTAGAACAGGGCAAGCGGAGTCGCGATGCGGAATCGAAAGAGAGCGAGGAACAGCTACTAAGGAATTTCCAAGCTCTGAGAGAAGAATGCCAAAGGGAATACCAGCAGGTACTCTCCAGGGTCCAGGAGGCGGATACGCGTTGTCCCGCGTCCGTTAGCAACACAGTAGCGGACAACAGTCAAGCGATTCATGCACTCGAACAGCAAGTAGAACAAGCAGACTGGAGCGGAGGACAACAGACAAATACATGATAAGATTGCGGCATTAGCGGACATCGTAGGCATGATGAAGGTGACGGAGAGCGATAACAATACTACACCGGTAGCGGTCGTAGAGACCGAAGAAGTGCGTTTGCTTCTTAGATTTCAGAAGGGATAGTTCGAAGTGAACAGGCGGCACAGAGCTGTAACAGGCGAATTACAAGAACGCGTGGCGCATCTGGAAAGCCGCATGGAGTGTGATTCCGAACTCGCCAATAGTACTAAAAATAGCTGTACGAACAGTGCAGAGAGGGACTCTGGCCACGAAGGAGATTTTGATGACAGGGAAGATGTATTTTGAGGGGCAGACATGAGAAGAATAGAAACATTCAAGGGCCTCGCCGGGAGGAAATGCGGGGTTTTGATTTCAAACATTTCCTTACGGTGAGAAAGTTTGAGACATTTCGAAATTCGCAAAAAGGAATACATCCACGAGCATGGCTCGAGAAATTTGAGTTCTGTCTTCCCCCTGACTGGGCAAGTTCACATAACATAGAATATATGTGTGGCTATTTGGAAGGCGAACCGGCGATTCGCATAAGGTCGGCAGCGCATCACTGCAACTCCACTCGGGAGTTTCGACAAGCCTTTCTGTCCGCCTATTGGTCGGAAGCGGCACAAGGTAGGGTCAAGCATGGCATAATTATGCTGCCAAATTGAACCAGTCTGGTTTCGGCAGCCCAGCACGCCTATTCGACCACATGCTGCAGGCAAATCAATTTCTATACGACCCATACGGGCCTGCGGAACTAATTATGATATGCATCACCAAATTGCCGATGCACTTGCGTCACGTCATTCTTGCGGGACGATGCAAAGAGGACGTGGAAACGTTTAAGACACTTCTCCAAGAGTTGGAATATAATACAGCAGAATGCCCGCTTAATCAGGCACAAAGTTATTACGGGGCACAGCAGTGCGATCGCAGTCGTGGCTGTAGTACTAATCAACGGCGTGACTGGTCGTCGCGACGCGAACGGAACAATAATCGGGACCGGCCGTATAGAAACTGGGAAAACAGTCGCGAACACAGGTGGAACAATGGAAATGATCGAGGACGTGGACAGGATCGTGAACGCAACAGTTACGGCAACCAGAATCGATACTACGGTGAACACGGTGGGAATAGGTCTGTAGGCGGAGCACCTCATGATGTTGAAATTCGGCCGGCTAACCCTAGACATAATCCAGCAAATGGAAATGAACAAAACCGTCAATGACAAACGATCAGCGCAGAAGGCGCCCAATCGGAACAAATGAGCGACATGGCAAATGAGTGCATACGGTATATAGAGAGGGAAGATATTAGAGAGGATTTGTTGCAAGAAACTACGAGTGCTAAAATTTCGGGAATAAATCCAGTCGTGAGAGTTGCAGTAAACGAAATATGTTTTAAGTGTATCATTGACACTGGAAGCCCTTTCTCCATAGTGAGCGAGGCAGCATTTCAAAAATGCGAAGGGACTGGGACTTGGCCCGTTTTTCAAGTGCGAGGAACAAAGGTGAAGGGTGCAATCTACGGTAAGAGCGTAGAAATCCGAAGGCAGACTCGGCTTAATCTTACCTGCCAGGGAAGAGAGTTTGAGTACAACTTCTTTGTGCTCCCAATGCTGAATGTGGCAGTGATTTTAGGAAATGACTTCATGAATGCCCACCGTGCCGTAATTGACATGGGTGGAGGAGTAATGACAGTTCAAGTTGGGGATCAGCCAATTAATTTAGTATTTGATGAATGCATATTGTGCCGAGTCAGAAATTAGTTGCCTAAAATTTCAAGCTCAAACCGAGTCGCAACCCAGACTGGAGCTACTCGTGAACTATGTAAATGAATCGTGCTCTACGTCTGGTGAGCAGGGGAAAGATGTTGCTTTTGCTCTTGCACTGAGAAAGAGCATCGCGGGTGTCAGAACCACGGACAGGGAAAAGGAGAAATCGTATTGCCTACTTAGGAATTATGAACGGGTATTTTCTGAGTCTCCGGGGGCGATTAAGGGTTTTACTTACCAATTCAGAGTACGTGACCATCAGAAGTTTTCTGTTAGACCATCCCTATTCCCGTGGCGTATAAAGCGCAGGTGGAGAAGGAAATAAACAAGATGTTAGAACAAGGAATAATTGAGCGGGCAGTAAGCTCGTACAACTCACCCTTGCTTGTCGTACCAAAACGCGACAACTCGGTTCGTTTGGTACTAGACTCGAGACAGATAAACACAATTATTATGTCGGAAACGGACAGGCCTGAGAGCCTTGAGCAACTCTTACAACGTTTCCACGGGGTAAAGGTACTATCATCTGTCTACCTCCGTTCGAGTTTTTGGCAAATCGTGCTACACCCATCTTGCAGATTATATACAGCGTTCCTGTGTTACGGAAATTGTTTCCAATTCCGGCGTCTCCCGTTCGGACTAAACGTCTCATCAGCTGCTTTTATAAGGGGATTAAATAGCATTTTGCCTGATGATTTGAAACAGCGAATGACAATTTACGTGGATGACATATTAATTGCGGAAAAGTCATGGGAGGATCATAATGACGTTCTGAACAGACTACTGGATGTTTTTGAGAAGGCAGGTGTAACAGTCAACTTGGATAAGTCACAGTTCGGACGAGAGAACATAAAATTCTTAGGCCATATTGTCTCAGCAAATGGAATACAACCTGACCCGGAGAAAATTGCGGTGATAGCGGAGTGTGCAGTGCCGACAAATAAAAAACAGTTGCGAGCATTCTTAGGCCTGTGTAATTTTTATAAGCGATTTATAAATTTTAGTGTACTTGGTACACCCCATCTATGTGGACTAACAGGGAAGAACGCTTTGTGGGTCTGGGACCAAGAGGCACAGGATGAATTTTATAAATTGAAAAAGGCATTGGTAGAGGCTCCCATCCTCGTGCATCCCGACCTGACACAAGAATTCTGTTTAATGACGGACAGTTCCTTGTCAGGATTAGGTGCGGTACTGTTTCAAACGGAAGGAAATGATGATATTACAATTTGGAAAACAATCTCGTTTGGGAGCAGGGTACTCTCTCGATGTGAAAAAAATTATTCCGTGACAGAACTCGAAGCACTCGCGATAGTTTGGGCATTCTCAAAATTTAGGTATTTCTTATTTGGGAGGACCACCAGGGTGTACTCTGACCATCGTGCACTCCAGTTTCTTATGAGCCCAAAAATCACGCATGGGATACTAGGACGCTGGGCACTATACCTACAGGAATATAATTTCACTGTAGAATACATTCCGGGACAGAAAAATGTAATTGCTGACGCTTTATCGCGCATTCCTATAGGTTTGGTTCACACAGAAGAAGGGGAACTCGGTGAAAATAATTTTAGCATCCTATACTTACAGAATGTAGCGTTCGAGAACTTTGTTACCACCTCTTTAGGGAGTATAGCGTACGAACAGGATAAGGACGCAGTATTGAAAGATATAAAGAAGAAGTGGGAGGACAAGGAGAATGTAGGAATACGCCGGTACTACTTAGTGCGCAATAGGATACCAATCAAGAAACGAGCCCCGGACGACTCCAGATGGGTGTTGGTGATTCCGGAGGAACTCGTAAACAAAATTATATGGTACATACATTTGAGTTATGGTCACTTCGGAGCACAGAAATGTTGTGAAAAACTGAAGGAGACATGCTATTTTAATAACATGGTACGGCGTATTCGTTGTGTACTTAGAGTGTGCGGACCTTGTCAGCGAGCAAAGGCGGCCACAGTGACGTATGCTACATCATTGCACCCGATAATACCAAGCAAACTTTGTGACCTCGCGGCCGTGGATCTATTTGGGCCACTAATACGATCTAAAGCAGGTTTCGCATATGTTTTCGTAGCGGTGGAGATAACCTCCAAGTTTATGTGTCTGACTCCGTTGAGGCGAGCCACAGGAAGGGCAGTGGCAACTGAATTTGCAAAGCAGTTTCTGCATGAAGTTGGGCATGTGAAAAGGGTTATCTCGGATAATGGACCACAATTTAGATCGCAATACTGGCTGCGGATGCTTCGAAGGAAAAGAATTAAACCTATATATATATATCTCTATTTCACCCCAGCTCAAACCCCAGTGAGCGTATTATGAGTGAATTAGGAAAATTATGTAGGTTATACTGCAGTCGTGATCACCGATCGTGGGACATACACCTAAAAGGATTTCAGAACATAATTAATGAGTTGCCTAATACGTCAACAAAGCTTCCACCAGTCACTGTGCTAAAAAACAAGGACCCCCGAGCAAAATCAAATAGGTGGTGCCTTGGCCACTAGAGCCGAGACTACGCTGGAACGCAATTGTTGACTTAGCTTTACGCAACATCAAGCGTGCAACAGAAGCCAGAGTCAAGGCGTATAAGAAAAACGTGAGAAAAACAGTGTTTCATGTAGGACAAAAAGTTCTTATCAGATCACACAAGCTGTCTAACAAACGGTCAGGTGTCTGCAAGAAATTTTTTAATCTCTTTAACGGCCCGTATCGGATAAGGAAGATTCCCCATGAAAACGCCATAGAAGTTGAAACTCTTCCATCGAAGAAATCAAAAGGGCTACACCATGTGTCAAACGTAAAACCATACATTGAGTAGAAAGGACAGTGAGGAGTAGAGAGGACGGTGAAGAGAAACAATTGATTAGTTTACATTTGTGATAAATGCATTTTGAATAATATGTTGGTAAAAATAATGATAAAGATGTTTCTATGTGATTGATTGAAGTGATGTTTTTAGTTTTTTTTTCTTTCCTTGTGCAATTAGGATTTAGGTTGGTTCAAATGTGAAGATAAAAGGTTTCTTTGTGAACGAGTGAAATGCTGTTTATGGTTTTTTGTGTAAATTGAAAAGAGTCGCTCCTGAGAGAAGCAAGATCTGTGTTGAATTAATGCAAAACTCAGGGGAATATCCGATCTGTGGGTATTATGGGTCTGGCAAACCCACGTCCCCAGCTGTTAGTAGCCTTGTTTCCGATTTTCTGCTTTCAGTGCTACTATCTATCTATTACTATTCTATATCTGTCAGTATAAATGAGGATCTCTTACCGTAGTATGCGTGCTGTATGAATATTTTAAGATAGAAGAACACTGAGAAAGGAATGAGTAAGTTTAGAATCTTGAAAACAGGATGCAATAATACGATTGTTTAACCACTGGCTTCCCAATATGCGATGATACGTTAATATTGATGATATGTGTCTTTTTTGTTTTTTTTTTATAGCTGACTATGTAAAGTGCTGTCTGTGGATTTCGTCAGTATATTGATTCCCTTCAAGGTGAAAGAAGAATTGTGGTTTGTGTAATTTACGTGGCCCTGAAATATTATTGTGGTAGTCAAATACGAGCAGTTTTTCAGCAAATGGAGAATGGAACAGAAATATGGATCCTTTCTGTAGTCTTGACTGATGTTGAGTCAGAGCCTGAAAAATTATTCTACGTTAATACTTGTCCTAGAAAAGCGACGTTTATGTGTTTTGCTGATGCTGTGAGCGGTTTTTGCTGGTGTGGGATGCACTGCAGACGATAAGAGTTGAACTGAAGAAATTTCCCTCTTGAAGGTAGAGGAAGATTAAATAATTTTGATTATGGGACCGAAGGAAAGCTTGGTTTGATGTAATAAGGATGAAGCAAAACATTTGTCATTTAAACTACAGGAGGATTCGGATCTTTTGTGTCAGTTGTAAGTGCAATAGCGTCAAGAAGAGGACGAATTAGAACAATGTTGTAGTGGTATAAACACTGTGTTGAAGTAGCATTGAAGTAGCTTGTTGGATTAACTAGTAGAGGATTGAAGTAAAATTTTGAGTAATTCATGTTTATGGGTAGTTAGTTTGTAGAATAGACAACAGGTGTGCATATGTGTGTGTAAATAACATGTGAACCCTATGCTGTCCTGACCTATACTTGCACAAGGCATAATCCTATTCATTTTAGTGAATTAATAAGTAGCATTTGATTTATTAAAACGCGAGTGAACCACATCAGTGATGTCGATTTAGATATTATATTGTCAGTTCATTTAGTTTTTATTTTTATACTGTCAAGTCAGCAGGACACACTGTCAACCGGGCCACTTCGGGAGCGCGCTCGACAACAAAAGAAGGGTACACGGCAAACACTTTCCCTTGCACCCGGAGCTAATGGCCGGCCGCACCAGTGCTACCCTTCGTGGAGGCGATGACCTGAGATGGCCGAGCGGTCCACCGCGCGGAAATCCATCTGCTGGCAAGGCACCACACGCACACGACTGTGACGAGACGGCCGTGGTGAAATGACAGAAGACAGGGGATAAAGGGGTGTGGAGCCTTTTGACAGGTACTGTCGAGAGAAACTTGCAGACGTCAACGACGACTATCAACATTTCTTGGCGGAAGCCCATTGTCAAGCGACAGTAAATCATGGTTCAGTGTTCCCTGGTTGCTAAGGGTGGCACAAAGAAGAGTCACTAAGTGCCCCACTTGCCCAGGAATATCAAACCGGCGAGCCAATTGAGGATAACTCAAGAATTTAACAACACAAGGGGCGTGGAGCCTTTTGACACGTACTGTCCAGAGAAATTGGCAGACTTCAACGACGCCTATCAACATTTCCTGACGGATGCCCACTGTCAAGCGACAGTAAATCGTGGTTCGATGTTCTCTGGTCGCTAAGGGTGGCACAAAGAAGAGCCATTAAGTGTCATCCTTGCCCAAGACTATCAAACCGGCAAGTCAATTGAGGATAACTCAACAATGTAACAACACAAGGGGCGTGGAGCCTTTTGACATGTACTGTCCAGAGAAACTGGCAGACTTCAACGATGCCTATCAACATTTCCTGGCGGTCGCTAAGGGTGGCAGAAAGAAGAGCCATTAAGTGTCATCCTTGCCCAAGACTATCAAACCGGCGAGGTAATTGAGGATAACTCAAGAATGTAACAACACAAGGGGCGTGGAGCGTTTGACACGTACTGTCCAGAGAAACTGGCAGACTTCAACGACGCCTATCAACATTTCCTGGCGGTCGCTAAGGGTGGCACAAAGAAGAGCCATTAAGTGTCATCCTTGCCCAGGACTATCAAACTGGCGAGCCAATTGAGGATAACTAAATGGCTCTGAGCACTATGGGACTCAACTACTGAGGTCATTAGTCCCCTAGAACTTAGAACTAGTTAAACCTAACTAACCTAAGGACATCACAAACATCCATGCCCGAGGCAGGATTCGAACCTGCGACCGTAGCGGTCTTGCGGTTCCAGACTGCAGCGCCTTTAACCGCACGGCCACTTCGGCCGGCAATTGAGGATAACTCAAGAATGTAACAACACAAGGGGCGTGGAGCCTTTTGACACGTACTGTCCAGAGAAACTGGCAGACTTCAACGACGCCTATCAATTTTTTCTGGCGGATGCGCACTGTCAAGCGACAGTAAATCATAGTTCGATGTTCTCTGGTAGCTAAGGGTGGCACAAAGAAGAGCCATTAAGTGTCATCGTTGCCCAGGAATATCAACCTGCCGTGTAAAACGAGGATACCGCACGAATTTGACAACACAAACATGGAACCAAATCGAGATGTACGTGACACGGGCCACCAAGAGAAACTTCATGAGATGGCAGAGACGGCGGGATTGCACGCAACAGATGGACAAAAATCCCTACTGACAGCTGCAGCGACGACTCCCCCCCCCCCCTCTTATATTGTGCCTCGGAACAGTGGAACTACTGAGCGTGCCAGTGAACAGTGACTATCCAGTTCTTAGTCCAATGCATACACGTGTGTTCTTTCAGAGAAACTTTGATCGTGTATTTTGCAAGGGTCCGATTTATTGGTGTTTTTTTATCAGACTGACTCTTGTATTGTGCACGTGTTTTATTTATTGGTGTTTTTTTTTCTTTTTTAGACGTTGACTACTATACTGTCAGAGCTGTTTTACTTCTCAATGTTTGTTTTTGTGTGTTGTATTAGATTTGTGATATTTTGTTTCGTAAATTCATTCCTGTGGCACTGCTTCGTTTATCAGTCAGATAACATTTCATGCTCATTGGACTGTGATCGATTAGCCTTTGCATGGGGCATATTTATAGTGAGGAACCCCTTAAGGGTAACAATCACATAATTAATTGTAGTTTCAGTATAATGACACAGTGATCATTGTTTGCTAACTAACTGAAATATGGTAGAGTGATTAAATTAGTGCCACAAAGTTATTTTAATTCTACAAATTATTTGATTTATAAGATATAGAATTTTTTTGCGATAACCACTTTGTAAAACATGTTTTTTCTCTTATCTTTTTTTTGCTTTTGCGAATTATGAATTGTAATATTCTGCTTTATAATACTCATGTTATTTTCATGTTTTTTTTAATTGCTGTGGCACCTTTGCTATTTTCATAAATTTTACTTGTTAATAAACAGTCATAAATTTTCCTGTGATCAGTGGGCTCTTGCAATGACCAAATACTGGTGAACTCCATAAGGGTAACAACCAGAAATTGTTTTCATATTAATGACACAGGAACCATTGTTTTTACTTGCTGACCGAATTAGGTCTACACTATCTTTTAAATAGGTGTCACAGATTGTTTTTTTCTCTTTGAAATTGGTAGATTCTAAACATGTGTTGAAATTATTGTGTTTTAGCAAGTAGCTGGTGACCTTTAGCCTTTTCTATACATTTTTGGTTTAAGTTGGGTGTGAGAAGCCTGCTTGGGAATGTCCTAGCATGGCCAGAAAATTCCCTGCACAGTCTTTTCCCGGAGCATTGGGGTTATGAAAGGTCTCTGTTGGATTCCTTTCATGTTAATTTCTTAAATCTGTTGTCATGTACGGCATAAATTCCTCTTCTAAATTTACTGTGGTTTTTCTGACTATCTGGGAGGAGACTGAGCAGTGAAACGTGTTACTTTTACACATAAACAAGAACGATCTGTCACACTACTACACTTTAAAACACAGTTTATATGTAATTCATGTCACACAGTCTGATACAGAACCTACACCCACTTTCTATTATATACTGTATATGATAGGATACTGTCATCCCCCTTCCCTTCTGTGTGAGAGGATGAATCAGCAAATGTATTTCTAGTTGCATGCTTGATGGTAGCAGACAAGCCTGTCTGCTAGAGAACAGTAGGACCATCGTCGGAACAGGTAGCTACGCTTTCTAAAAGCAGAGAGGTTTCAATTCCTAGTATGGTCCTGTCTGTCCCTTGTCATGTTGGTATAGGAAGCTGCCTCCCTGGTCACTTCCGTTTGTATCTGTTAAGCACGCTCGGTGGGGGCCCAGATCAGTCTGTCCGCGGCGAGCGTCTGAAGTGGTAAGATCTCCAGCTAAATGCGTCTCTGCTAAGTCCATAGGACAATGAATTTCTTAAGTTCAGCCTAACTGAAAATTTAATCACCTTTATTTCAGGTTTGGATCTAAAATATCTAATGTTATATTAAATTGCAACACAGTGTAATTCGAGTGTGAAGTTCAGAATATCTTCCGGTAGTTGCTTTGCCACTACTTTGTGAGTAAAGTGAAACCACGTGTTGATCAGTAACTCTGAGATCATCAATCTTAAATGCGAATGTGCGTGAGATTATAACGTCTCTTCTTGACAATATTTTTCCATACAGCAACTATTCAACCCATGTGGGATGTACTTTGTGAAACCAGTACCACGTGCTTATGCTATTGTTTGACCCATCAGGTTAAAAGTAAGACGATAGTAACCAGTTCGAGGTTTTTCTTTTGTAAATTACGTTTCGATGTAATTTATTTTAATTATCAAAATTATTGTGGAGTTACACTCTTTGGGTAAACCAAGTTGACCACGTGAAGCATGTGGTGTAAGCATCAAAGTAGCCTTCAGCTACTCTTTTCGGGAAGATTTCACAGGGAGTTGGTATGAATTTAGTCTACCAGTGTGTGGTAATTTCATGACGGACAGGTTTGCGCTACGAACGTAACTTCTATGGGTGAAAATTGAATGGGTTGGTTGTGGTTAATTTCCTCTTGGATATGTTTCAACGTTCTTCGTGTGTTATTTTATGAATGCAGTGTTGTATGTAGTCTCCCAATCTAGGCTCCCTATCTGATGTGTTCCGTAAGATTACAAACTCACATTATCACAATCTTAAATAAGGTACCAGTTTAGTTATGAATCAAGCTTGATATGCTGAAATTTTAATGGAACAATGATCAATGTTAAAATAAATGTCCAAATATAAACGGATTTATTTCTTTTTATTTAAATTGTCTTTTTATATATGTATCACCGGTTATCGTAAGATGAGTACTAAAAGATTATAATTAATGTTAGTCTGGATGGGAATTTGCTAAGTTAGACTGGATACCTGGTGAAACAGTTGCGCAGTAATGCAAGGTTAACTTCCTCAGATAGCTCACAGCTTTTAACCACCTTTAATGGTCTTGAATATCAGCACTGCCTTCAGAATAAATTACTGCAACAACATTACAACAGTTACAGGTCAGATTCAGCACCCACTGAAATGCAGAGTCACTTTGCCTAGATTGCATTCAGATTAACTGGCACAGCAAAATGACAAAAATCTCTTGTTGATGTACAATATTCAAAATTAGGATAAGAAAATTAGTTCTAGATTCGGAGTCGTGTTACTATGCCGGAAAATGCAGTATATCGATAGTAAATTTTCAGTCCCAGAAGGAACACAGCAACAGGCTTTGATTCTGGTGCAACAAACAATAGAGAACCAGGGCAAAACTGCTAGTACCAATAATATGTCTGTCTGGCGCAGAAGAGATGAAGCTCTGTCATCATGGTCGTTATAATTAGATTCGTCGTGGTCAGAACATGAGACAGAAATCCAATAAGATAGCGACTTTGTTCGAAACGCTTGTAGTGACGACACATAATGGGACAACAGAGTCCGAGATGTTACACTGACAGTACGAAATTTCGACTGTTCTTAAATCACCCACATCTTCCACTCTGTCTCTCGCTAAATAGAGAGCCAAATGAGACAGTGACCTGGAGGCACTGTAAGACAGTTACAGGCCAGATTCAACACCCACAGAAATGTAGAGTCACTTTGCCTAGACTGCACACAGATTAACTGGCAAAGCAGAATGACAAAAATCTGTTTTTGATGTACAATATTCAGAATTACGCCATAGAAAATTAGTTCTAGATTCGCACTGGTGTTAGTATGGCACAGAGTGCAGTATATCGGTGGTAAATTTTCAGTCCCAGAAGTAACACAGCAACAGGCTTTGAGTCTGGTGTAACAAACAGTAGAGAAGCAGGGCAAAACTGCTTGTACCAATAATTTGTCTCTCATGCACAGAAGGCATGAAGAACTGTCTTCATGGTCGTTATAATTCGATTCGTCATAGTCAGAAATTGAGATGGAAATCCACGGACAAAGCAACTTTTTTCGAAACACATGTAGTGACGACACATAATGAGACACTGTAGTCCGAGAAGTTACACTGACAGTACGGAATTTCGAATGTTCTTAATTCACCCACATCCTCCAGTCGGTCTCTCGCTAAAGAGGGAGCCGAATCAGACAGTGATCTGGAGGCACTGTAAGACAGTTACAGGCCAGATTCAACACACACTGAAATGTAGAGTCACTTTGCCTAGATTGCATTCAGATTAACTGGCACAGCAAAATGACAAAAATCTCTTGTTGATGTACAATATTCAGAATTAGGACACAGAAAATTAGTTCTACATTCGCAGTCGTGTTACTATGGCGAAAAATGCAGTATATCGGTGGTAATTTTCAGTCCCAGAAGGAACACAGCAACAGGCTTTGATTCTGGTGCAACAAACAATAGAGAAGCAGGGCAAAACTGCTTGTACCAATAATTTGTCTCTCTGGCACAAAACGCATGAAGAACTGTCTTCATGGTCGTTATAATTAGATTCGTCATGGTCAGAACCTGAGATGGAAATCCACGGAGAAAGCAACTTTTTTCGAAACACATGTAGTGACGACACATAGTGAGACACTTGAATCCGAGATATTACACTGACAGTACGGAATTTCGAATGTTGTGGGGAGCAAGGAAGGTGCCTCGACGCGTGCATTTTACTTACATGCTACATAGAAGAAAGTAAAATGCCGACGCTCCCTGGAAACGTTGCCCAGTGGGACAACGGCTAAACCTTCCACCACCGGAAACCAATGCAATCAAAAGCCGAAAACTAAAACAGGTCCTCTTCAGGGCCAACCCTAACGATCGTTAGCCTGAACGTCGAGGGAATCACCAACAATAATGAGGATGTAATATCTCAACTACGCCGATCAGAAAAGTGAGACGTACTGTGCCTGCAGGAAACGCATAGAGATGAAACAGTAAACAGACCCAATATCAAAGGAATGCGCTTGGCAGTAGAAGCACCTCACAGAAGGTATGGGAGCGCAATATTTGCCAGACCCGAGATGCTGCTCTCTTTCACGAGTAAGACAACCACCAACAACATTGATGTGTTAGCGATAGAGAGTGGATCATTTACAATATGCTCCGTATATAAACCCCCCGGCCAGAACTTACACACTTCAACGCCAGAAAGCTTCAACAACCAAAGGACACACTTCGTTGTGGGCGACTTTAACAACCACAGCACCACCTGGGGCTACGACGAGACAGACGCCAATGGTTAGCTGCTAGAACAATGGGCTGAGGCAAATAACCTCTCACTTCCCCACGACCCCAAGCTCCCCTGCTCCTTCAACAGCAAAATTTGGAAGCGAGGTTACAATCCCGATATTTGCTTTTTCAGCCGGAACATCTACGACACCTGCTGCAAAAGAGTATATGATGCAATCCCAAAGACACAACATCGACCTATTGGAATCCAAGTCTACTCAACAATCAAAACAACCAAAATTCCTTTCCGTTGGAGATTCAACTTTAAAAAGGCTAGTTGGTCAGAATATTCCCAAGCGCTGGATGAGGAATTAGTCAGTCTGACCCCAACACCAAATAATTACCTTACCTTTGTTGAGACTTTGCGAAAGGTATCTAGACAATATATTCCTAGGGGTTGCAGACAACACTATATCCCAGGGCTCTCAAATGCCTCAAATGACATCCTGGAGAAGTATCAAGTATTGTTCGCGGAAGACCCATTCAGCGGCGAAACCTTCACCTGTGGCACAGCTTTAATGTCAGCCCTCAGCGAGGCACGCGAGAAGAAGTGGATAGCAACCCTAGAAAGAATGGATATGTCCCACAGTAGCAAAATAGCCTGGAACCTAATTAAGAAACTGGATGGTGACCCAAGGCTAAGCAAGGCCCCGGCCAACGTAACTCCAAACCAGGTGGCCAACCAACTCCTTCTAAACGGAAAGTTCAACTCCAAACGTCAGAAAACCAAAATCACACGCCTACTGCCAACGGAAAACACCAACTTCCAGAAACCATTTAGCATGAGAGAGTTGAACAATGGCATAAATACTACGAAGAATGGGAAAGCCGCTGGGTTTGATGATATTTGCCTGGAACAGATTGAAAACTTCGGCCTTGGCGCCAGGGACTGGATACTTGGACTTTTTAACGTGTGCCGTGAAACCTTTCAAATCCCGAAACTGTGGAGGAAGTCAAAAGTGGTGGCTCTCCTTAAACCCGGGAAGGACCCAGAGTCTCCGAAGAGTTATCGACCCATAACCCTTCTCTGCCCTCTGTTTAGCTCTATCAAAGATTGATCCTCAACAGAATAGAGAAGATCGTTGACTCGAAGCTAATTCCACACCAAGCAGGTTTTAGACCTGGAATGTCCTGTACCAGTCAAATTCTAGTATTGACGGAACATATCGAGGATGGGTTTGAGAATAAACTAATCACCGGGCTGGCACTAGTCGACCTAAGTTCCGCCTATGGTATAGTACATCACCGGACACTACTGCATAAAATCTACGAGACCCTGAAAGACTACCACCTAGTCAAGATAATCGAATCCCTGCTCCAAAATAGACAGTTCTTCGTAATGCTTGAGGGGAAAAAGAGTCGATGGCGGAATCAGAGAAATGGGCTCGCCCAAGGGAGCGTGTTGGCGCCAATCCTATTCAACATATATACAAATGACCAACCAACTCCAGACAAAACCAAAACTTTTGTATATGCAGACGACCTGGCAATAACAGTTCAAGGCAACAGGTTTGAAGCCATCGAGGAGAAACTAGAAACCGCCCTTTCTATAATGTCAACCTACTACAAAAAGAATTCTCTAAAACCCAATCCCTCCAAAGCTCAAGTGAGTGCATTCCATCTGAACTCAAGGCAGGCAAAGTACAGGCTCAATGTTACCTGGGATGGGACATTACCTAGAACACACAGATACTCCCACGTACCTTGGCGTCGTGCTGGACAGAACATTGACATACAAATATCATTGCGAAAAAACACGCAAAAAAGTAGAAGCACAAAATTCCCTAATAAGAAAGCTGTCCAACAGCAAATGGGGTGCCAAACCTACCGTGGTCAGAACTTCAGCCCAAGATCTGTGCTTCCCAACTGCAGAATATGCCTGCCCGGTATGGCGCAGATCCGCCCACGCAAAAAAGGTAGATATTAGCTTGAATGAAACATGCAGGATAGTGACAGGCTACATGAAACCTACCCCCATAGAAAATCTTCACAGGGCCGCAGGTTCCACAAACCCTTACTCACGTAGGAAAGCCCATGAACATATCGACAAGGTAAAACTAACGTTTGATGCTCGTCACTCAATATTTGGCCTAAAGTGTGGCCCCAGCAGACTCAAATCCAGACGCCGTTTCCTAAGTTGCACCTTAGATGAGCCCCCCATCTACTATCCACTAAGAGAGGACCCACCAAGCGGCGTTTCTGGTGATTGGAAAACCTGGAGAATGCTTAACCGCATCAGAACTAGGGTGGTTGCTGTGAAATCTAATCTGATCAAATGGGGTTTGTTGGACGAAAATGACGACAAATGCGCCTGCGGCACTCGACAGGACATGGAACATCTCCTACAAAGCCCAGCCTGCCCGCACAGATGCACCCTCGACGATCTATGGCTGGCTAAAGAAGAAGCATTGGACATTGCCCAATATTGGGAAAACAAATTGTAGTTTCCGGACACGAAAAAGTAAAGTCAATTCGAATGTTGTTAATTCACACACATCCTCCAGTCGGTCTCTCGCTAAAGAGAGAGCCTAATCAGACAGTGATCTGGAGCCACTGTAAGACAGTTACAGGCCAGATTCAACACCCTCTGAAATGTAGAGTCACTTTGCCTAGATTGCATTCAGATTAACTGGCACAGCAAAATGACAAAAATCTCTTGTTGATGTACAATATTCAAAATTAGGATAAGAAAATTAGTTCTAGAATCGCAGTCGTGTTACTATGGCGAAAAATGCAGTATATTGGTGGTAAATTTTCAGTCCCAGAAGTAACACAGCAACAGGCTTTGATTCTGGTGCAACAAACAGTAGAGAAGCAGGGAAAAACTGCTGGTACCAATATTTTGTTTATTTGGCACGGAAGGCAGGAAGAACTGTCTTCATGGTCGTTATAATTAGATTCGTCATGGTCAGAACCTGAGAAGGAAATCCACGGAGAGAGCAACTTTTTTCGAAACACATGTAGTGACGACACATAATGAGACACTAGAGTCCGAGATGTTACACTGACAGTACGGAATTTCGAATGTGGTTAATTCACACACGTCCTCCAGTCGGTCTCTCGCTAAAGAGAGAGCCTAATCAGACAGTGATCTGGAGCCACTGTAAGACAGTTACAGGCCAGATTCAACACCCACTGAAATGTAGAGTCACTTTGCCTAGATTGCATTCAGATTAACTGGCACAGCAAAATGACAAAAATCTCTTGTTGATGTACAATATTCAAAATTAGGATAAGAAAATTAGTTCTAGATTCGGAGTCGTGTTACTATGGCTAAAAATCCAGTATATCGGTAGTAAATTTTCAGTCCCAGAAGCAACACAGCAACAAGCTTTGATTCTGGTGCAACAAACAGTAGACAAGCAGGGCAAAACTGCTTGTACCAATAATTTGTCTCTCTCGCACAGAAGGCATGAAGAACTGCCTTCATGGTCGTTATAATTAGATTCGTCATGGTCAGAACCTGAGAAGGAAATCCACGGAGAAAGCAACTTTTTTCGAAACACATATAGTGACGACACATAATGAGACACTAGAGTCCGAGATGTTACACTGACAGTACGGAATTTCGAATGTGGTTAATTCACACACATCCTCCAGTCGGTCTCTCGCTAAAGAGAGAGCCTAATCAGACAGTGATCTGGAGCCACTGTAAGACAGTTACAGGAAAGATTCAACACCCACTGAAATGTAGAGTCACTTTGCCTAGATTGCATTCAGATTAATTGGCACAGCAAAATGACAAAAATCTCTTGTTGATGTACAATATTCAGAATTAGGACACAGAAAATTAGTCCTAGATTCGCAATCGTGTTACTGTGGCGAAAAATGCAGTATATCGGTGGTAAATTTTCTGTCCCAGAAGTAACACAGCAACAGGCTTTGTTTCTGGTGCAACAAACAGTAGAGAAGCAGGGCAAAACTGCTTGTACCAATAATTTGTCTCTTTGGCACAGAAGGCAGGAAGAACTGTCTTCATGGTCGTTATAATTAGATTCGTCATGGTCAGAACCCGAGAAGGAAATCCACGGAGAAAGCAACTTTTTTCGAAACACATGTAGTGACGACACATAATGAGACACTAGAGTCCGAGATGTTACACTGACAGTACAGAATTTCGAATGTTCTTAATTCACACACATCCTCCAGTCGGTCTCTCGCTAAAGAGAGAGCCTAATCAGACAGTGATCTGGAGCCACTGTAAGACAGTTACAGGCCAGATTCAACACCCACTGAAATGTAGAGTCACTTTGCCTAGATTGCATTCAGATTAACTGGCACAGCAAAATGACAAAAATCTCTTGTTGATGTACAATATTCAGAATTAGGACACAGAAAATTAGTCCTAGATTCGCAATCGTGTTACTGTGGCGAAAAATGCAGTATATCGGTGGTAAATTTTCTGTCCCAGAAGTAACACAGCAACAGGCTTTGTTTCTGGTGCAACAAACAGTAGACAAGCAGGGCAAAACTGCTTGTACCAATAATTTCTCTCTTTGGCACAGAAGGCAGGAAGAACTGTCTTCATGGTCGTTATAATTAGATTCGTCATGGTCAGAAACTGAGAAGGAAATCCACGGAGAAAGCAACTTTTTTCGAAACACATGTAGTGACGACACATAATGAGACAATAGAGTCCGAGATGTTACACTGACAGTACGGAATTTCGAATGTGGTTAATTCACACACGTCCTCCAGTCGGTCTCTCGCTAAAGAGAGAGCCTAATCAGACAGTGATCTGGAGCCACTGTAAGACAGTTACAGGCCAGATTCAACACCCACTGAAATGTAGAGTCACTTTGCCTAGATTGCATTCAGATTAATTGGCACAGCAAAATGACAAAAATCTCTTGTTGATGTACAATATTCAAAATTAGGATAAGAAAATTAGTTCTAGATTCGGAGTCGTGTTACTATGGCGAAAAATCCAGTATATCGGTAGTAAATTTTCAGTCCCAGAAGCAACACAGCAACAGGCTTTGATTCTGGTGCAACAAACAGTAGAGAAGCAGGGCAGAGCTGCTTGTACCAATAATTTGTCTCTCTCGCACAGAAGGCATGAAGAACTGCCTTCATGATCGTTATAATTAGATTCGTCATGGTCAGAACCTGAGAAGGAAATCCACGGAGAAAGCAACTTTTTTCGAAACACATGTAGTGACGACACATAATGAGACACTAGAGTCCGAGATGTTACACTGACAGTACGGAATTTCGAATGTGGTTAATTCACACACATCCTCCAGTCGGTCTCTCGCTAAAGAGAGAGCCTAATCAGACAGTGATCTGGAGCCACTGTAAGACAGTTACAGGCCAGATTCAACACCCACTGAAATGTAGAGTCACTTTGCCTAGATTGCATTCAGATTAATTGGCACAGCAAAATGACAAAAATCTCTTGTTGATGTACAATATTCAGAATTAGGACACAGAAAATTAGTCCTAGATTCGCAATCGTGTTACTGTGGCGAAAAATGCAGTATATCGGTGGTAAATTTTCTGTCCCAGAAGTAACACAGCAACAGGCTTTGTTTCTGGTGCAACAAACAGTAGAGAAGCAGGGCAAAACTGCTTGTACCAATAATTTGTCTCTTTGGCACAGAAGGCAGGAAGAACTGTCTTCATGGTCGTTATAATTAGATTCGTCATGGTCAGAAACTGAGAAGGAAATCCACGGAGAAAGCAACTTCTTTCGAAACACATGTAGTGACGACACATAATGAGACACTAGAGTCCGAGATGTAACACTGACAGTACGGAATTTCGAATGTGGTTAATTCAGACACGTCCTCCAGTCGGTCTCTCCCTAAAGAGAGAGCCTAATCAGACAGTGATCTGGAGCCACTGTAAGACAGTTACAGGCCAGATTCAACACCCTCTGAAATGTAGAGTCACTTTGCCTAGATTGCATTCAGATTAACTGGCACAGCAAAATGACAAAAATCTCTTGTTGATGTACAATATTCAAAATTAGGATAAGAAAATTAGTTCTAGAATCGCAGTCGTGTTACTATGGCGAAAAATGCAGTATATTGGTGGTAAATTTTCAGTCCCAGAAGTAACAAAGCAACAGGCATTGTTTCTGGTGCAACAAACAGTAGAGAAGCAGGGAAAAACTGCTGGTACCAATATTTTGTTTCTTTGGCACAGAAGGCAGGAAGAACTGTCTTCATGGTCGTTATAATTAGATTCGACATGGTCACAACCTGTGATGGAAATCCACGCAGAAAGCAACTTTTTTCGAAACACATGTAGTGACGACACATAATGAGACACTAGAGTCCGAGATGTTACACTGACAGTACGGAATTTCGAATGTGGTTAATTCACACACATCCTCCAGTCGGTCTCTCGCTAAAGAGAGAGCCTAATCAGACAGTGATCTGGAGCCACTGTAAGACAGTTACAGGAAAGATTCAACACCCACTGAAATGTAGAGTCACTTTGCCTAGATTGCATTCAGATTAATTGGCACAGCAAAATGACAAAAATCTCTTGTTGATGTACAATATTCAGAATTAGGACACAGAAAATTAGTCCTAGATTCGCAGTCGTGTTACTGTGGCGAAAAATGCAGTATATCGGTGGTAAATTTTCTGTCCCAGAAGTAACACAGCAACAGGCTTTGTTTCTGGTGCAACAAACAGTAGAGAAGCAGGGCAAAACTGCTTGTACCAATAATTTGTCTCTTTGGCACAGAAGGCAGGAAGAACTGTCTTCATGGTCGTTATAATTAGATTCGTCATGGTCAGAACCCGAGAAGGAAATCCACGGAGAAAGCAACTTTTTTCGAAACACATGTAGTGACGACACATAATGAGACACTAGAGCCCGAGATGTTACACTGACAGTACGGAATTTCGAATGTGGTTAATTCACACACATCCTCCAGTCGGTCTTTCCCTGAAGAGAGAGCCTAATCAGACAGTGATCTGGAGCCACTGTAAGACAGTTACAGGAAAGATTCAACACCCACTGAAATGTAGAGTCAGTTTGCCTAGATTGCATTCAGATTAACTGGCACAGCAAAATGACAAAATTCTCTTGTTGATGTACAATATTCAAAATTAGGATAAGAAAATTAGTTCTAGAATCGCAGTCGTGTTACTATGGCGAAAAATGCAGTATATTGGTGGTAAATTTTCAGTCCCAGAAGTAACACAGCAACAGGCATTGTTTCTGGTGCAACAAACAGTAGAGAAGCAGGGAAAAACTGCTGCTACCAATATTTTGTTTCTTTGGCACAGAAGGCAGGAAGAACTGTCTTCATGGTCGTTATAATTAGATTCGACATGGTCACAACCTGTGATGGAAATCCACGGAGAAAGCAACTTTTTTCGAAACACATGTAGTGACGACACATAATGAGACACTAGAGCCCGAGATGTTACACTGACAGTACGGAATTTCGAATGTGGTTAATTCACACACATCCTCCAGTCGGTCTCTCGCTAAAGAGAGAGCCTAATCAGATAGTGATCTGGAGCCACTGTAAGACAGTTACAGGAAAGATTCAACACCCACTGAAATGTAGAGTCACTTTGCCTAGATTGCATTCAGATTAACTGGCACAGCAAAATGACAAAAATCTCTTGTTGATGTACAATATTCAGAATTAGGACACAGAAAATTAGTCCTAGATTCGCAATCGTGTTACTGTGGCGAAAAATGCAGTATATCGGTGGTAAATTTTCTGTCCCAGAAGTAACACAGCAACAGGCTTTGTTTCTGGTGCAACAAACAGTAGACAAGCAGGGCAAAACTGCTTGTACCAATAATTTCTCTCTTTGGCACAGAAGGCAGGAAGAACTGTCTTCATGGTCGTTATAATTAGATTCGTCATGGTCAGAAACTGAGAAGGAAATCCACGGAGAAAGCAACTTTTTTCGAAACACATGTAGTGACGACACATAATGAGACAATAGAGTCCGAGATGTTACACTGACAGTACGGAATTTCGAATGTGGTTAATTCACACACGTCCTCCAGTCGGTCTCTCGCTAAAGAGAGAGCCTAATCAGACAGTGATCTGGAGCCACTGTAAGACACTTACAGGCCAGATTCAACACCCACTGAAATGTAGAGTCACTTTGCCTTGATTGCATTCAGATTAACTGGCACAGCAAAATGACAAAAATCTCTTGTTGATGTACAATATTCAGAATTAGGACACAGAAAATTAGTCCTAGATTCGCAGTCGTGTTACTGTGGCGAAAAATGCAGTATATCGGTGGTAAATTTTCTGTCCCAGAAGTAACACAGCAACAGGCTTTGTTTCTGGTGCAACAAACAGTAGAGAAGCAGGGCAGAGCTGCTTGTACCAATAATTTGTCTCTCTCGCACAGAAGGCATGAAGAACTGCCTTCATGGTCGTTATAATTACATTCGTCATGGTCAGAACCTGAGATGGAAATCCAGTGAGACAGCAAATTTTTCGTAGACAGGTAGGGACTACACATAATGGGACACGAGAGTCGGTGATATTACACGCAGAGTACGAAATTTTGAATGTTATTAATCATCTCCATCCTCTTCTCTGTCTCTCGGTAAAGAGGGAGCCTAATCAGACGATGATCTGAAGCTACTGTAAGACAGTACAGGCCAGATTCTAGAGCCACAGAGTACTACAGTAACTTTGCCTTGATTGCACCCAGTTTAACTGGCAAAGCAGAGTGATAAAAATGTGTTGTTGATGTACAATATTCCGAAATACGCTACAGGAAATTAGATCTACATTCGGACTCGTATTAGCAGGGCGAAAAATGCAGTATATCTGTGGTAAATCTTTAGTCCTAGAAGTAACACAGCAGTAGGCGTTGATTCCGGCGCAACAAACAGTCGAGAAGCAGGGCAAAACTGCTTGTGCCAATATTTTGTCTCTCTGGCACAGAAGGGATGAAGAATTCGATTCGTCATGGTCAGAAACTGAGATGGAGATCCAAGGAGACTGCAGGGAACGTGTAACTACTTTCTAAACGCCTGTTGTTACGACAAATAATGAGACACTAGTCTCCGAGATGTTGCACTGTCAATACGAATTTTCGAATGTTTTTAAATCCTCCAAATTCTCGAGCCTGTCTTTTGCTAAAGAGAGACCCTAACAGTCGAAGATGTGGACCTACTGTAAGATAGTTACGGACCAGATTCTAAACCCACAGATCATACAGTCTCTTTGCCTGCCTTGCAACCAGTTCAGTTAACACAGCAGAGTGACAAAAATCTTTTCCTTATGTTCAAAATTCCCAATTACGCAATAGCAAAGTAGTTTTGTGTAGAAAAATCTGAGAAATCCTTTAGTCATCTACGCATTTTTGTTGGAAGGGAAAGATGCAACAAATAAATTGATAACCTTTAAATATGTAGGGTTAGCTGCTTACACTACTAAACGACTGTTTAGCTTGTCCGAACACTTGAACGTTTTAATTAGTACTATAGTAGAATATTATCAAAAGTTTTATCTCAAATCCCAAAGAAATTCTGGTTATTCCATGTGTTGGAGGAGTGGCTATGAAATGTAAAGGATCGCCTGTCATTGAAAGCTGCCATCCTTGATTCACGTCAACTGCAGGAGTGACGAAGAAACGTAAACATCAACTTCCATTAAGAGACAACATCCTGGGAAAGATGTCTGAAGATAGAAAAGCATCGTCAATGGAATGGTCTATCAAGTGCTCCATAGAAGAAAAAGCTCATAGTGAACCTAATAAAGCTCAGAAGAAAACAGGCTTTCCCTACCCACAAATATCACTGTGACATCTGAGCTGTCCCTCAGAGAGCTCAGAAATTGACATCTACATTTTGCTCAGAAGCCGAAGCGGAAAACTGCTGCCAAGCGGAAAGCATCTTTTTTGCATAAATCTACAGACTATGGATGCATGGATCTCCCTAACACGGGCAGAAAACTCGTTCAAGTCGGTGCCATGCACTGGTAAAAGCAACTGATGAGATTCAGCACCAGTGGGAAACGTCCGAGGAGGACAAGAGGGTGACATAATGCAGAGAATTCCAGAACAATGTGACCGAACATCTCTTAACACAAGTGGTAGGGTGTAACATTCCCGGTAACATACCTGGAGACGGATACACTCCGTCTGTGAGTCCAGCATAGCAAGCATTCGAAAATCGGTGCGACCCTGCTGGTGACAATTTGCCTGACCATCGCAAATCCGTACCTTACACACTGCCTCCATGGTTATCAAAATTTAGTAGGCCATGGATATGGTGTAAGATCGAAGACAACGAGGACATTTGCATGCCTGTTGGTTTGTGTCTGTTGACCGATAGCGGTAAATTTTCAATCTCAGAAGTAACACACCGAGAACACGCTGATAACACAACTGGAGACGTTTATCCAGATCAAGAAACATACAAAAGACAATTTGAATCTGCTGATAATTGTAATTTGTCTGTCGAAGACAAAGTCGTTCAAACATTACCACCGTGGTCATTAAAATCCGATACATCATGGTCAGGACGCGATATGGGAATACAGGCGAACATCGGCGAAGGCTCCACAGCTATTGAATAGTCTTCACTCACAACACACAGTGAGTCTTCAGTTTCTGAGACACCATATCGAGTGCACGCCGATAGCACAAGATTGAAGACAATGGCAGCATTTGCATGCCTGTTGATATCTCTGTTGACCGTTAGTGGTAAATATTCAATCTCACATGCAACACAGCAATATGGCTTTATTCTGGTGCAACAAACAGTCCAGAAGCGGTGCAAATCTACTGGTGCCAATAATTTGTCTCTCCGGCGCAGAGGGGTAGAGCCAATGTCTTCATGGTCGTTGAAATTCGATTCGCCATGGTCAGAAATTGAGATGGAGATCCAAGGGGAGGTGTAACTGTTTTCGAAATGCCTGTGGTGACGACACCACAGGCACGCCAAAATATTACACCGGCAGTACGAAAGTTCCAATGTTTTAATCTGCCTACATCGTCCCGTCTGTCTCTCGCTAAAGAGATTGCCCCGTCAGGCGATGATCTGGAGCTACTGTATGACAGTTAGGGGCCAGATTCTACACCCGCAGAATAGTACAGTCTCCTTGCCTCCCTTGCATCCAATTCAATTAACGCAGTAGAATGACAGAAATATCTTGTTGACGTACATTGGGTCACGGCGTCGATCCAGAAGCTCCAGTCCGCCTACTCCAACACGAAGTTACCTCCGTTCTAATCCTACAGACTACGGATGCGCAAATCTCCCAAACTCGGACAGAAAGGACGCTCAATTCAATTCCAAGAACTGGAAAAAGCATATGATGATGATGAGATTACCTAGTGAACAGCACCAGCAGGGAATGTCCTACGAGGACCAGAGGGAGACAGAAAACAGAGAAACGCAGAGCGCCATCACCGAACACGTCGTAACCCACCTGGTAGGGCGTAACGTTCCCAGTAGCACAGCTGGAGACGGATATGCTACGAGTCGAGCACAACAAACATCCGAAAATCAGTGCGACCCTGCTGGTGACAATTTGCCCGAACAGCGCAAATCCCCATCTTACACACTGCCTTCATATTCATCGAAATATCATAGACCATGGAGATGGTGTAAGACTGAAGACTATGAGGACACTTGCATGCCTATTGATTTGTCTTTACCGACGGTTAGTGGTAAATTTTCCGTCCCAGAAGTAATACACCGAGAACATGCTGATGACACAACTGGAGACTTTTTTCCAGTTCAAGAAACAACCAAGAACAGAAGGGAACCTGCTGATGATTGTAATTTGTCTGTTGGGCACAGAGGCGTTCAGACATTACCATCGTGGTCGCTAAAATCCGATACGTCATGGTCAGTTCGCAAGATGGGAAGACAGTCAAACATCGGGGAAGTGTCCACCGCTATTGAACGGTCTTCATTGACTACACGCAGTGAGTCTTCAAGTTCCGAGATACACTGAGTGCACTCCGATAGCACAACTGGAGACGTAAGTTATCCTCTGGTTCCAGTGCAACAAAGAGTCGAGAAGCGGTGCGAATCTACTGGTGTCAATTTGTCTCTCCGGCACAGAAGGGTTGAGGCACTGTCTTCACGGTCGTTAAAATTAAATTAATCATGGTCAGAAACTGAGATGGAAATCAAAGAAGACAGCGGGGAATGTGTAACTGTTCCCGAAGCTCCTGTGGCGACGACACGTAATGAGTCTTTAGTCCCCGAGATGTTACACCGACAGCAAGCAAGTTCCAGTCTTCTTAATCCGTATACGTCCTCCAGTCTGTCTCTAACTAAAGAGAGAGCCTCATCAGACGACGATCCAGAGCTACTGTAAGACAGTTGCAGGCCAGATTCTACACCCACAGAATCGTAAAGTCTCTTTGTCTTCCTTGCATCCAGTTCAGATAACACAGCAGAATGACAAAAATCTCTTGTTGACGTACATAATGTAGAGAATGATTCAAAAAGTATTTCTTCCATATTCGTGGTGTGAGACAGCGTAGTAGCCAGGGCTGCCAAATTTCAAACATCACGAGCAATCTCTTCGTATCTCTACTATCCTCACAGGATATTTCACCTTACGTATCGTCAAGAAATAGTCTCCATTGCTCCTCGAATGCACCTGAAGAGAGTATCGAATAAACTATTTTAAGTCAGAATTTTTTAAGTATATGGAGAAGTGGACTGTCAGTGCTGAAACCGTAGATAGTTAGGACCACTATAGTAGCATACGCTGCAGCATTACTGCTGCTGCGGAGGAACTGAAAGATGTACAGGAGTCTACCCTTCGTTTCAGTTATGCTCGCATAAGACGAGGTGATATCCTTAAGTACATCCTCACAATCATTTTTCCCGTCATAACGCACTTCACTCGAGAGACAGTTCCGATTGCTATTGCTCATTGCTGATGATGTCCTATTAATACCTTCAGAACAGTATCGTTGAGTTACATGGTTGAAATTAGTTACAGTACATAGACCAATTCGCTATGTTTATAATGCAGACACAATGGCTAACGACAAAGGCATTCCTTCAGAAATTGTTACACCTGTCATCCCACGCTAAGACCATTGCGCAACATGAGTAGTACATTGTCAGAAGAGATTACATGTTCTCGCTTTCCTGCAGACGCACATAGTACAGCTACGGTGCCGATAACAGGTGCAACGCGTTCTGTGAGTGAAATGGCGCAGTAAATCCAAAGCTGAAGCACGCGGCTGCGCGGCGCAACAAACAGTCGAGAAGCAGGGCAAAACTGCTTGTGCCAATATTTTGTCTCTCTGGCACAGAAGGGATGAAGAATTCGATTCGTCATGGTCAGAAACTGAGATGGAGATCCAAGGAGACTGCAGGGAACGTGTAACTACTTTCTAAACGCCTGTTGTTACGACAAATAATGAGACACTAGTCTCCGAGATGTTGCACTGTCAGTACGAATTTTCGAATGTTTTTAAATCCTCCAAATTCTCGAGCCTGTCTTTTGCTAAAGAGAGACCCTAACAGTCGAAGATGTGGAGCTACTGTAAGATAGTTACGGACCAGATTCTAAACCCACAGATCATACAGTCTCTTTGCCTGCCCTGCAACCAGTTCAGTTAACACAGCAGAGTGACAAAAATCTTTTCCTTATGTTCAAAATTCCCAATTACGCAATAGCAAAGTAGTTTTGTGTAGAAAAATCTGAGAAATCCTTTAGTCATCTACGCATTTTTGTTGGAAGGGAAAGATGCAACAAATAAATTGATAACCTTTAAATATGTAGGGTTAGCTGCTTACACTACTAAACGACTGTTTAGCTTGTCCGAACACTTGAACGTTTTAATTAGTACTATAGTAGAATATTATCAAAAGTTTTATCTCAAATCCCAAAGAAATTCTGGTTATTCCATGTGTTGGAGGAGTGGCTATGAAATGTAAAGGATCGCCTGTCATTGAAAGCTGCCATCCTTGATTCACGTCAACTGCAGGAGTGACGAAGAAACGTAAACATCAACTTCCATTAAGAGACAACATCCTGGGTAAGATGTCTGAAGATAGAAAAGCATCGTCAATGGAATGGCCTGTCAAGTGCTCCATAGAAGAAAAAGCTCATAGTGAACCTAATAAAGCTCAGAAGAAAACAGGCTTTCCCTACGCACAAATATCACTGTGACATCTGAGCTGTCCCTCAGAGAGCTCAGAAATTGACATCTACATTTTGCTCAGAAGCCGAAGCGGAAAACTGCTGCCAAGCGGAACGCATCTTTTTTGCATAAATCTACAGACTATGGATGCATGGATCTCCCTAACACGGGCAGAAAACTAGTTCAAGTCGGTGCCATGCACTGGTAAAAGCAACTGATGAGATTCAGCACCAGTGGGAAACGTCCGACGAGGACAAGAGGGTGACATAATGCAGAGAATTCCAGAACAATGTGACCGAACATCTCTTAACACAAGTGGTAGGGTGTAACATTCCCGGTAACATACCTGGAGACGGATACACTCCGTCTGTGAGTCCAGCATAGCAAGCATTCGAAAATCGGTGCGACCCTGCTGGTGACAATTTGCCTGACCATCGCAAATCCGTACCTTACACACTGCCTCCATGGTTATCAAAATTTAGTAGGCCATAGATATGGTGTAAGATCGAAGACAACGAGGACATTTGCATGCCTGTTGGTTTGTGTCTGTTGACCGATAGTGGTAAATTTTCAATCTCAGAAGTAACACACCGAGAACACGCTGATAACACAACTGGAGACGTTTATCCAGATCAAGAAACATACAAAAGACAATTTGAATCTGCTGATAATTGTAATTTGTCTGTCGAGGACAAAGTCGTTAAATCCGATACATCATGGTCAGGACGCGATATGGGAATACAGGCGAACATCGGCGAAGGCTCCACAGCTATTGAATAGTCTTCACTCACAACACACAGTGAGTCTTCAGTTTCTGAGACACCATATCGAGTGCACGCCGATAGCACAAGATTGAAGACAATGGCAGCATTTGCATGCCTGTTGATATCTCTGTTGACCGTTAGTGGTAAATATTCAATCTCACATGCAACACAGCAATATGGCTTTATTCTGGTGCAACAAACAGTCCAGAAGCGGTGCAAATCTACTGGTGCCAATAATTTGTCTCTCCGGCGCAGAAGGGTAGAGCCAATGTCTTCATGGTCGTTGAAATTCGATTCGCCATGGTCAGAAATTGAGATGGAGATCCAAGGGGAGGTGTAACTGTTTTCGAAATGCCTGTGGTGACGACACCACAGGCACGCCAAAATATTACACCGGCAGTACGAAAGTTCCAATGTTTTAATCTGCCTACATCGTCCCGTCTGTCTCTCGCTAAAGAGATTGCCCCGTCAGGCGATGATCTGGAGCTACTGTATGACAGTTAGGGGCCAGATTCTACACCCGCAGAATAGTACAGTCTCCTTGCCTCCCTTGCATCCAATTCAATTAACGCAGTAGAATGACAGAAATATCTTGTTGACGTACATTGGGTCACGGCGTCGATCCAGAAGTTCCAGTCCGCCTACTGCAACACGAAGTTACCTCCGTTCTAATCCTACAGACTACGGATGCGCAAATCTCCCAAACTCGGACAGAAAGGACGCTCAATTCAATTCCAAGAACTGGAAAAAGCATATGATGATGATGAGATTACCTAGTGAACAGCACCAGCAGGGAATGTCCTACGAGGACCAGAGGGAGACAGAAAACAGAGAAACGCAGAGCGCCATCACCGAACACGTCGTAACCCACCTGGTAGGGCGTAACGTTCCCAGTAGCACAGCTGGAGACGGATATGCTACGAGTCGAGCACAACAAACATCCGAAAATCAGTGCGACCCTGCTGGTGACAATTTGCCCGAACAGCGCAAATCCCCATCTTACACACTGCCTTCATATTCATCGAAATATCATAGACCATGGAGATGGTGTAAGACTGAAGACTATGAGGACACTTGCATGCCTATTGATTTGTCTTTACCGACGGTTAGTGGTAAATTTTCCGTCCCAGAAGTAATACACCGAGAACATGCTGATGACACAACTGGAGACTTTTTTCCAGTTCAAGAAACAACCAAGAACAGAAGGGAACCTGCTGATGATTGTAATTTGTCTGTTGGGCACAGAGGCGTTCAGACATTACCATCGTGGTCGCTAAAATCCGATACGTCATGGTCAGTTCGCAAGATGGGAAGACAGTCAAACATCGGGGAAGTGTCCACCGCTATTGAACGGTCTTCATTGACTACACGCAGTGAGTCTTCAAGTTCCGAGATACACTGAGTGCACTCCGATAGCACAACTGGAGACGTAAGTTATCCTCTGGTTCCAGTGCAACAAAGAGTCGAGAAGCGGTGCGAATCTACTGGTGTCAATTTGTCTCTCCGGCACAGAAGGGTTGAGGCACTGTCTTCACGGTCGTTAAAATTAAATTAATCATGGTCAGAAACTGAGATGGAAATCAAAGAAGACAGCGGGGAATGTGTAACTGTTCCCGAAGCTCCTGTGGCGACGACACGTAATGAGTCTTTAGTCCCCGAGATGTTACACCGACAGCAAGCAAGTTCCAGTCTTCTTAATCCGTATACGTCCTCCAGTCTGTCTCTAACTAAAGAGAGAGCCTCATCAGACGACGATCCAGAGCTACTGTAAGACAGTTGCAGGCCAGATTCTACACCCACAGAATCGTAAAGTCTCTTTGTCTTCCTTGCATCCAGTTCAGATAACACAGCAGAATGACAAAAATCTCTTGTTGACGTACATAATGTAGAGAATGATTCAAAAAGTATTTCTTCCATATTCGTGGTTTGAGACAGCGTAGTAGCCAGGGCTGCCAAATTTCAAACATCACGAGCAATCTCTTCGTATCTCTACTATCCTCACAGGATATTTCACCTTACGTATCGTCAAGAAATAGTCTCCATTGCTCCTCGAATGCACCTGAAGAGAGTATCGAATAAACTATTTTAAGTCAGAATTTTTTAAGTATATGGAGAAGTGGACTGTCAGTGCTGAAACCGTAGATAGTTAGGACCACTATAGTAGCATACGCTGCAGCATTACTGCTGCTGCGGAGGAACTGAAAGATGTACAGGAGTCTACCCTTCGTTTCAGTTATGCTCGCATAAGACGAGGTGATATCCGTAAGTACATCCTCACAATCATTTTTCCCGTCATAACGCACTTCACTCGAGAGACAGTTCCGAGTGCTATTGCTCATTGCTGATGATGTCCTATTAATACCTTCAGAACAGTATCGTTGAGTTACATGGTTGAAATGAGCTACAGTACATAGACCAATTCGCTATGTTTATAATGCAGACACAATGGCTAACGACAAAGGCATTCCTTCAGAAATTGTTACACCTGTCGTCCCACGCTAAGACCATTGCGCAACATGAGTAGTACATTGTCAGAAGAGATTACATGTTCTCGCTTTCCTGCAGACGCACATAGTACAGCTACGGTGCCGATAACAGGTGCAACGCGTTCTGTGAGTGAAATGGCGCAGTAAATCCAAAGCTGAAGCACGCGGCTGGGCGGCGAAGTGGGCAAAACGTCTAAACTGCCCACAGATACGCTGTGAATTCTGGTAGTACGTGAACCAAAGGCAATGTCTTGTCCATTGATAATGAAATGGTGCCAACAATTTGACCAGTGACACGCAGACATGGATGGTGCTGTCGGGAAGGAAGGCCACGACATCGGCTGCAGACGACAATGTCCAACCATCCTTTTCGTCAAGCTGAAAGACATCTGTGGTAAGAGACACTCCAATGCTACGGACATACACATAGCGGCTATCGAATGACTCCGTGACCAACGAGAGGATTTCTGACCTCATGGACATGAACGACCAGTAGGACGTTCCGACTGCTGTTTACAGAGACATGGTGACTGTATTGAAAAATATAATTTACCTGTGTCACTTTGAAGTGTAGTGCAAAATTCGATAAAATGCCTAAATAATTCCAGAATAATGTGTACTGTTTCTTGAAGTCCCCTAGTAGTAAACTGAATAATGGGATAGGACGATGAGAAATGTGGGCCCCCAGTGCTACCATGCATCTCATAAAAGCTATCACCATGCAACCGGTCATTCCTGTTAGCAGAACGAGCCATGTGAAACCTTGTTGACATTTGGAGTTGCTCGATCATATCGCTCTCAAAATTTTAACTGCACTGTGATGATCAACGAAAATTATTAATATCTAACACACATAATACCTTGTCCAAGGTACGTGCTGTTTCCGCTTTTGATCACTTGCTGGTGCTCCCGATTCACTGCGCTCAAGCAATGGTCAAAATTTTTAGCCTTCTTTCACAGTCTCTGCAATTCTTATATCTGTATAATTACAGCAGTTTGTGATCTCTATTCATTTTGAATTACCATGTACTTAAACCGTACATACGAAAGGCACATAAAAGTTTCGGAATATGCTGAATACCTTCAGTTTTATTTTTCGGAGAAATAAATGAGTTTTTCTGCGTCAGTGACTTCTAGTGTGCTCGATCAAGCGCAAATTTTGTGGTGGCAAAAGTTGAGCACTTATAAAACATATATCGTATAGCACTACTCTAAGGATGAACAATCGAAAAAGATTCCAATGAAACCTCTGCCTCCTATGGCGTCACTCGGGGTGCCGCACGGTTCCACATGATAGGAAAATTGTATGAAATCATCAAATGTCACATTTTCCGCTATTCCAGGAAGCAGCCCCCAGTAACCGTTGATACCCTAGCCCGTTTCTCCGCTTTCTTGTCGGTGCAGTTGATTCTTTGACCTCGCAATAATCAAAATTTCTTGAAAAATCTTGAAGACTTCGTGAGTTAACATTCATTTATACTTTGTCGGGCATGGTCCTAACTTCTTTGCGGTATGGTATGTTAAGCTTCAGAATTACGCCGTAGCGAATTAGTTGTAGCTTCGAACTGGTGTCAGTAGGGCGAAAAATGTAGTTTATCGGTATCCAGAGGCGGTAGGTTAAAGTGAACTGCGCATCTGTCTAGAAAAATCTGATAAATCCTGTAATCAACTACGCCTTTTTGTTGGGCGGGAAAGATACAAGAAATAATCTGATACCCGTGAAACATGTAGAATTAGCTGCTTATGCTACGAAAAGACATTTTAGTTTCTCAGCTTTTAATGACTACAGCAGTAGAATATTATCGAAAGATCTCTCTCAAATCCCGAAGAATGTCTGGTTATTCAATGAGCTGATCCTACCGCGGTCGCGCATTGTCATCCATTAAAATGAAGTCAGGGCCAAATGCATCCCTGAAAAGATGCACCAAAATATCAGATTCGACAATGTTCCAAGGTGTTTCTATCTATTGTCACGTGATGGTACGTCCAGTATTTCCAAAATTTATTTCGATCAGTATCACACTAACGCCTATTGTCGAAAGTACGATAGCATGATGTTGTTCCTGTTGTTGTTCTTGATGTTGCCTTCAGTCAAAAGACTGGTTTGATACAGCTGTCCATGCCACTCTATCTTGGGCAAGCCTCTTCATCGCCGAATAACTACTGCAACCTACATACTTCTGAATCTGCTTACAGTATTCATCTCTTGGTCTCCCCCTATGATTTTTACACCCCACATTTCCTTCCAGAACTAAACTGATGATCCCTTGATGTTTCAGAATGTGTCCTATCAACTGATCCCTTCTTTTAGCCAAGTTGTGCCACAAATTTCTTGTCTCCCCAGTTCTGGTCAGTACCTCCCCATTAGTTACGTGATCTACCCATCGACTCTTCAGCATTCTTATGTAGAGCCACATTTCGAAAGCTTCTATTCTCTTCTTGTCTAAACTGTTTATCGTCGATGTCCCACACAAATACTTTCAGAAAATACTTCCTGACATTTAAAGCTAAATTAGATATTAATAAATTCCTCTTCTTCAGTATGGAGTATGAAACGAAATTTGTGACTGCACTTAGAATTTTATTCGTAGAGATGACGTTGCAAGGTACCTCGGATGGAGAGTGGTCGACAGATGTAGAAGTAACTTCCGGTGTGCCCCAGAGAAGAGACCCTCGCTGTTCACGATATATGTTAATAATCTTGCAGACAATCTACAGTGAAAAAAAAGAAAAAAACAACTAAACCCCGTCCGAACAAACCTTGGAAGGCCCAACGGTACCTACCGGCCGCCATGTCATCCTCAGCCCACAGACTTCACTGGATGCGGACATGGAGGGGGCATGTGGTCAGCACACCGCTCTCGCGGCTGTATTTCAGTTTACGAGACCGAAGCCCCTACTTCTCAATCAAGTAGCTCATCAGTTTGCCTCACAAAGGCTGAGTGCCCCCGGCTTGCCACAGCGCTTGGCAGACCGGATGGTCACCCATCCTAGTGCTAGTCCATCCTGAAAGCGCTTAACTTCGATGATCTGACGGTAAACTTCTGCATAGATTCTGAACGTGCTTTGAAAGTTCAGAAATGTATAAATGTGCACTCCACATAGGAAAAAATGTGCCCTATGATAACAAAATCAATGAGTAATTGCTTGAATCACTCAGTTCCTAGAAAAAAACCGAGTGTAACATTTTGTAGAGATGTGAAATGAAACAGTCACATATGATCACTCGCAAGTAAAGCTGGTGGCAGATTTCGATTAATTGGTAGAACGCCAGGGACAGGGGGCAGTCGATCTACGAAGAAGATTACAAACAAAACACTAGTGTGACTAATTCTAAATGTTGCTTCAGTGTGTGGGACGCGTACCAAATAGGACTAACAAGGGATGCTGAACGTCCAGTGCATGACACTTGCTGCGGAACAGCTGACAACTGCTACGTAACACTGAACAATGACAGTAAATGGAAACGTGGAAGGCGGGACGTGTTAACGTCAGTGAAGTCTGTGCACGAACGCTCTGTATGCATTCGACAGTTCATGCAGTGCGTTGTTTGACGAAGGTTGTTGTGAACGAGATTAGTGCGACATTCCGTGTGCTGAGGCAACATGTCTCGAAGACATTTGAGTTCTTACGAAAGTGGGCGAGTAGCTAGACAGCTCGAAGCCGGTAAAACTGTCACTACTGTGGCCACAGTAATGGGTGTGCCCAAAAGTGTCATTTCACGATTAAAAAAGGCCGCTGAAGGTGGAAATGATATGGGAAAGCCTGCGAGTGGTCGCAAACGGACTACAAGAGGATGGATAGTTAGCCCTAGTGACGAAAGGAACAGACCCCTCACTCCTTGGCAGATCGTCGCAAGATTAGATAGGTAAATCACGTAACTAATAAGGATGTTCTGAACAGAATTGGGCAGACAAGAAATTCGTGACGCAACGTGACTAGAGAAGGGATCTGTTGATAGGATGTATTCTGAGACATCAAAGGGTCACCAATTAAATGCTGAAGGGAAGTCTGGGGGCTAAAAATGATAGAGGGAGACCAAGAAATGAATACAGTAAGGAGATTCAGATGGTTATAACTTGCAGTAATTATTCGGAGAGGAAGAGGATTGCACAGGACAGCAGAGAACTGTATCAAGGGAGTCTTTGGACTGAAGACCACAACAGCAACATTGATATAATTCAATTTTCCTTACAGAATCCACTTATAAGGCTTAAAGAACGAGTAACAATTCTGTCACTATTGAAATATGCTGTATTGACGCGGCTAAATAAATAGGCGTATTTTCATATTTAAATGTCAGTTAACTGTAGGATTTTTCCTTTGCGACTTGTTCTCCATCAACAGGCACATTTCAATTGGCGACCGTGACAGTAGTTTACACATAAATTTTGTTAGTTATTTTCTCGAGTAGCTTCTCAATTTTGTGTGCAAGGCTAGGTGGACCTCGTTCCATGCTTTCCGTCGTAGAAAATATGCACCGTAGTTGCTAGAAATCGATCCTAAACCATTGGTTCAGCAACCGTTGATACCAGTCTTCAGCCAACGAAGAACTCACTACTAACCTTTCCTAAAAAAAAAAAAAAAAAAATGGTTCAAATGGGTCTGAGCACTATGGGACTTAACATCTCAGGTCATCAGTCCCCTAGAACTTAGAACTACTTAACCCTAACTAACCTAAGGACATCACACACATCCATGCCCGAGGCAGGATTCGAACCTGCGGCCGTAGCGGTCGCGCGGTTCCAGACTGAAGCGCCTAGAAACGCTCGGACACCATAGGCCGGCCAACCATTCCTATTCGCATCTATTGTATAGCACGAAGAAATTTGACAGCCGTCTTCCAGTGGTCGGCGTCCTCTGACGTCAACAAGAACGAAGCAGCCCCGCGAACTTATGATATCCCTTGAGCTAATCAATAACGGCCGATGTTGTCTAGAGATATATTTCTCAAACAGATAATGAAAAGTTGTGCTTTTTAGCTCATCTACGTTATATAATATCTACCTCTGGAATTGGTCAGCCTGGAAACTCTGTTTATTAACAGGGCAGCTGAATAAAATAACATCGATTAGAGTAACAGAATGTTACACACTCAGCACTCATTTTCATTTCAGTCATATACGTTTATCACTTACAATAATTATCAATTCAACGTTAATAAAAATCTTGCCTTTGATTATTTCAAATTAAAATACTCATGATATTACCGTACGATGTTAAGACGGCAAGTTTAGATAGAGGGAACTAAACCAAATGCAGTCCTGGACTGGTTTCGTGTTGCGTTAGAGTTTTATTCTAGCCTTGCCATTTAGATGTCTTACCACGTTCAATCTCCCTGTCTTCAGGTACCAATAAATTATATTGACAAATTGCCTGTTGGCTTCTGTCTCGAGTTATTCGCCTGATGTATGCTTGATGATTTTTCTGACGTTTCGCCAGTACAAGTGACTGGCATTATCAAAGCGTCACCTTCCACTACCGGTGGTGTACTGGAATCAATCGCGCGGTCGTAGATTATATGTACCTTTCTCGTGGTCATTACCGCTGGGGTTCTACCCTTGCTACCTGCAAGAGTCGTTCACTGCAGCACGGGAATCCAGGATCCGTTCATCTCGACAAGAAAGCCTCAATGTGAACGGATTCTAGATCCCCGCGCTGCAGAAATGGACCGTTGCAGATAATTAGGGGAAAACCGTAGCGGTAGTGATCACGAAAAAGCCCTTGGGCATTGGCCTGCCAGGAACATACAATATGCGGCCGCTAGTTCGACTACAGTCCACCACCAACAATGGAGGGTGAAGGTTTGACAGTCCCAGCCACTCGTGCTAGCGAAACATTAGAAAAATCAGCAAACATCAGGCGAAGAACCCGAGACAGAAGCCAACATGAAAATTGTCAACAAGTGGCCACGGAAGCCTTAACAATTTTGTAAATTATATCGAACTTATAATGTATGTCAATGTTCGTACAATATTTTCTCTCTTCGAAGTGCTTTCTCCATTGATAACTGCAAAATAAAATCCCCGGACTCTTTCACTGCAGTGAGCCGTTCAGCTAGTGAAACCGAGACCCTTATAACTCACGGTGGTCCAGTCATGGTTTTCTGCTTGACCTGCTAGACAGCTGCCAACGTCGCTCCATTTGGAGACATTATAAACTGTCAGGCACTTCAATGTACGCTGTGACATATTTACACTGAGACGTGCTGAACCGCCGAAGTCAGCACTCAGAAACAAGCACCCCCCCCCTCCCCCTTTAGCTGCCAGCGTCATAATAAGAATCACCGGTTAAACTTATGCCTGTTATGACGCATAGATAATCAGAAAGTATAGGAATCTAAGGAGGCCTCTTGTGCAGTTATTAAGACTTCAGTGGAGGTTGAATTAAAGGTTGACCTCTGCACTCACCATCAACAGATAAAGAAATAGTGTTCGCATTTCCGGTAGACTAATGCATAAGAAGTATAAAACAAAGCATGGCGCTGTAGATAGAGAGATGCTGAATGAAACGCAGTTGGCAGTCAAGA
This sequence comes from Schistocerca nitens, assembly GCF_023898315.1. Classification (NCBI taxonomy): domain Eukaryota; kingdom Metazoa; phylum Arthropoda; class Insecta; order Orthoptera; family Acrididae; genus Schistocerca; species Schistocerca nitens. The sequence goes on along the minus strand of NC_064620.1, from coordinate 459,769,836 downwards.
GAGCAATGAGCAAATCATTCAGCGACTACCGCAGCACAGTATTGTCGAAACTTCTTTCACAAAACCCAAAGAAATTCTGGTCGTATGTAAAGGCAGTTAGTGAAGCCAAAGTTAATTTCTGGTCACTCACGGACAAGAAAGGAAGTGAAGTAGAGAGTAGCAAAGCAAATATGGTTATGCAGAATGAGATTTTCACTCTGCAGCGGAGTGTGCGCTGATATGAAACTTCCTGGCAGATTAAAAGTGTGTGCCGCACCGAGACTCGAACTCGGGACCTTTGCCTTTCGCGGGCAAGCGCTCTACCAACTGAGCTACCCAAGCAGGACTCACGTCCCCTCCTCACAGCTTTACTTCGGGCAGTACATCGTCTCCTACCTTCCAAACTTTACAGCCATGTATCCGCAATATCCTTTCTTTCAGGAGTGCTAGTCCTGCATGGTTCGCAGGAGAGCTTCTGTAAAGTTTGGAAGGTAGGAGACGAGGTACTGGCGGAATTAAAGCTGTGAGGTCGCGACGTGAGTCGTGCTTGGGTAACTCAGCTGGTAGAGCGCTTGCCCACGAAAGGCCAAGGTCCCGAGTTCGAGTCGGCATACTATTTTAATCTGCCAGGAAGTTTCAAAAATGGTTATGTTTTCAAATGTTCCTTTACAAAGGAAAACTCTAGAGTATTGCCCTAATTTAACTCTCGTACCACTGAAAAGACGAGTGAAATAGATATTAATGTCAGTAGCGTTGAGGAGCAGCTGAAATTCCTAAAATTTAAGGAAGCCCAAGGGCCCGATGGAATCCCTATCAGATTGTACATACAATGTTTGACTGAGTTAGCCATTCTGTTAACTACAGTCTATCGTAGAACCCTCGAACAAAAAACCGTTCCCAGTACCTGGAGGAAAGCACAGGTCACACATGTCCACAAGAAGGGTAGCACAATTAATCCTCAAAACTACATGTTGGCATGCATTTGTTGTAGAACCTAAGAACACATTCTAAGCTCAAACGTAATGACATATCTCAAACAGAACGACCACATCCTTGTCAACCAATGTGGATATCTGAAACATAGGCCAAGTGAAATATTATTCGCACTTTCTCAAATGACGTCCTGAAAGCCATGGATCTCGACAGTCGCGTAGATGCAGTATTCCTCGATTTCCGAAAAGCGTTTGACACAGTACCACACCTAAGCTTGTTATGAAAAGTACGATTGAGGATGTTTGGTGTGGAGGGCGCAGCATGTAATCTTGTATGGAGCGGCATCGTCAAAAGTAGAAGTAACTTCAGGTGTGCCCCAGTGAAGGGTGTTTGGTCGTGCCATTATTCATGTCGTATATGAATGATCTAGCGAACAATATTGATAGCAACTTCAGAATACTCGCAGATGATGCACTTATCTGCAACAAAGTACATTCTGAACAAAACTGCACAAACATTCAGTCAAACATTGATAAGATTTCAAAGTCGTACAATTATTGGCAACTTGCTGTAAACATTCAGCAATGTAAAACTGTGCACTTCACACAACGAAAAAACATTGATTCCTATGACTACAATATCAGTAAGTCAGAGCTGGAATCTGCAAACTCGTGCAAATATGCTTCCATGCGTGTAATGCTTTGCGGGGATGGAACGATAACACAGGCTCAGTCGTGTGTAAGGTGGGTACAAATCACTCGTGGGACCCATCCTAGAATATTGCTCCAATGTGTGAGACCATGTCCAAATAGGACTAACAGGGGATATTGAACGTGCTCAAAGACCGGCAGAACGAATGGTCACAGGTTTGTTTGACATGCGATAGAGTGTCACAGAGATGCTAAAAGAACTGAATTGGGAAAGTCTTGAAGACAGATCGAAACTATCCCGAGAAAGTCTACTGACAATGTTTCAAGAACTAGCTTTAAATGATGACTCTAGGAATGTACTACAGCCCCTTACGTATCACACCCATACAGAACGTGAGGACAAGATTAGATTAATTACAGCATGCAAAACGCCATTGCAGCACTCTTCCCGCGCATCATACGTGAATGGAACGGGAAAAGCCCTAATACCTGGTACAGTGGCACGTAACCTCTGCCACGCACTTCACAGCGATTCTTGGAGTATAGACGCAGATGTCCATTGACGAGCGCGTTCCACTTTCAATTCGAAGGGTATGGGATTGTAGTAGAATACACTTAGACCATAAACTCTTGGAAATTTATTTTAACGCTAAAGTCAATATGTTTCTCAGTTCGTTAAGGAAGCCGAGAAATATTAGTATTGGAATTGAAGTAGTCTTCTTCTTACGCGCACAGTTGTCCAGATTTAAAATAATAATAATAATAATTTATAACGTTCTCCAGTTTTTAAGGTTGAGCACGTATGCGCTTCACACAGGAATATTCTCATATTCAAAGTACTTTAACACTTAGAACGTGTCGCTTACTAATTCAATAAAAGAACGTTGGCGTTAATTTTCCGGTATACATTTTACAGTTTGTACAGTGCAGTGAAAAATTAACCTTGTGCACAAAATTTTCACCTTTTTTCCTGCACGTATAATGTCATTCAGATGTGCATAAGAAGCACGGTGCACAGATGAAAGAGCTCACATTTATGATGGTGGGACAGGACGTGTATTAAATTCTATGTCAGCGTCGTTCCATAAGTCAAAAAAGAATACTTTGCCATATAAGTAAATTTTCCTGGTAATTCAGCAACTGTAGTACGTCGCAATATCATCATACATTGCTTTGAAGAATGGTAGATTTGTAAAATTACACCTTTCTTTCGTTTTTCTAGAACTGCTTCCGTAATTCCGACGTTTAGGTTCCCATGTGCAGTGAACTGCCATAACACTTACGTGGAATCAGTTTACTTAGCAAATCACAGTTTGGATTCCAGAGAGGTGCTATTTATACGATCACTAATCAAATAATTCAAGCCTTAAATAATAATATATCGCCAGTGGAATTTTTTGTGAGCTCTCCAAGGCCTTCGATTGCGTAGATCATTATACTCTCTTAGGAAAACCCAAGTTGTACGGAATTTATGGCTGTTCACACAGCGGGTTTGAACCATTACTTGGCAAACAGAATGCAAAAGATTACACTGGAAAATTCAGACAAATGTCAGTATGGCAGAAAATTTTAATGACTAGGTAGAATCACGAAGGGAGTCCCACAGTGTTTAATTTCGGATCCACTTATATTCCTTTTTTATGTGAATTACCTTCGACTAACATTCTACAAACAAAATTGATACTTTGAAGTCGATACTAGTGTTATTAGAGATACCATATGACAGAGAGCAACTGAAGAATTAGTAAATAATATCTTCCAAAGAATTATTAAGCGGTTATCTGGAAATGGACTTCCCTAAATTTTGAAAAAACATGCTACATTCGGTTCTGTACAACAAATAGAGTCATGCCAGCAACTGATGTAGCACATGAGCCAGGAGTCAGTAAGGTGGAAGGCTCGAATTTTTTGGGTGTACATATTGATGAAAATTGAAAACTTGATCTGGAAGAAGCATGTTACTGAGCTTTTCAAACAATTAAGATCAGCCACTTTTGCTCTTCGTACAGTTTATAATCCTGGAAACAAATGTGTCAACCACATGACATATCTTGCGTATTTCCACTCAGTAACGTCGTACGGAATAATTTTCTGGGGTAACACGTCGCTTAGAAATAAAGTATTGATTGCAAAAAAGCGAGCAGTAAGAATAATATGTGATGTTCATCCACGGACGCCATGTAGGTATCTCGTGAAGGAATTAGGCATTTTAACTGCGTCATCACAATACATATTTTCATTAATGAAACTCGTCATAAACAGTTCATCACAATTTAAGAAGATCTGTAGTGTCCATACCTACAACTCAAGAGAGAGAAATGACCTTTATTAGATAAAAGAATCGCTAAAGTGACCTATGCAACATGTAACTACCTAACAATGTGCAGACTAAATCTACGGGGCATCACAGCTAGAGCAATTGCGGACGGACCGCGTTTCAAATCAGCAGATTGATCGTAACTTTTTGGACCAAAATCTTTATTTTGTCGAAGGTAAGAACTGATAAGTCCTAAAAGGTTCTCAACAGTTCCTTTCTAGCTCTAATGACATTTGTCACTTGTTTTAAAATCTCAGACTATAAAAAAGTTACATTAGCCATGTCCCTTAAGTAACTCTTTCCTTTGGGAGCAAGTGCTCTTAACGTGAATGCTTTTGCCATATCTTTTATACTTCATTTAACGATTTCCCGTTCCTAACAAGTGTCGAAACTGCTCTGGGCTAAAATATTATAACAAAATGTCTCTCACGTTATTACTGAAGAACTTTTGATACATTTTGTAAAAGTTGGACATCCTCCTTCAAAACATTATGCTGCCCTGAGCCTTTTAACTCTCTTCATGTTTCTAATTATTTTGCCTAGAAGCGCATTTTCATCTTTGTTGTCCCTTGCCTCACGAGATACCCAGTTATCTGTTACTTAAGTGAATAGACGTGAAATGGATTCAGTACTAAACGCCTTGCTTGTAGTCATCTGAGAGAAAATGTTCAGAGTTGATCCTTCTAGTACGAACATTTATCAGCTTCTTGTAGGGAAGTGCCCACGTGGGTTTAAGAATCATCAGAAATCGACGGTAAACTTCGTTCCGTCTCTCGTTTTAAGAGAATAACAATTACATTACACGCGCGAAGTATATGCTTACAGGTTTTCAGTAATGTGCTATTAAATAACAAGCATAAATTCTTTATATTTAAATACGTCGAAGGTCATTTATGCTGTGATAAAAAAAGATTTAGCTTAGAAAAGTATTCGTAAAAACAAGTGTTAAGGTTGCCGGTAAATTTAGTGCCCAGACATTGAGGGACGACACGGCAACTGAAGTGGCGTTGGGAAACAATTGAAGTGACTAAAGCTGAACGAAGCTCCAGGGCCTGATGAACCGCAGTCAGATTCTATACAGTATTACTGGCGATTTAGGCCTTATTTTTACCATAATATACCACAGATCCCTCGAACTGTGCCAGCAGTTGGAAAAAAATGCAAGTCACGCACTTCAATAAGAAGGTACAGTAGAATTTATCTACTAAACGCCCATCAGTAGTAGAATCTCAGATCACATTCTGAGCTCAAACGTAGTTAGGTTCACGGCACGTCAATGTGTTTAGTAAACTGGCCCTTACCTTATTTCCGGTGTCACTGGACTCTCCTACAGCAGATTGACTCACCGACAAATTCTGAATGTTATCTTCATACCGATCTTCCGCCTAGAGTCCGCCATACCTCTTGCTTGTAGTCGTCTGGGAGAAAATGATCTGAGCTGATCCATTACGAACATTTATTTTGTCCAGCTCTTGTAGCGAAATACCCACATGGGTTTAAGAAACAGAAATCGACGGTTGTGAACAATGTGGCTACAATCATGTAGGATTCGATTACACCCGCTGTTAGTCATTTCAACGGCAATTCGGTTTTAGTAAAAATGGTAACGCGCAAAACACAAACCACGGCACTATCCGAAACCGAGAGTGAAGTATCGGCTAATCACCGCCTGCCACCCAACATTCACGATGGGGTCCCTAAAGGCAGCTTCCGCTCAATCGAGAACACTTCACTGCTCGCACACCAAAGCACAACTGAAGTGACCGGCCTGTACTGGCTTTCCGCGGAGTACTCGCAATGACGTCATTGCAGGTAGCCCAACCCACCCCCTACCCCGCCCTCCTTTCCCGCCAGCCCACCGCCTGACTCATCACCGCCGTTCCTTTTGTACGGTCAACTGGAATGTGTCCACCCCCCCCCCCCCATCAGTTTCTAGAAGCCAGGCAGCAGCCAATTGAAGCTTTTGCTCGGGCGCCACGTGCTCGCTGTGGCGCGTTTTCTAGTTACACGTTAGAGAGAGATCAAGCGTTTATTCTACGACGTTAATTACCGCAGTTAAAAGTTTTTAATGTACCTTTTGATTTTTGGTGCACATAACAAGCATGAAGTACCGTATTCCGAAAGTGGTGCATGCGATGATTAAAATAAGTTTGTATAATACATTCAAAATACAGAGTAGATGATATCTGCCCATAGTAACATATTAGCAAAAGACAAAAAAAAAAAAAAAAAAAAATGTAATTTATATACCCTGTCTTATCAAAAATAGGCATTATGAGAACCGACGCTGTTGTATAATTATGAAGTTTACAACTTGAAACAGCAAACTGTCATCTACATCTACATGATTACTCTGCAATTCACAATTAAATGCCTAGCGGAGGGTTAATTGAGGCACCTTCAAGCTTCATCTATACCGTTTCACTGTCGAACAGCGAGCGGGAAAAATGAACACGTAAATCTTTCTTTGCGAGCTCTCCTGTATCTCATTTTATAAAGATGCACATTTCGTCCTATAGGGGTGAGAGCCAAAAAAATATTTTCGCACTCTGAGGAGGAAGTTGGTAATGGAAATGCGAAGGTCCTGCCACAACAAAAAAGCCTTTATTCTAATGACTGCCACCCCAATTCTTGTATCGTATCCGCGCCATTCTCATCCCTATTTTGTGATATTAGTCTTCCCTTCTTTGAACTTTTTCGATGTCCTCCGTCAGTCCTATCTGATCTGGATCCCAAAACGCCCAGCAGTACTCCAGAAGAGTACGGACAAGCGTAGTGTAAGCAGCCTAACAGACATGTTACACTTTCTAAATGTTCTTCCAATAAATCGCAGGGTTTTTTTTGCTTTCCCCACAACATTATCTACGTGATCGTCACTATTAAGTATGGATTAAAATAACTTTTTTAAGCAAACCAACACCGGTTGTAATATCACATTGTTATACCACCTCCAGCATAGGTAAAATCGGAATCAGTGTGATTACAGAGATGTATATTCCTCTTTGCTCGTTCATCTGTCTGCCTGTTTGCTGGAACGAAGACAGTGCCAGGGAGATAAGATAGTTCTGTTTCGTCTTCCATATTCCAAAGTGGTACATGTCATGATTAAAACTAGTTTGCATAATACAGTCAGACCACTTAGTAGCTGATAACTACTCATAACAAAATATTAGTAACAAGCAAAAATTGTAATTCATATACGATATCTTATTGAATATATAGGGTGGTCCAATGATCCTGACCGGGCCAGATATCTCACGAAATAAGTCTTATGTATTTCTGTGCAGCGCATTTGTCGTATATTTCTGTTAGTTACTTTAGCATTTTGAAACTAATGCTTTTCTTACTTTTCGAATGTGGGGCACATTTGCAAACGTTCAGTATGTTTCTGCAAAACTTATAATGTTGTGCATTCAATCAGTTTTCCGAGAATTTAACAGCACTCACACAGTGAACGAATCAAAATGTGAAAATTTCATAATGTGTAAAAGAAAAACACGACAAATGAGTGGCATATGAATAGAAATCACTGCACAAAAGCGAAAACGACTACAACAAGACGTTCCAGCAGGAAAGCAAGAAAATCTATAAGAGCCGTGGATTTGTAAGAAATGCGAAACCAATAATGATGGAATCGAAGTAAACGTTTGTTTAGTCATATTTTTGGCTAGTTTGTGTTTTAAATTGTTATTAACCTTACGGTTCCTATTGGTTATTTGAGGAGAAAAACTCAAAAAAATACAAACACCTAATATCTTCTGAAAATAAAATTGTGAAGTAATACACCTTCGACAGAGTAAAAATTAAGCAGTATATAGATTTGACACTGACAGAGAGTCCATAGTATATAGTACCCAACTTCTCCGTTGAAATAGTGACTGAGAAGTCTGTTGTATGTGCAGGCTGCAATCTCTTACAAAGTCCATTACGACCTGCAAGTTGTTGCGTTTTCTGGTTCGCAGATAGTGCTCTGACGTCTATCTTGTGATGTAACTTCATGCTTCAATGTGCTTTAGGCATCGTGTATCTCATGTTCAGTCTGTAAAACACGGGCAGAACAGGTACCAGATTATAATGCTGGCGGCCCACGAGTATATAGCATCGTGTTTCTTCCCATTATTTCCATGCCTTACGTACCCTCGCTTGGAGTTTACTTCTTGACGATAAAAAAGTGAGCGTGTGCGTTGCGGTCTTTGTGAGGATAACACGCGCTCATTTCATTCGAGTCCTCGGAGCGATTTTGTCCATAGAATGTTCACGGAAGTTATTTTTCAATACGAGTTATTTCTGTTATCAATAACTGTCATGTGAGGTTAAGTGGTTATAGTACTTACATCGAAAATTCCGCGCAATTTTGTTGCGAAGTTGCAGGACTGTATTGCGTGGAATTTTCGGTGTAACTAACCTAAGGATGTAACTAACCTAAGGACATCACACACATCCATGCCCGAGGCAGGATTCGAACCTGCGACCGTAGCAGCAGCGCGGTTCCGGACTGAAGCGCCTAGAACCACTCGGCCACAGCAGCCGGAGAATTCTGGGAGCAACCAAAATTAAACACGAAGAAGCAAAACCAAAGCTGATTTATAGGGCTCTCAAAAAGGGTTACTCCACTAAATAAAAAATGTATAGCTTTCTCCTGAAATATTCTATGTAAAAACGAGCTGCAGTTGAAAGAATTTTTTTCAGAAGACTTTTTAAACACATGATATTTAATCTTTGTATGAAACTCACTTTAATTAGTGTAGTGCAATGGGCCCATTTCGTCATTTCGCTATTGGAAGATTATATTCATTGTAAGTATTTGTTTTTATTTGGCTTTTTGTCAGGTTTTGGTGCGGAACCAGAACCGACCCTATTAGCTAAATGTAGGCTTTTGCTCTGACTCTTCTCAAATAACCAACAAAATGTTGGTTCGAGGAAGAAATTAACAGGAGAATGGAAACTTTGGGCCGGTATTGTCGTTCTTGGAAGCGCAGAGGACTCGTATGCCCAACGTGCCCTTAGCGCAAGGATTTCACCCGGAACAAGTCCCGCCCATTCACCCCCCTCCACGCCTATCCATAGTGTAAGGCCTAAACAGCCGCCAGTTCCGCAAACTGGAAGCTACATCAAAGTTGTTATCGTCACAGTCCAACACATGTTAGTTAGACGACAAGAAATTTAAGTTTTTCTGGATAGTAATGTAATATCAATTGTTTTCTCTTGTGTTTGCTGTGGAAGTACCTGGCACAGCTGAGGCCAATTGTGCGCGTTTTTTGTAACGTGTCTTTCAACTATCTGGCAAAATTTAAGACCCAGCAAAGATATTAATTTAACATTCACTCCGAGTGAGTGCAGCCGAACGCGGAAAACCACGTGGGTCAACTGAAACGATGCCCAGGCGCCGAACAATGGCCGGGAAAACCGGGGGTTGGTGGGCGGGACTTGTTCCGGGTGAAATCCTAGCGCTAACGATTCCTGTTTGCCCAGAGGTATGTATGCGGTCTGCTATCTGAAGAGGAATGTGTGGAACTCGTGTAAGAGGCTCAGTGGATCCTTTGAATTGCAAAATTCGTGAGCGGTCATTAGCGAGAACCGTTAGAGCCAGGTAGTCGAGGGGTCACTAATGCCGCTGATAGCATTGAGGCAGCCTTCGGCGCTGCCAACTTTTCCGACGTGTAAGTCATCCCATAGAAACATTTCACTTGGCTAAAGGAACTTTCTGATTGTCTACCGCAGGCCAAATAGCCCTTGCCGCTAAACTGAATTCGTTTCGAACGACGAATTTTGAGATTTTTTTGAGTTCTTCGGTCCGAGTAATCTCACCTCCTAAAGCATAAAGGTTTCAGCTGCACTTAAATTCTGCTATATTAAGCGCGCTGTACACACAGAATTGGTTCCTATTTTTATTGGCTGAGAGCTTCAACAAGCATATCAGTTTTAACAATAAAAATTATATCACTCAAATGCTCTCGTAAATTCCTTAATGACTATCCAATTTCAGGTGACTGGTACACCCATTAAAGAGTTTGCGTGAGCGTTTACTGAAATCAACTTAATGGATACTTGACACATGACACGATAGTCGTAAACTTTTGGCTCTAAAGGCTTCGGGATGTTGCAGTGAGTTTAATTCCCCACTTCAAATGACACAACACCTAAAAATACAAAATATATTTCTTTACAAAATAACAAAGTCGGTGGAAATAGGAGCTAGGCAATCTAGTGAATCATCTCAATCTGTCTTGTTCCGTGTTTTTAGTACAGTGTACGTTTTGTTACAAGAATTTGTATTAATTTTTTTATTGATCTCTTAGATGAAAACAATCGAGAGGAAGAAATGGTTGTGTGTTCAAGATCTTACACGATTCATTGTCCAGCACTCAAAAATTCAAAACTGCGAAAGTACAGATCAATAAGATAAAAGTATGGTTAACTCGGAATCTATTACATTGTAAACTCAGCTTCCAGTCTCCATTACCTTACGAATATTCCATGACATATCGAATAAATATTGCTACTAATTGCTCTTGGAAGAGTTTTTGCATTTAAAACAAAACCTTCAAAACTGTATGTACTCAGCCGCAATTCGTCTTGCTCTTCCACGAACATTCAAAGAGCACAGGAACACAAACTCGTTCTAGGAAAATCTCTGGGGAAATTAAATCCCACTTCCGAAAGAACTACGACCGCATATATATTGGTTTAAATACAATGAAATGTTAATTTTAATCTTTGAATCAGACCTCGATCTGCATAACCAAATCAGCGAGAATCTAATTTCTGCAAAAGACTTTAACGTTCGTATCAGTAGCAAGGTTGAACACAATAATGACTATGAATTCGTACACGATTTAGCTACACAAGGTGATGTATTTAGTAAATTATTTCAAGACACTCACAATAAGGCGGCAATATACGTTGCACATCTATCAACGTGAATACCAGTCTGTGTACGAGACAATTGTAGGTTGCATAAATGGCGGATTATTCCTTTTATAAGAAACGTTATAGCCGCAAGAAAGCAGACGGTGGAATTCAATTTTAAACGAATTGACATCAGCGAAGCTAGTTATCTATTTATTATTTACGTGATACTACAAATATCAAATGTTCAAATGGCTCCAAGCACATCTGAGGTCATCAGTCCCCAAGACTTAGAACGACTTAAACTAAACTAACCTAAGGACATCACACACATCCATGTCCGAGTCAGGATTCGAACCTGCGACTGTAGCAGGCGCGCGGTTCCGAACTGAAGCGCCTAGAACCGCTCGGCCACATCGGCCGGCACTACAAGTATCAAACGTATGGAAATGAATGGAAAAGTTTGGAGAAGGCTTTTATCCAACAGTGAATGTCGACTAAGAAATGATAATGATTAAGATACTTACTACAACGTCAGAAAATCATTGCTTCACTTTGATACTGATTTCACACTAGTATCTAGGCTGTCTAACACTGGAAGAACGAGATCTCTTATCAGTATAAAAATACACTGCTCAACAACTGCTAAGAAACAACTGACACTTGCTAAGTAATAACTGCCAATTGCTACAGAAAAACTGCAACTGCTAAGGAACACCCGACGAACGATAGTAAAAGGAAAGATTGAGGGTGGAAAGAGTTAACTGCAGCGAAGCCTGTACACAAACGATCTGAATGCATTCCACAGTTCATGCAGTACGGTGTTTGACGAAGTTTGGTGTGGAACCGTTTAGTGCGACAGTCCTTGTAGCACGTCAATATGTCTGCAAGACATCGTTTGAGTGCTTACGATCAAGGTCGAGCAGTTGGACGGCTCGAAACTGGTCAAAGTGTCACTACTGTGGCCACAGTACAGAATGTATCCAAAAGTGACATTTTGCAATTAAAAAAGGCCGCTGAAGGTGGAAGTGTTATGCGGAAGCATACCGGTAGTCGTAGACGAACGACCACACAGCAAGATTATCGATAAGTAGCCCTAGCGGTGTGGCCGAGCGGTTCTAGGCGCTTCAGTTCGGAACCGCGCCCCCACTACGTTCGCAGGTTCGAATCCTGCCTCGGGCATGGATGTGTGTGATGTCCTTAGGTTAGTTAGGTTTAAGTAGTTCCAAGTTCTAGGGGACTGATGACCTCAGATGTTAAGTCCCATAGTTCTCAGAGCCATTTGAACCATTTGGTAGGCCTAGTGGCGAAAAGGAACAGACAACACACTCACAGGCAGATCGCTGTAGACCTTTCAGACGCTACTGGTACACTTCGCGGCAGTTGAATCAGGTTGGCTTCTATGCTCGGAAGCATATTAAAGGCATCCCATTTCAAACACACCATCGTCGAGAAGGTGTTCGTTGCCGGCCGGTGTGGCCGAGCGGTTCTAGTCTGGAACCGCACGACCGCTACGGTCGCAGGTTCGAATCCTGCCTCGGATATGGATGTGTGTGATGTCCTTAGGTTAGTTAGGTTTAAGTAGTTCTAAGTTCTAGGGGATTGATGACCTCAGATATTAAGTCCCATAGTTTTTCAGAGCAATTTGAACCAAGGTGTTCGTTGGTGTACGGAGCATGTTGGTTGAGGTCAGTAACAGTGCTCCTGAGCGATTTTCTCCAACAAATTCAGCTTTGCTGTGGAATATTTATGAACGTCATCTACATAGCATAGGTGTTACGGTATGAACAGGCATTATGGTCCAAATAGCTCTGAGCACTACGGGACTTAACTTCTGAGGTCATCAGTCCCCTAGAACTTAGAACTACTAAAACCTAACTAACCTAAGGACATCATACATATCCATGCCCGAGGCAGGATTCGAACCTGCGACCGTAGCGGTCACGCGGTTCCAGACTGTAGCGCCTAGAACCGCTCGGCCACCCCTGCCGGCGAACAGGCATTATGCAAATGGCCAAACATTGCTGCGTATCTTTGCGCAAGGTGTCATTGCAGAACAGTGGTGTTGCTGGGAGCTTATTCTGGCCCATGTCAATGTGTTTAGGGGTGCGGTAGGTCCCGAATTTCTGTTTACGGACGACAGTTCCCGTCCACACAGGATCGCTGAGGTATCGGGAACATTGGAAGCTGAAGATATTGAATGTATGAAGTCGCCTGCTTACTCCTCGGAGCTAAACCCTATAGAGCGTGCCTGAGATGTTCTTGGCAAACGTGTTTCTCAACGAACATCCCCTCCCCGAACCGCATAAGAACTGTAAACCGTGTAGTGGCACAATATTCTCCAGGGAGTCAAAAATGGCTCTGAGCACTATGGGACTTAACATCTATGGTCATCAGTCCCCTAGAACTACTTAAACCTAACTAACCTAAGGACATCACACAACACCCAGTCATCACGAGGCAGAGAAAATCCCTGACCCCGCCGGGAATCGAACCCGGGAACCCGGGCGTGGGAAGCGAGAACGCTACCGCACGACCACGAGCTGCTCCAGGGAGTCCTCAACAATTTGGTAGCCATCACGAATAACAGATGCCCGAGGAGGGCATATTCCTCACTGAGAGTCAGATATCGACCTTTGTGTTATGAGTCGGCCTTGTGTCCAACATGAACGTTATTTATGTCTGTTATGCTGCTTTCGTATGTAGTGAAATCTGTACCATTTTTCTTCGTAAATATGCCAATCCACCTCTATTACGATTGTGCTGTGTTTCATGTCATTCAGTAACTTCCTGTGATTATTCCTGTCCAACGACGTCTCTGTTCCTTAGCAACTGTCAAGTAGTGTATAAAGCATCAGGGCTTTCTTCGAACCACAAAAGTAAATCTTCGCCTTGCAAATAATTAGGCGTTGTCTTTAACGCTTACCGATCACGTATTAGGTAAATTTTTTATAAGCCATTTTGTATGTGGTGGTGGCACTGGGACCTTACTTGAAGGTTCAACAGTTTGAGCACCTAAGCCGAAATGATAGTACTGCGTTCCATTCCATCACAATGAGTCATTCTGCAGATAACATTCTTCTGACCGGAGATATGGGACAAAGTAAGGAATCGATGAAAGGCAGACTAACATCCAGCAGGAACAATGTGAAAATAAACTGCTGGTACAAATTAACAGCCAATTTTATGTTGCATTTTAAAACTACAATTCTTTCTTGTATGCACATAGACCAATACGATGTAGCGTTCAAGTCACTGGACTTCTGTTGTGAGTGAGTGATGCTCAAACATCGCCCAAATATGCTAATTTAGGTTTTCCGTGTTTTCAACCAGACTGTTCCAGGACACATTCGAAACCTCACGTCAGTTCTCCTCCGCTGTCCTCGAGTTGCATTTCTAACGCCTCAGAGTCTACCTTTCTAGATTTCGACGGCGTTGAATTTCGCTTTCTTTCTGTTTTAAAAACATACCTCTTGCAATTTTTCTCCGTGTTTTCGATAGTTTATTTCTAACAAAGGCAATCTACGCATATAAAAGTTATTTATTTAAGTACTTTGGGCCTCTTTCACAAGGAAAGTGGCTCATTTCAGTATTCGGTCAAACTATTTTGTATTTGCACAGTATAATATATGATACCACCTCTGGCAGAGACGTAACTCTTTCCACTTAGTTTTGTGGCTTTACGCATCGTTTTCGTCAATTTTTTTCTCGCTAAGTGTTATTTGTCATAGATTAGGCGCTGACATGGGCAATTCCATCCATTCCCCGTCTCATTTTCATTTGTCTTAAAGTAAATGAAGAAAGGCAGACCTAATGTGTCTTCAGCTGGTAGTTGTGAAACTGAGCGGACGCAAAGACTGACACGCCCGTGTTTTTGTATCTTATTTGTTAAAATAAATGGCGAGTTTCAAAATATATTGGTATGGACCACATTATTCACTAAACTAGTTAATAATTTTGTATCTATATTTGAAAACAGACAGTGGAGCTGAGAATATCGAACTAAGCAACCAAAAGATTTCTTCTGGGAATCTCAGCAACAGCAGTAGAAAATATATATGAAAACATATATTTGGAATAATTTAGAAATATTTTAGAAAATACTGTCCTTTTTATCATGAGTGACAGGAAGTACTAGTTCCACGACGGAGGCACATTTCCGAAAACATAACGGGTTCACTGATCCAAAATTCCTACCGAGCTGTGTGGAACAGTTGAGAGACTGGAAGCACATTCAGATGGAGAGCTATTGAACTCTTCCAAGTAGCCAACTAAAGATTTATTTTCCCCCCAGTTTCCGTGAATCCTTCGAGGCAATTACCAGGGGCCGGCCGGGGTGGCCGAGCGGTTCTATGGACTACAGTCTGCGACCGTGCGACCGCTACGGGCGCAGGTTCGAATCCTGCCTCGGGCATGGATGAGTGTGATATCCTTAGGTTAGTTAGGTTTAAGTAGTTCTAAGTTCTAGGGGACTGATGACCTCAGAAGTTAAGTCCCATAATGCTCAGAGCCATTTGAACCATTTGAATTACCAGGGTGGTCCTTCTGAAAATGACTCAGCCGATTTCCTTCTCCACCTCTCCGAATCGCGCGATTGCTCTCGTTCGCTACACACTTCGCCGCCGGCAGAACGTGTAACCCTATCTTCCCTGAGTATTCCTGATTTACAAGACAATACTTCGCTTTGTCACATTTTCTGGCTGCGCCTGTGTGTCCTTGTGGCTGTTGTTCAAAATGGTTCAAATGGCTCTGAGCACTATGGGACTCAACATCTTAGGTCATAAGTCCCCTAGAACTTAGAACTACTTAAACCTAACTAACCTAAGGACATCACACACACCCATGCCCGAGGCAGGATTCGAACCTGCGACCGTAGCAGTCCCGCGGTTCCGGACTGCAGCGCCAGAACCGCTAGACCACCGCGGCCGGCTGTGGCTGTTGTCTGCGCTTGAGGGAGTAAACTTTCTCCAACTTGTTAACGACCCGGTATTTCAATAATCCTCTTAAAAGAATTGTGGAGGAGGCCTAAGTGGCTGGCTCAAGGGCGAGTGATTTTCCCAGGGCGGGTAATTCCATAGGCTTTGTTGAAAATAAACTTTTGAAACTCCCTGACAGGAAGCAGTGCTGAGTACCAGCGTTGCCCAGGTATGTATTTATTCCTATTCTATTAGCCCTCTTTCTCCTTTCCCCTCTTTTTGTCTATCTGCTCAGCCCCCTCTCTGCCCATCTCTCTGCTGGGTGCCTGGTCATGTAGGAATATGGGGCAATGAACAGGCCGATCGGGCTGCCAAGGAGGCCTGCAGAGAGCTGGATGTGGTCCAGTGTCCTATTCCCTTGCAGTCTGTTATTTCTGCACTCCACAAGAAGTGCATTGAGTTGTGGGAGGAAGAATGGCTGGCGGAGTCGGCCAATAAACTGCGGTTGGTGAAGTCAACAACTCGACCGTGGCGTACCTCCTGCCGGGAGCTCAGGCGGCAAGAAGTGACCCTCACGCGTCTTCGGATTGGGCACTGTCCTCTCACACATGCCTTTCTATTACGGCGGGAGGATCCCCCGATTTGTGATGCTTGTGGTGTGCACATCTCTGTCCGGCACATTTTAACAGACTGCATTTTATACCGTGATGCAAGGGCAGAAACACAAGTTGATGGGGATCTGTCCTGTGTTTTAGCTAATGACGAGACGTGTGTGTCTAGGGTTTTAAAGTTTTGTGATGTGTCTGGACTCTAGCCTAAACTTTTAGGCTGGAGGTTTTAGGTACTGCACATTGGCTGGCTCCTCCCCTTCTCCTTGCGGTCAGCCAGCCACTACCATGTGCTATATTGCTTTAGCTCCCTCTACCACCTTCTTCCTGAGCTGTCAATGTTTTACTGCTGGTGGCATGCTTCGTCACACACTTCGGTGTGGGTAGGCACATTGTTTTCCAAGCTTGTTTCCTGTGTCTTACGTTCTGTTTAATCTTATTGTTTTGAGTCTTTTCTTGACACCTGTCTCAATCTGTTATTGAGCGGGCGCTGAAGACCTTGCCGCCGTACGCCCTTAAAACCCTCTCCATCATCATCATCATCATCATCCTCTGGCATTTCTCTTCAGAGTCCATTTCTTCCTGCCCCTTTGCCTCCTCCTCACTCCCTTTATCTTCTCCTCCCTTTCTCTCAATCTTCCTCTTCCCTTCCCCTTTCCTTCCTCCTCCCCACCTCTCTTCTCTGTCCACCTCTTCCTCCCCCTCCCCTTCTCCCTCTCTCTGTACATCTCCTCCCCCACTCTTTCTCTGTCCATTTCCCCTCTCCCCTTCACTGTGTCCATCTCCTCTTCCCTCATATCTATGTCCATGTCCTATTTCCTCCACTCTGTCTGTCCATGTCTTCCTCCTCACTTCTCTCGCCACTTTATAACCCCCACCCCAATAGGAAGTTGCTGGTTACTCCCACAGTATTTCTTTCCTGATAGTGAGTAATAGTTGTATCAAGTTTAGTTGAAATCGATTTATGGGTTTCTGAGAAGCTTTCTACTTCAAAAAATGGTTCAAATGGCTCTGAGCACTATGGGACTTAACTTCAGAGGTCATCAGTCCCCTAGAACTTAGAACCAATTAAACCTAACTAACCTAAGGACATCACACACATCCATGCCCGAGGCAGGATTCGAACCTACGACCGTAGCGGTTCCAGACTGTAGCGCCTAGGACCGCTCGGCCACTCCGGCCGGCCAGTAGCTTTCTACTCTCAGATTTACCAGAGTACACGTATGTCACATATGTTTCACATATACTTAACATATTTCTCACATATTTGTTAACATGTGTCTCCTGTATCTGTAGCGAACTTCGGTCTGCAGTTTCGTTTTATGTAGCTCAAACTCTGTGACGTCATATCTCCTGCACTGTGACATAATTTTGTAGGAACATTATGTAGTATACGTGAACACTGTCTGCAAAATGTGTGGTGAATACAACCAGCAGTAAAGTAGTAATAAAGTAAAACGTCAAGCCTGGTACAGAACCTTTACTCCATGAACAGCGAAAATATAGTAAATGATAAACTTCTTTCCTTTCATCATATGTGCCAGTTGTCAACGAGAAAAAGTTTCGTTAAGGTCTGAAATTATGCGTAAAATTTGTTGCAAGTAACCGATACAAAAGAGTTACATGTTTGCACCTGTTACTGTCCTTCAAAGTAGTCACCAGCTTTGTGTAGAACCCGTTGCCAGCGATGGAGAGGGCGTAGTAAACCGTTAGGAGAGCCTGTTCTGTTGAGGGTGAGAATGGAGCGGTCTGAAGTTATGGTGATTCTCGTGTACGACTGTGATGGTGAGTCACCTAACGTTACCGCTGGATATATTTCGTAAACTACATTAAATACTGACGAACCGATTCCACAGACCGAACGTGAGGAGAGGGGCTAGTGTAATTGTTTAATACAAAACCATATAAAAATGCACGGAAGTATGTTTTTTTAACACAAACCTACTTTTTTTTTAATGGAACCACGTTAGTTTTGTTAGCACATCTGAACATATAAACAAATACGTAATAAGTGCCGTTTGTTGCCTTGTAAAATGTTAATTACATCCCGAGATATTGTAACCTAAAGTTGACGCTTGAAACCTCCGACGTTCAGTTGCGTGGTGTAACAAACGCGGGCCACGGTCGGCGAGCAGCATCTGTAGGGACATGTTTACGATGACGACCGTGTTTACGAGTGTGGATGTAGTGAACTGTTGTGGTTTGGTCTAGCTGTCGCAGTGTCCGCATGTAGCTCAAAAAAAACAAATGGCTCTGAGCACTATGGGACTCAACATCTATGGTCATCAGTCCCCTACAACTTAGAACTACTTAAACCTAACTAACCTAAGGACATCACACAACACCCAGCCATCACGAGGCAGAGAAAATCCCTGACCCCGCCGGGAATCGAACCCGGGAACCCGGGCATGGGAAGCGAGAACGCTACCGCACGACCACGAGATGCGGGCGTCCGCATGTAGCGCTTGCTGCTACTGTTATTCTGCATTCGCCTCCGCACGCAGACCAACTGTAGTACACCGTGTTACCAGACGTCTGTGATAGTGTAGTGTTGTAGGAACCGTGACCATGGTGTATTCTAACTCTGAAAAGGCGACGAAATGCAGCTGGAGCCTGCAGGGTGTATGCAGAACGGTACTCGGACAGAGAGCATCCAACGTGCCGCACATTGCATAACATCTACCGCCAACTGTATGCAACAGGTATGGTCGTAGCACGCAAACGGGTCCGTAACAGGCCCGTCACAGGAGAAGCGGGTGCAGTTGGTGTGTTAGCTGCTGTTGCCATGAACCTACACATGAGTAGAGGGGACATTGCGAGAGCCGGTGGACTGAGTCAAAGTAGTGTCATGCGCATACTGCATCGTCACCGCTTTCATCCGTTTCATGTGTCGCTACATCAGCAATTACATGGTGATGACTTTAATCATCGAGTGCAATTCTGTCAATGGGCATTAACAGAGAATGCGCTGCAGTTCTACCTGTTTACCGATGAAGTGGGTTTCACAAACCACGGGGCAGTGAATCTACGGAACATGCATTACTGGTCCATGGACAATGCTCGCTGGCTCAGACAGGTAGAGCGACAGAGATCGTGGACTGTAAATGTATGGTGCGGAATCATTGGCGACCACCTCATTGGTCCTCACTTCATTGCAGGGGCCCAAACAGCTGCAACATACATCGCGTTTTTACAGAATGATCTGCCAACGTTGCTCGAAAATGTCCCACTGGAAACGCGTCGACGTATGTGGTATCAGCATGATGGTGCACCTGCACATTCCGCAATTAACACTAGGCTGACCCTTGACAGGATGTTCGACGGGCGTTTCATAGGACGTGGAGGACGCATAAATTGGCCATCCCGTTCTCCTGATCTTACACCTCTGGACTTCTTTCTGTGGGGTACGTTAGAGGAGAATGTGTACCGCGATGTGCCTACAACCCCAGAGGATATGAAACAACGTATTGTGGCAGCCTGCGGCGACATTACACCAGATGTACTGCGGCGTGTACGACATTCATTACGCCAGAGATTGCAATTGTGTGCAGCAAATGATGGCCACCACATGGAACATCTATTGGCCTGACATGTCGGGACACACTCTATTCCACTCCGTAATTGAAAACGGAAACCACGTGTGTAAGTGTACCTCACCCCTCATGGTAATGTACATGTGCGTCAGTGAAAAAGACCAATAAAATGGTGTTAGCATGTGGACGTAATGTGCTGTTCCAGTCTCTTCTGTACCTAAGGTCCATCACCCTTCCCTTTGGATCCCTACGTAATTCGGTGCTCTCCGATACACACGATCGAACAGCGGAGGAGTGGTACTCAAGCGTCAACTTTAGGTTACAATATCTCCGGATGTAATCAACATTTTACAATGCAACAAACGGCACTGGTTATGTATTTGTTTATATGTTCAGATGTGCTAACAAAACTAACGGGGTTCCATTTAAAAAAACGTAGGTTTGTGTTAAAAAACATACTTCCGTGCATTTTTTTATGGTTTGTATTAACCAATTAGACTAGCCCCTCTCCTCACGTTCGGTCTGTGGAATCGATTCGTCAGTATTTGATGTGGTTTACGAAATATATCCAGCGGTAATGTTAGGTGACTCACCCTATATATATATATATATATATATATATATATATATATATATATATATATATATATGGTGTTACAAAAAGGTACGGCCAAACTTTCAGGAAACATTCCTCACACACAAAGAAAGAAAATATGTTATGTGGACATGTGTCCGGAAACGCTTACTTTCCATGTTAGAGCTCATTTTCTTACTTCCCTTCATATCACATTAATCATGGAATGGAAACACACAGCAACAGAACGTACCAGCGTGACTTCAAACACTTTTTTACAGGAAATGTTCAAAATGTCCTCCGTTAGCGAGGATACATGCATCTACCCTCCGTCGCATGGAATCCCTGATGCGCTGATGCAGCCCTGGAGAATGGCGTATTGTATCACAGCTGTCCACAATACGAGCACGAAGAGTCTCTACATTTGGTACCGGGGTTGCGTAGACAAGAGCTTTCAAATGCCCCCATAAATGAAAGTCAAGAGGGTTGAGGTCAGGAGAGCGTGGAAGCCATGGAATTGGTCCTCCTCTACCAATCCATCGGTCACCGAATCTGGTATTGAGAAGCGTACGAACACTTCGACTAAAATGCGCAGGAGCTCCATCGTGCATGAACCACATGTTGTGTCGTACCTGTAAAGGCACATGTTCTAGCACCCATATGAAATCATGATAACGTGCTCCATTGAGCGTAGGTGGAAGAACGAAACTAAAATGAGCTCTAACATGGAAATTAAGCGTTTCCGGACACATGTCCATATAACATCTTTTCTTTATTTGTGTGTGAGGAATGTTTCTGAAAGTTTCTCCGTACCTTTTTGTAACAACCTGTATATATATAAGTTCAAATTGCTCTAAGGACTATGGGACTTAACATCTGAGGTCATCAGTCCCCTAGACTCAGAAACTACTTAAACCTAACTAACCGAAGGACATCACACACGTCCATGCCCGAGGCAGCATTCGAACCTGCGACCTTAGCAGGAGTGCGGTTCCGGACTGAAGCGCCTAGAACCGCTCGGGCACAGCGGTCGGCCGATGGTGTTATCCTAACGCGTTACGTTCCTCCACGGTAGACCATCAATGCACAGTATTACTGTTTGTTTTTGGAGTATCACCTGCGACCAGCTTAGCGAAAGAAGCGGCTACACTTTCTGCGCAGCCCACCCATCATTTTGCACGACAATGCGCGGGCGCATACAGCGCAAGCTGTGGCTGCTCTGCTCGGTCGATGGGACTGGGAAGTACTGTAACATCCACCATACTCCCCGGACTTAATTCCATGTGACTTTGATTTGATTCCGAAGATGAAGGAACCACTTCGTGGCATTCGCTTCAGAACTGTTCCAGAGATTCGACAGGCAGTAGACCGTTCCATACGCACCATCAACAGAACAGGCTCTGCTAACGGTATACTACGCCTTCCACAACGCTGACAACGGGTTCTACACAACGCTGGTAGCTACTTTGAAGGACAGTAACAGTTGCAAACAAGTAACTCTTTTGTATCGGTTGTGAATAAGTAGTTGCCTCTATTTAAATTACTATTGTAACTACAGACAGGGACGATCAAGAGGATGTCGCTGTGATGGCGGCTGCGATGTACGTTTTCGCATGCCAGCTGCCGTTTCCGACGGACCAGAGAACCAAGGGCGCCCACACATAAAGCCCTTGTCTTTGCAAACAGTACTTTGGTTATGGCGTCTTTGTAACTCGTCTTTGTTCTATAGCGTTGTGTCCCTTAGGTAATGCTGTTTCGAGGTTCTGTTGAGGCCTCCAAGGCCCTCCTTTAGCATGGTTCTTCATTTGGGCTATCAAGCATTCCAATGCTGGTAAAGCCCCTGGTCCCGATTACATCAAAACCACGTCCTTCAGGGGTTAACGGATAGAGATGTAAAATCCTTAAACATATAACGAATGCCATCTAACAACTCCATAACTTCCCTGACTTTTGGAGGGTCGTGATGTTCATGAAGACAAGGAAAGACCACTCCCTCCCACAAAATTACCGAACCATCAGTCTGCTGTGCTCACTCAGCAAGATTGTCGAGAAGGTAATACTAAAACGCATCACTGGACGCTGCATTGCCAACGACACACTAACGCCGGAGCATTTCAGCTTTAGGAATCACCTCGCAGCAACGCAACAACTCCTCCACGTAGTTGAACATATAACACAGGGCTACAACACGAACAAAGCCACAGGGTCTGTGTTCCTGCCGCGCAGGATTAGCCGAGCGGTCTAGGGCGCTGCAGTCATGGACTGTGCGGCTGGTCCCGGCGGAGGTTCGAGTCCTCCCTCGAGCACGGGTGTATGTTTTTGTCCTTAGGATAATTTAGGTTAACTAGTCTGTAAGCTTAGGAACTGATGACCTTAGTAGTTAAGTCCCATAAGATTTCACACACATTTTTTCTGATCCTGGACATCGAAAAAGCTTTCGACCGGCTCTGGTACAACAGCCTCGTATGCAAACTAAGCGATGCTGATTTTCCCTACGGGCTCGTATGTCTCGTACACTCATATCTCACCAACAGATGTTTCAACACACGTTCAGGGAAAATAATCGACACAACACGGTATTCAAGATGGGGTATCCCAGAGAAGAATACTGGGGCCCATCTTGTTCATCTTCTACATTAATGATATCCCAGAAACACAAAAGGCGACGTTGGCCTTCTACACATATGACACAACCATCCTTGCGCAACATTGAAAACCGTCGAACATAAATTCACGATTACAGACAGCACTCACGACTGCCGAGCCTTGGTTCGAATGCTGGCGTATTAAACCAAACGTCGGCAACTGCGAAGCTGCTCTGTTCACACGCGGACCGAAACTACTGCGCAAACATCAGCACTGTAGACAGTTAATAGTACATGCACGCCCAGTACTTTTCCGAGAGAAAGTTAGATACCTCGGGTGGTCTGGCTAGACCGGTATATGAAGATAGTAACTGCTCTTGAAAAAACAGAAACCATTGATGACAGTGCAGCTTCTCTAGAATAAATGATAATTAATTGAAACCCTCAGCTGCCGACAGGTGTTGTTGATATACCTCGATGGGGACAACTGAAAATGTGTGCCCGACCAGGACTCGAACCCAGGATCTCCTGCTTATATGGCAGAGGACGCAGAAGAATAGCGCGACTCCAGGGACTTATCCTTTGCACGCTTCCCTTGAGACCCACATTCCCAACTGTCCACAATCTACATACGTAATGTACCTAACAGATATTTGCCCATCCATTCATTACCCGCGCACATGTCTATTAGGTACATTACGTATGTAGATTGTGGACAGCTGAGAATGTGGGTCTCACGGGAAGCGTGCAAGGGATAAGTCCCTGCAGTCGCGCTATTACTCTGTGTTCTGTGACCTCGGTGGCTCAGACGGATAGAGCGTCTGCCATGTAAGCAGGAGATCCCGGGTTCGAGTCCAGGTCGGAGCACACAATTTCAGCTGTCCGCATCGAGGTATATCAACAACACTTGTCGGCAGCAGAGGGTTTCAATTAATTATCATTTACTTACATAGAGGCACCACATATAATACGTTTTCAGCAGAGCACACTTGAGACTCAGGCAACTCTACGCAATGCTCAACAGGGAAAGTACACTGAATAAGAGGGTATCGAGGTCCATATCCACGACACTGATCAAACATCTGATGACGAACGCAGCTCCCATATGGGGATATGCAGCTCCTACACGCCTGCGCCGACTGCAGGTACAGAACAAAATGCTAAAATTAGCAACTCTCCACTCTACACAAGCACCGCGGATCTTCACAATGAGTACTGCCCTGAAATCCTCAACGAAGTATTAAAAAAAACTCGCCACACGACTATACAGGAACTCCATACAATCGAACACTCCTTTCATCTTTACTTTGGGGTACTATGACCACAACCGTAGGTGGAAGCATAACCGACCAAAGACACTGGTAGCTAGAGCATAACCGCCTGTGGCGAGGGCACACACACACACACACACACACACACACACACACACACACACACACACAGAAGTGACATTGGCGAGCCCCTGCGTATCAGCAATACTGACTGGTTGTGCCAGCAGCTATCACAGCCGACCAACAGACAACAACAGTGAAGCCGATAAACTCGCACACTAAAGCGCAAACAAACCGCCAACACTATCCTGCACTGTGACCTATCTGACACTAACCGATGATGAACCCTTCTGTTGCAGGTATTCCGATGTTGGCCGAGAAGACAATGCCTGGACCGAGCTGTAGCCGCCGAGTGACAAAGCCTCGCAACGTTCGTTAGAGATATCCACCTGCATGATATGCACCACTGACTTGCCTAACCCTTGAATGATCTGCCGCAGGTAGCAGCCAATCCGCTACTGCTCTTACCACCCGACTATCGCAGAGGGTTTTTTCCCTTGGTCCTTTCGACATATATATAATGGCCATTTTTGTTGTATATTTTTCGGGGTGGGGGGTGTGCTACAATAATGTAACAGCTTTTTTCTCGGCGAATTTCGATTGAAATAATGTAAAATTTATTGTGGAATACTTCCGCTTCAGCTCCTACATTTTTATGAAGTTCTGATAGGTGGCGACTTTATGCGTAGTCTTCAAAATAGTGTCTGTAACGGAGGTGCGTTCCAAGCAGTGACCTGTCATTTTCTTTCGGAGGAAAATTAGAGCATCACATAGGCGCTTGCAGATCGTCTATGGAGACCTGGGAATGAACAAAAGCACGATGAGTCGTCGGGCGAGGCCCTTGTCATCATCAAAAACCTGTCCGATCTGGGGAGTGCCGAACGGCCGAGCACAACTGTGGGGACTGATGACCTCAGATGTTAAGTCCCACAGTGCTGAGAGCCATTTGAGCACAAC
The DNA here is from genome assembly GCF_023898315.1 of Schistocerca nitens. Taxonomy (NCBI): domain Eukaryota; kingdom Metazoa; phylum Arthropoda; class Insecta; order Orthoptera; family Acrididae; genus Schistocerca; species Schistocerca nitens. Next base: position 459,744,604 of record NC_064620.1, on the reverse strand, counting down.
TGTGACTCTTGCAATGTTGGAACGTGCAAACACCTCGTTGCTCAACTAGACGTCTCTGTTGATAGAGTCGACACACTCGTCAACCAGTTGGGATACTCATAGACGTGTGCCCATTGGATTCCTCGCAGCCTAACAGATGACCGTAAAGAGCCACGAACGACCATCTGTGCGGGATTGCATACTCGTTACAAAGTTGATCCTAACAGTTGTTTGTCAAACATCATCATAGGTTATGAAACATGTGTTCATCACTTCGAGCCGGAAACGAAACGGCAATCCATAGAGTGCCGCCACATCAACTCTCCTAAGAAGAAAAAGTTCAAAGCCGCATTCTCAGCCGATGAAATAATGGTGACGGTCTTCTGGGACTCTGAAGGGATTATTCCATTTGATGTCCTATCTCATGGAGAAACAATCAACTATGAAATGTATTGTGCTACCCTCAGGAAATTGAAGGAACGACTTCAGCGTGTTCATGGCCACAAGAATGGAAACGCATTTCTCCCTCTTCATGACAACGCAAGGCCTCACTTAAGTCTGCAACCCAAGAGGAGCGCACAAAACTTCATTGGACTGTTCTTCCTCATCCTCCCTATAGCCCGGATCTCGCACCTTCCGACTTCCATCTGTTTGGCCCAATGAAGGATGCACTCCGCGGGAAGTAGTACGTGGATGGTGCGGAGGTTTCTGATGTTGACTCCAGCGTCGACCAGTAGAGTAGTACCGTGAGGACATACAGGTCCTCCCAGTAAGGTGACATAAGACCGTCACATTGAATGGAGATTGTGTTGAGTAAAAGGGTTTTGTAGCGAAAAGAGTGGGGAACAATATCGTCTATCGGAATTCTGAATAAAACCAACCTGCTTTCAGAAAGGAATGTGTTGCATTACTTATTGAACGCCCCTCGTGTGACAGCCTTCTTTCACACACTCTCTATGTTCTCGTACAGTGTCATTTCCCTTTTTGTTCATAACTGATATAATTTCTATATTTCCACAACATTAAATTTCTTGTGTTCGAAAATATAGTTCTCCCGGAAAGAATAACGTACTCATTGTTACTTCTCTTCCACCGCTCCGTTTTCAGAAAACGACCAGCATTTCAATTTCCTTACATATGTTTGTATCCGTCACAAATGAAGCCATGATTTAATGAGTCGAGTTTATTGCACTGAATCCTGTTGATACTAGTTTTTCGTTGGTACTACTAACAATATTATTTATGACTCTGTATAATGCCTCTTGCACATTTACTGTTATTAATATATTATTTATGTTTTTACCTGTTATTTTCTAGTTTTTGTTGAGAAATTTTACTTCCATCTTATTTCGTTTTTTTTTATTAAATCTGATCACTATATAAAGATAGTTCGTCTTGTTTTTGTCCTCTATACTACATGTAAAGTAGTTTATTTCTAAATAAAAATGTCTTATGTGTTTCAACTTTTAATTTATTTTGCTGACGTTTACCGGTGGCTGCAAGCTTTCAAATTTGTGAATTTCAAATAAAGCGGCAGTAATGCTGTCTGGAACACCCTCAGCGAATTGCGGTGTTCTTTTGGTGAAGACAGCCGCATCTTTTTTCGAATGTCTGTCAGACCTAGGCCTCCCACCTCAGGTTCTGAGGTACGAGGGCGTGCTGAAAAGTATTGCCTCCGATTTTGTGTGTGTGTGTGTGTGTGTGTGTGTGAAAGCTCTTAAAACCTTTTTAGATAAAACAGACATTAATTTTCTACATTTTTGTTGTTCACGTTTACATATTTATTACTCAACATAATCATCCGGGGAGACCACATATCTCCCAACGAGAGAACAGTTGGTTGATATTGTCATTTGAGAATGTTTGATTTTGTTGACAGACCTACAACTTCACCTCTGAAACTCCCTGGCAGATTAAAACTGTGTGCCGGACCGAGACTCGAACTCGGGACCTTTGCCATTTGCGGGCAAGTGCTCTACCAACTGAGCTACCCAAGCACGACTCACGCCACGTCCTCACAGCTTTAATTCCGCCAGTACCTCACCTCTGTTTGCACCACTCCATGACTATCAAAGTGAAGTCTTCGAAGGTATTCTTTAAATTTTGGAAACAGATAAAAATCGGATGGAGCCAAATCGGGCATTGACAGTGAACCCAAAGGGTCGGGTTGTTGCAGTTGTCACAGCGCTAGCGTTTGGTCTGGCATTGTCAAACTGGAAGAGAGGGTGCTCCCTGTGTGGACGAACAAATCGAATTCATGGCTAAAAAAATGGCTCTGAGCACTATGGGACTTAACATCTATGGTCATCAGTCCCCTAGAACTTAGAACTACTTAAACCTAACTAACCTAAGGACATCACACACATCCATGCCCAAGGCAGGATTCGAACCTGCGACCGTAGCAGTCGCGCGGCTCTGAACTGAGCGCCTACAACCGTTACACCACCGCGGCCGGCTCGAATTCATGCTTTCAGTTTCCTCACGCACGTTGTACACCACCATGTTTCACGCTACAATTCGGAGTCATCTAGCGGCAGAGGATTGCAACTTTCGTCAGCGAAGCGGGAAAGTCTACCAAGAAATATGCATGACATGTAATTTGTCAACCGAAATTGAAACAGAAGAAATAAGAAACAGAAGAAATAATTCGGAGGCAATACTTTTCAGCACACCCTCGTAGTTGTGCTTGTTGTTACTCTAAAATCGTCACCTTGCCAAATACACACCTGGAAATGGAAAAAAGAACACATTGACACCGGTGTGTCAGACCCACCATACTTGCTCCGGACACTGCGAGAGGGCTGTACAAGCAATGATCACACGCACGGCACAGCGGACACACCAGGACCCGCGGTGTTGGCCGTCGAATGGCGCTAGCTGCGCAGCATTTGTGCACCGCCGCCGTCAGTGTCAGCCAGTTTGCCGTGGCATTCGGAGCTCCATCGCAGTCTTTAACACTGGTAGCATGCCGCGACAGCGTGGACGTGAACCGTATGTGCAGTTGACGGACTTTGAGCGAGGGCGTATAGTGGGCATGCGGGAGGCCGGGTGGACGTACCGCCGAATTGCTCAACACGTGGGGCGTGAGGTCTCCACAGTACATCGATGTTGTCGCCAGTGGTCGGCGGAAGGTGCACGTGCCCGTCGACCTGGGACCGGACCGCAGCGACGCACGGATGCACGCCAAGACCGTAGGATCCTACGCAGTGCCGTAGGGGACCGCACCGCCACTTCCCAGCAAATTAGGGACACTGTTGCTCCTGGGGTATCGGCGAGGACCATTCGCAACCGTCTCCATGAAGCTGGGCTACGGTCCCGCACACCGTTAGGCCGTCTTCCGCTCACGCCCCAACATCGTGCAGCCCGCCTCCAGTGGTGTCGCGACAGGCGTGAATGGAGGGACGAATGGAGACGTGTCGTCTTCAGCGATGAGAGTCGCTTCTGCCTTGGTGCCAATGATGGTCGTATGCGTGTTTGGCGCCGTGCAGGTGAGCGCCACAATCAGGACTGCATACGACCGAGGCACACAGGGCCAACACCCGGCATCATGGTGTGGGGAGCGATCTCCTACACAGGCCGTACACCACTGGTGATCGTTGAGGGGACACTGAATAGTGCACGGTACATCCAAACTGTCATCGAACCCATCGTTCTACCATTCCTAGACCGGCAAGGGAACTTGCTGTTCCAACAGGACAATGCACGTCCGCATGTATCCCGTGCCACCCAACGTGCTCTAGAAGGTGTAAGTCAACTACCCTGGCCAGCAAGATCTCCGGATCTGTCCCCCATTGAGCATGTTTGGGACTGGATGAAGCGTCGTCTCACGCGGTCTGCACGTCCAGCACGAACGTTGGTCCAACTGAGGCGCCAGGTGGAAATGGCATGGCAAGCTGTTCCACAGGACTACATCCAGCATCTCTACGATCGTCTCCATGGGAGAATAGCAGCCTGCATTGCTGCGGAAGGTGGATATACACTGTACTAGTGCCGACATTGTGCATGCTCTGTTGCCTGTGTCTATGTGCCTGTGGTTCTGTCAGTGTGATCATGTGATGTATCTGACCCCAGGAATGTGTCAATAAAGTTTCCCCTTCCTGGGACAATGAATTCACGGTGTTCTTATTTCAATTTCCAGGAGTGTATATTTACAGATTGTGCTGGTGTTGACATGACAAGTTGTGGGCCCTGCACAACGGAGTTAGTGTTTCAGAATGTTTAACTGAAGCCAGGATCCTTCTTAAAGAAATCCCCCGAGTCCTTTTGCTTTCCCCTCGACTGCCTTCCCCACTCCTCTTGTCCGCCCTGCCCCCCCCCCCCTTTTCTGCTTCCTCTCGCTCCATCGGCTCCCCCATTTTTTTCCTTTTCCTCTCCTCCCCCCACTTTTTTCTCCCTCAACTGTCCGGGTCCTCCCCCCCTCCCCCCCCATATTCCTTCGAACTCTACAGTGTAGTGTTTTTGTGAGTGTTCAATGTTGTGTGTCCCCCTTTTTAAGTCTTGCTAACAGCCACCATACTGTCGCTAGGTGTGTTTTTAACTGTTGCGAAAAGAAACCAGACTGTCGCCTTTTTAATTGTGGCTGTCTGTTTACTATGTGTTTTAATCAGCATCACCGACCCTTTGCTTTATATTTACTTCGCAACTTTTTCGCCATGTTACAGTTTTTAACAGTCACCGTTTTGTCGCCTGCTTTTCCTGTTATGATATCCCCTCATTCTGTTTTTTTTTTTTTAATTTTTTGTAGGCTGCAGAGCGGAATATTATGCTGCTGCCCCCTCCCCCCCTTCCTGACGCATCCCCCCTCTCTGGGGGGGGGGGGGGGGAGACATTGAAATCCAACGAAGGAAAAAACTTCTTGAAGAAAAAAGTTATTTTCAAATTAAGAAAGACCACAAGAACTGGAAATGCATGCGCCAGCGTGGAATTCTGTTTAGTCTTTTTCCAGCATTGTAGTCGACTGCTACCTTTCAGTGTGTGCTGGACAGCAAGATACGCTTTATACAACCTGGAGGTTGTGTTCACTGAACGAAACGGACTTTTCAATGTTTAACTGATGCAAACAAATTACATTTGTTTTCGTGGAAATCGAGTTTAGTGTTCTTGTGGGACTTTTTCGTTTATTGACATTGGACTGTACAGAGGTTGGACAAAAGTATGAAAACACCGTGACAAATGCATGCCTGAACATAAATGTAGATGCTAGCCAAGCCCGCAAGTTCCTCTATTGTATCTGACCACGTGCGACATCTGTACAATGTTCTTAACACGTTGCAAGTATCAGACGTGGTCGGAACGGTGTTCTGTGTAGTTGTGAACGCATTTTGTCGCTGCTAAGTGAATTTCAACGTGGACAAATTGTTGATGTTCGTAAAGTGGATGCTTCCTTAGCGAAGGTACCCGAAGTGTTTGGTGTTTCGGGAGGCACCCTGTCGAAGTTTTATACCGTATACAGGGAAAGTGGAAAAACATAATTCGCTAAGACACAATGCGACAAAAGTGTGTGTTGAACGATCGTAACAGACGGTCACTAAAGAGGACTGCGATGAAAAGTAAGGGGTGATGCAAAAGCCTCTGCGGAACTAAATGTCGCACTCATGATCCCAGTCAGCCACACAACAAAACGGAAATTTATAACCAGGGAATTGTAGGAAGCATTGAAATTCCAAAACCACTCGTCAGTATTGCAACACCAGTAATAGGACTTCGCAGTGCCACAGACATAAAACCTGGACTATGCAACGCTGGAAGGAAGTCGTTTGGTCACGTAAGTCTTATTTCACGCTGTCTGGACGAATTCGCGTCCAAAGAGTGAAATGTGGGGTGGTTCGGTGATGATTTCGGCAGTCATGTCGTGTTATTACATGGTCCCCGCGGTTACTCTGCAAAATTGTGTTACTGCCAATGATTACGTGACCACTCTGACAGATCAGGCACATCTCAAGGTACCATGTTTGTTTCCCAATGGTGATGCTGTGTTCGAAGACGACAGGGTAACTGTTCTCACAGCTCGAATATTCCAGGACGGGTTGCCCGAGCATGAGGATGAGTTGCCAACTTCTCCCCTGGCTACCACAGTCGCCAGATCACAATATTATTAAGCTTTTGTGGTCTATTTTGGACAGAAGGGTGCGGTTTCACTGTCCACTTCCATCACCGTTATGTGAACTTGCCATTATTTTGCAGGAAGAATGGTACAAGATTCCTTTGAGAGCCGTACAGGACCAGTATTTATCCTTTACAAAACGACTGGCATCTGTTTCGAAAGCCAGCGGTTTTCCTACAGCGTATTATTCTAATGTGTTGTGTTCTTGATGTTTGTATATTTTTGTCCAGTTGTACTGTATGTTAACCGGGGACCTAGAAACGACGCAGAGGCTCCGTCCCCGCCGCAGCCGCAGTGGTCCGCTACTGCAGTGCACTTGACCCCTCTACCGCCCCACACCGAACCCAGGGTTATTGTGCGGTTCGGCCCCCGGTGGAACCCCCAGGAAACGTCTCACACCAGACGAGTGTAACCCCTATGCTTGCGTGATAGAGTAATGGTGGTGTACGCGTACGTGAAGAACTTGTTTCCGCAACAATCGCCGACATAGTGTAATTGAGGAGGAATAAGAGGAACCAGCCCGCATTTGTCGAGGCAGGTGGAAAACCGCCTAAAAATCACCCACAGACTGGCCGGTTCACCGGACCTCGACACAAATCCGCCGGGCGGATTCGTGCCGGGGACCAGGCGCTCCTTCCCGCCCGGAAAGCCTTGCGTTAGACCGCACGGCCAACCGGGCGGACCTTGTCCAGTTACCTTATTCTTCTTTTGTTGTGTTGAAATTAACTATGGGTGCTGTCAGAATCCATTTAGAGGTGGCGCGTGAACTGCTAGAGGTGGAGATATTCCAGTCCTGTGGCTGGACGTCAGAATATTTCGTGAAAGTAATTTGATGTTTCTTTTTTTTTCTCTATACAGTTGTTACATTCTACAGCTCCGTCTAGACCAATGTATTTTATTCCCCGAGTCGTAACACATCATCCTGTCCCTTCTTTTGTCAGTGTTTTCCACAGTTTCCTTTCTTCATCGACTGTGCGCAGAACCTCCTCATTCCTTCTCTTATCAGTCCTCTTAATTCTCAACATTCTTCTGTAGCACCACATCTTAAACGCTTCAATTCTGTTCTGCTCCGGTTTGCCCACTCTCCACGATCCACTACCACACTATACTGCGCTCCAAACGTAGGCCTATATCTTCAGAAATTTCTTCCTCAAATTAAGATCTATGATGATAGCAGTAGACTTCTCCTGGCCAGTAATTATTTTCCCATGGTGGTCTGCTTTTTATATCGCCATTTCTTCGTCCTTCATGGAATATTTTGCTTCCAAGGTAGCGGAATTCTTTAATTTCGTCTACTTCATGATCACCAATTTTGATGTTAGGTTTCTCTCTCTTCTCATACCTGCTACATCTCATTACCTTTGTCCTTTTGAAGTTTACTCTGAATCAGTCTTCTGTACTCATTAGACGGTTCATTCCATTCAATAGGCCGTGTAAGCTTCTTTACATTCACTAAGGATAGCAATGTCATCAGCGAATCTTATCATTCACATCCTTTCATCCTATATATTAATCCCGTTCTTGAACTACCTTTTGTTTCCGTCATTCCTTCTTCTATAGACTGAACAGTAGCAGCGAAAGGCTGCATCCCTGTCTTACACCGTAAATAGTCCGAACACTTCGTTCTTGATCTTCCAGTCTTATCGTTCCATGTTGTCTCTTGTACAGATTGTGTATTACCTGTCTTTCCGTGGAGCTTACTCCCATTTTCTCAGAATTTCGAACATCATGCATAATTCTACACTGCCGAATTCTTTTTCTTGGTCTACGACTGCTATGACTGTGCCTTTATTTTTCTTCAACTTTATTTCCAATACCAAGTGCAATGTCAGAACTACCTCCCTGGTGTGTTTACCTTCCCTAAAACCAAACTAATCGTCATGTAATACAGCATCAATTTTCTTTTCCGTTCTTCTGTATATTACTTTTGTCAACAACATGGATGCATAAGCTGTTAAGCTGATCGTGAGATTGATTTTGCAGTTATTTGACCTTGCTACCTTCGGAATTGCATGGATTTATTTTTCCGGAGGTCTGATGGTACCTCGACAGTCTCATAGATTCTACACAGCAGCTTGTATACTCATCTGGTTGTCACTTTCCGCAATGATTTTAGAAATTGTGATGGGATGTTATCGATCCCTTCTGCCTTATCGGCTATCAAGTCTTCCAGAGCTCTTGTAAGTTCTGACTCTAATACTGGGTCTGTTATGTGATCCATATCGACTCCAGTTTCTTTTTCTTTCAGGTCATCAAACAACTCCCTTCTGCGTTTAAGACTGGAATTTCAATTACACTGTTACTGTTACTAACCTTGGCTCTAATTTCTCCTAAGATTGTTTTGATTTTTCAAATGTCGAGTAAGTCTTGCCGTCGATCATTTCTTTTTCGATTTCTTCACATGTTCTCTGCAGCTATTTCACCTTGGCTGCCCTGCACTTACTATTTATTTCATTCCTAAGGGGTTTATATTGCTGTATTTCTGTCCTTCCCTGAAAATTTTTGTTCTTCCTTTCTTTCGTCGATCAATTTAAGTATTTCACCTATGACCCATGGTTTCCTCTCAGTTACCTTGTGCAACATCTGTGATTGCTCTCTTCTTCAACTGAACTTCCTATTTTGATGTTCCTTATCGCAGTATCTACATCATTAGCGAACTTCAGATGCGTCTCGTTATTCCTCAGGACTTCAGTATACCACTTCCTTTTCCACTGATTCTTTCGCACAATTCTCTTAAACTTCATTTCACTCTTCATCATTAGTAATTAGTGATCTAAGTCTCTATCTGCCCCTGGGTAAGCCTTACGATCCAATCTCTGTCTGACCACGACGTAAACCATCTCGAACCTTCCCGTGTATTTTGCTCTTTTCCAAGTATACCTCCTCCCATTGTGATTCTTGAATAGAGTATTCGCTGTTACCATCTGTAATTTATTTTAGAAATCAATTAGTCTTTCTCCTCTCTCTCACTCCTGCTACCAAGCTCATATTATACCGTAACGCTTTTTTCTATTCAGTCGCGTTCCAGTCCCCCATGACCATTAGATTTTCGCCTCCCTTTACACAATGAAATATCCGTTCAGTGTCCTCATGTATTTTGTCTCTTCATCTGCTGCTTGCGACGTAGACATCTACACCTGAACTACCGTTGACGGATTTTGTTTGCTGTCGAATCTGATGGAACAGCCCTATCTCTGAACTGGTCACAGTAGCTCACTTTCTGCCCTACTTTCCTATTCATAAAGAATCTTACTTCCGTTAAACCATTTTCTGCTGCTGTTGATATAACCTTGTATTCATCTGTCCAGAAATCCTTATTTTCTTTCTGTTTGCTTCACTGACCCTACTACGTCTAGACTGAACCTTTGCATTTCCCTTTTCTGATTTTCCAGTTTTCCTACTACTTTTAAAATTCTAATATTCTATGTGCGAGTCGTAGAATGTTATCTAGTAGTTGGTTATTCCATCTTATTCCCAGGGTCACCTCCCACTTGGTAGCTCTCCTCGGAGATCCGAATGAGGGCCTAATCCGGAATCTTTTGTCAATAGAAAGATCATCATGACAGTTTTTCAGTTGCAGGCCACATGTTCTGTGGATACACATTGTGTCTTTAATGTAGCCATATCCATCGCGTTCTGCATTCTCATGCCGTCGATCATTGCTGTTTCTTCCGCCGTTTAGGGTCCGTTTCCCACCCCGAGGTCAAGAGTGTGCCCTGAACCTCTGCCCGCTCCTTTGCCCTCTTTGACAAGGCCGCTGGCAGAAAGAGGGCGTCTTCTTATGTTAGAAGTCTTCGGTTGCCATTGCTGATGATTTTGATTTAAAATATTAACAGTAACTGGATTCGGACACGGGGCCAAAGATGTTCTGATTAGTATTCAAAGACGCTAATCGTATAATACAGGTGACATAATGACTATAGAACTCGTAATAATTGACTTTGGAGTTGTGAGATTTTTTACCATGTTTCGCGGTTCAAATAGTGGCTGGTGGCCTATATTTAGAATAATTAATAGTGCAGCAGAGCAGATAATTAATCCGGGTCCGCGAACCAAAGTTGCTAATTGAATCCGCACAGCACCTGATCATGAATTTGTCTCTCACCCTGCACATCACCCTGCACATCACTATAGGATGGTCTAAGCTGAGTTTCCGATATCAGTGATTTCTACGAATGTCACTTTTTGGTAACTGCGATTTTTGGTTGTGATCTGACGTAGTTTATTTAGATTCACAGTTTAGGATTTCACAACCTGTATCTCTCCGGAACGTTAAAATCTGACTTCTGTGATTTATCAGAGTAGATGTTATACTGTGAAGAGTCGCAAGTAGCATCAAACAGGTACAATCAAATATGTATGCTGACTGGTATTTCCAGCAGGGTGAACTATGTTAATGAATCGAAAGTGATATGTTCTCGCTTGTACGGTATGAAAACCGAGTATTTCAACAGTGTGTCGTTGAAGTCATAATGCGATTTGAAAATCATTATAAATGACGGAAATATACATTGAGTGACAATTTGATTCTCCTCTTGTTAAAGCCGTCCCATGCAACTAAATTTTGTGCTTTGTAGTTATTGATAAAGACTCGATATGTGTTTCATGGACGACAACATGCAACTGAAAAGAGTGGGAAGCACAGAGCTTCAAATTTAAAGTTCTTGTCGTGAATAGTTTAAGTGGAATATTTGAAGATACACACAGAAGCTTAGCTGTGACTTGAGAATAAAAAGAAATGAAACAAGCTGGTACGAAATATTATATATTGAAGCGTATGTGTCATATTCAGATGTTCCTAACATGGTGATTGTATGTTAAAGTTGTGCCCATTTGTATTCTCCTGGGTACTTTGTATTCATTACTTAGTGATTGTGAATGGCGGATGTGTAACACAGCAGAACTACATAAAATCTCGTAAATGTTTTGGTTTATTCATAAGTGAATGGGAAACAAAATAAGAAAGATCAACGTCACCGGGATGACGGAATATATATTGGGAACATCATAAGCAATCATTTCTCGTCTGACAAGTGTAAGCAGCTTACGTCCTTGTATTAAAGACTGCGCTATGCAGCGTGGTTTGTTTGCTTGTATGTTTAGCAAACTATCAAATTAGCTGTTAATCTTAGATTAGTAAGCCCTCGTAAAATTTACGACTGCTGTTCGTACACATTCGCGGTTCCCGCCAATCTAGTATAGCCAGTACAGAGTGTAAAATAGGACACTCGGAACTTTTTTGTATAAGACATATTATTGGAGACCATATAATTGTAATTAACTAGTGCATAAACAATAAATTGTGACTTTCTTTGAACAAAATTTGGAGCAGTAAAATTTTAGATGGTTTAGGAAGAAAGAAACATAAAAAAAAATATTTCGTTCTCTGAGTTCAATACGACGCTGCATACAGCACGCTTACGTGAACATAATTTAATTGCAGTGCTGTATTCAGTTTGCAAAATTTCACTGATTTCATGGAAATTTGTGCTGTGTCCATAAAATATTTAACATTTGGTACGCAGAATCAGGTATGTTAGAAAAGGACTTCCAACGATATAGCGTTTTTTACTTTTATTTTAAGGGCTGGGCAGAATGTACGGTAGCGTCTTCTACGCCAGATTTCGATGTACATCTTTTATTGCTGTTACGATACAACCTGCCGTTGCAAGGACACAGGTCACTTGAGTATCTCAAAAGAGACCATTGATAATATCAGGCAGGTTTCTTTCACCAATCAGAGCGTCAAGACTCAAGAAGGATATCCACTCTGGACACAAGTCACTTCCGGGTGTTTACTTTTGCGGTCTTTGGGCAGGTAGTTGTCTTGTTCCTCGGCTGTGGAAGCAAGGCGCTGTTTTGTTATTGTCTAGCCAGTGTTCGTTACGGCGTGCTGTCGCATGTTCTGGAGAGACAGTGCTGAGCGTGTTTCGCATGCGGTCATTACGCTTCTGGAGTTGTTGATAGTGCATTAATAGACGCAAGAGGTAATAGACAAGGACTGCGTTTCGTCAGCACTATGGTGAGTATTGTCTCGATACGGACAGTTTCCCCATTAACAGAATCCGCCCGCTTTTAAATAATCAATTGACACTGCTTTCTTATTCATTTAGTCGTTCAAAATGTAGTGAAAGTTCGTACTGTAGCGTTAAAGCGTCTTAATGACATTCTTCGCATAAGCATTAACATAGTTTTCATTTGGTGAGGTGCGCAGTTTTTAAACTTAACTCTCTTTTCGATTGTGAGAACGGGCCTGTTTTGTCAGCAAAAGCCTTACACGTGAACTTTAACATTCTGGCGTTTAAGCTTTACGGGTACGAATCATTGTGGTTTGGAACAGATACTGTAAATCTTTTTCCTTGGCTGGAGGATGTAAAAAAATAAATTGTCCACGTGTGAATAGGTCTCGCGCACTGAGGGCTCTCTACAAACATAATTATGCGTATAAACAGTTTCATTCCGGGATCAACAATCTCGACCATTTATGCCTGTTATCGACATTGATACTGCAAGATCTTGGACCCAGGGATTCAAAGATTTTCGAGAATGTTTTGGTTTAAAGAACGACGTCGGATAACAAATGACAAAAGAAATAATTTATCGTATAATATACAGATTAACAAAATGCTGATTCCCTCTCCCCCCCCCCCCCCACTTTACTTGTACTTTGAAACCTTGCTTCTTACCAAATTTCATGATACCATGTAAACGGAAAGTACCCTATAGACTTGAAGTGTTTGCGAGTATGAAAGTGTGACATAAATGGCCGTATCTTTTGGCTACATTGAATCAGCTTACATTAATTACACCTTAAAGGGCCTATAGACCTTGATATTCGATATCAATTTCATCTACCCGTTCCTGAGGAAAGGGGTTTTTGACAGACACAGACGGTCAATAAATTGATCCTTTAAGTGTTTAGATTTTACATACAGAGGTACGGAACTCTAATAAGTGACGCAGAATCCCATAAATAAAACTCCCCAAGTATCTTTTTCTTTAAAAACTGTTTAGAAGCGAAGGAAAGGGCAACAAAAAAACCACGTGCTAGTTTGCTAATTTGTTTTCTTAAATTTTTTTTTCTCTGAAGATTGTTGAGGTTTGTAATTCAGATGCAGTGAAGTTAACGATAACTTTGTTCGTTGTGGCAAATGCTATTACCATCTACATTATTTTTCATGATGGTTGTGGTGACGGTGGTCTGTTGCTCAGACGTCTGGGTTAGCCTGGATTGTCAGTGTGTGGGTGTGTTGGTAAAAGCAACCATGTGCCATCGGAATGTTTATGAATACTGCGAATTTCGCAGTTAACTTTGCGTCCCCATTGAAAATACCTGTTCCCCTTCCGTGATTTGAATCTTTTTGCGTTTGAGTCTAGTGAACAAGGCCATCCCATCGGGAGGGGAAGGAGGGGGGCGGGCAGGTTAGCATTATGAATCGTGTTCTATACTAATGTCGTTCTGACTTGATTAGTGACGTCTGCGGCAAACAGAGATCCACTAGAATGACAAGCCGCGGTGTGTAGGCCACAAGGGTAGGCCTGAGCTCACCAGCTCAGAAAAGTAACTGCGTTTCCAAATGTGTTCAGTTGTAATTGAGTATTTACGTACAAACAAGAACTGCATCTTGTATTGGAATCCACTATTATGGAGTTTTACCAATTACTAGGACTAAAACAACCGAAAGTCGATAAGTGAACTAATTTGTTCTTTCTGCACTACGTATAATAAAACGAAAATAATGCTAAAATTATCAGTTGCATACGTGTTGTATGAAATGAGGGCAGTTAAGAAGAGACCGAATTCTATAAACAAGCCGTTACACCATTTATATCGAGCGCAGATACTACGTGACAGTGTATTGCGAAGTTGTGCGTTTCGTGTTAGTGCTAGTAATCAGTAAGACCCCACAGCAGCGGAATTCCGACTGGAAGTACAATCACTATAGCAATCACCGAATTTCTTCGACTTTATTTTTGTTCCGTCGCACTGACAATTTGTCTAACTAGACGCGGTACCTATTTCGGCGCTGTTCTGCTGTCGAGATTGATGCGAAACTTTTCAGAACCGCTCCGAAATATTGCTATCGATCTTTCCTCCGTCACTTCCGCGTATGACGACTTGGTGGATAGACATTGTTTTGGACTATAAGACTAGTGTTAAAAGTGCCATCAAAGTTGAATAACTGACACTTCTTGTTTGTCCACTTCGTCGAACAACAGGCATTTCTTCTTGCTTAATTATGTTGGCATCTAACAGGATTTCCTCAATCATTCTGAAATTCGTATTTCAGATTTTTAATTTCAGTGACAGCTTGAATTACTGGAATATAATTATTTTTGTGAATATTTTCTACTTAAATTTCTTGACTCATTGGTTACCGTGGGCGTAATTATATTTGCAGGTAGCTGAATAAAATAGCAGCATCCATATTCATCATAAAAACTAGAATGAAAGATACTCCTGTCATAAAACAAAAAAGAATGTCCTGGGCAGACATGGATGTAAAAGAATGGAACTAAACTTTTTACTTATCTGAAAGCTGCAAAGATTTTTAAAACAACTTGAAATATCGCGGTTTTTTACTTACTTTTAGACCATTGTCATATAATACTATGTCAACCAAAGCAACACACATATATGAAACTTGCCATAATATCATTCAACATGGCATTTGTTGTGCAGTATGACAGTGTCATTAAAATTTAAGATGCATGCATCCCCACTCTGGAATACTTCCCATTGTAGATGCATTACTCTCTAGAAACATATACGTTTCTTTGTTCTCACACCCATCACCGGGTATGTAACAGGAGTGGGGGCGGGAGTTGGGGAGAAATTATTCCTTCTGGGACAAAAATCGACCTTGCCCATGAGCAGAAGTGAAAGAAATTTTTAGTGTCCCCCAGGAACATACACCCTAGAAATTTCACCACCCCAGAAACTTTTTTTAGCTATTACGTTCAGCCTACGCCCTTCAGCCATATGATACATATTGTTTACAGTGGATGGTGAATTTCTGTATTTTTGGCACAAGATAAGGAACCTCAACCTACAACTTGCAGGATGGAGGTATACCAACATCTTGCAGAGCTCGCTGCGCTGCACTATTAGGGTTAACTCCTAAGAAAAACCCGAATATGTGGAGCTGTTTTCATTTAAAGGTCTTTGAAGCTGCCAGCTAATTCGAAAAGCTAGTCCCCTCTATTTACATCCCTAACTCTGTCCTGGACACATTCGCCGTTGTGTGCTATGATAGCATTTTTCATTCTGGTTCCCAACTTTTACTCTACCATAATTTTGATATTAGACTGCCATAGCTTAAATGATGTAGATTTTTGACACGGACTATGACTGACCCGGCATAGGGTTTTCGCCCTTCGAACCACGTTGCTTATATCGTGGCAACGAATAAAGGTTTCACAAAACAATAGAACGACCTTCACTTACATGTATTTGTCTACCTTGTTACAAAATTTAAATCGATTCGCTCAAGTTCGAAACCTAGAAGTGCCGCGCTTAAGGCGGCCAACAAAGTGTTTTTTGCACGTAAAATCAGACTGAAGCTAGATTTTGAGAGCTAGTTTGTACTTTTATCGTAAAAATGCATTTTTTATTTGGTTCATGTAAGAACCAATTTTACGTGCTTCGTTTACTTAGGCTATAAACCATCGCATCTCGACAACGGATAAGGATTTTTGAACAAAAAAGTTTTGACTTTATACATTTATCTACTATATTAGAACAAATAAGCCCTCGGTCACAAATATTAAGTCAAAATTGACCCGGTTTCGAAGCTACTATGAGCGTCGTCTTCAGAATTAAACTGTTCTAAAACATAATAGGTATATAAGACATTAATAAACTAAAGTGTGTACTCACTGGAAAGAGATGCTTGCAAGTACTGCACAAGGAGCTATCAGATGAATGAAATCCTCAGTCTTTTGCATTTCCATTGGGGTACTCCTGTCTTAAGTGTTACTTAACTGCAGCCCCCAAGCTATTAATGGGTTCAAGCCACTTACTTATTCACATCCAGTTTGATGTATGGGCATACTGTTCAAATTCTGATTCAGCAGTCTGACTAAAAGTCCTCTTTATTCAGTTTACCAAGAATTAGTGGGACAGCGGCTGTTGACAGACATGGCAAACATAGTTAAACATTTAATTGCCGTGGATTCACTACGGTCACCAGTAAATTGTGATTCAGAAGTGCATTGTATAAGTTAACTAGTACAGTCCACCGATCTGAATGAATGGTTGTGGTGGAATGTATGGTAACCAAACGCTCCCTGAACAGCTGCTAATTGTATCTCTTTATTTTCAAAATTTTCACTTTTAAACCATCAGTCAATAGGGTGCTAGAATAAGCATTTGCACGCACCACTTATGTTTACCACTGTTTATATGTTGTGGTAAATCAGATGTCTCCTCCCCCTTCTCTTCCCACCCCACCCACATGACTTATACTGAAAGTAGATGCACACGTTTTGCATCGAACACCTGAATCAGAAATTTTTGTGTGAGTATTCCTAGTGTAGGTCACTATTAAAAACACACTTCCTTTTACACGGAGTATTATTAAAATAAAGCTTTTACCACTCGCAGTTTACGAAAGTTCACAGTATTTTACTATTTCACAAGTGCAGTACACAATAAGCCTACTGTCTTCTACCAAAGTCACAATTGTAATGAATTTCCATTGACTCACTAAATATGCGTTTGCCGTTTATTGTTGGCAGCATTCACACCAGACATGAGTGATTGCGATTTGTTAGTTGATAGCGCAGATCGGCAGGTTTGTGGTCAGGAACTATACTTTTCCCAGTGGAAACTTCACATGGTTTCAGGCGCATATGTACTGCATACCCATAACACAGTGGTTTGCTTTGTCAGTTGCTAGTATCTTTAAATTTTCCATCTGACGCAAAACAAGAATGTTTGAGAACTATAGTTAACTGGGTTTCATGCCGATAAATCATAAGGAAAAAATTAGACCTTCTGGTGCCCCATTATACCTTAAAAAGGAGTCAGACTAAAGAAAGGGATTGTTTCCGGTAATATGGAACGTCTGGTCACCTTAACTTACAGCGGGCATGTCCTACCTTTTGGCTTACCCGGGCCACATTCAAACGAGTGTGTTTTTGAGCCGCACACAATAGGCAAATGAAGGGATTTCATCAGTAATTTTATATTTAAATAATCACTTATCATGGAATTAATGTGACAGTTTACTTAGTTTCAGGAGCTAATGAATCAGTAACAGATTCGATCGTAGTGGTTGCAGTGCTCATGATATCAAGATGTTAATGTGAGAAATTGGTTCTCTTTTTACTCTTCGTGTGCTTTAGCCTTGAAAACAACTGTCTACTAACGTACGTGCGTCCAGTTATATACAACTCATGGCTGTATAACAAGGGATATTTGTATCTGGACAGGTGTGATTTGTAGAAGTCCAACAAACAGATGATCAAATATTTCTTTTAGTTGGTTGTGAGACTGCGACTCAATGCATTCCACCTGGAAGATCTTCTGCCAACGTACCTATATTATTCATAAAAGATGTCACATAAACAAAAAATTTCATTTTTTTTCAAAAATACTGAATTGGTTTTAAAATTCCTGCTTCAAATCGAAAATTATAGCTGGGTATTTCATCCCATCTTTAGGATTACGTTTCAGTTCATCATAACTCCACGTAAAGGAATTTTATGGATTTTTTTTACCGATCACGTGATGTTCACTTCTTGAGTTTGGGCCGCTTACGGCCACCGGCGTCTTCACCCCTGATTTACAGCATTCACGCTGCTTTGAGATTGTACGTCTGTTTCTAAGATCAACGAACCACCTATGGTTGTAGTTTGTTGAAAGAGCGGCACTAATCAGCTCTTTTACGTCAACCACGACACACAGGACTCTATCACTCAAATGCCTCTACAATCACCTGTCTTTTCTCCCACAAGGCTAGTGGTCCCTGAGGGGTAAAAAAAAATGTTCGGTAGTGTTTAGGTCACGAAACTAGTTTACTTTTAACACACCGTTACTATTGTTACTATTAAGACTGTAATGCTCCGTACATAAGCTACTAACAATTACTTTCACTTTTCAAATACTGTCATTAACGAATGACAGCACACACATGTTGTGATACTCTACACATGTTGTTTTTCAGCCCAAAGACTGGTTTGATGCAGCTGTCCATGACACACACACACACAATTAAATATCTCACGAAAATATCTTTAAGATGCAAGTAGATTTCGCAATAGACCAGAAATTGCTTCATTATTCATCTCCCAGTAATAAATGAACTGATCTACTACTACTACTACTACTACTACTACTACCACCACTACCACTACCACCACTAGCAGTAGTAATAATATTAGTGGCATTGATAAGCAACAAAGAATTGGCAGCCTGAAGTCTTCAGATTTCTTCCAGTTCAAAAGTAAGGAGTCCAACAATCAAGTGATTTATAAGCAGTAAATATAATGCACGAATATTAACTTTCATGCATTTTAATTTTAAATGGGGGTAAAGGGTGCGGGTGAAAGAGTTTCTAGGGAGAGGAGTGGTACGGAGGAAACATTCTGTAACAAAACTCTATCCTTAAAATATTCTTAGTGTGGATAGCTGACTTTCTTCTCTGAGAAGGATTGTGACGGTAACACCTCCATTACACTGAATTATTTTGCCATTCGGAAAAAGGTTGTTAGAAATACATAGAACAAATTGTCATTGTCTCATTAGTTCATGGTTTAATAAAACACTTACAAAAATTAAATGTCATTGATCTTTTGTCATTTTAAAAATAACTGTTCAAAGAAAATTATTTTTCTTTCTAAAGCTCAATTAGGCAATAATTTTGTTGAGGGTAGGTGGAGGGGAGGGATATTAGCTAATATCTGATTGCGCTCAGGACAATGGCCTCGGAAAGGTTGGGAACCACCGCTCTACGCTCTATGTTGCTGCTTTTGTATTCCAACCTTACATATTCACTGACGGTGAAAAATCGCACCACCAAAAAATAATTAATCTTGAGTAATGAAATTTTGGGACTACATTTGTCTAGTTAACACATTTAAGTGATAAAAATGGCAAGATTACAGGCTAATGTAAGCAAGAGATAAGCCATTGCAAATGTGAAATGCTGCTACATTAATAAGACGTAACCACCAAAATGCTGAATGCAGGCATGTAACGGTACATGCATTGTGTTGTACAGATGCCGGTTGCCTGTTTGTGGGATGAAGTTCCATGCCTGGTGCACATGGCTAGCCAATATATACACGGTTAATGATGTTTGTCCATGACACTGGAGTTGTCACCCAATGATATCTCGTATGTGCATGATTGGAGACGGATCTCGTGGTCGAGCAAGCCGAGGCAACATGTTGACACTCTGTAGAGCATGTTGGGTTACATCAGTGGTATGTGGACGAGCGTTTCCTGTTCGAAAACACCTTGTGGAATGCTGTTCACGAATGGCAGCACAACAGGTCGAACCAACAGGTTGACGTGCAAATTTTCAGTCAGAATGTGTGGGACAACCACACGAGTGCACCTGCTGTCATACAAAATTGCACTGCAGACCAGGTATAGGTCCAGTCTCCCCCAGTAGATCACAACTATTTTGTGAGTATATGCTAGGCTACCATGGCACTCCAGCCCTTGCAGCATTAGTTCCTTTCCATGCTGTAAGATAATACTTCCATTGTTAATTTTCCCCTCTGCCCCTCCATCGGATGGTTTTTCCAGTGTATATCCTGCTTGGCTCTTGTTTATGATGTAAGTCAAGTTTCCAATTCTCGCGTTTTCCACAACTTCTCATTAAATTATATGGTCCCCTTTGTTCGGTTTGACCTGCCACCAGTTTTCAGACTTTTGGAAAAGTGCAGGTCGTTCAGGGAAGGTCGTCCAGTGTGGTGTAGGCTCCACCTTTGTGCCTTTTCATCTTTGCACCCTTCCCTTTAATAAAGCAGTACACCCAAATCCCGAAAAATAGCCGTCCCGTTGTGAGGGGAAGGAGTTGTCAAGTACCTGCACAGTTGTAGCCCCCTGCCCACACATGGATAACACTTTTGGTGCCTGACCTGCAAACTTCAAGTGTATGCCAAGGAGTATGTTCTCATCAAGACTGGGGTACAGTTTCCCAGAGAGATGGAAATACAAAATTATAAGACTCTGGACAATCTAACTTATCAAGAGGCGAAGTAACAGTACGAGCAGTTGCACACAGCATCATGTATAAGTGTCATGTGCTACAATCATGATATCGCCTAATTTGGCGATGGTACCCATTCCATTACATCGCCTACACTGGGCCCTCAAGGCCACTCGACCATGCCTCCCCCTCCCTGCAACGGTCGAGGACACTCTTCTTGCTGCTTCCCTCACTCCTACATTGGGACCGTTGGCTTCCAAACCATTGTGACATTGGTCCCCACCTCCCAGCTGGAGACAAATCACCTTCCTCCGGCTCCCATCTCCAGGAAAGGGTCCCTCAGGGAATTACCTACCAAGGTTTCACACTGTCTACAACTAGAAAACAGCCAGTGACTGAAGGAGCCTCAAGCTGCTAGTCGCAGAACTTTGTGCTCATCATTAGCTGAAACTGATTCAGAAATTCCTTCACAATCATCCAGATCCCCTAAGCAGAGAGAAGATAAATCCTGCAAGAAGAGAGATTCCGGTTGCCCCAGTGATACCAGATCCCATCCGTTTCACTCCTGTGACTGAGGCAGAGATTACGGCAGCCCCTGACCCTGGATTACACCACATAATTAAACCCAGAACCTAGGTGTGTTGATGCCTTAATACTTCAACCAGTGGCAGCAGGTGACCTTAGGGCATAACTTACCTCCTTGGTCCCTTGATACCTAACAGTACATCCACAACATTGTTGTAGTAGTTTTGCACCACCTGGCTGAGCAGTGACATCTTTTAAACACTTCCCCTGCCTTCTGCATTACCCTTCAGGAGATGTGGTTTACAGCAGCGTGGACTCTGACCCTTTGTGCATACTGAAGATATTATAAGAGTAATGCTAACGACAGTGTGTCTGGTGGAGTCTGCACATATGTTCTGGACGCACTATATAGCGAACTTGTGCCTCTTAATACTCGTACACCAGTGGAGGCTTTGGCTGTTCAGCTAAGAGAATTTCAGGACTTTACCATCGGCAGTGTTTACCTCCCTCCCTCAGAGAAGTGTCTCAGAACATACCTACCTTTCCTAATGTGGGTGATTTAAATGCCTCTGGTACTGAGTGCCGGGGGTTTGGAATCCGCCCCAGACGGCATGGAACTCGATGACCACTAGAGGTCTCTGCAGTAGTCGCATCATGAGACATGGCAGCGCGCGCCCGTGGCCAGAGTCTAATGTGAAGGCGCCACTGCGGAGCACGTGGTCCCAGCGGCCAATAGCGAAATACCCTGTCTTGTATTTCGGTGGCTGCCTCTCACTTAGCGAGTCAGTCTGGTATTCGCATTGAGACACTTGATATCTCTTACATTCATCGTGTTTACGTTGCGTGTGCTTACTTCCCGTTTACGAGTAGACGTTCTTTTGATTTAGTAAGGTTCTCTTGTGACACCATTACTTAATACTTTATTGTTGATCTTGGTGTCTTGCTCGGTTGTCTGTCGTGCTTGTCCTTCCATTCCGGATCGTCAGTCTTGTTTATTCGCGGGCCGCTCCCATTCGGTCCCAACGCGTTTTCGTTAGCAGCAACCCCATAACGCTTCCTGTCGCGGTTATAACAAATGCCCATAACCGTTTGTGGGGTGCATCAATAATCACTGGCCTCAGCAAAGACCTCATAAACTTAATGGCAAAACTTGGCCTTGGAATCTTGAATATTGGTGGCTCCACTTTCTTGGCCGTTGACCTTTCTACCTGCAGCCCTTGTCTTATCCACTGGATGATTCAAGGAGGCCTTTGTTGTAGTGACCACTTCCTGATCTTCCTATGCCTTCCTCAGTGTCACTCCCTTGGGCGCCTGCCCAGATGGGCTTTGAACAGTGTTGACTGGGGTGCATTAGCTGCTTGTGTCGCCCTTGGTTCACCTTTCATGGAGGTATAGAAGAGGCAGTCTAGAGTACAACTACAGTCATTTTTTTGGCAGCTGATTTAGTAATCTGATCCTTGGCATTGCCCTGACAAGACAGTACCTTGGTGATTATAAATCAGAGGCCATTACAGATCATAATAGGATCTTCAATGCCATAAGCAGCACCCATCGATAGAGCTCCTCATTCGCTTTAAGTGTCTGCATGCCTGGGTCCGAACCTAATAAAAGGATGGAAGCAAGAATGCTGAGAATGGTCCGTTTCAACCATCGGACCACATACATCTCCTTTGCAGGTTTGGGCAAAGATCAGATGTATCTGTGTACCAGACACCTCCAGGTGTGCCTGGTATTACTTTGAATGGCGCTCTTTACACTGTCCTAGACATGATCACCCAACATATTTCTCTACATTGTGCTAGAGTCTGTGTCTGAGAATTATCAGTCTGCCTTTCATGTCTTAAACAGCAGGTGGAGCGAAGGCAGTTGCCTCCTCCTACATGCCACTTCGTGTCAGATTTCTCCCTTCAGTGAATGGGAATTCGTCAGTGTCCTAGCAGACTGCCTTGATACAGCTCCAGGGCCAGAATGCACCCACAAACAAATGCTCTAGCACCTATTTGCGGAATGTCAGCGTCATTTCCTTGCCATCTTTGACTTCATATGGAGTGAGGGCGGGTTCCCATCGAAATAGCGAGATAGCATCATTGTCCCAGTATTGAAGCCAGGTAAGCACCCTCGAGAGATTGACAGTTAGCACCCAATTAGTATCACCAATGTTTTCTGTAAGTTGGTTGAAAGTGTGGTGAGCCAATGGCTGTGTCAGCTCCTTGAGTCTAGGGGTTTTTCTGGCTCACGTCCCAGAATGGTTTTCACCAAGGCTGTTTCACTACTAATAATCCAGTTTACCTGGAGTCTGTCATCTGAACAGCTTTTGCCCAATATCAGCAACTTATAGCAGTCTTCTTTGACCTGCAAAGGCTTATGACACCATATGGCTACACAACATTCTCACTATCTTAAACGAGTTGGATCTCTGGGGTCGGCTCCCAGTTTTTATCCATAACTTCGTCTCGTCATATTTTCTGGGTTCAAGTTGGTACCTCCCATATTCAAGGGTATGGGGTCCTGCAGGTGTCTGAACTTAGTGTCCCTCTCTTTGCAGTAGACATAAATGGTCTAGTAGTAACTGCAGGGTCCTCAGTATCATGCTCCTTGTATGCTGACGACTTTTGCCTCTGCTATTGCTCCTCTAGTGTGGGTGTTGCTGAACATCGACTGCAAGGCGCTATACGAAAGACGCAGGTATGGGCACTCATCCATGGTTTCCAGTTTTCAGCTGCCAAGACTTGCGTCACACACTTTCATTGATGCTGTACCATTCACTGACAACTAGAACTTTACCACAGTGACCAACTTTTCAATCTAGTGAAGACTTTTTAGGACTGTTCTTAGATTCTCAGTTGACAGATCCCCTTCTTCGCCAGCTTAAGCGAAAATGCTGGCTGGAACTTAATACCCTTCACTACCCAAGTAACGTCAGCTGGGGTGCAGATTGAATTACTCTCCTGTAGCTTTTCGAATCCCTCATACAATCCTGTCGATTATGGAGTCTGGCATATGGTTCAGCCTCATCCACAGCATTGTGAATACTGGATCCGATACCACTGCAGGTTTCAACTTGACAGGAGCCTTATGAACTAGTCCTGTGAACAGCTTACTTGTGGAGGCTGGGGTCCCTCTATTGTGGATGAG
This sequence comes from Schistocerca nitens, assembly GCF_023898315.1. NCBI lineage: Eukaryota > Metazoa > Arthropoda > Insecta > Orthoptera > Acrididae > Schistocerca > Schistocerca nitens. The sequence goes on along the minus strand of NC_064620.1, from coordinate 459,720,697 downwards.
GCGCCAACAACAGCTTGTCAATTAAGATACACACATTCACAGCTCCCTTAAGTGCCTGAACTTAGGTCTCCTCTTTCCAAACCCAGAAACCCATCTCCCACAATGGTAGCCTGAATCAGAGATTATGTTCATTGTCTGGTCCCTTCCATCTAAACGCCAGCTCTTTCCTCTACCACTTGTCCTCCGTGCCCAGACACGTACACTTCCTTGGTGCATCCCTCAGCCACAACTTCATCTTGACCTATCGCAAGGTCTGAAAAACTCTGTTCATCCTAACGCCTTCTGCCACCAATTTTTCGCTATCCTTCGCGCATCACAGTGTTCAGTAGTAGTCTATGCTGATGGTTCAGTGTTTGCTGGTCACGCTTATTCTCATGTCATACTGAACAGAGTTCCTTGGCGGATGGCTGTAGTGTTCACACTGCGGAGTTCGTAGCAATCTTTCATGCTCCTGGGATGAGTTCTTTCTCATATTCAACGACTCCTTGAGCAGTCTGCAAGCTTTTTACTAGTGATACCCTTGTCATCCCTTGTTCATGGCTATCAAGTTCCCTGTATGCTCTTGAACAATGTGGACGCTCAGTGCTCTTCATCTGGTCACTGGGCCTCGTTGGCATGCCAAGGAATGAACTCCCTGATAGCCTGACCAAACTGGCTGCCAGTAAGCCGACTCTTTGAAATCGGTATTCCGGAAACATATCTCTGATCGGTTTTATGCTGTCGAGTTTTGGGAATCTGGAATACAGAAATGTTCACTGTGACTTTACTATAGGCGATAAAAGAGACCACAAATATGTGGAGATTCTCCATGCAGGCCTTTTGTAATGGCTCTACCATCCTTCACTGGCTTCATAACCCAAACTTGGCTGATTTGCGGTCATCTTCTCCATTGCAAAGATTCGCTTCACTGCCATTGTGGTACCTATTAAACGGTGGTCCACATTTTGCTGGACTGTCCCAACCTAGCTGCCTGCAACTGACTCTTAATCTCCATGACTCGCTAACCTTGGTGCTAGGGGGTGATGCCTCAGCAGTTGACTTAGTTTTACATTTTATTTGTGAAGGGGGCCTCTACTGTTCTCTTTCAGGAAGACCACTTAACCTTATTGGCCCATTGAGGGGGTGGCAGAACACTGTTACTTCTATATCCAGACCAGGTGCAGCTGTCTGGGCTTGATGGTCTACCCTGTTCTTTTACTCTTCCTCCGCTTCTTATGTGTTCTGTTCAAATTGTTCACCCTTTGTCTATCTGTGTTTCTCTTGCTCTCTCTCTCTGTTGCTACTCTTTCCTAGGCAGTTTCTGAGTGGAGTACCTCTGGTAAGTAGGAGATGTATCTTCCCCTATTACACTCTGCTTTTGTGTGCTTCAAGCTGCTCCCTAGAGGGGGCACCTCGCCTCTTCGTTTGTCCCTTATCTAGCCTTCGTTGACCTTTGGTAGACCATGGTGTTTTCTTCCCCTAGGTTTTGCGTGGTAGGCCATCTGATGTACAGTCATGTAGACCTGTGTTGAAGTGGACTGATGACCTAGTAGCATGACACCTTTAATCATCCATCCATCCAACCACGGTCTCTAGCATGCAGTCAGATAGGTTGCAGGCCCTCAGTTGGATTCCTTCTAACCAACACAAGGCCATCACTGGCATGTCAGGACCAGCTTCCATCGGAAAACACGAGATCTCTCTGCCATGCCCTCTCGCTTGACATCAATAAAGTCACAAATGGCGGTGGTTTGGGGTACGTGGAATGTATGCTAAGGGGAATCTGGATCATGGCTGCCCTTTAAGTAACATATTTGTAACAGTTCGTTGTCACTGTTGTGCCAACTGCTGCTCAAAAAGCTGCTGCAGATGCAGTATGAAGCGCCAAAGCCATACGTCAACATGATGGTCTTCCTTCTTGGTAGAGCCACGTGGCCATCCCGAGCCCTGTCTTCTTGCGACAGTACACTCATGACCACCCCTACCAGAGATTATGTACAATGGCTACTTTGCAGCAAAGTCATTCTGCGAAAGGAACATCCAGTATCTCATAGCTGTATTACACCTTCGCTTTCAAACTCGATGAGTTGTTAATGGCGTCTTTGTCACCTTAAAACCTTTCTTGACTAATATTAACTCATGATGTCCAGTCTCAACGTAGATAACGTTCAAGACCGTTACAGTATGTATTTAAAGCAAACCTGATTTGCATTCTCATAGTGGCGCCACTAGCGCCACTCATACGACTGGCGCGAAATTTGAATAGATACTGTCTTTCGTATGTACAGATACTCCTAACTTCAGTTTGTCGCACAACTCCTTGTAGTTGCGATTTCTCCCCGTCAGTGTGTTTAGATACCACTCAACACGTACTGATCAGCATTACACTGAGTATGATTTATGGTTTCATTTAAAATGTAGTAGTAATAGTAGTAGTAGTAGTAGTAGTAGTAGTAGTAGTAGTAGCCTTTCTTTTTGTTCGCAGTCTCATTCTCCACGTTCATCGAGCGATGTTCCTGGTGATCGGTCTACAGAAAGCGCCGTCGAAGGTGGCGATGAAAGTGGCAGAACATCTGCAGCCTTCTTGCCGACCAGTCGGTCGGAACCAGAGGACGCAGGAGGAGCCGCGAGTGCCAGAAGTCCCGTTCAGAAAGAGAAGTCTCCAAGTCGGCAGCTGGTGCAGCGACCGCAGTCCCTGAGTCTGTCGCCGGCATTCCTGCCGTATCTGAAGCCACATACAGCGTCGACAGTAGCGCTGCCTCTGGCGCAATCGACTCCCACTGGCTCTTCGGTGTCACTACTTCCGCCAGCAACCTGGGGCGCTCCACCGCCTCAACTGCTGTCTCCACCGATGTTGACACCTTCGTCCACAGAGGGAGAGTCACTATTGCCATCTGCAGAGCACTCTGCAAGGCTGCAAGGAGTCTTGCCGCTGTACGCGCAGTTTAAGAATGTGGTGTCGGAAGCTCAAAGGGAGGCATCTGAGGGCGTGGCTGGGAGCCGCACAAAGACTCTTAGACCCCGGAGTTCTCTCACGCCCTCCTTTCGCAACGAGTTCTCCACAGATTACAAGGTATACATCGCCATTCTCGATAGGCGCTTAGAGATATGACATTGTAAATTCGGTAGAAAATACTCTAAAAAACTACGCACCAACAAGGAATTTCCCAAATGGGACAAATCAGTGTATGTGATGTACATATACAATTACTAATTATCAAAGAGAAAGAGCTTCACCATTTGAGTGAGTCAGTAAAGTGTTAATCCACCTCTAGCCCTTACACAAGCAATTGCTCGGCCTGGTGTTGACCGATAGTTGTCGGATGTCGTCCTGAGGACACTCTTCCAGATTCTATCCAATTGGCAAATTAGATGGTCAAAATTCCGAGCTGGCTGGGGGGGCCCTGCCCATAATGTTCCAAACGTCAGTTGGGGAGAGATCCGGCGACCTTGATGGCCAAGGCATGGTTTGACAGTAGAAACTCACGGCATGTGCGGATGAGCACTGCCTTGCTGAAATGTAAGCCCTGGATGGCTTGTAGTGAAGAGCAACAAAACGGGTGTAGAATGTCGACGTACCGCTGTGCTGTAAGGATGCCGCAAATGACAACCAAAGAGGCCCTGCTAAGAAAATAAATGACAATCCTGACCATCACTCCTGGTGTTCGGGCCTTACGGCGGGCGACGTCAGTTCGGTATTCTATCGTTGTCTAGGGTGTCTCCAAACAAGTCTTCCGTCAGTAATCTCATTGAGTGGAATAGGATTGTATTCAGTGATGAGTCGTCTTCAGAACTGAGCCCTGCCAACCAGTGAAGACATTTCAACAAGATAATGTCCGTCCGCACGCGGTGGTAGTGTTTTCGTGCTTGTCGAATCTGACGTTGGCCAACAAGGTCGCCGGATCTCTACCCACTTGAGAAGATTTGGAGCATTGTGAGCAGGACCTTCGAACCAGCTCGAGAGTTCGACCATCAAACACGACAGTTAAACAGAATTTCCCACGACATCACTCAAGAGGACATCGAACAACTTTATCAATGCCAAGCGCAATAACAGTTTGCATAAGGGCCAGAGGTGGACCAACGCCTTACTGACATGAACACGTTGTGTAGCTGCTCTTCTTGAATAAGTCATCCGTTTTTCTCTAAAATTAATCATTTGTTTGTATGGACACATACAACTTTTCCTTTTCACTTAACGTACATGGCGGGGCAGCTAAGACAGGGCAACCCAAATATCTCCAGAACAAGCAAATACATCGCGCTGCGGTTGCTGCTAGATTGTGGCAAATTTTCTGAAGTACGCGAGTAATTTTCAACGTTTGTAGCTGCAGAATATGGCACCGACTTTTTAACGGTACCGTGGAGAGTGGTTTTGCTAAATAAAACTACAGGAAACGATCCCTTACAGGATAATGTAAAACGATCATATGGACCTATGGGAGAAAATGAATTCCAAGGGAGGCACATCCACTGAAAGGTGGAGATAAAATGTGTTGGACACTGTAGAATATGACCCCAGTGTTAGCACCAGATAGGTGACCTGCCAGCATCGGGTATGCTACTATCCCCATCACATACAGCGCGTGCAGGGCTTACTACCTAGGTACTCGCCTCTATGGCGACTGTTTTCTCGCCCTTTGGTAGTGCAGCCACCACAATGCTGGGATTTCTGTCACCGTCCTATTAACAGATGACGCTACTTTGCCAGGAGCGGTATCATCAGCCGTCACGATATCCACTGGTGGGCTCCAGAGAATCCCCATGGTATGGTGGCAGCGAATAAAAGGCATAGATTGTCTCGTTGTGTGGGCGGGGATTATTGGCGACCGCCTCGGGGACCGGTCATCTTTTCACGTCGTCTCACAGGCAGGGATGTCTGCACTTACTGAGTTGTCCTTGCCTGAGATGCTGTGGTGCGAAGGGTAATGGGGTTACTACATGATGGTTCTGCAGCTCGCAGCCCTGTTGAGTGTGGACTTAAAATACTAGTAGACAGAACGATCCTGGTATGTTCTCGTGTGTAATTTCGATTATTGAAACGTACACAGTCAAATCTTCTATCTCCACCTTCAAGCGGGTGTGCCTCTTGGAACGCAGTTCCATCCAGTAAATTTTTCATCATCTGCAGTTTTTCATTTAACAAAAACACTGTAATTTTCCCAGTGACATTCGAAGGAGTGTTTGTGGAGGACTTCCTTAACGACATAACATTTCTGGAACTTGTCAAAGTATCAAAGTTAACAGCGCTGCAACCAATTGTCCCACCGTCAGAACAAGATCCCGCCAATGGGACGTTCAGTGCGCAAGGGAATCAAGAAACAATAAGAAAGTTCTGAGAATGATTTTGCTGAAAAGTTAATTACAGGAAAATGTTTACACCAGTTAAAAATGTTTGAGTGAGAGGAGGTATCTTGCGTTACTTACTGTCATGCTGAAGAAGGGTAAATTTAAGTACCGTTACACGCAGCCTTGAATACAGGAGTAAAACTTTGGACTCGATCATTCTGTGTGCTGACTATATCATCTTTATTCTATTAAATGTTTCATTAAAGAAGCTGCGAGGGAAGTAATTGCTTGAATAATCATAATTTCATTCTGCGTCTACTTGCTTAATCTAACAAACAAGAAGTTAAACAATTTATATTAGAAGAAAAATGTATTGACTTTCATCTGTTTGCTCTTGACCGTAGCGGTCGCGCGGTTCCAGACTGAAGCGCCTAGAACCGCTCGGCCACTCCGGCCGGCTGTGGCAGTATCACACAGTAAATTCTTGAGAAAATAGTGATGCACATGTTGAATGTAAAGCAGTAAATCCTCCGCGTCCTTTTCCTTAGCATGAGTTGCTGGGCGACATTTGGTATAAAGAGCGCCCTATAGTATCTTAGAAAAGTGTGTCGTTGGATAACCGGGCTTCTTTCTCAAGTTAATTTGGGCAAATTGCACATCAGGGTTAATATTCTGCTTAAACATCATGGTAAAAGTAGATCGTACACCGAAGCGCCAAAGAAACTGGTATAGCCAAGCGCATTCAAAAAGAGAGATACAAACAGGCAGAATACGGCGCTGCGGTCGGCAACGCGTAGATAAGGCAACAAATGCCTGGCGCAGTTGTTAGATCGGCTACTGCTGCTATGATGGTAGGTTATCAAGATTTAAGTGAATTTGAACGTGGTGCTACAGTCGGCGCACAAGCGATGGGATACAGTAACTCCGAGGTAGCGATGAAGTGAGGATTTTGCCGTACGATCATTTCAGAGTGTACCGTGAACAACATGGATACGGTAAACATCAAATCTCCGACATCGCTGCGGCCGGAAAAATATCCTGCAAGATCTCTTAGGTCTTGCATCGCTATACGGTTCATTATTTCTCTAATATATATATTTCACTAACAGATCAGTTTCGTATTGTTGAATACAACCGTACGGCCGTTGGTTGTATCATCGAAGGAGATGTTGGCACTAAGTTTGCACCGGTCCCCTTATCCATTATTCAGAGATTAATTGTGCCGACCACCTTTATTTTCAACCGTCACTTCACACATCAATTCAGCAACTGAAGTCGGCATAAGGCTCTTATTTTCTCAAGTGGTATTACACTGGTGTGAGTCATTTTTGAGGCCAAGGTTTTTTAGCTGATACTTTGTATTTCGTGCATGCTGAATTCAGATATGTAAATCAATTTGTTGAGCCAAGTCAGGTTTTATTACTTCCCCTTTTTAACATACGGCATTTAAGAATTTTTAAATACAGTATTGTATGCCAGACTACAGTTTGAAAACAGTCAGGTATTTGGATGAAGTCTAAATTATGGATACAAGATCATACATCATAGTTTTATGGGAGAAAGGTTCTTTTTTTTTGTGTTTTGGATCTGGAATATCCCTCTTGAGGCACCAACAGTAGTCTGCAAGCATTTTAACTTCCCAGAGATCCTGGTATCTCTTCTCCATCACTCTCATATTTCTATGAAAACATTCACCATGCTTGGTTTTCCGTTATTTTCCTAATTCGCTTTAGGCAAATCCCGGAATGGTTTCTCTGAAAGGGCACGGCCGACTTACTTCCCCATCCTTTCCTAACCCGATGGGACTGCTGACCTCGCTGATTGGTCCCTTCCCCAAATCAAGCAACCAATCTAAATGTGAGCTCAGAAAGTGCATCCTCATTAACATACAAGCACCGAGAACTTTGAAGTTTTACAGAAATTCCTAGACAGCATTTTCAGTCTGGGCTACTATAGTTGTTGCCAAGACTTTTTTATTGTTTTAAATAACAGGCATTTCTCTGTATACTCCATACTATCATCTAATTGTGGGCCCTTTCATGAGCTCCCTGATCTGAAGACAATCAAATACCTGCTCTAAGTTTGGCCTCACAATTCCTGTTTTAAGAAAGTAAAAGCCCTACTTTTTTTCACTGCCTTTATAGAGGGTCTCATAAAATATAGTTCAATGTGGAGCGGTGGAAGCAGAATTTTGAGGGGCAACAAGAGCTTGTGATTTCGCATGCGAACCTGGTGCCTGGAGATATCTTGCTTCCGAAGAGCTTTGTGTGTAGTGGTTTTTATCTGCCCGACAGTCCCATAGGTATAGGATGTATATATTTGGTGCAGCCACCTTCTAGATTCAGCAGTACGTACACAAGCTGAAAAAATAGTGTTAATATGGACCTGTCTATGATATGACATACAAAGTGAACACAATAAGCAACAACTGCATTAAGCTAAAAAATGTACCTTTAAGCCTCGGCAGACCTTCCAGCTATGATGATGATCATATTTCAGAGCAGTTAAACGTCCCGTGTTACTGTACGTTTCACTTACTGTATTTGTACTGAATGGCTCACTTTAACAGAACAACTCAGTATGAATATTTAGTAGAACAGCTTTCAAACTTCTACTTCATGAATCTATGAAAAGCCGCCATTCAGTAGAAATACATTCTATACCCAAAGGTTCAGTGAGACTGCCAATGTCACAGAAGTAAAACAGAGAAACTTTTCCATCCTTTCTGAAATATTGTCGAAACTTTCCTTCACGACTATGGTACCAACATAAGGTTGTTTCAGGAGCTAAAGAGTTAATTTCACAAAGACGTGATCCTAGTGACTGTGCAGATTCTCTGGATGAGCCAAACCTCGAGTCAAATCATTCAGTTGAACTTGGGCTAGAGGTTTTGGTTGCCATTAATCTGAGGGGGCTTGATATGTATTCCGAACATTCTCTTAATGCATTTTTCATTATTTGGCCAGAAAAGTCACTTGAGGCACTGGTCTCATGGCAGATGGCACGTCAGGATATTTTATGCTGTTTTTTATTTATACCTAAAAGAAAAGGTAAATACGAGGGTTACCCAGAAAGCAATGCACCGCATTTAACTTCAACGGTTATTTATTGCACATAACGAGAATTACACATACGAAAGAATGGTGTTCTATATACATCCCCCTTTTTCCACGTAATCTCCATCCCATTCTATGGCCCTCCCCCCGTGCACGAAATAAATGCGTATATTCCCTATCTGTACCAGTCCTTGTCCTGGTGGCGATGCCAGTGCTTCAGTGTGAATCAGCACCTCATCGTCCTCAAAATGTCTTCCACGGTTGGCATCCTTTAATGGCCCAAAGAAATGGAAGTCAGAGGGGGCTAGGTCAGGGCTGTAGGGTGGATGGGATAACACTGTGCAACTGTTTGGCGATGTGTTCAGCAGTCCTCAGACTTGTGTGGGGCTGAGGATTATCATGTTTTGCTGCAACATCTCCAGGGTTGCTGTGGCGCCGAAGTTACCGGAAGCGGGTATTGAGTTTTATTTATGTGTTGACACATACTTCTGAATTAATGGTACCGCCTCGTGGCATCACATCAATGAGAATCATACCTTCAGAGTTCCATAACACTGATCATGACCTTACCGGCGGAAGCAGTTGCTTGGAGATTTTTCTTACGTGGGGAGTGGAAATGGTGCCATTCCATCGACTGTCGGTTTGTGTCTGGCTCAAAATGGTGAACACATGCTTCATCACCTGTAACAATCCAGGACAAGACGACCTCCCCTCAGCTTCAAAACGTTGCAACAAATCAAAACAAATGTTTCTCTGTGCGATTTGTGATAAGCTGTGGGACCCCATCTTCAACACTCTTTTGAATATCAAAGAGTGCGGATAATTGCATCCACACTTCCTTTGCTGATGCAGAGCCAACTGTTGAGCCGTAATGCGTCTGTCCTCGTGAATTACATCAGCTCACTGAAACACTTCAGGTGTGACACCCATGGAAGGTCTTCCCGTCCGCTGCAAATTGTGGAGCTCCACCGAACCGTCTTCTGATGACCTCACCCTCGCTGCCCAGCGACTAACTGTATTTCTGTCGACAGCAGATGCTCCATAGACTAACTGTATTTCTGTCGACAGCAGATGCTCCATAAACTTCGCATAAGCGTTGGTGAATATTCCCCACAGTTTTTCTCTGCAGTGAGAAATTCAGTGAGGGCACGTTGTTTGTAACGTGCATCACCTACAGACGCAATTTTGAAACTGTTCTGCAGCTACGCTCTGTCGGAAGTGATAAACTTGTCTCTCCTTCAAATAATACATACGCAACGTTTCGCATTCGCAGCATAGTTTTCGGCTGAGAAAAAAATCCGGTGCATTCCGTTCTGGACCATCCTCGTATATTTATTAATTCTGTTAAGCTACTTACTGTAATTTAGGTTGGTTGGTTTGATTTTTAAAGGGACCAAAACGGATGGTCGTAGGTCCCTACTCTAATTTAAGAGGCACTAGTAAAGAGAAATTTTCATGAGGATCAGTCATTAACTTACCTCATGCAGAAATAAGTCGCTATTATGATCTTGTCTTTCACTCCAAATCATACATAAACCAAAAATGTCACTTCTGCTGCTTTTTGCTCCAGAGCTGCAGGCTTTAGACAGTTTTTGCAGCATACAAGTGGTGCAAAGGGCTTCTCATCATCACCAGTCTTAACTCCAAGGTATGCATGATAAATTTTCCTTACAGGAGGAGTAATTTTTAACTTCCTGTGTGGCATGACTTCACCACAGATGTAGAAAAAGCAGTGTTATTCTTGCTCTTCAGATTCATTTTGTGGCAAACTTGCTTCCACTCAGAGCTAAAGTCATACTAGCTTCCAACCTGCTACAAGCTAAAAGAAAGGTCAGCTCAGCTCAGCTCCATCCTCTCTCTCCTACAGAGTTGCCAGCTATGACTATCTGTAGCATCATTTTCAAGATCTAAAACAAAAATCAGATAATTAGAAGTATCTTCCCTCCTTGTTGATTACATCCGTTTGAATATCATAAATTAATGTAGCTATATGTTATGGAAATAATTCTGCTTTGTGACAATAAACTTAAAAATTTCAAACACGTAAATGGGTTCTCTACCTTATAGTCTACTACCTATATATTGGCGAAGCGAAGAAATGTGATTTGGTTGAGCAAAGTGAGGCCATTTTTGAATTCTTTGTGCCGTAAATATAAGATATAAAAAACACGTGACCTCAGAAAAAAGTTCTGAAACGCGGACTATTTTCTCCTGTTCACAATTGCTAAGGAAATGCCTAACGGTAGTTCACTCTTCCTCTTTGCGCCAGGAATACAGTAAAACATCTGTGTTCTAAAATGTCAAGTTTAAAAGCCAACATTAAGTGATGCTGCCATGTTCGAGAAAATGGGTTGCTAATAGTGGAGCTGGCTGTCTTGGACGACTCTAAAAGTGTGTCGCGACCAGTCGGAGTTCGTCCGCACCACGTCAGTCGGTACGCCTGTACGTATGTATCGGGTTATCAACAAAGGAATGAAAGTGAAGGAATGAGATGAAATGCTTACCCTATGACAAATGTGAACTACTTTGAATTTAATGCGAAAATGTAGCAACAAGCAGACGGCCTTACAGTGGAAAAGTCATTGGCAGGCATTCTGGCACACACATTAATTAACTGGAGGAAAAATTTTCAGCTGCTAATCTAGCTATTCAATCGTATTCTAGACACGTAGATCACATTTTGATCGTTTGCAAGGAACCTAATGACGCGTTTTTTAGATTTTAATGAATTTTATGAACAGAATTAACTTAAACTGCGAAATGGAAAACGCGAATCGTAGACTTGATTACATCTTATCTAATTATAATTAATGATAATCTCTTGATATATTTTTAAAATAAACTAGTACAGACTAAATTTTAACTTCCAGCTCAAGACATCCCAATCTCATAAAGCCTTCCATTCTGCCGTTTCTCAGACTGTTTAAACATCTCTATTTCCAAAACGCTGAAAGGTGGAATGAATTTAATAAAAACTATAGCAGTTCATAATGTATATGAACCTTCCTTATCTGGTAATATTTTCAAAGCAAAAACCAAACTATTGCTTTAGGCAATACTGCTAGTAATGACAGTGATGAAAGCAAAACATTTTTCTCAATACCATACCTAGGGACAATTTCCTACAGAATTCATTGTCTGCTAGAAAAAAGTTGCTTTTCTACTAATAAGTTTGCAGAAAAAATCTAATTCACAATGTGAACTCTTCAGTTACTGCTTGGCATGATTTAGGGCTCTACATAAAAATTTGTAACACTTGTACAGTTTATTGCGGAGGACAGACCGGAAGAGCCACAAGTTCCAGATATAAAGAGCATTTATTTGGAAGAAAGCGCACCAATGTGCGTAATTCGTCCTTTGCGGATAATTTGGCTATTACAGGCCACGAACCGAATGGAGTCGATGAAATTACGACCCTTCACAAGGAAAAGTTAAAGGCGTGATATTCTTGAAGAACCAAAAATTTTTAAGCGTGTCTGTTAATGAAGCTCTCATTCTAAATGAACATCTAAAATTGCGAAATAAAAATTACCTTCAAACGGCTATTGCAACTTTCTGACATATTGTCCTTTACAAAAGATCTCAAACTTCATTTTCTTCCTCCCTTAGTTGTTTCTATTGTATTCCATGACTGTTATTCGCACTGCTAATTTTGTTCGTTCTGAGCACTTTAATCTATCTGCTGTGGACAGTTGGCATGTGTCACTGCTGTTTCATTTTTCTGCATTTTCGGTGTACTTCCTTTATTACCTGTTCTTTATACTTTCATTATTAAGCTTCCACTTACAATTATTTTAATTTGTGCAGTTCACCTCATAGGTGGTGCGCAGTGCGCTGTTTCCACGTAACCGATTAATCCGTTTAAAAGCCTTTCAGTATGGTGACAGTCCTAGCGGCTTGCTGTACTCGCGTTTTAATGTTGACTTTACAAGATAACTTTTACTTACTTGACTTGAGCACTTCAGCTCATAAAATTTTTCTCTCTCCATCCAATGTGAGCCTATGTAAGTAAGGCCTGTTCTATTTTTAATACTTCTATAGCTACTTCAGGTTTTTGCTATGGGTGTTAGCTCATGTGGATAATTTTTTTTAATAGGTAACTATAATTTACTCTGAAGACATCCTTAGTCGGTATCGAAACAAGGCCAGTGCAGTAAAATTTGTGCAACCGGTTGGCTGATTTTATGATTCATTAGAACTTAAATACGGTTAGTGAGCTCGGACCACGTTGAAAACTGAATTTTAAAAAGTGTTCGATTTTCACACTTAATAACATGAAACACTGTTCACGACATTTTGCGTACGTCTTATACGGGCAGAATTAAGTTTCTCCAAAATTTGATGAAACTGCCAAGAGATTCTCTACAGATACCATTGAAATACCTGTGCAATTGTTTGTCAAATATGGCTTGTGTACATGCGTATTTTGAAATTTCAATTTTACTTTAAAATGCCTTTCTACGAGTGGCGTTCAACAAGTAATGGAAGACATTTTTTTCTGAAAACAGTTTGGTTTTATTCAGGATTCCAACTCACCACATTATTCCCTTCTACAAAGCTACAGAACCCTATTTTTCAACGTAATGTCCGTCCAATGCGATGGTGCCCTATGCCGCCTTATTGGGAGGGCCTGTACGCCCACATGGTACCATTCCGCTGGTCGCTGCGTCAGTAACCTTCCTATCTATGTAGTTTCTCGCGGAATGCATCCTTCATTGGGCCGAGCAGATGGAAGTAGGAAGGTGAGAGTTCTGGGCTGTAGGGTGGATGAGGAAGAACAGTCGAATGAAGTTTTTGTGAGCTTTCGGGTGACTCAAGTAGTCAGTTGTCAGTCGATGAGAGATCAAAGTTACAGGCAGTCTGTGTAAACCAGGTGTTGGCCACTAATGCAGCGTATATATGGATCGTGATAAATCCTTCAGCATCAACTAAGGCTTGAAGGTCGAGCGTTTAAGCGCCGAAACTGGTAGCTACACAATAAATGACACCATAAGCAGTTTTCATTTTCTTATAAAACAGAATTATCCCTCCAGAGTCCCAGAATACCGCCGATATGACTTTACTTTCTGAGGGTACGACTTCGAACTTTTTCTTTGTAGGAGAGGTGGTGAGGCGGCACTCCATGGAATGCTATTTCGTTTCTGGTTCAAAGTGATGAACCCATGTTTCATAGCTTGTGACGATATTTGACAAAAAATTGTCACGATCAGCTTCGTAAAGCACATGTAATCCTGCACAAATAGTCCTTCGTTGCTCTTTGTTCTCCTTTTAGGCGGTGAGGAATCCAGAGGGACCGAACGAAGTGGCGCGATGTTTAGCAAACTCGGCTCACATTCGGGAGGACATCGGTTCGAGCACCTGTCCAGCCATCCTGATTTAGATTTTCCGCGATTTCCCTAAATCGCTTCAGGTAAATGCCGGAATGGTTCCTTTGAAAGGGCACGGCCGATTTCCGTACCCATCCTTCCATAACTCGACCCTGTGCTTCGTCTCTAATGACCTCGTTGTCGACGGGACGTTAAATACGAATCTCTTCCTGCTGGTATCCAGAGGGCACACACCTCTGAGTATCTTAACTAGTGAGCGAACGTGTCAGAACTACATACAGATATGTTCAGCAGTCGAGTAATGAGGTGTTAGATTCTGATCCGTCGATCACCTCGAATGTTTCTTGCACGTTCCAACACTGCTGGCATCACAGCTGTGTGCAGCCGATCGGTATGCGGGAGATCGGACAGGTTTGCGCGACCTTACTGCGATGGTGACAGACGCTTCGCCCAACGATTCACCGTGCTTTTTTGTTCACTGCCAGGTCTCTACATCTGCGAGGTGCGGCTAGAAAAAACCGGACTGATGCTGGAAAAAACATTTATTTACAATTATTTACAATTTCATGTTATCTCCTTCAATGTACTCTCCTCCTCGGTCTCTACACCGCTCCATACGAATTTTCCACTGTTCATAGCAATGCTGCAGATCATTTTCGGTAAGTCCATACATTACTTCCGTCGCTTTTTCTTTTACTGCTTCAACAGTCTCAAATCTAGTGCCTTTCAAAGCTGACTTGACTTTAGGGAAAAGAAAAAAGTCACAGGGGGCCAAATCAGGTGAGTAGGGTGGATGCTCTAAGATGGGAATGTTGTGTTTTGCCAAAAACGTCTTCACTGACAACGCACTGTGAGCTGGGGCATTGTCTTGGTGAAGGATCCATGACTTTTTTTCTCCACAAATCGTTCCGTTTTCTCCGTAATCGCTCACGTAGGGTAGCCAGGACGCTAATGTAGTAATGCTGATTCACTGTTTGTCCCTCTGGTACCCAATAAATGTGCACAATCCCTTTGATGTCAAAAAAACAATCATCATTGCCTTGAACCTCGATTTTGACATTCGTGCTTTTTTTTGTCGTGGAGAACCAGGAGTTTTCCAATGCATCGATTGGCGTTTATTTTCGGGATCGTAAGTAAAAAACCACGATTCATCGCAAGTAATAACATTTTGTAAGAAGGTGGGATCACTTTCAATGTTTTCCAGGATGTCAGAACAAATCATTCTTCGGCGTTCCTTCTGTTCAATTGTGAGACACTTTGGAACCATTTTTGAACACACTTTGTTCATGTTGAAACTTTCATGAAGAATCTGCCTAACACTTTCCTTGTCAACTCCTGTTAACTCAGACACTGCTCTGATTGTTAAACGGCGATCTTGTCGAACAAGTTTACCGATTTTTGAATGTTTGCATCAGTTTTTGCTGACAATGGTCTGCCAGTGCGAGTGTCATCACTGGTGTCTTCGCGGCCATCTTTAAATCGTTTAAACCACTCAAACACTTGTGTTCGCGATAAACAATCATCGCCGTACACTTGTTGTAACATTACAAACGTTTCACTTGCAGATTTTCCTAGTTTGAAACAAAATTTGATGTTAACACGCTGTTCTTTCTGTACACTCAACATTTTCCGACGCACAGACAAAACAACTACTTAAAACAGACGCCACGGGCAGACTGAGTGCAGGAGGCAGATGAAACTCGAGCAGTAGGCGGAGCGAGAGTCACGTGACAGGCCACGCGACTTTCAGCCTTATTGCATTCGTTTTATTGTTTCACCAGTACTAGTCCGGTTTTTTTCTAGCCACACCTCGTACATCCACACTCCGCAAGCCACCTGACGGTGTGTGGCGGAGGGTACCTTGAGTACCTCTATCGCTTCTCCCTTCTATTCCAGTCTCGTATTGTTCGTGGAAAGGAGGATTGTCGGTGTGCCTCTGTGTGGGCTCTAATCTCTCTGATTTTATCCTCATGGTCTCTTCGCGAGATATAAGTAGGAGGGAGCAATAGACTACTTGACTTCTAGATTACGGTATTTTCTCGAAACTTCAACAAAATCCTGTACCGAGCTACTGAGTCTCTCCTGCAGGGTCTTCCACTGGAGTTTATCTATCATCTCCGTAACGCTTTCGTGATTACTAAATGATCCTGTAACGAAGCGCGCTGCTCTCCGTTGGATCTTCTCTCTCTCTCTCTCTCTCTCTCTCTCTCTCTCTCTCTCTCTCTCTCTCTCTCTCTCTCCCCCTCCCCCCAATCAACTCTATCTGTTACGGATCCCACACTGCTGAGCAGTATTCAAGCAGTGGGCGAACAAGCGTACTGTAACCTACTTCCTTTGTTTTCGGATTGCATTTCCTTAGGATTCTCCCAATGAATCTGTCTGGCATCTGCTTTACCGACGATCAACTTTATATGATCATTACATTTTAAATCACTCCTAATGCGTACTCCCAGATAATTTATGGAATTAACTGCTTCCGGTTGCTGACCTGCTATATTGTAGCTAAATGATAAGGGATCTTTCTTTCTATGTATTAGCAGCATTCTGCAAGCGTCTCTAAACATGTGCGATGCTCCGGTTTCCTCCAAAAGAAACTCGGCGACAGCTGTCTGTTTGGAACGCAGATCCATTACAGACGCCACTTCAAAGGCTTCGCATAGAGCCACCACCTAACAGAATTTTATGAAAGTACAGGGGCTGAAGAGGGAATATTCCACTATGTCCCACAATAAATTCAGCTTTTTTCTAACTGGCAGAGAAAGTGTTGCACTATTTATTGAACGCCCCCTCGTATTTGTTTCACACTAAAAGAAATACTAAAATATCTAGGTTGATAGTGCTTCCTTGTTGCTGACCCTTACAGTCGAAACCGCGAAAACGAAAGTTATCTGGAAGTAAGAAGCTCCTCACAGGAAAACATCGTCCGAAAGGGCGGCAGGCGGAGGGGGCAGCTTCAAAGCTTCCTGCTGTTGCTGCCGCCGCCGTCACACCATCCATAACCTCTGACGTCAAACCGACGTCGAAGTCTACTCGCTCGCCATCGCCGGTCAAGAAAGCGCGGACTGTCGGAGTTAGCCATCAACAGCAGCCCTCTACAGTTGCCACACCTGCGACATCGTCTCGAGGACCGTCCCAGGGTGGTTCTGGGGGAAAATCTGCACCAACGCGTCGCTCCACATCGCCTCGGAAAGAGCCCCGGCGTGAGAAGAGCCGAGCCAAATATCAGGAAGCTGGAGGCGAGCAGCTACCGAAGTCGCCTCCACTGTCACCGTGCAAAGTGTCGCTTACGAAATCGCCTAGCAAGAAGATACCGCCTACAGGTAAACAGTTGTGGCAATTGTGATGTAGCGTATTGAGCATGTTAGTAATGTTTTGTGGTGCTACTGCAAGTTTATCTCGTTGTGAAAACTGTACGGTATTGCGACCAATTTAACTTTTTTCCTTGATGCAATAATTTACCAACAGCCTTATGTATTGTAGAAATTTATTACCAGTTTCGGCATTATACTGATGCCATCTTCAGGCTCCACTCGTCATAGTCGTAAAATTCCTATACACGGAAGGAGCCATATAACTCCATCTGTGAATAAATTCGTCCTGCAACAGTCTGTGTCGCGTGGCCTCCAAGAGCTGTTGCAGGACGAATTGATATCCAGTTATATGGCTCCTTCCGTGCATAGCGATTTTACGACTATGACGAGTGGAGTCTGAAGATGGCATCAATATAATGCCGAAACTGGTAGCACATAGTTCTTAAAATAAAATAAATTTCTACAATACATACGGCTGTTGGTAAATTATTGCATCAAGTAGTTCATGCCAACCGTCGTCCCACGATCCACAATGGATCAACGAAGAATTTAACTTTTATTCCACTAGTTTTTGGGCTTGGAGCCGGATGATGTCATTGTATTGCCACGCTAGTTAGATCTACAGCCATTCAGATATCTTCAGATGTTTCATTCAGGAAATGGCTGGCGCACTTCACTGCCTTTATACCGAAAATTTATCCAGTGTCACTTTGAGTTTAAATTTTTGCTACATGGTCGCCTTCTGTAGAGTTTGGCATAACCTTCCAGCCACCTAATGCGACCCTGCTCTTATCTGTTGAGTAGAGGATGATCTTGATTTGGGAAAGTCTGGCAACTTCCTACTACCAGGTGATTATAATTAAACTGATGCTGTTCAGAGTGCTACAGTGCGTGTTGTGTACATAGCAGGACGCTGAAACATCGTAGGTATGTTCATTAATCTGTCCACTCGCAGAGTATGCTGAAAAAATAAGTTCCACTTTCTGCCACCAGGTGAAAATTAGGCGCTCTAAGCAGACAGCCGTTTTGACGTCATTGTGCTGATTGTCACTTGACGACGTGCGATTTACTTTGCGAAGTGACTGTTAGTGAAGAAAGATAAGAAGTTTGAAGATTTCCATATGAAACGTAATGGCTATTGGGAAGAAAGGCCAGCCACTGCTGCTAAATTTGTTACAAGAATAGCAGCAATAGCAGCGCTACATTGCGGGGATATCCGCCGACAGACAGTTGCGAAGAGGCACCAAGTCAATAAACGAGTTAAAGAACATGATCAAGAAATTTGAAGAAACGGGTGCATTAGCGCTTGCAGCAGGTAGAGGGAGGCAGCCCATTGCCATGGCAGCTGTTGAAGTTGCTGTAGCTATAGCGACCGTGCAGCACATGCCTCAAATTCTGCAGCCAGTGCTCGGGCTGTGTCACAAATTCTCTCTCTCTCCCTGCTTAACAGTTCAAAAGCTATTGCAACGCGTATTGGGATTTTCTCTGCCTCGTGACGACTGGGTGTTGTGTGATGTCCTTAGGTTAGTTAGGTTTAAGTAGTTCTAACAAGGGAACCTCCCCATCGCACCCCCCTCAGATTTAGTTATAAGTTGGCACAGTGGATACGCCTTGAAAAACTGAACACAGATCCATCGAGAAAACAGGAAGAAGTTGTGTGGAACTATGAAAAAAATAAGCAAAATATACAAACTGAGTAGTCCATGTGCAAGATAGGCAACATAAAGTAAAATATGAGTTGAGGAACGCTGTGGTCCCGTGGTTAGCGTGAGCAGCTGTGGAACGAGAGGTCCTGGGTTCAAGTCTTCCATTGAGTGAAAAATTTAATTTTTTATTTTCAGACAATTATTATCTGTCACCAGTGTCGTATAGAATATATCAGACGTGTTTTCCTGTGGAGGAATCGGTTGACCTATGACCTTGCGATCAAATGTTTTCGGTTCCCATTGGAGAGGCACGTCCTTTCGTCTACTAATCGCACCGTTTTGCGGTACGGTCGCAAATCACAGACACTAAACTTACCACAGTGAACAGATACTTCAATGAACGAACGGACACATAACTGTGCGAAAATAAAGAAATTAAAATTTTCACTCGAGAGGAGATTTGAACCAAGGACCTCTCGTTCCGCAGCTGCTCACGCTGACCACAGGACCACGCAGCTCCTCGTCTCACGTTCTCCTGGTTGTTGCCTATCTTACACATGGATACTCAGTTTGTATATTTTGTTTATTTTTTCATAGTTCCACACAACTTCTTCCTGTTTTCTCGACAGATCTGTGTTCAGTTTTTGAAGGCCTATCCACTGTGCCAACTTATAACTAAATCTGAGGGGGGTGCGATGGGGAGGTTCCCTTGTAAGTTCTAGGGGACTGATGACCATAGATGTTAAGTCCCATAGTGCTCAGAGTCAACGCGTATTACGTTTGTTCCCTTAAAAGATTCGGAACGTGCACCAAATGAAGCCCCCAAGGTATATTACAAAACCGTGACTTCGCCCTTTCTTTTCTTGGCACACATGTAAATTGGCGAAACATGGATGGGTTGCCCTCTGGACGGGCGAGGTACATTTTACTCTGCGCGGAGCCGTGAACGAACAGAAATTTCGCAAATGAGATTCTAATCCGCCACTTGCAGGAACATCCAGTACACGTAGCTAATGTGTGGTGTGGTTTCACTAGCCTTTACATTCTCGTCGTTCCTTGTAATACGTCTGAGGGCGGATAACCTCGGCGATGAGCGTCCGTAAGCTCCAATCACTTGCGCGCGTATATATATATTCTCGGTTTGCTTTTCTTCGATGAGTTGTCACCTTGCGCGACTGTTAGTTGTGCAGAAACATCTGTACATTATATGGACATATTTGTGTAACATGTGATTCCAGTTTTGCAAGAACGCAACAGCGTCAAACACCACTATTTTCACGCACGATGGTGTGAGATCAAATGTCGCTTGCCAGCCGAAAGATTAGCTTCTAGAAACCTTCAGTAACGATCGCATCGTCTGTAGACAATTTCAAGATGTGTGCCTTCTGCTTCTGGGGATATGTGAAAGATTGTGTCTGTCAGGATGTATCCAAACACTTCCTGATCGGAAGATTAGCATACGGCGACACTTCGCTCAGATGTAACCGCATATGCTGTGAGAAACTGTCGATCACGCTCTGTTATGGATGCAGCATGTTGCTGAGTCGGGAGACCGTACCGAACACACGTTGTAACTAACGACTAACAGTTATCACACGTTCGATCGTTCCTCTTTCCCTGTACACACACCCCATTGACTGCTTATAGTGCTATTTTTTCACCTGGTGGCAGGAAGTGGAACTATATATTTTTACTCCGTGAGCGCACCGATTAATGAACATACCAACGATGTTTCAGCATCCTGTGATGTACACAGCCCACATTGCAGCAATCTGAACCACGTCATTTTAATTATAACCACCTAGTACTGTCAACATACCAAAGCCTACATACACAAACACCGCCAGTTCATTAGAGGTGGGCGGAACATTATCACTGCACTCGTCTTTCTCAGCCCCATAAGCAGCTGACGCTAGTTGTATCTCTACAGGACAACTACGGATTATTTTGCCAAGAAAATTTTTCCCACTATGAGAGCCTTCAACGAAGCAGTTTAGGAATGCGTGGAAGTAAGTTTAATGGAAGATTAATTTGACGGTGGCTTTAAACTTAGTAAGATTTGGGACCGGGTGATTTTTAATACCTTCAGACAGACAAATTCTTTTGCCTAATAAGTCCAGCGACAACTAATTTCATTATTTTGATCACTACAGCTTTACTCCGCACATTTCAACTTCCCACCTACATCTACAAACGTATACCCTAGCCACCGTATGGTGCATGGCGGACGGAGCCTTGTACAACTACCGGTCATTTTATTTTTCCTTTCCCACTCGCAAATAGAACTAGGGAGAACTACTGTCTACATGCCGCCGTACGAGCCATAATTTCTCTTAACTTTGTGGCCTTTACGTTATATGTACTGGGGCGCAGTACAATAGTTCTGTAATCACCTTCAAATGCCAGTTCTCTACAATTTTTCAACAGTGTTTTGCGAAAATAATGTCGCCTTCCCTCCAGGGATCTCCGTAGGAGTTCACGAAACATCTCCATAATGCCCGCATGTTGATCGAAACGACCGGTAACAAATCCAGCGGCTCTTCTTCGTCTAATCCGATTGGCGGGAATCCAAAACACTCGAACAGTACTCAAGAATGGGTCACTCTAGTGTTCTATACACGATCTTCTTTAAACACGAGTAACACGTCCCCATAACTCTCGAATAAACCCATGACAAGTATTTGCCTTTCCTACTACCACCGCTAGGTGATATTTCCATACCAAATCGCTATTGGTATTTAATCGACGTGACTCAAGTAGCATACATTGTAGTGTGTATCTAACACTCAGTGATATTTTGAATAGAGGACTCTTTCTGACCCTATTTCACAACTCCTGCAACCTTCCCAATGCGTGGTAGATTTTAATGCACTCAATGTGATATTGCACTCTGCATCGAGCTGTCTCAGGGGTTGAGATATAGTAAGCCTCATTCAGTCTGAATAATTACGCATTCTCAACTCTGATGGTAGCACACACTTTAGCACTGCCATGGGGTTATTCTCGGTCGTAGACCTTGTTGCCGTTCTCCTGCCCTTACAGATGTTACTAACTAGGAAGTGGTCGATGACTTGTATTCAAGCGACACTTCGCTTTCTGATAGTTTCATCTGAAAGGTAGCCACCGGGGTGCATGCTTCGCAAAGTGTAAGCTGATCAGCCTGTTAGGTGTTTTTGAACACAGAGATAGTGTCCAGAACCAGACGGATCACAGGAACGGAGTGATCTACCTTGCCACTGATACATCTATCCCAAAGTCCTCAGGCTGACTTCAGATGCGACATGTCCCATCGTGGTGGAACGATGAGTGTCGCTCCGCAATCAAGGTTAGACGCATGGCCTTCAGATGGTTAAATGCCAACCATCTGCTACGAGCCTCGCTCCGGATTCTGAGGGCAAAGGCAAGAAGGGAAATCAAAGAGAAAGAAGTGCTCTTGGCAAGTGTTTCTTTATTCGGTAAGGTGCCATTAGCTCTTCAAAGGTATGGGAAGCCATAAGGCAGGATATTTGCCAAATGTCAGATTACCTATAACTACTGTACTGAGGCAGGGATTTCCCCAATCTACACCTGGGGATATCATGCACGCGATTGCAGAGTACTTCACTTCGGCCTCTGCCACTGAGCATCTGGATCCAGCTTTCCGCCGTAATCGTGCATTATCGAGAAGGATGGCAATTGTTCCCCTTCCAGCAATACCAAGGACTAAAATTGCCACTTTTCTATGTGAGAGCCTCAGTGTGTGTTGCCTCGGCTCAAGGAGACTGCACCAGTCAAGGACTGAATCTCATACAGCACGCGGTGCAATGCCTCAAACAGGATGCGAAGGAAACCCTCCTATCACGTTTTAATACAACTTGGTTGACTGAGCAGGTTCCCGACTCATCGAAGGAGGCGATTTTAGTTCCCCATTCTGAAACCAGGGGAGAAACCGCACGTTGCCCGGTAATTACCGTAGCGTGGTCCTCACTAGCTGCTTAGGAAAAAGGCTAGAACGCATGGTCCTAGAATCGCGGGATCTACCTAGTCGCTTCTGAGTATCACACAGCCTTCGACAGCCTCACCATTACGGAGGCGGAAACACAATCTTCCCCACGCTGACAGCACTTCATATGTTTCTTCTTCGATCTTGAGCCTACGACAGTACGTGGAACCATCAGGTCCTCGGACAGCTTCGCAAATCTGTCTTCTGGTGATGCTCTTTCTGACCAGCTCTGGTATCTGTTTTAAATGTTGCTACTGCCGTCAATGTCATAATTTCAATGGTTGTCTCCCTTTAGATGTCTCTGTTTGTGGGTACTTTGCCGTATACCGCTCCTCCTCTAGCCTTGCAACGACCACTCGTCGTATTAATGATTTTTATTTGGCTGGAGCCCCAGTCATGGTAAAGTTTTGAATGATGCTACCGCCATTTGACTGTAATTTTTATTTTACCGTTACACAATTTCTAACGATACATATTCCTATTCGCCTATATATTGCACCATGTTTTACGCAATAAACTGCATTACAAGGTAGAAATTACATGTTTGTTAAAAGTACATTACGATAAAACACATTGCAGTATTTATATGTGAAATTTAGTTGTGGACCTCCATGTCATACTGTAAACACTGTTATGTGCAATATATGTAGAAATACTGTAATTATCACACAATATAAAAAGTCGATGTACATCGTTCCCTAGCACACCACAGATCACATTGTGCAGACTGTAATGTCTCTCACGCGATCTTTGGAAGATCAT
Source organism: Schistocerca nitens (assembly GCF_023898315.1). Taxonomy (NCBI): domain Eukaryota; kingdom Metazoa; phylum Arthropoda; class Insecta; order Orthoptera; family Acrididae; genus Schistocerca; species Schistocerca nitens. The sequence continues at coordinate 459,697,345 of NC_064620.1, read as the reverse complement.
TTCATATAAGTCCATGTCAGTTGTTCATACACAGTAGTATAGTCCATATCTGTTTATTGGTTAGCACTTTTCCTGTAAAAGCTGTGTTATAGTTTCCAGAAATGAGTCAGCAATGTATTTAAGTGCTTTAGAGAAGTTCTCGACTTAATAATGACAGATTTGGCCTAGGTGACCAGATATGCTTATTGGACAAAGACTTCGATGTCATATGAGTGTGATGTCTTCAGACATATAAATAAGGTAAGGAATCGTGTTAGTCTCACATTATTTTTCATGGGTTTCCTGCTTTCGTGATTTATACTCCTATTGTTTGTTCCAGTTTTTGTTCTTGAAAATGGGCTAAGGCCGAAATCTGGACGTAGGACAGTAAAATAAAAATTAGTCAAATGGCGGCAGCATAATTAAAAGAACACTCGGCAGTTTCAGCTAACGATACGGCGGTTGGAGGAGAGGGCTCATAGCACAGGTTTTAAATTTTCCACACGAGTGTTTTTGTGCTAATTTTAGTCATTATTGTCGCCCCCTTTAAAGCTGCCTTTTCTTACAATGAGGGGGACAATTCTCGATTTTATTAGTTCAGTGAGATATCTGGGTCTTGCAGTTGATGATGGCTCACATAATTACATCTCAAAAAAACATTGCCATAGGTTTAAAGACATTGCATATTTTAAAATGGATCGGTATAGATAATAGGAAGCAGACCGAATATGTCTCCTCTGGTTTTACAAGGCGTCTGTGCAATCCAACCTTCGCTATGGTGCACGGTTTATGCCCAGCTAGGCCCTTCAGAGCATCGATGGTTCTTACTAAGAGGCTACTGAGCTGGCAACAAATGCACAGTCAGATTTCTAGCCTGTGTTTAGAAGCTGGTGAACCACCACGTGTCATCCGGCGGCATATCATGCTGTGTCATGTATGCAGCCTACTCTCAACGTCAGTCCCCGGAATTCCATGCTGTTACTCCCCCTCCAAAGGCTCTACTGTTCAGAAACAGATCGCGAGCTACGAAGCCATTACAGGCGGTGTCTTTAAATCGATCTTTCCCAGAACTTTATCCGAGCACTGTGACTACGTGGTCGTTTATGTTGATGGGACTAAGCAGGTTAATTCCATTGGCTGTGCTACGTTGTTTCCAGAATTTCTCAGTGTTGATTTAGCTGGTACATTCTGGTGTGGCGCTGAATACACTCTTAAGGGCGCTGGAGCAGATGTTTCTCTGCTACCAAGTCTTCATCTGCACCGATTCCCTAACTGCCCTCAAGGATATACATCAAGGCTATCCATCTTACAGAGGCAGGGCAAGGAGGTATCATTTTGCTGGATGTTAGGGCACACGGGCGCTCAGGATACTGAAACAGCTTGAAACGTCTGCTTGGTAATCGAACTTCAGAAAGTACTGTCAACGCACTTTCGGTTGCCTCGCCGTTGAGGCAAAGGGTCATGTCTGTGGGAGCAGGAATGATTAGCATTCAGGAACAAGAAGCTGCGTCCGGTGAAACCGACACGGCAGACACATTCCTCCTTTCGACCACTGCGATGGGAGGAAATACTCGTAACGCGCCAATGGATGGGGCACTGTCCTTAGAGGTAAGAAGTCCCCATTCAGCAGGAGGATCCCTCGGTATGCAGAGCAGTTACCTGTACATATTTAAAAATTACCTGTTATACTGTTTTAGATCGTGTATAGTTTATATACCGGGTGATCAAAAAGTCAGTATAAATTTGAAAACTGTATAAATCACGGAATAATGTAGAGAGAGAGGTACAAATTGACACACATGCTTGGAATGACATGGGGTTTTATTGGAACCAAAAGATACAAAAGTTCAAAAAATGTCAGACAGATGGCGCTTCATCTGATCAGAATAGCAATAATTACCATAACAAAGTAAGACAAAGCAAAAATGTTATTTACAGGGAATGCTCAATATGTCCACCATCATTCCTCAACAATAGCTGTAGTCGAGGGATAATGTTGTGAACAGCACTGTAAAGCATGTCAGGAGTTATGGTAAGGTATTGGCGTCGGATGTTGTCTTTCAGCATCCCTGGAGATGTCAGTCGATCACGATACACTTGGGACTTCAGGTAACCCCAAAGCCAATAATCGCACGGACTGAGGTCTGGGGACCTGGGAGGCCAAGTATGACGAAAGTGGCGGCTGAGCACACGATCACCAGCAAACGACTCGCGCAAGAGATCTTTCACGCGCCATCTGTCGGACATTTCGTGAGCTTTTTCCTGTTATAATAAAACCCAATGTCATTCCAAGCATGTGCGTCAATTTTTACCCCTCTATCTATATTCCGTGGTTCATTAAATTTTCAAATTTATACTGACTTTTTGATCACCCTGTACATGTACACAAACTGCTTGACGTACACGAGGTTCAATCCCGTCTCCAGCCATCCTGATTTAGGTTTTCCGTGATTTCCCTAAATCGCTTCAGGCAAATGCCGAGATGGTTCCTTTAAAAGGGCACGGCCGATTTCCTTCCCAATCCTTCCCTCACCCGAGCTTGAGCTCCGTCTCTAATGACCTCGTTGTCGACGGGACGTTAAACACTAATATCCTCCTCCTCCTCCACGTACACGATTTTTATGTTCTGTGAGAGTGAATGCGACTGAGAATGTCCCAGAGTGGCTGAGGATTAAATTTTACACTGTTCAATCACCTTGTAACCCAATTTAAAAGCCTAAATAACAATGTCTTTTAGTACAGACCGCTGTGAGAAATACAGGAAGTGTGTCGATAAGGTTCTTGGAGGTACCAATAGGGACGTGCAGCCATGCCGACTCCAGTGATAGGGCCAACTGCGTTAGGTTTCTTGGCTGAGGATCCATGGTGCGAACAATCAGATGTAGATGGGTTTAAATCAGAGAGGTTTGGTGTCCATGGCAGTACGGTGAACTCATCCTGGTGCTCTTCAAACCACTAGAGCTGTGTAAAACGTTGCATGAACTGCACGATCGCTCAGGGACCCTTCTGACGATTATTGCAGGGTGTTTGCTTTCAGACGTTTACGTGCCGTACACGCCAATGGCCATCTGGCTTGTTGTTGTGGTCTTCAGTCCTGAGACTGGTTTGATGCAACTCTCCATGCTACTCTAGCCTGTGCAAGCTTCATCTCCCAGTACCTACTGCAGCCTACATCCTTCTGAATCTGCTTAGTGTATCCATCTCTTGGTCTCCCTCTACGATTTTTACCCTCCACGCTGCCCTCCAATGCTAAATTTGTGATCCTTTGATGCCTCAGAACATGTCCTACCAACCGGTCCCTTCTTCTTGTCAAGTTGTGCCACAAACTCCTCTTATCCCCAATTCTATTAAATACCTCCTCATTAGTTATATAATCTACCCATCTAATCTTCAGCATTCTTCTGTAGCACCACATTTCGAAAGCTTCTATTCTCTTCTTGTCCAAACTATTTAACGTCCATGTTTCACTTCCATACATGGCTACACTCCATACAAATACTTTCAGAAACGACTTCCTGACATTTAAATCTATACTCGATGTTAACAAATTTCTCTTCTTCAAAAACGCTTTCCTTGCCATATCAGAGACATACATTTCTAGATTGTCAATCATTGGTGCCACTGAAGCCAGCATTATAGAACTGCAAAATGGCGGCGAGGTGAAGTACGTGTAAACAGCTTTTTTCGATAAAACAGTCGTAAGAAATGGGGATGAACTTCAGAGTTCTGACAGACTGGTCAGTACATGCGGCGTGTTGGGCTGTAAGTTTCCGTACAGGAGACGTAAGCTTCAAGGAAAGGAACATTTCTTAGTGTAAGCAAAGCTAGAAGCACCTTAAGTATTTATCTTTTGTACTGTATGTAATCGTAAAAAATTACAATTCGTCTTACCTGAAACACCGACAATGTTCAGATAGTGTATATACATTGTAGAGGGTTTAATGAATCTGCTATTAATAGACGTATTTAGTCAGTTTTCATCAACTTCGGCTTTTATTCAAATAGTATACTTGTCATGAAAATGCTCCTATAAATAGAACCTGCTATTTGTCGTTGGTAACAAATGTCTTTATTCATTTGAGTGTTCTTAAGAGGTGCTCTTGGTAGCCGTGCGGTATAGGGCGTCTTGTCACGGTTCGCGCGGCTCTCCCCTCCCCTCTCTCCTCCCCCATCAGAGGTTAGAGTCCTCCCTCGGGCATGGATGTGTATGTTGTCCTTAGAGTAAGATAGTTCTAGTGTGCCAGCCTAGGAACTGATGACCTCAGCAGTTTGGTCCGTTAGTCCTTACCACCAATTTCCAATTTTTTTTTCCCCTCCCTCAAGAAAGCTAAAGTCGACTTTGAAAGTGTGTATTTATAACTTAACATAACACGATTTTACAATTTATGTGTTAAACTTAATTAGTACGCAAATATTTGCTCAATTGCAGAGCTTGTTTAGACCATTTTGTAAAAACTTGACTCATTTCGTTTCGAAAAATTGTAGTACTATACAGATTTCCTTAGGCCGCGGTCTTACCGCACCAAACATCAGGCTTCAGTAAAAGACGTCCGTGTGCAGCATCAAGTGCTGTGTAACGTGGAATATTACGTGTACATCATCTAGAACACGATCTGCTTATTCCTTGTGTTATTTCTTGGTTTCTGCCAACATACGTAAATGAACTAACGTCACCACATCCAAAACGGGGGACGAGGGAAGTAGTGTTTTTGGAGGCAAACAGGGACATTCCACTGGTAAGTAACAGCTACGAGACTCGCTGAAAAGTCGAGGTATCCATTGCCACCAGTCAGGAAAGCTGAGAACTTACCGTCGGTCTTACATGACAGTCTATTTTCACATAAACTTGCTGATTTTCTTCACCCAACCCACTTGTTGATACGAATGTTTGTGTTAATACTTCGCATTTGTTTCTAGAATCATTTATCACTGTCAAGGGCCGCGTAAAGGAGATGGTTTTACAACTCCAAGAATAGCCTATCCTAGTGTTGTAATGTGAAATTAAAAATGTAGCAGGCGGCTTCTGGAGTTCTGCTGGTGCGGAGGCTGCTGTTACCGAAGCATCGCTGAGAGACACGGTGAGTGCATCGTCAACGGAGGGGCAGCGAGGCATCCCATTGACTGAAGAACTGGTTAAGAAGCGAAGAGGTCGGTCTCCGCGGAAGAGTTCGGTGTCGACTGAGGGACAGGTAAAGAAACGTAAAGATCACCAGCCACTGAAAGCTGCCACACTTAGTAAAACTTCGACTGGAGGAATGGCAAAGAAACGTAAAGATAACCGTCCACTGAAAGCCGCCACACTTAGTAAAACTTCGACTGGAGGAGTGGCAAAGAAACGTAAAGATCACCAGCCACTGAAAGCCACCACACTTAGTAAAACAACGACCGGAGGAGTGGCAAAGAAACGTAAAGATCGCCTTCCACTGAAAGCTGCCATCCTTGACACAACATCAACTGCAGGAGTGACGAAGAAACGTAGAGGTCAGTCTGCTTTGAAAGCCGCCATCTTAGCTACGATGTCCGAAGGTAGGAAATCATCATCCATGAAACGGTCTGTCAAGTGCTCTGTAGAACAAAAAGCTCTTAGCGAAACTAAGAAAGCTCGGAAGAAAACAGTGTTGTCCATACCCACAAATATCCCTGTGACATCTGACCTGGCTTTCTGCCCTCAAAGAGCTCATAAACTGACACAGAAGCCGAAGCGGAAAAGTACTGCCAAGGGAAAAGCACCTTTTTTGCATAAACAGACGTCTAATTCAGTTCAAGCATCAGAGCATCGGAGGAAGGCCTCTGATCTGCGTCAAACCAATGACAAAGACCAGAGATTGGTCTTGAAATTTCGTAAGGAGAGAATGAGAAAAACTTCGGTAACTAACATTCCTCTGAAGACAGTTTCAGCACTGGAATCAACTTCGCAGTCTAGGAGACAAAGCACCAGTGGATTGTCACATAGTAGCTCAGAAGGTTCATCAGAAGGGACATGGATTGTTGCTGAAAACAACATTCTGCAGCGGACTGGCACGGGGCCGGATAAAGTGGGAGAAATGACTCCGGAACGTCGATCAATGCGTTCTGCAGCTGTGCTGGCTCGTCAGGCAATTGTGGCAGCTTTCGAAGAAGAAGAAGAAGCAGAAGAAGAAGCAGCCATGGACCGTTCAAAGAAGAAGCATGTAAAATCACCACCAGAGTGGACAATCTCAAGTGGGCCCAGAAATCCGATCTGCTGGGACACTTCGAAAACCAGTGAGAACAGCAAGAAAGCCGTTGTGAGGAAGCGTATTCTTCAGCAGCAGGACAATGAAGGACCCTCACGAACTGGTACTTCAGATGATGATTCCGTCACATTCGTCTTAGATGATTTGGTGCAAGCAGTAGAGTCTATGAACTCTGCTCTTCAGGAAATTAAGCTAAATTCAAGTGAGAACGTGGTGGAGTGTTCACGTCTTCCCAGCACGGCTCCACTTCTGGTCGAGCTAACATCTTCAGTGCAAGAGCCACAGCCCACAACAGATAACGGGGAAACTGATGGCGGCAGCACCACAACCGCTACAAACCAGCCGAAAATAGAGATTCAGAACCTGGCAGGGATACAGGTGAGTCACTTCCATCACGCTTGACTCCTAAACCAAACTGGCCTCTCCCTTTACCCTCTGGCCTTCCCTCTGTGGCCTCTCCCTCCCTCTCTCCCTCCCTCTCTCCCTCCCTCTCTCCCTCCCTCTCTCCCTCCCTCTCTCCCTCCCTCTCTCCCTCCCTCTCTCCCTCCCTCTCTCCCTCCCTCTCTCCCTCCCTCTCTCCCTCCCTCTCTCCCTCCCTCTCTCCCTCCCTCTCTCCCTCCCTCTCTCCCTCCCTCTCTCCCTCCCTCTCTCCCTCCCTCTCTCCCTCCCTCTCTCCCTCCCTCTCTCCCTCCCTCTCTCCCTCCCTCTCTCCCTCCCTCTCTCCCTCCCTCTCTCCCTCCCTCTCTCCCTCCCTCTCTCCCTCCCTCTCTCCCTCCCTCTCTCCCTCCCTCTCTCCCTCCCTCTCTCCCTCCCTCTCTCCCTCCCTCTCTCCCTCCCTCTCTCCCTCCCTCTCTCCCTCCCTCTCTCCCTCCCTCTCTCCCTCCCTCTCTCCCTCCCTCTCTCCCTCCCTCTCTCCCTCCCTCTCTCCCTCCCTCTCTCCCTCCCTCTCTCCCTCCCTCCCTCCCTCTCTCCCTCGCTCGCTCGCTCGCTCGCTCTCTCTCCTGCCTGTGCATGGCTCACGAGGCCATTTCAGGGGCTGCCACTGCAGATATTTTTAGTCATAAGTGTAGTTTCGAATAAATCTACTCTAAAATGTTATTTCTTTCTAAAAACGGAACCAGTTTCAGATGGACTGCGGTTTACACCAACTCAAGAAATAGTTTCATGCTCTTTCCTTCCTTGTCGTAAAATGTAGAGCACCAGTAGTAAACCTTTATCTACCGCCCACTTCCGCATCTCTGTAAGTAGTAAAATTTCCTAACTGGTCACTGCTTCCTCAGTAGTAATGATCTATATAGTAGGGAAGTAACCTTAACTTTCCAAGTTAATGAAGCACATAATGATAAATATTTGCAAAGTATTTCTTCCAAATTCTATGAAAACATTTTTCAAACCCATACTGTCACCACAGATGCAGTAACATTCACTATTTGGAGGTAGGAACCAAGCTGACTATCTCTGGTGTGCTGTGTGTGTTCAAAGGTTGTAAACACTCTCCAAACATAGCGCAAACACAAGTGCAGCAATTCCTTCTGATTTAAAATATAATTAAAAGCAAAGTTTTAGATATTCTATCCAGAAACTATTTAAAAGAAAGGATGGAAGATTCCTTTTAGTTACATACACAATAGAGTACTGGCTTTTTTTTTCTAAGGTAGTGTCTTTTCTGTTAATTTCAATAATTCAGCAGTGTAGTGTTTTTTCTAACGTACTCTTATGTATTTCTTGACATCTGTGTGTGTCTGTTAATGGATCCCTTCACCTTTTCTGAGAGAGGTACTCACAAAACTTCTTAATTACATTTTTGTTTAATTGTAGGTACACGCCTGCAGACCAGACAGACATTGAAATACCCGCATTACAGAACCGTAGCTTGCAGTTGTACGAGCAAAACAAAATGGAACAGACCGTCTTCACTTTACCAAAGGGCGTATGGCATTGTTTATTATTCTCTAGATGCTTGCTGTGATAAGGGTATTTCAATCTCTAGCACGACTGCTGGTGTAATATGTAACTTCATTTTCTTGATGTGAGGATTTCAATTTGACTATCCTTCACCAAGGCTTCATAAAGAGATTTATTGAAAATTATAAATGAGCTACACACACAGTTTGAAGACTATTATTTGCAAATGATTTACTACGTAATTTCTTCTGTTGACAGACATCACCCGTCGTTGTTAAAGAGTCTAGGAGGCGTCAAAGCAGTGGGTCGCAGTCTGGTGGTGACGCTACTGTAGCAGCTTCCCCTGAAGTAATAACTGCCGATGTTGGGTCAGCATCGGGACAAGGGTCAGAAGCGGAGGATCTTCCACGAAGTCGATGTTCGTCGTTGGGAAGTGACTCTACGTGTCCCAGCCCATACATTGGGTCACGGGGTCGATCCAGAAGTTCCAGTCCGCCTACTCCAACACGAAGTTACCTCCGTTCTAATCCTACAGACTACGGATGCGCTAATCTCCCAAACTCGGACAGAAAGGACGCTCAATTCAATTCCAAGCACTGGAAAAAGCATATGATATTACCTAGTGAACAGCACCAGCAGGAAATGACCTACGAGGACCAGAGGGAGACAGAAAACAGAGAAACGCAGAGCGCCGTCACCGAACGCGTCGTAACCCACTTGGTAGGGCGTAACGTTCCCAGTAACACAGCTGGAGACGGATATGCTACGAGTCTAGCACAACAAACATCCGAAAATCAGTGCGACCCTGCTGGGGACAATTTGCCCGAACAGCGCAAATCCCCATCTTACACACTGCCTTCATATTCATCGAAATATCATAGACCATTGAGATGGTATAAGACTGAAGACAATGAGGACACTAGCAAGCCTATTGATTTGTCTTTACCGACGGTTAGTGGTAAATTTTGCGTCCCAGAAGTAATACACCGAGAACATGCTGATGACACAACTGGAGACTTTTTTCCAGTTCAAGAAACAACCAAGAACAGAAGGGAACCTGCTGATGATTGTAATTTGTCTGTTGAGCACAGAGGCGATCAGACATTACCATCGTGGTCGCTAAAATCCGATACGTCATGGTCAGTTCGCAAGATGGGAAGACAGTCGAACATCGGCGAAGTATCCACCGCTATTGAACGGTCTTCATTGACTACACGCAGTGAGTCTTCAATTTCCGAGATACACCGAGTGCACTCCGATAGCACAACTGGAGACGTAAGTTATCCTCTGGTTCCGGTGCAACAAAGAGTCGAGAAGTGGTGCGAATCTACTGGTGTCAATTTGTCTCTCCGGCACAGAAGGGTTGAGGCACTGTCTTCATGGTCGTTAAAATTAAATTCGTCATGGTCCGAAACTGAGATGGAAATCAAAGAAGACAGCGGGGAAGGTGTAACTGTTCCCGAAGCGCCTGTGGCGACGACACGTAATGAGTCTTTAGTCCCCGAGATGTTACACCGACAGCAAGCAAGTTCCAGTCTTCTTAATCCGTCTACGTCCTCCAGTCTGTCTCTCGCTAAAGAGAGAGCCTCATCAGACGACGATCCGGAGCTACTGTAAGACAGTTGCGGGCCAGATTCTACACCCACAGAATCGCAAAGTCTTTTTCTCCCTTGCATCCAGTTCAGATAAAACAGTAGAATGACAAAAATCTCTTGTTGACGTACGTAATCTAGAGAATGATTCAAAAAGTATTTCTTCCATATTCCTCGATCTAGACAGTGCGGTAGCTAGTGCTGCTAAATTTCAAACGTCACGAGCAATCTCTACGTATCTCTATTATCCTCACAGGATATTTCACCTTATGTATCGTCAAGGAATAGTCTCCATTACTCCTCGAATGCATCTGAAGAGAGTACCGAATAAATTAAGTCAGAAATATTGAAGTATGTGGACAAATGGATTGCCAGTGCTGAAGCCGTGGATAGTTCGGAGCAATATAATAGCATATGCCTTAGCATTACCGCTGCTGCGGAGGAACTGCAAGAGGTACAAGAGTCAACTCTTTTCAATCACGCTCGCACAAGACAAGGTGATATCCGTAAGTACATCCTCATTATCATTTTTCCCGCCGTAACACTTCAGTCGAGAGAACGTTCAGAGTGCTATTGCTCATGGTTTCCTATAACAACGATCAGAACAGTACCGTTCAGTTACATGGTTGAATCGATATACAGAAGATCGACAAAAATCGCTATGTTTATAATGCAGATGCAACGGCTAACGACAGAGATATTCCTTCAGAAAATGTCACACGTGTCGTCCCACGCTAAGACCACTATGCCATGTGAGTTGTGCATTGTCAGAAGAGATCACGTGTTCCGGCTTTCGTGCAGATACAGTACTACTACTACGGCGCGGATAACAGGTGCAACGCGTTGTGAGAGTGAAATGGCGCAGTAAATCCAAAGCTTAACAATGCGGCCACGCGGGGAAGTGGGCAAAACGTCTGAACTGCCCACAGATAGGCTGTGAATTCTGGTAGTACATGAACCAAAGGCAATGTCCCGTCGAGTGGTAGTGAAATGCTGCAAAGAATTTGACCAGTGCCTTGCGGACGTGGGTGATGATGCTGTCGGGAAGAAAGGCCACGAAATCGACTGCAGACGACAATATCCAACCAACCTTTTCGGCAAGCTGAAAGACATCTGCAGAAAGAGGCTCTCCAATCCTGCGGACATACACACAGCGGCTCTCGAATGATTCCGTGACCAACGAGCAGATTTCTGTCCACATGGCCATGATCGGCCAGTAGGACGTTCCGACGGCTGTTTAGACACATGGTGACTGTGTTCAAAATATCATGTACCTGTGTCACTTTGAAGTGTAGTGCAGCATTCAATAAAATGCCATAATAATTCAATAATGTGTACTGCTTTTTGAAGTCCCCTAGTAGTAACTGAATGTTGGCATAGGACGATGAGACATGTGTTCCCCCAGTGTTACAAATTTCGGAAAAAGCTGAATACCTTCAGTTTTTTCAGAGAAATAAGTTTCTATGCGTCGGTGACCTCTAGTGTGCTTGATAATCACATTTTTTTTTTTTTTGTGGCAAAAGTCGAACTTAGCTATATCGTATAGTTCATCTCTAAGGATGAACAATCTAGAAAGTTTCCAATGAAAGCTCTGCCTCTTATGGCGTCACTAAGGGTGCCGCAGTTTTCCCTCACGATCGCAAAATCTATGAAATCATCTAATGTCACATTTCCCCCTAAGCCAGGAAGAACTCCCCAGATATCGTGAAAACCCTAGTCCATTTCTCCGCTTTCTTGTTGGTGCAGTTGATTCTGTGGCCCGAGGGAATCAAAATTTCTTCAAAGAGCTCGAAGCTTTCGTGGGTTAAGATTCTTCTATACTTCGTCGGGCATAGTCCTACCTACTTTGCGGTATGAAATGTTAAGATGCAGAATTACGCCGTAGCGAAGTAGTTGTAGCTTCGAACTAGTGTCACTAGGGCGAAAAATGTATTTATCGGTATCCAGAGGAGGTAGGAAAAGATGAACCAAAATATTACATCCGACAGTGTTCCAAGGTGTTTCCATCGTTTGTCACGTGAGGGTACGTCCAGTATTTCCAAAACCCATTTGGCTCAGTGCCACACTAACCCTTATTGTTGATAGTGCGATAGCATGAGGTTGCTGCTGCTACTGCTGCTGCTGTTGCCTTCAGTCTAAAGACTGGTTTGATAAGCTCCCCAAGCCACACTCTTCAGCAAACCTCTTCATCTGTTAATAACTACTGCAACCAACATCCTTCTGAATCTACATACTGTATTCATGTCTTGCTCTCCCTCTACGATTTTTACCCAGTACTAAATTTGTGATCCCTTGATTTCCCAGAAAGTGTCCTATCAACCGAATCTTCCTTTTACTCAAATTGCGCCACAAATTTCTTGTCTCCCCAATTCTTTTCAGTACCTCCTCATTAGTTACGTCGTCTATCTATCCAATCTTCAGCATTCTTCTGTAGCGCCACATTCCTAACTTTTATTCTGTTCATGCCTGAACTGTTTGTCGTCGACGTCCTACTTCGACACATGGCTACATTCCATACAAATACTTTAAGAAAAGACTTCCTGACACCTAAATCTATATTCGATGTTAATAAAATTCCCTTCTTCAGTATGGGGTATCAAGCGAAATTTGTGACTACACTAAGAATTTCGTCCTAGAGAGGACGCTGCATGTTATCTATGGAGTGTCATCGGCAGACCATTAACGGTCTAGCAGCAGCTGTCGGATCTCCGTCTCACCTTCTCTGTATGCAGACGACTTCTGCATTTCATACTGCACCACCAGTACTGGTGTTGCTGAACGGCGCCTACAGGGAGCCATCCACAAGGCGCAGTCATGGACTCCAGCCCACGACTTCCAGTTTTCACCCGCAAAGTCGCGTGTCGTGGACTTATGTCGGCGTCGTACCGTTCATCCGGAACCAGCACTTTGCCTTAATGACGATTCACTCACTGCAGTGGAGACATATCGATTCCTAGGACTGCTTTCCGACGCTCGATTGACTAGGTTCCCTCATCGTCAACTTAAGCAGAAGTGCTGGCAGCACCTCAATGCCCTCCGTTGCCTGAGCAACACCAATTGATGTGCAGATCGCTCTACGCTGCTGCAGCTCTACAGAGCCCTTGTCCAATTCCCAATTGGCTATGGGAGTGTGGTGTATGGTTCTGCAGCTCCTTCAGCGTTGCATTTACTCGACCCTGTACACCACTGCGGGGTCTGACTAGAGACAGAAGCTTTTAGGACGAGTCCGGTGACCAGCGTACTGGTGGAGGCTGGTGTCCCTCCCTTACAGATCGGACGTGCGCAACTGCTCGCCAGTTATGCGGCACACATTCGTAGTTCCCCTGAGCATCCGAATTATCGTATCCTTTTCCCGCCCGCGGCAGGCCATCTCCCGAATCGGCGGCCCAGGTCGGGGCTAATGATTGCGCTTCGCGTGCGGCCCCTTCTCTCCGAGCCGGAGACCTTCCCTTTACCACCTCTACTTGCGGTCCGTTCACGTACGCCTCCATGGTGTACGCCTCGTCCCCAGGTCCGTCTGGACCTTTCACGTGGCCCTAAGGATTAAATTAACCCTGCGGCTCTCCGCTGTCACTTCCTTTCGATTCTTGACGTGTTCTGGGGCTCTGAAGTGGTTTACACCGACGGTTTGACGGCTGATGGTCGCGTTGGCTTTGCCTACGTGCACGGCAGCATTCCTTACCCTGTGGCTGCAGTGTATTCACCGCAGAGCTGGTGGCCTTTTCTCGTGCACTTCGGTATCTCCGTTCATGCCCTGGGGAGTCTTTCCTTTTATGTACTGACTCCTTGAGCAGCCTGAAAACTATCGACCAGTGCTACCCTTGTCATCCTTTGGTAGCGTCCATCCAGGAGTCCATCTATGCCCTGGAACGGTCCAGTCGTTCAGTGGTGTTCGTCTGGACCCCTGGTCAGTTCGGAATCCCAGGAAATGAAGTTGCTGACAGGCTACACGGAAACCACTTCTGGAGATGGGCATCTCCGCTACTAACCTGCGTTTGTTATTACGCCGCAAAGTTTCTCACCTTTGTGAGACGGAATGGCAAAATCTCAGTACGCACAAGAAACTGCGAGCCATTAAGGGGACGACGATGAGGGCGTCTCACAAGGACTCCGTGTTTCTCTGCAGGCTCCGCATTGGCCATGCGTGGGCGACCCACGGCTACCTCCTGTGTCATGAAGACCCACCTCAGTGCAGGTGCGGCGCCCGGTTGACAGTGGCCCCTATTCTTCTGCTATGTCCTCCTTTGGTTGCCCTGAAACTTCATCTTCAGTTGCCGGACTCGTTATCATTCATTTTAGCAGACAACGCCTCATCGGGTGATTTGGTTTTACGTTTCATCCGTGAGGGTGGTTTTATCATTTTGAGTTTTAGCGCCAGTCATTTGTCCCTCTATGTCCTTCACCCTAGTGGTTTTAGGGTGAAGGTTTTAATGTGTTGCAGGGTGGCAGGCTTTTCCTTTTTATTTTAGTGGTCGGCCAGCCACTGTAATATGCTTCCTTGTTTTGCTGTCTTCTGTTTCTTGAATCGCTGCTGTTCACTTGTCTTTTTAGTGTATGTTGTCTTTCCTTCGTTCTTGTGGTCTTCCCTTTCTTTCCGTTTTGTGTTACGTCTCGTCTATTTAATTCTCACACTCGTGGCATTGTTTTATTAGCAAGAAGGGACCGATGACCTCGTAGTTCGGTCCCTTTCCCCTTCTTTTAAACCAACTAACCGATCACCGGCAGATGTAGAAGTAACTTCCGGTGTGCCCGAGGGAAGAGACATTCGCTGTTCATCATACTTATTAATAATTATGCTGACAATATTAATAGTAACCACAGCCTATTCGCAGATGATGCGGTTATCTACTGTGAAGTATTGTCTGAAGAAACAAAACAGACTAAACCCCGTCCGAACAGGCCTTGGAAGGCCCAACGGTACCTATCGGTCGCCATGTCATCCTCGGCCCACGGCATCACTGGATGCGAACATGGAGGGTCATGTGGTCAGCACACCGCTCTTCCGGCCGTATGTCAGTTTACGAGACCGGAGCAGCTACTTATCAATCAAGTCCGTCCTCAATCGGGTAACTCCTCAGTAAGCCTCACAAAGGCTGAATACACCCCGCTTGCCAACAGCGCTTGGCATACCGGATGGTCACCCATGCTAGTGCTAGTCCATCCCGAAAGCGCTTAACTTCGGTGATCTGACTGGAAACTTCTGCAAAGATTCTCAACATGCTTTAAAAGTTCAGAAATGTATGATTGTGCACTTCACACACGAAATGTGCCCTATGACTGCCAAATAAATGAGTAAATAGGAATAAGATTTTCACTCTGCAGCGGAGTGTGCGCTGGTATGAAACTTCCTGGCAGATTAAAACTGTGTGCCGGATCGAGACTCGAACTCGGGACCTTTGCCTTTCGCGGGCAAGTGTTCTACCGACTGAGCTACCCAAGCACGACAAACTGGTACGACTAATTCTAGAATGTTACTTAAGTGTGTGGGACCCGTACCAAATAGGACTAAGAGGAGATGCTGAACGTCCAGTGCTTGACAGCTGGTGCGGAACAGCTGACAGCTGCTTCGTACCACCCGACCAATGACAGTGAAAGGCCGATGAAGGTGGAAATGATATGCGAAAGCCTGCCGGTGGTCGCAATCGAGCCACAAGAGGATGGATACGTAGCCCTAGTGACGAAAGGCAGATCGTCGGAAACCTTGCAGCCGCTACCGGTACGTATACACTCCGCTAGTCACCAAACGGTGTGTGGCGGAAGGCACTATTCGCGCCAAAGTCTCTGTTCCACTCGCAGATCGCGCGAGGGAAAAACGACTGTCGGAACGCCTCAGTACGAGCTCTAATTTCCCTTATCTTTGACTGGTAATCATTGCGCGATATGAAAGTTGGTGGTAATAATATATGCTCTACATCCTTGGCGAAGATCGGATTTTGGAATTCAGTGAGCAGCCCCGTTTAGCGCTTCGTCTATCTGCAAGTGTATCCCACTTCAAACTTTCTATGAGATTTGTAACGCTCTCGCGGTGACTAAATGTACCAGTCTCGAATCCAGCCACTCTTTGGACCTTCTGAATCCCTTGAATCAGACCAAACTGTTAAGGGTCCCATACAGACGAACAATACTCTTAAGACTGGACGAACTAAAGTATTGTAAGCAATTTCCTTTGTTGAAGGACTGCATCGCTTCAGGATTCTACCAATAAACCGCAATCTAGAGTTCGCCTTGCAAATTACTTGTGTAATCTGATCGTTCCATTTGACATCATTTCGAATAGTCACACCCAGATACTTGACGGATGTTACCGCTTCCAAAGACTGGGCATTTATTTTTTACTCGTACATTAATGGGAATTTTTGCTTTGTTATACGCAGTAGGTTACACTTATTAATATTGAGAGATAGCTGCCAGTCATTACCCCACGCATTTACTTTCTGCAAATCCTCACTGATTTGTTAACAACTTTCGTGTGATACTACTTTCCTGTAGACTACAGCATCATCAGTAAACAGTCTAATGCCCCTGTCAATACCATCAACCAGATCGTTTATGTAAATCGTAAAAAGCAGCGGACCTATTAAGCGTAACATCGTGTGTGTCCCAGGGCAGCCTGTTTCTGTTGAGTCCCCATTGACAAGTTACGGCTCTCTCTCTCTGTCAGAAAACTTTCTATCCAGTGTCATCGGATAGACCGTAAGCGCTCACTTTTTGGAGCAAGCGACAGTGCGGAACTGAGTCGGATGCCTTTCTAAAGTCGAGAAATATGGCATCAACCTGGGAGCCGGTATCTAGAGTCTTTTGTACAGCATGCACAAAGAGGTCCAGATGTCTCGCTTGACCGCTGTTTCCTAAAACCGTGCTGGTTTCTGCAGATGAGCTTCTCATAGTCTAGAAAGGTCTTTACGTCTGAACACAAAATATGTTCCAGGATTCTACAACAAATCGACGTCAGTGAAATTGGCCGGTAATTATGTGCATCCGATTTTCTACCCTTTTTATAGATTGCTGTGACCTGAGCTTTCTTCTAGTCCTGTGGAACTATCCGCCGTTCCAATGATATGATAGATGATGGACAAGAATGATGCTATATTTGTAGCACAGTCAACAAAAAATCTTAAGGTGATACCGTCTGGGCCAGATGCCTTCCTGGCATCTAAGGATGTTAACTGTTTTACAATTCCAGGTGCAGTAAACACGGTCAGCAATCCTTGCGTTTGTTCGATAATTGAAATGGGGAATGGTGCTGCAGTCCTCTACTGTAAACGAGTTTTTGAAGGCAAGTTTTAAAATTTCGGCCTTCTGTTTATCATAAGTTACATTACCCGTACTGTCAGCAAGAGAAGGTACTGAATTATTGGTAGCATACATAAATTTTACGTACGACCAAAATTTTTTGGGGTTTATTTTTAGAATCTGCAGATAAAATATTGCTTGCAAATTGTTAAAAGAATCTCTCATTGACCTTTTGACAGCTGCTTTCATTTCACATAACTTGTCAACGGGGCAGCGACTACGTTTAAAACGACTGTGCAAAATTTTCTGCTTTCTCAGCAAGTTCATAATGTGTTTCTTGAACCAAGGTGATCCTTTCCCTCCCTTATATTTTTGCTAGGCACATATTTCTGTAGCACGTGGTGGACAATACCTTTAAATTCCGACCAAAGATGATCAATATCATTGTGTCACCCGGTGAATGTTTGGAGCTGACTATAAAGATATTCATTAATGAAACTTTTATTTGCTTTCCCAAACAAGAAAACTCTACCTGTTTCTTTGGTTTTACTGCAACTTCCACTGACATAAAACCACAACGAAATTATGGTCGCTAATACCTTCTTCTAGATTAACTTCCTCAAAAAGATCAGGTCTGTTTGTCGCCAAGATACCTAGTATGTTCCCATCTCGAGTTGCTATGTCTAACCAATTGCTCAAGGTTGTATGTTGAGAGCGCTCCTAGAATAACTTCACACGAGTCTTTGCTTCTGCCACTTGGGATAAATGTGTAATTTTCCCAATCAATGGACACCAGATTAAAGTCCCCACCTATAACTAATGCACGCTTTGGATATTTATTTCCTATGTACTCAAGACTTTCCCTGAAACGTTCTGCGACGTTTGTTGCTGATGCTGGTGGTCTATAAAAACATCCTAATACGGTGGTCACTCCTTGTCTGTCAAAACTAGACATGGTTGTCTCACTGGGTACTCCGCGATCTTTCATTAAATAAAATATGGCGTTTCAGTCTTCGATCGCTATTCTTTATTTTCAATTACCGGTTTCGGGCTAGCTGCCCATCTTCAGATCTGTTAGACAATGTTAAAAATGTAATTAATAAGAGGGATACAGTTAGTGATAAAAATATCTTAGTTTACAAAAAAGAATTTTGGAACGTATTAAATGCCAACATACCATATGTTGTAGTTACAGAGTAACTTGTCCGTACAGAACACAAAGTTCACTGTCATAAGTAAAGTAATTTCAAGCTGTTAAAACATTATATCGCAGTATTTAAGAGTAACCTGATTGGTAACAGTAAAAAGTGCCCTCTACCTATAATAATTGTGCATCTGTTATTTCGCCGTATATATTAATGGTGAATATTCTTTTTAATAAAACAATTTTTAAGGTAATAACATATGAATAATCTTTTTGAGTGGACCATGAAACGAAAAAAATTTTCCATTAATTTAAAATTTCTTTATAAAGAAACATAAAATATAATTAAAATGTAGATATTCTTCCGAAAATGTGCGTTTGCTCTTCTTTGTTTTTGATTGGTAGTGGAGTGGATTTTCCTACGTCAGAACGTATACAACGCCACGCCGAGTCCTCTTCCGCCGCGCCCAATTCCCCTCACCGCCAGTACGCTGAGGGCCGCTCCGCTGTAGCTGTCTCTCACTGGGGCGTGCTGTTGCATTCAAGCGTAAGCCTAAAACAGGTCTTTAAAAATCTCATAATTCCTGTGCATAAAATCACTTTGCTCATTAAGTAGTAGGCCTGGGGTTTTCCTTTGATGTGCGTATATTTCAATCTCTTCGAGCACGTTGAGATAGAGACTTTTTGGAGCTTTATGTAGCACCCCCATTTGTTCATTTATATTGCTCACTTCATGTCTACTCTCTTTTACATGTGTTCCAAATGCTGTTCGATTGCTATGACTGCAATGTTCCCTGTATCGAATTTCAAAATTCCGCCCTGTTTGTCCTATATAATAACTGTCACATTCAGCACATTTAATCTTATATACTCCGGAATTATTGTATTTCATTAGTTTCGTCGTTGCTGGTTTATGTCTTAATCTATGTGCCATTTGCCCTTCGTTCTGAAATGCCACTGCGATGTTTTTTGGAAAGCATTTAGCAATTCTTTCCGACACACGCCCTTTGTATGTCAGGGTGACAAACTTAAAGTTAAGAAGAAGTTTGTCACCCTGACATACAAAGGGCGTGTGTCGGAAAGAATTGCTAAATGCTTTCCAAAAAACATCGCAGTGGCATTTCAGAACGAAGGGCAAATGGCACATAGATTAAGACATAAACCAGCAACGACGAAACAAATGAAATACAATAATTCCGGAGTATATAAGATTAAATGTGCTGAATGTGACAGTTATTATATAGGACAAACAGGGCGGAATTTTGAAATTCGATACAGGGAACATTGCAGTCATAGCAATCGAACAGCATTTGGAACACATGTAAAAGAGAGTAGACATGAAGTGAGCAATATAAATGAACAAATGGGGGTGCTACATAAAGCTCCAAAAAGTCTCTATCTCAACGTGCTCGAAGAGATTGAAATATACGCACATCAAAGGAAAACCCCAGGCCTACTACTTAATGAGCAAAGTGATTTTATGCACAGGAATTATGAGATTTTTAAAGACCTGTTTTAGGCTTACGCTTGAATGCAACAGCACGCCCCAGTGAGAGACAGCTACAGCGGAGCGGCCCTCAGCGTACTGGCGGCGAGGGGAATTGGGCGCGGCGGAAGAGGACTCGGCGTGGCGTTGTATACGTTCTGACGTAGGAAAATCCACTCCACTACCAATCAAAAACAAAGAAGAGCAAACGCACATTTTCGGAAGAATATCTACGTTTTAATTATATTTTATGTTTCTTTATAAAGAAACTTTAAATTAATGGAAAAATTTTTTCGTTTCATGGTCCACTCAAAAAGATTATTCATATGTTATTACCTTAAAAATTGTTTTATTAAAAAGAATATTCGCCATTAATATATACGGCGAAATAACAGATGCACAATTATTATAGGTAGAGGGCACTTTTTACTGTTACCAATCAGGTTACTCTTAAATACTGCGATATAATGTTTTAACAGCTTGAAATTACTTTACTTATGACAGTGAACTTTGTGTTCTGTACGGACAAGTTACTCTGTAACTACAACATATGGTATGTTGGCATTTAATACGTTCCAAAATTCTTTTTTGTAAACTAAGATATTTTTATCACTAACTGTATCCCTCTTATTAATTACATTTTTAACATTGTCTAACAGATCTGAAGATGGGCAGCTAGCCCGAAACCGGTAATTGAAAATAAAGAATAGCGATCGAAGACTGAAACGCCATATTTTACTCCTTGTCTGATTGACAGCTTAATCTAGACTGTTTCACAGTCCGACCAAGTATCGATCTCAACTGCGTTTAAACAGCTTTTAACTCCAATGAACACACAACCTCCCATATCATCACTCCTAGTCTTCCTAAACATTGTCTGATCAGAGTTCAAAATTTCACTGCTATTTATGTCTGGTTTCAACCAGCTTTCGGTACCTAATATATTGGCATTACTACTGTTTATTTCTATTTCGGAGAGCAACTCGGGGATCTTGCTGCAGACACGTAGACAATTTACTAACATGAGATGTAGCATGTTTAAATCCTTTGGAATGACCTGTTTAGGCAAACTAACAATTATTACAGTTGGCGTACCCACATCAGTGTCATGAACAGGCCAACGGTTGTTTCCTGTGGTGAAATCTGAAAAGCCTCCATGTGCACGCTACAAGTACTGTGCTACCCATGTAGCTGCTTCCTGTGTGTAGTGCACACCTGATCTATCGAGGGGCGTCCTACAACCTTCCTTCCCTCCCTCCCCCCCCCCCCCCCCCAATTGCGTAGGTCGAGGAATCTACAACCATTTTCGTAACAGTCGACGTAGCCTCTGGTTTAGATTCTCCACTCGACTCCAAACCAGAGTACCCCAGTCCACCCTGGGTATGATGCTGCAGACCGTCAGCTTGGCTTCCACTCCTCGATAGATGGAAGCCGCCTTCGCCAATTTAGCCAGCCGTCGAAAGGACCCAAGGATTTCCTCCGAAACCCGATGACTGGCATCGTTGGTGCCGACATGTGCAACAATCTGCACCAGAATAAGTTCGCAGCTATTGAATCAAACTGGCTTGTATCTTTGGAAGTCTGTTAAATGCGCCTCACTTCACTCACGGCACCGTCGAGAAACAGACACCACAGAAAGTTAATGAACGTCATTGGTATGGCCTAGGCGTCATGGTCTGGGCAGGCATTATACACAATGTTGAACACTGCTGCATCGGCTCTTTCAGAGCGGTATCGTTACAGCACAGTGGTAGGGAGATAATTGTGGACCAGTTCCGTCTATCTCGACTTACTGTTTATGGACGACAATGTCCACCCATGAAGGACTTGAGAGGTCTGACAAGCTGGAAAGTGAAGATATAGAATGTATGGAATGGCCTGTGTACTCATCGGACCTAAACCCTATAGAGCATGCCTGGAATCCTCTTGGAATACGTGTTCCTCGAAGAACTTCCCCTTTCCCGAACCGTGCAAGAACTGAACACCGCATTGAGAGAGGGAGGGACAATATCCCCCAAGGAGTAAACATTTTGGTAGCCAGCATGAGTAACAGGTGCAAAAGGCGCAATAGTGCCCGAGGAGTGCATATTCCTTCATATCGTCCTTTATGTTGTCAGTCTGACCTGTGTCAAACATGAACGTCATTTGCGTACGACGGCGATTGCGACTTCGAACGCAGAGTGGTAGCTGGAGACAGTCATATGGGGCATTCCATTTTGGTGATTATTAGAAAATTAATTACCCGAGATCCACAGGGTGTGTCGAGAATACCACATTCCAGGCATTACTTTCACCAATGGAAAACGCAATGGCCGACGGCCTTCATTTAACGACCGAGAGCAGCGGTGTTTGCGTAGAGTTGTCAGTGCTGACAAACAAGCAACACTGCTAGAAATAAACGCAGAAATCAATACGGAAAGCACGACAAACGCATCATCTGGATAGTGCGGCGGCCGTTTGGGTTAATGGTCTATGGCAGCAGAAGACCGACGCGAGTGCCTTTGCTAACAGCACGAGATCGCCTGCAGCGCCTCTCCTGGACTTGACTGTATCGGTTGGACCCTAGACGATTGGACAACTATGACCTGGGTAGATTAATCCCGATTTCAGTTTGTAAGAGCTGATAGCAGAGTTAGTGCGGCACAGAGCCCACGAAGTCCTGGACCCAGGTTGACAACAAGGCACTGTGCAAGTTGGTGGTGACTCCATAATGTCGTGGTCTGTTTTTACATAGAATGGACAGGGTCCATTGGTCCAATTGAACCAATCATTGACTGGAAAAAGCTATGTTCGGCTACGTGGAGACCATTTGCAGCCATTCATGGACTCTACATTCCCAAATAACGATGTCATGCAACCAAGCCACTGTTGATAGTAATGGGTTTGAAGAACTTTCTGGACAGTGTGAGTAAATGATTTGGCCACCCAGATAGTCAGACATGAATCCCATCGAACATAATCGAAAGGTCAGTTTGTGTACAAAATCTTGCACTGGCAACAATTTCGCAATTATGGGTGGCTATAGAGGCAGAATGGTTCAATATTTTTGCAGGGAACTTTAAAACGACTGTAGTCCATGCCACGTCGAGTTACTGCATTAAGCCAGGCAAAGAGGGATAATCCATGACCTTTTATCAAGTCTGTGCGAAGGGCGTGAATAGTGTCAGATGCTAAGAGGTCGCTGTGAAGAACACAGATGCTGCATACACGTGTTAGACAGCGCTAACAGCTCCTGACATTTTGAATGGGGGTGTCATTGTGGGTCTACATACGGCTAGGTGGTCGAATAGTGTATTATCCAGATTTGTGGGGCATTGGGGTGTAATGGTGGCTCGATGACGGACTGCATGGGAACGTGATGGCAGGCATACTCGTCCAGGTTCCAGTTGACCAAGTCTGACGACCCCGAGGGTGATGGTCGTATTGTGAACCAAGCACGCTGCAACCCCTTCACATCTGCATTGCCGTTCGAGAATAAGTAATGCGTTCCTTGCAACATTGTGTCATCCTGCATCATTGGTCAGACTAGCAACAGCTGGACTAGGGAATTAAAATTCCACACATAGGCTGCCATTAACAGTACATCAAAAACGACCGCCTTTGGAGTGGTGCCGCTACCAGGGAACATGGAACGCTGACAAAGGGCGATGATTTGTGTTCAGTGATGAATCGTGGTTCTCCACAATCTTGGATGACTCACCGGTGTGGCGGTGACACAGGGAGAGGTCCCATTCATCCATTTCTTTGTTTTTTGTTTTTGAGAGACACAGCTGTGATACTCCTGTACCCCTATTAGAGAATCATCAAGTATGATTTCAGATCACGGATGATACGCCTGAGGGAACTCTGACACTTTAGTGCCATTTTTAGAGGGGTACTCGTTCATACATCGCATGACTATGAGCTGTCTGCATGTTGTTGAACTCCTGGGAGCAGCAAGATCTCCAGATCTGTCCCCAATAGAAGCTATGTGCGACTGGCTCAAATGTCAGCCCCATCTGTCTGTATCCAGTATATCATAGACCAGTTCAAACAGTTGTGGGCCTACATGCATCAGGAAAGGATAGAATGGGCTCCACACCCTATCCAACTGAATTAGTACATGCATCCTCGACAGAGGGGTGTAACGTCATATTAAGTGGTTTCACTCTGCCAAGCACTGTTAATTTGGCAGGATACTGTAATAACTAAAATATCATACACCCCCTCAACTCGTAAAGGTGCCCTTGGCCTTGCGGATGCTTAACTCTTTCGTCTGGCAATGTAAGCTTACCAGACAAAAAATTAGTCACCCCTAGAGAAAACACTACAAGCGTCATTTAGTGCATTGTAATTCCGCCTCTGGACTCAATGATCACCTGGGTTTTGTTAGTGAGGGAGTCCGCAAGGTTGTGCAGGTACATCGCATCCAGGTTAAGCTACTCGCTGCCTACAAGCTATCGATCAGCGCTACCCTCGCCATCCTCTGGTAGCGTCCATCCAGGAGTCCATCTATGCCCTGGAACGGTCCCACCGTTCAGTGGTGTTTGTGTAGTCCCCAGGACACTTCGGAATCCCCGGCAACGAACTTGCCAACTGGCTGGCCAAACAGGCGGGCGGAAATCGCTTCTGGAGATGGGCATCTCCAAAGGTGACATGCGTTCTGTCTTACGCCGCAACGTTCTCCTGGCTTTGGTAGATGGAATGTCATAACAGTACGCACAACAAACTGCTTGTCATTAAGGAGACGACGAATGTGTGGAAGTCTTCCATGCAGTCTTCTAGCAGGGAATCAGTTGTCCTCTGCCGGCTCCGCATTGGCCATCCATGGCTAACACATGGTTACCTACTGCATCGCGAGGACCCAACTCTGTGTCGCTGTGGCTCCCAGATGACAGTCGTCCACCTCTTGCTGGACTACCCACTTTTAGCCGCTCTGCAGCGTTCTAATGTTCCCTGCACACTGCCTTCGGTGTTGGGCGATAATGCCTCAACGAGGGACCTATGATCTCGTAGTTTGGTCCCTTCCCCCATATTTTAATCCAACCAACCAAGCCACTCGCTGAGGATTTGTTCGCATAATTCCACCAAATTGCGGAGATGCTACTGTAAGCGTTATATCCGCTGTCCAACACATCCCACAGTTTTTCTGTAGGGTTAAAGTCAGTTGATTTTGCAGGCAAATAGAGATATTAGGCTGGGGGATTGTTAAGAAAACCAGTAACATGTTCCTCCAGCCCAATTAACACTGCTGTTGTCATTATGTGCCTGTGTGAGGAACGGTCTCTTGCGAGGTGGCATACTCCAAATGTTCGTGTCGCAATATTCGCTCGCTAACACATTGGAATGGTCCTTTATTCACTGCCTGCAGCAATTCCCAATCGTGCTTGGAAGCGATTTTGGTTCACATACCGTGAAACACGTCTCTGGTCTCTGTCAGAATCTTGCCCCGACTACAATTCTGGCGACGTGTTTCGTGGACATGTTAAACTGTCCGCTGCGAAACACCAACAAATCCTGGAACATTACATACCGTATAGCTATGAGCACGGACAAACACGATTGCCCCGTGTCCTAAAAATGTACTCATGTTTACGTACAATATCCTCTTGAAACCCAAAAGCCTCACTGGGGACTACTGCCTTTTGCTCACGTAGTCAGTGCGTGTGCAGTTGAGGATGACTCGATCGCTGCGCCATCTGTGAAAACTATGAAGTTATCTGGGCTCGGCGCTGGACCGTAGCAACAAGCGTCAGCCTGGGAAATATACATGGCGGAAAGTACCGCCATCTTGGCGCCAAAGTCACCGATTTTATTTATATTTAATAGTCATTTATGACATGAATACTAGGGGAGCCTCTGGATGTTTAAAACTATTTATCATAATTTTGCTTCGTTAAAATTCACACCCATTCATTAACAAATGCATATCTTAGTAAGTACGAACTTGATCGGAAATCCACGAACTGTGACGAAACTAGCCGGCCGGGGTGGCCGAGCGGTTCTAGGCGCTATAATCTGGAACCGCGCGACCGCTACTGTCGCAGGTTCGAATCCTGCCTCGGGCATGGATGTGTGTCATGTCCTTAGGTTAGTTAGGTTTAAGTAGTTCTAAGTTCTAGGGGACTGATGACCTGAGAAGTCGCATAGTGCTCAGAGCCACGCCATTTGTGACGAAACTAGTAAGAGATACGGGCTGCGCGCCAAAGTCGGTAATCGGCGTAAGAGCTCTTCCTGTCTTGTTCGATGGTAGCCATGCTCTCGGTTACGAGTAGTTTGTGACATGAGTGTTTCATTATTGATTTAATAGGAATAAAAGTGATATTACGGCATTCAGAATGTTAATTTTGTGTAAATAGATACCCCAAAGTTGATCGACAGCAATTTCAGATAATCAGCTCCCACCGACAGAGGCATACAATGCGCCAATGAAGAACCTGCACGGGACGACATTTACGAAAGCTGCACCGTGCACAGGGTGCCACCAAGACGGATCAAGGAAGGGCCGACTTACACTCGCAAATTCCGGGGGGAAATGCTGACCAGTTATACTGTACGTCACATACATCACCCTCTACGGACTCGCGGCTGAGTAATAACAGTATCAGTTTTGAAGCGAGGGGATCATGCAAGGTCAACGTCTTGTGATGAGAGGTGGACGTCAAACAGCTTGTCGCCCACTCGTGGTTTCTCAGTCCTTCAACCTCTTCCATCAAATGCTCATAACATAGCTCGCGAACAGCAGACCAGCTTCGCCATTTTCCAGATATTGTTTCTCAGACGCTGGACAATAACAATCTACCCTATGTCAAAGTAGCTCGCATCAGTGAATTTACCTGTTTGCGGCCCACATCTTCACTAGAATTATTCCCCATCTGTCCCTGCGCTGCTTCCTCTTTTTCCTTGTAGCGTCATGTGACAGCAACGTCACCAGGCGGCATTCAGTCTTAGGGTGGGCAGTGGCCATAAATAATGTTGTAGCTCAGCTGTATCTACTGGGCAGTCAGAAACAGTATGAAAATACTGTCAGGGTGTTGCAGAGTGGGTTGTGCCGAGAAATAATTGAGGAAAAAACGGGTACACTGCGCCATATCCGAGTCAGGCAGACAGGCCGTTGCGTGTGTTAAGTTCATGCGGTCAACAAACTACTTCGTCGTTTGATTTCCGAAAACTGAAGAGTGATACAAAAATTGGAAATGGAACAGTAGTAAGGATCGAACTCGAGCCCAAGGCTGAACAGTTAGTGCGCTATAAACTACGCCAGGCCCCTTCACCAACTTGGTCGTACTGTTAGCTTCGCAGGAGAGCTTCTGTAAAGTTTGGAAGGTAGGAGACGAGGTACTGGCAGAAGTAAAGCTGTGAGTACCGGGCGTGAGTCGTGCTTCGGTAGCTCAGATGGTAGAGCACTTGCCCGCGAAAGGCAAACGTCCCGAGTTCGAGTCTCCGTCGGGCACACAGTTTTAATCTGCCAGGAAGTTTGTCAAAAGTAATGACTCAGATCCGCGCATGCGCACTGCAGCACCACAGCAGCAGGAACCTGAAGCGGATAGCAGCCAACACAGGCATGCTATTCTTCACAGTACCAAAAATTGTGATTAGAGTACGTAATACTGTTCAATTTTGCTGATCACGTGCTTCCATGAATGCATGATAACAATAGAATGTTGATTGTGTTCTGGAAACTGTCATAAATGTCACATTGTCATTTTATTCTCATTCACATCGATGTCTTGTTTTGCATTTTACGTTTCGAAATATGAATTATGAATGCAGTGTAGTACCACATTGTACGAATAAGGCGTACATGTACATAAACACCCGAAAAATTCTTAATTTTTTCTGTTTTGCGTCGTTCCTTAGTTGCTTCAAAATTCATAGAGGTACATTCCATCTATCCAATTAATTGAAGGCAATTTGTTTATTGCCATACGCGTTTCACATCTTTTATTCGTGAAGATGCTTCACAAATAACAAACTCATATGGAAATAAACAAACTGCCTTCAATTAGTTGCATAGACGGAACAAATCTCCACGAACTCGAAAAATTGTTTGAGAGTGTCTAAGAATAAGAATATGCATAGAATGTGGTTGTAACTCGGTTCTAGAGAGCCAATTGATGTAGCCTACTTCCCTACGATACATAGAGTTGATTCATAAAAACAAAATTAAGGCAGCGCGTGGCGAGTGCAGCTATTGAAGTTCGTTGTAGTTTATAACATGCATCTGATGAATCAAAAGGTTTCATATATGATGGTATAGTCGAAAAACATTGTCGCGGGAATCTTTAATCTCCGTCTGCTGTTGTTCAGGATTCGATCGCAGATAAATACACTCCTGGAAATTGAAATAAGAACACCGTGAATTCATTGTCCCAGGAAGGGGAAACTTTGACACATTCCTGGGGTCAGATACATCACATGATCACACTGACAGAACCACAGGCACATAGACACAGGCAACAGAGCATGCACAATGTCGGCACTAGTACAGTGTATATCCACCTTTCGCAGCAATGCAGGCTGCTATTCTCCCATGGAGACGATCGTAGAGATGCTGGATGTAGTCCTGTGGAACGGCTTGCCATGCCATTTCCACCTGGCGTCTCAGTTGGACCAGCGTTCGTGCTGGACGTGCAGACCGCGTGAGACGACGCTTCATCCAGTCCCAAACATGCTCAATGGGGGACAGATCCGGAGATCTTTCTGGCCAGGGTAGTTGACTTACACCTTCTAGAGCACGTTGGGTGGCACGGCATACATGCGGACGAGCATTGTCCTGTTGGAACAGCAAGTTCCCTTGCCGGTCTAGGAATGGTAGAACGATGGGTTCGATGACGGTTTGGATGTACCGTGCACTATTCAGTGTCCCCTCGACGCTCACCAGTGGTGTACGGCCAGTGTAGGAGATCGCTCCCCACACCATGATGCCGGGTGTTGGCCCTGTGCGCCTCGGTTGTATGCAGTCCTGATTGTGGCGCTCACCTGCACGGCGCCAAACACGCATACGACCATCATTGGCACCAAGGCAGAAGCGACTCTCATCGCTGAAGACGACACGTCTCCATTCGTCCCTCCATTCACACCTGTCGCGACACCACTGGAGGCGGGCTGCACGATGTTGGGGCGTGAGCGGAAGACGGCCTAACGGTGTGCGGGACCGTAGCCCAGCTTCATGGAGACGGTTGCGAATGGTCCTCGCCGATACCCCAGGAGCAACAGTGTCCCTAATTTGCTGGGAAGTGGCGGTGCGGTCCCCTACGGCACTGCGTAGGATCCTACGGTCTTGGCGTGCATCCGTGCGTCGCTGCGGTCCGGTCCCAGGTCGACGGGCACGTGCACCTTCCGCCGACCACTGGCGACAACATCGATGTACTGTGGAGACCTCACGCCCCACGTGTTGAGCAATTCGGCGGTACGTCCACCCGGCCTCCCGCATGCCCACTATACGGCCTCGCTCAAAGTCCGTCAACTGCACATACGGTTCACGTCCACGCTGTCGCGGCATGCTACCAGTGTTAAAGACTGCGATGGAGCTCCGTATGCCACGGCAAACTGGCTGACACTGACGGCGGCGGTGCACAAATGCTGCGCAGCTATCGCCATTCGACGGCCAACACCGCGGTTCCTGGTGTGTCCGCTGTGCCGTGCGTGTGATCATTGCTTGTACAGCCCTCTCGCAGTGTCCGGAGCAAGTATGGTGGGTCTGACACACCGGTGTCAATGTGTTCTTTTTTCCATTTCCAGGAGTGTACTTCCTACAAGCTAAAATATAAATACGATTGCTGCTAGTTTCATTCGCTGTAATTTAGATTTGTCTGACCACACACTCGGAAATCGCTACGTATTCAGAAAAAAAATGAATTATTTGTGACAAGGAAAAGTATAAATGTCACTGTCAGTTGTTTCACGCACAGAAAATTCATCTTTCAATTCTTAAACATGTGGAAGTCACGAAATCGAAGATTCTCATCACTGAGAAAGTACGCTCTTAATTGTAAATAACAACGAATATATCAGAAAAATGCCTAAGTTTGACGATTGACGAAGTCGCCGAATATGTTACAAACACGAAGAGGAAAAAAATATTTTGGCATGCAGTGGTATGCGAACCTACGGCAGTTTTTTCTGATCTCATCTTGTTCGTAATTTTTCGTTGGATATGTTCGGAGCAGACGTCCCACGACACCTGTTAGTCCCTCGTTGATCCGTTCACTCAGTTTTTTTTATTACAAAGGGCAGCCAACCCTCTGACCGAACACGCTGAGCTACCGTGCCGTCTTGGAAGTTCGTTGCCATACCCACTGCACTATTATTACTGGCATGCCTTTAGCGGTTTATGCATAATTCCAGTCGAAAGATACGCAGGCTGATTTCATTGCCGAATGATACTGGCGTACACCATAAATGCGTGAAATTTTGGAAGGTTTCCTCTATCAGGCTTCGCAAAATTCCTTTGCATTGTTACTTAAATGTTTTAAACGCGTTTCGATAGTTAATAAGTAAACCATTTGCGGAAAAAAGTACGCGAAGTCACTAGTAATTTAAGCTAACATTCGTGATACACGTAAGCAGAGCCGCCCTTTGGAAGTTTAATGATCTTTTAATCTTTTGATTTAACGATCTTTTAAACTTTTGATTACGTAAAAATAACAGGTATTTTGTGAGAATATTGACCGAAACTGTTATGGTAATTTACAGTAACAATATAAACCATATTTCTACAAAGGAAAATAGTCTATGATAAACTCACTTTCCACCTGGATGCATCCTGGTGCCTTCAGTAACATGATCACTAAAACCGATCACTAAATCAGAGTTTAAAATAAGTCTAGGTGTATCACATTGAACCGGAGAGCCGTACTGAAATCCAAAACCTCCCAGTACAGAAGAATCGATCGGTAACAGGTCCCAGCAACTTACAGAATAGTAACTTCAGATAAAGAGCTGAAAATGAGTCATTACTAGGCTAACCTACTGCACTGATCGGTATTAACGATACAGAATAGGGCCCCAGGCCTGATGTACACTGACAAAGCAACTGACACTAATTGTCTGGCGAGATGCTTGAATTTGCACGAAGACCTGATTCGTTGGTTTCAATGAAGATTAACTCTGAAATGGCGCAATTTATCTAACCTTTCTTAAGTTATTTCTCAGCACAACGTATCCTGAAACAGTTACAAACTTGGGAGACATTATCTGACCACCCTGTGTATATTACATATCTCTTAACGACCTCAACAAAGAAATTATTGATATTGCAGCTGATACAGAAGGGTTCCGAAAACCTTTCTGTGTACCATCTGTGAATAGTACAAGAAGATGGAAAACTAATGCAGTACACTATGTACTCTTCGCTCTGACACTATATAATGCTTTGCAAAGTACTGTTGTAACCGGTGACTAGCTGGTCTATCAACTTCTTCCATATTTCCACTACTGCTGCTATGGAAATATCTCGGGAAGTTGCCTCTTGCGAGCTCAAACTAATGTTCAGTATCTCAGTTAATACAGTCCTTTGTTTCAGCCTAGCAAAGTGGCGTACCTGTTGAACACTGGGCTCTTCTTCAGAAATGATGTGCCACATTAGTTAAAATTTTGTTGTTGTGGTCTTCAGTCCTGAAACTGGTTCGATGCAGCTCTCCATGCTACTCTATCCTGTGCAAGCTTCTTCGTCTCCCACTACTTACTGAAACCTACATCCTTCTGAATCTGCTGAGTGTATTCATCTCTTGGTCTCCCTCTACGATTTTTACCTTCCATGCTGCCCTCCAATTCTAAATTGGTGATCCCTTGATGCCTCAGAACATGTCCTACCAACCGGTCCCTTCTTCTAGTAAAGTTGTGCCACAAACTCCTCTTCTCCCCAATTCTATTCAATACCTCCTCATTAGTTATGTGATCTACCCATCTAATCTTCAGTATTCTTCTGTAGCACCACTTTTCGAAAGCTTCTATTCTCTTCTTGTCCAAACTATTTAGCGTCCATGTTTCACTTCCATACATGGCTACACTCCATACAAATACTTTCAGAAACGACTTCCTGACACTTAAATCTATACTCAATGTTAGCAAATTTCTCTTCTTCAGAAACGCTTTCCTTGCCATGGCCAGTCTACATTTTATATCCTCTCTACTTCGACCATCATCAGTTATTTTGCTCCCCAAATAGCAAAACTCCTTTACTACTTAGTTAAAATACTGAAGTAATTTTCAGGAGGAGAATTTCAAACAATTATAAAGCCAGATTTTCCGGGGTTTTGTCTACTCCCAGGAGATGAATATATGGATGGTTTCTTACATAAGTTCCCATCCGTATTCTTCAATATCATTTACCAACGAAAGTAACGAGGAATCCCTCGGATCTCCTTTCCCAACAGGTACTTTAAAACTTAATCTTTCTTTAAATATTGATTGCAGCTTAGTCACGGTGAGTCATTTTTAGCTGTAGTAGATGCTCAGAAAAGACTGGTCCCATTTCTCTTGTTCGCTGTTCTAATACTAGAACGTGAAAGCTTCTCTGAGAAGGCAACACACATTTTTTGACGTTTGTTGACTTTACTCTGTTTGGTAATCATCTTCGGCTCTGTAACAATTTAAGTTAAATTGTTTTTAGTTCCAGTTTTCTAGAAATTATCACAGTATTTATCATACTGTAATACGATAGTAAATGGTAATCAAAGAACTTAAAATATTTTTATACTATGCATGAAAAATAGACTAGTACAGAAAGGAAGCCAGAAAAAGTAAACATTTCAGTTCTTTATAACCGGGAATTTTCATAGCAATGCATTGATAATTTCAATGTAGGTGTCCCCAGATAAACTGGCGTACCATTATCGTACAGGAATTTCTGATAAAAGTAACTGGTGGTTTGGTTGTAGTGGAAATTAATACGGTGTCAAGATCCTTGAGAGCAATGACAGATCTACTTTCGTGGCGAGCAACGCCCGTATCCATGGAACAATTTTAGAATCGCGCATAACCCTAAAAAGCAACTGCCCCAACTTGAACACATTTCCAGCCTTGTAGGGGTATGAAATGTGTCGTGTTTTCCACTCTAAATGACAAGCGTGAAGGATCTGTTGTGCAAATATTTCTTTTCAACAACTTTAACACGAGTTTTACATCATGTAGTGATACTTTCAGGGTGCTGTTGTGTGTGCAATTGAGGATCTTGTGGACGTCCACAGAGAATAAATCTCAAATGTTTCTTTTTCTCATGTGCAAACCCAACGTCATCTGTCACGACTTGATTTGCACAGCGCATCACATGCGAAATAGGCATGAATAATTCCAAAATCATACCTCATACACCACTAATTACGAAATTCTTGAAGTAATGAGCCTCTTGACAACGCCCATCGTCCCTCTGTTTTGTTTCCAGTCTTGCGACCCTTCGTCTCTGCAGCATGGAGTACGCTACAAAGATCGGCTGACTAACACGGCTCCTCTAAAAGACAAAAATGTTTCACACACAACCTACAGGAGACGAAGCAAACCATAATGTAGTACGTTAGGTGGTCGGCAGAAGCAAATACGACCATCCAGGTTTCGGTTTTCCTTGGTTTTCCTAATTCACTTTAGAAAAACTGAGGTATGGTTCCTTTGAAAAGAGTGCGGTCCATTTCAGAGTCTGTGCTTCATTTCTAAGGTTCTCTTCACTGACGAGATGAAGTCCTTGGTTTATTCCGTGAATTGTAGGACAAAGGAGCTGATTTTTCACATAGCATACTGCTGTTTTGGAATCAAAACAAACATACCTCTATTCAGGATAACAAATATGACCTGACAAATGAAAGTATCACACCATGACAGGACCCTGGATTTCCTGCCTTAAAAACGAGCGATTGCGTTAAAAACGAGCGATTGCGTTAAAAACGAGCGATTGCGTTAAAAACGAGCGATTGCGTTAAAAACGAGCGATTGCGTTAAAAACGAGCGATTGCGTTAAAAACGAGCGATTGCGTTAAAAACGAGCGATTGCGTTAAAAACGAGCGATTGCGTTAAAAACGAGCGATTGCGTTAAAAACGAGCGATTGCGTTAAAAACGAGCGATTGCGTTAAAAACGAGCGATTGCCTTAAATACGAGCGATTGCCTTAAAAACGAGCGATTGCGTTAAAAACGAGCGATTGCGTTAAAAACGAGCGATTGCCTTAAATACGAGCGATTGCCTTAAAAACGAGCGATTGCCTTAAAAACGAGCGATTGCCTTAAAAACGAGCGATTGCCTTAAAAACGAGCGATTGCCTTAAATACGAGCGATTGCCTTAAATACGAGCGATTGCCTTAAATACGAGCGATTGCCTTAAATACGAGCGATTGCCTTAAATACGAGCGATTGCCTTAAATACGAGCGATTGCCTTAAATACGAGCGATTGCCTTAAATACGAGCGATTGCCTTAAATACGAGCGATTGCCTTAAATACGAGCGATTGCCTTAAATACGAGCGATTGCCTTAAATACGAGCGATTGCCTTAAATACGAGCGATTGCCTTAAATACGAGCGATTGCCTTAAATACGAGCGATTGCCTTAAATACGAGCGATTGCCTTAAATACGAGCGATTGCCTTAAATACGAGCGATTGCCTTAAATACGAGCGATTGCCTTAAATACGAGCGATTGCCTTAAATACGAGCGATTGCCTTAAATACGAGCGATTGCCTTAAATACGAGCGATTGCCTTAAATACGAGCGATTGCCTTAAATACGAGCGATTGCCTTAAATACGAGCGATTGCCTTAAATACGAGCGATTGCCTTAAAAACGAGCGATTGCCTTAAAAACGAGCGATTGCCTTAAAAACGAGCGATTGCCTTAAAAACGAGCGATTGCCTTAAAAACGAGCGATTGCCTTAAAAACGAGCGATTGCCTTAAAAACGAGCGATTGCCTTAAAAACGAGCGATTGCCTTAAAAACGAGCGATTGCCTTAAAAACGAGCGATTGCCTTAAAAACGAGCGATTGCCTTAAAAACGAGCGATTGCCTTAAAAACGAGCGATTGCCTTAAAAACGAGCGATTGCCTTAAAAACGAGCGATTGCCTTAAAAACGAGCGATTGCCTTAAAAACGAGCGATTGCCTTAAAAACGAGCGATTGCCTTAAAAACGAGCGATTGCCTTAAAAACGAGCGATTGCCTTAAAAACGAGCGATTGCCTTAAAAACGAGCGATTGCCTTAAAAACGAGCGATTGCCTTAAAAACGAGCGATTGCCTTAAAAACGAGCGATTGCCTTAAAAACGAGCGATTGCCTTAAAAACGAGCGATTGCCTTAAAAACGAGCGATTGCCTTAAAAACGAGCGATTGCCTTAAAAACGAGCGATTGCCTTAAAAACGAGCGATTGCCTTAAAAACGAGCGATTGCCTTAAAAACGAGCGATTGCCTTAAAAACGAGCGATTGCCTTAAAAACGAGCGATTGCCTTAAAAACGAGCGATTGCCTTAAAAACGAGCGATTGCCTTAAAAACGAGCGATTGCCTTAAAAACGAGCGATTGCCTTAAAAACGAGCGATTGCCTTAAAAACGAGCGATTGCCTTAAAAACGAGCGATTGCCTTAAAAACGAGCGATTGCCTTAAAAACGAGCGATTGCCTTAAAAACGAGCGATTGCCTTAAAAACGAGCGATTGCCTTAAAAACGAGCGATTGCCTTAAAAACGAGCGATTGCCTTAAAAACGAGCGATTGCCTTAAAAACGAGCGATTGCCTTAAAAACGAGCGATTGCCTTAAAAACGAGCGATTGCCTTAAAAACGAGCGATTGCCTTAAAAACGAGCGATTGCCTTAAAAACGAGCGATTGCCTTAAAAACGAGCGATTGCCTTAAAAACGAGCGATTGCCTTAAAAACGAGCGATTGCCTTAAAAACGAGCGATTGCCTTAAAAACGAGCGATTGCCTTAAAAACGAGCGATTGCCTTAAAAACGAGCGATTGCCTTAAAAACGAGCGATTGCCTTAAAAACGAGCGATTGCCTTAAAAACGAGCGATTGCCTTAAAAACGAGCGATTGCCTTAACCATTAAGCTACATTAACTCTCCTTGCAAGGCTGACTAACTTTCGGTGCAACTGGTGTTTTCACCTATAATTTCTGAATACTACTGTAAGAGATTCTCCCACAGAGTATGTGACAGTAGCCCAACTGGGGCAACTGTATCGATGGAAGAGCGTTGCTTACGCTTTCACAAGCGGTATGTATGAACTGAATTCCATTGAACACACTAACATGAAATCAGTGGATCGATGGGAATAAAATGAAAGATGCAATGACGTGAAATATCAGTGTGTACCGTTTTGGTGTGCTAAAGCTGCGGCGTAACCGATATGTTCAGGAACCTGAAAATGTATCGCAGATACGGATTTCCTTGGTATCCCTTGAAAATACTGATTAAAATGTTCATAAGTGGAAACATCAGCCTAGTGATTAAAGTAAATGCGCGTCAAAATAAGGAAATCGTGGCCGGAGACCTACTCTGGCACAAATTTTTGTCACGACGTATTCATGACATTGCATCTCCAATATATCTAAACGGTTTGCACTGATAATTCATGTCACTGCATCCTTCCGCACAGTCAGTATGAAGAACGTTTAACTATCACTAAGTTGCTATGTCATCACGCCGATATGCTTTATCGCCCTCCTGTAAAGGTTTCCCCGGCAAATTAAGACAATTTTAGCGTCTTCTGTCGAGGGAAATTGTAGACATCCTCTGACGGAAATGAGAATTGATACAGCTTGGAAACGTCAGATATTTATCGTTGTGCAGGCGCTTATTGCTTAACTGGTATTAAATCATTAATGCTTCATTCAGCTCACATGATCATCCATCTTCATCCACCCACCATTGTCGCCAACCTACCTATTTTCATGAAGTGTGATTCCCCAAACGCAAATACACTCTTTGTGTTCGTTGTGACCTGGAAGCACATGTCCCACGAACGTCGTTCTGAAATATTTCCTACCATGATGGAAACTCTGTTATTCTGTAACTAACAGCTGGAGGCTGGTATGAAAGTGTATGTATTCTCATCGCACCCCAGACATTCTCTCGGGGGGACAAATCAGGGGGACGAGCAGACCAGTCCAGGATCATTACAGACATCAAGACGGTTGTGGTGTGAACTGCAGTGTTGGGTCTTGCATTGTCCTGCCATTTAGAACCCTGGTCAGGAACGGCATGTCAAAGGGTTCCTTTTTTTCTCCCCTCTCCTTCCCGCCGCTCTTGAGACACACTGGCGAGCTTCAGCCTCCATTTTTAAGTTATCGGGTTGTCTAATCTGGAAGCATGCTAACTGGCTCTGTCATCAGACATGAATTAGACACCCTCTTAAGTAGTGAACTAGGAATGTAATGAATGAAACAATCACAAATCGTCTGACAATCAACAATAATACTGAAGTACAAGCTTTACACATCTGATAAAAGGTCTGCAGCAAGACTGTACAAAACATGAAAAAACTGCAATCACGAAGTTGTACAGTAGTTCTCATGTTAAGTTTTAGAAGCCTGTGCTAGAGGAAGGAATACATTGTATCTGTGGCCAGATCTTGAAGCAAACTGTTCATTTGAATCTGAAAACTCGACTTCAGAGTGGAACCTGAAGTTAATAAAATTCTATCAAAATGGCTTCACTGTCCCTCTGCATCCTCTCACGGTTGCGGTCCGATCTCACCACATCAGTCTGTAGGTGGAGGCTGAAGCTGTTGCAGATTCGGTGGTTGGAGACACCAACAACCCTCGCGAGTGACTACGTTCAAGTCAGCCCAAAATCTTTTTAAGTCACCTATTGTACATCCGGTGCCCAATCGCTGCACTACTAAAGGTGGTAAACTGGTCAGAATGGCACTGACCTGAGTCCCTCCCGGTGTGTCCTTCTGAGAACCCCGTCGAGTGAAGTCCCTCTTTCCGCTTTCGACTCTGTAGTCTTCTTACTTAGATAAAGCATACTATTTCGAATAAAAATGTAAACTGCATTAATTATCTATATACAATTACTGATGCTAATACGTATTACATTTCTCGGTGTTCATGAATTATTCCTATCTAGTTTTATATTCGTTACGGGCTCATTTTGAAAAAGTCTTGTATCACCTTCAACTATTACCAAATAAGTTCTGTTGATTTGTCGGATAACTCCACGCACAGTGATACCAAGGAGTTTGAGAGCAGTAGGTTTCGAGAATCGCTATTGCCTGAGCGTTTCTCGGACACGTTGGCGTTGAGAAGAAAGCCATAAACAGAAGGGAGGCAGATTGCTGTACACCACAAAATGCTGCCCAGTAACTCACCAAACGAGTGTGTCTTCTGTGGTATGGTACGCCCCGATAGCTTAGTGGTCAGCGCGGCGATCTGTCACGCCAAGGGGCCCGTATTCGATTCCCGGCTGGGTCGGAGATTTTCTCCGAACAGGAACTGGGTGTTGTGTTGTTCCCATTGTCATTTCATCATCAGTGGAAGGCAGTGGGAAACAACCACTGGGATCACTTCTGGACCTCACAAAGTAAGTTCGTGGTATGGTATCACCAGTAAATGAGGCATGATAATTGCTTGAGATTCAATCTAACTTACAGTAATTAGTTCCCACCAGGTCATGATGACAGTCTGCATGCAACATCCCTGTCTGATTTAAATTATCTGTCTGTTCGCCAAAGCCAGCCATACTATCCAACAATCTTCTCATGGTTTAATTGTTCTGGACGGCCTCGTGACCATTCTTCTTACCACATTGTTGTCCTGAGTTCATTGCATCACAACTGGTTCTATGGTCATTGCACTATACGTCAACCATCCAGTATGACGTCACTGCGCCCTCACGTCAATGATTCGACCTTCTCACAGTGTGAAAGATGGTGCTATGCTCATGTAGACGTCCTCTGGAAATAAGTCTTGCAATCTCCATCTGAACAGTTCTGGTAGCGTTAGAGCGGACAGCCATTTTGTATTTACCATTGATCATCTGTAGGGTTCAAATTTTAATCAGCGTGTCCCACATTGTTATATGTCAAGGCGTTCAGGATGAAACATTTTACATTTCCGTCAGCGTAGCTCTGAGAACTGTACTTACCCGAATGATACATAAGGTCTTCTCGATGCGGCGGATGATTAACGCACCAGTAGTGGTGCCTTTGTCGCAGCACGACACGCTCGCCCCGGAGGGGAAGAACCCTCCCCAGCAGCAGCAGCAGCAGCCGCGTACGCCCAGACAGCAGCAGTCTTCAGCATCGAGGCCCCATCGCACACACCCTTTATGGAAGGACCGAGCTCTCGACCTCTCCTGTCCAGTGTCCTACAGCGCCGGCTGCATAGGGGCTTCATCCACCAACCAGCGGGACGTGAGAGCGCACCTTGAACATTCTACATCATCACCTAATCACCACCAGCACTGTAGTTTGAAGAACGAAGCGGAAAATGGACATACACGAGTTGTGCCTGAATACGATGATGACAGTTTATCTGCAAGGCAATTAAAATCTACGGGTACCAGAGAGCACCAGGACGGTAAACTGTACCAACAGTGGAACCAGTGCGACTTTGGCACCATGGACGTTACAGCCGCTACTGAGAAAACGGGATCAACTGCGTCATCATCTGAGCACGGTCACCAGACATTCAGAGCGCCAACACAATACGCTCGCTCGCTGCTCTCCAAAGGAATTCCTATATACAAAACGAACGGTGTCAGCCATCCAGCCGCTGCAGCTGTCGGTGCTGATGCTAGTCTGTCAGTAGCGCCTCAGCAGAAGTCCAGATTACTGCAGCTGCGTCAGACTTCGGTACAAAAGTCTCCACTACTACACTTGAATGACACTTCAGACGTAGATTCAGATGCTTCTTACGCTTCTGAGAGCGATGTATTTGATCACCACCAGTCCAGTTCGTGCACGAGACATCCCCAAACAGGTGACGAGCATCAAAGAGAGAATTGCAGATCCAGTTTATCTCCTAGTACTCTGCACAAGAGCAATGGAATCCATCCACACAGTGTCGAAGGTCAGGGCTGCAACAGTTCTCCACATTTTGACTATGACACCCCTGCAATGAATAGCAGAATGTCTCGATGTAGCACCTCGGATTCACAGCCACCCACTTCACAGCCACCTGGAAGTGGAATACCCAGAACTATGTGGAAGAAGCGTATTTTACATCGGTGGTGGGTGCGGAAGAAATGTGTTTTACATCGGTGGTGGGTTGAGGTCCAGAAGAAACAAACGGAAAGCATGTTCACAGTGGAATCCGCCGTTACGAATCCGGAAATCAAAAGAGAGAGCCCATTAAGAACAGCTATAAAGCAGAGTGAAACAGATAAAGCTCTATTAGAACCATCGCAGGATCGGATGCGCTTTTGCGATCCTTGTGCAGGAGAAACGATGAACATTGGGCAGGACGCAGAGTTAAAATTAAGAGGACGCTGCAGAGTACAGTTGTCAGAGAGTGAAACTGTTTCGTTTCCTCATCCTCCGGACAATGACAGATCCTTCGTATTTGGTCGTTACCCAAACGCTAGTACAGAGATACATAACGACCGTCATTGCCATGATCTCGTACCAGTAGAGACAGACAAGCCGATAAAGGAGAAATATCAGCCTATATGTAGCGATATTTCGAGTGAAGATGAAAATACAGAAGTCAGCAAGAACGCGTGCCTAAAAAGTCTCACAAAATGGTATTTTGTTCCTCAGGATGAGTTTCTCGTCACTCTTTTACAGTTTAGTAAAACGTTTAACACCAAAGAACAACTGGTAAGTGAAAGAAACTACGAATATACCTCGGGTTATCCCAGTTATTTGAAAAATAGCCTTACGATGCAGTCTGGTATTCCCAATAATGCTTCTGTTACTCTTTCA
Organism: Schistocerca nitens; assembly: GCF_023898315.1. Classification (NCBI taxonomy): domain Eukaryota; kingdom Metazoa; phylum Arthropoda; class Insecta; order Orthoptera; family Acrididae; genus Schistocerca; species Schistocerca nitens. Next base: position 459,656,960 of record NC_064620.1, on the reverse strand, counting down.
GAAGCTAAAAAAACTGCAAAACTACATGAAACGGAGAGTGATGTTTCTTCCTGTAGTGGCATTTCATCACTTCCGGTAGCGAACTTTGAGACAGGGCATGGCGCACCTGGCAAGCCAGAAAGCAAAACATCTCACTGGTGCGAAACTTCTCAGCGGACTGCAGTTCTGCTCAATTCAGAAATAAAAACAGAGGCGAGTTTACTTGAAGGCTTAGAACAATCTGAAGAATCCCAGAATGTTGATTTTCCTGTAGATACTTGTTCCATACCAATGAAAACATCGAAACTCCCTAGCATGAAGGATCTTGTAGAGTCAACTAAACGTCACCCTCTACCCCTCACAGATTCCAACATAGCCAACAATTCGCATGAAGCGGGACGTATAGAAGAAAAAGGCGTGAAACACTTGGGCGACGGAGCACATCAATGTGAAATACTCCCTGAAAATGATAAGTCTGCAAATCCTAATTGTATGTATTCAATGGAAAATTACTTGAAGCCTAGTGCGATGAGTTCTCACGTGGTAAATACCTCAGAAAGTCTTTGTATCAAATTGTCTACGAGACGTTACTCTGAAGAACAGATGCTTTCACTAAATAACTCTTCAGGATATAACAGTGGTAGAATTACTACCACGGAAAATACTAACTCTCCTACAGCTTCACAGATGCACAACACGGACGATGCATTGGCTGGAGTCAATGTAATGTCTGAAGAAGGAAATTTGTTGCAAGCTAATTTACGACCTTCGGTAGGTCCTACATGTAAAAACACACTATTGGCTACTGTTGAAGACAAGACAAACAGGACACCAGAAACACCTCTAGTCCACGGACAGGATTCCACGCAATCAAATTCCCTTAAACTTTGGGAAGAACAATTGGGAGATCATTCCCAGCAGGCATCGCCTGTTAGGGAACAAGAACAAAAATGTTTATCTGTGTCAGACTCTTGCAGGAGCAATGAAAATGACAGTGGATTATCTTATCAGCGGTTATCGTCGGATAGCACTATAGGTCCAGCGTCGCCGAGCACGAGTGTCTGGGCTGATCATTCGTATTCAAGATGGTATACTTCCACGCCAAAACCCGCGAAGATGATTGAAAGTCATAATAGGGTATTGGATATTAGCCGTATCGAGAAAAAAGTAGAAACTCAGGCGCTGGACACAATCTGGAAAAGTTCAACTGCTGAGTGGCCTTCACCGAATGTAACCAAGGAGACGAAAAACGCTCACGGAACAATGCCCCAAACAGAGGGCAGTAGTATGCCCACGAAATGTTGCACTCCAGATTACACAATATCTGCTCATAGTACAAGGCAGCTAACAAAGCAGGATACAGAACAATCGTCTTCAGCGGTTGATAATAGTCAGAAATTTTCGAAAAATGTTTCGCTACGTACATCAGGATATCAAAGATCGTCTTCAACAGAGACAAATGATGATGACATCGATGTCGATTGTGAAGAAGACTCGAAAGATTCTTCAGAAATGCCACCCTACTCAGAAAGACAGATAATTCCGACTATATGCGAAGAAAACAGTGATCACGACGACGACAAGAGCTTGCTTCGGCTAAAGCACGCCCAAGAGTACAATTTCTGTACTTCCGCTGAAGAAACTGCCACGGCGTCCTCATCGGGAAGTGATATCGACGACAGTGACGGAAACGAAGCTAGCGATGGCTCCACTACTCTGAGTGACATCACTGGTGAGCAGTCTTCGTCAGCGCTGAAGGTGGTGCAGATGTTGGCCGACATTAAAAAGGAGCAGCCGTCGGATGCTGAGCAGCCAGGCATCGAACAGCTTTTATGGCTAGGTACGAGACACTCATTCAGTAGTGGCCCAACTTGCCACAACATCAACAATTCTTCTTCCCACTACGATCGTACCGGAGAAAAGACATCTACATTTAGAGAGGAGGCACCGGCTACTAGTGTTAAGACAGTCTCGATATCTGGAAGGCCACAGGGTCCAAAAAGTAACTCACAACGGAAAGTAGTAGATGGTGTGTTTCATCGTGTGGATGTAAAGCACGACAAGGAAGAGTCTATAGTCAATGATATAAGAACCTCCATGGGACCACAGAGAGAAACTATAGATCTTGGCTGTGTAGATGAACCCCTTGTTAGTGATCATATCTTTTGTAAGAGACCTAACGATGGTCGAATAGAAAGACGAGGCAGTGATACAGACAGTTCCTGTGGTGCTTTGCGTCGTTCCAACAGTTGTGATAGCTGCAGCAGTAACAGTAGCAGTAGTAGCAGCAGCAGCAGCAATTGTAATACGAGTGATAGCAGCACCAACAGCAGTACCGGTAGCAACAACAGTAGAAGCAGTAAGGCTAGTGCAACATCAGTGGCGAGTACCAATAGTGAATCTAGTACCAGTTGTAAAATCGACACATCAAACAGCAGCTCTGACAGTATCTCGAGTTCCAAAACAAATACAAGCAGCAGTGTTACCACAGAAAGCACACGCAGCAACAGCAACTACAAAACGATTATTCGCCAAAGGCAACTCTCTAGCACTGAAAGATCGAAAGATGAAAATACTAAAAGAAGCCATAACATTAGCAGTAGCAGTTACAGCAATAGCGACGATGATGGAAACGAAACGTGGGGAAAGAATAAATTTTCAGGAAAATTCAATGATTATGGAAAGTGTGTTAAGAGGAAGAACAGTAGCCGAATTCCTGCCAGCGGAAAGAGTGGTTCAGTAGACGGCAGAAATGTTAGTGGAGAACAACTGGGTACTTCAAGTATTAGGAATAAAGACTAGCTCTAGTAGCAAGAGTACCACAACAAAGGAGAGTGAAGACAGTAGCATTAGTAGTAAGAAGTCGCACTAGATAATCATCAGGGCCGAAAGCACAGATGCTAGTAAGAACAGTTGCGTTGTGTGAAAGAGGAATGATATCGAACTAAGGAAAGTGGACAAGAACGAGAGATATATCAGGAGAATTGGCATTGGGAGGATGGATATGCAGTAAAAGTACTGCCATAAAGATTGTTCCAATTGGAAACGGTTTGAAGACCAAACGTAGAAGCAATGACATGAGTAGATTTATAGAGGTAACGTAGGATATATAGCGCATTATGGACTGAAAACACTGTATGGACAAGAGAAGAAAGTGCAGTTGTGACGTGATTGGAAATGGTTACATGGTTGATGAAGTGCGAGAGTACATTGCAGTCAGTATCTGAAAAAAATCTGTAGCAAACTAGTACATAGAGCAAATTTCAGTGCAAAATATGCAGCTGGACTGTAGTGCATGAAGAAATTCAGCAGTAATTGACGATAAGGTAGGTTACCTTGTGGAAGGTATAACAGGAAGTTAGAGCATAATCGAAAGCTGCGTTAATAGTAGCATGTGAAGTAAGCGTGGTTAAAGATAAGAGAAAGCCTTGCTAAGGCAGCTGTAGAGCACCAAGCAATTACAAAAGTTTAAGAATGACGTTAGCAGGCACTAAAATGATGAAATAAGAGGACGAAATGTATAAGAGTAACAGCATGGGTTAACTGGATGCCACCGAAGAAAGGTACTCCTCTCAGATTGACTCAATGCTTCAAGCAGTTGGGCATACGCATTCAGTATCTTCTAATGTTGGTTTAGTTTAATTAAAGTCTGATAAGTGTGCAGGCCACACAGCTAGGGAGCGAGCATCACAGGTGCTTCAACAAAGCTGTTTCTTTCGAAGACGTTTTCAGAACTTAGGTTTAAGACTGTGGTGAATTTTTTTGCATCAGGGTTTGCATGTTTTGGATAGCCGCAGACGTGAAAAAGAAGTGTAGTGAGCGGTGGCGATCTATACAGAGAATGTGACTTACTTAATACTATTTTGTTAGTAAATATTGCATTGTGTTACTCGTTTATCAGTACAGTGTTACATAATTTTTGTCAGAATTGTTACTGAATATAGGCACATTAAAGAGTTGCTTTTGTGGTATTGATTATTCCTTTCTTTCCATGAACCCTTCGGATTTTGGACGGTGAATCTTAAAATTTTAAGCCAGTCAAATTGCAGAAGCTGCATTGCAACAAGAGAAATCGGCAAGAAGTAGAATATCTTGTTCAATGTTTCCTTTTAATGAACACTAAACATTTAAGCAATGGCAAAGGCTACGAATGTCACAGCATTACTTCGGAGTATATAGAAAGATATTTCCATACTCAAGTGTTTCTTGAAACCTAACTATTAACGATAGAATAGCATTTTCAGTTATTAGGCTATGGAGCTACAAAAAATGAGAAATTATAGCAACACCGGTCTGTTGTTCCGGGAGGAAGACCTGCATCAAAGCTGACGTGTTTAACACACTTCATAACGTAAAGTTAATGCCCTACATATGCAAAAATTTGTTTAACTACAGATGTATGTACAAGGCGTTTACTTTCGGATGCAGTGTTAGAGTGCAGTAATTTCAGTACTAACATTAATTCCTGGAAAGTAGTACAAAAGAACGGAAATATAAATTTTATATTAGTGTTTCTAGTATGATACATTAAGAGCCACATATAATTAACAATTATCATTCGCTAATCGATAAATTGTTTCTCATATTTCGCTATTTCCGTCACTTAAGTAAAACGTGTGTTGCTAATGTAAACAGTGGAACACTAAAAACCACTGAATTAAAGATCTGATGCAGAACTGTTTCATAATATCCAGTAAACTGTAGATTTGTTAGATCATATTTTGTCATCTGAAAACAAGGCAGTCTGGGTTCTAACAATGAACCCTTATGGTGCAAGGTCGCAAGTTCAGTCTTTAGTAAAGCTTATTTGAAAGTGTTGTTGACAATTATGGCAAGAAAAATATTAGCTGCTAATGACTCACCATATACATCAGGAGGTTGATAGAAAATGAGTATCCAGGAGGTGCAGAGAACAAACTTCTGTGGATGTACGTATTACACTTCACAAAATGGACTCAACATTCAAGAAATGTTCAAAACAACCACTAACTTGCACCAAGCACACCTAACGAAAATGGTAAGCCACAATCATCACAAAGTTTCGCACCATAAAGATCAATTACGAAGTCCTTGAGATTTGTAAACCGTGCAGCACATTCAGCTAGGTAACCCCTCTTAAAGAATGCTTTTAGAATCATATTGGTGTAACGGGGTGATGAGAACTGATGTAATGTGATGGCATGCAACAGAAAGTGAAACAGTCTGTCGTGGAACTTATCGTGAAACTGGCTACCCTTTAAGGTGTAGCAGCAGATAGCGCCATAATGTTTTATAGGCCATCCAGAGACTGAATATCTAGTGGTTCCAGCTGGTATAACTTGCAATGTCACACGTTTCCCAGGAGGGATAGTTTGCTCTAAAGGAGTATGACTTTTATATGCAGACTAGGAACCAACTATCGGCCAAGAACAGTGCACATACCATATCTGTAATTTTCTTACGTCCATTGATCCACTTCTACTTGCTGTGTAACCGAGCGAGGCGGAGCAGTGGCTAGAAACTGGACTCGCATTCGGGAGTACGACGGTTCAATCCCGTGTCCGGCCATCCAGATTTAGGTTTTCCGTGATTTCCCTAAGTCTCTCCAGGCAAATGCCGGGATGGTTCCTTCCAAAGGGCACGGCCTACTTCCTTCCCCGTCCTTCCCTAATCCGATGAGACCGATGACCTCGCTGTCTGGTCTCCTTCCCCAAAACAACTCATCTTGCTGTGTCGTAAATGCACCCTACTGCCCTTGCATGATCACGCACATGAGAGAGAATCGTAGGGGGCAGAGCGCCTCTATCTTCTCGCAGCACAATAAATAACTTTCCAACCAATTTACCATCCAGATTAACAGTCAACGTAATTGTATACGAATTCGTTAAGGCATTGATGTTAGCTGATCTTGTTAAAACACTCTTGATACCTCTAATTTCCAGGGTTCCTTTCATATGAATTTCTTCTTCAAATGCCGGTTGGTCGGAGATGAACACACATTCCTTATTGAACAATGGAATAAGTTTGTGTGTCTCATCTACAAATTTTCAGGCCAATTACGTAGTTTTCTCTGCATCGCAAAATTGACGCTTTAATTTCATCTTAAGTCCTCTAGTTCTGTAACACCGTCTGAAGTTACACAACCATCTACTGCTTCCCTTGAAATCATTGTAAACCATGTAGAACACAATTTGATGTGCATAACGTAGGTCACTTTCACGCGGGTGCTATAAATTCTATAAAGTGTCCTTGATAGGCGCAAACGCCAGTTTTTGTAACAAATGTACCTTGTCCTCTCTTGAATATCCGTAGTTTTCTTCTACACTACGCGTCAAATTGCTGTGGACTTCATCGAAATCTGTTCATAATTTTGTTTTACTATGCTATGAATGATCTTCCATGTACGTAATTACGTTTAGTACCCGCTTCTTGGACGATGATGATCCTTAACTACGTTTCATTAGAGACGGGGTTTGTGGTTCCCTGTCCGACAAGGATGAGGAACTACATGGCTCGACATCTGTCTCAATATCACTTTCGCTTGTTGAGCACGTATATCGTGCACTGTCCGGGCAGTGGAGCGTATACAACACACATTCCAATGACTCATCTTACAAAAATGCTAATCTCATCTGCCACTTCTCACTCTGCGAATTTCCTTGCATTCCTTCAGCAACTGTCGTTTTAGATATAATGCAATCTTTGCTTTGTTTATCGTTTCCATTGCTTTCTGTCAACACCACTAGCACTGTAGCAGTGTTGTGAATTACTCGTCGACTAAGCAGTTAAACTACTATCGGCAGCCGGCCGGGGAGGCCGAGCGGTTCTAGGCGCTACAGTTGGGAACGGCGCGACCGCTGCGGTCGCAGGCTCGAATCCTGCCTCGGGCATGGATGTGTGTGATGCCCTTAGGTTAGTTAGGTTTAAGTAGTTGTAAGTTCTAGGGGACTGATGACCACAGAATTTAAGTCCCATAGTGCTAAGAGCCATTTAAACCATTTTACTATCGGCAGCCTCAAGCTGTGCTTACCATTGGATACCTCCAGCACCGCCCCACGTTGCCATTAGCAACCAATATTGTAGTTGCACGGTAGACAATATGTGGGGCGTCGAATGCCGTAGACATCATTGGCTTTGTGAGCTCGCACTCAGAAAGCTCATTGCAAGTAAAAACAAATAAGAGATGAACCCAAACTGCGACAACATTTAACAGATTTGCTGTTGCGATGGCTTGATTGTTTCTTGTCATTGTGCACGTAGTATGTGCAAGTGCGTACATTGTCTTGTCTGGTGTTCTAAATACTCAGGAATTCCTTAAAGAATTCGGTCACCGTTTGCAGTAGTGGATCGGACCCGCAAATATTTGGTTTCGGTCTGCCGTGATAATCCTTATCTTGTCAGTAATGCGTGGAGCTGTAAAAGAGGCTGTCCAACTAACATCACTGAATCAACAAATACTCGAATGTCTGTTCAACTTAATTATCAGCCAATATCGTAAACGACAGTTCAGATTTACATTTTTTAGAACACTGGATTAATATTAAAACTGTCAGAGCAGGCAATATTACCTGTGGCAGATCATCACCGAAGGACCAAATCAACCCATAACGTAACTCCGCACAGTGAAGAAGCCAGTCGTGCAGTGTCTTCCACAGCGCTGTTCCACGGGCGGAGGTCGCCTCTGGAGCGGAACCAGCACCGAGTTGGGTTGTTTTGGGGAAGGAGACCAGACAGCGAGGTCATCGGTCACATCGGATTAGGGAAGGATGGGGAAGGAAGTCGGCCGTGCCCTTTCAAAGGAACCATCCCGGCATTTGCCTGGAGCGATTTAGGGTTTTTTGATTCAGAGAGAAAAGGTAAAATGTTTCAGATAGCCCTTGGCATATCGACCATTTGTATACGCATCGGAAGATACTCTAGCTAACACACAGCACAGGATCAAAATTTAAACATAACACATTTCCTCTAGTCCAGGAAAATTCAGCAAATATTTTTCTTTTTCTTCCCATTATGTCTGGTCCGAGGTGGGCCTGAGGCGGTTTATAAGAACACCATTTGTTCATGGGCGGTTCGTGAGAAGACCACAAAAATAGCTTTTTAGCTGTTTTTTCCAACGTGTGGCGCAATTATCTAAATAACTAATCAAGCAAATAACTCATGTTCTTTAGACATTTATCTGGGAAAAATTACTTCCCAGTTTTCGAAAAGCTTCATCGGTTAACAAGACACATCCAAAAAAAACATAATTTTAGTGTACAGTACCAATTGTGGGGACGACCACTTTTATAATTAATATTAGCGGAAAATCGTCGAAATTCTCGCCGTATGTTCTTAAGATGATAATCTGGGGAAATCTTGAAACTCTTTTCGATATCATTATCCGTTTAGAAGATCCAGAGGCTCAAAGTTACCGTACTTACGCATTTAAAACTTACTCCTAATATAACGGGCACTTCACTTTGTCTTGGAAAGGAAATTATTCGATGGTGCCACCTCGCGCCTCAAGCACCTTACAAAAAATTGTTTTGTCGTACGAAATTCTTTGTACTTGCAAATCAAACCTCATTTTTTGGTATACTGTAGATGTAGCCTACAACTGTTGTGCGTTTTTATGTAAAGTAGTGTAGAGTGAACTTGGGATGGTGGGACTCTGCACTCATATTAAAAACTACAGGAGGCATTTATTTTGATGCGTGGTTACTTAACACCGTACATTTTTAGTATCGCTTTAAAACCTTTTGCTTTTGTAGCTCAGGTGGCGGTTTTAAAATTTTTTGAATTTAACGTAGGACTCAATTTGTATTTGGACGAGACGAACGACAGTTCCAATTTGAACGAAAGGGAAGTCTATTCTGCGTTCTCGGAAAAGCTCTCCGGCTTTGGATTTATCGCAGGATAAAAGCCTCCCTACTTTCGAGATATGTAAATTTGCATAAAACTGTGAAATTATGCCGGCAAAGGAAAATTTTGTATTTTTTTACTGGATATACTCGTCACAAATCACGGTAAATTTTGTCTGCAATGGAATTTTATGCTGGTATATCTCTCACAGATCAACGTAAATCGCGTCTGCAGCGAAAAATTTTGTTGCTTGTACAGATACAGCCGTCACAATCGCCGTAAATCGCATACTTGACGAAGACGAATGCTAAATGCAATCAACCATTTTAAAAATCATTTTTAATTATAGTTGTCTGTGTAAAAGTTACTTGCATTTCAGTTCTGACTTCAACCGTGAATAATGGGTATAAATGACAAGACAGATGCGTGAAATTTTCATTACGTGGCTAATATTTTGACATCGTACTACTACCAGGTACTCAGGTATACACAGTGGTGCTGCAGTATAAGAAAATGGGTTGCAACGGGTCCTAACATGTCTGAAAAATCTTAAAATTGCTACCCAAAATTATGTGAAACTGGAACGGTTGAAAATTTAGTAAAATATTTATGGAACAGTTTTACTCTTTCAAGAAATCATGAGCCAGGCGTTTTCGATGGGTAAAGTATCCAGAAAAAATGTAAAGCAAACAGTTTTGTGTGAACCTTCTATTTTACATACTTAGTTGTTTATATGGGTCAAAGTATATAAATATGTACTTTCAGAACTCTACTGACCTTCATTTTACATAAGCAGCACACTGAGCTGTAGCACAGGAAAGAAGGGAACCAGCAAAAACATCCTACTGTTGAAACACAAGAAAGGAGAGTATGCTCCTCTTCAAAATCCTCTGACAGAGGATTGGGGAACCAGTAGCCTCAAGCCTCGTTCCGCCTTCCTCACCAAAACGCGTGGAATGCTAATATTTTTGTGCTGAAAGAAAGTAACAGAGAGATTGATGGGCAGGCTCGCAACAATCCTCTCTGATATCGATTAACAGTCACTAATTTTAACATACATGTTGTCCTACTGTAATTTCTGGCCACTCTGCATATCAATAAATCTGCTGTAATCGAGTCTCCCCACTTTGTATTAATTTGTTTCTCAGTTTTGGTGTATTTTTTAAAAAGAAATCTGGTGCTGCTGTAAACCTAGTGTAGTTCATAGCACTGAAATGTTCGAGTGTACATAATATTGTTTCACCATTTTTTCCACTTTCATTGCTCTATAATTGCTAGGTAGTTCATTTTCTTTCAGCCCTCCTCCCCTCCTATCAGCAAACTCTAACACATTGGTAAAGGCGAGGGCGCATTTTGGAACAAAATCTTAATGGGTACAGGGAAAAAAAGTGTGAAACCTCCGCCCCCCCCCCCCCCCCCCGGGATTTTTGAGCTGCCGAGGTGTGTTGGAGACGGCGGCAGTGGAAAAAAAAGACAAAAGGAGACAGTACAAGTGAGAGAGGAGACAGCGACAATGGGATAGAAACAAACAAATAGGCATGGACAGTGGCAGAGAAAGGGAGGCGCGTAGGTGTCTGCCAGGTCGTGGATCAACTTTCTCCGACCGCCCTGTGCCTGCATGTTAAAACATTTGCCCAGTTTCCCCTATACCCATGTGCAACGAAGAAAGATTTTTTTCATACAGATAAAACGTATCTTAGACCAAGGCCGGATACAGTGGTGGACCAAATTTGAACCATCAGTCTTATTTCATTATTGATTCAAGACATTTGCTATATTCACACTCACAAGTCACTAATCTACTCCTTGATGGCATTTGTAATCAACAAAATAAAATCTCTTCGAAACTAAATGTGATATTCACAATAACAACACAAGGCAGAAGCAAAGTTTTCACAAAGACTGGGACATGAATGTGAGCTCTGCCACTCCCCACTGTTGCTTCTTTTCGTAACTGCCAATGAGAGATGATAAATGCACGTTATTGTCACAATATTTCCATTATCGTCGCCAGCTGCCGCCAGTATAGAAGCATACCGAGACAGTAATAAACTGGAGAAATACCTGTCGTTGATCTGTACATGAGGTAATGCTGCACTTGCTTCTTGTGTCAGATGTACAGACCACTCATGTTCGACGTTAGTGCTGTGGCTGTCACTTTGTTAATAGATTGTAAAGACTGGTAGGTGGGCGATAATGTCTAGGCTTCTTTTAAGTGGCTTTTTCAACTTTTTAAGTAAATCGATCAATGACATTGATTAATCATATCATAATCGTTATAGTGCAGAAGCGCTGTAACAAATGTATCTGAAAAAGACCTGCACAGAATCGTGGTTTGGGGAGGCCTTAGTATTCCTATTCCAGCCAGGAACACAGGGTGAATATGTGATGTACAGGGTGCATAGTTTCTAGTTTATCCCTAGACCAGTGGCCATTTGTGTAGCCATTCGAACAGCCGTTTTACTGTAGCTATGTTGCAGTATATCAGCTATGGTTTGAACAATGAACTGGAGATGGCACCCAGACAAATTGTGCACTCAGTTATTTTCCATACAGTACACAGAGTTATCCATGCTGTAATAAGAATTTATAATAAGCTCCACTGGATGTAACAAAGTACATTGACAATCCTCGTGTATCCAAGAGGAAACTGAAACAATTCCTCATAAACTATACTGTACATAATTTAAATGAATGTCTACAAATATAAAATTTCTATAAGATGGGTTGTATTATTAATGATGTAACTTGTATGTCAATGTATGTAATATTGTGTATCTTGTTTTAGATATTGTTTACAGCACGTTAAAAAAACTTGAACGTAATTTTGTTTCTCTCATATTTATGTTGTTTACAGTATTGTTTGCTTTCGTCTTTTTTGGCCATATAATGTTGTATTCTTTGGCTTGCCCTACATTACAGTACAATCTTCGTACATGTGTAATTTTACAGGACCAAATAAAATCAGATCAAATCGACATGTATTTACTAGCGAAAATATATTCATAGAAACACATCAAACAATATTTAAAATGGAATACATGGGGCCTGTTTACTTGACCCATTATGTTTGATTTCCTTCGTAGCAACTGTATTTTCTCCTTCAGTAGAGCTTAATATAGCCTTTCATAAATAGTTATATAATGAAAATTGCTTCATCAATTTATATTCTTATTTATACAGAGTTTAGGCGTCAGCTCTGTTCTCTTACTGTTGTAGCGACCGTTACACATGGTGTGGTCGGGCACATTAGCTCTGATCACGCCATCCAGAGGTGCAATTGTGGCGCGAGTTGATTGGCTGTGCGGTAACAAATGAATGGTGTCAATCGCAAAGTTTTGTGTGGGTAATGCTCCTTTCACAATAATTCCCGCATACGTGACGTCATTTTGACGCCATGTGCAATATCGACAACCACTTGATCGGCTATCGAGTTTGTGACAAGGAAGATCGTGAATGTTATTGCTCCTCGATTCACTAGCACTAATTTAAGCTGTCCTCTTAGGTTGCTGCCTAACCACAAACTCGGAAATCGTGAAATATTTGGAAAGAGAGACAAATAATATTGCAGTTACTGTGAAGCAGGAATCATTTTTCGCTTTCATTAATATGGTCTCTCTGTATGGAAGAACACTCAATGGCAACAATGTTTTGCAGTCAATTTCCAAGAAATGGTGCACATTGAGATCGTGGTTTCGCTGCATGCACATTGAAGTAGCAGCCTCACTGCGAGCTATATACAGTATGTCGAGGGGTCGACTCTCGACATGTTAACAAGAGCGATGACAAAAGACGAGTGTTGGAAACAGAAATTCATTAAAAGAGCGAGAGAAAAAGCACTTTTTCTTTGATGGGAATTAATTATAGAAATGAACAAAGCAGTTACGTCACATACCGTCACAGTAGTGTGTGTGTGTGTGTGTGTGTGTGTGTGTGTGTGTGTGTGTGTGTGTGTGCTGTGTAGGCAATGGGCAGCATTCTTTTTTCCATAACATGCTTTTGACATGTCTTTTACGAAAATTGGCTGAGTCTCGTAGGAGAGAGATTTGTCAGTTGCGAAAATATAAAAACTGAAATACGTACAGCTCGCTCGATTCTAGTGTCTCCCCTCTTCCTTGACAGACAATTAAAGTGACTCCCAGAGAAGCTCAATGCCAATGGCCTTGCCACAGTGGTAACACCAGTTCCCGTCAGATCACAGAAGTTAAGCACTGTCGGGCTGGGCTACACTTGGATGGGTGACCATCCGGTCTGCCGAGCGCTGTTGGCAAGCGGGGTTTACTCGGCCCTTGTGAGGCAAACTGAGGAACTACTTTATTGAGTAGTAGCGGCTCCGGTCTCGGAAACTGACATACGGCTGGCAGAGCTGTGTGTTGACCACATGCCCCTCCATATCCGCATCCAGTGAGGCCTATGGGCTGAAGATAACATGGCGGCCAGTCGGTATCGTTGGGCCTTCATGGCCTGTTCCGGAGGATTTTATTTTTAGAGAAGCTCAATGTTCTGTGTGTGCACTGATAGTCAGATGATACCAATTCTAGTGAATGACTGAGGAGGTCTTAATCAGTTCCCATGTTTTCCAGTGTTTTCTTTGATTGGTCACCATAGGTGATCTCTCTTCTACCTGGTAAAATGAAATGTTTAAGAGGACATTGTACATGGAATTTACCATTTTCCGTTTTCTACTCCATAATGTACTTTCCTGATAATTTTGGTATATAATACATGAAAATCAGACAATTGTGAGACCTTCAAATAGTATTTTGAATGTTGACATGGTAGGAACTATGAAAGACTGAAGGATCGAGAGTAGCTAGGGGTAAGATTTGGACAGAACACAGCTAAAGGATGGCGGGCACTAGATGTGCCTCATGTATGTGAAACAGAGTTAGCTGCTCTGCAAATGACAAAAGAAGCAAGAAAGAAAAGGAAGAGGCAAGCACTGGGCTGTTGTGACACTGAAGAAGACACAGTCTGTGGTCCAGGGCAATTCTAGTACATAAAAGATGCAGAAATGTAAGAGTCTGTATAAGAATTTGTAATAAGAAAAGTTTTAAACCTCAACATCTCAGAATTACATTTTTTGCAATAAAAGACCCGTTTTCTAGAAAAGTACTGAAGGTAGAGACATGAAATTTTCACAGCATGCCAAGTATGAGATTCAACACACATGGAACTAGAATAATTAAAATATCCTGAGTTGTTTTGTTTTTATGTTCATTTATTTACAAAATTCTCTCAAAAAATTGACTGAAAAAAAAATGCCCCACAGTACAATTTTAGTAATAATTCTAGTTCAGTGTATCTAGAAAGGTGCATTCAATAATTGTGAAAGTTGAGAGTTAGTGTCTTAAAATGTTTCCAAGATAATAGGTGACAAAATTCGATAATTTAACATTGGCTGTGTACGACATACGATGTCTCCTTAATTTGAGGTGCTAACGTTTTCTTTCTCCTGGAATACACGCGAAAAATAAGCACTTTCTCGACTCCGCTCGATTCCGCCAGAAGCCTAGACAAGTTATTTCATTCTTAAGTAATCGTCATCTTCCATACTCCATGGTGGCGATGTTGGATCTACTTCTACAATTTTATTTTGACATCATTGGCGACACGATCATAAGTAACATTAACACAACACAACACACCTCCCTATGTATGCAGCCTGCAACGAGTATGGTGCTCTAGTCAACGCCTAATTTTATTCTGTCAAACCACGTATTCTTTGTTTTACAACTTCCCTTCCTACATTTTTTTATATACGAGATGGAAAGAAAAATTAACTTTCACTGTAATCTACGACAGCGTTATAGAATTTTCGGAGTCACAATGAATGCAGTTTCTCGTTCTGCGATTGGAAGCAGAATTCTAGACATTTTTCGGTATCACTCAGACAGGGTACCAACTGCTTCCACGTAAGAGAATTCAACATGGCCATTCGACTTACTCTCACTCGTCATTTTACTACTCTCAAGCGACCTTCCGTTGTCAAAGCAGAAAACAGCATTCGTATTTCCCACTTCGAGAGTCGAGCGTTCGATATATATCGCTTGTAGTGAGACCACAACTTAAATGTGCACCGTTTCTTGGAAATTGCAATATTTGCAAACAAAGCGATAATATAATCAGATGATTGAGCACTTAAGATTGCAGTGCATATAAGTAGTTCCGTCCTCAGTATACTACCTTGCTTATGTTGACACCACAGACATGCCTGTGATAGACGCCTGCGTTGAACAACTATGAAACAACTATACGCGACGCGGGATTTCAACTTCCTTAACTGCGAATGTGTGCGTATTGTTATGTTGTAAGTGCACTGCAAGAGAAGAAATTTTCTCATACGAGCAATTTACTTTTTTATTCGAAAAGATGTATTTGCTCTTTTAATAATGTGACTGACGGTAATGCTGTTTCGTTTCGTCAGATACATAGCGTTCAGTGCACTGGGAAGACATAGGCAGAATACATTTACGCTCCGACATTGGATTACTTTTAATCGTATTCGTACTGTTTGAGCACTTCTGTTTCCTAGTTTCCTTATTTTACAGAATCGTAGATAGTAAGGTTGCGATCAGTTTTTTGTAACAACAAAACTTTTAATCGCCTAATGTTTTATACGACAGTTTGCATTGTTGTCGGACGTGTTGAACGAAACGATTTTCTACTTGTTAATTTAGGAATCTGAGCAGAAAGGCTTCCAGTCAGTTCAGAAGAATAATGGAAAAGAAACAAGTTAAGGTGAGATTACGAAACTACAGTTTCGCACTGCAGTGTAGTCATTTTTTTGTGCAGCTATTATAGTGGAACAGTATATTTTTTCCCTTCTTACTCCATATTGGTGACAATAACATATTTAACATACTTCATCATATTTATCCACAAACTCCTTCAAACGTTGCATGCTGAGGCTAGCACGTTTTATTTATTGTATGAAATTGCATAAATAATTTTGGTAAAGTTACATTACTTGTAACTTTCACTATTTTTTGCTGTACTCTTCGTGTGTTAATAATCAAACAATATTATTTGTATTTTAAAAGTGATATTGTAGCATTCCATTTAACTGCCTTCTTGCCATTATGACTTTAAAGAATATCAGTAAAGATTTGTTCTGTTTCAGAATACTTGTTATTTCTAGATATAGTGTGTAAGAACTCTATGATGACTTGTGTGTCGTTTGTAATACTGAGTTTGAGTTACAGCTGTTGAGAGATTACCTACAGTTTAACCACTCAGTAAGATATGCTTTAATCTTCTTCTTTAAGGTTCTTTTCCTCACATTGTATTTGCATAACATATGTGTTGTTTGTTACATTGAAAGAACTTATTACACAACTGAACAGAATAATTACAGTATCTACATTGTTATGAATCAGATAATTATTTCTTTTTGTTAACTTCTCCCTTTGCATTACACTCTGTAAACTTTTCCTAGAGCAGTCAACTCTCAGATTCTTGAAGGTGGATAATGTTGACTGTTTGTAACTTAAAGTACACTATTTTTTGGGGAATAGCAATTTATCATATCCTTACACTGTTAGTAGATAGTAAACATTGTGACATGTAATGTGTCAGTCGAACAAATGATTGCATTGTATGGCTACATGCTGGTCTTTTACAGCTTTACAATTTACCACTATCCCTGTTCAAGAATTTGCTTATGATAAGAAATAAGTTGTCAAGGAGGAACAATTTTGATCTGTATTTAAAAATGTGTGCTATCAGTCAGTTATTTCCTTACGCAAATTAGGTAAGAGTTTTATAGCTGTGTGTTTGCTCATTTTATGATACACTTAGATTCTGTAGAGGGCAGTACATATCGTTTATCGTATGAATATTGTGTTTCAGTCATTTCTCGCCAACTGATGTTGTGCACCCTCCTCTTTTTGCCCCTCACCTTAGCGTCTCAGCTTTTGTTAAAGTTACCAAACGTAATTCCATGAACTTTTAGCTTTCAATATGCAACACTGTAGGTGTTACACTCATTTAAGTGATGAGGCTGATCAAAAAGCCATTAGTAACACTCCAAATATTTTGTAATTTGACTAAAGATTACAAATCTTAGTAGTTAAAAGGTGTCTTCCTTTGACTTGCTGCATCAACTCACTGCTGAGTGTGGTACAGTAATGAACTTCAATTGCAGAAACTACAGTTGTAGTGTTTGGTTCCTATTGTCACTCAAAGTGGTGAAAAAATTGTCATATCAAATATTTTCCAAAGTTAGGCCATTAATTTATCCTAAACAAAACACTCCAGGAAGACTCCTTCCAGCTTACTTCGTGACATTCTATGTGTAGTTAAATTTGATTCCTCTGTTCCCTTCACTTTTTTTGGTAGTTTTCAAGTAAAAAAATTTGTAATTGTGATGAAGTAACCTCATCAAGGATTTTCTTTTCTTTTCTTATACATTCTTAATGTGGTATTTGTGGTCTTCAGTCCAGAGACTGGTTTGATGCAGCTCTCCATGCTACTCTGTCCTGTGCAAGCTTCATCTCCGAGTAACTACTGTAACCTACATCCTTCTGAATCTGCTTAGTATATTCATCTCTTGGTCTCCCTCTATGATTTTTACCCTCCACACTTCTCTCCAGTACTGAACTGGCGATTCCTTGATGCCTCAGAATATGTCCTATCAGTTGATCCCTTCTTCTAGTCAAGTTGTGCCACAAATTCCTTTTCTCCCCAATTCTGGTCGGTACCTCCTCATTAGTTACATGGTCAACCTATCTAATCTTCAGCATTATTCTGTAGCACCACATTTTGAAAGTTTCTATTCTCTTCTATGTATTGTTCATGTTTCACTTCCATACATGGCTACACTCCATACAAATACTTTCAGAAAGGACTTCCTGACACTTAAATCTATACTCGATGTTAACAAATTTCTCTTCATTAGAAACGCTTTCCCTGCCATAGCCAGTCTACATTTTATATCATCTCTACTTTGACCATCATCAGTTATTTTGCTACCCAAATAGCAAAACTCATCTACTACTTTAAGTGTCTCATTTCCTAATCTGATTTCATCATCACCTGATTTAATTCAACTACATTCCATTATCCTCGTTTTACTCTTTGTGATATTCATCTTATATCCCTCCTTTCAAGACACTGTCTATTCTGTTCAACTGCTCTTCCGAGTCATTTCCTGTCTCTGACAGAATTACAATTTCGTTGGCAAACCTCAAAGTTTTTATTTCTTCTCCCTGGATTTTAATTCCTACTCCAAATTTTTCTTTTGTTTCCTGTACTGCTTGCTTAATATACAGACTGAGTAAGATCGGGGATAGGCTAAACCCTGTCTCACTTCCTTTGCAACCACTGCTTCCCTTTCATGCCCCTTGACTCTTATAACTGCCATCTGATTTTTGTACAAATTGTAAATAGCCTTTCATTTCCTGTGTTTTACCCCTGCCACCTTCAGAATTTGAAATAGAATATTCCAGTCTACATTGTGTAAAGCTTTCTTTAAGTCTACAAATGCTATAAATGTAGGTTTGCCTTTCCTTAATCTATCTTCTAAGATAAATCGTAGGGTCAGTATTGCCTCGCTTTTTCCATTTCTATGGAATCCAAACTGATCTTCCCCAAGGTCGGCTTCTACCAGTTTTTCCATTCATCTGTAAAGAATTCGTGTTAGTATTTTGCAGCCATGTCTTATTTAACTGACACCTTTCAGCACGTGCTTTGGGATTGGAATTGTATTCTTCTTGAAGTCTGATGGTATTTCGACCGTCTCATACATCTTAGTCACCAGATGGTAGAGTTTTTCCATGCGTGGCAAGCTCTGAGCTCTTGATATTCATAGAGGTGGTTGTCTTTTCTCCAAAGATCTCCTTGATTTTCCTTTAGGCAGGATCTATGTTACTCCTAGTGACATATGCTTCTACATTCTTGCATTTGTCCTTTAGCCATCCCTGCGTAGTCATTTTGCGCTTCCTGTCGATCTCATTTTTGAGACGTTTGTATTCCTTTTTGCCTGCTTCATTTTTATATTTTCTTCTTTCATAAATTAAAGTCAGTATCTCTTCTGTCACCCAAGGATTTCTACTAGCCCTCACCGTTTTAACTATGTACTTGATTCTCAGCTGTCTTCACTATTTCATCTCTCAAAACTACCCATTCTTCCTCTACTTTATTTCTTTCCCCTGTTCTTGTCAATTGTTCCCTAATTCTCTCTCTGAAACTCTGTACAACCTCTGGTTCTTTCAGTTTATCCAGGTCCCACCTCCTTAAATTACTACCTTTCTGCACTTTCTTCAGTTTTAATCTGCAGTTCATAACCAATAAATTGTGGTCAGAATCCACATCTGCCCCTGGAAATGTCTTACAATTTAAAACCTAGTTCATAAATCTCTGTCTTACTGTTATCTGTCTGAAACCTTCTAGTGCCTCCAGGCCTCTTGCACATATACAACCTTCTTTGATGATTCTTAAACCAAGTGTTAGCTATGATTAAGTTATGCTCTGTGCAAAATTCTACCAGGCGACTTCCTCTTTCATTCCTTTCACCTAGTCCATATTCACCTACAACTTTTCCTTCTCTTCCTTTTCCTACTATCAAATTCCAGTCCCCCATTACTATTAAATTTTCTTCTCCCTTAACTATCTGAACAATTTCTTTTATCGCATCATCATACATTTCTTAAATCTCTTTGTCATCTGCGGAGATAGTTGGCATATAAACTTGTACTGCTGTGGTAGGTGGGCTTCGTGTCTATGTTGGCAACAATAATGTGTTTACTATGCTGTTCATAGTAGCTTACCCGTGCTCCTATTTTTTATTCATTATTAAACCAACCCCAGTATTACCCCATTTGATTTTATATTTATGACCCTGTATTCACCTGACCAGAAGTCTTGTTCTTCCTGCCACTGAACTTCAGTAATTACCACTATACCTAACTGTAACCTATCCATTTCCCTTTTTAAATTTCCTAACCTAGCTGCCCAATTAAGGGATCAGACATTCCTTGCACCGATCCGTAGAACACCATTTAGTTTTTTTTTTTTTTCTCTCCTGATTACGAAATCATCCTGAAAAGTCCCTGCCCGGAGATCTGAATGGGGGACTATTTTACCTAGCCGGAATATTTTATCCAAGAGGAAACCATCATCATTTAACTATACAGTAAAGCTGCATACCCTTGGGAAAAATTACAGCTATAGTATCCCCTTGCTTTCAGCTGTTCGCAGTACCAGCACAGCAAGGCCATTTTGGTTGATGTTACAAGGCCAGATCAGTCAATCATCCAGACTGTTGCCCCTGCAACCA
Source organism: Schistocerca nitens (assembly GCF_023898315.1). Classification (NCBI taxonomy): domain Eukaryota; kingdom Metazoa; phylum Arthropoda; class Insecta; order Orthoptera; family Acrididae; genus Schistocerca; species Schistocerca nitens. The sequence continues at coordinate 459,636,883 of NC_064620.1, read as the reverse complement.
CTGAAAAGGCTGCTGCCCCTCTTCGGGAACCACATGCTTGTCTGGCCATTCAAAAGATACCCCTCCATTGTGGTTGCACCTATGGTACGGCCGTCTGTATTGCTGAGGCATACAAGCCTCACCGCCAGTGGCTAGGTACATGGTTCATGGGGGGACGTTCATAATAACATGATTATTTTTGAGTGCTGTCTACCAATTGGTAAAATTAAATTTTAGTTTGTACCTTAAGACAAGGCAATTATTTTCAGAAAGATCCTCCATCTGAGAATTTATAATTGAGCTTTTTATAATTTCACATTTGAAAAACAAATTTATAACATGGTTTTGTGGATCATTATGTGGGTAAAAAAAAGTGTTATGAACTGCTTGTACACTGTTATAATTTTTACTGGTTGGTTGGTTTTTGGGTTTGAAGGGACCAGACTACAAAGGCCATTGGTCCCTTATAATTTTTATTATATGAAACTGTGGGTCTGTGTTCCGTACAGTACCGTTTATTGAAAATAAGTCTTCAAGTGCCTTTTCAGATTGTTCCTGCAGCATTGTATCACACATCTCATCTTAATTCGTTTCCTCATTTCTTTCCACAATATTGCCATTAAGAGTCTCATGTTTATGTAGTACATCAGTATGTACCTTCCTCATTTGTGTCTTTGCTTTGCTTGTTATTTTGTTTCCATCTGGGCTCGTGATCTTCATATAGCTTCTTTCCTCCAAACATTTCTTTACTTTTCATTTGTGTGGCATCAGCTTTATCTGTAGTCACACAAACATCCATAGCTTTGCATTTTGCTGTAGCCATTCTTGGTTTGCCACTTAACACTTCCTGCCAGTCTCATATTTTAGGTACCCATGTTCCATTTTATCTGGTTTCCTTGCTGTATTTTTATATTTTCTCGTTTCATCTCCTGTGTTACCTGAGATTTTGTGGTGGTCCTCTTCTTTTCTGCCTAGTTTATGAATAGTACTAAAACTCCTATAAACAGTATGTGCTTTGGTAATTGTTAATGCTGACTGAAATTAACATGATCATGTAGTAATATTTTAGATGTGTGAATGTTTTCAATATATGTGACATTATCTTCCCTTAGTACTAAATAGTATTGCAGTTTTTGCGTCCACCATTATATGGGCATGTGCCGTAGTCACCTATTAAATTTATCATTGTTTTGTAATGATTTAATTATCTGTTTACTAGGCCCTTGTGGATGAAATAATAAAATGCTACAAGAGCGATACTGCCACGGGACTGCAAGTCACAATACAGTTCTTTGTAAATGCTTGTTCTTCTCAAATCAGAGTTGAAGATTATGATTCAAAAGATTTTGAGAACATAATAAAAAGCATGGAAGAGGATGTTATTAAGGTTCGTATCTATGGTCTAAGATTCTGAATTTATGGTAAAACACACACACACAGAATAAGGAAGGGTAAAAACAGTAATTAGTGGATAAGAGTAAGAGGAATTGGGAATAAAATGATACTTACTAATTCCAAGAAAAATAAACCCAGTAGAAAAAAATGTTCAAATGTGTGTGAAATCTTATGGGACTTAACTGCTAAGGTCATCAGTCCCTAAGCTTACACACTACTTAACCTAAATTATCCTAAGGACAAACACACACACCCGTGCCCGAGGGAGGACTCGAACCTCCGCCGGGACCAGCCGAAACCCAGTAGATCAAGTGGACCACTGAAGAGCATGTAGTCCAACATAATTAGAGGGCCTACTCATCTCCTAATTTGTTTTCTGCCAAAATGACAAATGAAGTTAGTTGTTAGTCATTTCTAAGTAATGAAAATGTTTTTCTCAATTCCCAAATATTCCAGGAGAGATTTTCAAAGTTGTTGCCTGTTTATATAGAGAAGGAAAAAGCAGATTTGTTGGTTACCTAAGAGTGTTAAACATTTTCATTAAGGGATCCACCTAGTGGAAACATAATCAAGCATCATCACCCCTAAAGACTAGTAAATTTGAGGAATATAACTTAACAGCTGAACTGCATAGCAACATAAATTTCAACAAAGGCAGTGGTATCGTGCAGTGAGTCATTGTATTTGGAATTGTCAAATTGCCCAAGAAATAGCAGACTGAGGGTCTTTGGCAAAAAATGTGACAAAATGAATTAATGGTGGTGTACAGAAAATGCTTTCTTTTGTTATTGTGTTCAGTTCCCCTCCACCCTGCCCGAGTGTATTAAAGGCCCTACATACACACACTGACTGAGTGGAGGGTTTTGTGTGCAGCCTACTTACATCCCAACCAACTTTAGTCAATTATAGTGCTATCCTGTTCCTCTTGCTAGTTGTAAATTCCATTCACTGAGGTTATGTTAGAACAGAAAGGAAACTGTTTCAGAGGTAACAAAGCCAAGAGAAAGCTGTGGACAAAGAAACAAATTCATCCTTGCCCTTTTACTTGAGGAACTGGAAGCCAATAGTTTTAACAGTTTTCTAAGAATGGATGAAACATGCTTTTCAGAGCTGTTGAACGTCATGAAATTATTCTTAACAAAAAGGAATTCAGTCAAAAGAGAGGCTGCAAACTGCAAAGAGAGGCTCTTAACTACATTATGGTTTCTAGACGCTGGCAGAAGTTCCTAGGACCTCAAATTCAGTGCAGTTGTAGCCCTATAATTATTATTTAAAATGATTCCTGAAACCTGCAGCATGATTTATAGTGCCTGAGGAAATACAGCATTGTAGCCTAAAGAAAACTAAATAAAACAAATGATATTCACGACAACTTTATTAATTTATTTTTGTACGTAGTTTAAAAGGTACCTTCTGTATATTTAAGAAACTCATTTCAATTTATAAGCTGAAAGACTACAAATACTGGTGGCACACATCATTGATGAATACAGCAGCAGATACGTAGAAAATGCAGCGTTTAGCAACTGTTTGACCTATGAACAGGGTCAGTCTGAGAACATTTTTTTCTTGCGAGCACCATATCATCTGGCAACCATGTCACCAATTTTCTACACAAACACTACCCCCCTCCCCCACATCCCACACCCCACCGCACCTCCCACACCCCTCCCCACCATTACCCCACCCCTTGCCTTCCCTGCCTCAGATATTAGTTGCCGTTCCTTAGGCTCTTGGTACGACCTTTATAAATAAATCTATGTCTGTTGACTGTGAAAATGGGTCATTTTCATTACCAATTATGACCTGTGCACAAATCTTGCCCCAGGAGTACCTCTGGTGCCCCTCTCCCCTACCAAGCGGTTGCGTGTGTTACTGGGGCCTTAAAGGGGCCCTGACTGAAAAAAAAAATGTATGGTTTGTTCTTCAAAGCAGAAGATATGGTCAAGGCACAACTTCTTAAAACGTCTAACAATGAAGCAAGTGTGTTTTATGAATAAAAACTCTTTAACTTTGGTTTTTACACTTCATGTACGATGTGTGTTGGAAATGAAATCGTAAGTGTATTCTGTCTGTATTTCAGTTTTTTCATTTTTGATAAAACTAAAATCTAATCTGTCTCTGTTTTGACCTTTATATTTCATTTGTGAAAAGTATTAGAAATAAAACCTAAAAACCAAAATAAAGTAGGTTGATGGAAATTTATATATACTTTTACTGTCTCTGTGTGCCAAATGAAGCCATTATGGATTTGTTAAAAAATTAAACAGCATCATTTCTTGCATCTCTACTGCTATATTCTTTGCACAATGTGTCTCACAAACATCTCCAGTGAAGTGACAAAAGATGAACTTTGGTTGGGCGATTGACACTCTAGTTCTACACATGGCACAACTAGTTGGGTGAAGCGGTGATGTGTGGGCTTGGGGGAGGGGCGGTTTCGGCTATTTGGTGGTCATACCCAAATGACCGCTTGACAAGAAATTGTCAGTCGGTTGGCCAAAGCACTTACATAAGTTTCATTTGTTGGTCTGTGTGCATTTAGTGCCCTAGGCTGCCTTTCTATTGTTTAAGGTGGACTATTCCAGCATGGGCTCTCCTTACACCACACGGCATCTTGCTTATTCAGCATTGTCGTGTAATCATTAGCAGCAGTTTTGGAGTCTAATGTTGCATAAGAGAAAAGAATAGATTAAATACATGATAAACAACTTTGTTGACATTTACTTTTTAGAATCAGGGCAAAAATATTGGGCATCAACATGTTTGTGACATTAATGTGAAGGATGCTCTTCATTCTGACTTCCTGAAAAAAAGATACTTTACTGATAGTGGTGAATTGTCAGATGCATCTGAGAGAGGAGTACTGAATAATTTCATTTCCATCTTCAAGTATTTTGATCAGTTGGTGTCTTGGTTCAAAACAGCATGTTCAAGTAATTTTAAAGAAACCAGATGGCAGAAGAGTTGTTATCAATGAACAGAAGTAATCCACAAATGCTCTTATTTTGATGGACATGTCAACTACTAACTATTCTTTAAGCAGAAGTGACAAATTTGAGTTTTCAGGTGTTAATGTCTGGTGGTAACACTTGATATTATGTATATCTTAACCCATTAATGCCCAAAAAATGATGTTTTTATTATTTATTTTTTTTGCATTTGTTACTTTTACCTTTTTTGTTAAAAAAGAAGCATTTAAACTGAAAAAGCAATTCTTATCTTTCTAGTTGTAAAATAATAAAGTAACGCAATGTACAATATATGTAATGCTAAGCACTATTGAGAGCAAAATGTACATTTACCATGATTGCTGGCATATGAGTCGCACTTTTTTCCTTTGAAAATAGGCCCAAAAACTGGATGATCTTATACACCTGTAACAAGTTAATGTTGGTACCTATAAGCTCCATTTCTTCAAAATTTCTATGTTTTGGCTTGGAGCAGGCCATTGTTAGCTTTCTTGCAGATTTTGAATTTTCCAGTTGTGTAGAGTTCAGTGGATGCACATGCGCTGTCGGTAACGGTTTTTATGTTGTTCATTCAAGCTTCAGTAATTGTTGTGTTTAGTATGGAGATTCCCTTGCATCGTTCCTATATTATGGTTTCATTTCAGGGTGTATACGACCCGGGACAACGGGAGATCCGGGAAAAACCCAGGAATTTTTTCATCTGGGAGAAAACCGGGAAATACCCAGGAATTTTCTAGAATTTGGGAATTTTTCATTGTTGTAGTTTTAGGTTAAATTTTTGTAACCTTGACTGGTAAGAACGAATACTCAAAGAATATTACTGTATCTCGCTACTGCAGAATAATACTGCAGCAGTAAAACACGAACGAAAGTAAAACTTAAATTGCAAAGCAAATGCACCATATACAAGAAGAAAACTCAGTGCTCATACAAGCATCTGCCAACAGCAAAATGCATCAAAGGCTTTAGGAATACTATGCAGTGTTTCATAACAACAGATTGCCTCTGATGAATGTGATGTGACAGCTGTTTACATTAGATTCTTTCGAGCGGTTGTGAGCGAGCTTATGCGCATATGCAGTTGAGTCGCGTATGAGTAGTACCTTCTCTTGCTTCTGGCTACAGAAGTGTGGCAGTTAGCTGTATAAGCAATAGCAGCAAGCGGCCAGATGCTATGCCCAACAGGCGTGGAACTAAGGGGTGGGAGAAAACGGGGATATCTCTGCCCCGGGCGGCAGTTGGGGCGGGGGGGGGGGGGGCAAATTCCTATTATTGAGTAAAAAGACCTTGTTTCACAAAGCGCCTAGCATCCAGTGCACGTTGGTCTATTGTTTACTCATATGATTTTGAATGCATCCCTGTTGGTTTTTTGAACATTTTTGATCAAATTGAGCTTCTGTAAAGTTTGGATGGTAGGAGACGAGATACTGGCAGAAGTAAAACTGTGAGTACCGGGCGTGAGTCGTGCTTCGGTAGCTCAGATGGTAGAGCACTTGCCCGCGAAAGGCAAAGGTCCCGAGTTCGAGTCTCGGTCGGGCACACAGTTTTAATCTGCCAGGAAGTTTCATATCAGCGCACACTCGGCTGCAGAGTGAAAATCTTATTCTGGAAATTGTATATTGATTTCTGAATGAATCGAAAGTTGATTTTTGAATGCGTGCATAGTGTACGTGATGTCTCTGCTAGGGGAATCCCCGTTGCATCTAGAAATAAACTTTCCTGCAAACAAAAGGGGACGAGTCTACCTGCAATACATGCTGTCAACTTCTTTTACATTACAATGCAATTTCATACGCACGTAAGGGTGAATGACAATCACTGTTTATGTGGTTGACTGGGTTTGCAAATGATCAGCGTTGTTATAATTACTAGCGAATTCCATAGATTCTGACTACCACAGTGGAAATAAATGACTAACAGGAATAACGGGCAACAAAGATTACATATTATCTTCTCACTGATCCAAGAAAATGAAATTTTGACAGAAAATTTTGGCCAGCCCGCTACACTACTAAGCTCCAGTTATACAGTCTCTGGCTAGCAGCCGCTAAAGTTCTGTTCTGGAAGTAGTGCAGAAAACGCATTGTATGAACACGTAATAACGCCTATCTGGAGAATAAATACGGAATAACTAAACCGGTGATTGTGGCAGGGTTTGTGAAGTTAACCAGAGAATAAATTTTGACACTGGCAGGAATAGTTACAGAATTAGTGATGACAAGATTGTTTGTTAGAACGAGGAAGGAGAAGAAACAGGGACTCCCACAAATTATGGAAGAATATAACGATTCCAAATTTATATAAAAATTTCGTACTACTACTTTTCGATCTCATGCTTCAGAAGCTAGCGAGTATGAATGAAATGTGAAACTATTTCTTAACATAAAACTTTTTGCTTGTAGTAGGCCTAATAGGCATTTGATATGGTTACTTCATGAATTATATTCTGTCGTGTTATAAAAATGACCATTTGTGCGAAAACAGTCTCGTTTATTTGATGTGTGTAACAATTGCTGGAATATTAGGTAGGCCTATTTCATTTTATCTAGCAGACAGTGACAAAATACACGTAATGAAATTGAGAAGCCACACCAGTCTTGGCTACTATTTGTATTAACAGCTATTCTAGTATTACACAATGACATTTCTTTTTTTCATTGTAGCAAAATGTTGATGAACTTTGATGAGGTAATAGATTCTTTCCTAGAAAGGAAAGCACGCCATGTAAAGTTGTAGCAAGATTAGAGAGAAAAAAATGCTAGGACTTAAGGATTGAAGAAATGTGTACTGTCTTGCTTGTCTCCTGTCTTTACTGGTTTTATGTATCTTATATTTAATTTTATGTCATACAAAACAGCAAGTTATTAGCTAATAGGCAATAAAGCGTGCAAATTTTCTGAAGAATTCTTGTTCTTACGGTTACAAATAATCCCATCCAGTATTAATTGTGAGTTCATTATTTTAAGAGGGGCAGGATGTGAAACAGGCCAACTGGGGCAGGAGAGGCACCACAGGACATTTTAAATTTCCACTGGCCTGAATATAGTTTGATGGCACCCATTACAAAAAATTACACGTTTGAATTTCACAGAGCAAAATACAGAGACGTGCGATGGTAGAATGCTGTGTGAAGAGGCGTGGCACTGCACTTTGGCACACTTAAGACCAAATAACATGTCTTACATTCCCTCAAACATATATGTTTTATGTATCAGACTCTTCAGAAAGATGTGTGCTACAAAACGAACATTTTTTGAAAAGTCGATTTTTTAAATTTTTGGCATCCTGCCTCAGACGCTCGAGGGAGGGGGAGCGCCACTATCTAATATTGTCTCGGTTTGGAAATATTGGAGATCCGGACGTAATGCACAGAGAAGTCTGAGTTGTAGTGGGGAGGTGGTAGTCTCCACGTGACCCATGTTTAAGTGATTTTCTTGTTTCCTCTTCGTTTAGTGCTCTCACGTCAAATGAAAACAAAACAGATTTCTGTGGCCGGCAGCTATCAAGTGAATTAAAATTCATTCACTTAATTACGGAAAGCTAAAATATGTTATTAGTTTCAGATTTTGTTTCCAACTTTCTGACAGTCAAGTGTTAATCGCCTTGCAGAACAATGAAGTTTTTTTGTCGGTTTGTTAAAGAAATTTGGCTTTTATTAATCTTTTCTGCTGAGGCAGTCAATTTATTTGAAATGAGGTGTTTAATTCCACACTATTGGCTAGTTTCAACTGTTTGCTGCATTTCAAGTTCACGTTTTCATCTTCTAGCACATATGGCATTGTGCCATAATAAAGAACCAAACATGAGATAATACGGTAGTGGTACTCCAAGAAAATTTACATCTGAATCTGGAGATACGAATGTGCACTTTAAGCCGAATTATTCCTTTTAGTATGGTTCACAAAATTCCCATACTCTTGGAGTATCAGTTAATGTCTTGTTTCTTTTATAACATAATGTAAGATCTTTTAATGTTTTACACATATGAACGTACAGGCTTCCTGCGTCATCATAGCTTCACATGCGCGGCAATGCCTGTCGTCTGGCGCAACTGCTGAAACGAATCTATTTCTAACAGGTCGCGGGAAATTTTCCGAATGGTTGTTTGAAAAGTGTTATTTTCAAGTAAAGTAAATCTCCTTTTGCACAAGATGAACTCTGTGCACGAATGTCTGATGAATTTCTTAAATCACAGAGCGTTTGACTCTCATTCAAAAATCAAATCTTTGAGGACAACCATTTAGAATATTTTAGAGCCTAGAAGATCAGAAATTTATGTCATTGTTAAAAATGTTACTGGCACATTTGTGTGATGTATCTTAAAGTGTAACACGCGCAAAAAAGATCAATATTATGTGTGAAAGCTTAGATTCTCTTGCAGCTTATTAATCCAACAATGTATGTGAAAGCATTTCTTTTCTTCTAGCAACGCTATGTATGTTAATTTAAACCATTACCTTTTCCTATTTGTGTGTTCGTGCTGCTTAACAGTGATGTCGCTATTGGCCGACTACATCACGTGTCCTATGCTCCTAATATCCGCTGTCATCGGCTGGCGAGATGGCATAACATGAGCTACGACTGGCTTACAAAAGCGCATCACAATCTCGATTTCAATCCTTCGGAAAGTATCATGCGGTGTTTGGTGGAATTCGTATTTAGACTTTTGTAATACGAAAATATGCAGTGTACATGTTGCTGCACAACATACATCTTTCCAAAACGTGTTTTTTCCCAAGTTTCGTTTTCTGAAGTGCTGGGAAATTCTACGCTGGCGTATAAAACCACAACCATTGAAAGGATTGATAAGTTTTACATTTCCGAGGAAAGGTGTACTGTTAGTTAACACGGAAAAAGCGTATTTTCATCCGGGAGAAAGTGTATTTTTAACCGGGAAATCCGGGAAAATCCGGGAATTTTTTTTCCTCATCCACGTATACACACTGTATTTGCAAACCATGGCTGAGAAAAATGACAAGTGATAACATTTGTTAAAGAGTATGGAAACAGGACTGCAGAAAGGCATTTCGTTCAAATGATAAGAACTTGGCAGAATCAGGAACATATTTTAAAGGCAGCCTCACAGTAAACATAATTGAGAAGTGGAACTAAAATAGCCAAAACCTGAAGCAGAACTCAATATGTGGATTTTGGAGAATAGACAAATGGGAATTTCAGTTTCTATGAAAATGATAATTCGTCAAGTGAAAGCAGTATCCACTAACACATGGATTCCTAACTTTTACTGGAGTAACATCATGGTGTTCAAGATTATGAAGAGGTATCAGCTTTGTACAAGATGATCAAGAGGTATCAGCTTTGTACGCAGACCAAGACAAAAATATCACATAAGATGCCAGCCAAGTATGAAAAACAAATTGTTGAATAGCATTTATTTGTCGTTAACGCAAGGAAAGGAGAAAAGTTTGAACTTTCACAAGTTGGAAACATAAATGAATCTCCACTATGTGCTTTCTAACAGAACTGTGGATTCCAAGGGTACAAAAAGCATTATTGTTAAAACTTTAGGGCACAAAAAGACTCACTACACAGTCATTTTATCCTTCTGTGCTGATGGCACAAAATTGCCACCACTTTCGGTTTTTAAAAGAAAGATGCTTCGTAAGGAACAATTGTCAAAAGGAGTATTTGTCTATGTAAACAATAAAGGTGTGATGGATGGAGGAGGATTGAGGTTGTGGATAGATAAAATTTGGTCTAGACGACCTGTAGACCTACTGAAGAAGCCTTCCATATAAGTATGGGATCAGTCTCATTCTCACAGAACAGAAGGCATTAAAAATAAACTGAATGAATTGAAGACTCAGTTAGCTGTAATTCCAGGAAGGCTGAGTTTACTTCAACCATTAGACGTCTGTATCAAAAGACCATTTAAGGGACTTATTGAAGGAGGAGTGGAGCGGATGGATACAATCTACAGACACTGTCAGGAAGGAGGAAAAGTCCTAGCATTTCTCAAGTTTGTGAGTGACTGAAAGCTTCATGGGACCCAAACTGAGGCAGTGGTTTAATCACTTAAAAGTACGGAATCAGTAATGCATTGGATGGTAAAGAGGATAATTTATTGCATGAGCATTCAGATTTTGACATGACGGATTCAAGTATTTCATCCTTCAGCTCTGAGGATGAATTTTTACAGATTTGAGGATGTGGTTCAAAGCTTCGTGGGACTTTTTAAAAACTTAAATCGTTTAAGAAGTGTGGAATCAGCAATGCACTGAATGTTAAAGAGGACATCTGTTGTATGAGTATTCAGATTCTGACATGACGGTTTCAGTTATTTCTTCCTTCAGCTTGGAGGATGAATTTTTACAGATTTGAGGAAGAAAATTGAAATTTGAATACTTTTTCTTTCTTTTATGGCCTAGACATTTGATGTGAGTGCACATATGTGTTATAATTGTTTTGCAGTAGATGTATTAAGTGAGACATTTGTTCCCTAAAATAAATGTCTTAAAAAGTGGAGTTCACCTTTTTTGCTGACAAATACGGTATATCAGTAGGTTACACATTTTTGAACTGAACGAAATAAATTAAACCTGAATACAAATTATAAATAAAAAACAAAAACAACAAATTACTTGGTATGATAGTCAGAAAAACATTCAGCACACTGTCTCAGATCATATTTCTTGTTCTTGATATGTGCTGTCTTACAGTTTATTCCAACACATTGGCTTCTTTTCTAAGTTCCTGTATTTTCACAATCAGGTGCTTTATTCCACCAAACTGGAGCTTATCTGTGTTGGAGTGGAAGGTTCATGTAGGCCCTTTCGGTGGTGCTGCATACCTCCACAAGTACAGCTGCACAGTTTCTATTCAGAAATGTACATAAGAGACTGTATTTTCATTTTTTGCAGTATTTCCATTTGTTTGCATTGTATAAAAACGTAAAGTCGTATGGCATGAATCACTAGGAGACCCTGAAGGGCAGGTTCAGCTGTTAATTGGAAAGGCTTTTGCCGACCTGTGCACTTGCAGGCACCTATTCATCGTGAAGTATGAGAGCTCTGTGTGTAAATGTATCTGCTAAGTATAGATAACTGTAATAGTGTGTGTGTAGTGTTGTGTTCGTGAAGGAGATGATGAGGCAAGGGAGAGATTGAAACCTGGTGTTGAGACATTGGTGCTCTTTGAGAGGTGCAGGCAAAGGGGCCAATTGTAACATCCTTATCTGACAAATGGATGACAATCAACTGTATTGCATTCCTTCACTCACTGAGACAGTGCAGAGAGATTTGTAATTTAATCCAGGACATTGGCACAAAGACTGGTGATCAGGAACTTCATACTACCATCCCTCCTGTTCCTTCTGCAACAAAGCAAAGGGAAAATTATCAATACCATGCTGTGTATCTGGGCATCTAAATACTGCTTACATCCAGCGGTGCTTAACTTTAATTATCTGAGAGGAACTGGTGTGTACGCCTTGGTAAGACAGTTGAAAAGGCATTGTGTGCATGAATAACCAACCAAAAAGAGCCCAATATTATTTCCTGTTATGGGTAGTTATGATTAACATTTTGATTGATTTGACTTGTTGCACCCTTGCTCTAGTATTCTGTCAGGATGGAGGGATTAGGAAATTCAATGTGTTTTCTTGGCTGCCGATGATTTCTTTTGACATTAGTTACTGGGTTCACAGTATTTGCTTTTGATGTCGCATAAACAACGGTGTTATGTCATTTACACAAAAGCAGACCATTTTGGTTTTGTTGGCAGAATGAATCTTCCATCTTTCTTGATTCTCTTCTTCTTTAGAAAGAGCCAGTTTTAGGGGAAACAGTTTCCTTTCACAGTCCCAGTGCCCCTAAAATCTTGTTCTCTAAGAAAAATTAACAAATTAAAACTTCTAAATATGTTGTCAAAATAGAAGTAAAAAATTTGAAATGTTCTCATCAGCGCTTACTGTTGCTTTTATGGGATGCTGAAAATGTAGCAGGTGTCCATGCAGTGTGAACAATGTTGCGTAAATTTCGATAAATGACGTGATTGTTGGTTAGTTAAGGAACTATTGGCAGTTTTGTATGTGAAAGATAAAACATTTTCAATTGTTGTATTCACTCTAAATCCATAGTGTGATGTGATTTTGGCTATAGGAAAAAAGTTTAAATTCTATTGCCAGTTGTTTCCAGTTGTGGAAACTACTGATACAAAATTGAGACGACAGATATTCAGCAATCTTTAAGTAAGCATAATAAGATTATAGAAGTTCATTATTGTCCAAAAAAATCAATAGCAGTCCAGTTCTGTCATGTGCTCCATTAATGTAATACTAAGTGCTAATGGGTTAAATCTTGCATACATTGCATCACTTACCCTTTCATTTCTTGCAAAGGGAAGTTTGTTCATAATGGGGAAAGGAAACGTCAACAACTTTTTCTGAGTAAGGCAGCCTGTTGATCTGTGGTAAGGCATGTCTCTATACTTTGGTTTCATATCTTTCAAAAATCCTTTGAATTGGGGTTATTCACTTTGTAAAACCACGCAAAATTTGTACACCTTACCATAACTTGCATTACATTCCTGAGTTCCACTGGTTTAGCACACAATGTGTTTTGAGGGATGCACTAATGAATAGCCATTTTTACCAGAATCACTTTTGGTTATATTGTGTAAGTGAGAGACAAAACCTTAATGACACCTGACCATTACTTCTGTATATGCTACTACCTTGATCACGGTACTCTCATGTGTAGATAAGGGAGCATTCAGTGCTAATCTAACTTCATCTACTATTGGCACTGACATGACTCCAGTAATACACACATATTTGCAGTTTCTGTTGCTTGTGTTTGTGATTGTTGGTTGAAACATGCGGTACCCTGTCTTACATACACTTGCGCTGACTATTTTACACACTGCTGTTGATTCTATTCTTGCTGCTGCATCTTGTGTTGTTCATAACATCTGCTGATTCTGTTGATGCTGCATCCATACAGTAGGTACTTCTGCTGATTTAATTGCTGCTTCTATGAGTGAATGTTGAATTTATTACACTTCTGTTGATTCTGCTGCTGTTACTGGTTTCTAGGCTAAGCACAACTGTCTTAAATGTTTTAATAGTAAGCTGCCTTTTCTGTATCTGTGCATCCCATGGGTAGTGAAATCATCCCTATTATAGCTACCAGCTTTCATGTGCATTAAAATGCTGAAACGTTTGCATTATCTTAAATGTTTTAATAGTAAGCTGCCTTTTCTGTGTCTGTGCATCCCATGGGTAGTGAAATCATCCCTATTATAGCTACCAGCTTCCATGTGCATTAAATTGCTGAAAATCTTGCATGTTTTTCAGACTAGTAATTTATTGTGCCAATTTCAGTTTTTACACAGAATGTTTTCAAGAGACCATGACTCATGGGTATGTTTGTTACAAACACCTACAGACTTCTTGTATTTCCTAATACCTAACATAAAGCTCTCACAGCAAATTTTGCCTTGTTCTTGTAAACATTTGATTCCACTAAACTAATAAAATTATTTTTTGACCCTCAGGTCATTATACCTGCTAATCATAACAATACCAATACATTAGTAATGTATACTACCAACAGACTGTACTTTATGACCTCCACAGATAAGTAAAAAGATTACAAATTTTGTCAGTTGTTGTTGATTTTCATTAACAATTTTTAAAGGGGTACTGATGTGTTTGTAGGGTCCAGAACCTGAAAATATGTTTTAACGCTATTATTTACTGAATAACACGAAAAGTCACATCTACTACTAAGATTTTATTAACACTTGAGGAGGAACGCTGATTTTCATAATACAAGTGGGCACGCGCCGCACTTTTTACACATGTAAAGAATAGCGTTCTCTTTGTTACCAAGGTAAACATGTATGAACAAAACCACAGTTGCATTTCTCTTATGTATGAGACTTCCCTTTGTACTATCATCTTACTATACGTACATCGTTTCATTTTTGTAGATTAGAAAACGAAAGATATTTATTTGGTTTGATCAGGCTATAATTACATTTATGGTTTCTTTTAATTCGTTGGTCACGAACACATGAGTCTCTCAAATTTATTGAGATAAAACTTGTTTGGGTTTATCTTTACCCTAAGGAGTTACGTGGTGACCTTACACAATTTGAAATCCCAGATCTGTGGGAAGTCACCCATGTGTGGAAACATCAGTCCACAGAATTGTCACTGCCCTGGTAACTCTGTGTGTCTTTAACTATTTTGCATAATACTTCGATTGTGTGAGTAACCCTTTCTATACAGCTTCCAGCTGTAAGAGCTGTGCTTACATTTTCTCCTGTGGGCAGATACTGTGTACATATCTTTTCAAGTTTCAATGTGAGTGCCCCATTTGCACTACTTGGCTATTCCTAACATGTCTGTCCTGACTCCTTCATTTGTACCTTTCTATCTGTGCTTCCTGTAAAACCATCCTCACACATATTAGATCATCTAATAATAGTCCTTGTCTCATGGTATTCTTCCTATGTTATTTTTACCACTTCTCCAAAGAATCTTTACCTTACCCTAAACATTTGCTGTGAATGACTAGTACCCAATGTACCAAACACACTTTGTCATCCTTTCAGACAAGTGCTCACTATATACTAAAGGGTAACCTCTGAATTTCTGTTGAGAATACATCTAAGTTTGCTTTCAATGCTTGTTTAGTCATTCTAGTTCATATAAGATAAGACACACATACTTAATAGCTAACCAATCTGCCTGTTTTACATTAAGAGGCATGATATATTAATAGCTGTAGCCTTTTTATTGAACTCACTCAAATAATTTATTCACTAGCGCTCCCTCTCATCAGACATAACATGAGCCTTTCCTATCATTTTCATGCATTAACAGTTAAATAATTTATTAGTAAACTCTCACCAGAGATAACTAAATGCTTCACTATGGCAACCATACAGTTTTCATGCCAGACTGCTGCGTTACTTTTCCCGTCTTGTTAGCACGTCACACTTGCCTTCACTTACAGAATGGTTTACATTCCCATCCTCTTACCCCTGTTTTTGTGGTGTGGCTAACGTGTATTATCACCAAACATATTGTCCGTTTCAGTCAGTCGTGTCTGTGTTTTGTTGTTGTACGTATGTTACAGTCCCATGCTTTCTTATGTTAGATTGTAATTACCATGATTTCTTGTGGTTGGTGGGAAAGAAGGGTTTTAGCAATAGAAATGTATGAATGTGGAAAGAGGGACAATAGAATTGGTACTCCTGTCGGAGGAGTAAGAAGAACGAAAATTAAGAATGAGTTTGTTTTAGGATCGAAGAAAGAAAGCAGACAGAGCCAAAAAGATGGAATCTATAACCACCCCTGACCCGAGGATTCCCTCCCTAATGGGTTCTTGATCGAGACACTATAGGGTGAATGTTCATCATGCCCAACAGAATGGACATGTCTCAGTTTCACCAGTACCGCCCCCAAAAATTGATCCTAACTTTCCACCCCTATGGTATAAGTATGAAGGTATGGGCCGAGAAGGCATTCCGCATTCATAATTCGTTGAGCAGTCTGTCTATTGTCTCTGTATCCACAAGTCACTATTTGCTTATGGTAGGAAATCTTTCAAAAACAAAGTCGTACAGACCCACACATAATATATTTTATGTATCTGGCAACTTCTTTCACCAGTGAGAGAACTATGGTAAGTCCCTCTGTGATAGGACAATGACAATTGCAATGTTGATCCCCCCAGGGGGCACTCCACTCTTTGGTGGGTTCGTGTTTGGCCACCACGGGCCCCCAGCCTTTGCAGCATTTTTTCCCTTCCATGCTGCATGTCTATCCTCTTGCTATTCTTTATCCCCTCCCTTGGGGAACATGCCTGGGGTGTTATTGGGAATGTTGTGCATTGTCTGATGCTGACATAAGAACAGTCTCACCATTGTTTTTCATTCCCTTTTCCTTTCTTTGTTTCTCTTCTCCTCTCAGTCCTCTGCTTCGGCGTTCGAGGTTCCTCATTTTCTTCTTCCTCCCTGTGCGCTCCTGAAGGCTGGCTCATGCGTTTTGACGCGTAACAGGTGACTGGGTAACACGTAATTCACAGCCCTGGGTCCACAGGTAGGGATCGCACGTACCCACTGGTACAGGCCAGGCCCAAGGAAGAGTGATTGTCTGAGCTGCAACCTTCCCAAAATGCTGATTGGTCTCTCTGTCAGGTGTTTGGGAGGTGTTAAATGAGGTGTGAACAATCACCTAAGGTGGGTGTGCCCCCTTGTGAAGGGAGCCCCCAGTTGGAAGGAGCACACCAACGGAGACACTGGCAATCATGGAGGATTTTCTCGCAATGAGTCAGTTATCTTCACAATCAACGTCTACGAAACATAAACGTAACGAGGCTGATGATTCGAAGACCCTTCCTGCTGCACCATGGTTCCTCATGGTCTCACGTACTGAAGACAGTCAGTCCTTTGACATGGTAAATTCGTTTATTATTCAGAAAGGTGTTGATATAATTGCCGGCTTTGTGAAATCCTGCTCTCGTCTATGGAATGGCACTTTGCTTTTGGAGAATACTTACGATTCTCAAGCACAACAACTGCTTTCTACCTCACTTCTCCACAACTAACGTGTTCGTATGGAGGCCCATAGAACTTTGAATTCTTCCAATGGTGTTATTTACACTAGACTGCTCGATGGTCTGACCGAGTCTGAAATCCAGTCTTACCTCTCTGATCAGGGTGTCATTATTGTCCGTCATGTAACGAAAAAGGTAGATTCCTCCTTTTGCTTACCTGAACTCTTTTCCTCATCTTTGATAGAGTGGTGCTTCCATCCAAGATCAAAGCAGGCTATGGAATTATCACAGCCTTGCCGTATATTCAGAAACCAATGCACTGCTACCACTGTCATCCTTTCAATCACTCTAGAATGTCTTGTTGACACCCAGTCAGATGTGTAACCTGTGGTAGCGATGCACAGGAGAGTGATTTTCCGCCTCCTTCTCCCCGCTGTATCAACTGCAAAGGCGGCTCAGCCACCACCTCTTGGAATTGTCCTGTGTATCTTGATGAGCGGACTGTCCAAGAGATCCAGGTAAAGGAAAAAGGGCCTTACCCAGTTGCTCGCAAGTTATTGGCTAGTTTCAAACCCTGCATTCTCCCGTCTGGCATCTATAGTTCTGTTCTTGTTACCCCTCGCTCCATGAAGGACATTCCACGCAGACATGTGACCTCTAATTCAGCTCTGAGGTTGTGAAATCGCCCAGTGTCAAGATAGCATCGCCATCCCTCGTCCAGCTGTGCAACAAACCATCACACTCATCTCAAGGGACGAAGCCACCAGTTACACAACCGGTAGGCCGGAAAGGGCAGAGGAGTACTCCCGTGAAGCCTTCCTATGTCCTTCCAGCCACACAACACCCGAGTCTTCCTCTAACTGGATGGGCTTGAAAATGTCCACCAAAGGCAAATGGTCTTCTCCTTCGCTGACTCAAAGATCCTCTTCAATGGTGTTGCCATGTGATACCTTACCCCCGATTGGTCTCCGTGTTGCTGGTACGCACCACCAACCGTTTTTCAGCTTTGGACTCCACAGACCGACTGCACAAGCAAGCCGATGCTTCTGTGGACTCCATGGAGCAGGATCCCCCTGCATCTGTGCACTGTAATAGCGACCCCTACATCTCTTCCTCATTATTACTCTCCTCCAATGGACTGTTCACGGCCTTCGGTCCCACAAAGAGGATTTACGGCTGCTTTTAGCATTGCAGCGTACCCATGTACTCTGCCTTCAGGAAATGAAATTGCACCCTCACGACTGCTTTGAGCTTTCACATTTCTTGCCGGTACGTTTTGACCTTCCCCCTGAGGTTGGCCTTCCATCTCAGGGGGGTGTCATGCTGCTCATACTGGATGACATTCATAGTCAACCCATCTCCCTGACTATCTATCTCCAAGCTGTTGCAGTTTGCCTTTTCCTTCACCGCCTGACCTTTTCCCTCTGTACTATTTATTTTCCTCCATCATTCGATGTCACCAGGGCAGACTTCCTTCAGCTTATTGGGCAGCCACCTCCCCCATTTTTCCTACTCGGTGACTTTAATGCGCATCTTCCCCTTTGGGTTTCTCCCAGGACCTGTCAGAGAGGTGCCCTCTTGGCTGACCTTCTTAACCTACTTAACCTCTTCTGCCTTAACACTGGAGCACCCACTTTCATTTCCAACTCCTTGCACACCTATTCCCATTTGGACCTATTCTTCTGTGCTGCCCAGCTTGCCCATCGTCTTGAGTAGTCCATTCTTTCTGACACCTACTCGAGCGACCATTTTCTGTGTGCTACTCGTTTGCTGACTCCTACCTCATCTGCGTGCACACCCAAATGGAATCTTACTAAGGCTGACTGGCAGTGTTACTCCTCCCTGGCGACCTACGAAGAATGAGATTTCCCCAGTTGTGATGACCAGGTGGAGTATCTCACAAACATTATCCTTACTGCTGCAGAACTTTCCATTCCTAGCACTTCCTCTTTACCATGCCTTGTCCCAGTCCCTTGGTGGACTGAGGCATGCTGTGATGCAGTTTGCGCGCGGAGACATGCTCTCCATATTTTTAACCTTCATCTTACAATGGCAAACCGCATTCATTATAAACAGATGCATGCAAAGTGTTGTCGTGTTCTTTGGGTAGCAAAAGAGGTAGCTGGATTTCATTCAGTAGTTCTTTTAACAGTTCCACCCCATTTTCTGTCATTGTGGGCCAACCTCCGACGGATCTCTGGGATGAAGATCCATTCTCTGATTTCCAACTTGACAGTAGCAGACAATATTATCGTGGACCCTGTTGCTATCTCCAACACCTTGGGCTACCATTTTGCGGACATTTCAAACTCTTCCCACTATCACCCTCCTCTTCTCCGAATGGTGAGTGCTATAATGCCGCCTTTACTATGAGGGAGCTAGATCATGCTCTTAGTTCATCCCGATCTTCTGCCACAGGGCCAGACGCCGTCCACATTCAGATGTTGCAGCACCTTTCTCTTGCGGGCAAGCACTTTCTGCTTAACACATACAACCTCACCTGGGCAGAGGGCGTTCCTGGTCGTTGATGTGAAGCCACCGCCATACCCATACCCAAGCCCAGCTACCCCATCTACCCCATCTCTCTCACCAGCTGTGTTTGCAAGGTGATGGAACGTATGATTCATGCCCGGCTGGTATGGTGGCTCAAGTCTTGCAATTTACTGACGAATGCACAGTGTGGATTTTGAGCGTGGCGTTCTGCAGTTGACCATCTCGTTACTTTGTCCGCCCATGTCATGAATGGTTTTCTGTGGAAATCCTAGACTGTGGCTGTGTTTTTCGATTTGGAGAATTCCTATGACACATGCTGGAGAACTGGTATCCTTCGTACTCTTTACACGTGGGGCTTCTAACAACCATACCACAACAAAGGTAAAAAAAATAATTATGATTGTAGTGTTGCTCACGCTGCTAAATATTGCATTTTCAGGCAACAACAAAGTTATATTATGTGGCAGGTGTCATTAGAGCACAGTTAATAAAATCATTTCTTGAAATAATGGATAAACTAGGCACTCATCCTTTTGTGTTTCCCACGCTGGTCTCATTGTGAACTCATGACTCATTCGTCGAAAATCTAGGTAGTGATGATTCCAAGCTCGGATGCAAAGAGGCCTAGGTGTTATTCTGCGATATTCAAAAGTTTTATAGATTTGTTTCATAAACCATTCTTGAAGATTAAACTTTTGCAAGTTAGGACAATGGTGATGTAAAAAAGTAATCAGCACTCCGAATTTAAGTTACACTTCTTTTTTATTACTTTTGTTGCAATATCACGTAACTCGTTCCAAAACATCACTTCACAATATAAAACATACTTGAAAATATCTTCCTTACTGTTAAAGTTCACATTTCATAAACTGACTACAATTTGCGTCTTTTTAACATGACGACCAAATCTTGACTCTCTAATAACCGCTTACGCGCCGAAAAATCAAAGTTACAAGTATGTCAAAGATCATAGTGACAAAAGAAAGAACAGACATAAGAATAATATCATTGCAATATATACATACCGATGTATCGAAGAACCTCTACATTAATTAAATCAAATCTGAATGTTGTCACAGAAATATGTTAACTATTTTACAGAAACACAGTAGAATATTGCTGGTATCGAGAGGTTGAGGCGAGGTGCTGTAATGGTTATGTAATTCAAGTACCATTACAGGCTTCTGTGGGCACCTGCCCTGTTTCCTTTAGGAATTTTTAAAAGACCGAGTTTTCAAGATGCGTGTGGGCTCTGCCTTGTTGGGCACCTTTATCCAGGGAAGAGATTGGACGGATGTCAACAACTACCGCCCAATCTCTCTTCTGACAGCTCTATCAAAAATTTTTGAGGAAGTGATGTATTCAAGAGTAGCCTCCCATATTTGTAAAAATAAAGTACTAACAAAATGTCAGTTTGGTTTTCAGAAAGGCTTTTCAACAGAAAATGCTATATACGCTGAACAAATATTAAATGCTCTGAATAACCGGACATCACCCATTGGTATTTTTTGTGATCTCTCAAAGGCCTTTGATTGTGTAAATCATGGAATTCTTTTAGATAAGCTAAATCATTGTGTACCCGTGGTCTAGGGGTAGCGTCTTTGATTCATAATCAAAACGTTTTCGGTCCCGGGTTCGATCCCCGCCACTGCCTAAATTTTGATAAATAATCAGCATTGGTGGCCGAAGACTTCCGGCATAAGAAGCCAGCCTCATTCTGCCAACGGCCTTGTCAAAGAGGGCGGAGGAGCGGATAGAGGTTCAGGGCACTCTCTTTTCCTAGAGGTGGGAAATTGCCCCTAAAGGCGGAAGAATCAGCAATGATCAACGACATGAGGATGCAGAAGGCAATGGAAACCACTGCATTAAAGACACGTAACGTGTATCCACAGGACATGTGGCCTGTAATTGAAGAAGTGTCATGATGATCTCTCCATTGGCAAAAGATTCCGGAATAGTCCCCCATTTGGATCTCCAGGAGGGGACTGCCAAGGGGGAGGTTGCCATGAGAAAAAGATTGAATAATCAACGGAAGGATAACATTCTACGAGTCGGGGCGTGGAATGTCAGAAGCTTGAACGTGGTAGGGAAACTAGAAAATCTGAAAAGGGAAATGCAAAGGCTCAATCTAGATATAGTAGGGGTCATTGAAGTGAAGTGGAAGGAAGACAAGGATTTCTGGTCAGATGAGTATCGGGTAATATCAACAGCAGCAGAAAATGGTATAACAGGTGTAGGATTTGTTATGAATAGGAAGGTAGGGCAGAGGGTGTGTTACTGTGAACAGTTCAGTGACCGGGTTGTTCTAATCAGAATCAACAGCAGACCAACATCGACAACGATAGTTCAGGTATACATGCCGACGTCGCAAGCTGAAGATGAACAGATAGAGAAAGTGTATGAGGATATTGAAAGGGTAATGCAGTATGTATAGGGGGACGAAAATCTAATAGTCATGGGCGACTGGAATGCAGTTGTAGGGGAAGGAGTGGAAGAAAAGGTTACAGGAGAATATGGGCTTGGGACAAGGAATGAAAGAGGAGAAAGACTAATTGAGTTCTGTAACAAGTTTCAGCTAGTAATAGCGAATACCCTGTTCAAGAATCACAAGAGGAGGAGGTATATTTGGAAAAGGCTGGGAGATACGGGAAGATTTCAATTAGATTACATCATGGTCAGACAGAAATTCCGAAATCAGATACTGGACTGTAAGGCGTACCCAGGAGCAGATATAGACTCAGATCACAATATAGTAGTGATGAAGAGTAGGCTGAAGTTCAAGACATTAGTCAGGAAGAATCAATATGCAAAGAAGTGGGATACGGAAGTACTAAGGAATGACAAGATACGTTTGAAGTTCTCTAACGCTATAGATACAGCAATAAGGAATAGCGCAGTAGGCAGTACAGTTGAAGAGGAATGGACATCTCTAAAAAGGGCCATCACAGAAGTTGGGAAGGAAAACATAGGTACAAAGAAGGTAGCTGTGAAGGAACCGTGGGTAACAGAAGAAATACTTCAGTTGATTGATGAAAGGAGGAAGTACAAACATGTTCCGGGAAAATCAGGAATACAGAAATACAAGTCGCTGAGGAATGAAATAAATAGGAAGTGCAGGGAAGCTAAGACGAAATGGCTGCAGGAAAAATGTGAAGACATCGAAAAAGATATGATTATCGGAAGTACAGACTCAGCATACAGGAAAGTCAAAACAACCTTTGGTGACATTAAAAGCAACGGTGGTAACATTAAGAGTGCAACGGGAATTCCACTGTTAAATGCAGAGGAGAGAGCAGATAGGTGGAAAGAATACATTGAAAGCCTCTATGAGGGTGAAGATTTGTCTGATGTGATAGAAGAAGAAACAGGAGTCGATTTAGAAGAGATAGGGGATCCAGTATTAGAATCAGAATTTAAAAGAGCTTTGGAGGACTTACTGTCAAATAAGGCAGAAGGGATAGATAACATTCCATCAGAATTTCTAAAATCATTGGGGGAAGTGGCAACAAAACGACTATTCAGGTTGGTGTGTAGAATATATGAGTCTGGCGACATACCATCTGACTTTCGGAAAAGCATCATCCACACAATTCCGAAGACAGCAAGAACTGACAAGTGCGAGAATTATCGCACAATCAGCTTAACAGCTCATGCATCGAAGCTGCTTACAAGAATAATATACAGAAGAACGGAAAAGAAATTTGAGAATGCACTAGGTGACGATCACTTTGGCTTTAGGAAAAATAAAGGGATGAAGAGGCAATTCTGATGTCACGGCTAATAATGGAAGCAAGACTAAAGAAAAATCAAGACACTTTCATAGGATTTGTCAACCTGGAAAAAGCGTTCGACAATATAAAATGGTGCAAGCTGTTCGAGATTCTGAAAAAAAGTAGGGGTAAGCTATAGGGAGAGACGGGTCATATACAATATGTACAACAACCAAGAAGGAATAATAAGAGTGGACAATCAAGAAAGAGGTGCTCGTATTAAGAAGGGTGTAAGACAAGGCTGTAGCCTTTCGCCCCTACTCTTCAATCTGTACATCGAGGAAGCAATAATGGAAATAAAAGAAAGGTTCAGGAGTGGATTTAAAATACAAGGTGAAAGGATATCAATGATATGATTCGCTGATGACATTGCTATCCTGAGTGAAAGTGAAGAAGAATTAAATGATCTGCTGAACGGAATGAACAGTCTAATGAGTACACAGTATGGTTTGAGAGTAAATCGGAGAAATATGAAGGTAATGAGAAGTAGTAGAAATGAGAACAGCGAGAAACTTAACATCAGGATTGATGGTCACGAAGTCAATGAAGTTAAGGAATTCTGCTACCTAGGCAGTAAAATAACCAATGACGGACGGAGCAAGGAGGACATCAAAAGCAGACTCGCTATGGCAAAAAAGGCATTTCTGGCCAAGAGAAGTCTACTAATATCAAATACCGGCCTTAATTTGAGGAAGAAATTTCTGAGGATGTACGTCTGGAGTACAGCATTGTATGGTAGTGAAACATGGACTGTGGGAAAACCGGAACAGAAGAGAATCGAAACATTTGAGATGTGGTGCTATAGACGAATGTTGAAAATTAGGTGGACTGATAAGGTAAGGAATGAGGAGGTTCTATGCAGAATCGGAGAGGAAAGGAATATGTGGAAGACACTGATAAGGAGAAGGGACAGGATGATAGGACATCTGCTAAGACATGAGGGAATGAGTTCCATGGTACTAGAGGGAGCTGTAGAGGAAGACAGAGATTGGAATACGTCAAGCAAATAATTGAGGACGTAGGTTGCAAGTGCTACTCAGAGATGAAGAGGTTAGCACAGGAAAGGAATTCGTGGCGGGCCGCATCAAACCAGTCAGTAGACTGATGACCAAAAAAAAATCATTATGGTTTGAGTGGGGCAGTGCACAAATGGTTTAATTCATACTTAACTGGAAGAATGCAGAAAGCTGAAATAAGTGGTTCATGTAATGTTAAAACAACAGCTGATTCCTCAAACTGGGGGGCTATCAAGTACGGGGTCCCACAGGGTTCGGTCTTAGGTCCTTTACTGTTCTTGATATACATTAATGACTTACCGTTCCACATTGATGAAGATGCAAAGTTAGTTCTTTTTGCTGATGATACAAGTATAGTAATAACATCCAAAAACCAAGAACTAAGTGATGTAATTGTAAATGATGTTTTTCACAAAATTATTAAGTGGTTCTCAGCAAACGGACTCTCTTTAAATTTTGATAAAACACAGTATATACAGTTCCGTACAGTAAATGGCACAACTCCAGAAATAAATATAGACTTTGAACAGAAGTCTGTAGCTAAGGTAGAATTTTAAAAATTTTTAGGTGTGTCCATTGATGAGAGGTTAAACTGGAAGCAACACATTGATGGTCTGCTGAAACGTCTGAGTTCAGCTACGTATGCTATTAGGGTTATTGCAAATTTTGGTGATAAGAATCTCAGTGAATTATCTTACTATGCCTACTTTCATTCACTGCTTTTGTATGGCATCATATTCTGGGGTAATTCATCGTTGAGTAGAAACGTATTCATTGCTCAAAAACGTGTAATCAGAATAATTGCTGGAGCCCACCCACGGTCATCCTGCAGACATCTATTTAAGGATCTAGGGATCCCACAGTAACCTCACAGTATATATATTCACTTATGAAATTTGTTGTTAATAATCCAACCCAGTTCAAAAGTAATAGCAGTGTGCATAGCTATTACACCAGGAAAAAGGATGATCTTCACTATGCAGGGTTAAATCTGACTTTGGCACAGAAAGGGGTAAATTATGCTGCCACAAAAGTCTTTGGTCACCTACCAAACGGCATCAAAAGCCTGACAGATAGCCAACTAACATTTAAAAATAAATTAAAAGAATTTCTAAATGACAACTCCTCCTACTCATTGGCTGAATTTTTAGATATAAATTAAGGGGAAAAAACAACAACAACTTAAACATTAGTGTCATGCAATATTTTGTGTAATGTAATATCTTGTACAGACATCTTTTATTAACCTGGCATGTTCCACATCATTACGAGGTGTCATATTCATGATCTATGGAACAAGTATTAATCTAATCTAATCTAATCTACAGTGTGCCTCAGGGTTCTGCCCTGAGCGTCTTGCTGTTTGCTATCGCCATTAACCCTATAATGGCTTGTCTCCTGCTGGGCGTCTCCAGCTCCCTTTTGTTGATGATTTTGCCATCTATTGCAGTTCTCCGTGGACCTCTCCCACTGAGTGGTGTCTTCAGCGATGTCTTACTCCTGGAGCATCGACAGTGGCTTTTGCTTTTCCACTGACAAAACTGTCTGTATGAATTTCTAGCGAAGCAATTGGTTTCTCCCACCGTCTTTACATCTTGGGCGTGTTGCCCTTCTGTTCACTGAAACTACGAAATTCCTGGGGTCATGCTCGATAGAAAGCTCATGGTCCTCCCATGTGTCTTACCTGGCAGCGCACAGTATACGGTTTCTCAGTGTCCTTCGTGTGCTCAGTGGAACTTCCTGGGGTGCCGATTGAACCACCCTCCTCTGTTAGTAATGGTCCCTTGTCCATTCAAAACTAGACTATGGGTGCTTTTTTTATACGTGTGCACATCTGTCCTTCCTACGCCATCTCGACACTACCACAATTGTGGCATCTGTTGGCCACTGGCACCTTTTGCACTAGCTTGGTTGAGAGTCTGTATGCTGAAGCTGCTGAACTACCACTGTCCTACCGCCGTGACTTTCTCCTCAGCAGGTATACGTACCATTTGTCTGCCATGCATGGCCACCTTCCTATGCCTCCTTCTTCAATGATCCCTTTGATTGCCAGTATGGGGCGTCTGGTACCACGTGCCGCGGAATTTGAATCCGCGCCAGATGTCATGGACGTCGAAGACCCATAGAGGTCTCTGCACCATCGCGCCGTAAGCTGTGGCAGCGTGCGCCTCCTGGCCCACTTTTAGTGTGAGGGCACCACAGTGGGACATTTGGTTCCAGTGGCCAATAGCGGCGCACACGATAGCGTACTTAAGTGCCTGCCTCTCGCTCAGCCAGCCAGACTAATCACACGTACGTCGGTTGACACCTCGCCTCACATTAGACAGTTTACTTCCTTGTTCTGTGTACGAGTGGACGTGTTTGTTTCCTTGTGACTCCGTTGTTCGATCTTGTTGTATTCGTTCTGTCCTTCGTTGGTCTTGTCCGTCCCCTCCCGTTGTGTTGTTGTTCGCGGGCCTCTCTGTGGGTCCCGCCGTGCTTTCCGTCATTGCTACCCCGCGACTGTCCCGGTCGCAGTTACAACAGGGCACATCCCTCTTGTGTTACCTCCTGGAGTCCGCTTTTGGCACTTACTGCCAAAGCTTAACTTCAACGTTACTGGTGGGAGTGAACCTTTTGCCACGTTGGCTTCATAAAGCAGCCTGTGTTAACCTTGGCCTTCATTCACTACTCCAGCCTCGCTCTATTGCCTTCAGTTTCACGATTCTCACATGGAACTTCACCTTTGTATACACTGATGGCTCTTGGGCTGACCTTGGGATCGGGTGTGCCTTCGTCATTGGCACCTGTGTCTTTCGATATCGGTTTCCGGCACACTGTTCAGTATTTACAGTATTTCAGTATTTACAGCTGAGCTCTTTGCCCTGTATCAGACCATGGAGTACATCCGGCGACACAGACTTTTCAGTTGTGTCCTCTGCTCGGACTCACTCAGCGCCCTGCAAAGGCTGTGCACTGTGCACCGCCCATCCATTAGTGCTGCGGGGCCAGGAAAAGTGTCATTGCGCATTCCTGGTGGAGCCAGTGTGATGTTTCTGTAGGTTACATGGTTATGTTGGGTCTGCCAGGAAATGAGGCTGCTGCCAAGGCTGCAGTCCTCGTACCTCACACTGCTACTTCCCATATTTCCTCCGATGATCTCTGTGTTTCTGTCTGTCTGGATGTGGTGTCCCTTTAGCATCGCCAATGGTCCTCCCTTTATGGGAATAAGCTCTGACTTATTAAGCCTCTCCCAGCATCTTGGATGACCTCCTCTCTGCCTTCCTGTTTGGAGGAGGTCATGTTAACAAGGCTGCGTATTGGACACAGCCTTTTTAGCCATCGTCATCAGTATGAGGCACTACTCCACCATGTTATACACATTGCATGCAAGTTTTAACTGTCCGTCACTTCTTGATGGAATGCCCATTTTTTATCCGTTTACATTCCCCCTTGGGCTTGCCGTTTGAGTTATCGGCCATTTTAGCAAATGACCCACGGGCTGTTGACCGTGTTTTACTTTTTATCCACGTAAGCAATATGGCGAAGGTCATTTAATTTTTAGTTTTGGACCTCCGTTTCTGTATGGTGTCTTTTTTAGCCCTTTCTCCATGTGACTGCTTTTACCTGTCTTCTCATATGTCAATTGGGACTGACGTATAGTCGTTTTTTTAACTCCTTTCTGTCTTCGTGTTATATAGTTTTGACTTGGGCACATATGACCCCAGTTGTTTTTTGCGCCCTAAAGCAAAACAAAACCGAACCAATGTTGATGAACCACTAAAACTAGGTTAGGGCAATGTAAGGTAGATTTAATTTAAAGATCACAGGATAGAAATAGTAGAAGAAACTGCTTCAGAGGAAACAATACATGAAATACTGAACTATGACACCTGACGGCTATCGATTCGCTAAATCTGCCAAGCTCTTAAATATTTTTTGAAACTAGGTTTCCCATAATCATACACTTTACTATATTTACTAGGCTATATAAATTTATTTTGGTTTCCTGGTGTATTGTCCACAAAATTAGGTGTACTGCTGGTATATTCAACTTCCTTGCTATACTTTCTGTTCAGCTGATTCATGTAGATGTTCCTCCAAACTAATCAAAGTGTGTGGGACACAAATTACATCACCAAATACTTTCTTTTGTTCAAGCGCCTACAGTATACTATGTCACGTGTATCTTACAGTTGGTTATGTACACTTTCCTTTTTCTTGTTTTGACAGTTCCTCTATTTGTTTTGTCAACTATTCTTTAACCTTGGTCTTGACTAAGTCATCTTGTTTACTTGTATCTGTCTGTAACTCCTTAGGTATCTTTAATAAGGTCTCTTCTATACTCGAAATGTTATCTACAAGGGGCGTTTGAAAAAGTCCATGCAAAGTTCGAGAGATGGCACCACCAACACGTATTGAGGTCATGTTTAGTTAGTAGCATCTTCGTAAAGAAAGCACACCAAGTTTCAGTCATATCAGTGTATTTCTTTGTGTTTGGCATTCGTATGAATGAAGGAAGTAGAGTGATTGTCAAAAAATAGATGAAAAAGAATTTCATGTGGTGATTAAACATTATTTTATGAAAGGCAAAATGCCTCAGGAGACTAAAGAGAAGCCTGATAAACATTATGGTGACTCTGCACCTTCAATTAGAACATTTTGTAAGTGATTTCAAAATTTTCGGAGTGGCCATATGGGCACAAGTGACGCTGAACGTTCTGGACGCCCTGTGGGGGTTACGACTCCAGAAATCATTGATAAAATCCATGATATGGTGATAGATGACAGAAGAGTTAAGGTGTGTGAGATTGCTAGTGCTATGGGCATCTCGAATGAATGGGTACATAATATTTTGCATGAACGTTTGGACATGAGAAAGCTATCCACAAGATGGCTTCCACGATTGCTCACGCTTGATCAAAAACGGAATCGTGTGAAGTGTTGCAAGGATGGTTTGCAGCTGTTCAGGAAGAATCTGCAGGACTTTAAATGTTGTTTCATCGCTGTGGATAAAACATGGATACATAACAACAATCTAAACAATGGGCTATTAAGGGAAAATCTGCACCAAAAGGTAAAGACCATTCCTTTGGCTGGAAAGGTTATGGTGACTGTCTTTTGGGATTCGCAGGGGATAATCCTCTTCGACTATCTGGAAAGAGGTAAAACTATTACAGGTGCATATTGTTCATTGTTATTGGACCGTTTGAAAACCGAACTGCAAGAAAAACGCCGGTGATTGGACCGCAAAAAAGTCCTTTTCCATAAAGTCAATGCACCAGCACACACCTCAGCAGTTGTAGTCGCAAAATTATTCAAAATAGGATTCCAACTCGTTTCACATCCCCCCTGTTCTCCACACTTGGCTCCCTCGGATTACTATTTGTATCCCAATTTGAAGAAAAGTCTTACGGGACAACGATTTTATTCAAACGAGGAGGTGATTGCAGCAACTAATAACTATTTTGCAGACTTGGACAATTCCTATTATTAAGAAGGGATCAACCAATTAGAACAGCGTTGGATGAAGTGTTTAAGTCTAAAAGGAGACTATGTCGACAAATAAAAAAGGTTTACCCCCAAACACGTAAGTAGTTTTTATTTTTGCACGGACTTTTCAAGTGCCTCTCGTACTTTTGTAGCTACCTCGTCCCCTTGTGTTTTTAAAGCTGGGAAATTGGTATTTAAGTTTTTAAATTCATTCCTTTGGACTGTAATACTATTAGACAACTCATGTATTTTTTTTTTTTTTTTTAATTTCCCTGATTGAGCCTTCATGAGAGCCATTAATTCTCCATTTTCCTAGCCTGAATGGGCATAAAACTGTAACAGACACATATGTATCATTTTCCTTATTCAGTGTTACTAGATCTGTCTTGATTACTCAGATCCTGAAAAATGGTTCCCTACAACTTTTCACAAAATGAACAACTAATAAAGCTCATCTCAGTTTAGGACTGTTTACAGCTCACATACTAGGATATGCAGCAATCTGCACCACATTTATGATGTATGAAACGTAGACAAAGCATTGTAGAGATGAGCCACTGCATAGTCATTGCATCTTCGGCTGATCAGCTGCTGCACTCCGGTCATGCAGGCCATCTGACACAGGGATGCCGTTGAAGATCACTGCAACAACAGTAGTTTCAAATTCACTACCCAGAATTCTTGCTTGTTGTCGATGAGATTCTTCTTTACTTATGTACCAAAGGTTAATTAAGCACCAGCTTCTTAAAAATATTTAATTCTTCTTCAGTTGTTACACAAAATAAAAGTATTTCTTCTTGATTAATCAAATCAATTCAGGTAGTGCCACTGTGTGTGCCCACTTATATCTGCTCGGCTATTGACTTTGTGTTGCCCAGGATGAAGTGTCTTCTTCCAATTACTTCATTAAAATTCTAGAAAAATTGAAGTGCTCTCCTCTTTTCACACTGTTAATTCACATTCTGTTACGATTGCCAAAAAGGAGTGTTACATATGTTGTTTTTGGATATGATGTTGTCTGTCACCTTTCATGTGTGTGTGTGTGTCAGCTTTTACCATATAAAATATCTTTGGTCACTTTTCATGAAATTATTTGTTATATTAGACCTGCTAAGCAGTTTCACTGAACCATGCTGTTGGTCTTCTTCACCTTGTTGTGATGTACAGGTGCTAGAAGAGGGCTTTCATCTATTCAGTATACTACTGCATGAATTCTTCTGTATTTACAACAGAATCTTAATACCGCATAATCTTGATTACAATTTTTAGTGAACAGATCTTTTGTAATGTGTAGCTCTCAATAGGTCACAACCTGATAATTCAAAGTGAGAGGCAGATCTCTTCATTTTCAACTGTTTCGAGGATATAAATAGTGGACTGCACCCTTTGTTCCATGATTTCCAAGGCACCGCCGAGCCACGGCACCCAAAGAACAAGCCCTCTGCCACAGCAGATGGAGAAGTTTACTCAGCATTGCACCTAGTCGATGTTGCAGAACTGAAGTCTTTTACACCCCACCTGCACATTTCACAAAGTAGGTCCTGCATGGTGGGGTGTTCCACACTTATGACCTATGTTAAACAACATTCATGGTTTGCATGAACATCTTTCGTGGACCAGAGTGGCCAGAAGTGGGACATTGGTATCCAGTAGGATAGACATGGTATACCATGATATGTGTTATGTAAAAGGCGATGAGTAAGAATTCAAATTCACATATGTGCTAACAAATGTGTAATATGAATGTAAAATAACTTGTCCCACATCATTACAATTGCTCCATGGAACATAAAAATAACTACCTAATAAACTAACCATTAGCTGCAGCTCTTTCTGTTATTGAATAATATTCTTTACCAGTATATTTCCCAAAAGAACCTAAATCATAGATGTCATTTCTTAGCCTTGCCCTTGGCTTAAAAATATGTTATCTGGTATTCATCTCCCAAAAAGTACTGAACCAGCGCTTTACCCTCCCATGATCACTACTTAGTAATTATACCTTCTTGGTCTTTTTGACAGTTCCTTCTCAGCCTTAACTTGTACTTTGTGTCCTTTACCATCAGACTGATTCTGCACCTTTTAGATTGTGTATTTTTTAAGAAGACCTTTATTGAACTGTGTTCGGGATAAGGCTGGTTAGTCACTAATGTGTGAATTATATCCACAGTCTGTTGGACAATTTGCCCAAGGGTGAAAAGCCTTTCTATGGTGTGATTTTCAGAACCAACACTTCACACATTTAGTTGGCTAGTGCATGTAAGTGCATACCAATCAAAGGAGGAGTGGGCAACCAGCTCCCTGGTCATTAACCTTGCCAAGCGCAGATCAGATGCTTGATTGACTTTGTTTATTTCCAGGATGTCTATAAGAGTTGCAAAAGTGGTAGAAAATCAATGTGAGGTGGAGTGCACCATTGTCAACAACAGACAGCAATATTTGAGCTTTCTTTGCTGTTCAGGATGATGAACTGTATTTGGTGGATAGTTTCATAAGGCACTGTTTATTTCTTGAAGAAACTATATAGTTAACTCTTTGCTTATCAGAAAATCTGTGTAGTGTTGCCTACCAGTTGGGCCTCTTAGGCCCGCGTTGTTTAAATTGACATAAATTGACGCTATTTTGACTACTTATGACGTGAACGACTTTTGAGGTATAAATATTTTTAAAATAATTTTGTTTATTTAAAGTTAAGAAACACAATTTTTTTTACTTTTACTGGTGGCTTTTATTCTTGTTGCAAGGCCTATAGACAATAGAAGAATGTTCATGGCATACTGGTGTGATGCACTTATAAAGTATTATTTGACTTTCTTCTATTTTCTTCTCTACACAATGTGCACATCTTCTCTTTTTCGTAGCTGGTGGTTTCTCTGCTCTCCCTGGGTCTGGTGCTACTAATGAATTCATTACTTCTTTACCCCTGCTAGTTGCTTTCCCAAATTGATGACAAAAGTCCGATATCTCATTTTTTTATTTGTAGCCAGCATTATCCAAATTAGGTATGCGTTCATTACACTTTACACTGATAGTGTTGAAGAAGACCGTCAGTGGTCAATTCATTGTTTCTCTCTTCACGCTGTAGTATTGCATCTTAGGGTCCATGGTGTCAGTGCCACTGTTTTTGGCATTGGATGTCATTATAACTTCAGGTTGCTTATTTGGGATGATGACATCTTTGGTTGATCATGAAGAGAACTAAGAATGGTAACAACTTTGTTTTTGATCAGGAACATAAGCGGCTATCATAACATCTGGTAAAACCAAATAATGTAAAGTATACTTCATGTCCTGTTGGTGTAATAAAATCAGTAGGCAGCTCACCTTTGTTTTTTCGGAAGACGTAAAAATATTATCACAAGTGATATTATGTCCAGACTTCTCAAGTTCAATCACCAGAGTTTTCACAACATTCTCTCCAAGTCACACAGCTCTGGTTTCTTCCTCCTTTCCGAAATACACTTTCGTCTTCCAGCAGTACTTGTTGCACTATCACAAATTACACAGAACTTTATTCCGTTACTTACCAGATTTTGATGGGATGTAGTGTTGAAATGGACAGTGACCTCTAAATTTGACCAGCTGTTCAGCCACAGTCATGCACCATCCTGGAATGTAGGTATCCCTTAGGGTAATTTACCTCATCTCAAAAACTTCTCTGACTGGTTCCAATTTGTCACTTGACATGTGTTCACATCAGGCTGCTGAATTGTCAAAGTACAACACCCACAGAATAGCATGGAAGCAGTTGCGAAACATAATTTCATGGAACAGCAGTTGGCCATTCTCAACACTCCAAACCTGACTGATATCTTCGTTTCTTAACTTGTAGACTCCAGTCAGGATCAGAAACCAAGAATCTTTTTCATTTCATGCATTTCTATATCCACCCAGTCCTTGTAAATGATTCAACTTTTCTTGTTGGTTCACATAAACAGTTTGTCAGTGAGAGGTACATAAAAGAACAGCAGAAATCAAGATTCTTCATTATCACAGTTCCTAATCAAGTAACTTGTAGGTCCCTGGTCTTGTTTCAATACATCCTTTTTGCTCTGCCTACCAGAAATTCCCACTTGAGGATCTGTTGCCCATATTTCATTCCCATTTGGAGACAACTATGTAACAGTCAACAGAATTTGCACTGAATTGTTCTTCTTCATGTTTTCATGATCATCATTTTCATGTAGTTTTGAGTTTTCAGTGACATCTACCTCATTATCATAATCACTGGAAGTTTCACATTCACTAGGTGGGTTTTCAGAATCAAAAGACTGCTCCAACAATTCGCTTATCTCCTCATCTGATAGTCCTCCTCTCTGTAGCATTTTCAGGTTATAGAACAGACAGCTGTTTTGAAATAATGCACCAAAATCAGTATGCGGTTATCACAAGGAGGACTGTTGAACACTGAAAGGATAACAGTGTGAGTCAACAATGGCAAATGACATTACAGACACTGTGCAGATGGACATCTCATTGGAAATTTGCTTCTAAATGCACAATCCAGTGAGACCTATACCGGGAGGAAATGTGTACCAACACTTAAACACAAAGCCATAGGTAAATTTTTGTGATTTTTTTCCAAAATTATGAGTAACTTGGCAAATTAGAAAAAGTCATAAAATTTAATTAAAACAAAATGTGTAGTTTCTTATAGGGAAGATATCAAACATCATGGACGGCCTTCTGAGGCCCGTGGTAGGTAAAGGGTTAAACAATTTTCAGTGTATCTTGGGGAGACTGTTGAGTACTTTGTTCGATGTTCCATTGAAATTTTGCATTGTTTTGGAAAAGCACCTGTTAAAATGATATCAATGAGTGATAGCCAGAATCATTGACTGAAGAAGATCAGTGGGTGTTGCCAAGTTTCTATAACTCCCTTTATAGGCAGTATCCAATAGCAGCCTCTACGACCTTCACTAACTTAGAAGAGTCATAAAAGGTGGAATTCAGTTAAATAATGTTCTGTGCTGCAGAAGTAGGTTGTGTGCTTTTTTATAATGTATTCCATTTCTCATTTGTTTCTTAATTTATGCTAAATGTAGTACTATGAGGAATACAAAGAATTTATTTTATTTTGAATCTACTGTGCTCATTGAAGTGGGCTCATGACAGCTAAGTCTAATGTGGAGAAACCTCAAAAGCAGAATTATTGGAATGTATCTTATGCAGTCTAATGCCTCACTTTTTAGACTAATAACCAGTGTGATTCACATACAGAACATCTTCAGCTCATAGTAGTCGCATAGCAACAAATGACTTACAGGTGCTGTATACGGTGTTTGTAAGTCAGTAACTGAATTAAGAAGACATTAACTGCTCTATGATCTAGTGGAAACTTAGTTTATTTTCAGTTTGTCTTAGCAGTACTTCGTTATGTTAATTCTATTCACTTAAGCTGATAATTTCAGTATAAATAATGACTGTCTATATTCCACTCCACCTAGGGAGAAGTGTACAGATTTATGTAGCTTTTTGTGTGCTATGTGATTCAGGAAAAATCACCACACAGTTGGTGTTCTCGTTTTCTCTTTTTCAATTGCATTTATGATAATTTTGTTCAAATGTGTTTAGAAAATGATGAATCTTTTCCTTGCAGAGAAACAACATAGAATTTCCATTGATGGGGAAAGAGAGAAAAATAAAGAAGACTTGCAACAGCTATTCTGAATTTATACATCTCCTTGTGAAACAGTGTCAGAATTCCATCTTGTATGATGGTGGTCTCATGCAAAATATTTGTTCTTTCTTGGCTAAGCTTTCAGTGAGCCGAATTAGAGGCTTCAGGCATGCCAGCACTTTAGCAGGTTGGCTCTTTGAATGTACCCTCTGTCACTATAAAATATGTATAAAAACAATTTAGCACGTTGTACTGAAACATTGGTCTATGGAAAACATTTTTTTCTGTGATGTTATTACATATTTGTTATGTTAAGTCATCTTTTCTTTCAATCACATACTTATTTAACTGTGAAAAGGTTATTACTTAATTACTCAATGTGTAATATTATCATTTTACAGATGTGCTAAGTATATTTCTTTTGCAGGTCTAAATCTGTTAACAATACTTCTGGAAGTAGCACATGAGATTGAAACAAACATGAATGAAATTCAGGGACAGTGGGATAAAGAGAAAACAAATGATTCTGATGAAATTACAGTAGCACGGCTAGATTTACTTGAGTCAAATCTCAATGAGCTTGAAGACAATATGCAAGAACTACAGAATATGGTTTGGTTCCTGTTTGGTGCCATTGTAGTTCATAGACTGAGGTATGTTAAACAGTGCAGTGATTGTTATATGAATCTATTGTATCCAGGACAGTGTCACACATACATGTACTTACGCATATAAAATTCATGCTAGAACTGGAACATGACTTCCACAACATTTGGTAATTTAGGAAATGGATATAAATTGCTCAACATATGAGCAACTTATTAAATGTAAAAGTAAGCTATTGTAAGTTGATAGCCACTTTTGTTTATATTATGTAATAATACAATTATTTATTGTTGCCTTCATATATATATGAATGATTTAAGAACCAAACTATCCCTTTATTGGGGTAAAAAAATAGTGATTAGATTTAGGTGTTTGTATTGTGTTGTTGTTTTATATTTTGTGCAATCTCACTAAATTTTTGTGCAAACAGTTATTTAATCCTCTTTTCATCATCACTTAAAAGTAATGCAGCTAAAATGTCAGTGGCTTTACCACAGCATAGCTGTTGTTTTCCAAATGAGCACCAATTCAACACGCACTTTAATCTGTTGGGTAGGGTGGCAACAGTGTTCTGCAGAACAAAAGATTCATTCTTTAGACAATGTCTAGGCTGAGGCTGTCAAGGAGACCCTGCGATCCACTGATTTAGATGAGGTTTCTCTTACTTGTTTGGAGCCATTTGGAAGTAACTCCTGTGAAGGTCATTAGGTCACTAGGCATCCTTCTTTGAAAAACTTGAAGGCCATGATGCAGGATCCATTTCAGGTGGAAATTCTCTCTCTGTGTGGGTTGTTAGAAGGGGGACAGGGCAGAAGAGAGAAGTAAAAGGACTGTTGATGTGCTGGTGAAATAAAGGGCTGTGTGGTGCTGGAATGGGAATGGGAAAGGGGCTCGGTGGGTAAAGGCTGGGAGGGTTATGGGAATATAGGATATAATGCAGGGAGAGTTCCCACCTGTGCAGTTCAGAAAAGCTGGTTTGTTAGGTAGGAACTGGATGGCTCAGGCTGTGAAGCAGTCATTGAAATGAAGAACTTTGTGTTGGGCAGGGGCAGCATGCTCAGCAACTGGGTGGTCCTGCTGTTTCTTGGGCATCCTTTGTTGGCCATTCATGCAGACAGACACCTGTTTAGTTGTCATACCAATGTTGAATGCAGCCCAGTGGTTGTAGCTTAGCTTGTAGATTACATGGCTGGTTTCACAGGTAGCCCTGTCTTTAACAGGTTGGGTGATGCTTGTGACCAGACTGGAGGAGGTGGTTGAGACTGCTCATCACTAGAGATGCGACGGCCATAAATGGTTAGGCTTTATGGAAGGGACTTCTTTGTATGGAATGTGTGGTAGCTGTTGAAATGGAGTTCTAGTGGTTGGTAGGTTTGATATGGACAGAGGTACTATCTGTGAGGTGGAGGTCAACATTGAGGAAGATGGCTTGTTGGGGTGAGGAGGACCAGGTGGGGGGGGGGGGGGTCAAGGTTCTGGAAGAATCTGGATAGTGTGTCATCACCCTTGATCCAGGGCACGAAGATGTCATCAAGGAATCTGAACCAGGTGAGGGGTTTGGGATTCTGGGTGGTTGGAAAGGAGTCTTCTAGATGGCCCATGAATAGGTTGGTGTAGGATGGTGCCATGTAAGTGCCCATCACTGTATTGGATTTGTTTGTAGGTGATACCTTCAAAGGAGGTGCAATTGTGGATGAGAACATAGTTGATCATGATGACTAGGAAAGAGGTTGTAAGTTTGGAATCTGTCAGGTGCTGGGAAAGGTAGTGTTCAATAGTGGGAAGGCCATAGACATAAGGGTTGTTAGTGTAAAGGAAGGTGGCCTCAGCAGTGACAAGCAGGGCACCATGTGGTAAAGGAACAGGAACTGTATACAGGCAGTGGAGAAAATGGTTGGTATCTTCTATATAAAAGAGTGGGTTGTGGGTAATAGGCTGTAGATTTTGGTGTATGGGAGCATGGATTCTGTCAGTAGCAGTGCAGCAACTGGCCACAACAGGGTGACATGGGTGGATGTAGAAGGTTGGAGTGCAGGAAGTGGTAGGGTTGAGGAGAGAGGTGGCAGGGTTGAGGAGAGAGGTTCTGGGATGGGCCCAAGGATTTGAGGAGATACTAGAGATCCTTCTGGATTTCTGGAATGGGGTCACTGTGGCAGGGTATGTAGATGGATGAATCTGACAGCTGTAGAGTTGTTCTGCCCGGTAATCCTTACAGTTCAAAACAACAGTGGTGGAAGCTTTGTTAGCAGGTTGGATTGTAATGTCGGGATCAGTTTTTTGGTGGTGGATTACAGTTCTTTCTGCAGATGTAAGGTAAGCTTGTATGTTGAGGGATTTGGGGAATGATGGTGATGCAAGGTTCAATGTTAATAAATTCTGGAAAGTTATCAGGGCATGGTTTAGGGGCAGTGTGGTGGGTCACGATTGAAAGAAGGTGTGAACTGAGTTAGACAGTGTTCAACATGATCTTTGGTTGAGCCCAGTTGGTAGGGTTGGCGGCGATAGGGGTTCCACAGTAGGGACCAGGAGAAGGAGAGAAGGTCTTTAACAAGTCCTGCATGATTGAATTTGTCTGTGGGGGTAAGGCTTTCAGAGGAAAGGTTCATGTCTGTGTTTCGGGGCTGTTTAGGTTAACGGTGGCATAACATTGTTGGTCTCCATATTGACATTCGCTGAGAAAGGATGTTACACACACACACCCACACACACATACACACACACAGTCTGCACCAGGGATCACATACAACTTAAAAAAGTGAAGTTGGCTCATAGGCTGATCACTTTTCGTCCTTCAAATTTTAATTTATTTGATTTTTAGTAAAATTAAATAGGGGAGACATACTGGTGGAATTGAAGCTAACAAGGAAAATCATGAGACGTATGTGGATGGTCAGCCTATGAGAACAGTTGCCAAAAACATCAAAGGATTTATGCAATCTCTGCTACATTGTGAGAAAAACGTTCTGGAATATCCCCTAGGCTGTGGCTAAGCCATTTCCTCTTGATATCCTTCTAAGAGAGCTGGTTCAGCAAGGTATGCAGAAGCAATTTTGTGTAGTTTGGAAAAAGAAGATACAGCAGAACTGCAGCTGTAAAGGCCGACTCATGTCTGATAAGATCATTGCCGGCAAAACAAGGGTCCAAGTTAGAGCACCATTGTTCAGACACATTTTTAATCTATCAGAGTGTGTACCCCACTGCAGGTGAAAGGTTCGTCCTGGAAATATTAATAGGATGCAGCTGAGCCATATCCCTGCAATCACATTTGTTGTAGAAGTGTTAGTCTGTGTAGGTATCCAGGACAGTTTATGTGAAATTTTGAAAGTGGGAGAGGGAGAGATTAGAAAGAGACACTGACAAAATGGAAGGGGTCGTGAGGAGTGACTTTAAGTTTCATTACCTGGACAGTCTCTCCTTTCAGTTTTGTATTTCCCTCCTTTCCAATTGCTGAAGCTTCCTTTTCTCCTTTTTTCACTCACGGCAGTGTTAGTTATGATCATGGTTGTCCCACATTTTTGACTGTTCTTTTGGAATATGCCTCAAATTATGGCAGATTAGTTGATGCAGATGTGGATTCTTACCATAACTTATTGTATCTGAACTGCAGACTAAAACTGAAGAAACTGCGTAAAGATGGTGACTGGTGTGCATACTACTGAACCATCGGTATAACAAGTTATGATTGAAAAATGTACCAACATGAGTGATTTTTTAATGCCCTTTGGAACATTTAGCTATACATTGTGCCCTTTGGGACATTCAAAAAGTTTTGCACAGCTGTCTCTAATTTTTTTATTTTTTGCAGGAGGAGAATGAAATTTTTTGTGAGCATACTTGGAACATTTACCTATACATTGAGCCTACTCAATGTAGCCTCCATCAGTTGTGACACATCTGGCCCAATGTTCTTTCCGTAATGTAAATGCACTTTGGTAAAATTCTGGGGATTGACTTTTACACCATTGCTTGACACAGGAAATAAGGTCTTTCTTACTATCAAATGTTTTAGCGTGCAGATGGGCCTTCAGACGACCAAAGACGTAAAAATCGGACAGAGCGAAGTCCGGACTGTAGGGTGGATGAGGAACAATTTTCCAACCCATTTTCCTGATTTTCTTGTGCATCATAAGGGCTGTATGGAGTTTAGCATTGTCATGGTGTGGTCTGATGAGCTGACCCTGAAGCTGTGGTCTGTGGGTCTTGATGGCACGTCGCAGCTTGTCCAATGATAAACAGTCCCAGTTAATTGTGGAACCAGGTTCCAAAAAGTCAATGAAAATGACCCCACACTGATCCCAGAAGAAGGAGGCCGTTACCTTGTGGCCTGCTGTTCATGAAAGTCTTGGTTTCTTCTTTCAGGGGGAAACCAGGAGACGCCACTCCATGGATTGCGTTTTGCTCTCAGATTCGGACAAAAACAACCATGTTTCATCCTGGGTAATGATGCTGTCAAAACACTGTTTCCACTTTTCAGTAAAGGTCTTAATGAGACCCTCGCACACATTCTTCCTCATCATTTTCATTTCTCTTGTCAGTAATCTAGGTATCCAACATGCACAGATTTTTCTGTACCCTAGTGACTGTACCAGTGATACCACACTACCCAATGACAAACCAGTCATTCCAGTAGGCTGTCGTGTTGTCACACATCTGTCATTTTGCATTATTTGATCAATGGTCTCCTTATTCACATTACTCACTGCCGTCGATGGTCTACCGCATCGTGGAATGTCCAGTAGAGAGAAATCACCTTCTTTAAACCTCTGCAACCACCACTGAATACTGCTGCGAGACACTGTGTCCTCCCCATAAACAGGGAGCAACTTCCTGTGAATCGATGTGGCAGAGTCATCACCGGTCTTGAAGAGGAACTCCCATCACCGACTGTTGTCGCAACCTGACATCAATGTCACGGTCCATTATGGCTCACCTGTTAATAAAAGAAAATACTTTTATATACCAACTTATAGCTAAATGTTCCAAGTAAGTTCACAAAAAATTTCATTCTCACCCACCAAAAAATAAAAACATTGGAGACGACTGTGCAAAACTTTTTGAACGCCCTTTGTAGAACAAACCACAGAGGTTGCAACGTAGGTTGCGGATCACATGACAAGTTTCACAGGTAGCCATGCCTATGATACGACAAGAGGTGCTTGTGACCATACTGGAACAGTTGGCAGTAATGGGAGGATGTTTGGGACAGGTCTTGCATCTACGTCTATTGCAGGGATATGAGCCATGAGGCAGGGCATTCAAGCAGCAGTTGTGTAGGTGCATAGCGGAATACCACTGTGGGAGTGGTGAGGAGGACAGTGGGTAGGACATTCATCATTTCAGCATATGGCAGGAGATAGTTGAAACCCTGGTGGAGAATGTGATGCAGTTGCTCAAGTCCTGGGTGATACTGAGTCACGAGGGGGATGCTCCCCTGTGGCCAGACAGTGTGACTTTGGGAGGTGTTGGGTGACAGGAGAGGTAAGGCACAGGAGAGATCTTTTTGCTCAATGTTAGGAGATAACTATACAGTCAGTGAATGCCTCAGTGAGACTCGTATATTTTGAAAGGGACTGCTTGTCACTACAGATGTGACCGCCATGATTGGCTAGGCTGTCTGAAAGGGACCTGTTGGTATGGAATGGGTGGCAGCTGTCGAAGAGGAGGTAAGTTGATAGGTTTGATATGGATGGAGGTACTGATGTAGCCATCTTTGAGGTGGAGGTCAGCATTGAGGAAGGTGGCTTGTTGTGTTGATGAGGACCAGATGAAGCAAATGTAGGTGATCCTAAAGTAACAGTGAGCAATGAAGGAAAGAAGAAACCAGAGACCTTCTATAATGCCACAAAGTATGGTGTGGATGTCATTGATAAAGCGACTCATAAATATTCAACTAAGGTTGCTTGCAAGAGATGGCCAATGTGTGTGTGTCACAGTATCCTAAACATGGCAGCAATGAATGCATGGATCATTTACAGTCAAGTACCCAAAAATAACCTGAAGAGGAAAGTGTTCATTCTTCAGTTGGTAAAAGGACTCATGAATGGGAAACAGCAAAAAGTGGGACAAGAGCAAGAAAGCCTATTAAACAAACAAGCTGCTGCAGGGCTGGACAAATAAAAAAAGTGAAAGAAGTGTTGAATTGGAATGTGCAAAGGAAGTAAGATGAATGACATCTGTAACAAGTGTGTAAAGGCAGTCTGTGGAAAATGTGGCTAAAAATAACAATGCTCTGCTCAATGTATCATTTTAATGTGTAGAGACAAACAAATGAAATAAATGAAGAAATTTTAGTAACTTTTAAACAGTTCACACTCCGGGGTATAAATGTAAAGTTTTGTATCCAAAACAATAATTTGAAATTGTTAAAATTTTGAAGTAAGTATATAAAAAACAAAGGCCTTACTTTGTGGATTTTTTTATGCAAATCCCATTAAGGGTCAAATAACCGCTTCCCACTGTTGGGTGCCACATTTTCCATTTAAGTGATAAAATGAAATGTGGAAGTAACAGTGATTTTACATATGCCTGTTCAATATTTATTTATTTAATCAGATCAGATTAGGGTGTTAATAAATGTTCTCTCTTTTAATGCATTATTTATGTTTCCTTTTTGTAGTTGACTGTTATGTTAAACAATAGTTAAATAATAAAAAAGACAACAGTTCATTGAGCATAGTTTTCACATTCAGCACTATAACACCATTTGAGACATACTATAATACCATTCTAGACCTTTTTATGTAAAACATAACATATGTTCGGCAAGCCTGATACTTATCGACTCATACCTCAGTGGTTAAGGCACTACACTTGCTGCCAGTAGGAATATTGTTCAGATCTGCTTTTATGTGGGGGTTTTCCGTATTTTCTCTAAATGATAAAGACAAATGCTGGGATTGTTCCTTTGCAGAGACTTGACATATTTGTTTCACTATGTTCGTCTTATATGAGATTGTGCTGTACATCTAATGATCTCGTTGTTGAATAGTGTTATTAACCTGTAATCTTCCTGCTTCCTTGTTGAGACTCATAGTCCTTGAGTAATGTCATCTTATATTTTGACCTTAAACTAAGAAATAGTATAATTTGGACTTGGAATCAACTATCAAAGAAATTTCGTGAACCTAGTTGTTTGGCCTCACTTTCAAATCAGGTTCTCTTTAACTCATTTTTAATAAGATATATAACCAAAGAATTTTTATTTGCTTGCTTAGGGAGCCTTTCACAAGACAGCATTTTCTGTTACACATCATTCTTGAGCTGTGGTATCTTCAGGCAGCATTTGCTTGATTTTTGTGACCTAATATGCAGTACTATGTTATATTAATTATTTTACTGGAGAATATCTACATACATACTGTGCAAGCCACTATGTGGTGTGTGGCGGAGGAGACCCTGTACCACTACTAGCCATTTCCTTACCTGTTCCACTCGCAAACAGAGCAAGGGAAAAATGACTGTCCATAAGCCTCCGTATAAACTCTAATTTCTTGTAGCTGAGCTTTATGGCCCTTACAAAAATGTATATTGATGGCAGTAGAACTGCTCTGCAGTCAGCTTCAAAAGCTGATTCTCTAAATTTTCTCAGTAGCGTTCCTTGAAAAGAATGTTACCTCTGCTCCAGGAATTCCCATTTGAGTTCCTGAGGCATCTCTGTAACACTTGCATGTTGTTCCAACTTGCTGGTAACAAATCTAGCACCTCACATCAGAATTGCTTCAGTGTCTTCCTTTAATCTGATCTGGTACGGATCTCAAAACGCTTCAGCAGTATTCAAGGATAGGTCATACTAGCATCCCGTTTTCAGTCTCCTGAACAGTTGAACCATACTTTCCCAAAATTCTTCCAATAAACT
Source organism: Schistocerca nitens (assembly GCF_023898315.1). Taxonomy (NCBI): domain Eukaryota; kingdom Metazoa; phylum Arthropoda; class Insecta; order Orthoptera; family Acrididae; genus Schistocerca; species Schistocerca nitens. Next base: position 459,593,175 of record NC_064620.1, on the reverse strand, counting down.
GAAATCGACCATTCGCTGTATCTTTAGACAACTTAATTTTTATCATGCTTGATTTCTAGGCTAACTAGTACTAGGATTAATAGTAAAATCATAAAACTGACAGAGCTCACACCTTGTGGGGTGTATTTCTGGTACTTCGTCTGAACGTATGTTGTGTAGAATGGACTATATTAGAATATAGTATTGCAACCATTGTGTTGACATAACACTGAAATAATTCCAGCAAAACCAAAAGAATTGGGTTACACTGTTACACCCTTTGGCATTATTTTTTATACTCATACAATTCCAGGTGGTTATGTGCCAGAGAATGTTTAAGATACAATGTACGTATAAAAATAACCAAAACCATGTATAAACTTTTAAAAAATTAAATTACAAATTTGTCATTATACGTATGTAAGTAGAGTGACAGTACTGACACCTTCCAGCATTAATTTTGACTCTTATACATTTTTGAATGACGTACAAAAACCATGTAGATATAAATGTATATGCAACACCATCTAAAAGCTTTTAAAACCAGTATAGAAAATGCTTTTATTCATATTTAGGTAAAGTGACTGTGACATCATGTATTGCCATAATGCGCTCTCGGCATTTGAATCTGAAGAATGATTGCTCCCTGTTACTGCAAATGAGACTTAGTCTACAATACAACATTACAGTTTGCTGTATGAAATGTTTCTTATCTAAACATGAAAGGAAACAAAAAGTACCTGTGTACATACCTGCCAAACACATTTTGTTCTCTCATGGTGTTCTGCCATAGCGGCATGAAATAAGGGTAACTATGTAAACCTTATTGCCTGTCTTTTGGACTTACTGGCCTCATTTTTTGTAGTCAATACCAGAGGTGACGTGAAGCACTCCCAAAAGTGAGTGCTTTTTGTTGACATCTGCTCATTATGCAGTGTACATCTGGCTGACTTTTTACTACAGAGTATCTCCATCTCCTAAAGGAGACTGAGATGTATTCTCTTTTCACCTCTGTGCAACAATTTTAATTGTGATGGCAGATCTATGTGTGGGGGGTCATATCCAGCAGAAATCAAATGTGCTGCAAAATTAGATCTGGCAGCTATATCTTTCCTATCCAGTGTGCCACATGCTTGCAGGCCAGGCCAATCTGCATGTTTATGTTGGGCGAACTGGAAGAAGGCTTGTGAAGTTCCACAATCAGGGACACAGCAGACAAATCAAATTTTGTGGCACATTTGATTGTTATTGGCCATGCCCATATATCATGCCACTGCAACACCAAGCGAGAACTAAATGTGTTTCGAAGGACTTATGGTACACGTTTCCTTTTGTGTTTAGATAAGAATAATTTCATAAAAACAAACTGTATTGTTACATTGTAGACTGTCTCATTTGCAGTAAAAGGGAGTAATCATTCTTCAGATTCAAATGCCAAGAGTGCATTATGGCAATACATGGTGTCAGTGTCACTTTATCTAAATAAGATTATAAGCATTTTCTGTGCTGTTTTAAAAGGTTTTGGGTGGTATTGTGTATATCTACATGGTTCTTATGCGTCATTCAAAATTGTATGAGTGTCAAAACTATCGCAGGAAGATGTGAGTACAGTCACTCTGCTTAAATGTGTATAGTGACGAATTTGTAATTTGGTCTTATAAAAGTTTTTACAAGGTGTTGTGTATTTTTATGCACCCATTTTCCTAAACCTTTCCAGTCTCATTCACCCCTCTTCCTTCCCCTCCAGTTCTGCCAGAAGAAGGAGCCACTGGCTCCAAAAGCTTGTGTAAGTTGAAGATTTTTGTGTGGGTGTTCTCCTGCTGCTGCTTGCTGAGTTGATCTTTTTATCTATTCAATTACTTATTTGTACATTGTATTTTAAACATTGTCTGTCATATAACCATTTGGAATTATGAGTATAAAAATTAGTGTCATAGAGCACAACAGTGTAACCCAATTCTTTTGGTTTTGTTGGAATTATTTTAATTTTATGTCAGTATAGTCATTGCAATATTATGTTCCAGCACGATTCGTTCTACACTACATACATTTGGATGAGATTCCTGTCAGTTTTATTATTTTACTGTTAGTCCTACAGATTTTTATGTTTGAGGTTATTGACGTATGCATGGATTAGATACTATATATCGTTAAGTCTTTATTCTCACCAATAAAAGATTTTGTAATAACAATCATAAAAGAGGGAATTTTTGTGTCCATTGTTGGCAATGGGCATAGCTGCATAGGTCCCTGTAAGCAGCTAGCCCAGTTGCAATTAAACGTTCAGTCCGACAAGTACTGTTCATTGATATGGGCAGATATTACCGTTTGACTGCCTGTATTTATGAGTCCAGTGGACTTTAATTCTATGTATGTGATGCAAGTGACGTGTTCAGTATGTTCTTTCTCGTATAGCTGGGAAGGTGTTGTGTGTTATAGTGCAGTCTGATTGTGTTATTCCTGTTTTATCTGCGGCACTGATGATGAGCATGCAGTGATTGAAATCAATTTGCAACATAAACAAAGATTTCTACTTCAGCAACAAATGGTGACTGTCTTTGTGTTTTAATACTGTTTCCTTTATTTGCTGAGATATTTTTATAGAAGAATATTCAGTGATTTTTTCCTCATGTGGAATCTGAAATATTTCATCACTGGTATCTACATTATGAATGGTTTTTGTGACTTCTTTGACAGACTGTATTAATAGCAGTAATAGCTCTTTTGCAGATACCTCTATTGGCCCCAAAATGCCACTAGAAGAAGTTTCTTTAGTGGAATACCTTTGACGTTAAGCCCATGGATATTTGTTGTGTAACAGTTCATTCTGTTGCAGGAGCTCTGTTCTCATTTGAAAATGATAATGTTTGGCATAACACTTTGGACAGGAGGTTTTAATTGAGGATTAAATCCTTTACATAATTCGGCCTTGGCACACATTTTCTAAATGCAGTGGTCTTTTTTTTTTTTAATATTTACTGAATTCTTTCCCGGCGTTAGCTATGGAACACAAGACTGTCTCTATTATCAGAACATGGTTAAATATTGCCAAGCCGACGTTTAATTATCATTGATAAAACACACTTCACTATACATTTAAGTTATTTGAAAGAACCAACAAATTGTTAAATTTCAATGTTAACTATCCGCCTATGAATGCACAAATGTGAAACTAGTAATAAATTCCGTCAGTCTCAGGATCGCTGTAAAAGAAAAACATTTTCTTAATTCACTGCTAATTTTTATCTGCTCCCGATTTACAGGTTTGGTTAAATTTTTCTTAGCGGAACAATTTTTTAAATGTGCCGCCGCTGCAAATCGTTCGGTCATGGCACAGCCTAGCAACACTGCTAAAAATGTTGAAAATTCTTTAAAGAAATATTATAGATGACATGGGCAAGCTAATTTACATTAGTAATACACACTTTTGTTAAATTATAATGTATTTAGACACAACAATAATTCAACTTACATTAGTTTGTAATTTCTCCTCTAATGGCGGCTAACTCTAGATACAGACAAAAGAAGTCTACCCATTCATAAAACGCTACGTTACAGCTTCCTCTCACTCTCAGCTCTCGAAGAAGACGACAAAGAATACACAATACGTGGTGCTTTTTATACTACTGCTGACCATTAACATCTCTTTGTAATCTTACAACATTATTTTCCTCTGTGGCTGAATTTTACATTTTTGCTGTCCCAGATATTGACACATTTCGCAATTACATTATGAGTATAGAAATATTACAATCATAAATACATTGAGAATATAACTACAGAAAATATTACAATAATAACGAATGTCCTTTACACAAAATTAAATAATATTTTTTGTTAAATAATTACAGTATAAACAAATTGCTTCATAGCGGCGTATATAGTACAGTTAAATTTTAGTTTATTAATAGTGTGAGTGTTGCCAGGGAACGTTACATTGCCCCCTGGCAGCATTTGGCAAAGAGTTTCTATACTTTGACACAATGGTGCCAGTAACGTGCTTTACAATTCTGTATTTTTTTTTAATGAAATGGCTCTTTTAATTATTCCCAGGGTTATATATGTTCATGGCTCCCCCATTTGGGCGAAGGCAGACAGGAAACCTGGGCAAAACTGTGCCGGAGCCCAGCCATCCCAGTTGGTTCATGATTAATCTTGTCTCTTTAACAGTCATTCTTTTGAATTGATTTAGCAGTTTGCCATCAACGGTTACATAATATCACAGTCACATACAGTTCAACGAAAGTTTTTTGTGTGTGATTAACAACTCGTTATTATTAATTTTGCGATATACTGCAAGGTCACTTGTCCTAGGATATATCACTTAGTTTTTTGAAATCATTTAGCACAGCGTCACTTTTTATAATGTTCCCACTACCTACATGTTACAAATCCATCTCCTACACTTGTTAGTGTTCATTTTCTCTTATCAGTTTATGGGTATACATAATAAATGTTCAGTGTTTATCAAAAATGGAGTCATTGACATGTTATGCAGTTTGTGTAAATATTTTGGAATATGTCAATAATGCTGTAGTTGGTGAGCGGTGCGGAGTGATTGTTGAGCGGTGCTCGGCGCGGCGCGTCGGCTCCGTGTAGGTCACCGCCCCTGGTGTTGACAGCTACAGCGCGGAGAGGCGTGTGGCTGTCTGGTCTCCTACGGGCTGCTGCGGTCGCTGCATGGCTGAGGTAGCCGGATGCGCGTTGTATATCAGCTCGCCCGTGTGACATCTTCTTGCAGTGCTCCAGCAAACATGCAACAAGTTCACAAACAGTGTACTATCCTTATGGGCATTTTTCCTGCTGTGGGAAAAAACGCACACAGTTATTGGCAGTTATTATTCAGTAGGCCTTCACTAGTCTGGTTTGCACAATGTTTCGGTGTCACAGTAACACGTTTTATGGGCACACAATGTTTTTTCACCATGTCATGACTTGTCATTAGTCACACGCAAGTTTTCACGTTAGGACAAAATGTATCTCTGTAGTCAATGCGCTTTCCTAGCGTCCCTTGACACACAAAGAGTTATAGTTTGACACTAACTTGGTCCACCGTTCGTTATCGGCTCACTGTTCGTGTCGTGCTAGTTCCTTGTCCACTTGCACACACGGCGATGATACAGTTTCTTATTGCTTGTTCAAAACAACCTCGTGACGTATTGCTGCAGGTTTAACAGTCACTGTCTGTCTCTGCCACACAATACTGCACTTTTGTTTAAGTTTTTTCATTTACAATGTTCGTTGTGCAATTTTTGTAACAGCACATTCGTAACTTCTTTGTTCACTCTTTACCAAGGTGTGTGATATTTGCGTACATGGTAACAAATATTAAAATTTCGTATTAGTTTGCCCAAAAATCATCTATATTTATGTTCGAGTAGATTTTATTTGTGCATTCCAGCCGGACTCAGGCATATTGTTCAATAACACCTTTGAAATTATGTCTCACTTTACTTGCAAGGTCCTACGTAACCACAGTGTAGTCTCTGTAGGCTAAAATTGACTCAGACTGTATCAGGCTAGCTCCTTTTTACTGATTGGATCTGCACATGCTTCAATTGAAGCTTCTTTGTGCGTAACCTTGCGCTACTTAAATTTGCAATAAGTTTGCCTCCCATGGTGCCCTCGGGTCACTACTGGGTGCATTATTCTCTTTGATAACACTGGTTTGAAAATAAAGTTCTCAGGGTCTCATATTATTGGTATTATTCTGGGTTCGGATCTGTCAATCTGACAGCTACATATATACACATATATATATAATAGAAAAGATTGTACAAAGAAATATTTCAAGTTTGACACACATATAGAATATTATGCAGTACACAAACTAATCACTACTAAAATGTTCCTCCTGACTGATCTCTGTCACAATTTAACACTATAAATAATTGCACTAATCAGGTTATCTGTGCAGACATTTAGAGCATGTTTAAGCTAACACTAATTAAAAGAAGACATAACACAAATATTCATAAACAAAAGAGAAAGTCAATCATATTCTTATAACTAAATACTTCTACACTAGTACATTATCTCTACAGATCACACATCATTAATGTTCATTCATTTTCAAAAGAATGGTGTCCCTTTTTTTTTTTTACACATAACACATAGGACTATTAGTCATTTACAGTAGGAACATTTTCACATCCTTACGCGGATACAGTCCCCGTACTCTCCGTGATTGGGGATCTGCTAAGAGATAGCTACTATTTCCTTCTTGGACTAAGGAATGGAGTATGAGGCTCGACAGGAGGTTTTGTGAGGCTTCACCTCGATATTGTATTGATACCCCTTAACAATTCCTGGTCGTTCTGAAAATACATCTGCATAATTAGATAATAACTGTACCAAATCCTGCTGTTGCATTGAGTTCAGATTTTCGGACTGTGATACTTCGTTCACAAGTGCGTCCACATTTGCTTTTAATTGATCACTTTGTACGTCTGGATGATAGAGATGTTGTCCTAGAGAATGATTGTCTAAATGTAGTATCCACTGATTCCTACATTTTATGTTAATAGCATTACAATTAGGCACAGGTACCTCTTCAGTTCTGAGCATGGACAATTCTATCCTCCTACCCGCGTTCATCAAACTTAATTTTCCCCGAGAAAAATCTACCCCCAAAATGCAGGCTACCTTTAAACCCTTTACTACCAGTAATGAGCACGCTATGGCTTCTCCCCCTATATACATCTCTACCCGCACTTGGAGTTTAATTATTTGTCGCTGTGCACTGATGGCTCCAGTGACTTTGCAATTGTTCACAGGAAAAGTCAGCATACGCTTTTTTTTCCCAGTACTCTGAATAAGTCCACACTCATGACACTGACAGTAGCACCTGTATATACGATTGCTTGCACATCAATATTGTTAATTTTGATCTCTATTATCGCTTGTACTTTGTCTTTGTGCTCCTTTTTGCACGTGGGTGGTTCAGTTATTAATTCATATCCCATCTGTACCCCGTCATTATACCTGAGGATACAGATTTCCGATGTTTTGTTCTGTGTCGGGCTGCTCTCACTCCAAACCTCAGCCGACGATGGAGAGCGTATCTCGGCTGAATCTAGTTTGTTGGATTATTACTGGTGGATGGGTGTGGCTGCTCTGTGTCGCTGACCTCCACTATGTGTAAGTTGTGTTGCGTCGGCCGCCACGGTTGCGCAATTGGCGCATTTTGTGGTGGCAATCGGTTATTGTCATATCTTTCACTGTTTTGCCGGTCCGGACTGGGCCTCTGGTTCTGTGGCCAAGTTCGGTTTGCATCGTTATAGGTATCAGTGTTCCACGGCCCCCTGGCATTTTTCCATCTACTATTGCTTGGTGGGCCTGTTTCATATCCGTCATCGAACCTCCTTTTCCAGTCATTATTCACTGGCGGACTATTGCCGTTCCGGTCTCTACCTCTATTCCCGTTTTGTACATAATCTTGTCTCCTATTGTTACCTCCGCCGTTTCCATTATTTGGTGGAGGCGTGTTATTTCGACCATTACTGTAACCATTTCCGTTACTTCTAGCCTGTTCAGAGGCTGCCTTAACATCCTCCTGAATCAGGTCAATTGAGTCCAGAACAGACAAGAAATGTTCCATGTCGTTCTCCGGTACGTGTATAAGTTTTTCCTTTACGTGTATCGGCAAGTGTGATTTCAAAAGTCTGATCAAATCCCGGGATGAAATCTGCTCGTCCCAGTAACGGGTCTTATTAATGTATTTCTCAAAATATTTTCGCAAATTGCCTAATCATGGAGAATACGGCTCTGGATTATATACCTCTTTCCGTAATCTCTCCTCAATACATGTTGACCAATATTTTGCCAAGAATGCCTTTTCAAATTGCTCATATGTGTCACAACTGTCAGCTGCTTCGGTTGCCCATAATGCAGCATCTCCTTGTATGTAAGACATAACGAACTGTATTTTCTGTGTATGACTCCAAACGCTAGGCAAAATGTTTCTAAATCCCTCGATGAACACTACAGGGTGAACAGATTTCTTCTCCGTTGTAAAGATCTGAAACTGTCGGTTTTTAATCAGGCTTTCTTCAATCACTATTTTGGAGTGACATTTGTTTGTTTCGCTAACATTGGTTGCCTGTTCTGTCTCGCAGTCACAATTTTTCACTGCTGTACTTATATGCCTATCATTGTTGGACCTGGCTGGCGTGACACACGCCTGTGCGTCGCCGTGCAGCAAGCTGTTTTCCAGCTCCGCAAGACGACGGTTGAAATTCCGCTGCCACAGCGGAATGTCAGTGTGCACCACCTTTTTTAGGTCCTGCACTTCCGCATTGGAGCCCACGTCTTTGGCTTCAATCGCAGCGTGCACCTTCTCGTCTATTTTTTTTATAAATTTGTTTTCAATTTTTTGCACTTGTTAGGACATTTTCTGATCATTTACTTGACTTGTGTCAATTTCTAATTGTTCCATCCTGTTAGCCAGTACACCGATTTCACCCCCGATACTGGCGTTAGCCACTTGGATATTATCTACTCTTTCGCTCAGTTCTTGCACTGCTTTGGGTATGGTTTCACAGTTTTGTTTCAAACTAACAATCTCACTTTGCATAGCTTCCAAAGATTGCATTAACTGCAAATCTCTCTCATGCTGGCGTCGATCACGCTCTACTTGTTCATGCATAAACGTAGCTTGGAAATTGAGCATGCGCTCGAACAGAACTCTTAATGATTGCACTTCTGACACCTCACCACTCTCTGGTCCGTGTCTAGTGCTTGTGGGTGGTACAGTATTTCTACTTTCAACTGAATCACTGGCTGGCAGTGGCAACATTTCTTGCCCTTGTGCCCCCAGATTCTCACATTGTACTTTCTAACTCGGTATCACTGCTTGCTAACTGTTGTTCATTATCCATGTTTATATCTTTCTGACTACGCAATCTAACCATAGTCAACAAAAGAAACAAAATCTGAACTAAATATCCTAACACTCAGGTTTCACTGACATAATCACACAAGAAATGGTCATTTGTTGAAACACACTTATTATATACTACAATGACTAACTACTCAAATGTCCTGTTATTTTTACAAAAAGAACACTAACAACAAGCACACCACTAATGATACGAGAACACTGCACTGAGGCTACTTTACTACCCACAGGACAACTACACTGTAGCTTTACCTTATGGTGATCTATCTTGGGTGCAGCTGCCCCCTGGTATTGTGGTAGGTAATTAATTTTTCGATATAATGAGCTCTCTTCTTCAGCTTGCCTCTGGGTATATAGTGTTCTCATGCAAAAAATCATATACAGGTATTACCACACAATATTGGTTAGGCAATACATACAATACAGTAGTTAGTCATTAGTTGTTCTCCAACAAAGTTCGACTACAATAATTCCCTAGTTATCTCATGGGTATTTTGTGGCCACTGCATATTCGGGCCCCACGTTGGGCGCCAATTTAATGAAATTACATTAAAGAATAATAATCAGTTACCTTTTTTAAATTTGTTTTTAGTTAATTTATCTTTTGTTTTCTTTCTGTCAGTACGTACGAACTTTGTTGTAGAACCTCTTATTTACGTGTGGTAATAAAAATTCATTTACACAGAATTAAGTACATTTAAAATTACGTGAATTCATATTAACTGATTAAGAATATTTACATAATTCGGCCTTGGCACACATTTTCTAAATGCAGTGGTTTTTTTTTTTTTTTTTTTTTTTTTTACTGAATTCTTTCCCGGCATTAGCTATGGAACACAAGACTGTCTCTATTATCAGAAAATGGTTAAATATTGCCAAGCCGACGTTTAATTATCATTGATAAAACACACTTCACTATACATTTAAGTTATTTGAAAGAACCAACAAATTGTTAAATTTCAACGTTAACTATCCGCCTATGAATGCACAAATGTGAAACTAGTAATAAATTCCGTCAGTCTCAGGATCGCTGTAAAAGAAAAACATTTTCTTAATTCACTGCTAATTTTTATCTGCTCCCGATTTACGGGTTTGGTTAAATTTTTCTTAGCGGAACAATTTTTTAAATGTGCCGCCGCTGCAAATCGTTCGGTCACGGCACAGCCCAGCAACACTGCTAAAAATGCTGAAAATTCTTTAAAGAAATATTATAGATGACATGGGCAAGCTAATTTACATTAGTAATACACACTTTTGTTAAATTATAATGTATTTAGACACAACAATAATTCAACTTACATTAGTTTGTAATTTCTCCTCTAATGGCGGCTAACTCTAGATACAGACAAAAGAAGTCTACCCATTCATAAAATGCTACGTCACAGCTTCCTCTCACTCTCAGCTCTCGAGGAAGACGACAAAGAATACACACTACGTGGTGCTTTTTATACTACTGCTGACCATTAACATCTCTTTGTAATCTTACAACATTATTTTCCTCTGTGGCTGAATTTTACATTTTTGCTATCGCAGATATTGCACATTTCGCAATTACATTATGAGTATAGAAATATTACAATCATAAATACATTGAGAATATAACTACAGAAAATATTACAATAATAACGAATGTCCTTTACACAAAATTAAATAATATTTTTTGTTAAATAATTACAGTATAAACAAATTGCTTCATAGCGGCGTATATAGTACAGTTAAATTTTAGTTTATTAATAGTGTGAGTGTTGCCAGGGAATGTTACAAGGTGTGGGAGTGGGGACATTGCTTTAAAAAAAAAAGTGTTGTTTTTGCTGCTTCCATATAGAAAATTTTTCTAAAAGGCACTAGACCTGGTTAACACAAATGCTGTATTCAGGTTTACATTATTAACTATACTAGTTTATTGCTATATTCTTAAGAACAACTTCAGAGTTGTCCCTTTCAGAGTATACAGCTTTTTGTAAGTTTTGGCTATGTACTCGTGTCTGTCTTCATACTCTTCCCCTCCTTTTATATTTGAGTAAGTTCCTCAATTATAGCAGCCATTGTTTCTCAAGAACTAAAACCAGAGAAGGTAGTGATCCCAGGATGATATTTTTCCTCTGCAGTGGATACTGTGGCAATAGGAAACTTCCTGTCAAATTAAAACTGTGTGCCTCTGCCTTTCATGGACAAGTGGTCTACCAACTTTGCTACCCAAGCACAACTCACAATCTGTCTTCACAGCTCTATTTATGCCAGTACCTCATCTCCTACCTTCCAAACTTCACAGAAACTTGCAGGATTAGCAGACCTGGAAGAAAGAAATTGCAGAAACATGACTTAGCCATAGCCTGGGGGATGTTTCCAGAATGAGATTTTTCACTCTGTAGTGGATTGTGTGCTTATATTGAAACTGTGTGCTGGACCGAAACTTGAACTCAGGCCTAGGCCATTCACTGGCGAGTACTCTACCGACTGAGCTAACCAAACACAACCCACACTCCATCCTCACAGCTTTACTTCTGCCAGTACCTTATCTCCTACCTTCCAGACTTCACAGAAGCTCTCCTGCGAAACTTGCAAGACTAGCGCTACAGGAAGAAAGGCTATGCGAAGACATGTCTTAGTGGTGGCCTGGGGGATGTTTTCAGGATGAGTAGATTATGCGCTGGTGTGAAACTTCCTGGCATGTTAAAACGGAGTGATGGACAGAGACTTGAATTTCGGACCTTTGCCTTTCGTGAATAAGAGGTTTTGCCAACTGTGCTACCCAAGCATGACACATGACTCATGACCTGTTTTCACAGCTTTACTTCCACCAGTACCTTATCTCCTACATTCCAAACTTCACAGAAGCGCTCCTGTGCAGGATAGCTTCTGTGAAGTTTGGAAGGTAGGAGGTGAGGTACTGGTGGAAGTAAAACTGTGAGGACGGGTCCTGAGTCATGCTTGGGTAGCTCAGTTGACAGAGCAAAGGTTCTGAATTTGAGTCTCGGTCCAGCACAAGGTTCTGATCTACCAGAAGGTTCAAGGTAGTGATGTTGGTCGCTGGGCTCTGGAGCAAAATTGACTTTCTAATTCATTCCATTGGATTCAGGTCATGATTCTGAGCAAGCCAGTCCATTTCAGGAATGTTGTCCACTGACCATTGCCTTACAGATGCTGTTTAATGGCAAGGCACATTGTAATGCTGACACAGTCATCGTCTCTGAACTGTTCCTCTCCTGTACGTGATACAAAATACTATAAAATATGTTCAAATTATTCTTCATTTAGTGTTTTCTAAAGTGCAAGAAGGACCATACACTAACCACTGCTTCCTCCTTACATCACTGTTGACTCTACATGTGATGGCAGGTAAAATTCACGAGGCATTTGCCTTTCCGAACCTTTCCATTGGATTGCCAAAAGACATGATTCATCACTTCGAATCCCTCATTTTGTCATTGACTGTCCAGTGGTATCACTCTTTACACAAACGCACGTGTTGTTTAGCATTGACTACATAAATGAGTGGGTTATGAGAAGCTACTCAGCCATTGCATCCGATTACTTTTTAACTCCATACACACAGCCTTTTTGCTAGCTGGACTCCTGGTAGCACTTTGGAACTCACAAGTGGTTTCTTCTGCTGATGTCATGTGATTGTTTTACACCCACCCTCTCCAGTGCTTGACAGTCCTTGTCCATCAGTACATGAGATCTGCCTGGGCTTAGTGCATCTGTGGTTGTTCCTTTGCATTTCCATTTCACAATCACATCACCAATAGTTGACTTCAGCAGCTTCAGAAGGCTTGAGTTGTCCCATATGGATTTGTTACTCAGGTGATATCCAATGACTACTCCACATTCGTAGTCACTGAACTCTCCTGTCTGATCTGTTTTGTTTTTGTACTGTCAACACCTCCTCTGTGACATTCAGTGATCAGTTATACATTACATAGGATTGTCTGGATCTTTTCCTCAGATAGTGTATCTTTACCTACTACATGATTGAGTTTTTCCCTTTATTGTTTCTTGATCAATTCAGACAGATATTTGTCATTTGATTCGTCACCTTCCTCCTACATTTTTAGTCTGTTTAGATCACATATGATGTGCTTCCCAAAATATCTGAGGATTTCATTGTACCAGTGAAACCAGTAGCAGTATGACATTCCACTGCTAGATGTCTTTAGGTACACGTCTTAACTTCTGCAACACAAAGTTGCCTCGTCTTTGGTGCATGCAGTTGTGAATTGTAGTGGTGCCTGTCAGGATATGTTCCAGTGCTTCTGCGGGTTGCGAAATGAGTAACATGAAGGAGCAATGGATTTGCATCAAATTCTGTTTCAAGTTTAAGAAAACTGTAGCTGAAAGCCACCGCATTCTGTCAAAGACATTTGATGAGAATGCACTGAGTCCAGCCAGGACATTTGCATGGTTCAAGTGCTTGAAGGAAGGTCAAGAATCTGTGCAAGATGACAAACATTTTCGTCAACTGTCAACATGCACAACACCAGAAATGATTATGAAAGTGCATGACATGATTCACGAAGACTGAAGGCAGATACGAGACTTGGCTGTCGTACAATACATTTCAACGAGTTCTAGCTGATGAACTGAACATGTGATCAATTGAGTCATAACGGGTGATGGATTTTGGGTTTACAGGTACTACCATGAAACAAAGCAGTGACTATCATGATGATAAAAACAGTCTTCTGCAAGGTCGAAAAAGCTCAACGAGCTCGTAGCAAGTAGCAATATGAAGGCAATGCTGATCGTGTTCTCTCTCTCTCTCTCTCTCTCTCTCTCTCTCTGAGGTTTTGAGGTGACTGAAGGTAAATGTTCAGTGCAAACAGCCAGAATTGTGGAAAAAGTGACTGGTTGGTGCACCATGACAATGCATCCATGCACACCTCACTTGTTGCGAAGGGATTCCTGCATAAAACAACATGACAACAGTCCCCCACCCTCCCTATTTGACAGAACTATCCCCATGTGACTTCTACCTGTTCCCAAAGATGAAATTATTGACTTCGTTGAAGACATCCAAGATGAATTGCAATGGGTCCTGAACATCATTCACTCTGCAGACTTCTAGGACTGCTCCCTAAAAAAAGGAACAAAGCTGAGATTGTTGCATACGTGCCTTAGGTGACTAATTTGAAGATAGGGATACAGGAGTCACTAAAAGTTTATCCGTGGGGACAGTGCCAGAGAAATTTGAGGATCTAACTTTGTCATAAGGTCCCAAAGATTTGCTGTATACCAGTGGGGTAGAGAAATGTAGAGGCAAATCAGTTGATAGTCATCGGTGTTCCTGCTGTGCGCTTGTGGTGTTATGGTTGACTCTCCACTTGGGTCTCAACTTGGGTGAACTCTGTGGTGTAATTATTTAGCTTTTGTCAGATCTAAATGAAGTCTTCAACTTGCTTCTAAAACTCACTTTGGGGTGTGTAGACCACTAACGTGGTCTAATTACAAAATTTATTTTTGTATTCAGAAAGGTGGAGATAGCTGTGAAAGATTGCCTTAAAAAAAACTGTTTATTGAGTCTCCCAGATCTTTCAGACTCCAGAGAAATGGATTACTTTTAGAGGAAACATTGACATCCCATCAAGTAACTGAGAGTGTTCTCTGTAATTATCAAGCTACACAAATCACATGATTTCATCCAGAATGTTACTTTTTGCAGAGACAAAATCCCTTTAAAAGAACCTCAACTTCTAAAATAGTAAGAAAATGAGAAGGCCATGGAAATCAGGATTGTCTAGATGAGAATCAGTTGAGAAAAAGCTTCAGCCTTTATTTTGTAAAGGTTATCTACACTCAAAACTTAATACTCAACCCATTTATTCAACAAAATGAGATATGTTACAGAATGCTCCCTAAAGCAGTGCTTGTGATCTTTAAGTAAGTGACCCATCTGAAGTCCAGTTTGTACGTTGTCGCAAGTCTAGCTGGATACTAAGAGAATCCAAAGAATAAACACCAATAAACCAAATCCATAGTGAGAATCAAACTAATAGAGCAACAAGAGTGCGCTTCCACTGCATCAATGCTGCGATAGAATTACAAAGTGGCTCAGACTAGCCTTAGGCCAGCTTATATGCAGGATTTTGATAGGTATGATTGTTATCAGAGAATGCTCCTGGTGATAAGCACTATCTGAGTAGTGGCATCATGGCAGATGGCAGTAATGTGTTATTAGTTTCTTGATTTCCATAGTGATGCTTGTTTTGATGACACCCCTAAAATTTAATTTGCCCTTGAGTTTACCAGTTTTGGCAAACTACATTGTAGCTTATTTAATTTGTCTTGAAGACGGATGTTGCACGCTAGTTCCAATGCCACACATCAGTGTTATAGTTTTGATCTCACTGCCCAGACAGAATACGTAAAATAGCTTCAAAAATACCCATGTCAGGTAGGGAATGTTTTGTATTACTTGTATGTATTAATTTCTCAATCTGTTGTATGATTGGAGCATGAGTTGGCCTGTTTTTGTAAACAAAAAACATATTCAAGAATCATAGTTCACTAGGTCCATATTCTGTGCTGGAGCCAGGAAGGTTCCAGAGAGTTATAGGTACAGCAATGAAATTGAGTTGATTCAGGATTTACATCAAGGAATTAAAGCCCTGGCGTGTGACAGATCCATGTGTATATGTTTGCAGGAGAAATATTTTAATGAAAAGTATAGTCCTGTGCTACGAAACGCAATTTCTGTTAAAGCAATCTCTGCAATGACAGTGACTTGTTCTTGCTTTATACTCATTCTCAAACAATGGAAAATCTAGGATAGAATGTATAACATAATGAAAGGGATAGTTGCTACTCATAATATAAAGGAGATGCTGAGACGCAGTTATGCACAGCAAAAAGACTGTCAGAAAGTGAGCTTTCGGCCAACAAGGCCATCATCAGAAATAGACAGCATACACATTCACACTCAATTAAACATAACTGACACACACATGACACAGTATCCGGCTGCTGAGACCAGAGACTGTGGAATTGTATGTGTGAGTTGCATTTGGAGGAGTGTGTGTGTGTATGTTGTCTATTTCCAACTAAGGTCTTGCCAGCCAAAAGCTCACTTTCTGACAGTTTTTTTTGTTTTTGAGTATCTGTGACTCAGCATCTCCTCTATATGGTGAGTAGCATTTACAGTCATTCCCAAATGTCATGAGCTTTAAACAGCGGCAGCTGCAACATGGACCCTAAAAGTTTCACAGTATACTGTGTTACTGTGCCACACCAGCAAGCACTTTGAGAAAGAAGCTACTATGGAATTACACATAAAGCCCCCACATTTGGTACCACTTCTGAAGCCAGGACAACATTGAACAAACCTGAAGTCCTGTATCAGTATTTCCCTCACAAGCAGTGCCAAAAAATTCCACTGAAAGGATGACCAGCCATGTCCTCAGGCAAAGTCTGGAATTTTGGAACTTATATTAACATATACATGTGAACTTAAATGTGAAGTCGAACGTCATTGACAAAATTTTGGAGGTTATTCCAGGGACATTTATAAATATTTTAGTGACCCATGGTCTTTGGTGATTCTTTATGGAGTGATTGAATTTGATTCCTTACCCCAATTTATCTTTGCATCCACAGGTACATTGCACTAAGAGTATCTACACAATAGTGCAAAGTTCAACGGTATGTGCTGTGTGGCTTGTTTGGGATGAAACATGTCCCATTCACTTTATGCTGACATTAGTAATGTGTGCCATACCTTTGCCCTTAAGTTTTAATTCATTTTTACTTGATTCTTTCTCATTTTTTTTCATGACAGTATTAGTTACATGTTACTTATAGAAAAAACATTAACATTCATACCTTATTGTTGACAGTTTATTGACCAAATTACCACAGCTTGTAGAGATAGTGAAAGCAAGACAAGTGAACCCACTGAACATGCTCAAGTGTCTCAGTAGATATGAATGAAGATAATATCTTTAAATCTTTCACAACACATTTCTTCCAGGTCTGCTTTGTTATTGCTGCACAATTTATTGTTTATTTACTTTGTTTTACTTATTTACATTTTGTTTTCAGACAATCTGACAATCATGTACAATACATTGATTGTCCTCTACATAAAGTTGTATATACAAGTGTGTGGCTGAGTGTCTCACAGTAGTCATCTGGCACATTTTCTCTGGTGTTTCAGCAGATATTTCCAGTATTTTCTGTGAAATGTGTAGATAATGTCAATGACGTTTGTTTCATTTAGTGCACTATGTTAACTGGCAATGTCAGTTTGTTTCTCATTATAACCAGATTTCTTAATGAAATTTTATGTGCTCATTCAATAGAATAGTGCCCTACTGGTCAGTCTGTTTCTCATTACAACTAGATTTTGGACGACGGTTCAATCCCGTCTCCGGCCATCCTGATTTAGGTTTTCCGTGATTTCCCTAAATCGCCTCAGGCGAATGCCGGGATGGTTCCTTTGAAAGGGCACGGCCGATTTCCTTCCCCATCCTTCCCTAACCCGAGCTTGCGCTCCGTCTCTAATGACCTCGTTGTCGACGGGACGTTAAACTCTAATCTCCTCCTCCACAACTAGATTTTATATTGAAATTTTATGTGCTCATTGATTAGAGTACTGCTTTACTGATCAATAGTGGTACTCACTGGTAAGAGGTTTTGTAATTATTTCAAAGCACCAGTACACATGCTGGTGATATAAAATGTTTCCAGTTTTTTGTCTATTGGCACTCACTTCCAGGTTGATGATTTACAACAACTGTGATGTGAACCAAACCATGAAGTACACCTCCATTGAGGATTACCTCCTCAGCCATGGACCCTAGTTATATGATTTTTTTTTTTCTTTTTTGATCGAATTCTACAGGCAATAAAATTTGATGTGTCACGAAATATTGTTTAAGGGATGTGTGTGCAGAAATTCGAGTACTGTGTTGTGAGAATCTTGGATCATGGATAAGGACGTACCATGGAACGTACCTACAAGATAAATACCTCAAGTATATTGGGTTTTTGTTGTATGACTCATCTCCAGATGTAAGGATGAGTTGTGTGCAGGTAAGTTGCTGTGAAATTAGTTATATCTCTAAAATTGTTCACAAATTAGTTCATTTAATATTGCTACTACTGGAAGCATTTTTCTTGTATTCTTATTTGAATTGCTTCTATAAATAATCAGAAACAAAATAGTAAATTAATGGGTTAATTGTTTTACTATATTTATGTTGATTTATAAACTGCTTTGTACTGAGAATTTCAGAAAATATAAAAGGAGACAACTTCTTAACTGGGTGTTGTGTTGTGCTGATCATCATCATTTCATCCCCATTGACATGCAAGTCACGAAAGTGGCGTCAAATCAAAAGACTTGCACCCGGCAAACGGTCTACCCGACGGGAGGCCCTAGTCACACGACATTTATTTACTGATGAGCATTGTATGTCTTGCAGCAATACAGTCTGACACAAGTTATTTCATCACTATGTCAGTTTTATTCAGAGTGAATTTTTCTGTAGAGCTCATCCTGTTATGATAATATCTGCGAAGTTGGAAGTAGTGGTTAATTAACTGGCTGGTATTGTGTGTAAAGTGTTGACTGCCTGTGCAGAAGCTGTTTGCCCACTGGTGCCCGCAAGTGGACACTTAATCTGGAAATACCCATGAGTGGACACTAATCTGGAATGTCATTTAAGCTGGAACAACACTTAAATTGGAATAGCCTGATATACATGATCCCATAGCAACTTCTGCTTATGATCACTGGCTTCATAGGAATGTAACGGAGTGTGGAGTTCCCACAGTAAAATGTAGCACCTGAAATGAACATTGCCATTCTGCATGGAAGAGAAATGGAGAAAGGAGGTATGGTAGCAGCAGACAATGAGACAGTACCTCAGTCTATACCTGAGTTGGGATGTTGCAACATTATTGAGATTAAAGTGTCTTAGAATACATGGCAACTGTTTTGTAATCTGACATTAAAAAGTGAAGCACCCAGAAGATATCGTTGGATATCAAGTAACTTTGTACCATTTACACACCATTAGCAGGTTACAGAGTTGCAATTCTCTGTACCGGCCTGGCTTAAGGCCCAAGCGACTCAAACCAGTGCGTCGGGTGCCAACGTGAGAGGGGCACCAGATGTGCCATAACTAGAAGATTCCTGTACAGGACGTATCACAATTAGTATTGGTTTCTTGGGGCACCAAGTTGAGAAGGGTGTCCAAGTGCAAAATTTGTATACATAACATAATTAGAAGCAAAACTGACAGAGATGAAAGTGTATAAGGGAAAAGGGGGAGAGGGAAGGGGGTGCAAAATGTTAAGCTGCTTGTGTGCAAAAATGTTCTTCAACTGGCCGTGTTTTTGTGACAGGTAAAATATGCACCAGAGTGCATTAGTGCTATTCATATTTTGCATATTTTCCAGACCAGGTAGGGCATGTAACGAGAGTGAACAGTGTTGATGTTGAGTGATACCTGTGAAGGACATGGAGATATGGTGAACATGTTTGAGACAGCTTTATAAGTGCCTGACAGAGTTTGAAAACAGCCTCATTGTGGGTCTCCACGGTAGCGGTACATGTGACAATAAAGCATAGCAACACATCTCACTTTCCTTTTACTAGACCGATGAAAAAGTGCAGGTGAAAAAATGTGACTTCAATTAGTAGTAACATAGAGAGCATCTTCTGTGCCCGGGTTTGTTGGAATTTATGTGCAGATATGAGAAAGGAAACCCTGCAGGCACAGCATAGAAAGCGATGCTGCATTTGTGATTTCGATTGACCAATGAGGGGTCACTTGCACTTTGTAGTCATGCTTTGGTGGTGCCGTGGACTCCAAAGAAGAAAGGGGCCTGATAACAATGGTCGAGCAAGAAAAACGAATGTTGTTATGTGAGCACTATCCTTTGCTGTTAAGTACGAACTTATGGTTTTGGTGAAGCATCATGTATGAACATGTTATCTGCAAGGCTTTGTTAATTATCAGTTGTGAGTAGAGAACTTATTTAAATAAAGAAGAATTACAGAAACCGTGTTTTGTGATTTCGTAGTGAGTTGTTTAAATGTAGAAGCTCTCTTATAGCCCTTGCCCCTCTGCAATTGGAAAAGAAGTCAGCTGCAAATACATGGCATTGCATAGCAGGACCACATCATCAAGAGAAAACAAGACGGTGACCGGGAAATTTGAAAAAGAAGATGACTGTTATTGCAGGGAACAAGTAAAACTTAGTGTCTTGCAATATATTGATCACTTAAAATCAACCCACAACAAGAAAAACATTTCACTATATGGTCAGCTGATCGAATCATGCAATATCCAAATTTGTGGGGCATATGACAGTGACCCAGTGATTGACTGCACGAGAACATGAGGGCAGGCACACTCATTGTCTGGGTTTCGGTTGACCATGTCCGACCCCCACAAGTGATGATCGCCATATTATGCACCAAATACATTGCAACCCCTTCACATCTGCAACTGCCATTAGAGAACAAGTAATGGACACTGCAGTATTCTGTGTCATCCTGCACCTTTGGTCAGAGACTAGCAGCAACCAGATTGGGGAATTACTGTCCCATGTGTAGGCTGCTATTAACACCACAACACTAGGGCTACATTTGGACAAGTGCTGTGACTGGGAAGCATTGACTGCTGATAAATGGTGTCTCATTGTGTTCAGCAGTTCTTCAACTACCCCAGATGACCATCGTCAGTGAGTATGGCGAGGTCCCATTCTTCCAATGTACTGTCCTGGCATTATGATGGTGGGAGCCATGGGTACAACTTCATGCTATGGCATGTAGTGATTGAGCAAATTCTGATGGCATAGCAGTATATCCCAGACATCCTGCATCCCCGTATATTATCTCTCATATGACAATATTGTGGTGTTATTTTCGAACAGGACAGTGCTTGTCCCTACATGGCATGTGTGTCTACAAACTTTATACTTGATGTTTAGGTATTCTGTGGCCAGCAGTATCTCAGATCTGTCCCCAATAGTTTGGGACCAGCTTGAATATCAACTCTGTCCCAGTGCCATTATCCAGGATACCACGAAGCAGTGACAATAGTTGTGGGCCAGATTGTCTCAGAAGAAGATAAATAGTTTTATGACACCCTTCCCAATTGAATAAGTTCATGCCAGAGGGGATGGGATGTCATACTGATAAATGAGTTCTTACTACCAAGATCTTTATAAATTTTACTTGATATTGTAATAACTGAAATAACATCGCTTATCCTCTCAAATCTTGAAGTTTCTTTACACTTTGTCATTCCCTTTTAAGTGCTTGTTCTTCTTCTTTTTCTTCTTCTTCTTCTCTCTCTCTTTTTCTCTTTTTTTTTCCTAGAGAATATATAAGAAATTGCTTTTCAAAATGTCCACCAAAAAGACTGTAATCTCATTTCTTCTGAAATTATAATCCATGTGTCACTTGAGTAACATAAAAATTATTAATATATCTAAAAACAAAGGTGATGTGACTTACCGAACGAAAGCGCTGGCAGGTCGATAGACACACAAACAAACACAAACACACACACAAAATTCAAGCTTTCGCAACAAACTGTTGCCTCATCAGGAAAGAGGGGAAGGAGAGGGAAAGACGAAAGGATGTGGGTTTTAAGGGAGAGGGTAAGGAGTCATTCCAATCCCGGGAGCGGAAAGACTTACCTTAGGGGGAAAAAAGGACAGGTATACACTCGCACACACGCACATATCCACCCACACATATACAGACACAAGCAGACATTTTGTCTTTAAATATTTCTGCTTGTGTCTGTATATGAGTGGATGGATATGTGCGTGTGTATACCTGTCCTTTTTTCCCCCTAAGGTAAGTCTTTCCGCTCCCGGGATTGGAATGACTCCTTACCCTCTCCCTTAAAACCCACATCCTTTCGTCTTTCCCTCTCCTTCCCCTCTTTCCTGATGAGGCAACAGTTTGTTGCGAAAGCTTGAATTTTGTGTGTGTGTTTGTGTTTGTGTGTCTATCGACCTGCCAGCGCTTTCGTTCGGTAAGTCACATCATCTTTGTTTTTAGATATATTTTTCCCACGTGGAATGTTTCCCTCTATTATATAAAAATTATTAATATTTATTGTTGAATTTTAATAAATTTTATTATTTAATCTAGGCATTGCTCCCGTTGTATGCATCTGCTGAATTGTGTATGAAGCTGGAGCAGTTCACAAAAAAATTTTTGAAACGGCTTGTCTGTATGACATTAGACAAGCAGATTAATGTTTCTGTGCACACTTTTAAGATTCTTACTTTTATTTACAGGTAAGCCTTCACCAGAATAAAATTATTCTAAGCTTGTAACAGTAACGTGATTCTCATTTTGTTGAAGTTTGAGGAAGGCTTATTTCTAAATTGCAGTATAATTTCGTAACAAGAAAATATGTTAGTTGGCATTATTCACAGTAGCAGAGTATTTTCCCAACAACTGTTTATGTCATTCCATTTAAGCCAGTAGCTGAGTTGATAAAATGCTGCCATCAGGTGCTGTTCTCATTGAGGCGATAGAACATGTGATGTGAAATATTGCAATAAAGGACATGCTGCATGATGCTTATCAGTGCATTGATGATGTACAAGTATAATCTCTTCTGAAGAGGGTGTTATTGTGGCCATGGTGGCCGGGCCAAGTGACTTGGTGCATCCAGGAAATCTGGCAGCTGGCACTCATGCAAACATTCAACCACACTACACTCGTTGACTGGCGTTGCCTAGTAAGTAGCCAGGAAATTTGACAATGTGCTGGTATGGAAAGAGGCAGACATGGACTTCATCATTTGGGTCTTGAACGTATACACAAACCGTCCACCTCTGAGTTAGAAGTCAGGGGAAATTGGGCAGTAGTCAGGTGCTGGATACCGTTACAAAAGAAAAAGTCTTCAAACTCCCGCAACAGAAATTGTCAACTGTTATCGGACTTGAAGGTCACAGGGGATCACTCATTGGCAAAAATGACTTATAATGCACAGGCAGTTATAGTCTACGATGTGACAGTCGACAATGTGGAGGACAGCTTAGCTATGTACAGAAAATTTGGCAAAGCGTTTAACCACATCCTGCCCAAGAAGGATCTGTGAAATTGACATGCATCATGTCCTGAGAGTACCCTCGGTCTGGCCCCTAGGGAAAACTGGTGCGGTAGTGCAGCTGGGTTGGGTGCATAGGCCCTGCGAGTCTGCACCAAGTGTTTGTTGTCTGGTTTGATCCCAGGCCAGTAGACAAGACGTCACGCCACCTTGATATGTCACACCACAGTGCAACACATGCGCAATGTTGAGTGGTTCATGTAAGAGATAAAATGTATGCCATGCAGGATCCACACCTGAAGAGTCATGCTCCAGCTAAACCAGTTGGACAGCTGAAATGTTTCCCAGAAAAGTGAGTAGCAGCTGTGGAAAATAAAGTAGTAGCCATGGCAGGTGTGATCTCTCATGCTGTTGATGGAAAATCTGAGAAGTCTTGCTGCAAGGTATCATCTAATGCAAACACAAGCGCCTCCTGCCAATCGAGTCCCAGACAGTCCCTACTGGTAGCCGTGATATTGCGTCAGCGCTCTCATACTGGGCAAATGTCATAGGATTAATTACTGAGAAAGAGGGCCCACCTTTGCAATTTAGTCCTGTTGGGCAGCTTGGCATGAGGGCTAAGTACAGAAGCTATTGGTTTATGATTGGTGATGAGGAGGAACCTCGCCACAAACAAGAGGACGTGGAACTTTTTAATTCTGAAAACAGTAGCCAGTACCTCCTTTTCCATCTGTGAATAATTGCATTGTGCTGCAGAAAGTGTCTTTGATGCGTAAGTGAAGGGCTGTTCATGCCATCCAGAGGACAGAACCACCCATTGCCATATTGGCTAGTATATCAATGAAAATAATCAGTTTTTGAAAATTTAATGTAACTGGGTGGATATGAAATCTACTTATCAAGTGGCAGCAGGAGAATACATATATAAAAGTATTTAAATTTACAACCTTGTGGAGGCAGTGGATCCTTCTTCTGGCAGAAGGGAAAGGACTGGTGAGGCTTAGGAAATTGGGAGAGTCTGGAGAAGTTGTATAAAACTCTGTGTCAGGGGAAACTTACCATGTGGGATGGGAAGGAAAGACTGGTTATTGGTGACTGTACTGGCTGAGATTTGAAAACCTTCATCTCGTCTGGTGCAGTCCCCAACAACCAATGTTTCCTTCTCATCCCATTCGGCAAGTCTTCCCTGACCTGACATTCTGGGTGATTTTTCCAAACTTTCCCCATTTGCTAAACCTCATCGGTCCTTTTCCTTCATCCCTCTTGCTTCCCCTTCAACCCTTCTGCCAGAAGAGCCACAGGCTCTGAAAGCTTGCAAATTTAAGTACTTTGCTATGTGTATTCTCCTGCTGCCCTTGTTGAGCAGATTCTTTTATCCATCCAGTTCCATTATGTAGTCATACTTGAACACATCACGGGCCAAACTTGAAGGTCTACATGGCATGAAAGAAACAAACAGTGAACAGAGCACAAACACTGCTTGAGGTACTGAAGAGCAGACCAGACAGACATAAGGCCCTTTTGGTGAAGCTGTTTAAGAGGATGGTAAATGTGCATGGCATGGAGAATGAGCTTAGGATAATGTGAAATTTTGCTCAAAAAAGTCTGGAGATCCTTCAGGTTTTTTAGCACGGACAGGTTGTCGATGACTTTGATATGATAATCCAGAGGGGTGAGGCCGTCTTTGCTAAGCACATATTCCAAAATTACATCTTTGGGAAAAACAAACTGCACTTTTCCAGCTTGTAGTGAGGGCCATTCTTCAGAAGACAGGAAACCTGTAAATGTTCCTGTTGTGTAGAGCTTACAACCCAGATGTCATCAAGGTAGTTTATGGAACAGGGAATGTCCTGAATCAACTGCTCCAAAGTTGTTGTTGTTGTGGTCTTCAATCCAAAGACTGGGTTGATGCAGCTCTTCATGCTACTCTATCCTGTCCTCTTCATCTCCTAATTACTTCTGCAACTACTTCCGTCTGAATGTGCTTACTATATGCATCCCATGGCCTCCCTCTACAATTTTTATCCCCCACACTTCCCTCCAGTGCTAAATTGGTGTCCCTTGATGTCTCAGCATGTATCATGTCAACCAACCCCTTTCTTAGTCAAATTGTGCCACATACTCTTCCGTATTCTTCTGTAGCATAGCATCACATTTCAGAAGCTCTTATTCTCTTTCTGTCTAAACTTTTTATCATACATGTTTCAGTTCCTTACATGGCTATACTTCAGACAATTACCGTCAGAAGTGGTTTCCTAACACTTAGTCAGTATTCGAAGATAACAAGTCTCTCTTTTCAGAAATGCTTTTCTTGCCATTGCCAGTCTACATTTTGTATCCTCTATACTTTGGTCATCATCAGTTATTTTGTGTCCAAATAGCAAAACTCAAGTACCTCATTTCCTAATCTAACTCCCTCAGCCTCATCTGATTTAATTTGACTACATTCCATTATCCTTGTTTTGCTTTTATTGATGTTCATCGTATATCCTCATTTCAAGACACTGTCCATTCCATACAACTGCTCTTCTGTGTCCTACGTTGTCTCAAAGAGAATTACAATGTTATCAGCAAACATCAGTTTTTATTTCTTCTTCTACAACTTTAATTCTTATTCCAAATTTTTCTATGGTCCTTTACTGCTTGCTCAGTGTACAGATTGAATAACATCGGGGATAGCCTATAGCTCTATCTCACTCCCTTATAAACCACTGCTTCCCTTTTATACCTCTCGACTCTAATAACTATCACCTGGCTTTTGTACAAGTAGTAAATAGCCTTTCACTTCCCGTATTTTTCCCCTGATACTTTCAGATTTTCAAAGAGATTATTTCAGTCAACATTGTCAAAAGCTTTCTCTAAGTTTACAAATGCTATAAATGTAGGTTTGCCTCTACTTAACCTATCATCTAAGATAAGTTGTGGTGTCAGTATTGTGTTGTGTGTTCCTATATTTCTCCAGAATCCAAACTGATCTTCACTGAGGTCAGCTTCAACTGATTTTTACCTTCTTTTTTACAGAATTCCTTTTAGTATTTGGCAACCATGACTTTTTAAACTGATAGTTCAGTAATTTTCACACCTGTCAGCAACTGCTTTGTTTGGAATTGGAATTATTAGATTCCTCTGTAAGTTTGAGGATATTTCATTTGTCTTGTGCATCTTGCACACCAGCTGGAAGAGTTTTGTCATGGCTGACTTTCCCAAACCTGCTTCATATATAGCTGATAAATTCCTGGTGCAGATGAAATTCCAAAAGGCAAGTGATTAAACTGGTAAAGCCCAAAGGGCGTGTTAAGTACCAAGAAAGTCAAGGAAGCCGTATCCAATGGCACCTACAAGTATGCATCACACAAGTCAGTGCATAAAAAACACGGGCTCGATGACTTCACCAACAACTCCTCCACCCAGAGAATTGGATACGAATCTGAGACACACTGCATGTTGCCCATCAGTTTAAAATCATTTCAGAGGTGCATGGCACTGTCGGGCTTCTGAATCACCATCAAAATAGGAGAATGGTGCCCTGATCCTGCCAACACTGCAATTCAACCCTTACCTTATCGCTTGTGGAGAATGGGATCGGGTGGGGACGACAAACTTGAAGCTCTACTGACAGCTTAAGAGAAACGTGTGCCTCTAAATTTTCTGCCCAACCCAAGGTATTCTCAAACACCCGGTTGTACTACCATAATAAGGAGTCCAAATCTTGAAAAGGGACCAACTACTGAAACACTAAATGGACTTTTGCAACTATCTGGAAGCAAAAAACCAGAAAAAGCCTCTAATCAAAAAATATTTTTTACCAATGGCACATTGTCTGCTAACAGTGTAAGTTGCTGTTCCACATTGTAATAACACGTTGAGATGGAGAATTGTCCCCTCAAAGGAATACACTGTTTACTGTAAGACATGAAATTGACAATGGCTGTTGTGATGCTGGGCAGCTCAAGAGCCTGCATGTATCTATAAGTTAACAAGGCTAACCATCGCTCCAGAGTCTTTTTGAAATTCAACCAGTCACCCATCCACTGCCAATGTTAGCAAAATATGTTGGAGCAACATGTATGGGACATGGGAGACAGTCCCATACTCCAGTGAAAGCACATGGAATGTCTGGTGACTGACCTGCGGCCCACTGACGGTCACAAAAAAGTGATAAGTGGCCTACTTCATAGTATACACCACACATAGCCTCCTCTTGTGGGCAGTCTCATAAACATGCAGCAAAAGACAATCCAGGCAGGGAAGCTAGCTTACTCATTGGGTGAAAATAGTGTGATGTCAAGTACCCAAAAAGTGCTGCAGGCAGGAATTATGACATTACCATCAATGCGAATCTGCTGAATGTGATGTGGCAGAAATGGGCAGTGCCGTGGTGTCACTGTGCAGGAATCGTCAATGGCGTGAACACGTGGTGACTTGGTGAGAGGGATGGCTGCCTGGGGAACCCCGTTTCACAGCGGGACCTGTTTACCATGCATGCCTAATTGCGCCACCTGCCGGTTGTTGGAAAGAACATGCCTTGCCACTGCTGTAAGCTCATGTGGTACTGCAATGTGGGAAATGTCAGCTAAAGAAGGGTTGACAAGGGGAAAGCCTTTGATGAGACTTCAAGATCAGGTGCTAACCGAACAATCACATCCTGAATTAGCGATTATAAGTATGATGTCGCTCATTTGGGACACCCTCAATGACACTTTTGTGAGAGACCCTGCACATCGGTGATCTTGGCTGTGTATGGCTGTCTGAACTGCTTGTGGTGTTGGTTAAGTTGCGACTCTACCACCACCACATGAGTTTGATGTCAAAAATACTGCATTAGTAACCAACAAAGTTTTTCAGAGAGGAGCCTTTCGCACCCAGTGGAGGGCTTCAGATTTTGCATGGTTTTGTACAACCGCGCTGGACAATACTGAGGTGGCTTTATCGATTGGATTGACGATATGTTCTTCCTGGTAGCACAGCAAGAATTGGCACAGGTAATTTTTCCACATTACCATAGACTCACAAAACAGGCAGAAGGTGGGTGTCTGGCCCACCACCAGCATGGCACGGTCATGAAGCAATTCCGCATTCCAGTTTAACAGGTCCTGCATCTGCTCATGCTGCTGCTTCTGCTGCTCGTTCAGTAGGTGCAGCTGTTCCTACCAGCATTTCAGAAATGCCGTGTCTATGGCCGCCCAAAATTAACATTATAAAAAGGGGAAGAAAAAAATGGAAGTGTCACACGTGTAAGACTGACCTTCATCACCACTTTAGTACCTGCGAGATGTGACAATGCCACTGAACAGAAGTCATCACAAGAAACTGTACTGACTGACGATGGCTCAAGAAGCCGATGAACAGGACCCTGCAAGAGGAGATGAAAACTTGCTGTGTGAGTCAGTCTACAGGCAAGCAGAAGGTCAGAAACCTCATACAGATGTGCATGTGGATACACACAGCACATGGCAGGTGCTGGTGGCTGATGACTGAGCACACGTCAACAGTACACGGCACAAGGTGCAAGTCGAGTTCTGCAGTGGGTTAACGCAACATTAGAACTGCCCCACCCAGCTTATTGCCACCAGTTGGTAAACACTTACGTCATCAAGTCTGCCCATACAACTCATCAAATGTTTCCCTCATGGCTGTTGCCCTCACTATTCTGCCATAATAACCATGTCGCTGGTCTGTCTCCATCACAGTATCTGCTGGTGGGTATACTAAGTTAATTTACTGCATTCACAGCATTGATTGACTGTACCATCGGTTCTTGGTAGAATATTTTATTGATTTTGAATGAAAAAACACTCTACATTGGTGTAATAGCCTACAATATTTATTATTTATGACACAGAGCAGTTTTTGGCTGTTATGCCATCATTAGGTACAAAGATACGTATGCGGGCAGTGAAGTTTTGTTGGATCAAAGATTTTAAACTAGTGTATCAACAGAGTATCTCCGTTTCCAGAGATGAAAAATATTAATGTTAGATATAGGAATAAAATAAAAGGGACTATTTCAGTGTAAATGCGATGTAAGATTATTTAACTAAGATAAAATATGTGACACAATAACTAATGGGCAATATACAAATTACAACAGTTGTTCATAGAAGAAAATAAATTGAGCCGTAAACTTTGTTGAGATGCTTGAAAATTGTGGCTGAACAAAATAACCTCATCTATAAAAGATCTTAAATTACAAACAGATAAGATGTAGTAGTGAGAGTAAGCAGATAAGTGATACAGCTGTGATTATACAAAGTAATATTTTTAACACAACGGGAGAAATTGTAGCAACTTCAATAAAGGAAAATGGAGCATGTGAGTAAGAGAGGTAATTTACAATATGACCATGGTGAGATTATGAGTAGTATCTGCATTTAGAAGTGGCTAGTCAGGGAACTGTGTGTGGTCATTTAGTACTAAGCTTGGGCTGATGGACATATGTTTATTAATTTCCATTATTCCAGGATAGTTTGTCTTCCTTCCCTTATGGATGTGACATAATACTTCATGTTTCACCTTCTAGCTATTGCATTCTTTAAGCAGGTGATCAGCAAAAGTAGCGTCTCCTTTTCTAAGTTTCCGGGCTTCTGTGATGTTCCTTCAAGTGATGTATACTAACAGACCACTCCAAAAATTCCTGAAGCAACTAAATTCTAAACACAGTAGTATAAAATTCGTAATGGAATTTGTGGGCAGCTGCTTGCATTATTTAGATACAATCACAGACATCACTGACTGTATACATACTTTCAAGATTCATAGGAAACCTATCACAACAGATGTAATGCCTACCAATTCTCAACACCCAGTGACCCATTAGCGTGCTGCATCATTCAGTGATACATCACCTAATATCTATCACCATGAGTGAAGACAGCTTCCAAATGGAATGAAATACAATCAAATAAATAGCTTCAAACAATGGCTACGTTGGTGGACACCATAATGCATAGAAAGCAGAAACAACAGATGTACTTTCTTCTTTGCCCTGTTCTCAATCCACCACCTAAAGAACACAATAAATGGTGCAACATTCCATATTTGGGAAAAGTCTCACTGGATGTAACCAGGAAGCTTAAATCCAGGAACCCAAGAATATCATTTTATGTGCGTTACACTGTAGGTCACTTTTTGCCTAGTGGTAAAGATAGCACTCCAGCTTTGGAAAAGAGTGGCATATATAAAATCACTTGTGGCAAATTCTAAATAGATAAATCTGAAGCTGGAAACTGAGAAAAGGAGGTTCTGTTTTCGCATACCACTTGCTTAAAGAAGGCCATAACTACAATGCAAAACATGAAGTATTACATCACATCTGTAAGGGAACAAGGATGAACTATCTTGAAATGTGGCCATCAACCCAACCTTAGTACTGAATGGTAAGACACAGTTCCCTTACTTGCCATTTCTAACTTCAGTTATTACTCATAATTCCACCAAGGCCAAGTTGTAAATTACCCCTCTTACTCACATGCTCCTTTTTTCTTTGTTTCAATTACTATAATATCTCGCTGTGTTACAAAATTTTACTTTGTACAGTCACAGGTGCTTCACTTACCAACTTAATCTCACTAGTACAGTGAAACCGCTATTTTATGTTTTTGTGCAGTCCAGACTTAAAAAACCCAAAAGTGAGGAAAATGCATAATCAAGGAAAATGTTAAAAACCCTCAAAAATATGAGCAAAAACACATGTGATTGACATATATGATTAAAAATTGTAATCCTCTCCAATAGTTTGTATAGAATCTGTGTAAGTGAGGGAAATTAAATGTACAATACAGTGTTTATACAATAATTTGTGATAATGAATTTCATCAGTTCTTAAAAAATCACAGAGGTGTAACAGCAAGTACTCATCAAAAAATTGAAATTGTATTTAGGTAAAAGTTAACTGAGCTGCTTTCTGACATTCATGTGTTCAAAACACATTTTCTAGAGATCATCCTCTGTACTCACCCAGAAAATAACAATTGATGAACATGTTGAATTAAACCAAAAACATCACAGCAGCAAAGTGGTTAAAACATAAGCATAAATGTGGACATTTGCTTAATGACATACTTTGTCACCATTGTTGTTATTGTTGATGTTGACCACCGTTAAAGTGTTCTTTTAGGCTTGATGAGAGAAGCAGACATGTGAAAAAATAAGTTTGCTTCCTTAATTGACCTTAAAAGCTGATTAGAAATTGGCTCAGTGGATTTGTATACTCTGTGTAAAATGTAAATTAGAAACAAAGCTCAGGTGCTACAGTTTTGCTTCATGCCCCCTGTCACTGCTTCCAATCTTTATGGTCTACAGAGTGTGGTATGTGTGTGGTGCAAAGTATATACATGAGTAGTGTATGTAGTTGTTGCCATTGTATCATGTCAGATTTGAACAAGAAAGTCTTTAAAATGTGCTATCGCAAAACCCTTGTTCTATTTCCATGGGACATCTGTCATAGCACATCATCTGCATGAAAATATATTTTCAGCACTGCACAAAATGCTTTCACACTACCTGCACACCTGTCAGTGAGGGCTGCTCCCCCTTTCACACGTCCAGTAGACAAGCTGATTTTGCGTGTGTTAGTGTGGTGTGCCCCCCCATGAAACATGGACCTTGCCATTGGTGGGGAGGCTTGCGTGCCTCAGCGATACAGATGGCCGTACCGTAGGTGCAACCACAACGGAGGGGTATCTGTTGAGAGGCCAGACAAACGTGGTTCCTGAAGAGGGGCAGCAGCCTTTTCAGTAGTTGCAGGGGCAACAGTCTGGATGATTGACTGATCTGGCCTTGTAACATTAACCAAAACGGCCTTGCTGTGCTGGTACTGCGAACGGCTGAAAGCAAGGGGAAACTACAGCCGTAATTTTTCCCGAGGACATGCAGCTTTATTTTATGATTAAATGATGATGGCGTCCTCTTGGATAAAATATTCCGGAGGTAAAATAGTCCCCCATTCGGATCTCCGGGCGGGGACTACTCAAGAGGACGTCGTTATCAGGAGAAAGAAAACTGGCGTTCTACGGATCGGAGCGTGGAATGTCGGATCCCTTAAATGGGCAGATAGGTTAGAAAATTTAAAGAGGGAAATGGATAGGTTAAAGTTAGATATAGTGGGAATTAGTAAAGTTCGGTGGCAGGAGCAACAAGACTTTTGGTCAGGTGAATACAGGGTTATAAATACAAAACCAAATAGGGGTAATGCAGGAGTAGGTTTAATAATGAATAAAAAAATAGGAGTGCGGGTAAGCTACTACAAACAGCATAGTGAACGCATTATTGTGGCCAAGATAGACACAAAGCCCATGCCTACTATAGTAGTACAAGTTTATATGCCAACTAGCTCTGCAGATGATGAAGAAATTGATGAAATGTATGACGAGATAAAAGAAATTATTCAGGTAGTGAAGGGAGACGAAAATTTAATAGTCATGGGTGACTGAAATTCGTCAGTAGGAAAAGGGAGAGAAGGAAACATAGTAGGTGAGTATGGATTGGGGGGAAGAAATGAAAGAGGAAGCCGCCTTGTAGAATTTTGCACAGAGCATAACTTAATCATAGCTAACACTTGGTTCAAGAATCATGATAGAAGGTTGTATACATGGAAGAACCCTGGAGATACTAAAAGGTATCAGATAGATTACATAATGGTAAGACAGAGATTTAGGAACCAGGTTTTAAATTGTAAGACATTTCCAGGGGCAGATGTGGATTCTGACCACAATCTATTGGTTATGAACTGCAGATTGAAACTGAAGAAACTGCAAAAAGGTGGGAATTTAAGGAGATGGGACCTGGATAAACTGAAAGAACCAGAGGTTGTAGAGAGTTTCAGGGAGAGCATAAGGGAACAATTGACAGGAATGGGGGAAAGAAATACAGTAGAAGAAGAATGGGTAGCTCTGAGGGATGAAGTAGTGAAGGCAGCAGAGGATCAAGTAGGTAAAAAGATGAGGGCTAATAGAAATCCTTGGGTAACAGAATAAATATTGAATTTAATTGATGAAAGGAGAAAATATAAAAATGCAGTAAATAAAGCAGGCAAAAAGGAATACAAACGTCTCAAAAATGAGATCGACAGGAAGTGCAAAATGGCTAAGCAGGGATGGCTAGAGGACAAATGTAAGGATGTAGAGGCTTGTCTCACTAGGGGTAAGATAGATACTGCCTACAGGAAAATTAAAGAGACCTTTGGAGAGAAGAGAACCACTTGTATGAATATCAAGAGCTCAGATGGCAACCCAGTTCTAAGCAAAGAAGGGAAGGTAGAAGGAGTATATAGAGGGTTTATACAAGGGCGATGTACTTGAGGACAATATTATGGAAATGGAAGAGGATGTAGATGAAGATGAAATGGGAGATAAGATACTGCGTGAAGAGTTTGACAGAGCACTGAAAGACCTGTGTCGAAACAAGGCCCCGGGAGTAGACAACATTCCATTAGAACTACTGATGGCCTTGGGAGAGCCAGTCATGACAAAACTCTACCATCTGGTGAGCAAGATGTATGAAACAGGCGAAATACCCTCAGACTTCAAGAAGAATATAATAATTCCAATCCCAAAGAAAGCAGGTGTTGACAGATGTGAAAATTACCGAACTATCAGTTTAATAAGTCACAGCTGCAAAATACTAACACGAATTCTTTACAGACGAATGGAAAAACTGGTAGAAGCGGACCTCGGGGAAGATCAGTTTGGGTTCCGTAGAAATGTTGGAACACGTGAGGCAATACTGACCTTACGACTTATCTTAGAAGAAAGATTAAGAAAAGGCAAACCTACGTTTCTAGCATTTGTAGACTTAGAGAAAGCTTTTGGCAACGTTAACTGGAATACTCTCTTTCAAATTCTGAAGGTGGCAGGGGTAAAATACAGGGAGCGAAAGGCTATTTACAATTTGTACAGAAACCAGATGGCAGTTATAAGAGTCGAGGGGCATGAAAGGGAAGCAGTGGTTGGGAAAGGAGTGAGACAGGGTTGTAGCCTCTCCCCGATGTTATTCAATCTGTATATTGAGCAAGCAGTAAAGGAAACAAAAGAAAAATTCGGAGTAGGTATTAAATTTCATGGAGAAGAAGTAAAAACTTCGAGGTTCGCCGATGACATTGTAATTCTGTCAGAGACAGCAAAGGACTTGGAAGAGCAGTTGAACGGAATGGATGGTGTCTTGACGGGAGGATATAAGATGAACATCAACAAAAGCAAAACGAGGATAATGGAATGTAGTCAAATTAAATCGGGTGATGCTGAGGGGATTAGATTAGGAAATGAGACACTTAAAGTAGTAAAGGAGTTTTGCTATTTGGGGAGCAAAATAACTGATGATAGTCGAAGTAGAGAGGATATAAAATGTAGACTGGCAATGGGAAGGAAAGCGTTTCTGAAGAAGAGAAATTTGTTAACATTGAGTATAGATTTAAATGTCAGGAAGTCGTTTCTGAAAGTATTTGTATGGAGTGTAGCCATGTATGGAAGTGAAACATGGACGATAGCCAGTTTGGACAAGAAGAGAATAGAAGCTTTCAAAATGTGGTGCTACAGAAGAATGCTGAAGATTAGATGGGTAGATCACATAACTAATGAGGAGGTATCGAATAGGATTGGGGAAAAGAGAAATTTGTGGCACAACTTGACTAGTAGAAGGGATCGGTTGGTAGGACATGTTCTGAGGCATCAAGGGATCACCAATTTAGTATTGGAGGGCAGCGTGGAGGGTAAAAATCGTAGAGGGAGACCAAGAGATGAATACACTAAGCAGATTCAGAAAGATTTAGGTTGCAGTAGTTACTGGGAGATGAAGCAGCTTGCACAGGATAGAGTAGCATGGAGAGCTGCATCAAACCAGTCTCAGGACTGAAGACCACAACAACAACAACAGTGTGGTTGTGGTGGCTGCACTGGCTAGGCCCTACCAGATGACTTAATAAGTCGCTAGCCAATAGGAGTTCACGAGTCAGAAATGAGCGAAGTTTCCTTGATTACGACCGAACATATTTTTCGAGATTCAGTGTTTGATTTTAAAAGGTTGACAGTTAATATCGTTACTGAATACAGTACATCTGAAATACAAGGAAAAAGTTGAGATTGAGTTATAAGTGGCACAAGAAAAGATGGTGGCTGAGCCACTTCGTCATAAATTGTCTCGGTCTGGAACACTTCTCATGGACTGTCTTGTTTTTTAGTTACCACTGCAACCTAGCACTAGTTGTATCATAATTGCACAGTAAAGCTAAATGTTGCAAGTTGTGTTGGCAACACTAATCATGGATTACGTCAGCTTTTCCTCTTCACATCTACCCCCTCCACAATGGCCTAAGATATTCCCTTAACTCCGCCACCACCTATGGTGCGAACCATCTCTCTTTTGTGCCACTTACATATCATTCAGTCACATCAAATATCGTTAGGAAGAGAACGAATCGAAGTCAAGTGAGACATGAGTAAGAGTGTAGGGTCGAGGTAAACCTTACTAGGAAGAAATGTGATCTTACGGATTTTTCACAGGGAATACTAATATTTGGCGTAGAATTGTAAAAAATGTAAATCGGATAATGTAAAATTGAAGTTCCACTGTATATCTTATCTGTTTGTAATTTAGTACCTATTAAAGACAAGATCATTTTGTTCAGCCACAGCTGTGGAGCATGTCACCAAAGTTTATTGTTCAGTTTATTTCCTTTTATGAACAAGTATTGTAACTTGTATACAGTTCATTAGTTAATGTGTACATATTTTGTCTTAATTAAATAATCTTACATCGCATTTACATTGATGTAAGTTAAAGGGGTCACTGCTGTCAACTGCAGCAGGGAATTATGTGGAATCAGCAGCGATGAGTAAAAATGTGTACCGGATCAGGATTCAAACTTTGGATGTCCTGCTTAATAGTCAGGTGCATTAACCACTGCACCATGTGGAACGCAGCATTATCGCAACTGTGCGGACTATCTCGGGTTGCCTCACGGCTGATCCACATTCTCACTGAGTGCCACCTATCCACAGTCCCTGTCCATTTTACTCCTGTTCACTGCTCTTGAATTCCCACAGTAGGTGGGATGTATTTGTGCATCCGCAGTGAAGAAGGGCTCCATTGTCAAGCTAGGCGAATCAATTATATGACTGCATGTTGTCTGTTCTTTCACAGACATTTTCGAGTGAATAGGCACCATGCAGAATCTGCAGCTGTGAAACATTATATGTAAGTTGAAGGGGCTCACTGCTGTCAGTTGCAGCAGGACATTACGCAGAATCAGCAGCAATGAGTGAAAATGCGTACCGGTTTGGAAATTGAACCCGGTATTTCCTGCTTACTATGCAGATGCGTTAACAAGTACCCCATCTGGGCTACTGCATTACTGCAACTGTGTGGTCTATCTCGGCATGCCTCACGACTGACCCACATTCCCACTGAGCGCCAGCTATCCGCAGCCCGTGTCCATTTTACTCCCGTTCACTACTCTGAGATTCCGATAGGAGATGGATCATATTTGTGCATCCACACTGAAGAAGGTGGATCCATTGCCCTATTAGGCGTATCAATTACATGAACACATGGTGTCTGTTCTTTCAGACATGTCTCGCGAGCAGCGAATGGGAGTAAAATGGAGAGGAACTGCGGATAGGTGGCACTCGGTGGGAATATGGATTGGTCATGAGGCATGCCAAGATAAGCAATAATGCTGTGTCCCGGATGGTGCTGTGGTTAACACACCTGCCTGGTAAGCAGAAGATCCTGGGTTCTAATCATGGCGCGGTACACATTTTTACTCATCGCTGCTGATTCTGTGTAATGTCCTGCTGCAGCTGACAGCAGTGATCCCCTTCGATTTACATATTCATTTACACTGAAATAATCCCTTTTGTTTTATTCCTAAATCTAGCAGTAACATTTTACATCTCTGGAAATGGAGATTCTCTGTAGATACACTAGTTTAAAATCTCTGATCAGCAAAATTAATTGCACCACATATTTTTCTTTGTAGCTGATGATTGCATAGCAGCAGAAACCCGGTTTGTGAAATAAATAATAAATATTGTAGAATTTTACACTAGCGTGGTGTGTATTTTTGTTAATAATTGCTGCTGTCAGCTTATTTGTGTTCCTACAATGACTGTTATCATTCCAGAGCACTAATTATCCACATTCATTTTTTAAGTTAGATCAATATTGTTACATGCATTCACTATAGTACAAGGTGCATTCAAGTTCTAAGGCCTCCGATTTTTTTTCTCCGGACTGGAAAGAGATAGAAACATGCGCATTGTTTTAAAATGAGGCCGCGTTCATTGTCAATACGTCCCAGAGATGGCAGCACCGTACGGCAGATGGAATTTTACCGCCAGCGGCGAGAGTAAGAACTGTTTTAAATACTTAAAATGGCGACGTTTTCCTTACTTGAACAGCGTGCAATCATTCGTTTTCTGAATTTGCGTGGTGTGAAACCAATTGAAATTCATCGGCAGTTGAAGGAGACATGTGGTGATGGAATTATGGTTTTGTTGAAAGTGCGTTCGTGCCGAAACAACCTTGGGCTCGCACAAGCCGGTCTGACGACATGATCGAGAAAGGGGAGAGAATTGTTTTGGGGGATCGCCGAATGACTGTTGAACAGATCGCCTCCAGAGTTGGCATTTCTGTGGGTTCTGTGCACACAATCCTGCATGACGACCTGAAAATGCGAAAAGTGTCATCCAGGTGGGTGCCACGAATGCTGACGGACGACCACATGGCTGCCCGTGTGGCATGTTGCCAAGCAATGTTGACGCGCAACAACATGAATGGGACTTTCTTTTCGTCGGTTGTGACAATGGATGAGACGTGGATGCCATTTTTCAATCCAGACACAAAGCGCGAGTCAGCTCAATAGAAGCACACAGATTCACCGCTACCAAAAAAATTTCGGGTAACCGCCAGTGCTGAAAAAATGATGGTGTCCATGTTCTGGGACAGCGAGGGCATAACCCTTACCCATTGCGTTCCAAAGGGCACTACTGTAACAGGTGCATCCTACGAAAATGTTTTGAAGAACAAATTCCTTCCTGCACTGCAACAAAAACGTCCGGGAAGGGCTGCGCGTGTGCTGTTTCACCAAGACAGCGCAGCCGTACATCGAGCTAACATTACGTAACAGTTTCTTCATGATAACAACTTTGAAGTGATTCCTCATGCTCCCTACTCACCTGACCTGGCTCCTAGTGACTTTTGGCTTTTTCCAACAATGAAAGACACTCTCCGTGGCCGCACATTCACCAGCCGTGCTGCTATTGCCTCAGTGATTTTCCAGTGGTCAAAACAGACTCCTGTAGAAGCCTTCACCGCTGCCATGGAATCATGGCGTCAGCGTTGTGAAAAATGTGTACGTCTGCAGGGCGATTATGTCGAGAAGTAACACAGGTTTCGTCAATTTCGGGTGAGTAGTTAATTAGAAAAATAATCGGAGGCCTTAGAACTTGAATGCACCTCGTAAATTTGAAGCTGAGTTGATGTTACTGACATTATAGTATTAAACTTGTGGAGGGATACTTGCCTCCTGCAGAACAGCCTGTCACGCCACATACAGAACCAATTACCTGAGATCAGTCATCGAAGAAGGATGATCCAGCTACTCTGACACATCAAAGTACAATACATACAACCTTGAAGTGAAGGGCAGACAACACCCAGAATCTTAAAAACATTTTTCACATTCATCTCATTAGTACTTAAAATAGACAGCAGGTTATAATTGAGGCCATCTGCTGCCCTCACATCAGAATGTTAAATGCAATCAATTAAAATAGGGCACATTTAAACTGATGTCACACAAGTACTACAATCCTATGGGTTCTCTACCTTGATAAGGCTTTATGTCATAAAGCCTTATGTCACAAGGTATTGCTCTGTCTTTTATCTTGTTAATATCTTCTTCTGTATTGAGGTGATGTCTGTGGCAGCTTTCTAAATTCCTTCAATTGTTATAACTTATTGAGATATAGCAGTTCTTTGAAACTAGCAGTATAATATTT
Organism: Schistocerca nitens; assembly: GCF_023898315.1. Classification (NCBI taxonomy): domain Eukaryota; kingdom Metazoa; phylum Arthropoda; class Insecta; order Orthoptera; family Acrididae; genus Schistocerca; species Schistocerca nitens. The sequence goes on along the minus strand of NC_064620.1, from coordinate 459,554,275 downwards.
CTGCCTGTATAGCCATCATATTCAGATACAAGAAGCTCTTCTTACAAGGGAACCTCCCCATCGCACCCCCCTCAGATTTAGTTATAAGTTGGCACAGTGGATAGGCCTTGAAAAACTGAACACAGATTAATCGAGAAAACAGGAAGAAGTAGTGTGGAACTATGAAAAAAATAAGCAAAATATACAAACTGAGTAGTCCATGCGCAAGATAGGCAACATCAAGGAGAATGTGAGCTCAGGAGCGCCGTGGTCCCGTGGTTAGCGTGAGCACCTGGGGAACGAGAGGTCCTTGGTTCAAGTCTTCCTTCGAGTGAAAATTTTAATTTCTTTATTTTCGCAAAGTTATGATCTGTCCGTTCGTTCATTGACGTCTCTGTTCACTGTAATAAGTTTAGTGTCTGTGTTTTGCGACCGCACTGCAAAACCGTGCGATTAGTAGACGAAAGGACGTGCCTCTCCAATGGGAACCGAAAACATTTGATTGCAAGGTCATAGATCAACCGATTCCTCCACATGAAAACACGTCTGATATATTCTATACGACACTGGTGACGGCATGTGCTTCACATTACAGGAATATGTTGTCGTCCCACCTAACTTGTACACTTGGCGAACGGATAAAAAGATTCTTCTACCTTGCCCGATTTAGGTTTTCTTGTGGATGTGATAATCACTTCCAAAAAAGTGATGAAAAGATAAGAGTTTGTCACATAAGCTGCAACAAATGAATGCAACAGTTTCACAGTCGCACAGTTTTGCCTGTGCTCTATCAAAACATATGTTTTTAACGTTTTCAAATTTTTCCGTGTGTAGACCGTCAAATCCTGCATATGTCCAAGCAAATCTGAACATGTCCTGGAATTTTGGAGAGCGAAGTTGATTATGTGTGAGTGCCTGAACTTTGATAATTGTCTGAAAACAAAAAATTAAAATTTTCACTCGAGGGTAGACTTGAACCAAGGACCTTTCATTCTGCAGGTGCTCACACTAACCACGGGACCACAGCGCTCCTGAGCTCACACTCTCGATGATGTTGCGTATCCTCCGCATGGACTACTCAGTTTGTATATTTTGCTTATTTTTTTCATAGTTCCACACAACTTCTTCCTGTTTTCTCGATTGATCTGTGTTCAGTTTTTCAAGGCCTATCCACTGTGCCAACGTATAACTAAATCTGAGGGGGGTGCGATGGGGAGGTTCCCTTGTTAGAGTAGTTGGGATGGCAGCAATGGGAAGATGATGTAATGTGGTGTGAGGTACCAGTGACAGGCGGTTTACTCAATACACATATCATGAGAAAGAACGCCTAAATTGTGATCCTTCTCCATGATTCATCGCTGTGTTCGCAAGTAGTGTTCCAAAAAGATAAATTTCCTTTATTAATGTTAGATAAACTGAACAGCGAATTAACTTTCATTTCATATAAAAGTATCTCTCATTAGCAGGGTATCATCAATTATTTCAAAAGTTTTAATTACTAGCAGAATAATAAACGGTTGCTGAATGAAAAGGCACACAGAGCACCTCCAAGATCTTCTGTTAATGCCTAACTTGGATGGTGGACAAGATGGTTTGGCTGTCAGGTCAGAGCTCAATCGGCACTCTCAGAGAACAGGCATATCGTCTAAACAAATCAGTTCAAAATTTAATAATGTTTTCCTTGCTAACAGTTTATTACAGCCTCAAGATAGTGGATTCACAACCTACATGGTTCTTTTCTGCACCGGACATGACAACTATAAAAGACTGCAGTTTGGTGAACTTTATTCAGAACTTCTGCATTCCACTCGGGGCAGTGGAAGCAAAGGGTTGCCACAGGTTCTGGAAATTAGGGAATATCAGGGAATTTCAAATATATCAGAGAAATACCACGGAAATTTGAAAAAAAAATACTGGAAAAATCTCATTTTTGCCTCAGCAGATGAAATTGTTTGTTTATTGAGGTGTCATTGATTGTCGCTGGCTGGGTGCAACTGAGTACATGTGCCGCTTTCCTACTCCCTCATTACCACCGCTTCTCCCCTTCCTAGTACTCCCCTCAGCTTGCAGTCAGTGTTGCCACCACTTCTTGCCGCTAACCTAGCAGCTGCTGGTGAGAGGCAGGGAGGTATGAGAAGTAGTTTGTTTGGATTTGATTCTCAGAGGCTGTAGATGCAGTGACCGGAGATGGCGATCATGTTTGCATGGTTCTGTCTGAGTGATTGTATGAATGTGTGTGTGCTCTCATTTTCTGCCAAAAGCTGTGGGTGAAAATTTAGTTGTGATTGTGTTTTTATGTGCCTATCTGTGGCTCAGCAATCATCTTTACAATGAGTTGCTACCCATCCTCGTTATCATTGATTCTCAGAATATTTGAACAAGTTATCTGTTGCATGGGTTGATCACCATGATTTCATTTCATCAACATGCTGTCTGTGGCTCATGAATAGCTGGCCACAAGAGTGGATTTCCATGACGGGCCAAAACTGCAGGCCATTTCTGCAGGTAGCATTACTGGATCGGGCCTGCCAATCAGATGCCATTCAGTTCCCAGTAATGTGTAGGTCCTGCTCGTCTGATCCAGTCTCACCGATCTGCCCACAGGCCGGGCCTGTTTGTGTCTGGCATAATGCAGCGGATTTTCATGGTTTATCCATGGACCCTAGACTGTGGTGCTACTCAGCAGGCCAGATGCCATGGGCAATGGACTCCAGGAAATGTGACTGTTTCACTGCAAGTGCATTGTACAGGGTGGCATTTTGTACACATTTTATTTGTTCTATAACATTTTGGCACTTAAAAAGTGGGTCAGTCACTGGCGGTTTGTATGCTACATACTCATATATTTCTCAAAACAGATGTAACACAATGGGTAATACCGGAAATAACAAAAATAGTAGAACCAACATTTTATTGGCAGTCACCTACAGCAATGGTTTACACAATTCTTCCTCGTCTTACACACTTTTTTCAAGAGGCCTACTTTTTTCTGAGGTTATTTCTAAAATCACTGGTATTTTAACCCAGATAACCCTGACGTCCTTCTGGAAAGACGGCACCACTCACTGTTGAAATTATTTATTTTTGCGAATAACACATAGTTGCAACGGACTGTAACGCATTGTTATATGAAGTAGGCCGAGTCAGTTGCGCGCTGCGACAGTCGGTTTGACTGTTTCACTGCAAGTGCATTGTACAGGGTGGCATTTTGTACACATTTTATTTGTTCTATAACATTTTGGCACTTAAAAAGTGGGTCAGTCACTGGCGGTTTGTATGCTACATACTCATATATTTCTCAAAACAGATGTAACACAATGGGTAATACCGGAAATAACAAAAATAGTAGAACCAACATTTTATTGGCAGTCACCTACAGCAATGGTTTACACAATTCTTCCTCGTCTTACACACTTTTTTCAAGAGGCCTACTTTTTTCTGAGGTTATTTCTAAAATCACTGGTATTTTAACCCAGATAACCCTGACGTCCTTCTGGAAAGACGGCACCACTCACTGTTGAAATTATTTATTTTTGCGAATAACACATAGTTGCAACGGACTGTAACGCATTGTTATATGAAGTAGGCCGAGTCAGTTGCGCGCTGCGACAGTCGGTTTGACGCTGTCGTTCATAGTGAGTGAGAAACTGTGTCTTGAAAATAGGGGCTATTTTACCATGGACGAACTGACTGACCTTGTCATCGATGTGTGTGTATATTTTCTTTCATATTGCATCAATAATTCTAAAACTTGTCATATAATATTTTCAAGAATTAACCTATATTATTTACAGGTTCATATTATGATTGAAAGTTTTCATTAGTTGTAATTCAATAATGTTTTCAATCGTCCTTCCAGAAGGACGTCAGGGTAATATGTTGTCATTTTGTATTCACAGAAAATGATGTACACTGATGGAACTTTTGGACATGTTAGAATCAAAAGATGAGGAAATACCTAACGGTGGCACGTGTAGTAAGGATTATGAAATGAAAGGTATGGGGTATGGTGTGGTAATGACTTATGTTGACCAATTACTTCCACATGTTCCATATCGAATATACTTTGATAACCTCTTTAGCAGCGTTGAACTACTACATGACCTAAAAGAGAGGGGTGTGGAAGCAACAGGAACAATAAGAGGAAACAGCTAAGAATTGTACTCTATCATCTGTAGATAAAATGATAAAAGAAAATAGAGGATCATATGAAGTTTGTTCTGACTGAGCATCCGGGATTTCCACTGTATGTTGGAATTAAAACAATGTTGTTACTGTAGCCACCAACTTTGACAGAGTGCAACCACTACGCTCTGTAGCAAGATTTCCAGGGAACAAAAGAAAATGATTAGTGTATGAGGATGAGTATTGTAGGAGTGTAATAAGTTAGGCTTATTACACTCCTACAATACTCATATGGGAGGCATAGATCGAGCTGACCAAAATGTAGATGCTCTGTAAGAGGGAAAAAGTGGTATTTCCCGATCATTGCACATTTTATAGTCATTGCAGAGCAAAATGCCTGGGATCTTTACACGCACAACGAAGAACCCATAGATCATCTGACATTTCGTCGGCGAATTGTCACTGCAATTCTTGAAAGTAACAGAAGAGTCACTACCAGCAGAGGACATCCTAGTAAGAGGGCAAAACTAGATTCTAGATTTGATGGAAGAGAACATTAGGTTGCTGAATTACCAAGGGACGAGATAAAAAAAAAGAAGCAGCTGAAATATCGAAGTTGCCACAAAAAAACTACTACTATGTGCGTAAAATGTGACGAACCACTTCATGTTTGTTGCTTTTTCTCTTATCATACTAGTGCATAAAATATGTGTATAGGTTATTTTCTTTGTTTTTTGTATTTATTAGCTGTTTTAGCCCATAATTCAAATTTATTTATGTTTATTTGAAAGTATAAAAACTAAAATAAGTTAATTGTGCAATGTCACATACTTAAAAACATGTTCCCTTATTGTCCTGACGTCCTTCTGGAAAGACGCCCGTTTTTGGAAATAGTAAATAAAAATAAATACTCAAAATTGTTTTTACTTTCTTCCTTACAACCATGTGAATCATTGTTGATAAGATATAAATCAATTTTGAAAAACAAATAATCAGGACTATCTGGGTTAATATCCGTCTTGCAAATCCAAGGAAGTGTGTATTTTTGTCACCAAATGTGTTTTGTTTTATTGAAATAAAATAACATCAGTGATACTAATGAAACTCTTATGCCATTTGGTTTGCTTTCTCCATCTAAAACAGTTCATTACTAAAGATGTTGATGTGACTACTTAAGATTTTTGCTCATACCAGGAAATGCCATCTGCTTGCAATTATTATTTTTTATTTTATTTATTTATTTATTTATTTTATTATTTCGTTGTTTACACTATTGTTTCTTGTGCTGTAGCTGCAAAGACACATTGTCAACTAATGTCTTAACTTACCCTTGAGATCTCAAAATTTGTCAAGGAAAAATCGAAAACTTGTCTGCATATCAGGGAATTTCACTTGGGGAAACTTGTGGTAAGCTATCAGGCAAACTAGCCAAAACACTGAAATCCCAAAACTATACAACATCATTTTATGTAAGTGGCACTACAGCTAAAATCTCCTATTCAACAGCAAGGACAAAACAGATAAACTAATCAACAGTAGGGTTTAGAAAATAAACTGCACTGACTGCAATAATTTGTACATGGGTCAAACGAGCCAGGCCATATCGACAAGGCTGGCTGAACATGAACGCAGCTGGAGATTAAATAAATCAGACTCCACCTTTGCTGAACATGTGCTCAAAGAAGGACACAAATATCCAACACACACAGAAGTGCTACATATGGCCAACAAAGACAGAAAACTCAGCCTACTAGAAGCACTTGAAATTACAAACACTTAGCCCTAAATCCCCAGCTGGTTCTAAATGACCAGTTGCAACTGAGCACATCACCACTCTTAAACTTTGCACAATACAGTAAACCTGTTACTGACTACAAAGTGTCCCAATAGTAAACAAATTCACACCCCAATTTAATGTAATATCCCTTGTATGTTTACTAACTGTAACTCAACTGTAACAATGTAATATTTGGTATTTATTAATGCATAGTTTTTCTAATAACAAAATGCAACCCCCAAAGAAAACATCACTGTTGTACAACCAACAATTAATGTCCAGTGCAACTGTTCACAACAAATACCAATAAATTGTAATTTTGTAATAATATATATTCTAAATAATTCTAATTGTTTCATACATGGTACCGACAAACCATAAAATGTGATTTATTATGTTAAAGAACAGTTTTACAGAACAAAAAGTCAAAAGACCCGTTTGCCAATTCCAAAGACAATACCACAACTAAAGATCATATGTAAGTGCGTTGCATCTTAGTCCAGGATGTTCGGTTCGTAAGAACACAAGCTCCTTGCAAACAATAGCCAGTAGTTATCTGAAGAAGGCCTAATAAGCCGAAAACTAGTTCATACAAATAAAAATCAGTAGAACAAAAAACCGCCTAAGTGTTATTCAATCCTCAATATGGGAATTTTCTATCAAGAAGCGACGGAAGAATCCATAAACAAGATACTTAATTTTCTTTTCCTGCTGTTAGTTCTACCCCCCTCTTCCATTCAGAACTATATCTGCCTTCTTTAACATTCTTCACTGTCAAGATTAAGATGAGAAAATTCATTACACTGAATGCGTTGACAAAGAAACAAGCTATGACAAAAGCAAAGTAACCAGCAGAATAAACATCTGCACAGCGTGGATACAAAACAGACATTTGATGGAATATATGTGGACAGGACAGAATATATGAAGTATTGTAGCAAGAGAATGCAGTATATAGTGAACAACAAGACACCAGTGCCATATTAACACACATAACAAGAAAACATGTTATTAAGCATGTAGTGGGACAATTTTTAAATGTTAACAACAACTATAAACAAAGCTGTACATTTGAAAATATTTTAAAAATAGGAAAGAAGATGAAGGCTATTACATATAACACAGATAAAATAATGCTCAAAAGCAAGCTGAAGGCTGCGAAGAAGAGGATGATGCTAAACTGGGTAAGTGAGTATGACAATGTACAATAAACGAAATTCTGATGGGGAAAACTATGGAAATAACTAAGAGGTAAATGTTGTTGTTGTTGTGGTCTTCAGTCCTGAGACTGGTTTGATGCAGCTCTCCATGCTACTCTATCCTGTGCAAGCTTCTTCATCTCCCAGTACCTACTGCAACCTACATCCTTCTGAATCTGCTTAGTGTATTCATCTCTTGGTCTCCCCCTACAATTTTTACCCTCCACGCTGCCCTCCAATACTAAATTGGTGATCCCTTGATGCCTCAGAACATGTCCTACCAACCGATCCCTTCTTCTGGTCAAGTTGTGCCACAAACTCCTCTTCTCCCCAATCCTATTCAGTACCTCCTCATTAGTTATGTGATCTACCCATCTAATCTTCAGCATTCTTCTGTAGCACCACATTTCGAAAGCTTCTATTCTCTTCTTGTCCAAACTATTTACCGTCCATGTTTCACTTCCATACATGGCTACACTCCATACAAATACTTTCAGAAACGACTTCCTGACACTTAAATCTATATTCGATGTTAACAAATTTCTCTTCTTCAGAAACACTTTCCTTTCCATTGCCAGTCTACATTTTATATCCTCTCTACTTCGACCATCATCAGTTATTTTGCTCCCCAAATAGCAAAACTCCTTTATTGCTTTAAGTGTCTCATTTCCTAATCTAATACCCTCAACATCACCCGACTTAATTCGACTACATTCCATTATCCTCGTTTTGCTTATATCCTCCCTTCAAGACACCATCCATTCCGTTCAACTGCTCTTCCAAGTCCTTTGCTGTCTCTGACAGAATTACAATGTCATCGGCGAACCTCAAAGTTTTTATTTCTTCTCCATGGATTTTAATGCCTACTCCGACTTTTCTTTTCTTTCCTTAACTGCTTGCTCAATATACAGATTGAATAGCATCGGGGAGAGGCTACAACCCTGTCTCACTCCCTTCCCAACCACTGCTTCCCTTTGATGTCCCTCGACTCTTATAACTGCCATCTGGTTTCTGTACAAACTGTAAATAGCCTTTCGCTCCCTGTATTTTACCCCTGCCACCTTTAGAATTTGAAAGAGAGTATTCCAGTCAACATTGTCAAAAGCTTTCTCTAAGTCTACAAATGCTAGAAACGTAGGTTTGCCTTTCCTTAATCTTTCTTCTAAGATAAGTCGTAAGGTCAGTATTGCCTCACGTGTTCCAGTATTTCTACGGAATCCAAACTGATCTTCCCCGAGGTCGGCTTCTACTGGTTTTTCCATTCGTCTGTAAAGAATTCGTGTTAGTATTTTGCAGCTGTGGCTCATTAAACTGATTGTTCGGTAATTCTCACATCTGTCCACACCTGCTTTCTTTGGGATTGGAATTATTATATTCTTCTTTAAGTCTTGAGGGTATTTCGCCTGTTTCATACATCTTGCTCACCAGATGGTAGAGTTTTGTCAGGACTGGCTCTCCCAAGGCCGTCAGTAGTAACAATGGAATGTTGTCTACTCCGGGGGCCTTGTTTCGACTCAGGTCTTTCAGTGCTCTGTCAAACTCTTCACGCAGTATCGTATCTCCCATTTCATCTTCATCTACATCCTCTTCCATTTCCATAATATTGTACTCAAGTACATCGCCCTTGTATAGACCCTCTATATACTCCTTCCACCTTTCTGCTTTCCCTTCTTTGCTTAGAACTGGGTTTCCATCTGAGCTCTTGATGTTCATACAAATGGTTCTCTTATCTCGAAAGGTCTCTTTAATTTTCCTGTAGGCAGTATCTATCTTACCCCTAGTGAGATAAGCCTCTACATCCTTACATTTGTCCTCTAGCCATTCCTGCTTGGCCATTTTGCACTTCCTGTCGATCTCATTTTTGAGACGTTTGTATTCCTTTTTGCCTGCTTCATTTACTGCATTTTTATATTTTCTCCTTTCATCAATTAAATTCAATATTTATTCAGTTACCCAAGGATTTCTACTAGCCCTCGTCTTATTACCTACTTGATCCTCTGCTGCCTTCACTACTTCATCCGTCAAAGCTACCCATTCTTCTTCTATTGTATTTCTTTCCCCCATTCCTGTCAATTGTTCCCTTATGCTCTCCCTGAAACTCTGTATAACCTCTGGTTCTTTCAGCTTATCCAGGTCCCATCTCCTTAAATTCCCACCTTTTTGTAGTTTCTTCAGTTTTAATCGACAGGTCATAACCATAAATTTGATGTGACTTCTGAAATTTTCCCGGCGTATTTCTTCTTCTAATAATTTCCGGGTATGCAGCCGGATCCCGTCGACTTAAATACCGCGACTGCACCTGGGCTCTTCAGTAGTTGTGTACTCACCTGATGATGGCCGGACGTCTCTGGGCCGAAATATCGTGGCAGAATGTCGACGGGATCCGGCTGCATACCCGGAAATTATTAGAAGAGGTCATAACCAATTGATTGTGGTCAGAGTCCACATCTGCCCCTGGAAATGTCTTACAATTTAAAACCTGGTTCCTAAATCTCTGTCTTACCATTATGTAATCTATCTGATACCTTTTAGTATCTCCAGGGTTCTTCCATGTATACAGCCTTCTATCATGATTCTTAAACCAAGTGTTAGCTATGATTAAGTTGTGCTCTGTGCAAAATTCTACCAGGCGGCTTCCTCTTTCATTTCTTAGCCCCAATCCTATTCACCTACTACGTTTCCTTCTCTCCCTTTTCCTACACTCGAATTCCAGTCACCCATGACTATTAAATTTTCGTCTCCCTTCACTATCTGAATAATTTCTTTTATTTCATCATACATTTCTTCGTCATCTGCAGAGCTAGTTGGCATATAAACTTGTACTACTGTAGTAGGCGTGGGCTTCGTGTCTATCTTGGCCACAATAATGCGTTCACTATGCCGTTTGTAGTAGCTTACCCGCACTCCTATTTTTTTATTCATTATTAAACCTACTCCTGCATTACCCCTATTTGATTTTGTATTTATAACCCTGTAGTCACCTGACCAGAAGTCTTGTTCCTCCTGCCACCGAACTTTACTAATTCCCACTATATCTAACTTTAACCCATCCATTTCCCTTTTCGAATTTTCTAACCTACCTGCCCGATTAAGGGACCTGACGTTCCACGCTCCGATCCGTAGAACGCCAGTTTTCTTTCTCCTGATAACGACATCCTCTTGGGTAGTCCCTGCCCGGAGATCCGAATGGGGGACTATTTTACCTCCGGAATATTTTACCCAAGAGGACGCCATCATCATTTAATCATACAGTAAAGCTGCATGCCCTCGGGAAAAATTATGGCCGTAGTTTCCTCTTTCTTTTAGCTGTTCGCAGTACCAGGACAGCAAGGCCGTTTTGGTTAATGTTACAAGGCCAGATCAGTCAATCATCCAGACTGTTGCCCTTGCAACTACTGAAAAGGCTGCTGCCCCTCTTCAGGAACCACATGTTTGTCTGGCCTCTCAACAGATACCCCTCCGTTGTGGTGGTACCTATGGTACGGCTATCTGTATCGCTGTGGCACGCAAGCCTCCCCACCAACAGCAAGGTCCATGGTTCATGGGGGGGGGGAAGAGGTAAATGGAGAGTTATAAATTAGGCGACAGAGAAGTTGGCCAGTTATTTGTATAAAGAGAGAAAAGAGAAGTCTGATTATGAGATGACAGGAGAGTTGGCCAATCATTTATGACAGGTGATCAAGGAAAGGCAAAAGGCAGTGCGTAAGTTGGCAATTAAGTAGTATTTATGGGTGGTTTCCACCAACTATTTTTTTGAAGTACAAGGGAATAGATATATTGTCTACATAAGACACAACACTGACATGGAAAGCTCATAAGAGACATAAATGTAGTAGGTAAGGTTTAAATAGAAGACCACGTAATATGAAGTATAGAGAGTAATGACAGACACTGGTTTTAAATATGAAAGGAATGTGGAATAAAGGTCTAGTAAGAATAAGATAATTAGCCCGTATGTCTTATAAAGTCACATAATGCTTGTATATGAAAGTCAGTTGAAAATACACTGTCATTACATGAATACAGTTCCACAAGTACAGTCTGTAGCAGCATGACACTCAAATGTGGAAGGAATGATACCCCATACTGTGGAATGAAGTAATGATTGGTTAAATGAGTGTTTGTACATTATGCTTGAAGGAAGATTCTACAAGATCCTCCACTGTATCTGAATAGCAATTGTAAGCCTCTGTATGTGAGATTTAAAGAGCATAGCAGGAGACACTGGGTAGCGGCTTGAGTCATTAACAAAGTGGGTCAATAGTAACAGATAGTGGGAGCAAGCGCAGAGCTCTTAGAATGTGAAGGGCAAAGTCCCAGTTGTGTGTAAACTGTGGCTATAGATGTGATCAAAACAGAAACAATGGTAACCACTTCATGACAGGATGTAAACAGTGGCATTGTTCATAAAGGGCCAAAACAAAACATTATGTATTATGAATGAAAATATGGTTATTTAAAATTAGTTTAAACTTACCAGGAAACTAATGTAAGGCATTTTGTACTGTTACATGGATTTGTACTGGAACTGTACACTGAGGTTGAAGTGGGAGAATGGACTAACAGTTGTTGATCTCAGCACCAGTTGAGAAAATCTGGAGTTTCACAATGCAAGACCACATCATGGAAAACAGAATCATCAATATGGGTTGCTGTTGTAAGCTGCTTTCATATGTTCTGGTAATAGGTGTGAGTGTGATGATCTTCTGTCCCCACGTGTTTATGAAATGTGTAGGTGTTGTGTTTGTTTTATTTACAATCACATGAAGTGGACTTCTTTATGACACATTTAAATATAAATAGGTGCAGAATAGCATGGAGGAAAAGTGTAAAGAATGGCATGATGAAGGCATCTAATGAAGCACATGTTTCATTGAATTGAAAGGACAGCAAGCACCAATAGTAGTTGTATAGCTGTGTAACTTCTTACGACAAATAGTTGGTCAGTTTAAGAACAGCAGTGTGTCAAAAGTGTGCAGCAGTGTAAATTCTTCATGTAAATATTTTGTTGAATCTAAAGGAATGAAATGTGGCAATAGTAATGGTATAGCAATTTAACGCCTCATGAGAAATATTTTGTTGAATTTAATGGATGGCAATGTGCCGATAGTAGCTTAACAGCAGTATAAAATTTTGTGATTGAAACTTGGCTAGCAGAAATGATAGATAGTAAATTAACAAAAAGACTACCAACAACATAACGGTGCAGAATAATGGTGCTTTCAAGATCTTTACTATTAAAGGAATAACGTAACTAGCATAAAAGTGTAACTAACCATTAATGATTTTGAGATGTAAGGTTATACTTGAATTTATTGAGGGTAACAATTAGTTTTTTCAAATCACATAGTAATTGAATCTATGTTTATCTTAATTAATAATTTGAGAATAAAAAAATATAAAGCATATTTGAGTTTTGAAAAATAATAATGAATCACAAGTGTAGTGAAATGGTATGGCTCTTGAAAAATGCTAAATGAAAAAAAAAGTTATAAAAATATTATGAGAAGGTAAACTGCTACTCGCCATATAGCGTAGATGCTGACAAGGCCTTTGTCAGCAATAGTCTCACATACATATGCACGCGCGCGCGCTCATATATACACACACACACACAAACGCAACTCACACACACGACTGCAGTCTCAGGCAACTGAAATCACATTGTGGGCAGCAGCACCAGTGTATGATAGGAGTGGTGACTGGGTGGGGATACGGAGGAGGCTGGGGTGAGGATGGGAAGGGATGGTAGGGTAGGGGTAGCGGAAGTGGAGTGCCTGCGTGTGTCTGTGTGTGTGCATGCACGCGCGCCTGTTAGTCTATTGTTGATGAAAGCCTTGGCCGAAAGCTTTGTTAGTGATAGTCTTTTTGTTATGCCTGTCAGCAATTCAGCATCTCTGCTATATGGTGAGTAGCAACTTTCCTTCTCATAATATTGTTACACTCCATCCTGGTTTTTCCATTGGTTAAAAGTTATAAAAATTTGAGTGAAAATCTGCTTATTTCCAAAATTGTTTGTTGCCCATGAGAAAATGCCAATTTTTGGGAAATCTGAGAATGAAGGGAATGTGTAACATTTATAGCTTTACTGTCATCACATTCAGCTATAAGAAGCTCTTCTTAGAGCAGATGAGAAGGCAGCAGTGGGAAGATGATGTAATGTGGTGTGAAGTACTGCTGATAGATAGTTTATTCAGTACATGCATTGTGAGAAAGACCACCTAAATTGTGATCCTTCTCTGCGATTGGCTGCTGTGTTCAGAAGTAGCCAACCAAAATGATAAACTTCTGTTATTAATATTAGAAAAACTCAACAATTAATTCACTTGTCTTTCATATAAAAACATCTCTCACTAGCAAGCTATCATTTCATTATTTCAAAAGTATTAATTACCACCAGAAAAACAAACATTTGCTAAATGAAAAGACAGACGAAGCACTTCAAAGATCTTTGGTCACGCCTGACTTGGATGGCGACCGAGGTGGTTTGGCTGTCAGATCAGAGCTTGATCGGCGGTCCCAGAGGACAGACATGTTGCCCTCCCCAGTTGGCATCAGTTAAGACTTAATTAGCGATCTCTAGTTTGTAAATGTAAGAGCACAATTGTTAGTTAAGGAGGACATACATCTTGTCTCCTGCAGTCTGTATTAGTTGAGAACTAGTTTGATAGTACATATGCAAGCATGCAGTTCATTATTTAGTTTATTCTTTGTAAAAATGTGAAGAATCAAAGTTATTTGTGAGTCATGAAGTAGACTATAATTGTACAGTTTCTCGTAGTATGGTAATAAAAAGCGAGTAGCATCCCATTCCAACGAACAAGTTCAAAATTTAATAATTTATGCGATAAGAGTTCCTACAGTTTACTAGAGCCTCAACATAATGGATTCATAACCTATGTGCTGTTTTCTGCTCAGTGGACAGCAACTATAGCAGACCACAGGTTGGTGAACATTACTCAGAACTTAAGCATTCACTCATGGTGGTGGAAGCAACTAGGCAGCTTGCAGGTACTGCAGTCTTAGTACAGATGAAATCAGTGAGACATCATCTGTGGTATCACAGAGGAGGTAAGAGGGAAGGAAATTTTCGAGAGAAGGGATTTATCATACACACATAAATCTCTCTGGCTCTCTCTCTCTCTCACTTGTCATAGTAGGTAATAGTGTGCAGTGAGGTGGCATACAGCATCACAAGTCAGTCATTTTTGGATGTCATTTTACTATTTAATTCCCTTGTTTCCATAAAAAGGCAAAATTATTCCAGATGTTTTGGAGTATCTTATGAGCTTGGAACAGACATTTGAATACTCAGAAGACACTGGGAGGCTCCAAGCAGATGAGTAGTTTCTTGTCTTAGCCAGTACTGCAAGTAATATAGCTACATGGTAGCATTACCAAGGTGTATCTCTCTCTGCCTGCCCCTTCTTTGTTTCTCCTTTATATAAAAAAGTGCAACTTATGTTAGTTAAATAATTTCAATTTAAGGCTGCAACTAATAGCAATTCATAACTGATTTCATACATGTTAAATAAGTAGCTAGGCATTAGGTGGAATTATCGCCCAATATAAAAATGTCTTTACTAAGAAACATGTGGCTCTTGTGCTTTGACAAAATGTATGTTACATCATTTGATTGCCTGTTGTCAATATAACATGATTTAACTTGCAAATACTGTATAATAAAGTAAAAGTATTCTCATTTACTCTACTGTTACATTTTAGGGAATGAGATCCATCTGATTATTAAATACAATAATAATTGAAACGATAATTAGGTCTAAAAACATTTTATGTCTATTGTGATCATTACATGAGGCTTTAGGTTATATTTTGAAGGAACTTTAATACAGCATTCCATCTGCAACAACATGATGTTTTTGTGAAGTTGGTGAGTGAGGTAGAAAAATCACATTTTCTTTAACTATAATTTCTTGACTCAAAAATATTTAAGGTATATATTTTGTGATTACTTCCATTATTCTCATAGTTCTCCTCCTCATACACATCTGCCTCTTTTACAGAAATAGGTATGTAAACATGATATATACACTGTAGCATGGCACTAATATTCATTACTTTCGTACATAATCACCATATGTGATAAAACATTTCTTCCATTTGTGTGGCAAGGTATTATTGCATTCTTAGCAAAAAATTTGTGAGCCCCTTCTACTATGTAATAGTGGCATGCTGAATTTTGCAATGGTTTGAAATTGTTATTTACCAAGTGTTTCAGAGAGGTGCAAACCATTAATGGCTGGGTCAATGCTGTAAGGAAAGGTCTTACTTCCTCTTACATGAGAGAGAATAACAGTTCATATGAACTGTTAGCTTAGTGTAGTTGAGTATTATCATGCAGAAACTTATATGTTGTGAGGTAAGTGTGGTTGTTGTAGGTGAAATATCTCAACAGTGAGTCACACTACATAGTACCATTCACTGCCTCTTCTCTGCTGAGGAAGTCATATTGGAACACATCCTTGTGGCTCCCAAAGACTGTTGTATTCACTTTCTTAGTACCCAGAAGTACTACCGATTTATTTGATGTTGAGATGATGTATGTGTTTATAACATGAATATCTGCTTCAGTTCTTGATTCACCCACATTGTCACAACTGTACTTTTTCTTGAAATTTCACCATGTGCACATTGCACAAACACATTCTAATGGCTTTGTGATATTTAATGAGTAGAACTGACACCCAGAGTAAACAGTTAGATAATAATTCTGCTTGGACGTGAGAAGGAGACAACCTTGAGTGTAGCATAGCTACCATCTTGATCAATATATCAGGGTTGCCACAAGTTCAGGAAATCAGGGGATTTCAAACATTTTTTTCAGTAGCATGAAATTGTTCGTTTAATCAGATGTCATGCTTTGTCGATGGCTGGGCGCAGCTGAGTACATGCGCCGCTTCCCTACGCTCTCATTCTTACTGCTTCTCCCCTTCCCACCCCTCCCCTCAGTCTACAGTCAGTGCTGCCACCACTACTTTCTGCTAGCCTAGTAGTTGCCGATGGGAGGCAGGGGCATGAGGAGTAGTAGTTTGATTGGATCTGATTCTCAAAGCTTGTTGACTTAGCAGCTGGAGACAACAGTCTTGTATGCATGAGTTGTGTCTGAGTGATTGTGTTAATATGTGTGCGCTCTCATTTTCTGACAAAGGCTATGGCCAAAAATTTAGTTGTGAGAGTGTGATTGTCTTTTCTATGTGCCTGTCTGTGGCTCAGCGATCATCTTTACGGTGAGTTGCTATCTATCCTCATTAGTGTTGATTCTCAGAGTATTTGTGCAAGTTATCTGTTGCGTGGATGATAACCGCAGTCTCATTTCAACAACATGGTGTCTGTATCATGTGAAAAGCTGGCTACTTGAGTGGACTTGCACGATGGGGCAAGACTGCAGGCTATTTCTGCGAGTATCTCTAACGGATTGGGCCTGCCGATTTGAAGCCCATAGTTTCCCACTAATGTGCAGGTCCTGCCTGTTGGATCTAGTCTCACTGATTTGCCTGCAGGCTAGGTCTGTCTGTGTGTGTCGTAATGCAGTGGATTTTCATGGTTTATCCATGTATCCAGGACTGTGGTGCTTCTCGGCAGGCCAGAGGCCAGGGGTGATGGATTTCAGGAATTGCAACTGTCCCACCATAAGTACATTGTGCAGTGCGGCATTTTATAGACATTTTATTTATTCTAGTACATTTTGGCACTTCGAAAGTAGTTTATATATTAGAAAGTATGGATGATAAGAAGAAGAAGAAACTTGTGAAAGTCGCTGGCAGTTTGTACACTATCTACTCATGTAATTTTTTTTAAAGAAAAATCATATGATACCTGTAGAATAATAGACATAACACAATGGTTAATAACTGACAATAACGAAAATAGTAGAACCAGCATTTTATTGGCAGTCACCTATAGTGTTGGTTTACACAACTCTTCCCCATCTTATACATTTCTTTCAAGAGGCCTACTTTTTTCTGAGGTTATTTCTGAAAGCAGTAATTTAAATCTGTCTTGCAACTCCAACAAAATGCATATTTTTGTCATCAAATGTGTTTTACTTTATTAAAATCAAATAACATCAGCTATCTTAATGCAACAAATATACCATTTGGCTTGTTTTCTGCATCTAAAAACAGGTTAGTACATAAATCTTTTTCTAACGTGTTTAGAAATACAGAAGGCCTTACATTTTTTAATTTTTAATTTATTTATTTATTTTTTTGTCAACTCATGTCTTTACTTACCCTTCAGATCTCAAAATTTCTCAGGGAAAAATGCTAAAACTTGTCTGGAAATCAGGGAACTTAACTTGGAAAGTCTTGTGGCAACCCTGCTATACATCTACCTCATTAACATGACACTGCATAATAAACCCACATCTGTTCCTGTGACGTGAAAATTACACAAAATGCCTTGTAAGTTGACCGTGGATTTCTGTTGGTGATGTGTTCTTCAAACTTGCAAATATGAACTCTCATGTATGTTGGTATGTTATGATTGGTAATATGTGTATCTTACACATCTTATGCATTATCTACTGATTATATACTGTCACTGGTCATCTGCTGCAGTTCAAGCAGCAAATTCAAACAACCAACACAATCTCACAACTTTGAGAGTTTGTGCTATCTTCCTTTGTGAACGTTGTTTCAGCTATAGTGTGACAGATGTCCAGGTAGAACATGGAAGAAAGACAGTACACTAATTGTATATTTTATTTTAAACTGTATTTAATGCTGTACTCTGATAAACTATTCATATTTATGTGTTAGTAATTGTTTTCTTTGCAGGTGCTTTGGAAGTGAATTGTTATCCACAGATAGTGAGAATTTATACTTACTAGTGTTTTCAAAGTATTTATCTGTTGCACAAGCTGCAGGGGAGTTTCTTTTACTTGTATTTGAGGAACAGAAGAAAAAAGATAATTCAAGCCTTTTGGAAAATATTGTTTGTTTCTTCTCTGAGGCTGGGGTATGTAAGAAGATTTGTTTCTAGTTTTATTCTGAATTAGTGTATTCACAACTTATAAAAAAAATTTAAATTTTCTTGTCTTTATTTCTAATGCATTTCTTGTAGCATAAAATTCATATGTAACTGAGCCATTCAGTGAAGTTCTTGGATACTTCATCTTGCTCTTGGCTACTTCTCAGTGTAAAGTGTGCAGTGGTCTCCATGTCTTGGAAAATCAGTGCACCACCTTTGACACAACTGAATTGTCTTCATTAATGCAATCATTTTTTGAATGCATCCATTCCATCTTGAGGCTTGTTTGGACCATTGTACTACACCTCTGCCCAAACACACAATGTATCTGCATGGTAGTATGTGAGCCCTAACTGCATGAGTAACTAGATATTGTATTGTAGTAGTCAGGCTTTTCTGTCCACATTTGTGATATGCTCAGTGGGCTCATAACTTCCATGAGTGTGTGCATGGTGAGCAAGAGTACCCAAGATATTACAGAACCTAATTCCTTCCTTGCACTGCAATCTCCCATTTTTGACTATCCTTAGTTCTCTTTCATTCTCATGGTGGCTGCCTTCGATGCTGCCTCGACCATTACCCTAGGTTCTGATTTCTTTCATCAACGTTTTAATTTGTTTTGTTCGGATCACTTTTTGGCTGAAGTTTTAGTCCTCTCCTGGGTTTAACCTCCATTTTAAAAAATTTTCATTAGTGTGAACCAACAGAGGAACAATGCTAAAAAGTAATACCTACTGCTTACATTGTTAACAAATCTTTCCACACAATAACTGCATCAGCTCATCTTTGGACTTAAAAGCCAATGCAATAGCCAATACGACGTTTTGGGGTCATTATGTACCCATTTGAAAGAGCTTACACAGAGATCAGACTTCTGATGCCTGAGCATCAACTCCCCACACGTACCTTAGAGTAGAAGCTCGTCTTACATTGAGTCTCCTGACAATGGCTATAGTGCCAGATGACCTTTGCTGCTGGAGGTGACATCAGGGTGGATATTTTACACGTGAAATATGTCAGATTGAACCAACACAATGGCCATTCTGATTCAACCATCTCGACAGACAGGTCTAGATATATGAACAATATGAACACAGACAGTTACAATCCTTCTGCTTTATCTTCCCTGGTTGCCCCATGGGAAGAGGGACAAGCCAGATGACTGGGAGCAAGCAATTTACAATTGAACCGGTTCTCCTTTTTCTGTATGAAAATGATTTTTATTCTCTGATATAAGGTTATAAACTATCTTCAGTGTGGGGCAGATTAGTTGGGGTTGGGGCGTCTCATGCTGGGTCTGGGGGACTTGCAACCCTCTCTTCTTTGCCGGCTGCCTCTTTCATCCCCTTTTCCTTTGTTTTACTTACTTTTAGATACAGTTTGCCTCTTTTTCTGCCACATCTTATTTTCCATTTTAGAGGTAGCGCTCTGTCAGACAGTGGGCGCTCTTAACACCTTGACTATAATTAATCAGGCGTGGGATGGCTCTGATCGCATACAGACGTCCTTCCCCCAAAGTCCCACACAACTCCACCTCCCATCCTGCTGCC
Source organism: Schistocerca nitens (assembly GCF_023898315.1). NCBI lineage: Eukaryota > Metazoa > Arthropoda > Insecta > Orthoptera > Acrididae > Schistocerca > Schistocerca nitens. The sequence goes on along the minus strand of NC_064620.1, from coordinate 459,534,653 downwards.
TTAATTATTTCTGTTGGTTTGCTTTTATTATTTTCAGTCTGACTGATGTCTATTACATTTTTAGTCTTCTCACTTTTACTGTTCTGCTCCTCCCAACTAGGAGGCATTTTTTGCTCTGCAACTGTCTTTTGCCATTAGTCTGGATGGAGGGGTCAGATATGGGTGGAGTTTTTCTCACAGTGGATGAGCCCTGGGAGACTAGTCACCTTCTCTGACCTACAATGAAATGAACTGAGTGTATCGCATTGTTGGCCAGGAGGCCCCATGCAGGGGAGTTGGGCCACCGTATTGCAAGTCCCTTTTAGTTGATGCCACTTCGGCGATTTGTGTGTCAGTTCTGACATACATATTGGCCCCATCCTTATGCTTCTCCATGAATTATTTCTCAGTTCTGGCATCGGTATTGCCTTCAGCTAGTAAACCACTGATTCTTTAAAGAATCGTACTCCTGTGTATAAAACAGCTTCAAACTTTGGACTATTTTACAAGTACGTTAATGTGTTAAATATTTGATTTGAAGCATGTAAGCATAAAAAAGTTTAGAAAAGGTTTGAAATTACGTTTGAAGTTTGCTGCCAGTTGTCAAGTGTTCTCATTCTCAAACACTGGATGAATAAAGTATGGGTTAGTTGCACTCCATATTAAGCAAAAGCTAATTTTTCATGCATCTCAATGTTTATGACATCATATATCCTGAACTACGCGACATACAGTAAAATAATTGTGCAGGTACATTCAGTGGTACATGTGGATAGTACATTCAATATATGTTGCAACTAGAGTTAATACTAAAAGAGTAGCAACTTAAAACGTCATACCTGATGTTTAAGTTTTACTGCATAAACACTGAAAATGTAGGCAGCAATTGACTTTTTTTCTTTCGTTATTTTGTGAGCGTTGTCAGTGAGAGAAAGATTCGTAAAGGTTTGAAATTATGTATAGCTTCTCATGCTCACAGTATTTACATAGCACCCCCTGATCCAGCAGTTATTAAGGATGAAGATAGAGGTAATTATGATGATGAAGGGGGAATACCAAACAATCTTAACTCTCGGCAGCTCTGGGTCAAAGCTGAAACAGATTAACAGACAATGAAAAAGAAATAAAAGAGAAATCCTGGGTTCATTGTACACTAACTTCAAATTTGAAACCTTTTCCTGATTCAAGCTTTTGCACACATGTTGATAAGTCTACTGTGTAAATTGCCGAGTTTTCATTTGACAGTAATCTCATACAATTCATACTTGATGAGTCAAGCAACTATGCACTTTTGAAGAACTTTCTGTGAGGAAATGAGATATTTCTGTGGCATCCCCATTCTAAGTAGTTAAAGAGGTTATACTGGGATTCAAATTTGGACACAAGAAACAATTTTATATGCAATGCCATGAGAAGAAACCATTTTGAAAATTTCTCAGTTGTCTATCCTGTAACGACAATAACAATATTCCATTTATAAAGGAAAATTGCCAAATGCAAAATCAGTATATGAAGGAAGAGTTTGGTAAGGCTACTGCCCCGTTGACTCAGATGAGATATGATTTAACACTTGAAATAAAACAATTGCCATTCTATTTCTGCTTTGACAACCATTTTGCAGGGTTTTCTGTTCTGTCGTTCCTAAGAGAAGAAAGTTATGGAGGAACAAGCACTATTAAGGAAAACAGAGCACCCCAGTATTGGCCCATTTCTTCAGAGGAAGAGCTAGTTAAAAAGTAAAGGTGATAGAGTGGAAACTCACTTAACAAGCACCTCCCATAATGCACAATTCTGACAAGGGGCAAAACAAATTGTAAAAAAATGAGTGATGTTTTGCATAACAAGTGATGATGAGTCAGTGTGACGTCACCAGCCGTTTGCATGCAATGGGGGAAACGTTCAACAATATGAACACCTTTCATTGTCGGCAGCGGCATATTTGCAATGTCTTTAGCAAGTACAGCAGTCTGGGTTTAGCGCTCTTTCTGCTACCATCATGTGAAGCTTTGGATCACACATTTTTCTAGACTTGTGTTTACACTGTGTTTTCTTGTGTGCTAATTTTAATAACCTTCATAGAAATTTCCGCAAAGATAAAGCCACAAGAAGACATCGATAAGAGAAAGAAAATGACCTTAGAAATGAGACGTAAATTGAACGAAAAACACCGATGAGATGTGAGCATTGCTGATTTAGCATGCGCGTACAATGGGTGTACATCAACTATTCGCACTATCCTCAAGAACAAGAACAAGATTAAGTAGATAAATGTTTCAAAGGGAGTGACAAGAGTATCTAAACAATGGTTTTGCATGCTGGATGATGTCAAAAGGTTTCTCCTTATATGGACCAGTGAAAGGCAAGGCAACACTCTTTAACGACAATATCATCTGTAAGAAGGTGAGAATGATTTTCGCTAACCTCCTTAAGAAGGTGCCAGGATCATCAGTGGGCAAAGAAGTGTTTAAGGAAATCCTTGGGTGGTTTGAGAAGTTTAAGAGATTCGTTGTTTGGTTGGTTGATTTGGGGGAGGGTATCAAACAGCAAGGTCGTCAGTCCCATCAGATAAGGGAAGGATGGAGAAGCAAGTTGAGCATGCCCTTTCAAAGGAACCATCCTGACATTTGCCAGAAGCAATTTAGGGAAATCATGGAAAATCTAAATCAGGATGGTTGGGTGTGGGTTTTGAAGTGTCCTCCCAAATGCCAGTCCAGTGTGCTAACCACTGCGCCACCTTGATCAGTTTTAAGAGAAGAACCAGCATCCACAGCGTTCTGAGGCATGGCGAAGCAGCCATATGCGACACAAAAGCAGCAGAGAACTTCATCAGCAACTTCAAGATGCTCGTAGATTCTGAGGGCTATCTGCCACAACAGGTTTCTAATTGTGACAAGACGGGTCTATTCTACCTGTATAGCAGCAGAAGAGAATGCATTGCCTGGCCACAAGCCAGTAAAAAACTGTCCCACACTGCTATTCTGTGGCAGTGCAAGTGGCGATTTGAAAATTAAATTGCTTGTTTACCATTCAGAAACTCCATGAGCTGTCAGGAAGTGTAAAGTCCAGAAGAGCAGGTTAAATGTGATGTGGAGGTCCAACAGCAAGGCTTGGATGTCATGTGATATTTTTTTGTGATTGGATCAATGAAATGTTTGGTCCTCTGGTGAAAAAAGTATTTGCTTGAGGTGAATCTACCATTCCATGCCTTGCTTGTTATGGACAATGCTCCTGCTCATTCTCCAGGCCTACAAGACCACCTCCATGATAAACTTTAATTCATCATGATACAATTTATGCCTCCATTACTCCAGCCTATGGACCAGAAGATTATTTCTAACTTTAAGAAGCTCTAAGCTAAAGCAGTCTTTGAACATTGCTTTGAGTTGATTGAAGGTGCCAATCCCACTCTCATAGAATTTTGGAAATATCACTTCAGCATTTTTGCTTGCGTCAGGATGGTCAGAAAGGCATGGGAAGGGGTTACCAAGAGGAACCTCACTTCTGCTTGGAAGAAGCTTTGGCTGGAGTGCATCGTCAAATGTGACTCTGAGGCATTTTGAGTCAGTACCTGTGGAGCCTGTAGCCAACAAGATTGGGTCTTTGGCCAAGAGCATGGGACTAGAAATGGATAACGATGATATCGATGAGCTTGTGGAAGGTCACAGCCAAGAAGTGACCACTGGAGAGCTTATGGAGTTGCAGTGAGTTACACAACAGGAAATTGTGGAGAGGAGTTCTTCAGAGGAGGAGTAGGATGAGGCAGTAACAGCAAAACAGCAATCTTCTGGTGCAGTAAAAGAATTGCTGAAAGCATGGAAATCGGTTGCATCATACATTGAAAATGGCTATTCACACTACGAATATATTTGACAGTAATGCTGTGTCACATTTGCGCCAAGTGTTGAAGTGTCGGCAGAAACAAATGACTATAGATAGCTTCCTATTAAAAAAGAATCAGTTATGTATTGTGAATAATGAAGTACATAATACTGTATGTATAATTTTCTTTGAATAAATTGCGTGAATAAGATAAAACTTTTAGTACCTTTTCTGCATGGAATGCATTATCATATTTCACATTAATTTATATGGGATAAGTTGTTTTGCTTAACATATGTTTCACACTATGAGTAAAATTATATTCACTAAGCAAGGTTCCACTGTATTTTGAATCTTTACTTTGCAAGGATGATGTCATTATTATCACAGCATGGGTGAGCAATTCAGTGGTTGTTGTAGCATCAATCTGTGAAGGAGTGGAACCTGTACCATCTGTAAAAAGATACTCTGGAACGGAGAAGAAGACAATCAAAGTACAACAGCCTTAAATAATTGCAGCTTATAATAAACACATGAGGGTGGGGGATGGATAGGATGCCATGTAGAGAATAAATATTCGAAACAAGAAATGGTATTCAACTTTACTTCCTTGGCTACTGACATGATATCCGCGTAATGCTTGGTAGCTGAAGAAAGGAATAGGAGCTACGACTATTCAGTCTGAATTTGGGAGAGAAATTAAACAAGTTTACCAAAAGAGATATGTGACCCCTTTAAAAGGAGCAGGCAGGCCTTCTACCAGTCCTATATGCAGATACAAATTATGTGTTCCAAGTGATGTAAGATACAGTGGTATAAAATGCTACATCAAGAAATCTGAGAAAAAGAGGTGCGTAGGTATGTACTGCAAATGGAAGTCATCAGCAGTTTGCACAAAATGTGGGAAGTGTGGTGTAGGATTGTGTCTAGAATGTTTTGAAATATACTACAATATTTTTGCGAAATTCTCCTGCTATTGCTCATAGAAAAACGTGGCTTTGATAAATGTTTATGTACAATCTTAATATGATTTGTATGATATTATGGAAAAAAATGTTTTATCTGCCTATAAGTAATTGGATAGATAAAAAACCTACTCACAAAGTGGCAGTGGGAGAACATACTAATAAAAGATACTAAGCTTTGCTAGCCTTTGGGGCCAGTAGATCCTTGTACTGGCAGAAGGGTTGAATGGGAAGGGAGAGGAGTAAAGGAAAAGGACTGGTGAGTTTTAGGAAAAGGGGTAGAGTTCAGAAAGTTGCGCAGGACCCCTGGTCATGGAAGATTTACAGGGAGGAATGAGAAGGAAAGACTTATTATTGGAGACTGCACCAGATGAGATGTGAAAACCTGAGAACTTAGAGGTGGAAGATATGGTGATATGCAAAACAAGAGATGTGGTTGCCTCGAATGCCAAGGCTGTATTGGTGGGAACATTTGACATGGAAAGGATGGCAGCTGTCAAAATATAAGTTCTGCTGTTTGTTAGTAGGCTTAATGTGAACAGAAATGTGTAGCTAATCTTTGGTGAGGATTATATCAGTGACAAGGAAAGTGGCAGGGGATTCAGAATAGAACCATATGAAATATAATTGGGAGAATGTATTCAGAGATTGCAGGAATTTTAGATGGTCAGCCTCATCACAAGTCCATATAGCAAAGATGTCATCAATGTGTCTAAACCAAACCAGGGACAGAATGCTTATGGATCGCAGGAAAGACCTCTCCTAGTGACCCATGAAAAGGTTGACACACATCCTTAGGTCTTCAGCCCATGGTTTGGTATGGATACATTGATGACATCTTTGCCATGTGGACACATAGTGAGGTTGATCTGTTAAAATTCCTTCTCCCAATTAAATTTCATATGACCGTATTCCGAATCCCATACCACTTTCCTTGCTGTTAAACTCATCCTCACCAAAGGTCAGCTACACATTATTAAATCTACAAACAAACAGCAGTACTTATATTTCGACAGACTCTCCATCCCATACAGCCCCGGCATTCAAGGTCAACATATTTGCTCTGATACAATTTGGCACTTTCTGATCTCAGGTAATTACCCCATCAGCCTAGTTCAAAAGCAGATTACCTGGGCCATCACATTCAATCCTGGTACTGCTGATCCCTCCAAAAAATAATGAGTACACCACTTGTCACTCAGTATCGTCCTGGTCTCCCCCGAAATGAAATCCATTCTGTCCAAGATTTTGCCCACCACACCTAGAATAGTTTCTTGTGGCGTGCCCAATATTCACAGTATCCTTGTCGCACCCTACACCGCTTCTGCACCCATCTCCATGTCGAATGGCTCCTGTCCCTGTGACTATCTTCACAGCAAGACTTGCCCTATGCACACTCCTACTACAACCAATACAAGCCCTGTAACTTGTAAAACATCTACTATCAAAGGGAGAGCCATATGTGAAATGACATGTCATATACCAGCTGTTATGTATACACTGTTTTCCCTTTTATGTCCACATGATTACCAACAAGTTGTCAGTTAGGATAAATGGGCATAAGCAAAGGATGTATACTGGCAACACGCAATATCCTGTTGCAGAACTTGCTCAACAACATGACAGTCATAACCTTGGTGTCTGTTTCACTACATATTCCATCTGGATTCTTCCTACAGACTCCCGTTTCTCATAACTCCGCAGGTAGGAACTGGTGCATGTCCTTGGCTCCCACCACCCACCTGACCTTAGTTTACATTAATTTATTTGGTCTCAGCATTTCTTCACAACAACCAGTCCTTCCTTCACTCCCTTTTTCTTTTCTACATCTTTCGTTTTCTGGCCTGTCTATTTTTTAGCATCCCCCTACCGCCACTATCACATACAATGCACTAAGTTTTTTGCTCTTATTTACTCATGCATGTAGTTTGAGCAGTAATCTCCATCTTGCGTAGTACCGTATCTTTCACCTTTAAGCTCTCAGGTTTACAAATCTTGTCCAGTTCAGTCCCCAACAATCAGTCTCTCCTTCGCATCCTGTTGGTAAGTTTCCCCTGACTCAGAGTTGTGGGTGACTTTCAGGACTCTATCCCTTTTCCTAAACCTCACCAGTCCTTTTCCTTCAACCCTCTCCCGTCTCCCTTCAACCTTTCTGCTAGGAGGATGAGGCACTGGTTCCAAAAGATAGCAACTGTAATACCTTCTATTTGTGTGTTGTCCTGCTGTTGCTTGAGGAGTAGATTTTTAATCTGTCCAATTACTTATATTGTCATAAATTGATTATCTTCGTTGACATGTTTTGTCTGGCTTGATGATTTGAAAATGGGTACAGGTGACCCAAAACTAGTCACCATTGAAATAAAAATATTGAATTTTGCAACTTTGGCTGTTTCTGTATCGAAACTGGTTAATACAGGTTGCTGTCCTGTCATTAATCAAGCATGCTGGAAATCAGTGTATACTATGAATGTCAGTAAACCAAAACCTTGTAAATGAATGAGTGTATATTGTTATTAATTGGTTTATAAAAATATTTTGTTCGACTCTTGCCTTATTTGTATTAAAATCTGCATAATAACAAAATCTATAATTCAGTATCATTGGCACAGAAAAATTAAAATGAGCACCTAAGTGCCAAGCATGTCCATAGGGATGTATTATGTTACAAATGCAGTAAGACAGAGAAATAACAATTAATATTAGCTTGTGTGCATTATTTAAATGTGTAAGTTAGTAAATTTAAAATATAGTGCAGTATCCAATTTTGAAAAACTTGGGCAGTTAAAGGTTAATGAACAGATTATGACAGCATTTTAAATTTTTAAATATGGGCAATAATTATATAAAATACGGAAAATCAAATTTTTTTTGGCCCTTGAAAGTTGTTAGATAGGTAACCTGCAACTGGGACCAGGTGACTTTTCCCCAGGTTAGCTGTTTAGCTATGTAGATGCCTCAGTTGTACTGCATCAATGTATTTGAATAATCAGAACACATTCCTGGCAGATGTCACTAACCCCAAATGAGCTGCATCTGGACTGAAGGACTGATCACCTTGCTGTTTAGTTGACTAACTCCAACCAACCAATCAATCAATAATCTACCTGCAGCCATGACTGCTGGCTGCCTCACCGACTCTTTAAACCATTTCAGTAATTGATTGTGGATGCTATTCTCCAGTGGCTTTGCACTAAGATTGTTAGAAAAAGATGTGTTTAAATTATGTTCCTCCTGATCTTGTTTTGACTTCCAGACATATATTCGCTGCGTCAAAAAGGTGTGACTGTAAGTAATCATTGAGATATAGGTAGACCTACATACAAATGTCTTTTGATGCCTACAGTATTGTTGATGACTGGATTGAGTGCATGGCTTGCTTTTCTAACTTTTTCCTTAATTTCCTCATCTGCCTTCACTTTCACACAATTTTTTTAGCCTGAACTCTAAAATTTGTCTACCAGTACAGATTGGTTTCCATTCACTGTGGTCTTATGTCTTTCTTTCCCTTTGTTAATAATTATTATGTACTTAGTGTTCCCTAATTTCACCTCCATTCTTTTTCATTCGTGGTCTTTCAAATATATGTTGATGTTGTGTTGTAGGTTTTGTTCATTGGTGGCACTAGATAATGTAGTCCACAGTCACTGCTACGGTTGCAGGTTTGAATCCTGCCTCGGGCATGGATATTTGTGATGTCCTTAGGTTAGTTAGGTTTAAGTAGTTCGAAGTTCTAGGGGCTGATGACCTCAGAAGTTAAGTCTCATGGTGCCCAGAGCCATTTGGACCATTTTGAACCACAGTCACTAAATTCAATAGCTTAGAAGGAACCCCTTGAGTGCAAGGTCGCAAGTTGAATCTTTAGTAAAGCTCAGTTTAAAGTATCTAATTATGACAGCTGCTAATGACTCACTGTGTGCATCAGGAGGGCAACAGAAAGTGAGTGTCTGAGATATCAAACTTAAATGGGACCTAAGTATTACACTTCACGTCAGCCTGGCTAGCCATGCGGTCTAACACACCGCTTCCTGAGCGGCAGGCATGCCGATCCCCAGCACGAATCCACCCTGCGCATTAGTGTCAAGATTTGGTATGCCGGCCAGCCTGTGGATGGCTTTTAAGGCAGTTTTCCATCAGCCTCAGAAAATGCCCTTTTCCGCTCTGTTGCACTATGTTGGTGATTGCTGCGCAGACACTGTCTCCACGTATACGTACACCATAATTACTCTACCACACAAACATTGGGGTTACACTCGTCTGGAATGAGACATTTGGGGTGGGGTCCAGTGGGGGCCGAACTGCACAATAACATTTGGTGTGGGGCGGTGGTGGGGTAAGTGCTGTAGCCTGTTGTGGGGTGCGGTACCACATGGCTACGGCGGGGACGAAGCCTCTCCGTCATCTCTCGGTCCCCAGTTCACTACATACTACATTACTTGTCACAAGATGGACATCGTTGACATTCAAGAAATGTTCAAAACAAGCCATTAATGTGCATGAGGAACACCAAACGAAAAATGGTGTGCCAGAGTGATCACAAAGTTTCACACCATCAAGATCAGTCATAAACTCATTGAGCATTGCAAACCATGCAGGAGCTTATTGTAAAACTGGCTATCCTATAAGCATAGCTGCAGATAGTATGATAATATGTTTTATAGGCACAGAAAATACAAACATGCAAATTCTGAATTTGTCCAGTGGTTGCAGGCAGTATGAATTGCAATGTCACACACTTTTCAGGAGGGATAGTTTGCTCCAAAGGAGTATGATTTTTAGACACAGACCAGGAATCAAGCAAAACCAAGTTATTTTGAACAACTATTGGCTAGAATTGGTGCTTATACCACAGTTGTAATTTTCTTATACCGATTTTTCCACTTGCTGTGTCATAAATATTCACTATTACCCTCGCAAGATCACACACACGAGAAAGAATCATAGGGGGCAGATCACCTCCAGCTTGTTGCAGGACAACCAGTAACTTTCTAGTTTACCATGCAGATCAGCAGTCGGCATAATTGTAGACATATGAGTTAAGGCACTGATAGTTGAGCTTGATACAGCTCTCATGGTACCTCTAATGTCCAGGGTTCCTTTCATATATATTTCCTCTTCAAATGCTTACTGGTCTGGATTGAAAACAAATTCGTTACTGAATGATCTAAATTGTTTACCTCATCTACAGATTTTGTGCTAATACCACAGTCTGCTGTGCATCATCAATTTGACACTTTGTTTGAAATTTCACTATCTTACGTCTTCCAATTCTGTAGCATTGTATGAAGTTATGCAACCATCCGCTGCTTCCCTTGACATCTCTATATCGCACACAATTTGATGTGCATAAATGTAGTAGGTCACTATCATGCACATTCTGTAAATTATATTGATCATGCGCAAACACTGGTTTTTGTAACAAGTGTGCCTTGCCCTCCCTTGAATATCTGTAGTTTTTTTTATGCACTACATGATCATAATGCTGCATACGTATTAGAAATCTATTCGTAATTTTTTTTTAACTATGCTATGCATGATCTTCCATGTACATAATTACGGTTACTACCCACTCGTAGGAAAATAATTGCCCTTTATTAGGTTTCACTGGAGACAAGATTTATGGCTTCCTGTCTGACAAGGATGAAGAACTACATGGTCGACACTTGTTTCAGTATCACTTCCACTTGTTAAGCATACAATGTCATCATTGTACTCCTCATGTACATTGTCCGCACAGTTGAGTGCATACGACACCTCACATTCCACTAACTCATCTTGTGGATAAGCCAATATTTCATCTGCCACTGCATTCTCACTCTGCGAAATTTCTTGGGTTCTGTTCTCATGAAATGTCAACTTCAGCAACTGCTGTTGTAGATATAATGCAATGTTTGCTTTGTTTATCATTGCCATTGCTCTGCTTTGTATCAACACCACTAGCACTGTTGTGACTTACTTGTCGACTAAGCAGTTCAGCTACACTCTGCTGTGGTCTCTTGCTTTGCTCACCATTGGATACCTCCAGTCCCATTCACTGTTGCCATTAGCAGCCAGTATTGAGGTTGTGTGGTAGACAATGTGTGGGGCACCAAATTCCATAAACATCATTGGCTTTTTGTGACCTCTCACTCAAGGGATTACTTGTTTGTGTGTGTGTGTGTGTGTGTGTGTGTGTGTGTGTGTGTGTGAGAGAGAGAGAGAGAGAGAGAGAGAGAGAGAGAGAGAAAGAGAAAGAGAAAGAGAAAGAGAGAGAGAGAGGGGAGGGGGGAGGGGGGGGTCAACTTCAGTCTTGTTTTGTAATAATGAGTTAAGCTGATTTCTTATTTCTCTTGCCCAGATAACTCCTGCACTTTTTGTAGAGGCATTTTGTGTATCTGTATAAAGCTGACCTGATTGTACATTCCTGTAGAGAGTACAAGAGCTCAGTTCCAAAAGGTGGCATGATATGCCTCAATTTTTTTAAAACAGCTTTTGGGTACCCATCATGATTGTAAAGATCAGAGTTTGAATGTAATTAATAAGAATTTTCACTAACCTTGTTGTAATTTATCCTCAACCTCCTCTCTCATTAAAACATATACACTTTTTAAGAAGAATTTTCCAGGCATTTCTGGCAGTGAAATGTGTCTGTGGTTAGCAGAATGAAATCTTCACTCTGCAGTGGAGTGTGCACTTGGCAGATTAAAACTGTGTGCCGGACCGAGACTCGAACTCGGGACCTTTGCCATTCACGGGCAAGAGCTCTGCCATCTGAGCTACCCAAGCACAACTCACAACCCATCCTCACAGCTTTACTTCCACCAGTACCTCGTCTCCTACCTTCCAAACTGGAGGGCAGAAGTAAAGCTGTGAGGATGGGTCGTTGAGTCATGCTTGGGTAGCTCAGATGGTAGAGCACTTGCCCATGAAAAGCAAAGGTCCTGAGTTCGAGTCTCGGTCTGGCACACAGTTTTAATCTGCCAGGAAGTTTTGTGTCTATGGTTGCTGCATCCTCATTCTTAATCTTAGGAATCTTTTTTTATCCCCCAAAGAGCAAAAGTTTTAATAGCATTTATTCCGCCACCTTTTTTTGTTCTACCAGACAGTATATTTCTCTCCTACTAATGTAGTTTCTACTTCAGAAAAAGTCAGTAGCATGCCCCTCCCCCAACCACCCAGTACCATCCAGTCCCTGAATACCTTAATATTTTATTCCACCAAGGCAATGACTTTTTCAAGTGAAATGCATCGTCTCTTACTGATTTCCTTCCCACACCACACACTGCTGCAATCCTTTGTTGTCTTAACCTTCATAACATCCTAGTCAAACCTATCACATTCCCAAGCCACAATCCTTCCCCCAGGTTTCTACCTGTGTAATCTCCCTCACCAAAGCCTGCCGCATGGGCCTACTCATCACCACATATGCTGGCCCCATCAGTAGTTAATCTTACAAAGGTACACCATCTTGTGAAACAAAATATGGTGTTTATCAGCTAACTTGTGTCCACTGCAGAGTGTTTTATATAGATATGACCATTAATAGACTGGTCGAATGCATGAAATGGTCATAGAAGAACTGGCGCACTTGGAGGACTAACAGTAGTTGCTGAAGAAGGTGTTTAGCATACCTCAAGGGCCTGAGTGCTTGCTACATCACATGGCTCCGGTACTTGTTTCCCTAAACTCCAGAGATAAGGACTTTCTTCCAACACATCCTTGTTGCATCCTGACACCCCCTGAAGTTAAATCTCGATTAATACATCCCATCCTTCCTCTTTTTTCTCTTTATCCTTTTTAATTTTTGCTCTGTATAGAAATTAAGGGGATAACTGCTCTCAGATGCAGCGGGACATTATGCAGAATCAGCAGCGATGAGCAAATATGTGTCCTGGACCGGGATTTGAACCCAGGATCTCCTGCTTACTAGGCAGGTGTGTTAACCACTGCGCCATCAGGGACACAGCATCATCACAACTGCACGGACTATCTCTGCACACCTTACGGCTGATCCACATATCCACCTAGCACCCTGTCCGCAGTCCCTGTCCCATTGACTCAACATGCGTTCATATAATTCATATGCCTAGTTCAGCAATGAATTCACCTTCTTCAGTGTGGGTGCACAGATATGCCCAACATCCTGTGAGAATCTCAGAGTAGCGAACAGTATGTCACTGGACAGGGACCTGATATAGGTGGCGCTTGATGGGAATGTGGATTGGCTGTGAGGCGTAGCAAGATAGTCCATGCAGCTGCAATAACACCATGTACCGGATGGTGCAGTGGTTAATTCATCTACCTAGTAAGCAGGAGATCCTGGGTTCGAATCCTGGTCCAGTACACATTTTTGCTCATCTCTGCTCATTCCATGTAATGTCCCACCGCATCTGACAGCAGTGATATCCCTTTAATTTTCATATAGTGTTTCACAGCTGCAGATTCTGCATGATGTCTGTTCTTTCGGACATGTCTGGAAGAACAGACACCATACGTTCATATTTTTGCACTATTCATCACTCATCCCCTTAATTTATTTTTGCTTCTTATGATGTTCCTATCAGCTTTGGATTAAAGCTGGCACAATGCTTACCAGTCTGCAGTCTCTGAGCTATTCTCTCTCCCTTAATCTTTGTCTTCCCTCATCCTCACTACAGGTGGATTTCTGTCATTCTGAGATCTGAATACTGAGTAACCTGCACTTCTTTTTTAACATTCCACAGCATAGTCCTTTTCTTTGCTGGAGAAGAAACCAGACACATCAAAAAATGTTTTGCATCACCCCGGTTCCCAGAACTCTTGAAGATAGATGTTGACTATGGATATTGTATCACAGACACAGTCCCTTCGACTGTTCAGAGATGTCACTAAACCCGCCCAAAGATGTAAACAACTGTGTTTGAGCAGCACCTATTAGACGGAGGGGGCCTGACAGGCGATCAGTTCCAGTCATTCCACCAGGAAGGAGGTACACAGCTCGTGTTGTCTGTTGTTCAACCATGCCTAGACGTCAATACTGCGGTTCGATTGTGTCCACATTGTGACTTTGTGCCAGGAAGGGCTCTCAACAAGAGAAGTGTCCAGGTGTCTGGACATGGATGAGATACAGAGAGACAGGAACTGTCGATGACATGCCTTGCTCAGGCCGCCCAAGGGCTACCACTGCAGTGGATGACTGCTACCTGTGGATTATTCTGGCAGTTTCCGGTGACTATAGGAAGCTGTGTGGTGCTGGTGTGCAAGACTCACATGTCCCCTTCATCATTGGACTTAATTGGAGGTGCTTTGCCGATCTTCTTTTCAGGATAGCTGGCTGCGTCGATCTCCCCAACTTTTTCTCCGAAGATATAATGCTGTTTGGAGGAATTTTGTCTACTCTCAAAATGATTCCGTACACTCAAGATATTTTTAAATCAATCCCACTATATTTTCACTTCCACAAACGGAACACCACATAATAGTTTTCACATAAATAAACAATATTTCGTAAGCCCAGTGACTCGCAGACCGTCAGAACTATTGAGTACTTTTACAATAAATTCAGTTCCGGACATCTCTCAATGTTCTTGCAAGCCCACTGTCACTCTCTCAAGAGAGTAAGTAAGTAAGTGTCTTTTTCTTTTCTTCTAACATGATTCAACTGTTCACAATAATGACTGACGCAGCACCGTCACAGAGTAAGGCGCGCTTGCTCCTTGTGCTGGATGTAGCTTCTGTGGCAAGCGTGGCAGCCACTTGCCCGCGTTGATCAAATGTCCACATTGTAGCATTCTCTTGATACATGTCCACCCTGCACACACAGAAAATTGGTGCGAGGTAGACACTCTCCTGTCTCTCACTCTTGTACGTAAAATATCCGGTGTTTGAGACGGTGGAAAGCCGAGGGTCTCTAGAACTGGCGTCTAATTTCTCGAGGCACTACATATCCCTCCCCTTAGCTCGAACACATGATATTTTATACATGTTCATTATGTACATCAAGATCATATTCACATAAAGATAATTTACATTTCATTCAGTTTATACAACTTTTTTTTCTGGCGATCCTGTATTTAATACATGCTGTTCTTTTTTCATTTTGATACTAACTATCTGAGCATCTCACCTAATGTTGAAGTTCGTACTTTTATATCTAGGGATCGTGTGGACAGCATTTCTGATTCCCAGTCCAAACTTCAGCTGTCATAGACTTTTGATTACAACATTCTTTAGGATAATTACCTGAATTATTTTTTTCTTTAGTACTTAAAGGTATCATTCCCTACAATAGCTTGTAGTCTGAAGGAATTCTGGACAAATGAAAATGCCCTTTTCGACACTTGTGAATTCACATAAAACATAACAATGCGAGTGGAATAGAGAATCCAAACTTACCAGAACAATCTCTACAAAATGTGTGACTTCGGTCACAATACTGTCCTTTTTCCTTTAGGCACAGTACCTATACCTTACCTACGGGTTGACCCTATGAATGCACTTCCTCCTTCCATTTCGGTAGGTATGCCCCTTTAAATTCCTATTTTACTATGGTAAATGTCAATCCCCTTCTTGGTGCCCCTGCCTGCACAGTATAGGTCAACCCTTCTTGGGTCTGCCTACCTGCCCTTTTCCATCCAATAAATGCTGAGTGCACCCTCCTTCTCCTTCCTCAGTTGGCTTCATAGTTCATTGCCCTAGTATACCTCTTTATCTATACTATAACTCAAAACTACTTGGAAATGTTAAAATCCACCTCACTCTCCACTCGTGCTTCTCAATACTTCGCTTCATATCCTAGAGTCCTCCATTACATTTCCATTCCTACACTTCCAATGGACACCACACATATATATGTAGATTTAAATATATAATACTCTTACTTATGCTATACTTGTCCCACTATCCTTCAAGTCAGAATAGTTATTAGACTGACATTCCTTGAATGATTATCACAATCCATTCTCCTCTGGCTTGCTGTATGTAATTACTCACACTTCCTTCTTAGTTGTACGTGATGTATATTCTATTGTACTTTATATTAATACATACAATGTAGCATGTTCATAATGAACCACAATGTGTACCTCCTTCTCTAATGTACACATACCAATGTAATACCATCATAATAAACATTAATCCTCATAGTTCTTACTTATACAAGCATATCCCTGTACATGCCTATATGCGATGTGGAACTGTCACAGTAACTAACAATGTGCGCATACTTCCTTATGTGCACATACTTCCCCCTACAACACTTGACGGTTCTCACAGTATCTCAGATTGTACTTTTCCTGTTCGTGTCTTTGTGTTTCTTTTTTTTTTTTTGTATGCATACAGGTAGTTGTGTAGCCTGATTCTTCGGCCTACTTATGTAAAATAAGTTGAAGGTTATAGGAAACCACGGAAATTGAGAAGGACTTCAGCGATAGAAGTGTATACATATGGAAAGAGGGAGATATAGACCGGTACTCAATAGGAAAGTAAGAAAGGAAAAAATAGAAACAGTTGTTAAGATCGAAGAAGTGAAAGAAGATAGCCCCAAAGACAGGAAACTCTTCCCACCCCCCTCCCCCAGGATCCCTACTTCACCAGTACTTGAGTTAGAAGCCGGGGGAGGTATGATGTTAAATGTCTCCTGCAGAATTGACATTCTCACCTTCACCTCTGAACCCCCCGAAGAAAAATCTTAGCAATCCTTATGGAATGGCAAATGGTGAAGAATCAGTCACACTTGTTTTTGAGAGTTGTCTGAAAGGTGTGGTGTGTGTGTGTGTGTGGTGTTAGCAATGTTTGTACTTGCACTACCCACCCCTTTCAAAACTAATCCAAACCGTCCCCTCTGCATTACATCCTACAAAAGGTATAAAATATTCTGTATTAAGTGTAAAACTATGTATCATATTATCACAAATATATAATTATTCATACTATATTGTATCCTCCATCTATCTAACAACCTTCGCAGTTTCTTCACCCAGGTTTGCATAAACAAGCTGGAGAAGAGATTACTCTCCAAGAATAGCTTAGGCCAGTATAAGACTTAACTATATGCTGGTTGGCTAGGCAAAAATATGACCTAACTATATGCGGATGGTGGAAAAGACTGGCTGGTTAGGCAAAAATATGACCTAACTATTCGCGAAGACCGCGTCGGCTGCTGTCGACATTACAATCGAGACCACAGGACAAGTCATGAAGACCGGCAAGGGCGATCCTGGAATAACTGAGAAGGACGTCATAAAATGCCCTAGTGGGCACGACTTCCTACCATCTAACCACATCTACTTTCAAATACTTAGCGGGTCCAATTCTCCACTGTTTTTTGTTAATTTCTTATCCGTTGCCATTCATCAATACTTCTACACACAGGTTTGTATGGAAAACTGGTGAAGAGATTACATACAAAGACTAATTTAGGCAAAAACAAAACCTAAATATACGTGGATGGCATTTATATTATGTGTTATGTTGTTTCCTCTAAATCTCTTTATCTCTTGTTAAACTAATATTTCTTAGTAACACCCATAGACAAAATTAAAACCTCATTATTATCAGATTTGAGATCCTTGATGACTTGAGTGAGCGTGCTGCGAACTTACATCTACATCGGGTATTAAGTGTTTCGGATGTAAATGCGGATATACCTAACTGGCAGTCCACTGCAGGAAAAGCTTAAGACTTCCGCTGACTAGAGCGACACATGCTATTGGCTTAGATACACCAAATAACCTTTTATTTAATATTACACTGTTGACTAGAGCAGAGCATGCGGTTGACTTACATATTATGAGACCTTACCATATGATTCAGTCCTGACTCGATATAACAACAAAATCCATTAAGGAGATTATATAACGGGGAATCACAGTGTCCATAAAAGAAGCAAGACTTTGTATAATGACGAGATCACTGATTTGCGGCAAATCTTGCTTGTCCGACACATCAAGATGAGTATGCAGGAGTAACTAAACTATACGACAGTATAAGAATTTGAGAATAGAATACAGAGATTGGAATAATAGAGAATTGTGAAGGTGGTTCGATGAACCCTCTGCCAGGCACTTAAATGTGATTTGCAGAGTATCGATGTAGATGTAGATAGTTTAAGATTTGAAGAGAATTCGGGGTAGGAAAACGAATATGGAAGTAATACCAAACACAAATCGGGATCCGATGGTCGTCACTCCGCCTGCTAACACAGAACGTTAACGTCCTTGGGGTGTATACAACTTTAGGTCTTTTATGTTGTACTTTACCTTTTCTGATCCATGTATAGACTCTACTAAAAATAGTGTCTTAGGATGAATTATTGTTTGTACTCGGAAAGGTCCATCATACTTCCGAAAAAATTTATGTCTTTCTTTCTTTAAGGCCGAGCTCTGAAGATGCTGCCTCACAAGAACTAAATCATCAACCTTATATTGGGGTTCGATAGCCTTCTCGTTATATTTGCCCACTCATTGTTGTGCTCTGTCAAGTATGTTCTTACAGACTAACTCCTGTTTAAGTTGGAAGTCGTCTTCAGGTTGCTCGGGCCATACAAAACATTTAATAAGGGATTCTCCAACAAAGGGTTTACCTGTTACCTCCAAAGGTGTTAAACCTATTGATAAATGTGATAACTCATTTAAAATAAGCTCAAAATCTATCATTTTCATTGCCCATGATGTATGTTTTTCATGGCAGTATGTGTGGTATAACTTCCCAATTTCTTTCATAACCCTTTCACTTGGGTTAGAAGATGGATTATAGTTGGAGATTAATATTCGATGAATATTTTCCCACGCTAGAAATTCCTTAAACTTGTTACTAGTAAACTGTGGTCCATTGTCGGAAAGGAACCGTTTCAGTTTTCCTACCTCAAGAAAGTACTGTTGCAGACAATATTTCTCCTTAAACCTTCTCTGAAAGTCGGCCCAAGATGAAAAACTCTCATTGTTTACAGTTCCCTATTATAAATCTGTCATGACTTCACTAGTTAATACAACATTAGGAGAAGTCACCCTGTTACTTACTCTATCCTGCATCAGCTTGAATTCTTTCCATAACTCATCGACATTTTTCTTAGTGTCATTGAGTTCATAAGAGAGAGGTGTAGACAAGTTGTCTGAGGTTACCCTCGCAGCAAGTTTTCTGTCTGTCATTTCCTCTACCTGTTCCTCCAGACCACTTATATTTAGGGTGTCTGAAGTTGTCAGTTTTTCCTTAAAATTTCTCTCTACATCATCAACTCGAGTGTTTATGCCTGCAATTTGCAATTGGACAATAGGGATCATCTTATCCTGTCTTTCTACACTGTCTTTTAAGGCATGCAACCTTTGCTTTACCGCATAAGATGCAACATTGCATACATTTTGAAATGATCCAAATTTTTTGACAAGTCCCGTTTCTACATTATTACATTTATCTTCAATGTCAAATTCTAATTTTTTAGTTAAATCTGGAAATTGCTCATCCTGTCTTTGGTTGAACTCAGTAAATAGTTGTTCAATGTGAGTATTCAGATGAACTGGTCAGTTTACTCTTTAAATCTAATTTCAGATTTTCTACCTTATTATTTAAAGAGTCAATCTCAGCCTTTAACAAAACTAGCTGCTTGATTGTTCAAGGTTTCACTTTGGTTACTTAAAATTTCACTCTGAGCATCTAACTTGGTGTTCAATTGTGTATTTACTGAATCTAACTTAAGACTTCGATCACTTAGTTCTTGTCTTAAAGAAGCATTTTGAGTATTTAAATCTGCTCTTTGAGCATCTAACTTAGCATTTAGTTCTTTTCATAAAGCCGCCGAATCTGCTCTCTGGGCTTTAAGTAAATTCAATACCTCAGACCAGTCTGGTGCCTCTTTACTCACTGCCATAGCCATGGCTGGTTCTGATGTTTCCCCTGTTTTTTGAAGGCTGTCCGTATCCCTATTGATTTTCGACCTAGTGATCATCTGAAACAACTTCCCCTCTAAATGTACTAGCTACAGTACTATAGTCTTTGAACATTATTGTTGTTCGCTCACCCAGCGTAGAGTTTTTTGCTGCATCACCGAGCAGGCACTGCTGAGTAGCACAGGCGCCAACAGCATTGAGCGTTGCTTGCGGCATCGGCGAGCGGACGCGAAGTTAGCAACGGTGAATGGCAGCTGTTGCAGTCAGCAACAGTGGCGGGTTACTGTGTTGGTGTCAGTGGCTGGTTACTGCGTCGGCGTCACCTGGTTACTGCACCAACGTCGGTGACTGGTACTGCGTGTGTGAGACTTGCTTCCTCCCCACACCCTAATCTTCTTATCCGAAGTATTTTCTTCATCTTCTTTTGTGTAGTATTTATTAAATCATTCACCCCTTTTTCTGTTCAGGCCGCACCCAATTTTCTGGAACAATTTCTCAATTTTGTTACTATTGGTTGCTATGGCAACTCCAATATCTTATTGTCTCAATTTATTTCAAAAATTCCTCGTTTTTGAGTCCTGATCATGTAGGTCGCCATGTTCTGGCAGTTTCCAGTGATTATAGGAAGCCGTGTGGTGCTGGTGTGCAAGACTCACATGTCCCATTCATCGATGGACTTACTTGGAGGTGCTTTGCCGATCTTCTTTTCAGGATAGCCGGCTGCGTCTATCTCCCCAACTTCTTCTCCAACGGTATAATGCTGTTTGGAGAAATTTTCTCTACTCTCAAAATGATTCTGTACACTCAAGATACACTCCTGGAAATGGAAAAAAGAACACATTGACACCGGTGTGTCAGACCCACCATACTTGCTCCGGACACTGCGAGAGGGCTGTACAAGCAATGATTACACGCACGGCACAGCGGACACACCAGGAACTGCGGTGTTGGCCGTCGAATGGCGATAGCTGCGCAGCATTTGTGCACCGCCGCCGTCAGTGTCAGCCAGTTTGCCGTGGCATACGGAGCTCCATAGCAGTCTTTAACACTGGTAGCATGCCGCGACAGCGTGGACGTGAACCGTATGTGCAGTTGACGGACTTTGAGCGAGGGCGTATAGTGGGCATGCGGGAGGCCGGGTGGACGTACCGCCGAATTGCTCAACACGTGGGGCGTGAGGTCTCCACAGTACATCGATGTTGTCGCCAGTGGTCGGCGGAAGGTGCACGTGCCCGTCGACCTGGGACCGGACCGCAGCGGCGCACGGATGCACGCCAAGACCGTAGGATCCTACGCAGTGCCGTAGGGGACCGCACCGCCACTTCCCAGCAAATTAGGGACACTGTTGCTCCTGGGGTATCGGCGAGGACCATTCGCAACCGTCTCCATGAAGCTGGGATACGGTCCCGCACACCGTTAGGCCGTCTTCCGCTCACGCCCCAACATCGTGCAGCCCGCCTCCAGTGGTGTCGCGACAGGCGTGAATGGAGGGACGAATGGAGACGTGTCGTCTTCAGCGATGAGAGTCGCTTCTGCCTTGGTGCCAATGATGGTCGTATGCGTGTTTGGCGCCGTGCAGGTGAGCGCCACAATCAGGACTGCATACGACCAAGGCACACAGGGCCAACACCCGGCATCGTGGTGTGGGGAGCGATCTCCTACACTGGGCGTACACCACTGGTGATCGTCGAGGGGACACTGAATAGTGTACGGTACATCCAAACCGTCATCGAACCCATCGTTCTACCATTCCTAGACCGGCAAGGGAACTTGCTGTTCCAACAGGACAATGCACGTCCGCATGTATCCCGTGCCACCCAACGTGCTCTAGAAGGTGTAAGTCAACTACCCTGGCCAGCAAGATCTCCGGATCTGTCCCCCATTGAGCATGTTTGGGACTGGATGAAGCGTCGTCTCACGCGGTCTGCACGTCCAGCACGAACGCTGGTCCAACTGAGGCGCCAGGTGGAAATGGCATGGCAAGCCATTCCACAGGACTACATCCAGCATCTCTACGATCGTCTCCATGGGAGAATAGCAGCCTGCATTGCTGCGAAAGGTGGATATACACTGTACTAGTGCCGACATTGTGCATGCTCTGTTGCCTGTGTCTATGTGCCTGTGGTTCTGTCAGTGTGATCATGTGATGTATCTGACCCCAGGAATGTGTCAATAAAGTTTCCCCTTCCTGGGACAATGAGTTCACGGTGTTCTTATTTCAATTTCCAGGAGTGTACTTTTAAATCAATCCCACTATATTTTCACTTCCACAGACAGAACACCACATAATAGTTTTCACATAAATAAACAATGTTTCACCAGCCGGAGTGGCCAAGCGGTTAAAGGCGCTACAGTCTGGAACCGCGCGACTGCTACGGTCGCAGGTTCGAATCCTGCCTCGGGCATGGATGTGTGTGATGTCCTTAGGTTAGTTAGGTTTAAGTAGTTCTTAGTTCTAGGGGACTAATGACCTTAGAAGTTAAGTCCCATAGTGCTCAGAGCCAACCAAACAATGTTTCGTAAGCCCAGTGACTCGCAGACCATCAGAACTATAAAGTACTTTTACAATAAATTCAGTTCCAGACATCTCTCAAAGGTCTTGCAAGCTCACCATCACTCTCTCAAGAGAGTAAGTAAGTAAGTGTCTTTTTCTTTTCTTCTAACACAGTTCAGCTGTTCACAATAATGAAAAACGTAGCACTGTCACAGAGTAAGGCGCGCTTGCTCCTTGTGCTGGGCATGTAGCTTCTGTGGCGAATGCGGCAACCACTTGCCCGCATCGATCAACTGTCTACATTGTAGCATTCTTTTGATACACGTCCACCCTGCGCGAACAGAAAACCAGCACGAGGTAGACACTCTCCCATCTCTCACTCTTGTACATAAAATATCGAGTGTTCAAGACAGTGGAAAGCCGAGGGTCTCTAGAACTGGTGTCAAAAGTCTTGAGGCACTACATCATGGCTCGGAGGAACCCTGACAGCAGCGCCACCATGTTGGATAATACTTTTCGTGCAGCCACTGGACGTCGTGTTATGACTCAAACTGTGCACAATAGGCTGCATGATGCGCGACTTCACACCCAACATCTGTGGTGAGGTCTGTCTTTGCAACCATGACACCATGCAGAGTGGTACAGTTGGGCCCAACAGCATGCTGAATGGATCGCTCAGGATTGGCATCACGTTCTCTTCACCGATGAGTGTCACATATGCCTTCAACCAGACAATTATCGGAGATGTGTTACGAGACAACCTGGTTAGGCTGAACGCCTTAGATGCACTGTCCGGCGAGTGCAGCAAGTTGGAGGTTCCCTGCTGTTTTGGGGTGGCATTATGTGGGGCTGACATACACTGCTGGTGGTCATGGAAGGTGCCATAATCTCTATACGATACATGAATGCCATGCTCTGACCGATAATCGAACCATATTAGCAGCATATTGGCGAGGCATTCGTCTTCATGGACAACAATTTGCGACTCTGTTGTGCACATCTTGTGAATGACTTCCTTCAGGATAATGACACTGCTAGCTTAGAGTGGCCAGCATGTTCTCCAGATATGAACCCTATCAAACATCCCTGAGATAGTTTAAAAAGTGCTGTTTATGGACAAAGTGACCCACCAACCACTCTGTGGAATCTACGCCGAATTGCTGTTGAGGAGTGGGACAATCTGGACCAACAGTGCTTTGATGAACTTGTGGATAGTATGCCACGACGAATACAGGCATGCATCAATGCAAGAGGACGTAATACTGGGTATCAGAGGTACTGGTGTGTACAGCAATCTGGACCACCACCCCTGAAGGTCTCGCTGTATGGTGGTACAACATGCAATGTGTGGTTTTCATGAGCAATAAAAAGGGTGGAAATGATGTTTATGTTGATCTCTGTTCCAAGTTTCTGTACAGGTTCCAGAACTCTTGGAATGGAGGTGATGCAAAACTTTTTTTGTTGTGTGTTACTTGCAAAAGCTAAGTAGTGTGTTCCTTTTACTTCTACTTTTATTTGTGTATATTGGTAGTACTATATATTCCACCTCTGGGAGGCATGCAATTCAGACTCAAAATTTATTAGTTTCTCAGTTTTTTATAGAACTAAATAAATGTTTTAAGCTTTTGGCTTTAACCATCTGCCATGGTTGTTAAGTTTTAACAGAAATTACATTTAAATGATGGCCAGTTATTATACCTCTTTTCAGTTTTATAGCTTTCTTGTGTGGATTTTTCTTTTTAAAGTTTTTATTTAACATGTGCACATGAAAATGGATATCGTTGCAAAGAAGTTGAAGTGGTGGCTAAAACTTACCTTCAGGAGATGAAATTCCAGTGCTATTTATAGACAAACAGTAATAACAATAGTAATAAAATAATAATAAAAGTGCAGAAATGGACTGAGGAAAGTTAGAAAAAGGATGGAGGTTTCACTCAATCCCCAGGATGATAAGTATCACATCTTTTTTGAGGGTGAGAAGAAAGAAAGGATTTTTTTTCCACTTTTAAGTGAGTCTATTAGCAGTACTTGAAATTCACCTCCTGAAGTTAAGTGATGGCTAGTTATTATGTTCCTTTCCAGTTTTATAGCTTTCTTGAGTGAATTTTCCTTTTTAAAGTTTCTTACCTGCACTAGTCATACAGTAAAATAATTAAAGACATTAATGACCCATCTGTCATGTGTCCAAACACAAAAATCATCATTGGTCTGTTACATGACAGTCAGCTGTCACAGGATCTGTCAGCTGTTTTTAAGTATTTGTTAATTGACTGAAAGTGGTTAATAGGCTTTTGCCTTTCAAAACAACAGTTGCAATTATAACTCTTGTATCTTCCTGTTTTTACAGTATCCTGATCATGCCAGATGCCTGGTGGATGCATTGTGGGATAATTGCGATGAGCTGAGAAATTGGCCCGAAATGTCCAGACTTGGAATGGTGCAAAATGACACTGGCAACCTGCCAGCAGTAAAAATTATTGTAAGTTGCATAGAGTGTGCAGTTTCTGGTAAATCAGTGAAAGGCGATGCAAAATTAGGGCAAAAAAAGGTAAGTTCCATTATTTGGACATTAGTAAATTTTTAGTGATTTATAAAAAGGAACTTTAATATTACGCATAATAGTTAACAGTTGTGAGCAGTTTATATGCTAGAGCTTTCAGTATTAATTTCTATCCCAATTTAAACAAAAGCATGATACAGAATAGTGTATAACTTACAATACACATAAGAAAATTGCAAAATCAAAGGATGAATGTGATAATAGAGCTTTACATAGGGTAAATGTACGGACACATATGCAGTTTGCCTAGTCTGTGTATATTTCTTCTTCGTTTTCCCAGTTGCGGGATTTTAAACCTTTCTTTAAGACAGCCGTGAATAACTTTAGTGATATGGAATTCCCTTTCATCCATCTTTTCTAAATTCTGAATTTCTTGTTATCAAAATGAAGTATAATGGAAGCTGTAACATTGATACATATATTCTTTAGAATGCTAACATAAGTTATATTAGTGACTTGCTTCTTAAGGGCTTCTGGTACAGAAGTTGTTGAAACTGAATCTGAAACGTTATGAATCACAGGCAAAGTGGTGATTCATAATCATTGCTCCATTCTGCAATTTTATTCATGACTTGGAAATGGACCAGTCATCATGGATGTTTTTAACCTCTATGTCCATGCTTCATATACAGTAGCATAATTAACAGCACCTGCTTCCTAGCAAAACAATTATACGTGTCTGTTCACCCAAGCACTTCTATTCTCTTTTGTGCCATTCTTCATGGCCGTTTATTTACTTTCTTGGAAAATATAAATGATGCAAATTATGTGTACTTGGAATATGTGAACGTTATATTATTACTGCTGTTTATATTTATATCTAATTCTGTATTGCCATTACATTACACTTAATTTTTCTGGGACTATTTACACAATTAAACCACTGATCTACAGTTAATGCAGCATGCCATTTGCAACACAAGTATTCGCAGATAGTACTTATATTGCAAAATTGGACTTAAAATTGCAGCATCAGTAAACATTTGCTTGAGAAAGAAACATAAGCATAATGGTATGGTGGGACTATTCTAACCATTGTCAGATGAGATTTTTAGGCTTCTTGTCCCACCTTTTTCCCTTTCTCTCTTGGGAATCTGTTGCTGTCAGACAATTGTGTGTTTTTGTAGATTATGACAAAAAACGCTTCAAAATAATGTGTCACATCTTTATTCTGTTGCATAGCTATAGCAGTGTTCACTTACACTTTGCTCTTGCTTGTTCACAGTGTTCTACAGTTATCCATTAAACAACATGATTTCCAGTTTATTGCACTGAACTTTGTGTTTTTATTCTGCTGGTGTCAGTCATTTAATCCACCATTTTTGTCGATGGTCTCATAATTTTTGGGTTCCATTATGTTGATAACATATTTGTCTCACAGATGAATTACATGTGTGAAATGTTATACTGTCACCAACATGGCCCATCCAAACACCCATTCACATGTGAAACAGTAAAAAACTGAACTTTGTAGATCTCACAATAGAAAACAAAAATCATCAAACCCATAACAACCAGCAAAACTATGCACAGCAGATCCAATCATCCTGCAACACACGAACTGTTAAGGTAAGGAAATTTTAGATACACACTAAACAGATTTAAAAGATTCCATACACACAAAGTAAGCTTTTTAACAACAGAATAAGCCATAAATAGGAAATATTATGGAAACGATAATTACTATTCACCATACAGCAGATATGCTGAGTTGCAGATAGGCATAACAAAAAGACTGTCAAACAAAGCTTTCGACCAAACAGGACTTAATCAGTACTAGACAACATACATGTACACACACTCACACAAACCCAACTCACACACATGACCAGTCTCTAGCTGCCAAGGCCAGACTCGTTGCCTTAGTAGCCAGAGACTGTGTGTGTGTGTGTGTGTGTGTGTGTGTGTGTGTGTGTGTGTGCATGCGCGCGCGCGAGTTGCATTTGCGTGAGTGTGTGTGTGTATTTTGTCTAATTCTGATGAAGGCGTGTTAGACCAAAAGCTTGGTTTGACAGTCTCTTTGTTGTGCCTATATGCGACTCAACAGATCTCCACCAGCAATTATCCTTTTCATTATATTGTCATTATTCCATCCTGGATTTTTCAATTGTTCAATAAATAAGAAAATATTATGAGAAAACCAGGATACAACTAACATGCAGTATGAGTAATACACCCCAAAATTGATTAGAAACACTAACTGCAGGCTCAGATAAATTGAACAAAGCAGGCACAGATCAGTTGACCAGCAATGGCAGTGAACATTTTTATGTAATGTTTAACAAACCATTGGAGAGAATAGATTGACACTCACCTCCTAGAAGAGGTTTTGAGTTGCAGAAAAAAAAATAGCACAACTATCACACGCATGGCCTCTATCTTGAGGCGCTAATGCCTGATTCAGCAGTCAGGCCTTAGCACCTGGAAGCATAGGCTGTACGTGTGTGAGTTACGCTTGTGTGAATCTGTGTGGGTTTTCTCCTCCAGAAGAAGGACTGTATCCAAAAGATTAAATATTTTCAGCATTCTGTGTGCCTGCTTATCACTCAGCACCGCTTTTATGTGGTTAGCAACTGTATATCCTTTCCATATAGTTGTTATTCGATCTTGGACTTTCCATTATGTAAAGTTTAGAAACTGTAGAATAAGATCATCAGAACACCTGTTTTTGTTGTTGTGATCACTGCTCCATAGACATAATGTTGCTGCTCTCCTTGCTAATTTATCTTATGCAAGTCTTTCCATACCTGTAACAATAATGGAGGTTCCAGGCCATGTATATACTTCCTTCAAACCCAAGTTTCTCTGAACTATACAGATGGAAATTGTCTCTCCAGTGTATGCTGCACTCTTGCAATTCTCCTGGCCTAAACCTCAACTATACTGAATCCCACTGCCTCACCTTAGCTTTCCCCTCTCTCTGTTGTCCACACTACTACTTCCCTATACAGATTGTGTACAGCCATCTCCAGGGCGGATTAGAGAATATTTCTTTGCACAAGTGACATCATTTGGTGTCCTGCCTCCCACTTTTCCTTTGTACACATCCACCCATGTCACTTTTCACTACTAACTGTGATGTGCAGGGTTTTTGATAAAGTACAGGGTGTCCCACTCAACCCTCCCTGATTTCAAAGACCTGGGGGGGGGGGGGGGGACGACGACAGTAGACATGACAATGAAAAATGCACCACATTGTAGAGCATCTCATAGAATTTATTTATTTGTCATCAATACACCTCTACATGTGAACCTGTTGTAGCATGAAGAATATCGAGTCTATAATCAATTTCTTGCCAAGTTCCTTGTAACATTTCCTCTGTTATTGTTGCAATCGCATTAGTGATATGATGTCACAACGTAGGAATATCATCCACTTTGGTCTTGCCAAGTTCCTTGTAACATTTCCTCTGTTATTGTTGCAATCGCATTAGTGATATGATGTCACAACGTAGGAATATCATCCACTTTGGTCGCATACACGCAGTCCTTCATGAGTCTCCACATGCAGATATCAAGCGGCAAAATGTCGGGTGAACGTGGTGGCCAGGCAATGGATCCTCTGCGTCTGATCCAACGATTGGGAAATTTCCTATCCAGGAACTTGCAAACAGCCATCGACCAATGCGGCGGAACTCCATCTTGTTGAAAAATGATGTTGGGTTGCAAGTCTTCCATCTGAGGGTACACAAACTGCTCCAACATGTCCAGATACCCTGACCCATTCACTGTTTGTTCCGCAAGGAAGAACGGTCCAAGAACCCTGTCGTGCATTATCCTGCACCAGACTTTTAGTTGAGGGCTATCACGAACATGTGCAACAACAACGTTTCGGTTTTGCGAACTCCAGTTCCAGACATTATGCCTATTAACCCTTCCTGATAGATGAAAGGTTGCCTCATCTGAGAATAAACATCTCTCCAGGAAGCTGGCATCCATATCAATATGCTGCAGCATATCTACAGCAAACTGTGGTCAGCTTGGTTTGTCGTTCAGCATCAGATGTTGCAGAATTTGCAATTTGTAAGCACACATACGAAGACGCTGGTGAACTACACGATGCAATGTTGATCGAGGTACATCAAGTTGTCTAGATGCTTGACGAAATGACTTACGTGGCCTTCTGATGTCCTCCACTGTCTCTTCTGAAACTCCATAACGTGCACCTCCAGAATGTTTCAGTACACTTCCTGTTGCCAGAAACTTCCTGCCCCATTCCTTAATTGTTTTAACATTAGGTGGATCACATTCATAAACACGATGATAATTTCTTTGCACAGTAATCAGTGATTTTGTTTCTGCAAACGACACTACTGCTTGCCTGTGCTCCTGTGGAGTCGGCCATTTTCACTTCATGCCACCATGCTGCACTCTGGCGACGATACTTGGCACTTCTGATACAGGAATATAAATCCTTTGAGCTGCTCTACAATGTGGTGCATTTTTCTTTGCCATATCTACTGTGGTTTTTCTCTCCTGGGTCCTTGAAATCAGGGAGATTTGAGTAGGACATCCTGTACATAATGACATGCACTTATCAAAAATTGCGAAGAATGGTGTCACTGGAAAACTCATGCACTTGGCTAGAAACATATTTGAAGGGTAGACAACAGTGCACGGAGATTATCTACTGTAATGGAGAAACACTGGACAGGAGAACGTCAAGTATACAAAAATATACATTTTGGTGTTCCTCAGGGCTCTATTTTAGGTACAGTCCTATACATATGCTATGTAAATGATTTCTCAAGTTCTCTTGAAAATAATCAGTTGATCACTATGTATGCAGATGATACATCTGGTGTCTGCTATGGAATCAGCCCAGCCTAGTGAAGAGATACATAACTGTATTGAAAAGGCAAGAGCTCACTTTTGAAAGAGAGAACCGAAAAATAAACATAGAAAAAACTAATATTATTCATTTTAAGCCAAGTGGTCCAAACAGACAAAATACTGTGATTGATGAAATACTAAACCTGTACAGATTGTAAATCCTTGGGTTTATGCATAGATGATCGACTTTCATGGAAGCAGCAAGCTGAATATGTCTGTAAAAAAAAAATAACACCCATTCAGTCCATATGTATTAAGAAGATTATCACCATATCTTAATTCTGAAACTTTAAGACTGTATATTATGGATTAGTGTATCCTTTCTTGTCTTATGGAATAGTAATGTGGCATGGGACATACCAAACTAATATGAAAAGGGTTTTCGTACTGCAGAAGCGAGCCTTGAGGATCATAGCAGAAGTAAAACCAGAAACTTCTTACAAATCCCTATTCATTAGACAATATTCTCACAGTTCATGGCATAAGTATACTAGAAACTATAATGATAGTGAAAGAAGACACTAAGATCACAATAAGAAACATGGATATTCACAACTATGAAACAAGGCATAGAAAAGATTTTCATATGGTTAAAAGAAGATTAACAGCGTAAAGCCCCTATGTCAAAGGAGCTGTTTTTAATAACTTGTTACCAAATGAAGTTAAGATATTGACAGGGGATACTTTTAAAAAGTGAATCAAGCAGTGGCTTATCCAAAAATGCCCATATAACTTGAATTTATCATGGATTACAATGTAATAAGAAATTATGTAAACTAAAAATATTGCAATTGTAAAAAGTTTATACTTAGTTGAAAATGTACAAGCATGTTAAATTACGTGTTATGAGCAATAAATTGAACGGAATTTAATATTATGGTACAAATCTTTCACTTTGGCATCCCTTGCACCCCTCTGAGTTTGGTGCACCAAGTACCGCTACTAATTAGGTGGCTTGTGTTGCTTGGGCCTTAAACCAGTCTGGGTCTTCTCCCACCATTCTTCCCCCCCTCTCTCTCACTCCCTTCCTCGCTCCCTCCCTCCCTCTCCCTCCTTCACTCTCTCCCTCCCTCTCCCACTCTCCCCCACCTCCACTCCCATTTCTACTCCTCTCACTTCCCATCTCTCCCTCCTTTTCCACCACTCATCCCTTCCCCTCTCTCCCTCCTTTTCCACCACTCATCCCTTCCCCTGTCTTCCTCCATTTCCATCCCTCCTCCCTGTCCTCTTCAGCTCTACGTTGTGTAACTCCTCTGTCCACTTCCATGCTCTGTGTCTCTTACTTGCTCTACCCTGTGCACTCCTTCCGTTGTGTTGTGCAGCCACTGAACCATCAGGCAAAAGACCTGCCTTACACTTTCCTGTTACTCCCTCCTTGCCTCATTCATACTTCCCTACTCCCTCCCCACCTCCAACAGTAAAGTCTGAGGATACAAGATTTCGCAGTTGTTTTGTAGCCAAGCTTTTGGATTCATTGATTGAGGTAGAAATCTTGTACCCATTTCAAATGTAAATGAACAATCTCTATTAGCAGTAAATTTATTCATATGTTTGTCTGGAAAAATCATCCAGAAGTTAAAAGTTTAATTATTATGTAAGAAGATTTATTAAGGACCAAATCTTCTTTTGTATGTTTTCTTATTTTTGTGTGATTTATTCTACATGAGCTCCATGCCATCCTAAGAATGTTAACTGTAATTGCCATCATGACATGCAAAGTAATCAGAGGCGGCAGAGAATCTTCGGCATGAATCAAGGGGCAAGGAATACCAACAACCAGAAGATTATGATGATAATGTAAACTCCGATTGTGGATACACTTGTTTTTTGCTTCAGAAGTTTGGAGTTTGTTTAAAAACAAGATGTATCTAGTTGATTAATATCAGATTACTACATAATTAAAGGCATAATAATAGTCATCCTACCCAGAGTTGACGAATCCTGGTTTTAGTAGAAGTTGAATTCTTCTACAGGCATAAGAAGAATTATCAATGAGTCAGGGGTTCACAGAAGTCTTGGAACTTAAGAGCAGTGGTGCGGTAATTTATAAATTAACTGAACTGACATGTGTGGCAACCGTGGTGCAAGACAAAGTTGAAGACAACTAAACAATACTGGTCAGTACATAAAACTGAAAACTGAATAACAAAACTCAACATCAATGAGGAAGATAGTGGCATGAAAGGAACAATGCTTGTACAATAAGCCACTATTAACCATCCAAGGCTGAAATAATCAAGGTATATATTCTTCTTTCAGAAGTAATGATTTTAAAGAAGTAACTGGCAGAACTGATGTTACTATTCAGTGTCCAAGATAATTGACTTTACGATGCTGGAACTTCAAGAAGCTGTACAGCCTAAGGCACAAAAAGTGAAATCCAACAAATTTGAGTAATATATGCTTTTAAGCGGTCTCCTGCGTGTATTGGAATATCTGTTCGTGAATAAAGCTGCTTATAGCAATGTGATTCGACTTCAGTTGCTAAAAAATTGAACAGCCTTAGAATTATGAGAATACATTGTACATCTAGAGTTCATTTATCAAAAGTGAAGACAGAATTTGAACCACAAAGGAATATATATATTCATAGTGGTAATATTGACTATTTAAACTGAGTTATCCAGCAACAATCAAGAATTTCAACCACAACTCCCAAGATACAGACAACTGAAGCACCCAAGATGAGTGGCCCTACATGTCATTCAAAACAAGCAGTCGGCAACTGTCCGTGGTGGTGTTGCAGTTCGACAAATTGCCGGCAGACGGCATGCGTACTAACATTAGCAGGCTGTGCCATGCTGCAAAAAGCATTCTAGCTGTCCATGACAATGTGCAAAACGCCATAACTCAGTGGGTTCAGAATTTTTTTCTTTTTCTTTTCAAAGTCCAGTGGCGTGACCAGGTGAATACAGAGATTAAAATGAAATATTTTATTACTACAACTTCTATGAATATACTAGTTGATTATGATATGGTCCCTGTGACATTCATATGTTCCATTTTTATGGTGAGTGTTCTTACATACAGTAAATTACAACCAGGTTATTACAGCCAATATACATACACACATTCCACAACTTACATTGGATGCAATTCGCTACAACTACAGTATTGCGATATATAATTATAAATTTGTTTTAGTTTTGGAATAATACAATGGCCAATGGCCCACATAGACCACAACATGACCATGCTAGTACAGCCAGTTTTACGACAGTTGGCTCACTTAAATAATACAGTTATGTATGCGCATGACAAGTTCACCTGAGTTGAAAACATATTGGCGCAAATTGATACCAGAACTCACAAATTTAGAAACATGATGTAATGAATTCACTACCCATTTTATGGTAGAATAGATAGATTGGAAACAGGATTGAACATGGGCTTTGATCGTGTTTCTGATATATATATATAGGTGGTTAGAAATAGTGTAAACTAAACAAGGTGGTACCATAGAGCACGTACATGTTATCAAGGCAGAAAGTGACAGGTTTGGACAATTGTGATGTTAGAAAAAGAAGTGATGCATACTAAACAATGTTACATAGTTATACTGACAAAAATATTGATGTGTTGTCAATAATAATTAACAAAGTGGAACCGACATTGCAAAAGCTTGAATTAAATAAGGACAAATATTGTACAGGAGTATATACTAAAAGTATAGAGTTAGTAGACAACAAATATACATTTACAACAACTACATGTGCATCGTCAATAGCACCGACAGTTCACAGCTGTGATAGTTTTAGTACAAACACACATGCAACAATATCAAAAAATAATGCTTTGAGTTTAGATTAGACAAATAAAGAGTTAAGAAAAGATGTAGAAGGCATGTTATTAAAGAACAAGATGTTACCTAATAACTGTGATGGGTTTACCACAGCACAAAGCAAAGGTTTAAATCAGAAATGCCCCAAGTTTTCACCTTCAGATGATATTTATCCAGTTTTATTTCTAAAGTCATTTAAGGGCATGTTACCTGATTCCTGATTAGATTCTAATAAGATCAAATTTGTAATTAGCTATTTGATGAGCGATGCTGCACAGTGAGTTATGCTACAGCTAGAACAATTCACAACTTACATTGAATTCGAAACAGCATTTAGGTCTAAGTAGTGGAGTGAAGGAGCCCAAAAGAAACTGAGATTAGAGCTTTTGAGATCAAAACCTTTCAATAACAGTTCATGGAATGGATACAGATACAGAGATTTTGTGGAGTGGTGTCTCAACAAAATAAAATTTATAGATGATCCTGTAAGACAGGAGTATTTATTGGAAGCTGGTTACCATGGCATGTAAGGGTCAAATTGTTAGAGAAGGATTGGGGAAAAGTGAACTACTTACTGAAATTTCTAGAAGAGGTAGATACAGTGGAAAGACAAGCTGAAAGATGGCACACAGGCAGCACTACCAACACAGTAATTTTAACAGAGGATCTCGCCCACTAAAGAGGATGCTATAAATTCAGGAAACAGGGTAAACAACAGTCATGATTATAATCATTCAGGGAATAGATACAGAAGTGGGGACAATTACAGAAATTTTCACAACAGCATATTTAATAGTACTACTACCATGGAGAGGGAAAAGTAATACGCTTCCGGGGAGAGGCTCCCTCGCCAGAAGCAATACAAAACAAGCCACAACAAATCTCTTCTAGCTTAATTTAGTACGATTATGACTGCAGTTTAACAGATGTTCTACTACATGAAGATAACACACAAACAAAAGAATATATGAATCCAAAACTGACATGCATTGTTAGTAACGTAACTGTGGACATTATTTTAGATTCTGATTGTGACATGTCAGTGGTTAATTATCACTTCTTACAGTGAAATAATTTGTTGGATGCTTTCCTTCAGTTACCACTCACACGAATAAAGATAACAGGCAAACTAGTATTCACAGAATTCTTTGTTAAGTGTACAGTAAACATGCATACATTTCAACAAGCAAAATTTGCAGTGGAAGGTTTAATTGTACCCATGATTCTAGTCATAGATTGGTTGTCAGACAATAATGTATCTTTAAACTTCCAAAATGGGACACCAATATTCACACATGAACAACAAGAGGACTTAGGTGTCATACATTTTGAGCAAAGTAACAGCCAGATCAGGGCTCACTTTAATGACAGAAGCTACACTGCAATAGGATGACAGGCACCAATTACATGCAGACATGGAACAAGTGAGTGAAACAGATATAACTGATAACATTAACATATCAAAGAATCTAAGTATTGATGAAAAGAAGGATTTGATTTATTTATTTTATAGGCATATAAAAGTATTTTCAACGTGTGTAGTTGTTATTGAAGAGTTTGTTTGTAGGTCGTAGATTAAACCACACAATGTATTTCACTTCAGAAGCTACCTCATACGAGTATTGACGAAGTCATTAGTACAAAAAGAAAATTAAAGAATGTTGCAGTGGAACATTATAGAAATGTCCAATAATGGTTACAATAATCCATTAGTTATTGTTAAAAAGTGGATAGCAATGTACTCATAGAGTTAGATGCACAAACTGTGATTAGAATAATTGGGACACAGGGAGAGAGGTTCCCTACAATACAGGAGCTGCTAGCGAAATTTGGAGTAAAGTATATCAGCACAGTTGACCTGAGAGGAGGTTGCTGGGAGATTACCTTAGATGAAGATTCATGGAAGTATACCACATTCCTGTTTGAAGGAAGGTCATATCAGTTCCCAAGTGCTACCATTCAGCTCATAAGAGCTTTGAATAAAGCGACAGGCAATGAGTTACGAAGTAAACTATTACATTACATTTATACTTATTCCATAGATCATGATTATTACATTTCATAATGATGTGGGACATGTCACTTTAACATATTTTCTTTACACAACATAATCATTATTATTATTGTCTTTTTTTTTTTCAGTACTTCATATCTAAAAATTCGTCTGTTGAGTAGAAGGAGATGTCATTCAGAAATTCTTTTAATTTTTAAATGTTGGTTGGCTGTCTGTCAGACTTTTAATGCTAGTTGGCAAACGACCAAAGATTTTTGTGGTAGCATAATTCACCCCTTTCTGTGCCAAAGCCAGATTTAACCCAGAATAGTGAAAATCATCCTTTCTTCTAGTGTTGTAGCTAAGCACCTTGCTATTATTTTTGAATTGGGCTGGGTTATTAATAACAAATTTCATATATATGTATTGCGCAGGTACTGCGAATATCCTGAGTTTCTTAAATAAATGTCTCCAAGGTGCTCTTGGGTGGGCTGCAGCTATTATTCTGATTACTTGCTTTTGAGCAATGAATACTTTTTCTCTTAGTGATGAATTACCCCAAAATATGATGTCATATGAAAGCAGTGAATGAAAATAGGCATAGTATACTAATTTACTGATGTTTCAATCACCAAAATTTGCAACAACCCAAATAGCATGAGTACCTGAACCTAACTGTTTCAGCAGATCAACAGTGGGTTTTTTCCAATTCAATTTCTCATCAGTGCTTGTACCCAAAAATTTGGAGTGTTGTGCCTTGCAACAGACTTCTATTCAAAGTCTGTATTTATCAGTGGTGTTATTCCATTTACTGTACAGAATTGTATGCACTGCATTTTTCAAAATTTAGTGAGAGTCCATTTGCAAAGAGCCATTTAATAACTTTCTGAAAGACATTATTTACAATTTCCTCAACTTCTTGTTTGTTGTGTGTGATTACTGTACTTGTATCATCAGCAAACAGAACTAGCTCTGCATCTTGATGAATATA
This sequence comes from Schistocerca nitens, assembly GCF_023898315.1. Classification (NCBI taxonomy): domain Eukaryota; kingdom Metazoa; phylum Arthropoda; class Insecta; order Orthoptera; family Acrididae; genus Schistocerca; species Schistocerca nitens. The sequence goes on along the minus strand of NC_064620.1, from coordinate 459,498,401 downwards.
GAGTGGCAAGTCATGAGTATATATTAAGAACAATAAGGGACATAAGACTGAACCCCTTGGGGCACCATTCTTTATACTTCCCCAGTAAGAGGATTCTGCTGATTTTTGCAGACTACCTGTACTGTTAACTTCAATCTTTTGCATTCTTCCAGTTAAATGTGAATTAAACCATTTGTGCACCATCCCACTCATACCACAATACTTAAGCTTACATAGAAGAATTTCATGATTCACACAGTTAAAAGCCTTTGAGAGATCACAAAATATTCCAATGGGTTGTGTCTGATTATTCAGAGCATTTAGTATTTGATCAGTGAAAGCATATATAGCATTTTCTATTGAAAAGCCTTTCTGACTACCAAATTGACATTTTATTAGCACTTCATTTTTACAAATATGTGATGCTACTTCTGAATACATTACTTTTTCAAGACTTTTGGATTGGATAAAGCTGTCAGAAGTGATTTTGGGCAGTAGTTGTTACCATCAGACCTATCCCCTTTTTATGCAATGGTTTAACAATAACATATTTCAGTCTATCTGGATAAGCCCTGTTTCAGTGAGCTACTACATATTTGGCCGAGAATTGTACTTATCTATTGGGAACAAACTTTTAGTACTCTGTTCGAAATGCCATCAGTTCCATGCGAGCTTTTACTTTTGAGTGAATTTATTATTTTTCTAATTTCAGTAGGAGAGGTGGATTTAATTTCAGTTTTATCAAATTGAATAAGTATTTCCTCTTCCATATACTGCCTTGCATTTTCTGATGAATAGCTGGATCCTATTTTCTCTAAAACACTTAAAAATGGTTATTATAAATGTTTTCTACTTCTGACTTTTTGTTAACAAACTTTTCATTGATTTTGAGAGAAATACGGTCTTCCTGTGCCCTTGGTTGCCCTGTTTCCTTTTTAACAATATTCCAGATTGTTTTAATTTTCTTATCAGATGAGGTAATCTCAGACATAATGCACATAATTCTGGACTTTTTAATAACTCTTCTGAATACAGGCAGTAGGTTTTGTAATGTTTCACTGTTTCTGGATCATTACTCCTTCTAGCTATAAGATACATTATCTTTTCTGTTTACAATATATTTTTACCCCTTTAGTAAGCCATTGCTTCTTAGATGGTTTCTTACAATTATATTTCACAGTTTTGTTAGGGAAACTGTTTTCAAATATAATCAGAAAGGTATCATTGAATAGGTTAAATTTTAAATTAGCCTCAGGTTCTCTGTACACCTCATCCCAGCCCAACAGTTGCAAACTTTTCCTAAAATTTGCAGTTGCTAAATTGTTTATTGAACATACTATTTTGCAGGAACTTTTTGCATTAACTGTATTGAGCTATGTCATGTACTGTAACTATCTATGCACCATTATCAGACGGACCATTATAAACAGGAAAAGTTTTTATTTGATCAAATTTATCTTGGTCTATAAAAACATTATGTATCAGTGTGCTGGTTTGATGTACCAGCTGTATGTCACACTAAAAGAACCAAGTAATACTTCTAGGTCATTTCTATCAGACTCTTTTCAGAAAATCTACATTGAAATCCTCTAACAATAATTTGCTTCCCTCTGTCTGACAGATAATACTTTGGGCATTTAGTCTGAACCACACAGATTGGATGCGATCATACTGTGCCATGGAACCAACTAACAAAAAACAACTCAAATCGTTTTTGGGATGGTGGGATTCTACAGAAAATTTCTTGCTAAATCAGTGCTTAATGCACCAAATTTGATTAGATTTTTAAAACAGAGCACAATATGGAGATGTGATATAAATTGCCATGTCGAATTTTCGAAAGTAAAGGAAGCATTGACAGCATGCCAACTGCTGGTTTATCTGTATTTCGTTCTTCCTTTTCATACAGCACTGGATGCATCAGGTATGGGTTGGGCTGTCACATATTCCAGTATGTGACTTATCACACATTAGAGAGAAAACCAACTGCTCTCATTAGTAGAATTTGCATGCAGCATGAACGAAATTATAGCATTACAGAAAAGGAAACATTGTCAGTAGGTTGGACATTCAAGAAATTTAAATAACCACAAGCAGGACACGAGACAGAAATACATACAGACCATAGTGCGTTGGCATTTATATTAAAGAGCAAACTTCAGTGCCGTAGGGTAACATTTTGGATTCTCTTTCATTTTAACTATTAAATATATAAAGCAGGAAGATAATATGACAGCCGATGCACTGTCTTGACTACCAGTTGTGATTGCAAATTATCTTCAACAGTTATTTGTGCCTCAAAATCTTCAGCTCTTCTCAATCCCGGTTCAAAAAGTTTACTATACTTATTGCACAAGTCAGAAACACTGTCATGAGTCACCAAAACATTCATTTGTAACACATTATCTTGTATGCACATTTTGAACAAATGAAACAAGTCCAAATTAAAAATGTTTGCATTGTTTATAGGTCATAGTATGTGAAATCAAATACACAAAGTTTCTGACGAACTGCACATGTGAAGTACTGGTATTTTGTGTCCATTATAAGCAGACTAAACAGAAATAAACTTCGGTAGCCCTGTGCTACCTATATCGTATCATACGTGTTTTTATTGATGAGGGAAACAGACGCATCTGAATCTGACTAAAATTTAATAGCCTTTTGATCCATTCTTAATTGGCCAAAAAGTTTGTTCCTCTGTGGATTACAGTGGAAGATTTCCACAAAGTGGAAAAGAGAGCCTTTGTTGGTGCCAGCTGTAATGGTTGTGCCGTCAAAACAGTTTCTTGCTGAGAACTACGCTGTAGCCATGCAATAGACTGGTGCCTGCCCTGGCTGCTTTGTGAATAGACAGTTTAGATATGACTTTGTTTACCACATTTGAAACACTGTGCTTCATGATAAGGACAAGCTTTTCTATCATGATCTGAAAACCACTAAGCACAAGACTTAATCTTTTTACTCTGAAGCACACCACATATATCACGCAACTGAAAGTTTTTACCATTACTTTTACTTTTAATGTCAGCTCTGCTTTTATTCACTTTAACATTAGCTTAAACTGGAGACGGAGTGCCTTCTGCAGTATGAGCAAGAAAAATAGATGGAGCCTCAAAATCAACTTTAGTCATGTCCACAATACTTTGAAACTCTACAATTGACAAACCAGTTTTCAGATCCATATCTGGCAGTCTTAGGGTAGCAATGTATATACAAGGTGGATCACTAACTATTGCCAACTAAAATAACTCTGAAAGTATGATAGTAGCTGAAAAGTTCGTGGGACAAATATTGCATGGGATAACGGGGGCCATAATATAACGTTGGTTTTTTGTTGCTAGGTGGGGTTGCATCAGAGATATGAAGGTCAGCTTTGTTCTTTTTTTAAATGAGATGCTGTAGTTTGGTACTTATATTCTGATAGCAGCTATCGAGATGAATCCAATGATGCGTAACAGTAAGGTCTTTGGAGGTCAACAAAGGTCAAAAAGGTGGCATGAATGTCCATTTACAGAAGGTGTTCGAAGTGATGACCATTGGTACCAATGGAGTGCTGCAATTTTCTTATCAAGGATTGAGTGGTATTCCTTATCACATCAGCACTTATCAAAGCTTATGCTCCGACAATTCTCTCTCGTATATCGTGCAAATAGTAAATATTGGCCAAATACAGCGTATCCAATTAACGTGCCATTGACATGTAAACATCATTCGACTGTTTCGCAATGCAACACTAATAGGAACAATAAGACTAGTATTGTCGAATCAAGCGAGTGTGAATGATGTACTCCTTTGAAGAACAAGTCGATTTGTTTCTCATTTCTGGAGAATGCCAATCGAATTCAGTGGGAGCTAGAGACTTATACGCTGAAAGATATCCTCAATGTACTCACTCTACAGGTCATACATTTAAATATGTGTATGATAAATTGAGAACAATTGGATCTTTAACACATCGGAAACATATCCAGCAAAGGAAAGTTACTAACAAGGAGACGTAAATTGGTACTCTTGCCACTGTGGTTCGAGATCCTTGTGTTAGTTCTCATCAGACTGCAAGGGAATATGGCATGAGACAGAGTAGTGTTGTTCGTGTTGTGCATCGCCATAAATATCATCCTTACCATATCACTCTCCTCCAAGAATTAACTAGTATGGATTGTATGCATCACATTGAATTCTGCTGATGGACTCAACTTTAGATTCAGAGGGATGACACATTTATTAATTTGATTTTATTTACTGATGAGGCTACATTCACAAACCATGGATATGTTAATTTGCATAACATGCATTATTGGGCAACTGAAAATCCATGTTGGCTGCAGCAAGTTGCACACGAAAAACCGTGGTCGGTGAATATATGGTGTGAGATTCTGGAGGACAGAATTATAGGCCCCTATTTCATCGAAGGAAATCTTTATGGTAGGAAGTACACCACATTCCTGCAAGAAACATTAGGTCTGTTATTGGAAGAAATACCTTTAGGAAGAGGAAACAGAATGTGCTATCAAAGGGACAGGTGTCCGGCACATTTTTCACTGATGGCTAGAAATGAGTTGCAGAGACAATTCCCTAATCATTGGATTGGCTGCGGAGGAGACGTGTCGTGGCTGGCTCGTTCACCAGACTTGACGCCTCTGGGTTTTTTTTTTCTAGTGGGGATTCTTAAAAGACATTGTTTATGAAGACGTTCCAATGCAACCTGAAGATATGCGAGAGAGAATTGTCAGAGCATAAGCTTTGATAAGTGCTGATGTGATAAGGAATACCACTCAATCCATGATAAGAAGATTGCAGCACTCCATTGATAACAATACCTTCTTCACTATGCCATTGAGAGGGGAACAGCTCCTTGACTCCTGTAATGTGGGATGGAGACAAGCTGGTAGCAGCTCAATTATGCTCTGGTAAACATTCACATGGGCATCCATGGGTCCAGTGGAGCTCATGCAAGGCACCATGCTGGCCAAGGAGTACATACACTGGTTGTAGACCATGTACACTCCTTCATGACAATTATGTTTCCAGACAGCAGTGGCATTTTTCACCAAGATACAATTGCCATGTCACAAGGCCAGGAGTGTGATGGGGTGGTTCAAGGAACACAGTGGCGAGCTCCTATTGATGTGCTGGCACCCAGCTTGTCAGATCTGAATCCAGTCAAATACATGTGGGAAGTGATTGAACGTGGCATCAGAGCTCATCGACTTTTACCCCGGAATTTACAGGAATTAGGTGACTTGTGTGTGCACGTGTGGTGCCAACTGCCCCCATTGACCTACCAAGGCCTCATTGCTTCCATGACATGATGTGTTGCTGCTGTTACCCATGCCAAAAATGGGGATACCAGCTGTTAGGTAGGTGGTCATAATGTTCTGACTGATCAGTGTATGTTTAAGATGGTCTGTCAACCCTCTTAGTATAAGAGAGTGTGTTACGGCAAATGATGTTATAAAGAAAGTATGAATACTGAAGGTTTAAAGTTCAGTTGTTTGTCATTCAGGTAGTTTGGAAGACACTGCTCTCTTTCAGCACCCATCCACACAAAAGGAGATGATATTGTGTGAAGACCACTGGAACGTGGTTAGGTGAAACCAAATAGCAGGTTTACCTCAGCAAACATCAAGAAAGGTGACTGAAAGAAAATACAAATATGCTAGTATCAAACTTAAGATAGTTACAGATCACAAATAGGAAATGTAACACTGGTAATTTACAAAAAAACATCCACATTCCATCTTTACTGGAAGAACTTGGGTGCAGCAGATGAAGGCGGAGCTACTTGTTGCAACAATAAGTTCATCATCTGTTGTACACTGAGCAGTAGTCATTCAGTCTGCTGCACCTGAAACTGAACAATTTAATTTAGAGACAGTTCCTTTGGGGACTTAAAACATTGTGAAACACTTAACATTAAACAGAAGACTCAACTAATATTTTGTCCTCTGTGAGCTGTGGAACTGTAAGAAAATCCATATGAAGTCAGTATTCCCATTATCATTGCTATGTCTGTGTGTTGTAGCAAGCATAGATTTACTTTAGGAGGGGGGGGGGGGGCAAGCAGATACAACAACATGCAGAAAATATTAGTTCATTTTAGCCCTTAAAACAGAATACTTGACATAGATGCATTCCAGGTCCATTTGAACGACAATATCTATTTATTATTGTCATTGGGTACAAGAAGAACTATTTATACTTGACTAGTACTGAAAGACCATCACATCTCAATGTACAGTTAACTTTAAAATTTGGTAAACAGTTGACTAATGATACTAACACTGCCTGATCTGAACTATGTTGATGCTGCTCTTTTAATCGACTATCACAGAATGGGGTGATTGGTGCTGTGCTCTGACGTAAGTTTACATCCATCAGTGGTGTCATTTGGAACCTCTTTGCGGCGTATCTTTGCTGACATCTCTCATTCATGGCTGTGTCTGGCAGCGAATTTCTTTAGCTTCTGGTGCTGTTGTGAGGTACCACTATAATACCTGGGACCTCGCTGTTTGGACAATACTACAGATACAGTGTGTTAAGAGCTAATTGAAAGAGGTAGTATTGTTGAGGTGCATATAGAAGATGAAGTATATATAGAAAGATATGCAAATGTCGCATTCATTTCAGTCCATAGTGAATTTGTGTCAATATTGGAAAGTTGTTGTCAAACAGGAGACAAGACAGCCAGTCAATGTACAAGTTACCAGAAGACTTTAAATGACAATGTTGTGAGTGATAATTCACAAGTTATGAGTACTTTTCACAACTACTTTGTAAATGAAGCAGCAAAAATATAATCAAATGGTTTAGTTGAAGAAGCAAGAGAATATCAATAATGCCATTCTACATAGCTTTAAGCAAATAGAAGTAGGACTAGTATCATTTGCTGAAATTAATATAATTGTAAAAATACTAAAAAAAAAGATCATATGATGTTGATTGAAATTCAAGCAGAATTCTGAAATGTTGCTGTAACTTAATAAGTAATGTCCTTAGTGATAAATAAATGCAACACTGACAAAGGGAATTTTTTCAGGGAGGTTACAATATGCGATTCTAAAGCCCCCTGGTAGAATTTTGCACAGAGCATAACTTAATTATAGTTAACACTTGGTTCAAGAATCATGAAAGAAGGCTGCATACATGGAAGAGACCTGGAGACAGTGGGAGGTTTTAGATAGATTATATAGTGGTAAGACAGAGATTTAGCAACCAGGTTTTAAATTGTAAGACATTTCCAGGGACAGATGTGTACTCTGACCACAATCTATTGGTTATGAACTGTAGATTAAAACTGAAGAAACTGCAAAAAGGTGGGAATTTAAGGACCTGGATAAACTTATACAAACGTCTCAAAAATGAGACCGACAGGAAGTGTAAAATGGCTAAGCCGGGATGGCTGGAGGTCAAGTGTAAGGTTGTAGAGGCATATGTCACTAGGGGTAAGATAGATACTGCCTACAGGAAAATTAAAGAGACCTTTGGAGAAAAGAGAACCACTTGTATGCATATCAAGAGCTCAGATGGAAACCCAGTTCTAAGCAAAGAAGGGAAAGCTGAAAGATGGAAGGAGTATTTAGAGGGTCTATACAAGGGAGATGTACTAGAGGACAATCTTATGGAAATGGAAGAGGACATAGATGAAGATGAAATGAGAGATATGATACTGCGTGAAGTGTTTGACAGAGCACTGAAAGACCTAAGTCGAAACAAGGCCCCGGGACTAGACAACATTCCATTAGAACTACTGATAGCCTTGGGAGAGCCAGCCCTGACAAAATCTACCATCTGGTGAGCAAGATGTATGAGACAGGCAAAATACTGCCAGACTTCAAGAAGAATGTAATAATTCCAATCCCAAAGAAAGCAGATAAGAAAATTACCGAACTATCAGTTTAATAAATCACAGCTGCAAAATACTAACACGAATTCTTTACAGACGAATGGAAAAACTGGTAAAAGCCAACCTCGGGGAAGATCAGTTTGGATTCCGTAGAAATGTTGGAACACATGAGCCACTACTGACCCTATGACTTATCTTAGAAGATAGATTAAGGAAAGGCAAACCTACGTTTCTAGCATTTGTAGACTTGAAGAAAGCTTTTGACAATGTTGACTGGAATACTCTCTTTCAAATTCTAAAGGTGGCAGGGGTAAAATACGGGGAGCAAAATGATATTTACAATTTGTACAGAAACCAGATGGCAGTTATAAGAGTCAAGGGGCATGAAAAGGAAGCAGTGGTTGGGAATGGAGTAAGACAGGGTGGCAACCTGTCTCCAATGTTATTCAGTCTGTATATTGAGCAAGCAGTAAAGGAAACAAAAGAAAAATTTGGAGTAGGAATTAAAATCCATGGAGAAGAAATAAAAACTTTGAGGTTCGCCGATGACATTGTAATTCTGTCAGAGACAGCAAAGGACTTGGAAGAGCAGCTGAACGGAATGGACAGTGTCTTGAATGGAGGGTATAAGATGAACCTCAACAAAAGCAAAACAAGGATGATGGAATGTAGTCGAATTAAGTCGGGTGATGCTGAGGGAATTAGATTAGGAAATGAGACACTTAAAGTAGTAAAGGAGTCTTCCTATTTGGGGAGCAAAATAACTGATGATGGACAAAGTAGAGAGGATATAAAATGTAGACTGGCAATGGCAAGGAAAGCGTTTCTGACGAAGAGAAATTTGTTAACATTGAATATAGATTTAAGTGTCAGGAAGTCATTTCTGTAAGTATTTGTATGGAGTGTAGCCATGTATGGAAGTGAAACACCGACGATAAATAGTTTAGACAAGAAGAGAATAGAAGCTTTCGAAATGTGGTGCTACAGAAGAATGCTGAAGATTAGATGGGTAGATCACAACTAATAAGGAGGTACTGAATAGAATTGGGGAGAAGAGAAATTTGTGGCTCAACTTGACTAGAAGAAGGGATCGGTTGGTAGAACATGTTCTGAGGCATCAAGGGATCACCAGTTTAGTATTGGAGGGCAGCGTGGAGGGTAAAAATTGTAGAGGAAGACCAAGAGATGAATACACTAACAAGGGAACCTCCCCATCGCAGCCCCCTCAGATATAGTTATAAGTTAGCACAGTGGATAGGCCTTGAAAAACTGAACACAGATCAATCGGGAAAACAGGAAGAAGTTGTACGGAACAATGAAAAAAATAAGCAAAATATACAAACTGAGTAGTCCATGCGCAAGATAGGCAACATCAAGGACAAAGTGAACTCAGGTGCGCTGTGGTCCCGTGGTTAGCGTGAGCAGCTGCGGAATGAGAGCTCCTTGGTTCAAGTCTTCTCTCGAGTGAAAAGTTTAATTTTTTATTTTCAGACAATTATTATCTGTCCGTCCGATGCGAGGTAACTGCGCTGTAGTATGGGGACGCTACACCTAAACAAACATCGAAAAACACGACGTCAGTCGACTACAGCGCACGGAAGAGAGAGGAACCGGTTGACCTATGACCTTGCGATCAAATGTTTTCGGTTCTCATAGCAGAGGCACGTCCTTTCGTCTACTAATCGCACTGTTTTGTGGTGCAGTCGCAAAACACAGACGCTAAACTTATTACAATGAACAGAGACGTCAATGAATGAACGGACAGATCATAACTTTCCGAAAATAAAGAAAGTAAAATTTTCACTCGAGGAAAGACTTGAACCAAGGGCCTCTAGTTCTGCAGCTGCTCACACTAACCACGGGACCACGGCGCTCCTTAGTTCACACCTTCCTTGATGTTGCCTATCTTGCACATAGGCAACTCAGTTTGTATATATTGCTTATTTTTTTCATAGTTCCGTATAACTTCTTCCTGTTTTCATGATTGATTTGTGTTCAGTTTTTCAAGGCCTATCCACTGCGCCAACTTATAACTAAATCTGAGGGGGGTGCGATGGGGAGGTTCCCTTGTAAGCAGATTCAGAAGGATGTAGGTTGCAGTAGGTACTGGGAGATGAAGAAGCTTGCACAGGATAGAGTAGCATGGAGAGCTGCATCAAACCAGTCTCTGGACTAAAGACCTCAACAACAACAAAGCCCCTTTGTAGGACAGTTGGCAAGAATAGTTTCAAATAATTATCGTCCAATTTCATTACTGACATCTTTCTCCAGGACATTCCGAAAGGATGCGCTCAGAAACAGTTTATTTAGCATATTACAGTCTAGATTCCAGAAGGGTTGCTTGACTGAGAATGCTATTTATACATTCATCCACCAAATATTGCAAGCCCCAAATAATAAACTTATCATCAGTTGGGTATTTTTTGTTAGGTTTCAACGGTGTTTGATTATGGAAATCATGCTACACTAGCCGGCCAGGATGGCCGAGCGGTTCTAAGCGCTTCAGTCTGGAATCACGAGACCGCTTGGGTCGCAGGTTCGAATGCTGCCTTGGGTATGGATGTGTGTGATGTCCTTAGGTTAGTTAGGTTTAAGTAGTTCTAAGTTCTATGGGACTGATGACCTCAGAAGTTAAGTCCCATAGTGCTCAGAGCCAGGCTACACTAGAAAAACGAGATTTATAGAATTTGTGGCACTACAGACAAGTTGTTAACAAACTCAATGCAAAAAGTTGAGCCGAATGGTCCAAACAATGTTTGAAAGATAGGAAAGTTTTCCTTATATGTATGAATATAATAGTGTTAAAATGTCTGCCCCCATTAGCTGAGTGGTCAGCGGGTTCGATTCCCGGGTGGGTCGGAGATTTTCTCCGCTCAGGGACTGGCTGATGTGTTGTCCTAATCATCATCATTTAATCCCCATCGATGCGCAAGTCGCCGAAGTGGCGTCACATCGAAGACTTGCACCCAGCGAGCGGTCTACCCGACGGGAGGCCCTCGTCAAATGACATTATTAGTGTTAAAATAAATCCCATTAGATAGAAAGCAACAGAAGATATTGTTGATGTTGTTTTTCAAAGAATTGTGAAATTGATCTCTGAAAATAGGCTCTCCCTTCATTTTGAGAAAAATCAGGAGTCATTAAATAGGGTAGAATACTCTATATTTTTCGGTGTACACATGAAAACTTGAACTGGGAGAAGCATATTATTGGGCTTCGCAAACAATTAAGTTTAACTACTTTTGCTCTTCATTTAATTGCTAGGCTTGGAAACAAACGAATCAGCTTCCTGACATATATGGCATATTTCCACTCAATAAGGTCTCATGGAATAATTTTCTGGGGTAACTCATCACTTAGAACAAAAGTATTGATTGTAAAAGGTAAACTTTCTTGGCTAGAAATGTCACAGTTAATAAAATATTCCGGACTGTTATGCTGTGGTCAAATGGATTTCACATTAAAACCTGACATTTCTTCCCCATTTGCAGAGAACTTTTTCAAAGGGGTTCATAGATTCTTTGAGTATCTGATTCACACCCTGGCTCGCTGCTGACTGCAGTAAAATTTTGTTTACATGTGCTCCTGAGCAGTGGCATAATGTCACTTGCTGTGAATACCTGAGTGGAGTTGGCTGTTGTTGGTTGCCATTGTCCATTATAATTATTACCCCATGGCGGAAGACTGATACTCGTCTTCTTCAGTACTGGGGTCCAGACCTCATTCAGTTTCATGCCCTCCTCCTTCCTTTTGAAATTCCTGGGATGTTTAACAATCAACATTTGATGGGGATCAGCTGTTTCAGAACATACTGTGGAGTCAGAAAACCACCACATCCATTTTGATGGAGTACTGGCTGCCACAAGGACCATGAAAGGCTATACAGAGAAGGCATAGAGATTATTAATAACCCCAGAAATTTTGATAGGACGGAGGAGGGTGTAAAAATTATATAACATATAGAGCCTATTGCCGAAGAAGTGCCGGTCTTCCACTATTTGGTGATAGCAATAGTGGACGACAGCAACCAACAACAGCTTATTGCACTGAGGTATTTGAAGCATGTATCTTCATGCCAGTGTGTGGGAGCATGCATAATGAGAATTTTGCTGCAATCAGTAGCGAGCCAGGGTGTGAATCGGAGACGCAAAAAAGTATTGATCCCCCTTGAAAATGTCCTCTGCAAATGCAGGTGAAACATTTTAATGTGAAATCCATTTGATCAAGGCATGACAACCTGGAATATTTTATTAATTGTGAAAGTATTGGTAGTGCAAGCGCAGTGAAAACAGTGTGTAGTTCTCGTCCGTGGTCTCTATGTAGGTTCCTCTTCAAGGAGTTAGGCATTTTAATGTGCCATCATAGTACATATATTTGCCTCTGAAATTCGTCATAAATAGGCACTAATCCATCACAATTTGGGAAGAACAATGATGTCAATACCTACAACACTACAGGAAAAAATGACCTTCATTATATATTATTAAAACTGCCAGTGGTTTAGAAAGGAGTTCGATATGCAGCAACAAAAAATTTTGAGCATTTGCACAATAATGTAAAATGTCTGATGCATAGCAGAGCAAGTTTAAAATCTGATTTAAAATCACTTCTCCTGGATTCCTTCTTTTACAAGGACAAGTTTTGATTCAAAAACTGGTGGCCTGTTAAAAACCTGGTTTTTAAGTGAGTGACATGAGTTGGAGTAAAAAATAATGTGTCAATTAATGTTAACACTAATTATGGATACATATCCTATAAACTGACTCATTCCACATCATTTTGATGAAAGAGTCATTCAGATGATCTTTGGAATTTGTAATTAACTTGCTAATGCTATTGTTTGACTGTTGCACAGACTAATGTATGGAGGACATAGTAATAGGCATCCCTATTTTAGAGAAGCAACTGAAAGACATGAAAACAAATAAGTCACCAGGTCCAGATGAAATCTCAATTCAGTTTTAGAGAGCGTAGTCTATGGCACTGGCCCCATATTAGCATGCATTTATCATGAGTATCTCTTCCAGCACAAAGTCCCAAGCAACTGGAAAAAAGTTCAAGTGACTCCTGTATATGACAAGGGTAAAAGAACAGATATGCAAAATTACAGACTGTAATTTTGATACTTTACATTCAAATAAATGAAATGAAATGATCGTATGGCATTGTTGGCCGGGAGGCCCCATGCGGGGAAGTTCGGCCGCCGTATTGCAAGTCCTTTTTAGTTGACGCCACTTCGGCGACTTGCGAGTCAATGATGATGAAATGATGATGAACACACAACACCCAGTCATCACGAGGCAGAGAAAAATCCCTGACCCCGCCGGGAATCGAACCCGGGACCCCGTGCGCAGGAAGCGAGAACGCTACCGCAAGACCACGAGCTGCGGACTACATTCAAATAGGTTATGTTTAAAAGTGAAGGGGTTGATAATTGTTGTATAGCAATAAGAAAGATGAAGCGAAACCATCATGTGGAAATAATATGGAAAAGCCTATAAATAAGAGCCAAAGTAGATATATTTTGCATTAGATTATAAATGGTTTAAATACATCTAGATATATACTCTGCAAGCCATCATTTTTGCATTGGATTATAAATGGTTTAAATAAATTTACACACATACCCTGCAAGCCATTGTATGTTCCATGATGGAAGGTACCAAGTACCACTACCAGTCATTTCCTTTCTTGTTCCACTCACAAATACTATGATACTTAACATTGGTATGTAGCAGATTTCTTTAACATTCCTAAGTTTTAATATAATAAATGTCCTTGAGATGGAAAAACCCCTATTCACAAATAATCAGAAAGTATTGCATGTGTGAAGCTCGGTTCGCTCTTTTCTCACACAATATTGTGCAAAACATGGGTGAAGGCCAACAAGCAGATTCTGTATTCTTAGATTTTCAGAAAGTGTTTGACATAGTGCTCCACTGCAGATTGTTAATGAATACCAAGCATATGGAATAGGTTCCTAGAAATGTGAGTGGCTCGAAGAGTCCATAAGTAACAGAACCCAGTACGTTGTCCTCGATAACGAATGCTCGTCAGAGACAAGGGTATCATCAAGAGTGCCCTAGTGGGGTGTGTTAGGACTACTCTTATTCTGTGTATATGTAAGTGATATGCCAGACAGGGTGAGCAGCAAAATGTGACTGTTTGCTGATAATGATGTGATGTTTGAAGGTGTTGTTGTTGAGTGACTGTAAGAGGATACAAGATGACTTAGACATAATTTCCAGTTGGAGTGATGAATGGCAGCTACCTCTAAATGTAGAAAAATGTAAGTTAATGGAGATGAGTAGGGAAAACTATCCCATAATGTTCGCGTATAGCATTAGTAGTGTGCTACTTGACACAGTCGTATCGATTAAATATCTAGGTGTAAATGTGTAAACTGATAAGAAATGTATCAAGTATATAAGGATAGTAGTAGGGAAGGCAGTGGTCAACTTTGGTTTATTGGGAGGGTTTTAATGAAGTGTAGCTCGTTTATAAAAAGAGATGGCCTATAGAACACTCATGTGACTCATTATTCAGTATTACTTGAATATTTCCGATCCTCTCTGGGTCACATTGGAGAAAAACGTGAAGTAATTCAGAGGAATGCTGCAGGATTGTTACTGGTAGGTTTGATCAACACACAAGTACAACGGAGATGCTTCCTGGACACAAATGGGAACTGCTGGAGCAAAGACAGTGCTTTCTTCATGAAACACTGTTGAGACAGTTTAGAGAACCATCATTTGAAGCTGACAACTACTGAATGATTCTACAGTCTCCAATGTACATTTCATGTGGGGATTTTGAAAACAAGATATGAGAAGTTAGGGTTCATACAGAGGCAGACATACAATCTTTTCCCCTCGCTCTATTTGCGAGTGGAACAGGAAAGTGAATGACTGGTAGTGGTACCAGCTACCTTCTGTCACTGGACATACGGTGACTTGCAGAGTATGTATGTAGATGTATTTAAACCATTTGTAATCCAATGCAAAATATGATGACTTGCAGGGTATGTATGTAGATGTATTTAAACCATTTATAATGTAATTGCAAAATATATCTACCTTGACTCCTATCTATAGGCTTTTGCATATTATTTCCACATGATGGTTTCACTTCATCTGTCTTGCTATATGGCAATTATCAACCCCTTCACTACTTATCACTTTCCTTTGTGTTTATAATTGTGCAAGTATCTGTGAGCATGTTACTAAATATTTTTAAACATAACCTATTGAATAAAAGCACTTTTGTGATCCTAGTTACACTTATCTGTTGCACTTTCCCCTAAACTTAAAGTGTTCTGGAAATGTGTACATCATCGGTGCAACCAAATTCTTGTTCGAACATTGATTTTGGAGTTAGGCACCACTA
Organism: Schistocerca nitens; assembly: GCF_023898315.1. Lineage (NCBI taxonomy): Eukaryota > Metazoa > Arthropoda > Insecta > Orthoptera > Acrididae > Schistocerca > Schistocerca nitens. Next base: position 459,483,187 of record NC_064620.1, on the reverse strand, counting down.
TGTTTTTTAGCATGGGGTTACATATTTTCTGCCTTAACTATGATACTTCTTTTTGTCTTTAATATACGTTACACTTGTCAACTTATATTTGTTCAGCTCTTCTGTATGTTTAGTTTATTTTTTCCCACAGTGGTGACTGAATTGTCTTGCAATCAGTCATTTTTTGTAACACCGCATATTTGTGGATTTACATTCAACTACCACTGGGGTTCTTTCATGAGCACAGTGTTCTTATGTTTCAATGCAACATTTTCGTGTTTTAGCAGCAACAACTCTGTTTTCAGAGCATTAATATTCCCTTGAAGGAAACAAATGTATTTGTATTTATAGCATAGTGTAGAAGTTATCACTCATGCAGTCAATGCATGTCCACTGAATAGTGTCATTTGTAAATTTCAAACACTCTTTTGCGCACTTCTTGTGTAACCAAAAGTCACACTTCATGCACCGAATTCCTTTAACTGCATGCTTTTTCACTTTCTGCATGAAGAACCATTTAATTTTTAACTGTTTTTGGAACATTGATTTCTGCTCAATCCTATCACACCATCTACAAGCTCAAAATCTCAGTAAGAGAAATGTATTCAAAATAATGTTAATGAGCTTGGCTGAAGAGTTGACACACTTGAGAAGAGAGAAAAATAAATATATTTACTCATCCAAGAACTGTAGTTATGCGATGAAAACTCATAAAATGATGCTTTAGATGCTGATGTCAAGGTTAAAATGTAGTAGAGAATTGTATAAAGAGGAAGGAGCAAATTAAATTTAGAAACACAAGGTTTGAGTTTGCTGCAGATTGGTTTCACCTAAGCTTGTGAATTTAATATTTTTTATATGAAGGGAGGCCTTTTGTAAGTTGCACTTGTGTAGACATTTAACACAAGTGATGTGATAATGTGTAAAACTCTGAGGTTCCCACAGATTGACTTCACCGAAGCTTGTAAATTTAATATGTTTGATAGGAAGGCAGGCCTTTAGAAAGGTGCACTTGTATGGGCATTTAAGGCATTTTTTTCAGAACAAGAGAAAATTCCTTTTTTGTCAGGCTTTCTAAATAAAGATATTTTTGGAAGGGTGTATGCGTTCCTAACCCTCTCAACAATTAGAGAGTATTCATAGAAGTGCATCTGACCAAGTAGTGCTTGAATGCAATACTCACATGCAAGAATTCTAGGATAAAGCAGTTGACCCATTACATAGGAGCCTTAGGTGTTGTGATTAATGACTCAACAGAGATGGTGAAGAGTTACTAGAGCAGTCTCAGATGAGCAGTTATGTATTGTACATACAACTACCGGTAAATGAGAAACTACACCAGTAATTATATCACATGTTTAGCTTTTGAATCTGAATAATTTGTTTGCCTCAAATGTGAAAATGTAAGACAAAGGGCAGAAAGGGGTAAATGTTTTGTAGAGAGTGTGAACTTTTCAAAATATTTTTGTAAGTGCACATCTGTAACACTGAATTTTTGCATTTATTTGTTATTAAACTATTAACTCAGAAAAAGGTAATTTGCAATGAAAAGATGCAAACTTAAAAATAATGCATTGGGTACCAAGTTTTAGTTAGGGTAATAATAATTACATGTTGGGGACCAAGTTATCTTTTGAACAGAGGTTGACACGCGAGGTCACCAGTTTTGTAGTTATAAGACTGTAGAATCTTCATTTTTGTTGTTACAGAGACAACAGTTGGAGAAAATGAAAGAAGAATTTGAACATAACAGACAAAATATAACAGAACAATTCCTTACGTCACTTCCTGAAATGATGCTTTCTAACATCTGTGATGTGGATTCCATAAAGTGCTTATTGACCATTCCTCCTCATTTCAAAATGGAAATGTTTGGCATGCCACAGTTTCAAGAGGTATTATATTTGTTTATTAATAAATAATGATTTTACTTCAGCTCAATACAGTAAAAGAGGAAACTTATGAAATTAGTTCTTCACCGAGAACATTAGTTTTTTACTGTGAAATCACTATATTTTTTGTTGATCATTTTAACATTGAACCGCTATGACCAGATGTAAAGTCACTTTTATTATGTGTAGATCACTTTCATGAACAGTTGGGTTATGATAGAGAAGGTCTTCTCCAAGATTGGCAAGTCAGGCAGGGAACAAAAGTGAGAGATTAGTTTCAACAGAGTGTACATGGGTGACTGGTAAAAACATAGAAGAGAAAAAGAAGACAGAAGTGATTATTGTATCTGAGCCATAGAAATTTTTGAGCAATCACGGCTTTGTGCTCTTTAGTACATATTCCTTCCAAATCATTTGTTTATTTTAAAAATGGCATTCATCAACCAGAGATGACAGTGCCTCTGTGTGTGTGTGTGTGTGTTTCTATATCTGAAGGAGGACTTAGTCCAGTAGCTTACCCAATAGTCTACTTATAAATATGTCTATCTGCTTCTCAATGCCTTCTCCTTGCAGTGAGTAGTATTAGTATTCAATCCTCTTTTTTTTTGTGGAAATTATGGCAAATGCTGCAATCTTGGAATTATGAATATAACTGATCTACACAACCTGCCTGTGTAGTCATGAACTCTGTGGTAATATTTTTGTATAAAACAATATTATGGTAATAAACTTTTCTTGATCACCAAACGTCACCTCATGACACATTTTGGGAGATCCCAACATCAGGTCTGTGGTGTTAAACATAGAATATAAGACAACATACTAAAACAAACACATTGAAACAAAGTAGTAGAGCTGAGAAACTTACCTATTAAAATGAATACACAATACTACTCCAGTGCCTGCCTGACACAGGCAATTCAACATGTTATGAGGTAAAAAATTTTCCCTTTGGTTGTCATTAGTGACAGTATGCCTGTGGCCTCAGAGATAGTTTTTATTTGACATCACTTATTAAAAAGTGCATGTGTTATGTAACATAATGCTGGAACCATATTGCACTAACAAGGCCATAGCTGCAACGTCCCAAAGTTGCTGAAATTTGAACACAGAAAGCAATACAAATTAAAATAGCTCGGTACATAAATGTCAACCAAACTATTTAAAGCAGTATTACATGGCAAAATCGAAATTTCAAATAGATCTGTAAATATAAAATTGAAAAATGTTCAAGAAAGACAGCAGAGACATTGATTTCCATTACAAGAAAACATTGCCATTTGTGGCCTAATAACAGGTAAACCATACAAGGAAATATGCAACTTTCTCCATTTAAAAATCAATACTGTAATACATGTCAGTCAGAATAATAAAAGATCAAAAATCAACATCAACGAGATGCCATACCTCACCACAAGTGAAACAAAACAGAGCCACATCAGCGACACCAAGACAACTGCAGCCAACAGTGCCTAACACAAAATGAAGTGTATAAATGCACATTTTTAAGGAAATTACAAGTACTTACACAATTTGAAATGAGACAGGCAAGGAATAAAATGCAATCTCAAGCTAAAATGTGAAATAAACTTGATCCAAAAATTTAAGTGTAATTGAAGTTCATGTGACCTTTCACAAAGAAAGTTTTATTCAGTACATAATTCCATTGTGGTAGTATAAGATGCCTGTAGTCAAGTTGGCATGAGATGATCCCTGACAGGTGGCAGTGCTGTTGCCATCTTTCAACTGCAAAGTGCAGATTGCTGCAGGTGAGAAAGTAGTAGCCATCTATAGAGCTCTGGCAACACTGAGGCATTGTTATAGAGATGTTTACAAAACCGCCTTACATGATTGGTTGAGATGGGTGTGTGAAGCAGCTGCGCCCAGCTCACTGGAACTGACAGGGATCATATTACACAGACCGGGCTATAGACATAAAATTTGCCTGTGTACATAGCAACAATGGTCTCAACAATGAGCAAGATCCATTTCGCTACGGTTCATGATGTATGGTGATGTAACTTGAATTTATTTTATGTTCTCTCTTCTTCAGTTTCATTTTGTCTAGTGTTGGATACAACTGTGATTGAAAATGTATCAGTGATTACTTACTGAGAGCAAAATGTTATGGATTTTAGAAGAATTTAGAAGAATTTACAGTTTCTGAAATTCTGTTTGATTGTACTGATAAAGTGTTGAGTTGTTGCAGTTCAGTATAAGTTAACTTTATGGCATCATTTAATTGCATGTATGTGAAGAACAGTGGACTGGTGCTTGATGTTCAAAATGAGTCGATGATGTAGTATGCAGATGGCATGCGGCTGGTGTGATTGGATTTGCACGTGATGTTCAGAATGGAACACTCTGGATATCTCAACAGTTTGTGTCTGTTGTCATCTGACATTATGTCAGTTAGCACCTAAGTCAGTATCACCAAAAATATTACAGTTTAGGATAAATTAGCTTTATTGCAACATTTAATTGCATGTGTGCATGTAAAATTCAGTCCGAGAGTTTAGCAATGAGAAAATAAATATATGCAGCTAGTATCATGCCAGACTACATTCAAATCCCTACTACCACCCCACTAATAAGTGACGACAGGTCTTTCTGCTGTGGAGCCAACAGGAGTAGCACTCAATGTCTGTGCTGGCTTGTCGACAATGAATAGTGGAGTGATACATGATTCAGGTGTGTCTGTAGGTGGTGTGGCAGGCGCTGAAAATGGGTTTCAGACCATCGATGGAAATTGTTGTGGGGGTACCCACAACATCGACCTTAAATATTTTGTCCTCTGCTAAGTACTGGGTGCTGCCCATCATACGGTGGCTGCCAAGGCCTGTGGATAGTATTGAGCAGAACAAATATTTGACAGCACTTCAACAGGTTGGCAAAAACAAAAAGGTGGCGAGTCTCTTGGTTTCTTGATGCAGTAGGATGTAGTTGCTTTATTTGCGAGTGAACCTTGCTAAAAAAGTCTGACACATTGATGGGAGTTTTGAGTGTATTGCAAGGAAACTCACTGGACAGTCAGATTAGCTGTCCATAGATAAGGCCAGCTGTAGTTGATTTCGGATCGTCCTTGATGACCGTGTTGAGGCCCAGGACAACCGGTAGCGACTTAGTCCACCACTGGGACTCAGGGCACTGAAGAGATAGTTTACACTGATGACGTAGGCGTTCCCCAAATCATTCACTGCAGAGTGGTAAACCGTTGTCCAGATACTCTTTGTGCCTAACAGGGTGGCGAGTGCCTTTAACAGGTAGGATTCAAACTGCTTGGTCTGGTCAGTGATAATGCACAATGGTACGCCAAAAGAATGTCATTGCGGCTGTCTTGGTGGTGATGTCGGATAAGGGGGAGACCTCAAGCCTGCAAATGAATCAGTTAACAGTGGTGAGACAGTAGTTACATCCCTCAGATGGAGGCAATGGTCCAGTGATGTCTCTATGGACATCAATGAATCACTTGTTTAGTGGAATGAATGTGCCACGGGGTGCACTGACATGATGTGTGATGTGATTTTGCTGACTGGCCATGTGTTGGTGAACAAATGCTTGCAGTCTCTGTTGATGTTAGGTCACACAAAACTTCATTACACCAAGTGTGCTGTAGTGTGCACCTCAAGATAAGACAGGTTGTACAGAGATGCTATTGCCTACTGTTGAAAACCATCAGTCACAAAGTCTTGGCTTCAACATGGAGATGTCATGGTACAGTAGCGCATATTCGTCAGTGCCACTTTGGTATGACAGAGCTGAAAACTGGATGGCTGTGCCAATAAATCGCGAAGCTCGTTGTCAGATTCTTGCACCAAGGCTAGCGCCTCTAATCGGTTGCGCTTGAAATAAATTCAATGTGAGAGAGAGCATCCACTAGGATATTGAGTTTTTGCTCGACGTGGTTGGTAGGGGTTGTAAACTCTCTAAGAAATAAGCAATGAAGGTGCTGGCATGGTGCTGCTTTGTCTGGACATTGACGGAATGCAGTGTTCTGTGGTCTGTGATGAGAGTAAAATGTTCACCTTCGACCATGTGCCTGAATTTTCTAACTGAAGCGTATGCCACATACAGCTCGCAGTCATACATAGAACAGCTCTGTACAGCAGGTGCAGAGATTGGCAACTTGCTCTGTATGTTCAGAAATGTAAACTTGTGCACTTCACAACTGGAAAAACATAGTAGCCTATGACCAAAATATCAGTGAGTCACTGTTGGACGTGGCCAACTCATGTTTGTAATACATTGATGAGATAAGAAATGGAATGATCACATAGGCTCAATCATGGGTAAAGCAGGTGGTAGACTGTAGGTTCTTTTTTTTCTTTCTTTTTTTTTCTTTTTTTCTTTCTCTCTCTCTCTCTCTCTCTCTCTCTCTCTCTCTCTATGTAACAATTTACTTTGTGTGGATTTCGTCAACAAAATCATATGCAATACAATATACCCACAATTTATACACATAAAATTAATATTTACACACATTTTTAAGGTATCTTACATTAGTTTTATATCCTTATGTAATTTTCTTATAGTACTGAACAATTCTGGATTTCATATTATAATTTTTTCCTTGTGTATTACAATGCAGGCTTAATTACACCACGTGTTTTAATTCAGATAGTCCATTACTGTGTAATAACATTTATTTAATAAAAATTTTTTTAGTTTTGTTTTGAACTTTCCAGTTGTGTCAATATCTTTTATATTTTGGGGTAATTTATTGTATAATTTAACGGCATTGTACAACAAGCTCTGCTGAGTTTTAACTTTATTTTTCCTCTCTAGATGCAGATTGTATTGGTTTCTAGTTTCATAGCTGTGTACTAAAGAATTTTTAACATAGCAGTCAATATTTTTTTTACATACATAATACTTTGAAAAATGTATTCACAGGGGACAGTTAGGATTTCCAGCTTTTGGAAATGTTCAATTCAGTAAGCCCTACTGCCACTCTTTGTTATTATACGAATTGCTCTTTTCTGTTATTTGAAAACTATTTGAATATTTTTACAGTTGACTCCCCAAAATATTATTCCGTAGGTAATAACACAGTGGATATAAGAAAAATATACAGATCTGACACATGTAGTATCACACACTGGAGTCAGAATTCTAAGAGCATAGCATGCAGTAGCGATTCTGTTACTAAGTATTTTAATATGTTCTTCCCACTTTAACTGACTGTCAACATGGATACCAAGAAATTTTGTGTAGTCTACACATTCTATAGTTTCATCGTTTAATTTAAAGTTGTTATAGTGTGGATTTTTGCAGACATAGAAGTTAACAGCATTTATTTTTTTTTATTTTATTTATTTTTTTAATTTAGTGTTAGTTTATTATTGTATGCCCACTCACGTACACTGTTCAGTGTTTGTTCGGCTTTTTCTTTCAGTGCATCTGGTGATTTGTCACTGATTAGAACATTTGAGTCATCTGCAAACAATATTGTTTGTCCATGCTTGATGCTCTGTGGGAAGTCATTTATGTAAATGAGGAATAGTATTGGGCCAAGGACACTACCCTGTGGGACACCTATATTTACATAATTTGGGTCTGAAGTATACAATATAGTTTGAGCAACTTGAAATATGTGAGATTTCAGTTATCTGTCTTCTATTTTTTAGATATGACTGGAACCACTTTTTCACAAGTCCCCTTATTCCCAGTTCATCTAACTTATTTAACAATATGTTGTGGTCTACTGTATCAAATGCTTTAGTTAGATCAAGAAATATACCTGTTGTGTAGTTCCCTTTATCTAATGCTTCTAGAATGTGTTTTGTGAGGTGTGCTGTTGCTGATTCTGTGCTTTTCCCTGATATAAATCCAAACTGGTCAACAGACAGTAAGTTGTATTTATTTAAATAATTCATTAGCCTATCTTTCAAAATAGTTTCTAATATTTTTGCAAAGCATGAGAGTAGAGAAATTGGCCTATAATTTTCAATTTTTTCCTGCATCACCTTTTTTGAAGAGAGGTAGTAATTTAGCATATTTTAAATAGTCTGGAAAGGAGCCCTGCTTGAAAGATTGATTTATAATATCAACTAAAGGTGGAAGCAGGCTCTTGATACAGTCCTTAATTATGAAAATGGGGACTTCATCCAGACCAGCTGAGTTTTTGTTTTTCAGTTTGCTGACTGCTTTGTAGACTTCTTCTTGTGTTGTAGGGAATAACACCATTGAGTGTAATACACCATTATTTGGCTTTTTGACCTGAGGGGCTGTTAGAAAATTTTCCTGTAATTTTATACCTATGCTACTAAAATAATCATTTATATAATTTGCCAAATATATTGGGTCTTTTATTAGAGTCCCTTCCTCTTTGATTTTCAAGTTTGACAGACTCATTTTCCTGGTACCAGTTTCCTGCTTTATAATATTCCACACTGCCTTATTTTGTTTTCAGCAGAGAGTACCAGTTTGGAGTTATGAGCTCTTTTTGCTGCAAGCAATATTTTCCTATATGTTTTCCTATATCTTTTATAAAAGAGTGAGAAAGCAGGATTAGTTTGGCTGTGTTTAATGGAGCTCAGGTACTTTAGTGTTTCAGACGATTTTTTGATGCCTTTTGTGGCCCACTTGTTTTTTCCTGCTGTTGATAATGGACATAACACTTTAGGAAATGTTTCTTCAAAATTTAATTTAAACAATGTCATGAAATTTTTGAATTTTTCATTTGCATCTATCTCTGAGTATACTGAGTCCCATGTCTGTCCTGCTATCTGTTTGGCAAACTCATATCTACTTTGTTTGGAAAAAATTCGTCTGTAAATATGCATTTTCTTTGTTTCTTCTGGAGCCACTTTTATATTAATGATTTGACCTGAGTGATCAGATAATCCTAGCTCTGCAACCACCACCTCACAGTTTTCTTTGCCTAAATCTGTTAATACCTGATCAACAGCTGTCGTTGAGTATTTTGTTATTCTTGTTGCACTGTTAACCATTGGAACTAGATTAAAACTTTGAGCAAGACTTAGTAATGAGTCCTATGTAGCATCAGGATTCAGTTTATCTACATTTAGGTCTCCACATATGAGAATGTGGTTCTTTGGAGTGGATATCTTGTCAAGAACATGGTTAAGTTTGGAGAAAAAGATGTTGAAGTCTCCACTAGGAGATCTTTATATACACAAGATAATCAAATTCCTACACCTGTATTGGTCCCTGATTTCAACTGCTGCCAGTTCAAAATGTTGCTCTTCACTGATTGCACCTAAACCGCTTCTGGTCTTTTACTGATAATTTTGTTTTACATAAATACAACACCCTCCACACTTCATGGAAGTCCTACAATATGCACACACTAAATTATAAGAATGCAAGACTAATTGATTAATTTCAGCCTCATTGCACCAATGCTCAGTGAGACAAACAACTGAGCACTCTGTAGACTCCAGCTCCCCTTCTAGCTGTTGGGTCTTATTTGCTAGGGAACATATATTTTGGTGAACAAATGTTAAGTAATTTTTGCCAACACTATTTGCATTCCCACTTTTTTTCATTTTAATGTCGTTCTGTGTTGGTTCAACTGCTTTCTTATTACAATTACACTTGCGTTTTTTGTTTGCATATGGTATTCTTGGATAGTCACCCCCTGCAGACTATTAGTTTCCCTTATTTTTTATAATTTTACGTAAGTCCAGCAGCATTTTGCTGAAAGTCATTGCACCTAGTCTGTTTAGGTGCAGGTGTACTTGAGAAGTACAATCAGTCTACAAAGGAGATTGCTTACAAATACTTGCACTACTGGTTCTAGAATATTTTTCTAGTTTGTGGGACCTCTACCAGATAGGCCTAACAGGGAAATATATATATATATATATAAAAACAAAGATGATGTGACTTACCGAACGAAAGCGCTGGCAGGTCGATAGACACACAAACAAACACAAACACACACACAAAATTCAAGCTTTCGCAACAAACTGTTGCCCCATCAGGAAAGAGGGAAGGAGAGGGAAAGACGAAAGGATATGGGTTTTAGGGGAGAGGGTAAGGAGTCATTCCAATCCCGGGAGCGGAAAGACTTACCTTAGGGGGAAAAAAGGATGGGTATACACTCGCACACACACACGTATCCATCCACACATATACAGACACAAGCAGACATCTCACAAGCAGACATATTTAAATTGGTCTTTATATATATATATATATATATATATATATATATATATATATATATATATATATAGAGAGAGAGAGAGAGAGAGAGAGAGAGAGAGAGAGAGGGAAACATTCCACATGGGAAAAATATATCTAAAAACAAAGATGATGTGACTTACCGAACGAAAGCGCTGGCAGGTCGATAGACACACAAACACACACACAAAATTCAAGCTTTCGCAACAAACTGTTGCCTCATCAGGAAAGAGGGAAGGAGAGGGAAAGACGAAAGGATATGGGTTTTAGGGGAGAGGGTAAGGAGTCATTCCAATCCCGGGAGCGGAAAGACTTACCTTATATATATATATATATATATATATATATATATATATATATATATATATATATATATAGAGAGAGAGAGAGAGAGAGAGAGAGAGAGAAGGGCAGCACGAATATTCACAGATTTGTTTGATCCATGGGAGAGTGTCACAGAGATACTGAAGAAACTGAACTGGAGGACTCTTGAAGATAGATATACACTGTACCGAAGAAGTTTGTTAACAAAGTATCAAGAACTGGCTCTAAATGATGACCAGAAATATACTATAACCCCCTACATATTGGTGAATAGGGATTGTGAGATTAGAATAATTAATTGCGCATGCAGAGGCATTCAGACAATCATTCTTTCCACACTCCACACATAACTGGAATGGGATGAAACTGTAGTAACTGGTACAATGGGACGTACCCTCTGCCATGCACTTACGGTGGTTTGCAGGGTTATATTTAGACGTTGTGATGTAGATAGATTTTCTGCTGCATAGAATGTCAAGGTTTGCCACTGTTGATATATTTGTTGTAGTAGTGTGCCACCTACTGCTATTGCTGACATGTCAACAATTAAGGCAAGTGATGCTTGTGGGACAGGGTGCACTAATTGAGCAACGTTGGTGATAGCAGTTTTCACACTGTTGAAAACTCTCAGCTTCATTACTCCACAGCAGTCAGTCACTTGGTCTAGGCGAGCTGCATAGAATGTAATTCAGTGTAGTGATCAACAGTGCTTGATTATACATACAATGATGGTAGAAATTGGTGACACCTAGACACATTTTGGTGAGCTGACAATGTGAAGATCTCGTAGAAGGCCTTAATATTATTGGAAGTCAGCTCTGAGTATAGGATGTGTGATGTTTGCTATGATAAACTGCACTTCTAACTTATGGCGTAGACCTTGGTTGAGTGAGCATATCACATGACCAAAAACACTTGTGGTACCAGCAAATTTTTGGTGATGAAGGCCCTTCGTTGGTGAGTGATGTATTTGAGGTCAGTGACTGGAATGCCATGTTTGTAGAGCAGCAACTTATGCAATAAGCTCTGTGATCTGATCTGTAGTGATGCAGTAACAAAGTCTTACTGCGAGCCGACAGTTGCTACGACAGCAGACAGGTACATTTCTGCTATGTGATCTGTGGCTTAAGCTAATGCATGTAGGTCTCAGGTGCATACTGTGAGAATCTTTTGTATGTCTGGAGAGAAACGTGGCAACCAGATGTTTCTCAGGGTGCCATTGTTCATGGTATTGCTTGATAATGTCTGTAGCTGGTGTAGCAGCTGCAAGAGAGTGCTGTCTGAAAATTCCTGCTAGCAGCGTTTCTCAAGATGCTTTGCCTCGGATTGCAAAAGGTGGGTTATCACAGCATTCTTAAGAGTCATGTAACACTCAGTGCACTGCAGTAAGGCTAAAAATCTTGCACCTTGATAGCAATTTCTTCATGTAGTGTGTCGACAACATAGCCGCATTTGGTTTCATCAGCCATGATGATGGTGAGTGTAAGTTGACTCTCGAGCTGTGTGAACCATAGAAGTGTGTTCTGATGCGATAAAGGTGGTGGTTTAACTGTGAGTCAGTTATCAAAGTGTTTGGGGGCACATTGATGGACTGTGTTGTGTCTGACTATGCTTTCATTCAATACATGGATGGCGTGAGGTCGAAATGAGTTGGTGATATATACTCAATATGGCGAGAGAAGAGCTCTGACAGCTGACACAGCCATGGCGCATGTGCTTCGGCACCCACAATGACCAGTCCAATTGTGAGCTCTTGTTTATATTACCGCGGCATTGCCCCAGTGTTGCCGTAGTGCTGGCTGACCGCTGTTTTCAGTCGGTTATGCCACAGGCTGCATTCAGGTTTGTGTGTATACGTGTGCATTCTGTTACTTCTGTGAATTCTTGCTGTTTTTATAAATGGAAAAGTGTGTGTAAGTGAAAATGGCTGCCTTTAGTGCAGAGAAGAGGGCTTTTGGGAAAGGAGCTATAGTCTGTCGGTAAACTGAAGAGCGAGCAAGCAAGTCCCCACTCTGGCAACCCTGCTACGTCACAAGGCGCTTCTACAAGCTGTTTCACAATGTAGTACCACCCATGCCGCGGCATGCGCTTTGAATCTGTGGTGATGCCGTGTACAGATACGTCTCAGCCGCATTCATTTTTAGAGAAATGTATTAAGACCATTAGCAATACAGGAAATGATAGCTTCTTCCGAAACACAACATTATTGAGTAAATAGTATTAAGATCAGAATGGAAGTCAGGATTATACTACAAACATAGAACCGAATGCCTGTTCATGTGAATGTATTGTATGTTCCTCTATTGCTATTCGTAAAGCAAATCCCATATAATGCAATCGATCTGTAGAATTTGAGGCTTGTTCTCACTTCATGTTTCTACTAAAAGGTAGAAGTTTTCTTTGAAGGACTGCATTGAAACTTGACAATTTTTGCAACACAATAAGTGTTTAAAAAGTAAGCATAAATTTATAACTTTGCATGTTGCATTAGTCTGATTTGCACTACTTTTTTGTCACTGTCTTTGTAAACATGTCTCAAAAGTATGTGTACATCGTTATGCATATTGGGTATTTACTCTGTTGTCAGCTGTCCAAAAGGTTACATGTGTTTTGGTAGCATCAACGATTATTTGTTTTGTATAAAAATAGAGTAGAGAATCTGTATTAAATTTTGTTATAGGAATGGAATGAAGTGTATGAAATTTTTAGAAATGTTAAATATTGCTTTTGGTGAGCCTGTTATAAGTGAACCAAGGGCATACAAGTGGTATAAACATTTCAAAGCAGGCCATAAAGGACAACAGTTTTACGAGCATAGATGAGATTAAAAATGCACAGTTAAGAGACCTATAAACTACCCTGAAGAAACAGTTCCTAAAGAATTTCGGGAATTGGAAAAAGCACTGGCACTATATAGTAAGTAATGGGGAATATCTTGAAGAGGATAACATTGCTGTAGATTAACAAATAAAGTTCTTACCAAAAAATAAAAATTAATATGTGAACGCGCCTCGTATGTCAAGCTTTTTGCTTAGATGTTCAGAATCGATGTACATGTTTCAAAGAAAATTTCAGAAGTGTTTAGAATAGCTATTGCGCACAAATTTCAAGCAATATGTCTCAAAATCAGGTGAATAGTGACCGAGATTTAGTGTTCCATAAGCATAAAAGGTTTTACGTGATTTTGAAACTGTCTATAATGATTGCTTTCCTCCCAAGATTATTAGTTTTCCTTTGTGGCGATTCCACTAAACTATGCAGCTTATTTTCACGTTCCTTCCTTATGTGTCCTATTGGACGAGACTGACATTTGCATAAATTGCAGCCCTTTGATTGGGACTAGTGATATTAGCCAACAGTTCTTTTTGGGCCGCCTCTTTAATACATGATGTAATAACATTAGAGATGATCGAACGCTCGTTACTCTGCAAATACCTCCTCTTCCTCGTATTCTGCACATTTTCTTGCAATGCTAGACGATTATCCATCACTTCCGGAAATCGAAGTATATCAGTAAGTATACAAAGTTAACTGACTGACACTGGCAACTAAGATTATACAAACAGAAACGACGTACATCACTGCACGCCGATCTAAAGTGCTAGACAGGTAACGGGCAACAGATTTTGGGTGCCCCTGTAGGCCAGTGGCAGCGTTCTTCCCCCATCAAAAACGCTGCTTGCTCTTGAGTTTACAGACAGACTGTATGCTGAAATACCAAGCACGTGAATTTGTATACAGATTGCATGTTTACTTTGAAAGGGAAGGGACAATGGTGGGCCTTTGATATCAGTGAGTTAAATGATTGACAGAGTAGCAGAAGCATTGAACATCTCTACAGCGACAGTGAAGAGAGTCACAAATGATAAAGAGACTGCCATTTCAGCTGCAAGCCCTGTTATTTCTGACGCCTGGAAAGTCAAGGAAGAGATTGTGTCATGTGACTGAAACAGACAACTTTGGCGAAATTGCTATCAGGCAACACATACATGTGGACTACAGTAGGAAGGAGTATCCGACACTTAAAAAGTTGATGGCATCACTGTAGGACAGTGGTTTGTTCACAGGCAGAATGACTAGTCTCTCCATTGTTTTGAAAAAAATTGGCTTCCGTTGGAAAAGTTCTCAGGGCGAAAGGTACTAATGGAACACAGACACATTGTAGCTTGTAGATGTCATTTCCTACGCGAGTTGTGAGCAGTGAATACGGAAAATGTAATATGGATTGACAAAACATGGGTCAGTGTGCATCATGCATGTTCCATCGCATGGACAGACGACACGCACCACGGAACTATGAGGGCTACTAATTATATTTCATGGTGGCTCTATGAAAGGTTTTGCGTCCAGTGCTATGATGATGTTTCAGTCAAAAACAACTGTTGACTCTCATAAGGAGATGAATGCAAATACATTCAAAGACTGGTTCATTACTCGTTTGCTACCAAACGTCAGTTCTGGTAGTGCTTTTGTAATGGACAATGTGCTGTACCATTCTGTACAATTAAATAAGACACCAACGGCTGCTGCAAGGAGAGGCAAAATAGTCAGCTGTTTGAAAGATAATAGGCTTTGAACAGAATATGTGGAAAGCGGAACTTCTGGAATTAGGGAAATGATACAAGCCACAGAAGGTGCATTATGTGATTGATACATTAGCAGAGAACCACGGCCACAAAATTATTCATCTTCCACTGTGCCACTGCCATTACAACAAAATTGAACTCATCTGGGCTCAAATAAAAGCAGATGTTGTGGAGCGAAACAAAACCTTTACTTTGTGAGACATAGAAAGGCTGGTAAACAAGGCTGTAAGGCTGATAAATGAGATTGGAAGAACATTGTGAACCACATGTGGAAAGAGATTACAAGATCAAACATAGAAGAAGGTGTAAGAGAAGAATTCATTCATAATATTGTAATTTCTTTATCAGGTGATGAGGACAGCAGCAGCGAAGATACCGAAGACTATGTGGTCGTGATGAGAGATGACCAGTCAGATGACAATGATCTTGGGGTTTCTGTTCTCCCACATGAAAAATTTGATATTTTACACGTAAAATTCTGCAGTTTGCTTTACCTTGTTAATATTAAAAATCTGATCGTTTGTAATTTCTATTTTGGATGGAACCATAGTCATGGTAATTTTTTTAAATGATGGTACTGCTGTTTGATGGTAATAATTTTTATTTAAATGTTATACAGTCAAGTAAAGTATCTTATTTGCGTGTCAAAAGATATCAAACTGGTATGAAATAAAGCGAAATCTGTGTGTGTGTTTGTGTAAGGTGACAAACACTGGTAGTGCATGTGAAAAATGTTCCATCAAGGACTACATCAGTCAGCAGAATGCTGACCCCACAGGAATGCTGCATTGAATGAGGTGGCATTGTTAGGTTCTGAAGGAGCCAAGTGTTGCCGCAAGCCAAAGGCTCGCTGCCCGTCCATGTCAGATATTGGTAACTGCGCTGCCAGCTGTCAGAGCTCTTCTCTCGACATACGGAGTATAGTAAACAGATGGCACATGGCTGGCCTGGTTGGTTTACATTTGATGTTTGGAATGGAACAGTAAGGATATCACATCAGTTGACTTTGATTGTCACCTGAGATTGTGTCAGTTGGCATCTAAGATCGCATCAGGGGTGCCAAAAATGTTGCAGTTGGCAGTAAATTAACTTTATTGCAACGTTTAATTGCATATGTGCATGTAAACTACAATCTGACTTCCGATTATTCAGTAACAAGAAAATCAGTAACAGAATTCTCAAAAGGCAAAGAATAAATCAGTGTCAGTAATACTGCTGCTGAGTGTAAACGCTTCATGTCTTTCACACTGTTACACGTTGGTGAACAACCATTACAGAGTGAAGCTGAAGAGGAATGTATTGTGTCCAAGGATGTGGACAGTGATAGAGTACAAACAAACTACAGAGATGAACCCCAGGCACCTGCAGTTGATGATGATGATGATGATGCAGCTAGTGAAGTAAGACAAATATGTTACAAGCACTGGGAAAGTTTATAGGTCCAAAGCGCCTCATATTACAATGCGAGTATTGTAAAATGTAGCAAAAGAATGAGAAGGCATTAGAAATGAAGGTAAAGTAGCAGCAGGAAGAAAATAATTCGAAAAAGTCAGACTTGAATTCATAACACATATAGGGCTACTTATTATTTTGTGGTAGGGAGGGGGATGACAGTAGGTCACCTTTTATAAATATTTTATTGGACTTTTCTAAGGTTTGTTTATACTGCTACCAAGAGCTGAACTGGATTCCAGTAGCTTACTAGAACAGTAAGATTTAATGATAGAAAGATGTGAAACACATGCAGGGAACATGCTGAAATATGAGAAATATTTGATAAAATGAATGAATTACTGCCAAGATACTACTCTGCTTGGAGGTACACTGTTATCTGTGAAATGTTGTCATTGTTCTGGGGTAAGTCTCTCTTCAAACTCTTCATGAATGAAAAATCTTAGAAGTACAAAGTCCTTATGCATATGCTCACAGATATGTTATTGGCAGGAAAAAAGAAATGGTGGCACACAACAATCAAATTCAGCTGCAGCTGTGGTGAAATGCCTGGTCATTCCTGCCATGTACCCGCCATTTCCTGAAGGGATTGCCTTCCCAACCTGTGTTGATCACAACAAGGATGACAGATGGCACGACAAGTGCCACCAGAAGGGCTCTGTACCACGGACCTGTTTCTTCCGCCATGTCACCTGTGCAGAACTGGATTGGCATGAATTCCTCTGCACCCTGGCAACATAGGGTGGCGCAAGCCAACATTTTGGCAGTTTGCTCCATCGTAGCTCTGGGGCTGTTCGTTGCCGGCTCTTAGGAATGCATCAGTCAGAGCCTGGTCAGAAACCATTGCAGCAGGATCTACCATTTTTCCATCGATACCCTGAGACATACCTGTCAGTCAGGTCATTAGGGATTATCAGTGCTATAGTCTTCACAGCCCACTACATTGTTTCACTGTGTCTTCTAGGCATATACCTGTAGTGTTGGAGAAACTGTATTATTTTTTATTGAGAAGCATTTTCTTTTGTTTCTAAATATCTCTACTGTGGTCATAATAAATCCCCTCCTTGTTTACATATGTCTTATTATTTCTTATCAAGCACCTCTCTGTGGGAAATATTGCAGACCCTATACATGATTCAAGGCACAATGTCACCACAGACAGATATTACACATAAGTTGATATGACCAAAGATCTGTTGAGCAATCACAGGCTAACTCTTGTGAGAACATTAGAAGCCAATAGAAAATGTACCCCAAGAACCGAAAGATGTCTCATAAAGAGAGTTATATTCTAGCAAATTTGCTTTCAGTGATTCTACCACTGTTTTTTTGATTCCCCATGGAAAACTCGATAGAAACATTCTGTTCGTATCATCCTAACATCATGACTGCAAATGTTTCACCTCTTGACACTAAAAAGAAAACAGTCGTAAATTTCTATAATAACGACACCAAACACATCATTGAACAATTGATCAAATGGCGAGGAAATATTCAACTGAGAGGACTACAAGAAAGTGTTTGCTGTCTATTTTCTATACACTTGTGGACAAACTAGTGGTAAATGATTGCACATTATTTCTGCTCAACTTCCTAGTCTGTATTAATAGAAAACCTAATAAACAGTGACTTTTTCTTGAATTATTGGGACTATAGCTCAAGAAGGCACACATTGAAGAAAAGGCTACAAATGTTTGAAGACTGCAGTGGCTTATATATGTTACAAGTGTGAAGTAAATTCTGAAGAAAGTGAAGAAGAATTTTTCTTGGTTCCTATGTAAACTATTTGAATTTTACCTAAAATATTTGCAATATTTTTGAACTGCACTAAAGCTTTTTCCATTAGTTCTATAAAAGACGTTGGTGAAGATAATAAGAGTAAATAAGCTTACCGTAAATTAGTCAATAAGTGAAAAATACAAAATGAGATTTCGAAGACAGTGCTAAAAGATATTTTCAGATTCTATACCCTACTTACACATCAGTATCTCTTTAAAAAGTATGTTATTAATAAAACTCAACAACAATCAACTAAATTTGTATTTTTTGTATTGGGCATTAAGCATTGCCCTTTTGATAGTATATGTTACTGAAAACACATTGATATTCTTGGGGTTAGTTGATGGGGAAACATAATCTTATAACCATGTGCTTAGACTAGTTAAGTGTTTTGAGAAAGAAAAGATTGTGCTGTGAAACTAGTAGTGCCTGTGGCAGTTTGATAGTGTACATGTTCTGTAAAGTCGCAGAGTGTAGAATGTCACAGGAAGTGCAGTGCGTTGCACTTACTCTGGCACTAGTTTTCTTTCAAGCTCTAACGAAATAATGTTTTGTTTACTTCTTATTTGTCATTTTGTTAAATTTACTTATGCATGCTCTTGCATTTCAGAAGCTCAATACACTTTTGAGAATCATCAAAAAAATCTTTGTTCGATATGCAGATGAGGAGGTTGTGAATGGCTGTACAAATGTTTTCAAATTTTTCCATAAGGAAGATGCTCCCACATTCAACACAACTGATATTTTATTGAATATTTTGGCTGAGAAGACACTCAAGCACTACAAGAAGAGCATAATTCGATGGTGTCAGATGGACAAAGTGAGTTACTTATTGTTTTGTGTTCAGTGTTAAAATGTAGGCTCAACTACTTTTCAAAATGCAAAAGATTCAAATTGACATATTTTGAAGGAGCAAGCAGTCATCAAAAGAATTATTCTACAAGAATCTTATAAAAGTGATAAAGATAAAAATATTAGAAATTCATGATTACATCCCTTGTAACTGTGTCTTCTTAAAATGTACTTCAACATCTTTCAACCAATTAGTAAAATGACGGCGATAGCTGTTAACACGTGTGGTCTGTATACCTTCAGAAGAGACAAGCGTATGTAGCGTGATTGAACACTGCAAGTGCATAATCAAGAAATCAAAGACACTCTTACCAATGATTAAAGGTAAAGCACATCCCTGGAGAGGTGCCTGGAAGTTTGGAAGTTTCAGTCTTGTCATGTATTGAATGTCAGCAGTGTTACTATAATTAAAGAGCGAACCAAATATTAATATAACTGATCTTAAAGATGCGCTGAAAACCATAAGGTCCTAAAGCACACTATTGTTGACTTTGAGGTTGCTCCTGACATCTGTTCATATTATAGTAGGCCAGTTTTATCTGTTCTGTAGTCCCGCATTGTATATATGAACATTCACGAGAAGCTGTCTCACTGATTTGCCCGATATTCACTTCCATATGTGCCCGAAGCTGCCTCACCAATTTGTCTAATATTCACTTCTATATGTGTCTGACAACAGTGTGCGGTAGGCCCTTGTGGTTTTCAGTGTCTTGTTATTTATTGATTATTTATGGCTCATTATTTGTGTCTCCTGTAATCTGTTCATTTAATGTATTTTCAATTTTCCTACTGTGTATCATAGTATGTAATTGTCTTACTCTGGCACTAGTTTTCTTTCAAGCTCTAACAAAATAATGTTTTGTTTACTTTTTGTTTGTCATTTTGTTAAATTTACTTACGCATGCTCTTGCATTTTAGAAGCTCAATACACTTTTGAGAATCATAAAAAAAATCTGTTCAGTATGCGGATGAGGAGGTTGTGAAAGGCTGTACAAATGTTCTCAAATTCTTCCAGTGTTCTACCTTTAAGGTTTATCTGCAAATTTGTGAAATTTTCCTCAGTTCCCAACAATGGATGGCTATTTTCATGGATGTGCATGACTACGTTCTCTTTTTGAATTTGTTAATGAAATGTGGCCCTTGTTCCTTGCACCTCAATTGAGAGGACATACCAATCTGACCAGTGTAATTCTCATTACAACTATTACATTGTGTTAGCACTATTTTTCTGCAATATCCTTTCTTCCAGCAATACTAGTCCTGGAATAGGTGCAGGAAAATTTCTGTGAAGCTTAGAAGGTAGGAGAAAAGGTACTGGTGGAAGCAAAGATGTGATTGCCGGTCATCAGTCATACTTGAATAACTCAGTCGGTAGAGCACTTGCCCATGAATGGCAAAAGTCTCAGGTTCCAGTCCTGATCCAGCATACTGTTTTGATCTTCTAGGATGTTTCAATTAGGAGCTGTCAGTAAGATTGAATGGATACAGAGAATCTTGACTTTGTAATGGTGCTGGCAGTGCAGACACCATTAAAAATCAGGATGGATGTTATTGCCCCAGAATGGCATGTGCAGGGCAGTGGATTGCATACCACTAACACCATGACATGCATAGAATCTGGAGGGTCAATTAGCAATAATCTTCTTTATTCGTACAGAGGTTAGTGACAGTGGCTTGGTTGTGTGTGTAGTCTCCCAGGTAGCAGTTACTACGTCAGCTTAACATATGGCAGCGTGCTTGGCTGTGGGAGAGTGTATAGTGAATACTTGGTAGTGGCTGTGTGTTCCTTCAGAGAAGCAGCAGTTGCAGGTAGTGCAGCCTTGTGGACATCAGGCTGATGTCAAGGCTCCAGCAGGAGGCAATATATGCTGAACATCCGGCCACTCCCGGCAGTCAGTCAGGCATCCTGATATTCTGGCTCCAAACCCAGGTCCAAGTGAGGTGGCACAGTGATAAATACACTGGACTTTCATTCAGGGGGACAACAGTTCAAATCCACATCTGACCATCCAGATTTAGGTTTCCCATGATTTCTGCAAATCACTCCTGGCAAATGCTGGGACGGCTCCTATGAAAGATTGTGCCTGCTTTCGTCCCCATCCTTCAAATATTCTGAGTTTGTGCTCTGTCACTAATGACATTGATGTCAGCAAGGCATTAAACGATAATCTTCCTTACTTCCAAAACCAGGCCTCCTTGGAAATGTTCAGAGGCTGTTAGAAGACACCCAAGAGAAGGCCCTCCTCTGGTGGCTATGGCTTGAGAACCACAATTGTCAGGTCTGGTAGGACCTTGTAGACAAGCGGCTATCTGATGATGGTATTGGACATAGTTAAAGCTGCTTGCTCCACTGTGGACTGACAGCTGGCATGGAGTTTCTTATGGCATTGACAGTATTGTGAAACAATATGTTTATTGGGCTGAGCAACAACTATTTATGGTTTGTCTGCCCAGTTTTAAAGTGTGGTCATGTAGGTGACAGGCTTGCTGTGCAGTGTTAGGCATGGCATGCAGGAATACAGCTCACCAGTGAGGTGGACTGAGTTCTTGTACCATGTTGTGCTAGCGACATACCAACACTCAGCTGCAAGATTTCATAGGCAGCTTAGCTTTTCGCTTCTCAATGGCTTGCAAAGTCTGGATGGAGGGTATTGCCACAACACTCTTCCCCACTTAGGAAGATTTGGTCCACTGAGTCCCAGGCTGCTGCTAGACTTGTGAATTGCTTAAAATTACAAAGCACTATTTACATTCTCTTACACTCATATTTACAATTTCCAAATCAATTTTCATTTCTTCTTTGTTTACTCCACACACATAGTATAAGGAGACCTTTGCACTCATAACTGCACCCCCCATAACTGCTCAAATCCTAGTGATGCCCCACTCATTTGGTATGTAATGGTCTGCAGGTTCAGGTTGGATGGTCCTCCACTGGTGATAGACATAGACTATGCAAGCGAGGATGAGGATGAAGTTGGGACCCAAACATGAAATTCCTATTAGTGTGATGGTGTGCTGATACCTGCTGCGATACTGGTGAATATGTTGGAACATCTTGTTCTGTGCTAATGTGCCCCTTGTATAGCTATAAGCTTGTGAGAGAACTGAGTGTGGTGGGATCCAGGGTATTATACTAGTTAGCTGTATTTCTAAAGGATCATTGGACATGTACAGCAGTGGTACATTCGGTTCAGAACCTAGTTCCTATTATTGTTGCCAGAAGCTGAAATGTCAGTCCTGCTATGTTACATTTTGTATTATTCAGTTGTATCTCACTGTCCCATACTTCTAAGTGTTCAGTTCTCTTTGAACGGTCCTGCTCGAGCAAGTGGTGGTAATTTCAACTGAGTCAGTGAGGTCCTGTCTTCTGAAAATAAGATCTTATTGAAAGATGTCACGTGGGCATCCTTCTGCAACTGTCTTCCTGTAGAAACAGCTACGTCTATTATATTTTTGTGAGAGTTTAGACTACTGTGAAATGGCATATCAAAAATCTGTCTTCTTCGTCATTGCCACATTTTGTCAGCAGTCTTCAATGCACTGTTTTTTTCTGTATGGTGTAACCATAGAGGAACCTCTCTCCCAACAGGTACAAATTTTCCTACAGTCCTCCATCTCACGAGATACAAGTGAATCACTTACCATTCATGTTTGGCATTTGTACTTGTCACTGATAAAAGTGCTAGCACATGGAGGTGATACTCAGCCAGCACTGACCTCACCTGAAAGGAGGTGGTAGTATAGCAACAAGATATTTTGTTGCTGGTGGTTCACCTTGTGCCTGCCATAGACTGGTCAGAAACTGACTTGACAGTACCATGTTAGAGTTTACCTGTCCATGGCTTCCTGTAACTCACCAACTTATAAGCGAGCATCCTTCACACTGTCAGCAAGAGTGTGCAGGATCCTTGCCATGACCAAATGGGTATCCAGTAGATCCAGTCAGGACTACACCATGCTCAGATTTCAGTTCATTAAATTTGCTATGGTAGTTGTGTAGCTAGCAGATCTGCCATTAGCCCTCACAACAGCCTAGTATTATTTAACAACCCTAGTTGTAAACTGGTTGGTATGCCATTCCAGACTGACCATCTGCACCCAAACCAACCCATTGTTTACCTGCTTTATATCAGCAGCATTAGCTGTTCTGAATAGTTTGCAACAACCTACCTCCTGCGTCTATCCCTCCCTGTTTCCATCTGTTTAGGTTTGGAACTGAGTATTTGGCCTATTGCAAATGTTTCCAAAGGTGATCGTAGGAGACATATAGCATCTGGTACTCCCTGCGCACTTTGTTCAGTACCCTGTTCCATCTTGCTTCTTGGTAAAACCCCATGAAAGCTTCATCCAGTCTCTGCAGTTCATTCCTTAAAGCCGAGGCACTGTATGTCAGTTTCAGTGTCCATAAGTGGTTTGCCATGATGACATATTCCGTTTCATTGGAAAGGGTGCTACCCTGTAGATATTGTACCTACAAGGCATTTACTCCTCCATTGCTCTAGGGGTACTCCTCCATCACTCTAGGGTTGCATTAGTGCCAGTGCTCTTCCAGGCTATCTCCATTGGTGGTGTTACCTGAAGCAAGTAAACATCAGTTACTCTCTCTCTCCCACTACATCAGCTTAACTTTAGGTCTAAAATGCAGTCCAGCTCGGCTCTATTTCCTGTTTTGCTTTCGTTTTCCTAACTCCTTCACCTATTTTGGGGACTGATGCAGATAACAGTGGTAAATAGTCCAATAGTCCAGCACATCCCGAAAGGAATGAAGATGTCAAATGTTGATGACTTATTATACAAGTAGGAAGCTTTAACGTCACGTTCACCAGGGAGCTCTTCTCAGTTGCTTGATGTGGACCTGAATGAAGAATTACATCGTCTTTCCCTGTGGGGTGTAAGGGTTTGTTAATATCACCCACTGTCCTACCCAGTGTCCAGGCAACATAGAATTACATCACCCCATCTGATCCTGACATTACAGTGCCTTTTTATTCACTTTTTGTACTTGATTCCATATATGAGGCTCAGCATTTTCTTCTTTGTACTAGAATAATTTCTTTATGCTTAATTTAACCTACATGAGACTCTGCTCTGTCTGCTACTTTACTCATACACTGCCAAGTAATGTGATTGCTTGCATCACATGACAATATGAATACCTTTTCATATTAGGGTCACTCAAAAAGAAATGAACTGGACACTGTAAAATGAAAACCACTGGAGGGATTATAACGCATTGCCATGGAAGAAGGTATGGTTCCTATAAGTGCACTGAGACCCTAAACTTACCACTAGAGGGACGCGGGCGCACAGCCAAGTGACATCTGATGACAGAGCGAGCATGTGCATGCGTTGCCTCTCCCTTGCACTCAGTAATGTTAGAAACAGAAAAATGGAGGCTTCATAAGAGGAGCAGAGGGGTGTAGTCCAATTCCTTACAGCACAAGAAGTATGGGGAACAGAAATTCATTAACACTAGAAGGACTATACTGGTCAATCTGACCAGTAAGCCCTGTTTAACATTTAATAAATAGTGCACATTTTATTTTAGGGGGGCTTACACTTCATGACTTGTAATGTACTTGACTGGTTTATAATTTCCCTAAAAGACAAACATCTATTACAAAAACTGAATGAAGTACAGACATTTTTACATTAAATGACCACAGCCAGACATTTTGATTGGAATGATATTTTTTATATTTAATGTTTCTAAAGGCACAATAATGAATTTTTACATCTGCTTGTCTAACTTTACATCACTGTTGTTATCTCATTCTCACTTTTTCTTTCCACTTTCCTGTATTTCGTGAAACAGTTGCTGTCCTCTGTCAATGCATTGTTAATGCATTGTTGTGCTCAGCAGTTTAGCACTCCGTATCATTATAGTGCATTGGTGTTTTTGTTCAGATGAGCTTCAGAAGTTTAGCACTCCGTATCATTATAGTGCATTGGTGTTTTTGTTCAGATGAGCTTCTACAACCCCACAAAATTTAGAGTTGATATTCTGGACCAGATGTAATGGCTGTACACTGTCAAATTTGGCTGCTGCAGATGGCCTATGCATGTTATTTTTCAACGTGCTAGGTCTTGCTAGAATGAATGAGTGGATTCATTTACAGAGAGACAATTTGAGAAAAAGTTACCTGGCGAATGTTTCTATTGAAATTAGCAGAAGAACTCTCTTCTGTGTATGTACAATCAAGGAACGAGACTGTTCATACATTCATTGGGACCACTGAACTATGTAAGGTGAAGGTACCGAAAAAATGCTAGGTAGGAGTTCAAACAAAACTAAAAATGTATGTGCAGTGCAAGAAATTTGCGTGTGGTCCGTGTGCTGGAAATGTTCAGTGTATGTGTGCAAAGCGTTTTAGTAAAGATTGTGGCTTTAATTGAAAACATTACAGAGAAAAAAAAACAATGTTATTTTCTCGTAATTGCAACAGCAGTTTATGCCCATTTTCTTTCTATTTCCTTACAAATATATGTTTATGGCCTGTTGGAGGCTTTGATTGAGAACAGGTCATAGAGATAACAAATATTTTTAATAATTATATATTTATTTGTAATTGTAAGTTTAATTTCAATCAAAATGGTGTTTGTGATATGTTTTTTACTTTGATATACTTTCCACCAAAAAATTTAAGCATAGCACATTGGTAGGGTAAGCGTAAAGCACTAGCGGCATTTAAAGACACTGTATTTATTTAATTTAACAAATAAAACTGAAAAAAGAGATAAAAACATCACTGCTCAATATGACCAGTAGCAGTCCTTCCAGGTAGTTTGCTAAAGAGAGTCCTCCTAGTGTTAAAGAGTGACACAAAATGTGGAGAGAGCACTGAATGTCCATTGCAGTTGAATCACTTATTTCAAAAAGGGGACAACTCATGATTGATAAATTATTCCAGAGAAAGAAAAATACACTCCACAACCTTATTTAAAATGTTATCAGCGAATTTCTTTCTGTTGCGTGAAGCAGTTCATTTTCTGGAATGTGTAAGACTGGTATTACGTAGTTTGAAAAATATTTGTAGCTTATATGGTGATTTTTATCATGTAGAGTTATACCCGTTTAGCAATAAAGGAGGAAGGAAACATATTGTAAGGCACTTATTTAAATTACACGAAAATAACAAACTTATACTTGATGAATGATAGTATTTTGAGTGTAATAAATACAATGTAAAATGTGTGTCTATCTGGGGTGTAGTATTAGACATAAAATTACCATAATACATTTACAAAATAACCAATTGACTTATTACTTTTTAATTGCTTTTAAAGCTAAATCACTGAGTGTGTATAATATCATCTTGATAACTCTTAAGTATTCACTAAAATACCCTAAGCTTTTTTTTTAAAAAAAACAAATACTGATTCCAGCCACTTTCCAGTCACTTTCATTTATTTCTTTTGTAGGCTACATCTGTAGCTGATAATAAAAGCTTCATGCTACCTATCTGTAATATACTTCAATAGTTTCCCAGTATCATCATTCTTCTCTTTGTTGCGGGAAATTTACCATCATATGCTTCTGTTTCAGGAAGCCCAATCCTCATTGGGAAAATATGTCCTGGCTTTCAGTAAAGTAAAAATATGGACTTGAATGATTTGATACATGACTTGTGTCTTCTTAGCTGAACTGTGCTCGGAGTACAGAAAGTAGAGCGAAACAAATGATGCTTTGTCCCATTTTCTAGTGCCTCTTCCCATTCATTTAGCTGAAATGATGATGATTTTTTTTATTTTTTTTTTAAATTTTAAATAAAGGGATCCATCATGCCTTAAAATTCGATATTTCATTTGTTTTTGCTGCTTAAACTTTAAAGCAACCAAGGTGGCTGAATTTAGTGATACGTAACATTTGTAATCATCTGCAATAAATACTCAGTCGCACATTTGTAAGTTCCTTTTCACGACACCTAAATCACAGTTGGATGGTAGGAAAGAGTGCCCTTCAGTGGGGAAATAGTTGTAGACTTTGTCAAATCTGCCATTGTTTGTTAAGAACAGTAACATTTTTATGACTGTATGATCGCAGTTTTGGTCTCTGTGTGCATCACTGAACAAGTGGAGTTCTCTCATGGGAACAAAGTATTCAGTCTAATGGCATAGAAGGACACACATTTCATTAGGACCTTTCTTACCTTGTCCCTCATGACAACAGTAAAATATACCTCCATCTGTTTTCATCTTGTGTATCTCTAAATTATAATCCCATAGCTTGCTCGGAAATAATCAGGCTTAGCTCTTTATTTTCTTCTCTCTCTCTCTCTAGCTCACTTTTTCCCTCCATGATTATTTTGAAATTTCAAACTCTGAGCTTCCCATCTCAATTATAAATGGAATAGTTAAAGTTTTCAACAAAGTTTGGTTCAGCATTATTCCAGATCTATCACAAGTTTATTTGTAAAACATGACAACTCCTGGAGTTCTTCCCTATGAGAAACAATTGCAGATTTAAATCCACTCTCTACAAGCAGCCAGTCAGTGACAGTCTCCCATTTTAATTTCAATAAATGTGTCTATGTCTCAATAAACTGAAACAAACAAAATCTGTTTTTCAGTTTTTGCGAATGCATCCCCTTTAGTGAGAAGTGATTCAACTACGACACTCAGTCTGATCTCTGCAGGCAGTGGTTGCCACTGTTACTGGTCTTCAGCAACAAGGGCCTCCGCCTGCTGGACAGTAGTATCCATAATCTGGTGTGGCATCCTAGTTCGTGCTTCATCAGCTAGTGACATGCATACTTCCCTGAAAGTCTTGTGCCGCACCTTGACATTTGCAATAGACATGAAGTTCTCTCCACACACTTGTGCCATTCCTTAATGAATTTCCATTGCCCGCATTCCTTTGGTGGTAAGGAAATGCACTTATACCCCTTTGATCTTTTTTCAAAGCCTCCATTGCTCTGTTTTCAGTGTTGCTGAGTGCAATGGACTGGCTAAAAGTGCATGAGCTTGCTTTATTGTCACATGGATGTGTGCCCATGCCCCCCTAGTGGCAAGTTTTGGGCCTTGCTGCTCTAATATGGACCACAGCTTCTTCTATAGGCAATGGGAATTATGATTCCTTCAGTGGTTTTCATTGTACAACCTCTGGCTCATTTCTTTCTGAATGGCCCTGATAGTTTGCAAAAAATCAGCACTAGATCAGTTGTCAACAATTCTTTTAATTTATCAACCATGTCTCCACACTCTGATGTTGAATAGAACTTCACTCCTTTTTCCGTTAAGTGACTGAGAGATTGTACTATTTCTGTAAGTTTTGGAACAAACTTTTTATAATAATATGTTAAACTCATGAAAGACAGTAACTCCTTATCCATGTAAGGTGTTGGAAAATCCTGTGCAGTATTTAGTAATCTACGGTACATCCGGATTCAACCACGACTAGCCACCTGTCCTAAACATTGTACACTTCATGTGATATGAAGTGACACTTCCCAATACTCTGAGTGTTGAGCGTGCGGCATGTGTCATTTTAAACACCTTCGTTAGCAGCCACACTTGTTCCTCCACATCCTTTTCATAGATAGTTATATCACCTTCATCTAACAAATGGTGAAATGTATCTGGTACATTCTTTAGCCAACTATCATACGACAAGATTGGTGGTGTGCTGAAGGAACCATATACACCATTTTCAGCTGGTCCTCTGAGGCTACTTCTGACTACTGATATGCAATACCCAAATCTGTGGTGAAAAAGTATGTGCACTACCCAAATAATCCAAATATCCTATATATTTGTGATTGAATAAGCATCTAATTGTACAACTCTTAAGATATCTGTAATCACAGCAAAGCTGATGTGCTTTCGTGCTATCCGTACTCTTTTTTGGGATGATCACCCTGATGTTCCCCAAAAACTATTACTATTCTCGATAATAATTTGATTAATAAACTCCTCCATCACCAGTTGTGGGTGATTACATATGTGGTATGACTTAACAATAGCCAGGTGGTCCATTTCCGATTGGGATTCTGCGCTGCATCATTGGAGTCACTGGCAAAGACCCACGTGAGTCAAACAGGCCCTCAAGCCCCATAATAACTTCTTCCAGTACTAATTTTTTCTATTCCTTCCAAGTGTTTTATGTTTTCACATGTTGTTGTTGTTGTTGTTGTTGTTGTTGTAGTAATCTAGGGTACATCTGGATTCAACCACGACTAGCCACCTGTCGTAAACATTGTACACTTCATGTGATATGAAGTGACACTTCCCAATACTCCTGAGACTGGTTTGATGCAGCTCTCCATGCTAATCTATCCTGTGCAAGCTCCTTCATCTCCCAGTACCTACTGAAACCTACATCCTTCTGAATCTGCTTAGTGTATTCATCTCTTGGTCTCCCTCTATGATTTTTACCCTCCACACTGCCCTCCAATGATAAATTTGTGATCCCTTGATGCCTCAGGACATGTCCTACCAACCGATCCCTTCTTCTAGTCAAGTTGTGCCACAAACTTCTCTTCTCCCCAATCCTATTCAATACCTCCTCATTAGTTACATGATCTACCCACCTAACCTTCAACATTCTTCTGTAGCACCACATTTTGAAAGCTTCTATTTTCTTCTTGTCCAAACTATTTATTGTCCATGTTTCACTTCCATACATGGCTACATTCCATACAAATACTTTCAGAAACGACTTCCTGACACTTAAATCTATACTCGATGTTAACATATTTCTCTTCATCAGAAATGCTTTCCTTGCCATTGTCAGTCTACATTTTATATTCTCTCTACTTCGACCATCATCAGTTATTTTGCTCCCAAAATAGCAAAACTCCTTTACTACTTTAAGTGTCTCATTTCGTAATCTAATTCCCTCAGAATCACCCGACTTAATTCAACTACATTCCATTATCTTCGTTTTGCTTATGTTGATGTTCATCTTATATCCTCCTTTCAAGGCACTGTCCATTCCATTCAACTGCTCTTCCAAGTCCTTTGCTGTCTCTGACAGAATTACAATGTCATCGGCGAACCTCAAAAGTTTTTATTTCTTCTCTCTGGATTTTAATACCTACTCCAAACTTTTCTTTTGTTTCCTTTACTGCTTGCTCAATGTACAGATTGAATAACATCGGGGAGAGGCTACAACCCTGTCTCACTCCCTTCCCAACCACTGCTTCCCTTTCATGCCGCTCGACTCTTATAACTGCCATCTGGTTTCTGTACAAATTGTAAATAGCCTTTCGCTCCCTGTATTTTACCCTTGCCACCTTTAGAATTTGAAAGAGAGTATTCCAGTCAACATTGTCAAAAGCTTTCTCCAAGTCTACAAATGCTAGAAATGTAGGTTTGCCTTTCCTTAACCTTTCTTCTAAGGTAAGTCGTAGGGTCAGTATTGCCTCATGTGTTCCAACATTTCTGCGGAGTACAAACTGATCTTTGCCGAGGTCAGCTTCTACCAGTTTTTCCATTCGTCTGTAAAGAATTCGTGTTAGTATTTTGCAGCTGTGATTTATTAAACTGATAGTTCGGTAATTTTCACATGTGTCAACACCTGCTTTCTTTGGGATTAGAATTATTATATTCTTCTTGAAGTCTGAGGGTATTTCGCCTGTCTCATACATCTTGCTCACCAGATGGTAGAGTTTTGTCAGGACTGGCTCTTCCAAGGCCGTCAGTAGTTCCAATGGAATGTTGTCTACTCCCGGGGCCTTGTTTCGACTCAGGTCTTTCAGTGCTCTGTAAAACTCTTCACACAGTATCGTATCTCCCATTTCATCTTCATCTACATCCTCTTCCATTTCTATAATATTGTCCTCAAGTACATCGCCCTTGTATAAACCCTCTATATACTCCTTCCACCTTTCTGCTTTCCCTTCTTTGCTTAGAACTAGGTTTCCATCTGAGCTCTTGATATTCATACAAGTCATTCTCTTATCTCCAAAGGTCTCTTTAATTTTCCTGTAGGCAGTATCTATCTTACCCCTAGTGAGATAGGCCTCTACATCCTTACATTTGTCCTCTAGCCATCCCTGCTTAGCCATTTTGCACTTCCCGTCGATCTCATTTTTGAGATGTTTGTATTCCTTTTTGCCTGCTTCATTTACTGCGTTTTTATATTTTCTCCTTTCATCAATTAAATTCAATATTTCTTCTGTTACCCAAGGATTTCTACTAGCCCTCTTCTTTTTACCTACTTGATCCACGAGGTATAACTGTATTAATTAAACCTAAGTGGAAGCTGCAGTCACTCCATTTGCTATACACTGATCACATCAGCTGTATTTTGGGAAAAGCTGCCTTTTTATCACTACATATGCTAAAAGTCACTGCATTAGTGTTACGCCACCATGCTATACTGCTGTTGGCTGCAGGTGAAAAATAAACATCTGAGATGTATTCCAGAAGTTTTCACTGTATTTCACAGGGTGTATATGACCCAGGACAACCAGGAGATTCGGGAAAAAACTGGAAATTTTTTCATCCACCAAATACTGGGAAAAACATGGGAATTTTTCATTGTTTCAGTTTTCAGTTAAGTTTTTTTTATTTTTGACTGGTAAGAACTGATACTCTAACAAAGGATATTACTGTACCTCACTACTGCAGAATAATACTACAGAAATAAATCATGAATGTGAGAAAAACAAAAATAAAACAAATAACAAAGGAAATGCACCATACATAGCAACAAAACACAGTGCCCATACAAGCATCTACCAACAATGTGTCAAAGGCATTAGGAAGACTGTGCATTGCTTCATAACAACAAATTGCCTCCAATGAGCATGTTGTCACAACTGCTTTCATTAGATTCATTTTAGAAGTTACAAGCAGGCGCATGCACAGCAGAGTCGCGTACGTGTAGTACCTTCTCCCGCTTCTGGCCACAGAAATGTGGCTGTTGGCTGGGTAAGCAGTCGTAGCAAGCAGCTAGATGATAACGGGAAAAATTTTACTGGCGCGCCCAAGCTCCCAGATGAAGGGGAGGGGGGCAAATTGAGATATCTGACCTGGGTGGCAATTTCAGGTGGGGGGGGGGGGGGGCACCAAATTCATATTCTTGAGGTAAAAAAAAAAAAAAAAAAAAAAAAAAAACCTTGTTTCACAAAACACTTAGCCTCCAGCGCACATTGGTCTATTGATATTTCATATGATTTTGAAACACATCACTGCTGGTTTCTGAACCCATTCTAAGTTGTTTTCTGAATGAGCCACAAGTTGATTTTTGAATGCATGCATATTGTATTTGATGTCTCTGTCAGGGGAATCTTCATCACATCTAGAAATAAACTTTCCTGGAGACAAAAGGGGACGGGGCCATACAAGCTAAGCGGAGTAATGCCGAACGGATGAATACCAATCGCTGTGGTTGATTGGGTTTGCAGATGATCAGCATTGTTATAATTAGTAGCAAAATCGGTAGATTTAGACTACCAGAGTGGAAATAAATGACTAACAGAAATAACAGGTAAGAAAGGTTACATAGGTGTATTCAAGAAAATGAAATTTTGACAGAAAATTTTTGGCCAGCTTGCTACAGTAGTAAGGGCCAGTTGTACAGTTCCCGGCTAGCACCTGCTTAAGTTCTATTCTGGAAGCAGTGTGTAAAATGTGTTATATGAACATGTAACAATGCGTAACCGGAGAATAATCGCAGGATAATGAAACCAGTGATTCTGTAAGTTAATGAAGTTAATCGTCCAATAAGTTTTGACAGAACGAGGTAGGAGAAGAAATGGGGACATCACACAAATTATGGAAGAATATGACGATTCAAAATTTCGATCTTATGCTTGAGAAACTGGAGCGTATGAATGAAATGTGAAACTATTTCCTAACATAAAGCTTTTTGATTGTAGTAGGCCTAATAGGCGTTTGATATTGGTACTTTGTGAATTATAGTCTGTCGTGTTATAAAAATGACCAGTTGTGCCAAAACAGTCTCGTTTATTTGGTATGTGTTACAACTGCTGGAATATTAGAAAGGCCTATTTTGTTTTATCTAGCAGACAGTGACAAAATAGATGTAACAATATTGAGAAACCACACCAGTCTTGGGTACTATTTGTATTAACAGCTTTTTCAGTATTAGACAGCGACATTTCGATTTTTCATGTATCAACACGTTTGATGAACTTCGATGAGGTTATAGATTCTTTCACAGAAAGGAAAGCATGCCATGTAAAGCTGTAGCAAGATTAGAGAGAAAATATGTGAGGAGCTAAGTATTGAAGAAATTGCAAGTTTTATATACACTTTTCAATTCCACAGAGTGAAAAACAGTGACATGTGATAGAAGAGTGCTATGTGAAGAGGCATGGCACTGCACTTTGGCGCACTTAAGACCAAATAACATGTCTTACCTATCCTTGAACACATATGTTTTATGTATCAGACTCTGCAGAAAGATGGGTGCTAAAAAGTGATTTTGCTATTTTCTCTTCGTTTACTGCTCTCATGTCAAATGAAACATAAATAGGTAAAGAAATCCATTACTGTACAGCTACACTATTGATGAAATGATTGTATGGCATTGTTGGCCGGGAGGCCCCATGCGGGGAAGTTCGGCCGCCGTATTGCAAGTCCTTTTTAGTTGACGCCACTTCGGCGACTTGCGAGTCAATGATGTTGACAAACAGATGGAGACAGTATTTGCCAAAAAATGTCTAGGCGTAACTATCCAAAGCAACCTTAAGTGGAATGACCAAATGAAACATTAGTGGGAAAAGCAGACACAAGACTCAGATTCATCGGAAGAATCTTAAGGAAATGTAACTCATCCACGAAAGAAGTGGCTTATAAGGCGCTTGTTCACCTGATTCTCGAGTATTGTCGACCTGTCTGGGATCCCTATCAAGTAGGACTGATAGAGAAGATCCAACGAAGGGTGCCGCATTTCGACACAGGATCGTTTAGCTGGTGAGAAAGTATTATGGAGATGCTAAACAAACTCTTACCGACAATCATTCTTCCCACGCACTATTCGCGAGTGGAACAGGGTTGGAGGGATCAGATAATGGTACCGAAAGTACCCTCTGCCACACATCATTAGGTGGCTTGCAGAGTATGATGTAGATGTAGATTAAAACAAAATGGATTTCTGCAGCCAGGAGCTATCAAGTGAATTAAAATATGTTAACTTAATTATGGGAGGGTAAAATATGTTATTAGTTTCAGATTTTATTTTATTTCCACCTTTCTGACAGTCAGGTATTAATCGCCTTGCAGAACAATGAAGTTATTTTTGTAAGTTTGCTAAAGAAATTTCGCTTTTATTTATCAATTCCACTGAGGCATTCAATGTATTTGAAATGAAGTTTTTAATTCCACACTATTGGCTAGTTTCAACTGTTCACTGAATTTCAAGTGCATGATTTCATGTTCTAGCACACATGCCATTATGACGTAATAAAGAACCAAATATGAGGTAATACAGTGCTGGTACTCCAAGAAAATTTACAGCCCGAAAATCACACTGAAAAGCTTAATATCAGGTCGAGGTCTGCTTCATTGTGAATCTGGACATACGAATGTGCACTTTAAGTATGCACATTAAATGTGCACATTTTAGTATGGTTCACAAAATTCTGATGCTCTTGGAGTATCCTCTGATGTCTAGTTTCTTTTATGACATAATGTAAGATCTTTTAATGTTTTACACGTACAAACATATGGCCTTCCTATGTCATTGTATCTGCACAAGTGCAGTGGCACCTGTTATCTGGCACTCTCTACCAACTGCTGAAATGAACCTATTTCTAACAGGTCACGGGAAAATATTGCGAATGATGGTTTGAAAAGCGTTACTTTCGAAGTAAATTTTCATTCACGCAAGCTGAACTATGTGCGAGAATGTACGATGAACATTTGACTTTCATTCAAAAATCAACTCTTTGATGACAAGCCATTTAGAAGAATTTTGAGCCCAGAAGATCAGACATTTATGTTGTTATTAAAAATTTTAGTGGCACATTTGGGTGATATATCTTAAAGTGTAACAGACGCAAAAAAGATCAACGTTATATGTGTATGTTCAGCTTCTCTTGCAGCTTTATTAACCTTAAGAGACCAATATTATATGTGAAAGCTTTGCTTTCCTCGAAGCAACACTGTATAATAATTTAAATGATTAACTTTTCCCTGTTTGTGTGTTCGCACTGCTTGCTGTTGGCTGGCTACATCACATGTCCTATGCTCCAAATATCCACTGTTAGCGGCTGGCGAGTTCACGTGACATGAGCTATAGCTGGCTTACAAAAGCGCATCACAATCTTGATTTCAATGCTTCAGAAAGTAACATGTGGTTTCTGGTGGAATTCGAATTTATACTTTTGTAATATGAGAATATACAGCGTACATGTTGCTGCACATCAAAGATCTTTCCAAAACGTGTTTTTTCCCTTAGTTTCATTTTCTAAAGTGCTGGGAAATTCTATGCCTATGTATAAAACCATAACCATTCAAATGACTGATAAGTTTTACAGTTCCAAGGGAAAATATACTGTCACTTAATATGGAAAAAGTCTGTTTTCAGCCAGGAGAAAGTGTGTATTTTTAACAGGGAAATCCAGAAAAAAATTGGGGAATTCTTTTTCCTTGTCAGCATATACACCTTGTTCCAGTTTTCAGTTTGTTTCACCTTTTGCTATTTTCAGAGTGAATGTAAAATGAAGGAACCCTCAAAACTATGTGTTTTAATGTATAATTTGTGGCAGTAATATGTTGAGAAATGGATCAAGGGAAATAGATCAATTACATTGTACAGCTTTTCAATTACGTACCCTACTGAACTACTAGTGGCAGAACCCACTTTTTACCCAATTATACGACATAAAGTTCTTAAATTTTGGGGATGCGCAATTTGGTTATGTCAGTTGACGCTATGACTGTTGGTAAAATTGATACCTAGTAGGAGAAGAATGAAATTCTCCTGCCAACTTTGATTTACAGCTTCTGTGCCTGTTTAAACTATATAATCCAGTACTTTAGGAATTTCAGATGCTTCATAGCCTAAGGTCTATTAACTTATTACATAGTGAGGTAAACAGAGTGGGTTTGTCTGGTACAGAGATGTGTGTGTGCATCCCCACAGAGTTTTATTTTAGGCTCGATGAGAGAAACAGAGACGTGAAAAAATGAGTTTACTTCCCTAATTGACGTTACAAGCTTATTAGAGGTTGGCTCAGTGAATTTCTGTACCTTGTGTAAAATGTAAATTTAAAAGAAAGCTGGGTGCTACAGTTTCTCTTCATGCCTTCTTTCAATCCTGCCAATGCATATGACATACAATGTGTGGTGCAATGTATATACATGAATAGTGTATGTAGTTGTTGCAACTGTATTATATCAGATTTGAGCACGAAAGTCAAAATGTGCTCTCGCAAAACCGTTGTTCTATTTCTTTGTAACATCTCTGCCATAGGACATGATCTGGACAAAAAGTAAATTTTCAGCACTCACAAATGTTTTCATCCCTACCTGCACTCCCGTCATTTAAGGGCCAGTCCCCCTCTCTCCACATCCAGCAGGCAATCTTATTTTATATGTGTTAGTGTTGCGTGGTGGCTGCATTGGCTGTTGGGTGACATAACAAGTCACAAGCTAATAAGAGCTCATTAGGCAGAAATGGCCGATGTTTCCTTGATTCTGATCGAGCATGTTCTTTGAGACTCATTGAATGAATTTAAAGGACTGCCTATCGACATTGTTGCTGAATACAGTGCATTGGAAATATGTGCAAAAAGACAAGACTGAGCAACCTAGCAGTAGCTGTATCACAATTGTGCAGTGAAGTCAAATGTTGAAGGTTGTGTTGGCAATGTTGATTGTGGTTAATGTCAGCATTTCCTCTCTCATATATCTACTTTTTGCAGTGGCCTGAAATATTCTCTTACCTCCGCCACTACCTGCAGTGTGAACCGTCTGTCTTTTGTGACACTTATAATTTGTTCAGTCACATCAAATGTCAATAGGAAGAAAACAGACGAATTCAAGTGAGACCTCAAGTAAGAACATAGTATTGAGGTAAACCTTATTAGGAAGAAACATAAAATTGGGAAGTTTTTAGCATTGACCTTATGGGTTTTCACAAGGGCTACACTTTTGTGGTATAAAATTTTTAAAAAATGTAAAATCGGATGATGTAAAATCAAAGTTGCGTTGTATATTGCTGGTTTGTTCATTTTCTAGTCAGTGTTTACAACACTGGGAAAAATACAATAGGAAAGAACTTAATAGCAATAATACTGTTATACCTTCTACTACAGGCACTTCTAGTAATTATGCCTGAGTGCGAACTTTGCGCATTCCCTATGTTCTGTACCATAAAGCCCAGCCATTCTACATTCAAAATAGATCACTGATGTAAATTTGGGACACAGAGCACTGTGTTCCACCAAGTTACACTGTCCACGCCTTACTGGGAGCAAACATCCATATGTTTCTTTTGTGTTCCACCTAAAGTCACTTAAGTTCCTGACTGAGTCTGTTATCACCAGTAGCACCTTCCAAGCAGCCCTGCAATACAGGCATTTAGATATTACCAACATAATCACATGGAAAAATGTCAAAAAGAGTTCGTTCTTACTCACCACATTGATGAAGATGATGGTGATGTTTGGTTTGTGGGGCGCTCAGCTGCGTGTTCATCAGCACCTGTACAATGTCAAAAAGAGTTCGTTCTTACTCACCACATTGATGATGATGATGGTGATGTTTGGTTTGTGAGGCGCTCAACTGAAATGATGAGGACAACACAAACACCCTGTCCCCGGGCAGAGAAAATTCCCAACCCGGCTGGAAATCGAACCTGGGACCCCGTGATCAAGAACCAGCAATGCTAGCCACTAGACCATGAGCTGCAGACTTGCCACATTGAGATGATTGATGCTGATTGCTGTCCCATGGCATCACTCACTGTCACTGGCTTTTTTCTGGCATTAAGTGTAATGCTGCTTGGGGTAAAGCACCATTAAGTGACCGGACTGTCATTAACTGCTTGAGGATGGCATGTGCAGGACAGTGAGTTGCATACTATCAGCGCCAGGGCAGTGGCAGAATCAGGAGAGCTCATTTAGCAATAACATTCTTTTATACTGTAAGGTGCTTGTTCAGAAGTTGGTGGCAGTGTCTCAGTAGTGTGCATAGTCTCTCAGACTGCAGTTGTCACCTTAATATAACACTCAGCAGTGTGCTTACCTTTGGCAGTGCGAGTACATGGGTGGCCGTGCGCTGCTTCAGCAAAGTAGCAGCAGCTGATGCTATCTTGATTTGATTAGATTTGCACAAGGATCCAAAACAACAGTGGTCTTAGCCTGCTGTTGCCTGCAGTGAAACTGAATTTATTGTGCAGTTCCTCTCTGTGATTCTAGTAAAGCCTGCCAGTATCCTTAAAGAGTAGGAGACCCTTCGCTAGATCTTTAGTAGACACAAATTCTTCAGGTATTAATGACATGAATATTCTGTGTCTTTTGGCTCCAACATTTCAATTTTAAGTTACATGTGGTGCAGTTTCGCCCCCTTGCTACATTCTTTACACTTAGGCACTTCTTTCTCTATACAAATTAGTGTAAGAGTTTCTTAAGTTCTCATGGCCAGTCATTAGTTTTTTCATGTTTTGAATCTGTCCCATTTTCAAGCTCAGAATTTCAGAACCTCTCTTAAAACATGGCTTCAGCTGATATAGTCTACAGTGCAGCAAGTTAAGTGTTTATCTTTTTCTGTATTTTCCATCTAGTATATTTATTAAATTTCATACATGTTTCTCTGTTTAAGAGGTTTAATCTCACGGTTCTGGACATGTAAATTCATTCAGTCAGTAATGCAGTAGTTGCTCGTTTGTTTTGTTTTGAAAGCAACCATCCATTCGTTTAGTAAGCCAGTCAGTCAGACTCCAGCTCTCGGCTGATTTATGTCTACAGATCTGCAAGTTAAGTGTGTCTTTTTCTATGCTTTCCATGTATTATATTTATTAAATTTCATGCATGTTTGTCTGTTTAAGACGTTTAATCTTGTGTTTTTGTATGTGTAAATTCATTCAGTCTGTAGCACAATAGTTGCTCACTGATGAGCCAGCTATGTAGCTCATTAATGCATCAGTGTCCATTGGTGACATATCATGAGGGTAGCAAGTTACATGTCTAGGATTGTCTGCTTTTATAGTTCACTTCTTCAGTTAGTCTTGCTAGGATGTGTGCATGATGCAGGAAGAGCTGGCCGCAGTTTGCTAACGGCTGACTGTGCTTTTGGCTATGGTCAGTTACCTTCAGGCTGCTGCCTCGGGGTGTAGTGGTGGTGGAGAATTGGGTTCATCACATGGGGCACCTCAGGTGTCACTTATTTTGCCCACGGGCTCTGCTCCTGAGGCACCTCCTAGTGCACCCAAACTGGTGGATCTGCTCTCACAGTAGAGCGAGTGGCAGATGGTAATGTGTCGGCGTCGCTTGAGGCAGAGAGCCAATGTGTAGATTGGCTGCCT
The DNA here is from genome assembly GCF_023898315.1 of Schistocerca nitens. NCBI lineage: Eukaryota > Metazoa > Arthropoda > Insecta > Orthoptera > Acrididae > Schistocerca > Schistocerca nitens. The sequence continues at coordinate 459,443,726 of NC_064620.1, read as the reverse complement.
GACCTCACCTGTTCTCCGTGTGAGTGGACAGGTGGCCGCTCCTTCAGCAGGGTCCGAGCAGGCACACAGGGGAAGGGGTTTACTAGTTATTGGGAGCTCCAATGTTAGGTGCATTATGTAGCCCCTGAGGCAGATAGCATTCAGGGCTGGAAAGAAAGCCAATGTGCTGCCAGTGCCAGTATGTCTGCCAGGGGAGGGGTCTCATCTGAGATGTGGAGGCAGCCTTGCCTGTGGCTATCAAGCATGTAGGATGTAGCTGTCTGCAAGTTGTGCCTCATGTCAGCACCAAGGACACCTGTTGTGGCGATCCTCAGTTCGTACAGGTGGCTGTCGGAGGTGGTGAAGACTGCTGGCCTCGCATGCAGGGTGCAGGTAGAGCTCACATTTTACAACATCATTCCTGGAGTTGATTGGGGTCATTGGTTTGGAACCGAGTGGAGGTTCTGAAACAAAGGCTTTGTCGACTCTGTGACAATCTTGGCTGCAGATTTCTAGACCTTCGTTATAGTGCGGGGATTTGTAGGTCTCCCCTTGATAGGTCGGGGCTGTACTACACAAAGGAAGCAGCTACTCGGGTAGCAGAGTACTTATAGAGCAAACATGAGGGTTTTTTTAGACTGTGCAGTAGTTTGAGATTCACTCACTAGTTGATATCAGCAATGGAACTCAAACGGCATTCAGAATAAAGACACTTCGACTATCACAGTTTTATCAGCAAACTGTCAAAGTATTCATAATAAATTTCCCAAATTTACTGCCCTCCATAAGATTTTTGCACTCAAGATTATTCTTGGGACCAAGAGCTGGCTGAAACCTGAAGTGGAAAGCTCTGAGATATTTAGCAAGTCATGAAACATATCTCGGAAAGACATATTAGAGGCCCTAGGAGGGCAAGTGTTCATTGCAGTTGGCGAAAATATTGTTTCTATTGCAGGGTGTATATGATCTGGGACAACCAGGAGATCCGGGAAAAACCCAGGAATTTTTCCATCCAGGAAAAACCCGGGAATTTTTTAGAATTCTGGGAATTTTTCATTGTTTTAGTTTTCAGTTAAATATTTGTTATTTTGACTGACAAGAACCAATTCTCTAACAAAAGATATTATTGTATCCCGCTACTGCAGAATGATACTGCAGCAACAAAACATGAACGGGGGGGGGGGGGGGGGGAATCGGAAATAAAACTTAAGTTCACCCAAAGGAAACTCACCATATACAACAACAAAACAGTGCTCATACAAGCGTCTGTCAACAGTAAAGTGTGTCAAAGGCTTTAGGAACACTATGCAATGCTTTATAACAACAAACTGCCTCCGATGAGCGTGACGTGACAACTGTTTAAATTAGATTCGTTTGAGCAGTTGCAGGCGGGCTCTTGCGCATGCGCAGTTGAGTAATACCTTTTCCTGCTTCTTGTTACGGAAGTGTGGCTGGGTGCCACTACTTAATATTGCCCGGTTCAGAAATATCGTAGACCGGGGCTGATGCACAGAGCTGTGCGAGTCGTGGTGGGGAGGTGGGTCTTCTCCATGTAACCTGTGTTTACGTTCAGTGATTTTGTTGTTTCCTCTTCGTTTATTGCTCTCACGTTAAATGATAACAAAACGGATTTTTGTGGTCGGGAGCTATCAAATGAATCAAAATACGTTCGCATAAGGTCAGATTGAAGGAAGATATTGAAGCAATTCAGAGGTGGACTGCTAGATTTGTTACCAGTAAGTTCAGGCAACATGTAAAAGTGTTATGGAGATGCTTCTGGAACTCAAATGGGAATCCCTGGAGGGAAGGCGACGTTCTTTTCAAGAAATGCTATTGAGAAAATTTAGGGAATTGGCATTTGAAGTTGACAGCCAAATGATTCTTCTGTCACCAACATAAGGACCATGAAGCTAAGATATGAGAAATAAGGGCTCATACGGAGGCATACAGACTGTCGTTTTTCCCTTACTGTATTTGCGAGTGGAACAGGAAAGGAAATGAAATGACAAGTTGTGGAACAGGGTACCCACTGCCACACACCATATGGTGGCTTGTAGACTATTGTACAGGGTACCCTCCGTCATGTACCGTACAATGGCTTCCAGAGTATTTGTATATATGTATATGTAGATGTATCTGCAATTCATCCAGCTGCCAGAGAGCCACCATGGCTGCTCCCAATACCCTTAATGACGTTGAGAGAACTCTGAATGCAGTTTCAGGTTCTGTTCTCACATTGCTATCAGGGTTTCCTCTCTGACTTTCACCACAATGGTTTGGCCATCAGATACAACCTTCCGGTCAGTTAACCTCCAGTCCAATGTCAAGACCTTCTGGTCTTGCAACCATACTTCTAAACCATAGTCTTTGGAGTAACATCCTTAAGAAGTTTTGGCATCCAGATTTATATTTATGCAGTCTTGAAAAGCTCAGCTGCTGTCTTACCCAACAGCTTTATCTCCTCTGATGGAGATATTGTGTGCACTATCTCCTTAAGCCCATCCACTGTTCCCAATCTATCACAGAAATAGGTTGGAGCACCTTGGTCTAAACAGATCCTCCTGAGTGTGGAGTATAGACTTGTGTCTTCTCTAATATTCATAATGAGTAGTTCCTCCCGTTGTGAGGTGATGATGGCCAGTGGGTATCATGTTGGATGACAGCCATCCTTAAAAATGACTCTCCTGTACTCTAGGTCTGTTTCCCTATTTCATGCTCAGCTTTTTCAGGATCCGATTGTCCTGAGAAATGGGAGTACTACATCTACATACATACTCCACAAGCCACACATGGTGTATGGTGGAGGGTACACTATATCTCTACTAGTTATTTCTGATGTGTCGACAGAAGTGCCGACACAGTGTGATTTGAGGAGACCGAAATGCACGCTATAAGCTCACGAAGGATGGCGTGAGGTCTGAAACAGGATACGTAATGAATGCTATAAAGAAAAGTACGTAGCTCCTGGAATACTTAACTTTTATCCATCCTTGTGGTACATCGCTCTTGACGATACAAGTGAGACTCTTTAGATACAAGCTATGTAAGGCTAATGGAGCCTTGCTAGGTCGTAGCCATTGACTTAGCTGAAGGCTATTCTAACTATCTGCTCTGCAAATGAGCGAGGCTTCGTCAGTGTGCATCGCTAGCTACGTCGTCCGTACAACTGGGGCGAGTGCTAGTAAGTCTCTCGAGACCTGCCGTGTGGTGGCGCTCAGTCTGCGATCACTGACAGTGGCGACACGCGGGTCCGACATGTACTAATGGACTGCGGCCGATTTAAAGCTACCACCTAGCAAGTGTGGTGTCTGGCGGTGACACCACATTCCTCCCCCGCAAATCGGCGAACGGTCGTGTTATAAGGCTTCCGCCCGCCGTGGGGAGGACCCCATGTTGACATATGCGATGAGGTGGGGAGCCTAACAACAGGCGAGGCTGTGCCACCCGCACCCTGCCATTCGGTCCGAGGGGAGCTAGGAAACGCCTGAAAACCTAGTCCAGGGTGCACGTCAACATGCGGTGTATGCGCCCGTAGAGAGACAGTAGGGGCCGAAGGGTCGACCTCCATTGCGTCGGGGCACCCGACGCGCGAAGACGCCATGTGGTCCGGAGCGGGCAAGAGTTCCATGGCGGAGGACAGCTGGTCACGGGAAGCGATCGGCGGCGCGTGACCCAGGGAGGCGCCCGGCGGCAGCAGCGACGCGTCCACTGCGGGCGGCGCCGGCGGGAGAACAGGCGGCGGCGCGTCGCCATGAGGCAAAATGGAAGGCAGCGTCAGTAACACCTGGGGATGAGGCGAGCCAGTAGATGGGTCCCCAAGGTGCTGACCAGACGGCACCGTCGCTGAAAGCAGACGGGGAGCAGCAGAACACAGGCGACGACAGAGGCGCAGCTGAGTGAGATGCCGACGCACCTCACCAGAGGCCCCCAAAACCAAATACATCGCGCGGCCAAGGCAGCGAAGAATGCGCCCTGCGAGCCAACGCCGTGAACCTCGATAGCTGCGATAGAATACAACGTCGCCTGGAGCAAAAGCAGGCGTCTGCTGCTGCACAGGAACCTGATGCGGCGGATGCAGCAAAGACATCAAGGTTCGATGAGGACGACCGTGGAGCAACTCTGCCGGTGAGCGACCGTCTCGGGGCTGAGAGCGATACAAAGACAAGAAGAGCAACAACGCGTCCTCCCGAGAATGCGACTCTTTGAACTTCAAAATCTGTGACTTGAAAGTCCGGACCAATCGTTCAGCGGCACCGTTTGACTGAGGCGCAAACGGCGCGGATGTCAGATGTTGAATACCATTGGCCGTGCAGAATGACTGAAATTCTGCGGACATGAATTGTGGGCCATTGTCGGAAACAATAGTCTGTGGAAGACCTTCAATGCAAAAAATAGCGGATAACGCTTGGATGGTGGCAGAAGATGTTGTGGAAGACATCCTGACAACAAAAGGAAAATTACTGAAAGCATCGACCACAACCAACCATCGAGCATTCCAGAACGGACCATCAAAATCGATGTGCAAGCGTTGCCAAGGGGAAGTGGCTTTCGGCCATGCAAAGAATTCCCGAGGCGGTGCGGATTGTCGTTCAGCACACGCCATGCAAGAAGAGCACATACGCGTAATCGCAGCATCGATTCCGAACCAAGTACAGTGCTGACGAGCAAGTTGTTTCGTTCGCACTATACCCCAATTTCCTTGGTGCTGAAGCCGTAAGACAGAGGACTGTAACGAACGTGGGACCACGACTCTGGACTGATCATTATCAGAACGCAACAACAAAACACCACGTCGTACAAAAAGTCTCTCCTTGTGAGCAAAAAATCGGCAAACCAACGGATCCTCGATCCATGACTTTGACAAGGGCCATTGCGTAGCAACAAAACGCAAAACGGTAGCAAGGACAGGGTCAGCAGCTGTGGCTGTAGCTACACGACGAAAATCAATCGGAAACGATTCGACCGCGTCATCGGTTTCCGCATCAATGAACATGCAAGCAAGTTCGGAAGAATTGCATGCTTTATCCTCAGCAACAGGCAAACGGGACAACGCATCGGTGTTTCTGTGCTTAGCAGTGGACCGATACAAGATATCGTAGCGGTACTGCGAGAGGAAAATAGACCAGCGAATGAATTTCTGTGCTGTACGTGGAGGTACAGGCTTGTTCGGATGAAAAAGCGACGTCAAAGGTTTGTGGTCTGTGATGATGGTAAAGTGACGACCATACAAGAAATCGTGGAACTTGGTAACACCAAATACGAGAGCCAAAGTTTCTTTCTCGATCTGTGAATAATTTCTTTGCACAGACGAGAGCAATTTGGATGCAAAGGCAATAGGGCGATCCTGCGAGCCATCTTTGTGTGCAAGCACAGCACCGATCCCGAAATCCGATGCATCTACCATCAACAAAAGGGGTTTCTGGGGGTCGAATGGCGTAAGGCAAGTATTTGAAAGCAACGCCGATTTCAACTGGCGAAAGGCGCGTTCGCATTCCGTCGTCCAGACAAACGGAACACCTTTACGGCGTAAGCGATGAAGCGGAGCTGAAATGGAACAGGCATGGGGGAGAAAGGTATGATAATAGTTAATTTTTCCCAACACACTCTGTAGCTGCTTCAAATTCTGCGGTGAAGGCAAGTCTTGTATGGCACAGAGATGCTGTGGACTCGGATGTATGCCTTGGGCATTGATTACATGTCCCAGATATGGTAAGTCACGAGCAAAAAACACACATTTGTCCTTTCGCAAGCGAAGACCATTTTGTCGCAAGACCTGAAATAATGTGCGTAGGTTGGCTAAATGTTCGTCTTCTGTCTTTCCGGAGATCACAATATCGTCCAGATAGTTTGCTGCAGTAGGGACCGACGCACAAACAGTTTGTAGATACTGCTGAAACAATGCAGGGGCGGATGCGCACCCGAATGGCAGTCTTTTGAATCGGTACAAACCAAGATGCGTGTTAACCACCAAGAAGCGCTGAGATTCCTCGTCCACTGGTATTTGCAAGTACGCATCTGCTAGGTCCAACTTCGAAAAGTATTTACCCGGGCACAGTTTATCAAAAAGATCTTTGGGGCAGGGTAAAGGATAAGTGGCAATCACTAGTTGTGGATTCACAGTGGCCTTGAAGTCCACACAAAGTCTCAGTTTGCCGGAAGGTTTTGGCAAAATTACTAATGGTGAGGCCCAGAGAGAAGCCTGCACACGTTCAATTACACCTTGTGATTCTAAATCGTGTAATGTTCTGGCGACCTCATCACGCAATGCGTGGGGAACATTGCGCGCTCTGAAAAATTTCGGTTGCGCGTTTACTTTCAGTTCCAAATGTGCTGCATAGTTCGTAGCGCAACCAAGGCCCGGTGCAAAAATGTCTGCAAATTCTTCACATAGACGAGAAACACTGGCGGAAGGCACAGTCTGATTCACTGATAGGACCTGATTGACTATTGACAAGTTAAACAACTGAAATAATCTAAACCAAACAAGTTCACTGCAGAAGAACGAAGTACGTAAAATGACACAAGTTTTGTTTGTCCCTTGTATGTTGCAAGAAGAGTGCACTGTCCGAACACAGGGATCTGCTGTCCTGAATAACTATGTAACTGAACCTTAGCGGCACGCAACGGAGGTTTGCCCAGTTGTTTGTACGTGTCGTGATTGATTAAGGAAACTGCAGCTCCGGTATCGTGCTGGAATGGGATCACTTTGCCTTCAAGGTCCAAGTCTACAAAAAGTTTATTGTCCTGCTGACGACAAGAGCGACTGTCGCATGCAATTTGAACTGATACAGGTACAGAAGCACTTGCGACCTGACGAGATTTCCGGCGACGTCGACGCACACTTTTTGTGGGACAAACATACTCACCGTTAGAGAAAGTGGCACTGGACGGTGTGGAATTAACTACATGAATGTCCATGGGCGAAGGTCCACGAGCCTGATTAGTCGTGGTTCGATTCCGGCACGAAGCAAAGGGCCTGGAATGGTTGTGATTGTCTGATCTGAGATTTTTCTGGCAAACACTTTGAACATGTCCTTTCTTATTACAGTAAAAGCAAACAGCTTGGCGTGACGGGCAATTGTCACGCGAATGTCTAGTTGTACACAGCGGGCATGATTTCACTGCCGTTGCTCGCTTACGCAGCACACGTGTTTGAGAGCGAGGCCGCAGCTGCGCAGACGGGTGCGAGGGCTGTTTAGCGTTCCGTGCAGTGCGCCCGGCGGGCCGGTTAATGTGACACACAGCTGGCGAAGTTGCAAATGATGCTTCAGCAAAGTCAAGTGTGTCTTGCCTATCCAATATGTCTATCACTTGTTGAAGGGAGGGATTTACTAGTTTCAAAATCTGTTCCCGTATACGAACATCAGAAACGTTCTGTGCAATTGCATCACGTACCATTGGATCTGAATAAGGGAGGCCACATTCACACTCAAAAGCACAATCCCTAGTAAGGCCTTGCAATGTTGCAACCCACTCCCTATTAGTCTGACCGGCCGTACGTTTTGTACGAAAGAATGTATACCTTTTTGCAACGACATTGACTGTTTCTTTGAAATAGGCATCTAATGCCGACAAAATTTCTTCGTAGGACAGAGTTGCTACGTCGCGTCGAGGAAACAATTTCACTATCACGCGGTACGTCTGCACGCCGACACAAGATAATAAGTGAGGCTGCCGCTCGTTACCTTGAATTCTGTAGGCGGTGAGATGGAATCCAAATTGGCGGGACCACTCCGTCCAGGTTTCCATCGCCGGGTCAAATGGCCGGAACGGGGGTGCAACAGCATGTTGTGGCTGCGATAGCGGTGAAGCGGCGGCTGCCGCATCGTTTTGCATTGCACGTTGACCCTGGACGAGCTGTCCAAGGGCATCCAATAAGGCCTGCGTCTGCTGATTCTGCAAGCAATAAAATTCGGACAGTACATCTGGAGAATGTGGCGAAGCCATGACACAAGTAAATTAATACAAACTCTATTGTCTCGTCGCCATATGATGTGTCGACAGAAGTGCCGACACAGTGTGATTTGAGGAGACCGAAATGCACGCTATAAGCTCACGAAGGATGGCGTGAGGTCTGAAACAGGATACGTAATGAATGCTATAAAGAAAAGTACGTAGCTCCTGGAATACTTAACTTTAAACCATCCTTGTGGTACATCGCTCTTGACGATACAAGTGAGACTCTTTAGATACAAGCTATGTAAGGCTAATGGAGCCTTGCTAGGTCGTAGCCATTGACTTAGCTGAAGGCTATTCTAACTATCTGCTCTGCAAATGAGCGAGGCTTCGTCAGTGTGCATCGCTAGCTACGTCGTCCGTACAACTGGGGCGAGTGCTAGTAAGTCTCTCGAGACCTGCCGTGTGGTGGCGCTCGGTCTGCGATCACTGACAGTGGCGACACGCAGGTCCGACATGTACTAATGGACCGCGGCTGATTTAAAGCTACCACCTAGCAAGTGTGGTGTCTGGCGGTGACACCACAATTTCCTTTCCTGTTCCACTTGCAAATAGAGTGAGGGAAAAATGACTGTATGCTTTCGTAGGAGCTCTAATTAGTTATAACTCATCTTCAGGGTCCTTATGAAAAATATATGTTGGCAGCAGTAGAATTGTCCTGCCGTCATCTTCAAATGCCAGTTCTCTAAATTATCTCAATAGTGTTCCTAAAGGGTTTCCCATTTGAGTTCCCAGAGCAGCCACATATTGTTTGCATGTTGTTAGAACTTACTGGTAACAAATGTAGCACCTCCCTTCTGAGGTTCCATGTCTTTAATCTGACCTGGGGCAGATCCCAAACACTCAAGCAGTACTCAAGAACAGGTCACACTAGCGTCCTAAAATTCTTCCAATATACTGAAGTCAACTATTCGCCTTCCATACCACAATCCTCACATGCTCACTCCACTTCAGATCGCTTTGTAATGTTACAGCCGAATATTTAAATCATATGACTGTGTCAAGCAGGATACTACAAATGCTGTATCTGAACACTATGGATTTGTCTTTCCTACTCCTCCACATTAACCTTACATTTTTCTAAATTTAGAACTAGCTGCCATTGATCACACCAACTAGAAATTTTTTCTATGTCATCTTTTAACATTCTACAATCACTCAACTTCGACACCTTCCTGCACACCACAGCATCATCAGCAAAAAACCACAGACTGTAGGCCACCCTGTCTGCAGTTCATTATGTATATAGGAAATAATAGCAGCTCTATCACACTGCTCACTGGACCACTCCTGATGATACCCTCATTTCTGAAAAGCACTCACTGTTGAGGCCAACATACTGGGATCCATTGCTAAAGAAGTCTTCGAACCACTCACATATCTGGGAACCTATTCCATAGGCTCTTACCTTCGTTAACAGTCTGTGTAGAGGTTTTCTGAAATCCTTGTCGATTCATGGACATAAGCTTTTCCGTCTCTAAGAAATGTACTATATTAAAATTCAGAATATGTTCTAGATTTCTGCAACAAACCAGTGTTAAGAATAGTGGTCTCTGATTATGCTAAAGTGCACGTCATTTATGACGGTGGCTGAGTTTAGGTTCATTCTGCGTATCTGACGTCACAAAACACAGTCTGCCAATGAACAGAGAACGACGTTGCCAGAGCTCGATTGCAGTGCAGAGCACGGACGAGTGCCTTCAGTTTTAGAAACCTTCAGTCATAAATAAACTAATTGAACAAAAGCAGTGTCTTGATAGCAGACTTTCTTTTATAGAAAGTTTGGAAAAAGCATTCTTTATACCAATTGCTTCATATTCTATTAATTAATTAAAGTCCACAGCTCGTGGTCTCGCGGTAGCGTTCTCGCTTCCCGAGCATGGGGTCCCGGGTTTGATTCCCGGCGGGGTCAGGGATTTTCTCTGCCTCGTGATGACTGGGTGTTGTGTGTTGTCCTTAGGTTAGTTAGGTTTAAGTAGTTCTAAGTTCTAGGGGACTGATGACCATAGCTGTTAAGTCCCATAGTGCTCAGAGCAGTTGGAATTAATTAAACCAAACAAGCAATAAGCCTCCTAATTCAGGCGATAGCAAGGAAAGGTGTTTGTATCATTCTCACAAAACACTTTTTCGCAATAAAGAACAGCGGTAATTGTTTATTTCCTATTGTACTTCGATGAAACGTGAATAATTCATAGTCATACCAACAGTGTTTGTCGGTATTTTGCGTGATATTTTAAAGTCCTCCGGGAGATATATTGAATGACGAGTGGCGTTGGTGTAATGGTTAAAGTGTATGGCTGCTAAGCAAAAGGTTCTGAGTTCAAGCCTTGTTCAGTGCTTAATATTTTCTTTATTTAAAAACAATATTGAAGTGTCTTACTTCATGAATTTTATTCGTTTGAATGTAATTTTGTGAAATTTCTAGTGACAACTAAAATCTGCTGTACGGAAAGTATATGCTATGGACTTTTACCTCTGCAAACTCTTCAAAATTTCATGCAATGGTTTAATACATCTAATGCTGCACAATAACTGCGTTGAACTTTGAAACAAAAGTAAGTCATTTATGGGGGGAAAGTATCAGTCAAGAAGATGTGTAAAAATCAATTTTTTGGGCCAAATAGTTTTTGTGAAATCGAATGATAAAGTGTGTCAAAGCAGTCAAAACACCATGTGTCTGCACAGGCGAGCAGTGCAATGATGACAAAATCGTGCACATTGCGGAATGCGGGGAGCACGTCTCTGTAGCAGGGAAAGGGTTAATGCGACCATGGCGGCTTTACTTCATAAACTATGCGTTCCCCCCTAAACGTAACTTTGCGAACTATACTATGGCGCTGCTTCTCTTGGTGCATACAACTGACAATGCAGCAATCTCCCGCATCTGGGCTGGCATGCGCGAACCGCCAAGATAAATGAATTGAACTATAGTCCTTTCTTTCACACTTTTTGTGTATAGGAGTCACCTGCACTTTTTCCCAGTGACTTGGGACTTCGTGCTGGAGGAGAGACTTGTGATAAATGCAAAGTAAGCAGCCAGTGGCATAGAGTACTCATTCTAAAACTGAACTGGGATTCCATCGAGATCTGACAACTCATTTGTTTTCAATTCTTTCAGTTGTTTCTCTATGCCAGTGATGATTATCACTATGTCATCCACATGGGCTTGTTTGATGGTCAAATGATGGTATGTTTGAACAATTCTCCTGTGTGAACAATCTCTTAAATGTGAAATTTAAGACTCAGGCTTTCATTTTTCTCTTCTTCTGCCACACCAGACTGGTCAAAAGATGACTGGATGGAGGCTTTAGGCCCACTTAATGATTTTACAGAACCAGAATTTTCTCAGGTTCTTGGCCAGATCTTTTGCTAAAATATTTGTGCACAGATCTTTTGACAGACACAAGAATCACTACTAACCTTTGCCTGTTGCCATTTGCACTTTCTCTTTTGAACCAAGAATGCAACAATCTCTGCTTTCTCAACGTTTTCCGAATTTTGTTGTTGAACCACAGTGGTCCTTTTCTGTCCATAATCCACTTAACTAGGCACATACTTGTCCAGAACATGGTTTACAATCAGTCTAAACTTGGCCCATAATTCCTCTATGCCCCTCATTGTCTAAGTGGAATGCTAACAACTGCCTGTCTGCTCTTTCTGGCAGAAACACTCTCCAAGCCTTCTCGACTGATTTATAGACTTTAGTAACCATAGTTGCTATAATGACATCATGATCTCTATACTGAAGCCACTGATAAGGTCTGATCTGTCTGTAGCTACAAGGTCTAACATATTTCCATTGCATATGGGCTGCCAAACCAGCTGCTCAAGACAGTTTTCGGAAAATGTGTTCAAAAGTACTTAGCAATACTGTCAGTCCGTAACTCCTGCAATGAATCCATAGATGTCCCAGTTTACACTCAGTAGGTTAAAGTCAACTTCAACTAGTATCTGGGTATTATATAAAAGATTCTGTTCGTTTTTCAACTAACTTTCTTTTTCAAAGATATTGTATATTGTCCATACACCAGAATTTCTCTTTGTGGTTACACACAATTGCAATGAGGCCAGAGCTCTGCCTGCAATGCTAAACACCATATAATGCGAGCCAACACTCTGTCCCTATTAATGAGAATGTAACTTGCATAAGTGTAGCTGCAGTCATACATCATGGCTACTAATTGCAAATATTGATAGGCTGCTTGTAAACAGAATCAGTTCAATGAAACAAATATTTTTGAGAATGTTTCTCATGATGTAGAGATTGTATTGCAAAAAATAAATCCCATCTGAAATCAGTATCATTAAAATAATTTATTTTCTGGATGATAATAGATGAGGTCTGTATAAGGTGTTAAACAAGCTAATCATGTATTTTCACAGATAAAGCTTTGTGTATGGTGTATGTTATTTCTTCAGCTTTTTCATAATTTCTTTTTCCCCATATGTAACAAAAAAATTCTTTCTCTGTGGTAATTTATGTGACACTATACAATAATTAAAATGAGCTGGTATTAAGAAAACACACTGAATGTTAAGTTTTAGGTTTTATTTTTATATCATTTAATGAAGTGTCAGGTTTACTGCATAGCAGTAGCAACAGCTGCTTTCTAGTTGTCTCACATTATAGATTTTCTGTGATCTACTTAGGAACAACCAATGGAAAATGAAGTCCTGATATCTTGGACAAGAAAGCTGTGTTGCCTTTACAAGTGCAGTGACATGAGTAATCACAGCCTGTTGAAAGAAGCCATGCACAGTATTTTTAACCATTTGAATCAGGTGCAATCCTTACCAGATAAGGTAAGCAAACCAATAAATAGACAGTAACTGAGATGTGCTGTATCAAACATAATAGTAAGTAGTGAAAATCTTTGTCAATAGCTTGTAATTGAAAAGATTGTTTTGAACTAAAGTTTGAGATTCATGTAGAAGACATACAATGAAATTATTCTGGTTTTCATAACTGTTGAATGGACTGCTAATCACAGGATGTTTGTGGACTGTTTTGCTGCTAGCTGACAAATAGGTAATATTCAAGCATAAATATCTCTCTCTCTCTCTCTCTCTCTCACACACACACACACACACACACACACACACACGTGTGTGTGTGCTCATGAATGTCAATTAGCAAGCTACAATTTATTATAATCAGGAATTTCTACAATTTGACTCATCACTTTCAGGGTTGCACTAATCATTTTATGATCTGTAATTATCTCTGTGCGTCCCTCTGGCCCCTCTGAACAGTGACAGATCTTAGAATGTTCATATTAATTTGAAAGTATTTCAAAATCTTAAACATGACTGAAAAACAGCAACTGTGTAATTCAGAATAGACTGAAAAATCAGCCAACCAGATGCAAATAAAGGTTTATTATCCCTTGACCATGGTTTTGATATTTGTAAAAATATCTTCTTCAGGAGTATTGGCCCTAAAAATGTATATACCAGTTACAAAATAATTTTTTTTGTAAACATAGTAAAATATTAATAGAAAAATGGTTGTGAGGTAAACATACTCACTTATTACATCACATGATGCTGTAATATATTAGATGAAGTCAAGTGGCTCTTGTTGTAAATGAAATCGACGAAACGAGTTTTTGCAAGCCATGGCTTTAGATAGCGCCAGATTACATGTATCGTACTTCAGAAAGACTATCCATTAGTAAATGCCCATAGGTAGAGGCTCTTGTGAACAATATAAATGTAATAAGCGTCACATGATGAAATATTTGCGTAAGTTACATGTACCTTATGTCAGAGACTAAGGTCGACTACTACAAATATCAAATATACAGACCCAGGCGACTAGGAAAAATCGGGCTACAGAGGGCACTAAATACATGTGCATAGAACCACATCTTGATTGTGTTGAACAACAGCATTTTGTAATAATGTAAGTAAGGAAATTCCTCTACAAGGCCATTAAAACTATAAAAATTTACAGGTGTACACTCCATATAAAATTATTTATACATTTGGTGACAGTAATATTGTACATAAATTCAGCATGCAGAATCTGTTTACAAAATATCACTGTTACAAATGCAATGGTTAAAGAAGAGCAAATATAAGCTAAAACAACTTCACTATAGGAATAAACTTCCACTTAACACTATGAAAGCTTAAGCGATAAGAAAAATGGGAAAGCAGTGGGTGCTATATACACGCGTGTAAGCACTGTGTCTTACTGGTGTTAAGGAGCATAATTTTATATTAAAGCAGTATGACAGTTTCTTATAGGAGGCCACTAACTAATGGTAAAATTTTAGAGTTTTACATTAAATATAAAATCTGTAATACATTTATGTAGCACAGTGATATTGCACGTAGCGTTAGTATGCAGAAGATAACAGGTAACAAAGCTTGCTTCTGTTACCAAAAAGGTGAAGGAAATAATGAATGGTTAAAGTTACATCACAACATAAAAAGAGAATCTTCTCTTAAACTGTACCAATACTATTTTGTGGTTTATGAACTGTATGAACATGTGTTGATAAGACCACAAAAGATGAAACCAAGTGATATGAAATGTTAGGAGCTCAGTAGTAGAAAAAATATATTTTGAGGAAAACAGCATGTTCACCAACATTGGCGAAGATCATATATATGTCTTATGTGACCGTGAGCAGCAGTTTCAATCCATCAAGGATGTGTTTACTCGCGAGTTGCAACTGCTTGTTCAAAATGTTACCGTCCCCCTTAGCAACATGTTTATAAATTTCAAGTTCCTGCAATAAATTCAGTTTCCAGCCTTTTTATTTCCTTATGGAAAACTATGGTTTCTTTTCATTCCCTTGGAGAATGGTCTGAAATAAGTAAGTGTTCAGCAAATGAACAATTACGCAAGTTTCCCCCTTTATTACCAAACATATGTTCCTTATATCTGGCTTTAATAGCTGTACCCGTCTGCCCTATATACAGAGGATGTTCAAAATGTTTTGCACAGTCGTCTCTAATTTTTTATTTTTTGCAGGAGGAGAATGAAATTTTTTGTGAACATACTTGAAACATTTAGCTATACATTGAGCCTTCTCAGTGTAGACTCCATCAGCTGTGACACATCTGGCCCAACGTTCTTTCCATGATGTAAATGCACTTTGGTAAAATTATGGGGATGACTTGTACACCATCGCTTGACACAGGAAACAAGATCTTTCTCCCTATCAAATGTTTTACCATCGGGTGGGCGTTCAGATGACCAAAGAGGTAAAAATCAGACAGAGCCAAGTCCGGACTATAGGGAGGATGAGGAATAATTTTCCAACCCATTTTCCTCGTTTTATTGTCCATCATAAGGACTGTATGGGGTTTGGTATTGTCATGCTGTAGTCCGATGGGCTGACCCTGACGCTGTCGTCTGTGGGTCTTGATGGCACGTTGCACCTTGTCCAGTGATAAACAGTAATGGTCCCAGGTAATTGTGGAGCCAGGTTCCAAAAAGTCAATTAACCCTTTCACTGCTCCAGACGTAAATACACGCTAATTGTTTCGGTGCTCCAGATGTATATATACTATTTGTTATAAAAAATACTTACAGCGGTTCCCTATTGCAGTCATATAGTTACGCACAAAGCCGACAATCGGGCCAGCGAGTCGGAGGTAATTGTTGCGCAAGTATGCAGTTCGAATACTAGGAAATACCTAAACGACTATTGAATGCTGAATTCTCTTTCTGCTGAGTTCATTGGCATCACTATATTACCTAGTTTGTGTGCGGCCGTTTCCGCGTTACCGAATAAAATGACGCGATGTTACCTCCCGTTTACAGACGATGAGCTGCTGAGTATTCTAAACCAAAGTGACGACGAGGACATCATCATGCCCAATCCAGCTGATTATGGGTGGACAGAAAATGACGATGACGAGCTGCAGATAAATCTGTCACCACAAATATAAAAAATATTTGTGAACCAACAAATGTTGAACCAGTAAATGCAGATCCAGATTTTGATGTTATCGTCGATTCTTTCTCCGATTTCGAAGAAGAGCCTGAGCGTATGCCTGAAAAATCTCCCAAGAGACACAAAACAGTTGATTTTAGATGGAAAGACTCTGATTTGGACCCTAAAGTGTATAATTTCGATAACAGTGGTTCCGGTTGCAGAATCGTCAATTTAGATGATTTATGTACTGTATACGACTGCTTCCCAGTTTTTTTAGCCAAGAAATTGTCAGCTACATAGCTGAGCAATGTCATTTATATTATGAACACCTTTGCAATGATGCCAGTGAAAAATCAAGACTGCGACGTTGGAAAAACACAAACAGTGATGAAGTTTACTGTTTCCTTGCTGTAAATTTTCTGATGGCTCAAGTGAGAAAAAACTAAATAAACAGTTATTGGACCAATGATCAGTTACTGTCTACTCCAATGTTTGTGCAAATCATGCCGAGAGATAGATATGTTGTGTTACTTAGAATGTTACATTTTGCTGATAACAGTAAGGACCCTGGAGATGACAAGATCTGGAAATTACGTCGAATTGTGGATCACTTAAGAAAAATATTTCCAGGTGTTTTCTATCCTTTTAAAAATTTGTGCATTGACGAAAGTTTACTTCTCTTCAAAGGTTGTGTCTTCTTCAAGCAGTACATTCCTTCCAAATGCCACAGATTTGGTGTAAAATTTTTTGTGTTATGTGATTGTGAAACTGGTTATATTCTTGACTTTATTATTTATGTGGGTGCAGCAACAGACGTAAAAAAAGAAACTGACATTGGTGTAAATGTAGGAATACCTGGAAGCAGTGTTCTCACTTTACTTGAACGTTACCTTGGTAAAGGTCGCACATTATATGTTGACAGTTGGTACACTAGCCCAACATTATTTTCTTATTTGCATGACAGAGTGACTAATGCCTGTGGAACTGTGAGAACGAACCGCAAAGGCATGCCTGCTTTATCAAAAAAACTTAGAAAAGGCGAGATCGAGTTTATGTCAACAGATAAACTTCTTGCTCTGAAGTGGCAGGACAAGCGGGAAGTGAGGAGGTTTTCAACTCTTCATACAAGCGAAATTACAGCGACTGACAAAATTGACAGACCCACGAATGAACCAAAAACGAAACCAGCTTGCATCGTAAGCTACACTGAAAATATGGGGGCCGTCGACAGGAGCGACATGATGCTAAGTTTAGTAGAATGTGAACGAAAAACTGTAAAATGGTATAAAAAAGTATTTTTTCATTAGGTGGATGAGTCTCTGCTCAATGCGCATGCATTATATAAAAATCAAATGGGACGAAATATTTCAGTATCTGATTTTCAACAGAAACTTATCAAGGAGATCCTAGAGATTCACCACCAACCGCAAACAGAGGGACGTCGTGGAAGGAGATCGGCTGATGGTGACAATCCCTTACGCCTAACCGAGCGCCACTTTATCTCGCTAATCCCAGGAACTTCAAAGAAGAAGGCCACCCAGAGAAGGTTGTATTGTATGTGCAAAACATGATAAACGAAGTGACACAAGATACATTTGTGTAAAATGTAATGTGCCTTTATGTTTGAATTTTTGTTTCGAGAGATATTACACTTTGAAGTATTACTAATGTAATATGTTTTGTATTTTTTTCTCCTAATAAAGTATCTTTTTTGAACAAAATAAGACTTTCTGAACAAAGATTTAAAAAAAGGAAACGATTTACACCAACAATACTGGATTCTGCGTCTCATTTTTATCTTAATAATAACGGTAGACTGCTACAGTCGTATATATACGCACCGGGTGAAAATAACGCCCACAGGGCGGGAACCGCTGAGAGTAAATGCACAGTGAAAGGGTTAAAATGACGCCTCATTGATCCCAGAAGAAGAAGGCCATCACCTTTCGGCCTGCTATTTGTGAAAGTCTTGGTTTCTTCTTCCGAGGGGAACTCGGATGACACTACTCCATGGATTGGGTTTTGCTCTCAGGATCAGACAAAAACAACCATGTTTCATCCTGGGTAATGATGCCGTCAAAACACTGTTTCCACTGTTCAGTAAAGGTCTTCATGAGACCCTCACACACATTCTTCCTCATCGCTTTCATTTCTCTTGTCAATAATCTAGGCACCCAATGTGCACAGATTTTTCTGTACCCTAGTGACTGTACCAGTGGTACCACACTACCCAATGACAAGAGAGTCATTTCAGCAAGATTTTGTGTCATCACATATCTGTCATTTTGGATGATTTGATCAATGGTCTCTTTATTCACATCACTCACTGCCGTCGATGGTCTACCACATCATGGATTGTCCAGTAGAGAGAAATAATCATCTATAAACCTCTGCAACTACCGCTGGATACTGCTGCGATCCATAAACAGGGAGGAACTTCCTGTGAATCAATGTGGTAGAGTCATCGCCAGTCTTGAAGAGGAACTCCATCACCGACCCTTGTCACAACCTGACATCTACTTCATGTCGACGCGCAGGTCGCCGAAGTGGCATCAACTCGAAAGACCTGCACCAGATGAACGGTCTACCCGACGGCAGGCCCTAGCCACAAGACATTATTATTATTATTATCTACTTCACGGTCCATTATGGCTCACCTGTGAATAAAAGGAAATACTTTCATATACCAACTTACAGCTAAATATTCCAAGTATGTTAAAAAAAAATCATTCTCCTCCAGAGCAAAATAAAAAAATTAGAGATGACTGTGCAAAACTTTTTGAATGTCCTTTGTAATAGCTATGGCAATCTTTACAGAAGATTTTGTAGATGTCTGAATTAGTGAAAGGATCTTGTTCAGTTTTTAATGTGTGTACTAAATTTTTCTTCAGACTGTTGTTCATAGAGAAAGTAACTTTACAGCCGTATTTTCTAGTCAGAAGATGGTTAATCCTGGAGGAGACATTACCTTAAATGACATTTAAATAAACTTGCCATCTCCTTCTTCATTACTCTTTATTTTGTCACCTAGTGTTGAAAATTTTTTATTTGTCCTTCTTTTTTGCTGAGTATTTGACTGACTAAATCTTGTTTGTAACCATTATTGCTAGCAATAATTTTAATCAAATTAATTTCTTTCTGAAAATCTTGTGGGGAAAGTGGTGATGTTAAAGCACAATTTACTGCTGAATGGAAAACCATAACTTCATGAGCCTGAGAGTGGGAAGAATCTGATGGAATAATATTATCAGAGTACATTGTCTTACAATGGGTATCGAAAGTGACGATGCCATCCTGTATGCATAATTTCAGATCAAGGAAATTTAGGTCACCATTCTCATTTTGAATTTCTTTTGTGAATTAAATTCTTTTGTAGAAGCCGTTGAAGGTTTTAAATAACAAATCTAATTCTTGGTCAGTTCCATCAAATGCCATAATTAGGTTGTCTACATACCACACATAAAACTGTATTTTACTCACTAATTCTGACTTGGTTTTGAAAAAGCCATATTCAAAGGAGTTAATGAAAATGTCAGCAAGGATTCCAGATAAAAATTAGGTCATCAGCATACTGCACATAAAACTGTATTTCACTCACTGATTCTGATCTGGTTTTGAAAAAGCCATCTTCAAAGGAGTTAATGAAAATGTCAGCGAGGGCGCCAGCTAAGGGACTGCCCATTGCAAGGCCAAAGGATTGAACATACAATTTACTGTTAAAAGCAAACTAATTGTACTTGAGCACTACCTTTAACAAACTCATCAGTTCTGCAATTTGCCTCTCAGTTAACTTTTTATGCAGTAATAATTTCTTTTCAATGATTTCAAGTGCCACCTCAATCGGGACGTTCGTGTACAGGCTTGTAATGTCAAAGCAGTGTTAGGGGTGTATTTGAGCACTTTCATTTTAACTATCAGATCTTGCCTATTTTCAACAGAAAAATTACTGTCAAAAGTAAAAAATTCCTTGAGTGTACTTTGTAAATGTCTAGCTAACTTGTGGTGGCTACTCCCTATGCTATTTATGATGGGGCAGATCGGATGGTGGTTCTTGTGAAGCTTGAACTGGCTTCTTAAAATGAGAGGCATTGGATTCATGTTCACTAAACATTTCTTCTGAAATTTCCTGAACAAGTTTTCAGTATTGTTTAAGCAATTCGGAATTTCTTTTTGCGGGTTAACGGTGGGATCTGTGCTAATTTCGGTGATGTCATTTTCCTCAAAAAATTTTAACGTTTTGTCCACATACTCATTTTTTAGGCAATGACCGCTGTGTTGCCTTTATCGACTTTAGTTATTAAACTTTCATTATTTTCCAATTTACGATTAATATTATTAATCACTTTCGTTTCTTTAGTGCAAATGCTACTCATAACTGCCATTTCTTTTCTATGGTGTTGTTACAGTCATGACCTATCCTAACTTGTTGGACCTTATCTACTTTAGCACTGTCTAGACCAGTTTTAAGGTTAACCATAAGATAATCTATTACAGTAGAGTCGCTAAGCATAGGGGCTACATTTTATTTTAAGCCTTTTCTTTTTTTTTAGTTTTTTAATCGGGCGTTCTTCCTCCAAAAAGTTAATTTGAGATTTATTTAATACTCTTTCAAAAAACTGATGTTGTGTTCTGTTATTCACTATAACTTTATGATAATTTATTTGTGTAGTGTTCTTAAGTTTTGACAATTTCTTTTCATGTCTAGCTTCAATTTCACATTTACAATTGTACAACGAATTGTTGATACCATACCACATAATATCAATTTGAAAATTAATATTTTCTTTAAAAGCTTTAGTTAAAACAAGATATAACTGATAAGCTTCTGTATTCAACTTACCTTTCTTTTTGTACCTCTCCACTCTTCTGTCAGCTAAAACTTGCATTAATTTCTTCTTTATTTTTCTCACACTGCTTAACATTAATGAAAGCTTTCACATAGTATGGCATCAGGTTCAGCTCTTCACATTGCTTATTAAAATCAGTGGCCATACCTGTTTTTAAAATTTTAAAATTAATGTCCATATATATGGTGATAGCCTTTGATACCTGGGCAGGCATGTGTTTCAAAATCTTAAACATGACTGCAAGACAGCAACTGTATGATTCAGAATAGATTGCAAAATCAGCCAACTAGTTGCAAATAAAGGTTTATTATCCCTAGGCCAAGGTTTTGATATTTGTAAAAATATCTTTTTGGTAACAGAAGTAAGCTTTGTTACCTGTTACTTTCTGCACACTTAAGCTAGGTGCAGTATCACTGTGCTACATAAATGTATTACAGATTTTATATTTAATGTAAACCTCTAAAATTGTAGTATTCATTAGTGGCCTTCAGTAAGAAATTGTCATGTTATCTTGATATAAAATTATGCTACTTAACACCAGCAAGACGCAATGCTTATGTGCTTGATATAGCGCCCACTGCTTTCCCATTCATGTACAATACTATTACTCCCTCAGCAAATGTATTAATAATTGTAGAGGAGTTTTCATACTTACTTTATTATAAAACACTGTTGTTCAACACAACCAAGACGCAGTTCTACGTGTGTGTATTTAGCACCCTCTGTAGCCCAATTTTTCCTAGTTGCCTGAGTCTGTATATTGGTAGTAGTTGGCCTTACTCTCTGACATAAGGTACATGTAACTTATGCAAATACTACATCTCATGATGCCTATTACATTTATATTGTTGACACCTGTAGAGGCTGCATTTATTAATGAGTAGTCTTTCTGAAGTACGATATATGTTCGTTTATGACAAGAGCCACTCTGCTTCATCTAATCTATTGTGGCATCATGTGGTGTAAAAAGTGAGTACGTTTACTTCACCAATATTTTTCTATTAATATTTTATTATGTTTGTAAAAAAAATTATTTTGTAACTGGTTTATACATTTTTAGGGCTAATACATCTGGAGAAGATATTTATACAAATATTGAAACTATGGTCAAGGGATAATAAACCTTTATTTACAATTGGTTGGCTGATTTTTCAATCTATTCTAATTTCAAAGTAACTAAAGTAACTAAAAAACATGATTACTTTATCTCTGTTTTAGTGGTAACTCTGTTGAAGTACATAGAAATCCTTCCCATACTGCTGCTTGGAAGAGAATCATTTAAAATAATATTTCCAACTACGGAAATGCAGATAGATACATAGGGAATTAGTGGAAATATTTTGAGAAAGAGGATCAGGTTATAATGGTAGGTGTAGCAGGGAAAAGCAAAGCTGAAGACAGAAATTACAGCAGTAGGGGTTACCTGGATCAAGTAGTAGTAGCAAGTACAAATACAATTTTGAGTTTCATGGAGGCCGTACAGCTGCATGACCAGCCCTGGGTTAACACTGCTGTGAGTCATGTGCACATAGTTGACCAGCTGCTGCTGACTGAAATGCAGTTGCAAATGAGCGCAGTGCGTGTGCTACAATTTGAAGATGGACATTGTATCCTGCCTAGTTGTCAAAGATGGGGTGTCTAGGAAACCTGGTCCTCGGATTGCTAGACAACAATTCAAGAAAATCGCATTAAAGAGTTTTATTACAAAATGAATCAATGACAGTTCTTAACTGTGAGAAATACGTAGATGTTTGCAAGCAATGGGCGACACATAATGTAGTCAGTGTCCTTCAGTATAACGATTCCAATACAAGTGAAGTAATGCAGTGGATGCTTCTATCCAGGTCACTGGTCTTGACGCTTCTGTAGAACTCGTAGAACTGGGCTATGGCCAATCATCTCGGCGCTTATGTTCTCTTCATGTAGAGGACACTACCATCGCATTGTCGTCCAGGAGAGGGGTCAGTTAGCATGCAATTGGCTGATGTCTTCTTCACAGCGTCCCCTCTGCTCTAACATTACCGACTGGCTTGCCAGTGCTTGAGTTTATGCTGGAACATATGTACACAAGACACAGCCTACACATAAATAACAGAGGCAAGGATATATTGGCTGAACTTCTTGCAGAAAAAGGAAGGGAGGGGGGGACCATCACACAAAGCAAGATCTGTATGGTTACTGATGCCAAAGAGTTTTTTTAATGAAGTTATAACAACACAGGAGCATCACAAAGAGATTAAGAATGCACAGAAATGTAAGGTTAGCTTATTTCATCAGAATAAGTGACCGGCCGAGACAACCACAGCAACAGGGAAGTAACCGATTTTGTGACTTTTATGAGTTCCTAACCAGGAGCGAATTGTTTAATTTCATTTGTGTGCTTTGATAGTTTAGTTCTTGAGTTCCTGCATGTTAATTTAATATCTAATAGCCACAGTTCTTGTGTTTTCATTTGTGTTGGAAAGTAAACTGATTTTGTGACATGTTAGAAGTTCCTCATCAGGGGCGAATTATGTAGTTTCACCTGAGTGCCTCGATAGTCAGGTTTTTGAATCTCTGCATATTAATCTAATTTATTACACACAGTTCCTGCTTTTTTGTCAGTGTCTACAGTAGAGTTCCACAACGCGAGTCAATAGTCTATTTACCTGGGTAGTTAAATTTTCCACGGTCTTTAGTATGGATAGGGACAGTGATTGTTGTATGCGGATGAAAGCCAAGTTGGTGACACTTTGCCTCAGCTCCAGGCTGTGATGGCTTCAGTTACACAGCTTGAAGCTGCAGTGGATGGGCACCACTGTTTTGGGCCAGCCATGGGGATCCAATGGACGTCCAGCATGTCAGAGTCCTCCAACTGGTCCTCACCGGTGGCCAGCCCAGTTACTGCTCACACTGAGGTTGACCCCTTACCCTGGGTCAAGTGGGAGGTCGCCCTGGGGCATAGCAGGTGGTGAAAGACTTCCCAGGGGACCACACGTGAGGCCTCCCTGGATAGTCTGACAAACAGGTTCCAGGTGCTGTCTGTGGCTGGCACTGTCACTCAGCCAGATTCCGTCGCCTGTCCTATTTCAGAGGAAAGGTCTCAACTGGCAAGATCTGGGCAATCACAGAGGGTGGGATTACTGATAGTTGGAAGCTCCAATGTTAGGCACGTTATGGGGCCCCTTAGGGACATGGCTGCCGAGAAGGGGAAGAAATCCAATGTGCACCCCATGTGCATACTGGGTGGAATCATTCCAGACATGGAACAGGTCCTTCTGGATGCCATGTAGGGCACAAGGTGCAGCCAACTACGGGTGGTGGCTCACATCAGTTCCAATGATGTGTGTCACTTTGGATCGGAAGAGACTCTCTCTGGTTTTGAGCGGCTAACAGAAGTAGTAAAGGCTGCCAGTTTTGTTTGCAAGATGAAAGCAGAGCTGACCATTTGCAACAACATCGACAGGACTGGTTGCCGAATGGGGGGTCTGAATCAGAGACTCAAACAGTTCTGCAACTGTGAAGGCTGCAGATTCCTTGAGTTGCGCCATAGGGTAGTTGGGTTTCAGGTTTTGCTGAATAGGTCAAGAGTCCACTACAGGCAGGAGGCGGCTACACTGGTAGCAGGGGCTGTGTGGCATGGACTTGGTGGTTTTTTAGGTTAGAGGGTCTCAGAAAACACAGAAAGGGCTTCAGTCACAAAGGGTGCAGGCCGAACACAGGAAGAACATAGATTCAGGAACAATCGGTATAACAGCGGTAAATTGTTGTAACTGTGTTGGGAAAGTACCAGAGCTCCAAGCACTAATAGAAAGCACTGATGCTCAGATTGTCATAGGCACTGAAAGCTGGCTAAAGCCGGAGGTAAGTTCAGCTGTAATTTTTACGAAGAACCTAAATGCAGTTGGCGGTGGCGTGTTTGTTGCTGTTAGACGTTGTTTATCTTCTCGCGAAATTGAGGTAGATAGTTCCTGTGAGTCAGTAAGGCCAGAGGTCATTGTTGGCAACTGGAATAAAATAATAATTGGATCCTTTTACCGACCTCCCAATTCAGATGATACAGTTGCTGAAGGGTTCAAAGAAAACTTGATGTACAGGATGGCGGGTATGGGCAGGCGGTGGGCGTTGTGGAATAATAGGCAAATTTTTAGAGAAAGGCCATTTATTGGCTAAAGCATGTTGAAAGGGGGTTACATAGGCCTAGGGAGGTGAGGGTGAGCCAGAGCTTACAATTTGGCGAACATTGTTCGCGAAGCTACCGAAAGTTGTTGTCTGCCAAAACTAAGTCCACAGTGCCGCAGCACCGGGAGAAGCGGGAGATGTTCACTGCTACAGGGAGCGCATCCGACTCGCGCGTGAGCAAGAATACAAGAGAGGGGGCCCGGCGACGTGCGGTCGGGTATATTCGACGCACCACGCGGCTTCCTCCACCCTGATTGGTCAGGACTGAGCAAACCGTGCGGGCGGCATGGAACTTCCCAGAGCGTTGCCTGCTAAGCGACGCCTGGGGCGGCGTTACCTCGTAAGCACATGAGAGTGGCGCGTGATCAAGGTGCCCTTCCTCGGTGCTGACTTCCTGTTACTAGACCGTGGGACGAAAGAATTTACAGGCAGCTAACACTGCCGGCCGTGGCTTGGCCGTAATGGAAAAATGAAGTTACCGGTTTGAGGCTCATATAATAAAGTAAAATCCCTTATTGTCTGGCTCATCCTTTACATTCCTCCCCCTTCTGTGGGAGCGGAGAACATACGTGAATTCGCTCAATGTAATTATTATTTGAATGTAAACAAATGTAGCTTGTAAAACAAAGTAAACATTACTTAATTAAGAATGGCCCTCACGGAAGACAGCAGGGGTCTGAACCTATGGGAGGGTGTAGAGACTCTAAAGACCTCCTAAGGGTCGCAAGGGGACTTACATCAACAATATTTGTGTATACAAGAATCATCATAAAACATCAAAACATCATAAAATATCAAAACATCATAAAATCATCACAAAATTAGAACAAAACATACAGTGTGAGTTAGGTAAACATGATAAGTGTTAATGTTGCTAAGATGAGGTAAAAATGTCTCTTTTTTTTCTTTTGTTGGAATAAGTTGAAAATATGAACATGTCACCACTGATGAGTCACGGCGAGGGCGAGTGGCACGAGGCGGCGTGGTGTGTTGTCTCCTCAGCGGGCAGCGCGCAGGCTGCCGGTGGGAAGGAGGCGTGGTCGTGGTCAGGTCCGTGCACTGGAACTCAGCGCGGGGGGGGGGGGGGGGGGGGGTGTATGAGGGGAGGTCCACATGTTTCAAAACACAGTTGAAAAGGGAGTTATCACTAAGGGAACAATTCACTACACTACACTAGTTTTTCCACATTAATTGATATCTTAGTTTCACTCTTAAAACTAAGGGAGGGCACATGCCTGATAGGTTTTTGTTTTCTCTTTTTTTTTGGTTTAGTTTGTGGCTGTTTGTCATTCATTCAAGTGTGCCAACAGGCGAACGTAAGAAATTTGTCCTTTTTCATGTTTTAGCAAGTCATCAATTGACGATAGGTGATCATTTGATTTATTAGATAAAGCTGGCAAGTTAGCTGACAGAGGAATCATGAAATGGCTTTCAGGTATAAAAAAACATAATTAAAGGGGCGCGAATAGTAATTGAGTAAGCCATAGTGGCATGAAAGGTTATTAATGGTGTTCCAACAGGAACCGTTTGCTGAAGATCTGCGGGGAGGCTACGTCAGAGTAGCAGCTGACTGCAAGGCCAATCTCGCGCTACGTCAGAAAGGTGTGCGGCAGATAACTTCAAAAGGCAGTGCCGCATCAGAGCTGCACGCAGCAGCTGAGAAGCGAAGTGCGCACGTGCGCGGCGCAGCGATGAAGCCTACCTCCGCTGTCCACTGCGCTGTCTGTACTTTACACTCTCTCCACATGTTCTTGGGCTCCTGCACCAGATGAGCGTATTTATGTGCTTCAAAGTGACGAACATTAATGTCACAAAGTGGAATAGATGTACCTCATCGACATGTGGGTCCCCCCCCCCCAACGATGACCAGCAAAGCAGAAGTGGGATTACACGTGACATAAAGCTAGATGAGTTGTTACAGTGGGTTCTGTTTAAAATTACATTAACATACATAAATATAGAAATGAAGCACACAAGCATCATATCAAATTGTTGCAAATACCGTATCAATAACTAAAAAAAGAAAAGTTAACTGTCTCCTTGGGCTAACCATCCAAGTGTAATAACATTCACATTTTGAGAAGAATTTTCTCGTCACTCAATATATTTGCTGAACACCATTAAGTGAGACTAACAAGGAAAAGTGACATCAGTTTGGTGCAGGTGGGGCGTAGATTGTGTCGTAGGATGTCAACGTTGTAGCTAACGAGGGGAGAGAAAACTCGACGAGAGCCTAGAGATTTCCAGAATGGAAAAAGAAAGTGTAAGGAATTGAATTAGAAAAGACTAATTTGAGCGTAATTTGTGAAGGACTTTTCCTTCATGAAGGTATAGTGCGCGGCGCATCGTTGACATGACGTTATCGCCTACTTAACTGTGTACATGACAATGCTGCGACTCCAAGATAGCTACTTCATACTTCTTCTACAAACTCGACTTCTCTCACATAAAAAAACACTTTACTGTGCGACAAAATTCGCCGTCTTTATCCTCTCAACATCTTGCGACTAACTTTCCTTTGTGACCAAATTCGCCGTCTTCATCCTCTCAACATCTTGCGACTAACTTTACTTTGCGACGAAATTCGCCGTCTTTTTCCTCTCAACATTTTGCGACTAAACTCGCCGTCTCTATAACTCCGTAGTGCTGGCCATATTGGGCCCCGCTGGTTGCTTAAAACTCTGTCTATCATTGGTTTTCTCGCAGTGTCCTGGGACACGTGATACAGTTAAATGCTACTACTTCAGTAGTCGGTATTCCTTCGGAAAATACAACGGGAAACAGTGTCAAAGAAGGCTCAAGGTTTGAACAGAGATTTCCGCTTACTGGTGCTTAGCTGCGGGCTAGACGCGGTTCGCGTCTGATGGTGCCTGATCAGCTGTCGTCAGAGAGCACGGAACACTGTTCTCGTGAACTCTTCTTCGACATGGAAGATCAAAGTCTGGGCTGAATAGTTCTGTGTCTGTTGAAAGTTGACAGATGAAAGTGGGTAGGATGAACTATGTCGCGAAACGGAAAAGTGAAGAAACGACACAGACAGCTAAGGGTCCGCGCGGGAGCCAACCACGTCACGTAAGGTACGTGCCCTCGCGGGTTGTGCATAACTCTTCATGTGTTGTGTTGAGAGAGGAAAGATGAAAGTGGGTAGGTTGGACTATGTCGCGAAACGGAAAAGAGAAGAAACGACACAGACAGCTAAGCGACCGCGCGGGTGCCAGCCGCGTCACGTAAGGTACGTGACCTTGCGGGTGGTGCATGACTCTTCATGTGTTGTTCTGTTGATAATTGAAAGATGAAAGTGGGTAGAACAGACTATGTCGCGAAACGGAAAAGTGATGAAACGACACAGACGGCTGAGGGACCGCGCGGGTGCCAACCGCGTCACGTCAGGTACGTGCCCTCGCGGGTTGTGCATGACTCTTCATGTGTTGTTCTGTTGATAATTGAAAGATGAAAGTGGGTAGAACAGACTATGTCGCGAAACGGAAAAGTGAAGAAACGACACAGACAGCTAAGGTTCCGCGCGGGTGCCAACCGCGTCACGTAAGGTACGTGCCCTCGCGGGTTGTGCATAACTCTTCATGTGTTGTGTTGAGAGAGGAAAGATGAAAGTGGGTAGGTTGGACTATGTCGCGAAACGGAAAAGAGAAGAAACGACACAGACAGCTAAGCGACCGCGCGGGTGCCAGCCGCGTCACGTAAGGTACGTGCCCTTGCGGGTGGTGCATGACTCTTCATGTGTTGTTCTGTTGATAATTGAAAGATGAAAGTGGGTAGAACAGACTATGTCGCGAAACGGAAAAGTGAAGAAACAACACAGACGGCTGAGGGACCGCGCGGGTGCCAACCGCGTCACGTCAGGTACGTGCCCTCGCGGGTTGTGCATGACTCTTCATGTGTTGTTCTGTTGATAATTGAAAGATGAAAGTGGGTAGAACAGACTATGTCGCGAAACGGAAAAGTGAAGAAACGACACAGACAGCTGAGGGACCGCGCGGGTGCCAACCGCGTCACGTCAGGTACGTGCCCACGCGGGTGTGGTTCTCTTGTTCATCCAACAGACTAGGTATATAGCTAAAACTTGCTCGTTCTGGGGGTGTGATTCGCTCTGTTTACATTATCTATCACGGGGGTAGGCATGTGGTATGTCCCTCCAGATAAACATTCAAATACAAATCAAAATAAAGCATGGTTACATCCTAAATTACTCTTCCAAAACAATTTATCACCTAAGACATTATTATTAATAAACAAATAATTGGCAGTACTCGGGAACTTACTCTAGCATACTTGAAATCCTACAAAATGATTATCCTCATCAATATAGTAACACAGTGACACATGGAAACACTAGGTTGATACAAATACTAAATTACTGGTGCTGGCAAAACTTAAGCAAAATTATCTAAATAGGTAGCAATAAAACAGTCAAAATGAATGACAATAAGATAATACACGGACTTAAGTAATTGGACACAAGTAATTAGACATAAGTAATTGGCAACTTGTCATAGTCATACAAGACATGGCAAAACCGCAACAAAAGCAAAAGTTTAAAATATTATTTCTTTCAAACAAAACTTCCTTATCCTCCAGTTACATTTTGTAGCAAAATGAGTGTACGTATCCCTTGGTATTCCTTTATGCTCTCGTTTGCATCTCCATACCAACTGATCTTTGGTACTTCTACCCACAAGAAAACTGTCATTAAGTAATGGCAATGTTGTGTGTAATGCTGTGGAATAGTGTGATGTCACGTTAATACTTCCTTTAACAAGATTCTGATGAAAATTGGTTTTATGTCTCCTTCAATAAACAGACCAATAATTATTAAACATGTGATATGCTGTTTGCTGTGTTGATTTGTTTTTGCAAATATTTGTGATTATCAGTCACCCAGTCAAT
This sequence comes from Schistocerca nitens, assembly GCF_023898315.1. Classification (NCBI taxonomy): domain Eukaryota; kingdom Metazoa; phylum Arthropoda; class Insecta; order Orthoptera; family Acrididae; genus Schistocerca; species Schistocerca nitens. The sequence goes on along the minus strand of NC_064620.1, from coordinate 459,413,983 downwards.
CGTTCAAGGATATGATTGTTGTTCCTTTTGTTAATTCTCTCACTTACCTGCTTCCATATAATCAATATTGGCGGCTCGACGAAGCTGGTTGCATCTCGAAGACGTCGATATGACTTACCTGTCGGTGCTTTGGTTTTTAATAAAATTAGAGTTCATTTGTCATATAAAAAGTGTGTAGGAGCAAAGTAAGTTCCTGACTATTGAAAATGTGCATAAAGTTATTCATAGGGTTCGTTATATAATGGTTAAGAATTTCTGTGTTGAGATTCAGTGCAGCTTGAGTTGCTAAGGTGCGACACGCGTCGCGCTCGTGAGATTGTAAGTTGCTGACAGCACAGCTGACAGTACGGCTGCGTCCGGTTTCACTGGCTTGGCGGCATAACTGGCGTTCACGCTGGGTCCGTCCTCTTGCTACGCATGGAGTTTATCTCTCGGTACAGTCACAAAATTTCCTTCCAGAGTTATCTTATGTTGTTCACGACAGTTATGCATGGAGGATGTTCTTTTCTAAGGGACTCTAATAACTTAAATCGCTAGAGGTCACAAAACTATCGGGTTCCAATTATTTTACTTAAACACTCTGTTCTTCTAAAATTTAGGTAAATGGCAGGTGTTAGGCTTCTAGATAAACTGTATTTTGCGATGGCATTCCATACCCAACTCCTTGGCTAACGCGTTTCCCACACAGCGGTCGTTTGCAGGACGGATATAGCGGCAAGTGCCGGCTTCCTTGACACCATATAGATCCGTTTATTAACCGTGGTGGTGATACAACAAAGCCGGAGATCGATCTGTAATTCCAACGTTTGATAATCCTGATGGTTTAGACAATGCGTACCAGGAAAAAGTTCTCTTTTACGATTTTGCTCCTTACTGAAAACTCGGAGAGACAACACAAATAGATTCCCGTCCTTAGATTAGACTAATAAAATCTGTAGGGCAATATTAAGCTGGCGAGTTTATTTCTATAACTATCACTTCAGGTTTGCTGTTTAAACTGCAACGTACGAATGTACGAAGGTGTAGCGTGGCTGACGCACGTGGCATGCAGGGCGAAGGGTGGATGGGGTGGAGGGGCGAGGGGAAAGGTGCAGATGCTGCACGTGCCAAAGACAGAGGCGGTGGGTGGGGAAGTGGGAACTGTAATGGCTGCTCTCTCTCTGCAGGCCGGTGAGAGGGAAGGGAAGGGGGCCGCGTCGCCAGCTGACAGGGAGGGGCGGGACTCGTCTTATGTGAACAGCTGTAGAAAACAGCGGCGGTATTTACGCGACTCCTTCCGGGGCATTTAATATACAGAAATACGTGGTACCAAGAAAACTTACCTTGTTGTCTGTTCACATCGCATCATGAAAACAATAAAAGAGCACTTGAGGAAGACTCCTTTTACTTTAGAGTAGCCTATTTGTTGTTTAACTTGGACGTATTTATTCTTGTTATTATCGTTGTGTGATCATTTAGCAAAACATACATGTAATAGGGCGTATTTCAAAGGACAGGTAGACGGCAGCATTTAGTCACTGATCTACTGGCAATTACGAAGGCGTGTTACTATCATGTTTTTATGGTAAAGCTTTAGTAGCTGTGTTCGTGCACTATTCACTAAATTAACAGGTGAAATGTGAATCCCTTTGATATATTCTAGATTAACTGATTCTTTCTCTAAGTGTTCTGTTGTCAAGGACAACTTTCCCCTTAATTCCATGATTTAAGAATGATTGTGTTTTTAATTCTCGACTGCTACGATAACATTACTGGAGACGTTAAATGACAAAATGATTACATAACTTCAATCACTTCCATTAGCATGTGACATCATAAATTCTATTACCAGTTACCAATGGTTGCCAATTCTTATGTCTACTTATAACTAACATGCACAAATTAATTAAAGGTATAGTACCGTCAATTGATTCTCTTGCTGCATGCAGGACTTTTCCAACTGTTTGCATACCATTTCAGACCTACTTACTGGAACGCAAATCATAGGGGTTTGCCCTTAGAGCATATCTACGTTGCTGTCTAGGCTGTTGTATTACCTTCTTTCTTGCTTTTTTAGGTGGAACTACTGGCGTACTAGGCCGAGCTTCTCCGGTCGGGATTTCGTGCTGACCCAAATCCGTAGCCGGTAGAAACTGCCTCTCTTCAAATAACCACGAAAATTCCTCTAATACTGGCTGCAACATCCTTTTCTCCTCACTGTTTAAATAGCCTAACTTCTCTGATAACTGACTCTTTAACGTCGACGCGACATATCGCACTTCTCTAACTGAACATTTCTTTCCTCTCCTTCCTTTCTCATCTTTATCTCGCTGCTTCTCAGTTCCTCTTATTTCCTCAAAAATTTCCTGACCACTGGCAACAATAGTACCCTTCGGTATCACAACATCTTCTACACCAAAATTATCTATACTTACTGGTATCGCAAAACCCTTCTGTCTCCTCTCCGGTCGGCAGATACTTCTCTTTATATGTACTGACTGATGATCTAAAACATCATTGTGGGTCAGCGGGTCAACCAGAATGTCTGTCTTGGGGGGTGTTCTTGATTTTTGACATCTATCCAGAGAATCTTTCCACTTCCGCCTTTTATCCTCACAGGGTCAGTGGTTTTTATCGCCCACATCTGCGGTTTTATGGGAGACTGTGAACGGCGCCTTTCGCAGCTCCCTCGCGTCTGATGGGGGTGCGCACTGCCATATCGGTGAATTGCTTCGCCGAACTGCACAGTTCGCGCTCGATAATCCACTATCCCCTGATAACGGTGCAGGAAGTCATTCCCTAGTATGATGTCAAATTTACCCTTCTTTAGCCTTACTACTTCCATCCTCTGACTGTATTTACGCTCGTCGATTTGCAGATTCACTACACACGAACCTGCAGGGACAATTACTTCCTCTCCAAGGCCACTGATATAGTACCGGGGTGGCTGTAACACCCTTCGATCATTTTTCTCCACAAACAATACACTAACTTCAGCACCAGTATCAACTAAACTTCTAACTGATTTGTTCCCAAGTATGCCAACTAGACTAACGTGTACCACCTCTTTACATTTTTCGGTCCTAACCGGGCGTATTATTTTTGTCGGGGGTGCGGGTGGGTGGCGGAACCTGCCCCCCAAGCGTTTCCCTGATTCGACCCCACGTTGCGGCGGTGGCCGCGCATCTGATTTGAAATTGGTGACTTTGTGTGGCAAACATTATTAGGATGACCTACTGTCTGGCAAATGGTGCAATACGGCGCGCGACAGCGCATTGCCGTATGGTTGGGCTTCCCACAACACTGACAGAATACTTCTTCTGCTGGGACCGGTACTGGGTCCGATGGGCGTGGGGCGGCAGCGCAAAAACGCAACACCTCTTCGCGTAGCATTGCCAAACGAACAGCTTCAAACAGAGAAGTGGGGGAGGCTGCTTTGACTTCTCCTCCGATGCGGGGGTCAATACCGCGAACAAATGCATCAATTGCACGCGCTTCTGCTTCTGAGCGCAAAATTCTGTTTTCACTGGCATTTTCACCTAGCTTATAGGTACGACAAGATACTGCTCGTATGCGATCTGCAAAGGCATCAAAATCCTCATTAGGCTTCCGCCTAAGGGTTGATAATTGATCTCTGTAATATGCGGTACCTCTGGTATCGGAATAACGCGTAGTCAATCCGCGGGCCAATACTTCAAAATCGTGCGTGTCACGCAATTCGTCCACCGTTTCTATAAACATTCGGGCTTCCCCTGTCAACTTCAGTCTGGCTACATTGACCAATAGATCAACCGGCCAGGCACACGTGCGACCCACATCACGAATATTTTGTAAGAACATAGCCACATTTTCGTGGGACTTCCTAGAAAACGTGGGGATGAAATCAGCCGCAGGAAAATTGCTTACAGTCGCCATGTTAGCAGAAATTGTGGCGTTTGTATTAGAGACAGAATTAGTGTTAGTTGCGTCTGTTTGAGCATTTGTTACAGGGGTGGAGCTAGCCACAGGTATGGAAGTTCGCGCACTAGCTTCCAGCGTCTGTTTCAAGACGCGGTTTTGCTCAAGTAGCTCCTGATTTTGTGCGAATAACTGGCGCATTTGCGCATTTATGGCCTTGAGTGGGTCTTGCGAGGCAGGTGCCTCTGCGGGGCTATCCCGTTCCGTCACTCGTGTCCCTATCAGCATGTTTACAAATGTATGGGACGCTAGTGACCAAAAGAAAGTAATAATTGTTACAAAAAAAGGACGGCCACAAAGATTCTCAATCTAGCGGCGGAAGATCGTCGAAGCTATTGCTGAAAGCATCGCGGCGACTTACATGGCGATGGAGGCAGTGCGACGCACTGGTGGCGGCGACGGCGTGGTGCAGTGGCTGCGGCGGGTGGTGGCGGCGTCCGGACCCTCGGGCGGCGGCAAATGTGTTGGCGGCGGACGGCGCTGGCTCGGCCGGTCGGCGATGGCGGCAGCCCCTGGCGCGTCGGTGACAGCGGCGCGGCGGCGGAGGTTGGCGCGGCGGCGGATGACGGCGGCCTGGCCGGTCGCGCCCGCAGCGCAGGCCCCTCGAACTCAGGCAGCGGGCAGTGCGGCGGCGTCCGGCTCACGTGGCTGACTAGCGTGGGCTGCCTCGCTGCAGCGCGCGCGCCCTGTGCGTGTTCACTGGCGCAGCCATGGCCCACGTGCAGCAAACGTGGCGGCTGGTTGGCGCATTCCATGCGCGAAGTGTACGGCGTTTTGCCGGGAAAAATTTAGTGTAGCGACAAAGTCACTACGGGAACGCAATCCCACTTCTGACACCAGTTGTACAGGATGGCGGGTATGGGCAGGCGGTGGGCGTTGTGGAATAATAGGCAAATTTTTAGAGAAAGGCCATTTATTGGCTAAAGCATGTTGAAAGGGGGTTACATAGGCCTAGGGAGGTGTGGGTGAGCCAGAGCTTACAATTTGGCGAACATTGTTCGCGAAGCTACCGAAAGTTGTTGTCTGCCAAAACTAAGTCCACAGTGCCGCAGCACCGGGAGAAGCGGGAGATGTTCACTGCTACAGGGAGCGCATCCGACTCGCGCGTGAGCAAGAATACAAGAGATGGGGCCCGGCGACGTGCGGTCGGGTATATTTGACGCACCACGCGGCTTCCTCCACCCTGATTGGTCAGGACCGAGCAAACCGTGCGGGCGGCATGGAACTTCCCAGAGCGTTGCCTGCTAAGCGACGCCTGGGGCGGCGTTACCTCGTAAGCACATGAGAGTGGCGCGTGATCAAGGTGCCCTTCCTCGGTGCTGACTTCCTGTTACTAGACCGTGGGACGAAAGAATTTACAGGCAGCTAACACTGCCGGCCGTGGCTTGGCCGTAATGGAAAAATGAAGTTACCGGTTTGAGGCTCATATAATAAAGTAAAATCCCTTATTGTCTGGCTCATCCTTTACATTGAGATTTATTTCAAACACGATCCCGACTCATACAATTATATTTGATGGTGACTTTAATTTACCCTCAATATGAAGGTGAAAATGCATTTAATTCCGGAGGTACACATAGAACATCATCCGAAATTGTGCTAAACCCATTCTTGGAAAATTATTTTGAGCAGTTAGTTCATGAGCCCACACAAACAGTAAACAGTTGTGAAAACACACTTGACCTCTTAATAACAATTAATCCTGAGTTAATAACAAGCATCAAAACAGATAGAAGGATTAGTGAACACAGCCTCCTCTTTGCCCCTACCGAGTCGCCACTCCCATCATGCGCTGGCAGGCACTGCTGCTCACAGTGTGGTTCCCCATTGCATGAGACTGCAGTCTCGTGTGTGTGGGGGGGGGGGGGTTGCACGCGCGTGTCTTTTTGTTGTTCCTGTCTGCAACTCAGCACCTCCGCTATAAGACAAATCGATTTTGTAGTTATCAGTACATAGAAGTGTGTGCTTCTGAATTAATGCTGAAAAATAGTTCACTTCTAATCCTAATTGTATACCGACCCCCACTGGGTAATATTGAACTGTTTATGAGGAAATAGGGTTTATGACTGTGCCGTCTGCAAGGACAAATGACATGGAATCCTTATTTGGATGCTACAGTTTTGATCTTAGTAATTAACTTTCCAACGTGGCTGGATCAAGGCAGTAGGACCAATTGAGATGGTGTTTTAGGACCAATTTAGATAATGTTTGCTGTCAGGAAAATAAGATTGTGCATTACAGTATTGATACTCTTCAGTAGAAATCAGTTGGAATTATTGATGATTCCAGAACAAATGTTAAGTTTACAAGGGACGATCTGGGATGAAACTTATAATCAACCAAATGCTGACATAAAATGTAACCTATTCCATGATAAATTTATGCCATTATTTGAACAAATCGACGTCCTTTATATATGCTAATAAAATCAGCTCAATCAGTCTTAGTGGTGCCTTAGCCAACTCAAAAATGGTGATCAGTAGGCCAACGAGGAATTGTAAAATCAAGTTCAGGAAATCCCTTGTAGATAGAGATTTGTTTTGCCAGCGAAATGGTAATCATTGTCTATCTAATAATGAGACAGCTAAGATAATTTTTGAATGTTTTTTTAAACTCATTTCTGCAAATATTTAATGATAGTATTCTCATTGGAAGATGTAAAGCAACAGACAGAAGATGTAAAAAGAAGGTATCAAAAAAGGAAATTTCTAATGCTATCCTATATGAAAGATCATTTAATGATGCTGTTAGACATGCACAATAATACCAAGTCCTAAAATGCGAAATCCTTAAACGTAGGATGGGGAAACAATTATAAAAAGCAGTCATTGAAGCAAAACGTCACACAATACCCAGTGCGTTGAAAGTTCTATTAATAAGTGCAGAGCTTCTTGGACTGTCATAAACAGTGTGGCCAAAAATCACCTAAGGTCAAAATCAATATCTCTCCACAAGAGATAAATAATTATTTTATTAAATCTGTGGAACAAGTAAGCCATAGCATCAGTAAGCCCAATAAAAGTAAATCAGAACTCTTAGAAAAAAAATTGTCGTGGTACGCCCAACAGTAATATTCTCATCTTCTCTATGATTATGGCTAGTACTGAATTAAAAATAATAAGGAACTTCGGGTCATCAGATAGTATTGATATTTATGACATGTCTCACAATTGCTAAAAAAAAATCATTGACTTTATTGTTTATTCATTGACTTAATACAAAAATAAATGTATTTATATCAAAGCAATACTTTCCAGAGAAGCTGAAATTATTCAGGGTGGTTCCTGTCTATAAAAAGGGTGACAAAGGCAACCCTACAAGCTGCAGACTCACCAACGACTTCCCTTTGATTTTGGTTTTTCTCTTTGGTCTTGTATTGGATTGTGGTTGTACTGATCTGTTGACAGCATTGCGTGAAAGGTCCATCGCATTTCGCTATATACTATATTACCTTGCTCTTGTTGTGTCAAATCAGATGTTCATCTGTCTTGTTGCTCGACTCTGGTGTGGGTTTGAGTCCCAACCCCAGGCGGTCTTCCCGCCTTGCGCCATCATCGTTTCTTGCCTTTTGGCTGACTTGTGCACCAGTATCCTGTGACTTGTGGATATAGCAATTGGCGACAAGGAAAAAGGAAATTATTTCATACCATGGAAACTGGATTGGTTAGACTGCTCGAGCAACAGCAACAGCTGATGCACCAGCAGCAGATACAGATGGACTTCTTGCAAAAGGTGCTTCAGTTCTTAGTGGACAAGTTCATGTGCAGGAGGTTGCTGCGCCCCAGGGACTGGCGCGTCCTGCACTCAACACCGCATTCCTTCCTCGATTGTATCCTTCTTTCAGTGACACTGTGGATAACTGGGACACATATTTGCATCAACTGAAGCAACATTTTGTGGTGTTTCAAGTCGCAGATGTTTCATTGCAGCGATTGCTCTTTCTGTTGTGGGCATTGCCAGACACACTTTTTCTCCTCCGAAAATTTGCGCCTCTTTCTGACCTCATTGTCCTGTTTCAGAAGATCTGCATTCTGCTGACTAATTATTATTGGCAGTGATACCATGTGGTTGCCTCCAGGCTAGAATTTCCTCAATACCATAAACAACTGGGACAGTCACACAGCTTGGGAGTCACTGACTTACATGGACATAGCCGAAAATGTGATTTTAGTTGCACTAGTGAAGGTGTAAGGCTTCCTACATTCATTTCCTTGATTCATGATGTGGTGGTTCAACCTGTGTCTGATCCGGAGGTTTGCACGGCAGCTTTGAAACTGGATAATTTGTCATCAAGGGACATCTTGCGCATTGCTCATTCGTTCAGAATTGCAATGCTGCAAGTGGCAGTAGTTCATGCGCCACTACATGTGCCGTCCCAGTGCCATCATTGTAGGATGACTGCCAGGCTGCAGCAAAATTGTGATTCGTCTTTGTCTGGTGTCTATATGACTTCTGAGCCTCCAGTCGCCTCTCAACAATGGCTACAGGGGCTGCTCCCTTCATGCTCGCAGTGGTTTTCCACTCACTTTCGAGCAGGTTGCCCAGATCGCTGGGGTTCCTTTGCACACTGTGGCAAGGAGAGGCATCTCTGCTCAATATGTTGCATTCTCATGACCCGGCCCCACCCAGTGCTGCAACAACACCAGGACATGCTACACAGACTGCAGACAGTAGTCCCCGAGACCAATCCATTCACACAGAAACTGTTTTTCATACTTTGCGTTTATCACCAGAACATCTGTTTTCAGGTGGACACTGGAGCCACCATTTCTGTGATCAATCAGGTGACTCAAGTCAACTGGGATACCTAAATTGTCACCACCTTCGCACAGTTTGGTGACTTATGGTTACAGGGCAATTCCTCTTTGTGGGCAGTGCTCGATTGCAGCAACTTACAAATATGTTACCTGGCTTTTGACACTCTTTGTCATTGACAATCTGTCAGCTACCAACATGTTTGGTCTCGATCCATTCATGGGGTTTGGATTTTCATCCCAAATGAAGTCGGGTGGTTTCCACTGCAACCCCTTTCCAGGAACTGGAAGACCTCTGCATGGAGTTTTTGTCTCTGTTTCAACCAGATTTGCGGTGTGTTTCAGGGTTTCAGGCACACATAATCCTTCGGCTAGATGCCACAGCTGGTTTTTACTGTCCCAGGTTGATTGTGGTGGCCTCGCGCCTAACTGTGAAGTAGGAACTCAATCAGCTGCAGGCAGCTGGGGTTGTTGAACCTGCAAATCTAGCACATGTGCCACGCCTCTAGTCATCATCCAGAAACCGAATTGGTCTCTTCACTTTTGTGGGGATTTCAAGGCAAGCATCAATGCTCATGGCCAAGTGTGTTGCCGCTGCAACATGCCGAGACTCCAGCCTGCAATGGATCCTACACTATGTAATCCCATTATCTCACTCATCATTTAACGACAGAGCTCCGTCCTTGTAAACAACATTCTCATCCCCTCTTGGTTGTGGATAGCATTCGAGATGGATGAACATTGAGTAGTTATTCTGGCAGAATTGCATTGTCGAATATTGATTTTGCAGATGTGCAGCACGTGCCTGCCCCTCAATTCTTTGCCCCCTGGCCTACTTCTCACCTCCCATGGGACCACGTCCATCTCGATTTTGCAGGCCCATTCTTAGGTTCTATTGGTTGCTCATTGCAGAATCTTATTCGAAGTACCCCTGTGTTGTCCACATGGCAGCCACCATGATCGAGGCCATCTTTACTTTCCTAGCCCAAGTTTTGGCCATCGAAGGGTTGCCTCACACATTGGTCTCTGACAATGGCCCACAATTCAGAGCCTCTGCCTTTGAGGACTTCTGTGCTGCAAAGCATTAAACACATTTGTAGCTCTCCTTTCCACCATTCCTCCATTGGTGAAGCTGAACATCTGGCCCGGACATTTAAGCAACAGATGAAGAAGGCTGCCACTATGGCAGCCCTTGCTTTGTTTTTGAGCACTTACCGCACCACACTGATTAACAATCATAGCCCAGCGGAGCTTCTCCATGGTCACCAGCCTTGGACGTTGTTTCATCTGCTCACCCTTGCCATCAGAACCTCATGTCCCTCTGGACCTTACACCTCTGGCCTGGGGTTGCGGGCACAATCCTATGGGAATGCTGCGGTTTGGACACCAGCAACTCCCATGGGCGACGAGTTACGTCGGTCCAAACACAGAAGGGACTCGAGTGCTGTTACCATGACCAGCTTAAGCCACAGACCCAAGTATCCCCTCCATTTCTTCTTCCGTCACCTTCTGGTGCCGGTGTGCCACAACCTACTGCGATATCATGTTTCACCCCAGCCCTCTCCTGTGGCCTGCTGTGGATCAATGGTTCCCCCTGGAATGCCCATCTCCAACAGTGTTCTGATGGTCACTACCGACTGCACTTCCTCCGTATGGCCTACAGTAGGCCCGACAGCACCTTTGCCCTTATCTTCGTTTCACCTTCTGTGCCACCATCCAGGGCATTTCTGTCCATATGCACTAGTTTCGGAGTGGAGGGATCTGGTATCTGGCCACACAGAGGTTGAATGCCTGCTGGAACAAATGGATCTCGATGGCCAATAGAGTGCAGTGTTGCCACAGCACTGCTCTTGCGTAGTGTCTCCTCTTCGTTTACAGCTCTCACGTTAAGTGAAAACAAAACAGATTTCTGTGGCCGGGAGCTATCAAGTGAATTAAATTGCATAATTACAGAAGGCTGAAATATGTTATTGGCTTCAGTTTTCTGATTTTGTTTGATTTCCATGTTTTTGGCAGTTCCAGTCTTTTTGTCAGTTTTGTGAAGAAATTTGGCTTTTATTTATCTTTTCCGCAGAGGCAGTCAGTTTACTTGAAATGAAGTGTTTCCTTCCACGCTATTGGCTAGTTTCAACTGTTCGCTGAATTTCAAGCATACGTTTTCTTCTTCTGGCACATATGGCTTTATGACATAATAAAGAACCAATGAAATAATACAGTGCTGCTACTTCAAGAAAATTTGCACCCCAGAAACCACAATGAAAAGCTTAATATCATGTTGGAGCCTACTTCATTGCGAATATAGACATATGAATGTGCACTTTTAGCCAATTTATGCATTTTAGTGTGGTTTATGAAATTTCAATGCTGTTGGAGCATTCTAATGTCCTGTTTCTTTTATGAAGTAATGTAAGACGTCTTAATGCTATATATGTTTGAACATATGGGCTTCCTACATCATTGTAGCTACATACAAGTAGTAACAACTGTTCTCTGGTGCTCTCTGGCAACTGGTAAAACAAACCTGTTTCTAACAGGTTGCAGGAAAGTGTTGCGAATGATGGTTTGAAAAGTGTTACTTTCAAAGGTAAATTTCCTTTTACGCAAAGTGGATTATGTCAGGTGTGAGAATGTGTGATGAATTTCTTAAATCACAGAGCGTTTGACTCTCATTTGAAACTTATCAATTTAAGGATCAGCCACGTAGAAGAATGGACCAGACATTTATGTCAGTGTTTAAAATTTTACTGGCATATTTGTATGATGTATCTTAAAGTATAACACATGTAAAAAAAGGACCAGTATTATATGTGAAAGCTTAGCTTTTCCTGTAGCTACACTATGTATATTAATTTAAACCATTAGCTTTTCCTGTTTGTGTATTCACAATACTTAACAGTGATGTTGCTACTGGCTAACTGCATCACGTGTCTTATACTCTGAATATCCACTGGCGAGATCATATGAGCACCTATAACAGACATTGTATCAGCACACTGTTTGTATACAGTATTGCATCCATAACGTGCAATGATTTTGTGATATTAGTAAATAGTCTCCAGAGATGAGATTCCTGTAGTCCACAGGTAGGTATACCCCAAAAGCGAAGACATCATACTGGCAGCATATGTGGTCGGCCTACGGCCGATATACTATGGTATTTAAGCTATTATACAGAATTTCTGGAGGCTAATGTTTGGATGTCATGCAGGTACACACAGTATAATAAAATCCCCAATGAAGAAATTTTAGTCTTACTTAATGAGCCATCATTCTGAGTTCACTTTAAAATTGTTGTTCCTTCCTTTCCTCTTTAAATATGTTTTACTAAGATAATACCCTCTCAGCCAATATTGTTGATGATGATTCAGCTAATCGTTGTTATGTTCCTATTATATCCTGTGATGCCAGTAAACTCTTTCCCACATCCAGGACCCATGCTGAAAACACTCACACTTGAGGGAAAGGTGATGTAAGAGTTCACACATTTGCTCTGTCAGGTATTTCAATGTTATCAGCAACATCAGGTATTCCCTCATTCAACATAATATGGAAATAAAAGCAGGGATATGGGTACCTTCAACCAACACAAGTGCTTCCAAATTCTGGACATGATGGCACACTGTCCAATTTATCCTTCCCTGTCTGTTGATCTTATCCAACCTGGATTGTTCCCTGTCCCATTTCTGTTGCATAATAGCCTTATCTTTCTCATGAAGAAGGGCATTTAAGAATAATGGAAGCTTGAATTTTAAGTTGCCTTTAAAAATTTTTTGCGTTTGAGTTTTGTTACAATTGTTTCTATTTTTGCAGCTGGAAGACAAACCCTGTTCTGTCTGTAATATTGTGAAAATTTAAATTTTGAAATTCAGTTTTAATAAGAAAACAAGGTTTCATATGAAGGTACTGAATGATAGATCGCAAAGTAAAGACTTACATAAGCTTATGTGCTGGCTGAGCCACGACTGTAGCTGAGAACTACAGCATTATCAGTACTAATACTATTGAAAACAAAGAATTGTGGAAAGCAAGTTAATGAGGAAAAAATTGAAGCTATGCACTTAAAAATGGTCTACCTCTTCAGCTCAGTGTTCAACATGTCTAGCTGCTATGTGGAGGACCCAGGGTTAATTCTCAGTACATTCAAGGATTTTTCCTTAATGGGAGGACTGGAACAGGGTGCACTCAGCCTCATGAGGCCAGTTGGGGAACTTCTTGACTGAGAAATAGAGGTTCCAAGGTCACGAAAGCCCACAACAACTGGGAGAGTGGTGTACCGACCTCATGTCCTGCCACACTGGATCCAAATGACCCTCTTGGCAGAGGATGACACGTTGTCATTTGGACCTGATTGGCCTATCTGGGCCAGAACATGGAGCTTTTCTTTGCTTTTCTCACTTAAAAACGACGTTGCAAAAATCACACAATGTTTTCCTAACATTGGTATTATTATTTTTTTCTTTCTTTTTTTGTTTAAAATTGTGTTGTTCCTCATGTTTGTTGTATCTTTATTTTTTAGCTTAATTAATATGTTAGGAGATAATTTTATGTATCTGATTTGAAGGTATTGGTTCTGCTTGCGAAAATATGCTTTTTCGAATTGATGTGGCGGCTCAAGAAACTAAAGGATCAACATGAGGATACAGAAGAAAGTGTCAGATGTTTAGCAGAAGATGTACAAACATATTTTCAGGTTCTAAGAACTATTTTGACAACAGATAAAGTGGTTGTTAAAGTATCGGTAAAAGATGAGGTGAGATATGAAGTACTTCACTGTTTGTTTCTTGAGATTTATCATGCAATGTACAGAATCTTATAATGTGTTTTCCATGTTTGTTATTGGCGGTAGTGAGATGTGTGGAGGTCAGGTGTGGATGACCTGTGCAGTGGGTGGTGGAACTGGGTTGTCAGTGATCAGAAAGTCACTAGTTCACCACACTAGTGGATGGGGTTGCAGTGGCGTGGCAGGTGGATTACTGGTGGTTGTCTCACATATCATCATGAAAACAACTTCGTTAAACATCCATTTTATTACTCAGCAATCTATAACAGTTGTAACAGTGCTCATAGGGGCCAGTGCCCCCAAGGCGTAATGTGTACATGGCCGACAAGTTGGTGAGCAGCCTGTTGTCACTTGTGTGTTGCTCACCTGGTGAAATGATGCTGCTAGTGACTTCACAAGGGTGCTGATGTGAGGTGCATGTGATGGCCTAGGTTTGCATCCCCACAGAGTAGACACAGCCACGCGACTTGGGTCGGGGCACACCAGAACACACAGAATCATACCGTCGACCCTCATGAAGGAGATAGCTCTCAGCAGCAATACCAGCTCACACAAGTGGAGAGAGACAGCAATTGAGTTTGCCGACACAGGTGAAGGCGTATGAGCATCTGCGAGTCCCTTGGCTGGAACCATAGCCAACCAGTTTAGGAGGCTGGCAGTGACTGGAAATAAGGCCTCTGGTGGCTCACATATTGGAAGGTGCTAAGTCAGCAGCATCACTTAATGCAGATAGTAGGCCTATGGCTAGTAGAGACCTAGCCTGTTAGTGGGAGCTTGTTGACTCAAGTCAACTTGAAGACCAGTGTAGATCTCTCCTTGAAGCTGGTGTTTGCCAGACTGCATGCATCTGTCTAGAAATGAGCAGTACTTATATCAGTGTGGCTCATCGCTTTTTGCCAAGGCATCAATTCCCACCATGTAATTGACAGCAAAGCCTTGGCTGAGCTGTGTAGCAGTGAGTTTACTGGTACCATAGTGGCTCAGCCTTTCCACTGCATCAGTGATATTATGACTCTGATCTCCTTACTGGGCAGAATATGTAGTAATTGGTTTGATACCATGGAGACTGCTGTTATTGGATCAGCAGGTTGCTCCTGGTGTAAACACCTGGCCAGCCTGTATCTGACCTGCTTCCATGAGCCTCTTGCATTAACCATAGTGGCATCTTTATTTTATATAACAAATAAAATATTTATGGTGCAACGGATGAGTCGGTATTCAGAGAGCGGTACATAAATAAGTAATTGATGGCCATACTGTCATAAGAGGTGCCAGAACTATTATTTTTAAATAATATATATTGTAATATTCTCAGTTGCAAATTACCACAAATGATAAGTAGTTTCAATGACTTTGGGTAGTTGTACAGTGGTGAGCTGTTGGGGAAAGTGAGAACATTCCCTGTGCTCAATCAGCAACCTCTGCCGGCTCAGTTCCATTTGTTAATTTATGATGGTTTGCACTGGTACTACCAAGCGGCCTGTCCACAAAACCCAAAGCAATGAGTCCGGTATTAATCTGTCAGATGCAAGGCTTCTTAAATGGCAGAGGTATTATGGAAGGATTTTGCCCTCATCTCTTCGTGATACAGTAACTGTATAATTTGTTGTTCTGTTTATCTATAAATATGTTGTATCAATCCTAATTTCAGATATTCGTAAGTCAGAAGTTGGTGGAGCAACAATATCACCTTCGACCGTAAATGCAAAGTTTGGTCAGGTTGGCTGACCATGTAGGTGAACATCGTTATTCCACTGTAGAAAAAATTTGCTTCCACTTGGAGAACCAGGTGCTTGGGTTCTGGGGCCAAAATAGCATTAAACAGATGGCATTCGTGAGATCAAACCTGTATCTGATCCTCTGCAAGGATGAAATTTCTACTGCGGCAGCTTGTATCTCACTGTTTCCTCTTTCCTGCTGTCTTGTAATTGTCTGTAAATTCTTGTCACCCAAGGGTCCACTTCATGTCCATACAGTTTCTACCCTTTGTAATACCGGGATCACCACTGTAATTTATATTTATCTACTGCAGATAGTGCACATGAAAAACCCCTTGCAGAATATTAAATTACTTTATTAATTTTAATGTTTATGTTCACAACTTAGATTAAAAACACATATTGCAGGCACAGATTTCATTCAGGAAAAAGAAAATGGAAACTAATAGTATACAATCAGAGATCTCAGAAACACAACTGTGCTTCAATGCATTGGAACCTCTCTGCTTTCAGCGCTGCCACATTGATTCACCAACTTACACAACAGTCTGAAGAAGACCAGTAAGTGATCAAAACTAGTTATCATTTGTGACAATTTGCAGCTGAGATCTTTACAGTAAATAGTTTTAAAAACATAAATATTGCCAGTGATTTTGTATCATTAGTTGTAAAGTATCTAGTCACAAATAATTTAGGACAAATCACAATAGAAAAAAATGTAGTGCACTTTTCTCCAAGCAAACAAGTAGATGGATTTGGGAAACAGCCATAAGTGGACATACTGATGTTCCAAGATTGGGTCAGGGTGAGTTGATAGTGAGTTTGACAGACAGAGAGGGACTAAGAAAATAATTTTGTAGATTTAACTGTTCTCCTAATGTTTATTTCACTGTTATATCTGCCCAAGAGTAAACACTTCTCGAGGTAATCCCACTTTGCACTACACATACAACTTCTAAGACATTTAGAATATTACGATTGGCCTGGGGGAAGAACTGTGTGTCTCTGTTAATAGAAACAAGGGAATAACACCATACTTGGCCATGGGCATGTGCCCCCCCCTGGTTTACAAGATTGGAATTACAAGTTTCTTGGTTCTGTATTCACTGTCTTTCTTGTTTATTGCCCTGAGAGTAATGATGAGTCTGCCTCAGATTCTATCAATACAATTAAACCAAAGAAACTGAGGGGCACAGGAACTGATGATAGAAAGCTCTTATGATGGCTCACCAAGTCCCACCATCTGGGGGCATATTGCCATTACAAGCCAATAAGCCATGGCTGGGACCACCTCACCCAAAATTCTTCATGTCCTTTCCATGATACACTTATGGAACATGGCTGCTGTCTACTGGATATCTACTTTGGATTGCCCTATGGACTGATAACAGCTGTGCTGCTAACAACTTTTTGAGGACATAGCATACTTTCTGGTAGTATTTTTCCACAGTCTAGTTTGCTAGCTTATTCTGACTCGGCGCGCGCGCGCGCGCGCGCGCGCGCGCGCACACACACACACACACACACACACACACACACACACACACATTTCTTCTAAACTTTTTATATATCCTTGCACAGAATATGCTATAGGGATGAATGGATGTCTTCAAAAGCTTATTGCAAACCAGTTTTTTGCATCCTGCTATTCTCTTAACTGTCACATATATTTACATATTTTCTGAACAACTGTACATAGTGCTGTGCCCTGGAAAATTTTGGCATGTGAATTGTAAATTCGCTGTGCTAGTCAGGTAAGTCACTGGACAGTATTGTTGACATTATGACAGAACACTTCCAGCATACACAGGTTTATGACACCAAACAATGGTCGTGCACATGGAATAGCTAACACACTGTGACCAAGGGTGGAGTAATATTCTGTAAATCGGACACTTGGTTCTGCCAAGAAACTCAAAAATTGCAAATTTAGTCTTACCTAGCAGCCCATGCTCAGAGTAAAGCAAGCTAGGAAAAGATAACAGGACAAGTAATAGGAAGCAAACTCACTCACTCCTCCTCCAGTAGGATTATGTGAGAAGCTTAGCTATAAAGATATAAATAATCGAGTTGGGGCTCAAAGCATTCAGTCATGCCACCATTCTGTCTGCATCCTGAACCAGAGAGAATGACATCTATTGAGTTCCACAGAAACAATGACCTACTCTTAGTGATGATGATCAGCTGACCACCTGCTGCTGATTAACTCATCAAGATTTGGCATGAGGTGCACCATACCTGTGGCATGGCTGGTGCAGGACTTGGAGAAGTTTCATTGATGCCAGGAGCTGGGTCCAGCCAATCTCCACCCTCTGAGTGACCTCAGCCGATGGACTACAAGCTCTCTCTGATCTCGCTGGCAAAGTCGCAGCCACCTAGACATCATCGGCCACAGTCCTGTCTGCCTCTGGGGAGTGACCAGTGTATTGCTGCTTGGCATCAGGACGTCCAGCATCGGCTATCGCACCCCAATGCATGTTATGGGGACAATGAGTACACACAATTGTGCTTAGCTGACATGAGTCCCTCACCATTCCTCTCGCCCATCCTGAAACATGAAATAGGCTGGGTCATTACAGTAGTTTTGTGTGTTTCTGGTGATTAATTCCCATAATGTATATGTCGTTGTTGTTGTTGTGGTCTTCAGTCCTGAGACTGGTTTGATGCAGCTCTCCATGCTACTCTATCCTGTGCAAGCTTCTTCATCTCCCAGTACCTACTGCAGCCTACATCCTTCTGAATCTGCTTAGTGTATTCATCTCTTGGTCTCCCTCTACGATTTTTACCCTCCATGCTGCCCTCCAATACTAAATTGGTGATCCCTCGATGTCTCAGAACATGTCCTACCAACCGATTCCTTCTTCTAGTCAAGCTGTGCCACAAGCTCCTCGTCTCCCCAATTCTGTTCCATACCTCCTCATTAGTTATGTGATCAGCCCATCTAATTTTCAGCATTCTTCTGAAGCACCACATTTCAAAAGCTTCTATTCTCTTCTTGTCTAAGCTATTTACCGTCCACATTTCACTTCCATACGTGGCTACACTCCATACAAATACTTTCAGAAATCACTTCCTCACATTTAAATTTCTCTTCTTCAGAAGCGCTTTCCTTGCCATTGCCAGTCTATATTTTATATCCTCTCTACTTCGACCATCACAGTTATTTTGCTCCCCAAATAGCAAAACTCCTTCACTACTTTAAGTGTCTCATTTCCTAATCTAATTCCCTGAGCATCACCCAACTTAATTTGACTACATTCCATTATCCTTGTTTTGCTTTTGTTGATGTTCATCTTATACCCTCCTTTCAAGACACTGTCCATTCCGTTCAACTGCTCTTCCAAGTCCTTTGCTGTCTCTGACAGAATTACAATGTCATCGGCAAACCTCAAAGTTTTTATTTCTTCTCCGTGGATTTTAATACCTACTCCGAACTTTTCTTTTGTTTCCTTTGTTGCTTGCTCAATATACAGATTGAATAACATCGGGGATAGGCTACAACCCTGTCTCACTCCCTTCTCAACCACTGCTTCCCTTTCATACCCCTCGACTCTTATAACTGCCATCTGCATTCTGTACAAATTGTAAATAGCATTTCGCTCTCTGTATTTTACCCCTGCCACCTTCAGAATTTGAAAGAGAGTATTCCAATCAACATTGTCAAAAGCTTTCTCTAAGTCTACAAATGCTAGAAACGTAGGTTTGCCTTTCATTAATCTTTTTTTCTAAGATAAGTCGTAGGGTCAGTATTGCCTCACGTGTTCCAACATTTCTACGGAATCCAAACTGATCTTCCCCAAGGTCGGCTTCTATCATGTTTTCCATTCGTCTGTAAAGAATTCGCGTTAGTATTTTGCAGCTGTGACTTATTAAACTGATAGTTTGGTAATTTTCACATCTGTCAACACCTGCTTTCTTTGGGATTGGGATTATTATATTCTTCTTGAAGTCTGAGGGTATTTTGCCTGTCTCATACATCTTGCTCACCAGATGGTAGATTTTGTCAGGACTGGCTCTCCCAAGGCTGTCAGTAGTTCTAATGGAATGTTGTCTAATCCGGGGGCCTTGTTTCGACTCAGGTCTTTCAGTGCTCTGTCAAACTCTTCACGCAATATCATACCTCCCATATCATCTTCATCTACATCCTCTTCTATTTCCATAACATTGTCCTCAAGTACATCGCCCTTGTATAGGCCCTCTATATACTCCTTCCACCTTTCTGCTTTCCCTTCTTTGCTTAGAACTGGGTTTCCATGAAAGCTCTTGATATTCATGCAAGTGGTTCTCCTTTCTCCAAAGGTCTCTTTAATTTTCCTGTAGGCAGTATCTATCTTACCGCTAGTGAGTCCTCTAGCCATCCCTGCTTAGCCATTTTGCATTTCCTGTCGATATCATTTTTGAGACGTTTGTATTCCTTTTTGCCTGCTTCATTTACTGCATTTTTATGTTTTCTCCTTTCATCAATTAAATTCAATATTTCTTCTGTTACCCAAGGGTTTCTACTAGCCCTCATCTTTTTACCTATTTGATCCTCTGCTGCCTTCACTATTTCATCCCTCAAAGCTACGCATTCTTCGTCTACTGTATTTCTTTCCCCCATTCCTGTCAATTGTTCCCTTATGCTCTTCCTGAAACTCTGTACAATCTCTGGTTCTTTCAGTTTATCCAGGTCCCATCTCCTTAAATTCCCACCTTTTTGCAGTTTCTTCAGTTTTAATCTACAGTTCATAACCAATAGATTGTGGTCAGAGTCCATATCTGCCTGAATAATTTCTTTTATCTCATCATACATTTCATCAATTTCTTCGTCATCTGCAGAGCTAGTTGGCATATAAACTTGTACTACTGTAGTAGGCGTGGGCTTTGTGTCTATCTTGGCCACAATAATGCTTTCACTATGCTGTTTGTAGTAGCTTACCCATACACCTATTTTTTTTATTCATTATTAAACCTACTCCTGCATTACCCCTATTTGATTTTGTATTTATAACCCTGTATTCACCTGACCAGAGGTCTTGTTGCTCCTGCCACTGAACTTCACTAATTCCCACTATATCTAACTTTAACCTATCGATTTCCCTTTTTAAATTTTCTAACCTACCGGCCGATTAAGGGATCTGACATTCCACGCTCCGATCCATAGAACGCCAGTTTTCTTTCTCCTGATAACAACGTCCTCCTGAGTAGTCCCCGCCCGGAGATCCGAATGGGGCACTATTTTACCTCCGGAATATTTTACCCAAGAGGACGCTATCGTCATTTAATCATACAGTAAAGCTGCATGCCCTCAGGAAAAATTACAGCTGTAGTTTCCCCTTGCTTTCAGCCGTTCGCAGTACCAGAACAGCAAGGTACGGCTATCTGTATCATTGAGGCACGCAAGCCTCCCCACCAACGGCAAGGTCCGTGGTTCATGGGGGGGGGGGATAATGTATATAGGCTGAAAGAAAATTAAGTCTAAAGTGAGAATATTGTTTTTCTTAAAGCTTTGTAAATTGTTAAGTTTGTAGCCAAATAACTAGTGAACTGTTACAGACATAATATGTATGAAACTTCCAGGCAGGTTAAAACTGTGTGGCAGACCAAGACTCGGTCCAGCACACAGTTTTAATCTGCCAGGAAGTTTCATATCAGCACACACTATGCTGCAAATTTTGTTCTGATAATAGATATTATTTTCAATAATATTTCTTCCAGTTATGCATTGTTTGTGTCATTTGTCAAAAAACAGTATTTTAACATTATAAATAACAAGAAGATTAGACATAATGTGAATTTGCACTGTTCAAATTGTTGTTGCTTCATTTTTTGGTCATTTGCATTTGTTTGTCGACACAATTGTATTTTGTTTTTTGCATTTTTTATCTTTCTTCCTTGCAGATTTTTTTAATTCTGTGTGATTTCCTACATGCATTTGGGGCAAAAGCTACAAGGGCTCATGGATTTGCTGTACTTACTTGTGCACCTGACAGTCAACTCCAGTCTGACATCAACCGCCTTATTCAGGAGAGATTGTTGGCAGACGAGGGTATGCATACATGTTCCCTTTCTTTATTTTTAACTTTTATCTGGACTGTGCTGTTAGTGATGTATGTAAGTTGGCATTTTATGTTGAGAGGCTGCAGTGAAAGATGTTGTCTTGATTATATTCAAGTTGGATCAGTAGCACTACAAATATTCTGCCATTACATGCATTAGCATCATCTCTGGTAGCTTAAGCAAACATGTCTGACTTCTCCTTGATGTCATAATGGTGTATGTTGGCCAATAATAGGCAGACTACAAGTTATGAAAATAAAAATGGTCATTTACTACTCGTGCTTATGATGCTGAAGTCATTAAAAACTCAGTTTGTAGTGCATTTAGAATGGTAGTATAAGTACTTATTGGAACTTGTTATAATACTGAGTAAAATCAGAAATTTTAGAAAGAAGTGTCAAATACTTCCCTTTTCTTTTATTTGTATTATGAGAAATTAAATCTCATGAGACAATATGAGGTGAATATAAATGTCTGTTGACTTGTTATGGCAACAGCAGCAGACAGCCAGAAAATCTCTCGTATAAGACGTAATTGCTACCCTCAATTCTTAATATTGTCTCTATTGCTGGTTGGA
The DNA here is from genome assembly GCF_023898315.1 of Schistocerca nitens. Lineage (NCBI taxonomy): Eukaryota > Metazoa > Arthropoda > Insecta > Orthoptera > Acrididae > Schistocerca > Schistocerca nitens. Next base: position 459,392,179 of record NC_064620.1, on the reverse strand, counting down.
TTATTTGAAGTGGACCAATTTTAGGAATCATCCCCATCTAACCATCTCCAGTGTTAATGTAATTTTGTACAAATGTACCACATCGAATAGAATTTAATTGTACAAAATTTAAGCTCCAGATACGAACAAATTTAAGGTTTTAGAAGCCTTTCAAAATGTCATGAGAGTTCGGTTGCAGTTTTGACCAAATTAAAGACTATTTAATGTTGCAACTAATAGTGATGTAAGTGACACTTTTGTATTAGATGCACAAGTTTTTGTGCTCTTCTCACTCTTAAAATTTCAAGACAAAATTATTCATTGTTTTCGTGATAAATAAGATCAAACCTGGGGAAAAGTGAATCACAACAAATTTTCAGCCTTTCTTCTTCTCCTCTTTTTTCCCCCTTTGTGCTTAAATGATTTCTGAATGAGCAAAGTACACTACACTGAGACCACATTACAATTGCTGCAGAGAAGTTACTTGTTATTGATTCTGCTGAATTACAGCAGTCATTTATGGGTATTCTAGTCATAATTAAAATGTAGACATGCTGTAAGAATTTTTTATCAAGTGTGTCCTTACTCTGATGTCATATTGCCAAATATTGTCATTTCCTATATTCTTTATTTTTGTTTCATTAGAAAGAGGTGATTTTATGCCAAAAAAGGTTTTGTTTATGTTTTGTGTGGAAATGACAAAGTGGGGATGTGCCCAGTACTTGAAAGTACATTTGTAATTAGATGAGTGTTAGCCTGTTCTTCTTTTTGAATTATAATTGAGTAATTAATCACTTTCAAGTCCAAAGAAACACTGAGCAATTTGTTGCCAAGTTAGTTGCAAACCTGAAATAAAAATACTTTTCCCAATAATATTCTTCTGGGTATGTGAGGATGTCACACATAATAAACCTACCAATATTTCAATTATATTAAAAACAGATATCACCAGGGTGACTGCTTGTGGTTTATGGATGATATTTTATGTGTATTACTTGAAAACTGCAAGATGTTTATGGTAGGCAAGGTTTTGTTATAGCACAAGGATGTCTTAATTTGAATAAATTTGTGTAGTGCAGGTGGTTTCAAATGTTTGATATTAATTACCACATTAAATAATTGATTTTTTAGATAGTTGAGATAAACCGGTATCCCACTTTTAGTAATTGTAGCAAAGGACTCAAGTCACTAAAAAAAATCCATACTCGTCAACAAAAACCGGCTGAAACTACTATCTGGTTATGATCTTAAATATTCAACAATATGCTTCTGTCCTGAATCCTGCAGCCTTGCTACCATCTGAAATGTAGCAATGTGGAATAGCCCCACTTCCCACAATTACACTTTAAATATATTCATTTTTCTGTTCTACATTTAATTTTGAATAGTTGAAATTGTTAAATTTTTATTCATGATTATCTTGCTAAACTTTGTTATGCAGTGTATAGTTTTCCAACCCTAATGGTAGCAGTATACATAGTTTCTGAGAATACATTTCCTTTGATGAAATGTTCTTAATTTGTGATTCACTAAAACCATCTGCTAATAATTATTTGTTTTGCACTGATTTGAAAGCCCTCATTCTCCACTTTCTGACAAACATCGTACTTTTCCAACAACAGTTTATTTAAAAAGTTATTCCTGTTCAAACTTATTGTATTCTAATATGTTCGAATTTAAAATAAGAACCTTTCAAATTACATCATTGCCTAAAGTGTGTATGTATTACCTTTTTTCTCGTCTTTTACATTGTTATTAAAGATGTAAGTACTCAATATTTTACCATTTTTTACTTCCTGCACTGTGTGCATCTTTATACAGGTGTTGTGCACAATGTCATAGTCAATCATGGTTGAGCAGTTACTAGGTATTAGTCAGGTTGTAACCAGTAATCAACATGTAGATGTCTTATGTCAGTCTGTAATGATGATTCAGTAGTACGAACACTATGTCATTCAGTTTGTTTATTCAGTGAATCAGTCAGCTTTGGTCATCATTTAATGTTCTGAATTTTTCTTACACCATTCATCATCTACATAACTCACTGATGTGTTGTTAAATTACAAGTAAAACTGATTATTGTGGCTGTGTTTAGCATCAATAAATGTGAATAAAATGGAAAGTTCACTTGACAGGGTTGTGTACAATTATTTAATAACTGCTTAAAACACCAAATAATCATCGGGAGTTCATGGGTTAAAGGAAATCTACGCGGCTTAAGAGGCATCCAAAACAGGCGGTAATGTTCAACATGCTGTTTGAGTTCTTGCAAAAACAGTTCTGTAGTCCTTTGCAAAAAAAGTCATGTCATTAAAAAGCGAGTACAGGAGCAGCAAAGTTACAAAATGTCAAAAATGTTGCCCAATTTGCTACAATGCGGCTTTTTCAAAAGCTTCAAATGCTGATGGTGATGAACAAATGAAAACTACAGATGAGTCAATTCATGTTTATCAAGTCTTATTAGAGTAGATGCACTAAATAGCTGCTTATAATAAGTAATCTTTATTTACAACAGACTGTTTCGGCATTTTTGCCACTTTCAAGTACGTCTCGATTGATGTGACGTGCATATTATGTCGTTAGTGGACTGTCTTATAACTGTCACCGTTTTAATAATTTGGTAAATGATGCTTTGTATGAGTGGAACTGTCAAACTACTGTCACATCATAACTAACATTTTATTTTCACCATATTGACATTTACCATCTTATTAAAACAGTGACAGTTCTAAGACTGTCCACTAACAGCATAATTAGGACATCACAACATGCTAAAACAATCTCTTGTAAATAAAGATTACTTATTATAAGCAGCTATTTGATGTATCTGCTTTAATAATCATGTTGTTATCAGACGTATATTATGCTGCTGGCCCTAAAGAAGAAAAATCGTTAAGTCTTATCCGTTCTCTGGTAAGTCAGAAAATCTCGAAATAGCATTCACAAGACTGTCAGAAAGTACAAGACTTGCTGTGAAGTACAAAAGTAAGCAAATTGCAGTTTCTGGTAAATTTAAGCCAGATCTACTTATACAGCAAAATTGCAATGACCGGCAGTGACTATGCTGTGTTGATTGTGGATGACATACTTAGTGAACTGAAGCAAAAAATGACAGTTTCGTCAGATACTGAGATTTGCAAATTTCAGCACTTGCTTCAAAACGTGGGTTAATACCATGTGTACTTCTGAATTTCCAGTTTCAATCAGAATGGTGAAAAAAAGCTCAAAGGGTTAATGCGTATGCCAAAACTTTATTTCTAGTGTCTGTGTTTACCTTGTTGAGGTATAATTCATTTGTGTGTGGTACATCGTGAAGCATTTTTCCACTGGAAGGGCATCTTTATATTTGCTACATTTAAAACATAATTGTCTGCCTTGTCCATGAGCATGACAAATCTTGCATCTTCTAGAGTGTGCTGTTTTCTTCTTAGGCTTTGTTATTTTCACTGGAAAATGTCACAAACTTCTACCATAGAACTTTAGTGGTTTTTGTGCTGTCCTTGATCCTGCCTTGCTGGTATAGTCAACAAGATCAAACTGAATCAGAACTCATGGACTCTTGGATGCTTGGTCCAGTGTATGGTAGATAGCAGTCGCATTCAACATTGCTAGGTCCAGAATCTTCTGATACCCCTTGACATATCTTCTCATACGTCAGTTTTTCGCACCCCTGACATACTTTGGAGGCATTGATCAAACGATTAAGTTTATTGTTGTTTTATCAGCCAGTTTTACACTGAAGGTATTATTGATTGAAGCAAATGTTAGTTCTCCCTTTCACTGAACTAGGTTTCTGTTGTGATTACCGTTACTTAAACTTTAGATTGGTTAAGGATCCATACCCAACACCAAATATTATGGATGCTAGACAACTTGGGTCAGTGTGATAGTTTTCCATAATAGACCTGAAGACTGGTTATTGTAAATTGGAAGTAGTGCCAGAGGAACAGTCAAAGAATGCGTTAACAGTTCCATGGGGCCATTCCAAATGAATGGTGAAAATTGGGTCCGTTGAGCCAGACGTCAGTGGGTAACCACTTCATTTTGACTGTTATACACCATGGGACACTGTAGTGGTAGACTGCCAGAGTGTAGAGCAGAATATCAGGGTTATACTAAATTGTGGAAATGGTCTCCAGTAGACTTTTAAGTTGCAACCATTGTCCTTGCAGGACACATTTGATATTTTAAGGGTGCCCCAGATGCCTTTCCACAAGTACCATCTACATTAGTTGGAAGAAGGTGCAGGCTGCATGTAAGATTGCACGTGCACTGAGGTCACTCAAATAAGTAATTGGGCTGACGTGTAACTTGAGGATATTCGTTGTATGTGATTAATTATATAAGAGGTAAAGAGTCCGTTGTGAGTATTGTAGTAGGTTTTATTGTGTTTGTATAGTATTCTAATTGTGCTGTTTTTGTTAATATAGGGAGATCTATGTTTTCACTTTGAAATATTTTGTAGCAATAGGCATGGTACGGAATGTGTTGTGTAAGTAAGATGAGGGTATGTTAGTGTAACTGTATGAGTTCTATTTTCATTGGTGTGTAACAATGAGACACAAGCATCCAGTCTTTTTAAGAGAGAAGGGTGATTGATATGGATTCCTTTTACCCAGGTGGCATTACCACCAGGCTTGATCATGTGTGCCTTAAGCGATTTTTTTAGTAAGAGATTTGTAGAATTTATGATACATGTATTTTTTGCAGGTGATTGTGCGGATTGATGAGAATCGATATTAGCAGCTAGATTTTGTCATTGTATTTTTGCAGAGAATGCTACTTTGTCAGTATACGTGAAATGAATGTTGTTTTATTGTAATTAATTTTGAAGTTGGGCCTATCGTAACATAGGAATAACAGAAAGAGCTGGTCAGCAATCTGCCTGTCTTATATGATCCACACCGACCCAAAGACTTGCAAGGCACAGTTGATTTTGGGGAAAGCAGATGCAGAGGATGCCAAAGAGATATCCTAGTGCTCTTCCTTTGAAAGGATTGGATCTATTTCATATTCAAACCCAAGTTGGTTTTCATAAACTAGAATGAAAAGAATCAATTAAAGGGATGATGAGGCTTTAACTATGAGGTAGTGGGGTAACCCAGAACCTAGCTTACCTAACATACACATTGAAACCTGATTCTGTTCACTGGATGAACTTAAGACAGTTATGCAGAATGGACAAGTTACTGTGGAACACATGCTCCAGCATGTATAGCAGTACCATTATGAGCAACACAGTAAAATCATGACAGTTAATGTCTCAGTATCTGGCACAGTTTTGGTTTTGATTCTACATTGGATAACCTGTATCTACTTTGGGTGGTGGAAGACCACTGGACCACTCGAGTTTCAAGTGCATCAGTTGCCAGCAGAGTGGGTCAACATTAGAAACGAGTACTCAACTTACTTAGCAGCCAATGAACAATGTGGTTCATGCTGAATAAGAGTAGAAAGAGAATTAGAGAATATTGTACATATTTGTTAAACTATGAAACATGCTGTTAAGATTTGTTCAGAAATCTAAACAAGTCGCAGTCCAGTTGACCAGATTTGCCGATGGGGAGAAGAGTGCTGTATAATGTTTTGCATGGCAAGGACCATGGTTCATGTGTGTATTCAGTAGAGTGATGTCATAAGGAGTATATCACAATTCAGCTCAATAACCAGGTGCCAGGCAAAATGAACAGATATCCAGTACATAAAAAGACAGGAAATGCAGGGAAAATGATATCATGATTTCCCAATGATTATGCCCAGCATCCCCAGCCTGTTATGACTGAGAGGCCAGGGGTGCTGCCTAATTTAGATGCTCAGTTATACAGTCAACATCAGCCACTAGTTGCGAGAAGAGGTACGCATCCACTCTCAGTCCTAAATGAACAGCAAGCTGCCTCTGTCAGACTTTGCTGCCATTAACTGCAGGCCACTTCCTGAGCTGAGTCTGAGTGCTGTGGACTCGGCACCTTTGCACTGTTGTGGGTCATCTAGCTGTCCAGCCATCATTACCTTGTATAGGTGCACTCACTTTTCATCACCCTGAGCTGGTGTATACTGTTGCTGTCCACCTCCCAGTGTAGGAACACACCTCTGTCATAAGCCATGCTGGAGGCCATGGTTTGACCCTGCCTCTTCCTGTACACACTGCATGGAGCAGAGGGACCAGGTCAGACCATTTGCTGTCTTGCTACTGTGAGTGACATGGCGCCATCACTGAGTCAACTTCTGCCACTGCCGTGCTGAGAGAAGCACCTTGCTGTAAGCTGCCAGTGCCCAAGAAAAGACACCATATGCTGTGCTTCTGATGGCCTTTTGCTGACTCCTGCATGATTCTCCAACCATGGTTGCCTATCATGGAGGCTGCTTACTACCTCCCCAATGATGAAGCCACTACCATAAACACTAAGGAATAAAAGACTTATTCAATCTTTTCATGATGGGCCACTGTCTAACACCTGCCACCACACCACTGCAGCTTCACCTGGGAAGTGAACTTCCCTGAGTCCTAGCATATCACAGCGAGCTTCACCTGCCACCATAGAGGCCGTACAACCAAGCCTTTACACCCAAGCCTCTACACTACAGATGTGCACAACAGCCTTTGTTATCCAGACTAGGTAGAACTGGATGTAACCCAGATTACTAAAAATCCAGAAAATCTGGTAATATTCGAATTAATGCAAAAACTCTAATATACTCTGCAGCATTACAAACCTTTCATTTTGGTACTAATGAGAAACACTCTTTTGGCACTTACACTCTTTAGTTGCTTTATCCAGCTCATGTTTATTTACTGAAATTGTGTGTAAGTTTCTTTTGTTTCAAAGTTATGTGGCATTTGAGAGCACCACAATTGTGTAAGTGTTCACTAACATCAGATCGACTTGAGTTGTTTGCGGCTGTCACTCTAGGTAAACCTTTAGTTTTTTTCAGCTGCATTGTTCCCTCCACATGAGGCATTATTTCTTCCCTTGAAATGCCGCTTTTGTTGTCCACTTCACCATCACAGCCATTCTCTGTAGTACAACAGGTGGCAATACAAATTTCATCACTATCATCGTGCCTCAAACAGCATCGCTGTTATTTGGTAACCATGCATCTACATCAATATCATCTTCCAGTGTGACATAGTTTATATTTCTATACCATATTCAGGAGCTATGTTCTTCAGCAATTCTGCTTCATCTATTCTGTTTACTGCTTCCAATTGTTTCTCCATTGAAATAGCCTCCTCCGTTCACTTTGAAGCCATTTCATTCCTGCACACTCACAACACTGGAACAAAAGGGCAATACCAGTGCAGTGTCTTAACTCTTTAAGGAACAGATCCACACTGACCATAGTACTGATAGCTGGAAGCATGGGCCAGCAATGTCAGTACCACCTGCAGTGCCAAGATAACAGCTGTACTTGTGCCATACCATATCAACTGTATACTGCACATTTTCACATTAACAACATACCACACATTGTCCCTGGTAATTCTACCTAAAGAATTCATAAGTTGGAAAGAACTGCTCCTTAGAGGCGGCAATTTTTGCTGTCTTCTCAGAAGAAACATTGCTTAAGTGTCAGCCATAACTTTATTGAAGTATGTTACATCTGTACTCCACAAGCCGCCGTACAGTGTGTATGGCTACTTTTCTGTGTTGACAACACAGAACACCTTACACAATTACACAAACAGCTTCACACATCTGCCAACATTATCCTGCGATTTTTTTATGTTTCTTGTGAATAGTAACTGTGATATAACAACCTCTTGAGGCAAGACCAAAGTTGCATATACATCTGACAGTTTAACTGCATGTTGAGTTCCATCTGCTATGAAATTCTAAATACAATCAGAATAGAGATCTGTTATTCTGTAATCCCATATGTTATTGCAAATGCCAATGTGATTTATTTGACGTTTGACTCAAAATGGACAATGTAGTAATCCCTGATTTGTTATACAGAATACACATATACTTGAGAAAGAATGGTAAGTGCCTATTTATACAAAAAGTTAAATAGATGAAAATAAAACAAAAAAATAATGAAAAATTTGAACTTAGTTTATAGGCAATACTGAGACACCACTTATAGTTATACCTTATGATAACCATAATTACTTTATAAACAACTGAGAAGTTCTGAAAAATTTTACAGTCATCATTGCACAACAACTACAACATCATTTTTTTTAAAATCATTAGGCATCATGAATATGGATGACTTATTTCTTTAAATGACTGTCATAATATTTCACGAGTCACTTTGCTGTGGCATTCAAAAGCTGTTGATTGTACATTATGTAGTGCTTGTAAAAGTTTTATTATCACTTGTCAGTGACTGTACCTCTGAACAGCTCAGCAATTTCTGTTGTTTTGTTCCATATATGATGTGTTTTTATTGTCTGTGTTTCAGATTCGTTTAATGAAACATCTGGTGATGACCAACTAAAAACGAGATCAAATATGTGTAAAATGATTTTAGCTGGATATTGCAAATTAATAATTTATGATGTTTTACCTTTGACACCAGTTCCATATCTACTTTTGTACTACTGTAAAGTAAGTATTAATTTTTGTAATTGTTATGTCACACTAATAGAATTCACAAGATGTTTTCAGTTAATGAAAATGTCACGTCACTATAAGAAATTTAATGACAACCATTGCAATTTTATATATGCCCAAATACCATAAGCAATAACAAATACATTATTGCCCACTTACCACACAGAAATCATGAAGAAATATTTGTTATTAGAGCTCCTTTGCAGTAAACATGTTAAGACATAATGCTTCATATATTGAGGAAGTACCTATAGAGATCTCTGGAATCTCCGTAATGGTGATACATTTTTTGATTTGTTTTTTACAGTTACAGACTCTTGCATTCGTCTAAAAATAACAAATTTAAGTGTTCAGCATGTGTAATTCACAGTGTTCTGTGAAAAGCTAGTCAGAGGGTGACTGTCATTATTTTATCATTTGTCCTTCCTTAATGTAAATGCTAGCTGATCACACAGTAATGGAGAACTGGGAAACGTAATGCAGTTTTCACAGAAAAACAAAGAAACACATCTCATTTAAACAAATTATAAATGATGTTACCTAGATCTGTTACATTTTTTGTAGCGAAGTTCACTAAATTACTATGAACAGCATGTTGTTGTTGTGGTCTTCAGTTCTGAGACTGGTTTGATGCAGCTCTAAATGCTACTCTATCCTGTGCAAGCTTCTTCATCTCCCAGTACCTAATGCAACCTACATCCTTCTGAATCTGCTTAGTGTATTCATCTCTTGGTCTCCCTCTACGAGTTTTACCCTCTACACTGCCCTCCAGTACTAAATTGGTGATCCCTTGATGCCTCAGAACATGTCCTACCAACCGATCCCTTCTTCTCGTCAAGTTGGGCCACAAACTTCTCTTCTCACCAATCCTATTCAATACCTCCCCATTAGTTATATGATCTTCCCATCTAATCTTCACCATTCTTCTGTAGCACCACATTTCGAAAGCTTCTGTTCTCTTCTTGTCTAAGCTATTTATCGTCCATGTTTCACTTCCATACATGGCTACACTCCATACAAATACTTTCAGAAACGACTTCCTGACACTTAAATCTATACTCAATGTTAACAAATTTCTCTTCTTCAGAAATGCTTTTCTTGCCATTGCCAGTCTACATTTTATATCCTCTCTACTTCGACCATCATCAGTTATTTTGCTCCCCAAATAGCAAAACTTCTTCACTACTTTAAGTGTGTCATTTCCTAATCTAATTCCCTGAGCATCACCCGACTTAATTCGACTACATTCCATTATCCTCGTTTTGCTTTTGTTGATGTTCATCTTATACCCTCGTTTCAAGACACTATCCATTCCGTTCAACTGCTCTTCCAAGTCCTTTGCTGCCTCTGACAGAATTACAATTTCATCGGCGAACCTTTAAGTTTTTATTTCTTCTCCATGGATTTTAATGCCTACTCCGACTTTTCTTTTCTTTCCTTAACTGCTTGCTCAATATACAGATTGAATAGCATCGGGGAGTGGCTACAACCCTGTCTCACTCCCTTCCCAACCACTGCTTCCGTGTCATGTCGCTCGACTCTTATAACTGACATCTGCTTTCTATACAGATTGTAAATAGCCTTTCGCTCCCTGTATTTTACCCCTGCCACCTTCAGAATTTGAAAGAGAGTATTCCAGTCAACATTGTCAAAAGCATTCTCTAAGTCTACAAATGCTAGAAATGTAGGTTTGCCTTTCTTTAATCTTTCTTCTAAGATAAGTCGTAGGGTCAGTATTGCCTCACGTGTTCCAACATTTCTACGGAATCCAAACTGATCTTCCCCGAGGTTGGCTTCTACCAGTTTTTCCATTCGTCTGTAAAGAATTCGCGTTAGTATTTTACAGCTGTGACTTATTAAACTGATAGTTTGGTAATTTTCACATCTGTCAACACCTGCTTTCTTTGGGATTGGGATTATTATATTCTTCTTGAAGTCTGAGGGTATTTTGCCTGTCTCATACATCTTGCTCACCAGATGGTAGATTTTGTCAGGGCTGACTCTCCCAAGGCTATCAGTAGTTCTAATGGAATGTTGTCTATTCCCGGGGTCTTGTTTCGACTCAGGTCTTACAGTGCTCTGTCAAACTCTTCATGCAGTATCATATCTCCCATTTCATCTTCATCTACATCCTCTTCTATTTCCATAATATTGTCCTCAAGTACATCGCCCTTGTATAGACCCTCTATATACTCCTTCCACCTTTCTGCTTTCCCCTCTTTGCTTAGAACTGGGTTTCCATCTGAGCTCTTGATATTCATGCAAGTGGTCCTCTTTTCTCCAAAGGTCTCTTTAATTTTCCTGTAGGCAGTATCTATCTTACCCCTAGTGAGATAAGCCTCTACATCCTTACATTTGTCCTCTAGCCATCCCTGCTTAGCCAATTTGCACTTCCTGTCGATCTCATTTATGAGATGTTTGAATTCCTTTTTGCCTGCTTCATTTACTGCATTTTTGTATTTTCTACTTCCATCAAGTAAATTCATTATCTCTTCTGTTACCCAAGGATTTCTACTAGCCCTCGTCTTTTTACCAACTTGATCCTCTGCTGCCTTCACTATTTCATCCCTCAAAGCTACCCATTCTTCTTCTACTGTATTTCTTTCTCTCATTCCTGTCAATTGTTCCCTTATGCTCTCCCTGAAACTCTCTACAACCTCTGGTTCTTTCAGTTTATCCAGGTCCCATCTCCTTAAATTCCCACCTTTTTGCAGTTTCTTCAGTTTTAATCTACAGTTCATAACCAATAGATTGTGATCAGAGGTCCACATCTGCCCCTGGAAATGTCTTACAATTTAGAACCTGGTTCCTAAATCTCTGTCTTACCATTATATAATCTGTCTGAAACCTTTTAGTACCTGCAGGGTTCTTTCATGTATACAACCTTCTTTCATGATTCTTGAACCAAGTGTTAGCTATGATTAAGTTATGCTCTGTGCAAAATTCTACCAGGTGACTTCCTCTTTCATTTCTTATCCCTAATCCATATTCACCTACTACGTTTCCTTCTCTTCCTTTTCCTACTCTTGAATTCCAGTCACCCATGACTATTAAATTTTCGTCTCCTTTCACTACCTGAATAATTTCATTTATTTCATCAATTTCTTCATCATCTGCAGAGCTAGTTGGCATGTATACTTGTACTACTATAGTAAGCGTGGGCTTTGTGTCTATCTTGGCCACAATAATGCGTTCACTATGCTGTTTGTAGTAGCTTACCCGCACTCCTATTTTTTTATTCATTATTAAACCTACTCCTGCATTACCCCTATTTGGTTTTGTATTTATAACCCTGTATTCACCTGACCAAAAGTCTTGTTGCTCCTGCCACCGAACTTCACTAATTCCCACTATATCTAACTTTAACCTATCCATTTCCCTTTTTAAATTTTCTAACCTACCTGGTCGATTAAGGGATCTGACATTCCACGCTCCTATCTGTAGAACGCCAGTTTTCTTTCTGCTGATAACGACATCCTCTTGAGTAGTCCCCGCCCGGAGATCCGAATGGGGGACTATTTTACTTCCGGAATATTTTACCCAAGAGGATGCTACAGTAAAGCTGCATGCCCTCGGGAAAAATTGCGGCTGTAGTTTCTCCTTGCTTTCAGCCGTTTGCAGTACCACAACAGGAAGGCCGTTTTGGTTAGCGTTACAAGGCCAGATCAGTCAATCATCCAGACTGTTGCCCCTGCAACTACTGAAGAGGCTGCTGCCCCTCTTTAAGGACCACACGTTTGGCTGGCCTCTCAACAGATACCCCTCCATTGTGGTTGCACCTGTGGTACGGCTATCTGTATCGTTGAGGCACGCAAGTTTCCCCACCAACGGCAAGGTCCATGGTTCATAGCAAATGTATTATAGCCAAGATCCAGCTTGTATCTGTGAGTGTATACATGTCCTTTTTTCCCCCTAAGGTAAGTCTTTCCACTCCCGGGATTGGAATGACTCCTTACCCTCTCCCTTAAAACCCACATCCTTTCATCTTTCCCTCTCCTTCCCTCTTTCCTGATGAAGCAACCGATGGTTGTGAAAGCTTGAATTTTGTGTGTATGTTTGTGTTTGTTTGTATGTCTATCAACATGCCAGCGCTTTCGTTTGGTAAGTTAGATCATCTTTGTTTTTAGATATATTTTTCCCACGTGGAATGTTTCCCTCTATTATACAGCATATAATAATAATTATCTGCCAAATACTTCAGGTCAGATTTTACTTATTTATTTATTTATTTATTTTTGAAATGTTGTTAACCCTGCAATAATAGGAATTCCCTTGAGAATAAACTATAATAAGGCTTCCCTTTTACTGTGTCTCCTAAAGGCAACAATGAAAGTTCTATTTAACGCTACTGCTCATGTGGAACTGGCAGTCCTCAATTCAGGACCATCCCACCACTGCTGCTCTAGTCCAAGCGAAACAAAGTAGTAATGTAGTATTGCTAATAGCAGGAAGGTACTTGGGTCATGTGATTCCTGGGTCTGAAGAGATTGAAAGGAAAGGAAAAAATACATTCATGTCAACTGTCAGTCCATGTGCAGGGTTAAAACCACCTACTGCCTACCACAAAAGCTGGAACACCCACTAGTGTGCGGTAGGGACCAGGTTGAGTACCGATGGTATATAAGGTGTAAAAAAAGGAATTCCATATTTTGTATTTTGAGAGGTGGTAAAAGGGACGCTAACAAAAAAAAAGTGTCAGCAAAGATGTGCTATAAAATTCCTACCATAAGATATATGAACACTTGCTAATGTTCATTACTGTGAAACACATCTCTTCTACTGGAAGATCCTTGCTATTATGAACAACATACAGAATGCAGTAAACAAGTGAGAACACATTATTCTTTTACTGTGATAACAGAGCTTTTAATTTAATTTGCTTGGTATGACATACAAACTGCTCTTGTGAGCCATCACTAAAGGAGGTGCTCAATATGATGTCCATACATAGTAACGCATATGTCTGTCCCAACATCTTTGGGAGTTAAACACTCTACAAAAAACTGCAGGTTGGTCACAGATGGGCTGGCAGGCATTGGTGACATGCTCTACTAGTGTTTTTACATTTTGCATACACCAAAGATTTCACATGTTCCCACAACTACAAATCAGTTCAATTAAGGTCAAGGGAATGAACTGGTCAACTTACTGGACCTCCCTGGCCAATCCAGTGTCCTTTAAATGTCTGTGTGAGGTGTTCACAGACGTTTAGGAGAAAAGGGCTGAAAAATCAGCTGCTGTTCCCATTTGATACTAACTGACAATACCTGCATCTGTCAACCTGTTTGGGAGTTTGTAAGGTCCTGTTAGTCATACATTTGTAGGTTTTTCATACACCTGACATGAGAAATATGCATTAGCACAGACAATCCAAAACAAACTAGACAAGAGACCAAGAATAAAAGGAAAAAACAAGTTACACACATGTTGTTCTTGGAGCTCAATTTTGCGTGCTTCACCTTTTCTGCAGGTCTGTGTCACCACAGAGTGTGCCTCCTCCTCCTCCTCCTCCTACACACTGCAGATTTTACTTCTTTGAATAGATGCAACTCAAACTGATGCCCTTGGCTGGTAGTAATTTATGACAGGCAACCAAAACGAGCAATCCACATGTGCATGGAGGCCAAAGCAATAGATTCGGCTGTCATGTCGTATAAAGGTACAGCTTCCAACCGTTGTATCATCCAGCAATAGCGGATAAAATATATTAGAACCCATTCAACTCAGGTAGTGGACCAACCAAGTCTGGGTGGACATTTTGTAGTCCACTTTTAGTCACATCAAATTTTACCAGTTGCAGAAAAGTGTGGCACATTATCTTGCTGCATTGGCACGTGGGACAGGTTTGTGTCCATTGCCTGCAATCAGCTTTAACACCTAGCCACACCAAGTGCTCAGCCACTAATTTTGTGCTGGGATGAAAGCTTAATTTGACCGGGACCAGAAGATGCAACTTGTCCCGCTAGGTATTGCACCACAGAAGTAAGTTATTTTATGGGACCTGGATATATTCCAAATTCAGTGTCATGTCAGTGTCATCTTCAATGCTGCTAACTGTTGGTCTTGTTCCTACTCGTGAGCCAATTCCCTGAAAGCAGTCAATGAACTCTAACTCTGCAGGTGCATGACAGGTAATCCAAAACAACATTTTCCACCTCATTCGTGTGACGAACACCGATTTAAACTGTCCAGTGTAGTCAAAGTGACTGAAACGATGGGGCACAAAGTTACTACACAAATTACATCTCGTGTGAATTAAAGGCTGACGGTCAGTCAAAATTGCAAAGGGACGTCCCTTGACATCCTCTTTAAAGTTCTTCACTGCTTCATATAGCACCAAAAGTTCACTGTCACAACCTGGCTGTAATTTCTGCACCTTAATCAGTGTACATGAAAGAATCACAGGGAACGTTGTCCATTAACCCGTGTTGCAAAACTGCACCAACATCTCTCTCTCTCTCTCTCTCTCTCTCTCTCTCTCTCTCTCTCTCTCTCTCTCTAGTCTGACGTAGTGGATAAAGGAGCTGAGAGGGAAGGATAAGTCAGGGTGATGACATTTTATAAGAATTCTTTGATAGGCTAGAATGCATGTAGCATTTCTGTTGCCCATTGTAAAGACTGTTTTTCCTTAGTATTTTTACTTTTCAGAGCATTGATTAAAGGTACCTGGAGTCTGTGCAGCTTGTGGGATATGTAGACTGTAAAAATTAATCATCTCCAGGAACCTTTGTGTTCTTGGAATGTGGTAGGTCATGGTGTCTGTTTAATAAGTTCAGCTCTCTCTATGCTATAGGTCTGATCTTGTGTGTGTCACTGAATGTCCCAATAATGTCACTGAACTCTGCCATGTGTCCTTGTTCACAGCAATATCTGACTTGTCCAGTGTGCTAAAGACCTGATGAAGATGTGTCTCATGTTGTTGAATAACCTCTGATAGATGAAGCAAGGAGAATAGCACTGGCAAAAAGAGCATTCCTAGCCAAGAAAAGTGTGCGGATAGCAAACGTTTCCCTTAATTTGAGAAAGGAATTTCTAAGAATGTACATTTGAGCAAAACATGGTAGTGAATCATGGTTAGTGGGAAAACTGGAACACAAGAGAATCAAAGCATTTGATATGTGGCGCTACAGAACAATGTTGAAAATTAGGTGGACTGATAAGATTAGAAGTTGTAGGGAAGCAGCCTACTCACACTGAAGTAAATTCACATCAGTCTTTCCATTGTGTGCCAGCCACTCCGCTGTAACTAGCTCTGACGTCATAAATGTTGCGCAATACTTTAAAAATCGAGCAAATAACCTAAAACATTTCTAGCATGTCTGGAGTAATACTAAATTAACTTGTGTTGAATATCAGTTCGATAACTTTAGCCATTTTCGAAAATTGGACATTTTTCTGTAAAAATCATTGGCGCAACAGAAAAGAGCTAGAAAATTAAAAATTGATAATTAGATTCATTTTTCATAATTATTTAATAAAAATAGTACTTTGGATTTCACAAATTAAAATTTTAGTGGACATTCATGATTTTCTGGTTTTCGTCTTAAAACTTAAGGAAGCAAGATAGATTAAGTAGGCTAATAAATAAGGCTAGGATGTTTATATTTAAGTAGGTTGGAGATCCGCTATCACCATAAGGATGTGAGAAGTTTCATTTGAATACCTATAAAACTATAGCGATAGCGTATCTCCAAAGGGCCAGTTCAGAGCTCATCTACTGCGTGCAGTGTAATTAAATTAATTCTCTCGCCCAAAATATTTAACTTAGCCACGTCAAACTTTTATTATGATTACTTACCTGTGTGTTGAATACACATTTATATTGAGAGCTTCATCGGCCATCAGCAAAAGAAGCTATGATTTATTCAATAACTTAATGTGGTGCATTACTAGCCCAGCGGCTAGTCGGGAGAGCCGATTTGATCAGGCGTTCCCTTAGCCGTCCGCACCGCGGCTTTATATATAAGAACGCTGCGCGAGGAAGAAGGCCCCAGTTCTTTCCAGACGCTGAATAGCACGCCATATGTGTCGGGAGTCGTGTCGCGTCGCGTTGGTATCATTGCTACAAACAGCCTCGGATGCCGTATTAAGTTACTCGAGATACGCGTAACCATGAAATCATTTTCGAGTGAAGTGTTAATTCTGGGATGATTTTCATTATCTAGCTTCAGTTTGCGTATGTCGTATTTTCACGTGCCGTCGCGGGACAAACATTCTACCATTATTTAGCGTGGCGTTTGATGAACCTAATCATCAAATTATGGCGAGCATTCATTTAAATATTCAATTTGGACAATTATAGTTGCATCAGCGCATTAGACTCTGAACAGCTCTGTTAGTTAGGTTGTGTGGATTCTTTTGTTTTTCATCTGTGACTTTCAGAATATACTCAACTATTTTAGAAAATCGTTTTTGATTATAAATCCCGGACAATCTCCTAATTCCTCAGAGCTATAAGCTGTAACTATAAGTGTATTCTCAGATGAAGTGTGCACTAGGAATTCTAATTACAGGCTTCACGTTTTGCTAATCACTTTCTGGTAGCCAATATTGTAGTTAGAGAGCCAGTGTTGAGAACGGCAAACAACAGCAAAAATAATAGGAACATTTTTAAGAACAATAATTTCACCCGCCGCCGCACATATGGTTATTCGGCCAGGAAGTGTTTCTACATTCTACAAATATTTATATAACAGCAACATATTTTCCTACCCGCCGCCCCACAAAGTGTGAAAGTTCTCCACAGAAAAGGCAAGGAAAGGAGTATGTGGAAAACACTGACAAGAAGAAGGGACAGGGTGATCCCATTGTACCAATTACTAGGGTTTCTTCCAGTTCCATTTATGTGTGGAGCGCAGGAAGAATGATTGTTTGAATGCCTCTGTATGTGCAGTACTTATTCTAATCTTATCCCCACGATCCCTATGTGAATGATAAGTAGCGGATTGTAGTATACTCCTAGAGTCCTCATTTAAAGCCAGTTCTTGAAACTTTATTAATAGACTTTCTCGGTATAGTTTATGTCTGTCTTCAAGAGCCTGCCAGTTCAGTTTTTTCAGTATCTCTGTGACACTCTCCCATGGATTAAACAAATTTGTGTCCATTCGTCCTGGCCTTCTCTGTATACGTTCAATGTCCCCTGTTAGTCATATTTGGCATGGGTCTCATACACTTGAGCAGTATTCTAGGATGGGTCACACAAATGATTTCTAAGCAGTCTCCTTTGTAGTCTGATTGCACTTCACCAGTATTCGATCAATAAACCAAAGTCAGCCATGTGCTTTACCCATGACTGAGCCATGACATATGTTAAGACATTAGGGAATAACTTCCATGGTAGTACGGGGAGCTGTAGAGGGTAAAAACTGTCAAGGAAGAAAGAGACTGGAATACATCCAGCAAATAAATGGGGACATAGGTTGCAAAAGTGCTACTCCGAGGTGAAAAGGTTGGCCCTACATTACCAATATGTCATGCATGGGCTAGTTGATGTAGCAGTGAGTATCTGCATAGTCAGGGCATAGCCAGCTGACTGGCCACTGCACTGTGCTGTTGTCATGCTGGTTGGCTGCCGCAAGGATGCTGTTGGATTTTGCTGCAACAATTGTAGTCTCAAAATTATGACATAGACTTCTTCCTTTTGGTATTTTTGCACTCTTTGAGGATGCAAACTGGGGTTTCGTTGAGAGCTGTCTATTTTTTTATGTTTTAATGTGGGTACTACTTGTGTCATCTCTCTCGTACTACTTGTGTCACCTCTCTCTCAATTGTTGGCATGAACATCATTGAGTTTGTTTGCTGTCGCTTGTCCTTGGTGGGTAACAATTATGTCTGGAAATGTCTGTTGAATTTTTTAGCAATGCTGCTGAAGTATATCTTCACACATTTTGTTACCTCTGCGACAAGCAAATAACAAATTTGTCCATGGCTCAGGCAGAAACTGTGGTGGAGAAAAGTTGATCAGTGAAAATATAAACTATACAGAGTGTGCTCCGAATAGTATAAATAGCTGGTTGTCCGGTATTTCATAAGCAAATTTCCATCCACGCATAAGGTGGTGAAAACTTGCACTAAACGATGGTAAATACAGGGGTTTTGGGGTCCACTTGTAGTGGTAGTTGAACAAGAGTATAATGAGACAGAGGCAACCGTTGGGTGGCTTTTCATTTGGCCCTCTGTGGACACCCAAAAAACAGATGGTAAATACAGGGGTTTTGGGGTCCACTTGTAGTGGTAGTTGAACAAGAGTATAATGAGACAGAGGCAGCTGTCGGGTGGCTTTTCATTTGGCCCTCTGTGGACACCCATGCAATCAGTCCATGACAGTGTCATGTTCCAGCTGTAGGTACCCTCACCAGATGTGTGTGCTGTTATACATATCAGTGTGTTTGTATCATTTTTTGAGCATGTAGTGGAGTTACTAAATTCTTTTCCCTCTCAAACCAGTGGGTAGAGGTGGAATGTACGTGACCATGCAGAGGACAACACAGCAGAAGGTTGCTGATACTGGATCTGTAGCATCTTGCATGGGCCTGGAGATATCTGGGAATGAGCCAAACCTGCTGCAGGATGCGGCTTGGTCAGTGATTCAGCCAGCTGTGAAGCCAAATTGACATATATGAGTTGTCCACAGCTTGTGGGAAGGAAGTGCCAGGCAGCCCTCCCCCAAGATGCAGGAGTGGAGGAAATCTTGCTGTAGCTGCAAAGGTGGACACCTGAAAGATGGAGACCACTGCCAGAGATGCCAAAACCCGAGTCGATTGTGTTGTCGGTGCAGCATCCCACTTGGTGTAGCTCACAACACCACCTGTCACTCACTTCTGTTGGTCTGCTACAGATTGTTGTATTCATCCCAGAGGTTGCCAAAACATGTGTACCCACACAGAATAGCATGGTTGTTTGTGCTTTGTGTTCGGTTGTCACAAGAGATTGAGAAGGGTCTTGTGAGGTCATACACGAAAGAGCTGCCTCAGGCTTCAACGAATGACGAATGTGCACCTGTAAGAATGTAGGGAGTGTCTAGACCAGAAGTCGATTTAGGAGATGCTAAAACTTTCTGCATTTACATCTTAAAGGTACAAAAATACTGTTGTGCCAGCCAGTTTGAGGCAGGATTGAATGAAGATGTTGAATACAATTGTGGGTGCAAAAACTTTGTAAAATGGCCTCTGTGAATCAGTCACCAGCATGCAGGGTGCACGCTCTATTGTGATGATCTGCACCAAAACTCTTACCATGGCTGCTGCTGTTGGCTGATTACATACAGGAAGTGAGAGAAGGAGGTCACAGTGATTAACTACATGAACCCCAAGAAAAGGCCCACAATTTTGGCATAGACACTGTCTCACAGCTGCGTTGGCACTGGCCATGGCAAGGACAGGGATGGTATGAGTTGGTATGTCTGACAGTTAGCACACTGTCACACCACTTGTGCAAAATCATCGTCCTTAGAAGGCCAATAGACATAGTGCTGTACCAGTTGCTTCATCCTAGAACCTGGACCCTGGACCTGAAGTTGTTGCTGATTTTTGGGGGGAGGGAGGGGGGGGGGGGAGACAGTGAAAGCCAGGTGGCTCTGCACCGAAGATCTTGGGAAGTCAACCCTATTGGACATATTGCAGGACCCATTGAAGAAGCGGGTTGTGCTGAGATGCTGTAGCAACTTCCCAGGACCTTATCTGTTGAGTGACTGTTCCGCTATGCTTAGACAGCATAGCTGGAAACAAAATGTTTCTTGGTGTTCAAATTCAGGCTCGAGGCTTGTGAGAAGGGGACATAGTGCATCTGCCTTAGAATTCTGTGTGGAAGTGAGATAATAAATGGAAATTTGTTAATTCACCAAATACAGATCCCATTGATGAAGGCAATGGTCCATATGGTTGATGAGAAGAGAAAATTTGCAACCACAAAAAAAGCAGCACTATTTAAGGACAGCAGAAATGGTGAGCAATGCTTCCTTTTTGAGGGGAGAGCTGACTGCTGTGGCCGAGCGGTTCTAGGCACTTCAGTCCAGAACAGCGCTGCTGCTACGGTCGCAGGTTCGAATCCTGCCTTGGACATGGATGTGTGTGATGTCCTTAGGTTAGTTAGGTTTAAGTAGTTCTAAGTCTAGGGGACTGATGACCTCAGATGTTAAGTCCCATAGTGCTTAGAACCATTTGAACCATTTTTGAGGTGAGAGTAATGCTATGAATCAGAGTAAACATCTTTGGCATAAATTACATTGGCCTCTCCATTGTATCCTCTTACTTATGAGACAGAACCATCCGAGAACTTTGTGAGGATGCATCCATGATTAACATCAGCTGAAAGTGAGGCTGGTATGACACAAGGCAAGCACCTAATTGGCTGTAAGTTTCAACACATTTTGTGAGATATAATACAAATGGTACACTCTTTGTGTCAGTGGTAGTATTTGCTGTTTACTAATGTAAATAAAAAATACGCAGCAAAATGATTTTATTCTTATTAGCTCCTTAAGATGGTTTGTGCAGCACCTTGGTTCCATACCTCAAATTGTTCAGTGGAGCATCCTCTATGTCCTGTTAAATTTTTGCATGCTCTTCAGGAAACACACTGTAGATAAATTGAAACTTACCATGTTTTACTGACAGAATAACAAATTTAACTAATGTAGAAGTAAATGTTGACATATCTAATCTGTTACACAAAGGGTGAAAATCTAATTTTCTGCCTAAAATTAATAGTATACTAATTAAAAATACTATTGCCAAATTAAAATTATCTGTGATATTGCTAAACTTGATAGAGGTCAGCAAGCAGGTATAGCGTTAAATATAAAGAGGGCAATAGGAAAAGCCAAAAAGGATTCATAGAGCACTAGTTACAGAGAGAATTCAGTCGTGGTTGCAACCTCAGAGTTTGAGAATGGAGTTGAAGGACTTCTGTTAGAGCTCTAGTTTTACTGTAAACAGTAAGGCAAATCAATGAGAAACTGTATCAGGGTAATAATTCTTATGGAAAACTTGGGATTCTCAGGGAATTACATTTTACATGGAAAAATCAAGGAAGTCTCAAAGAATTTCAAGAATAGCATAAAATTTCAGAAGATTTTGTGTTCTTCACAGTGAAATTTAATTTTATTGAGTTTTATAAATCATAAATTTTAAAATCTTTAATATTTAAAAGTGTGTTAATTATATCACTCTTATTCCATATAAATTACCAGTTTTTTAAAAGTTGCAGTTAAACTACTGCTTATGGGTAGTAACCTCAGCTGAGAGAAAAGGAAAATTTATTGCGGTATGCCACCTCCCACCCCCTCCTCTCTCTGCCACTATCAGTTTACCAGGAGCTTCTTGATACCACATTTCTCCTCATGCCTGGAATTCTCAGGGAATTATTATTATTATTATTATTATTTCAAGTTGGAATAGCCACCTTGTATATGACAACAAGATTATCGTGACTAAATCAGATAAGAGAAACTCAGTGGTGGCTTCTTTTCATGTAAATCTTTACACAAGCATATCTGTTCGT
Source organism: Schistocerca nitens (assembly GCF_023898315.1). Lineage (NCBI taxonomy): Eukaryota > Metazoa > Arthropoda > Insecta > Orthoptera > Acrididae > Schistocerca > Schistocerca nitens. The sequence continues at coordinate 459,370,139 of NC_064620.1, read as the reverse complement.
GAAACCCAAGACATCACCAAGCACAGTATATTAAAATACAGCAAGCTGAGCCAATGCAAAATAATCGAATTGGTGGAAATGTTAGAATTCTCCTCTTCTTTTAACTACTTTAAGTAGTGGAAAATTTTATCATCAAGGTGTTTCTCAATGGACAATAGCTTATCCAGCACAATAGCCGAAATTTTCATGAATAACTTTGAGAATTGTTTCTGTAAAGAATACCCTGAAATCTGAAAGAAAATGATTATTTGTATCATATGTTGATGACACTGCTTTATGGTATTGGTGATCCTAATCTAATTAATGATGCAGTGCAAAACTTAACACTATACAGCCGAGCATTCAATTCACTGTGTAATATGAAATTAAACAGTCCTTAAATTTCCTTGATACTGTACGCACAGCTGCTGACAGTCTGTCATTTGGCATTTTCAGAAAAACAACCTATTCTGATGTTATCATACCAGCAGGTTAGTGTCATCCAAGAAAAAAATAAATGGGGCTACTTTCATTCTGTGTTAAATAGATTAATAAAGTTCCCCTTAAAGTTATAAGATATTGAGGACAAATCGAACATACTGGAGCCAATTGCAAAATATAATTGTTACAATAGCAAAGAAATCAGAATTTTGTGTGACAAATTGGAAAATGAAGTAGCCCAGAAGCTTAAAGTAAAAGAGTGAGGGTACGTATGACATATAATGGTGATTATGTTTAGGATCTATGAACCATTTTAAAAAACTGAACATAATGATAGGGCTACAGACCAGTGATAAGCTTGAGAATAATTTAGGTCAGTCGGTAGAAGCCAAAAATGATAAATATGAAAGTTTGTGCATGTATATAATCAACTATAATGATGTCTGCTTGTGTCTGTATATGTGTGGATGGATATGTGTGTGTGTGCGAGTGTATACCCATCCTTTTTTTCCCCCTAAGGTAAGTCTTTCGGCTCCCGGGATTGGAATGACTCCTTACCCTCTCCCTTAAAACCCACATCCTTTCGTCTTTCGCTCTCCTTCCCTCTTTCCTGACGAAGCAACCGTTGGTTGCGAAAGCTAGAATTTTGTGTGTATCTTTGTGTGTGTTTGTGTGTCTATCGACCTGCCAGCACTTTTGTTTGGTAAGTCACATCATCCTTGTTTTTAGATATATCAACTATAATGATAGTGATAGCTATTATGTGGGGCAGACGGGTAGGTCTTTCAGGAAGAGATTTAGGCAACATACACACTACAATAATGAAGGTAGCATTAAAAAGCATTTATACAGAATAACCGTACTATTGATGATTTTCACAAAAATTTAAGAACTTTACACAATGAACCTAAAGGGCAATTTCTTGATATGTTAGAAGAGTTAGGAATTTATGTTAATAAGAAAAAACTTCCTTCCGAAATATTAAATGAACAAACAGATTTCCCTAAAAACTGGTTCTTGTTCTAGAAACATCTATAGCCATTGCCACAGAAAATGTCTGGTGTCTGATAGATGGTGACTCAAGACAATATTTTCTTACACGACTTTCATTTACAGTAAATTTGTGTTCTTTTGATTAATTAACATCAGAAATGTGTTCCTTGTGTAACTTTCTTTTTGTCTTCTTTATTTATTGTATGTGCTCACTATAATTAGTACACAGTTTTATTGTATAATGCCACTATGCACCCAACAGATTTGCTTTTGTGAAAATATACTTAAGGTCCTTTACTGTACCTGTGTACTTGATCTGTCACTTGACAGGAAGCAGTTTATACTGGTATATTAATTATTTATCGTAGCTCTGCAATATTTTCGGAAAGTATCTGTGGGTCATAGTGGTGTTTTAAGTGTGGAATTTTCCATAGTTCACTTGTTATTAGACAGCGAGCATGTTTCTGTATATTACCTGTTAGATAATATGAAGTGCAACCACCATATTCTTCATGGTTAGCTGGCCATAAGATAATTATGTGACAACAGTTAACATTTTTGAAATATTCATACTTTGTGCTGCCTCTGAAGGCGTATACACTATGTGATCAAAAGTATCTGGGCACCCCCCAAAACATGTGTTTTTCATATTAGGTGCATTGTGCTGCGACCTACTGCCAGGTACTCCATACCAGTGACCTCAGTAGCCATTAGACATCGTGAGAGAGCAGGATGGGCACTCTGCAGAACTCGCAGACTTTGAATGTGGTCAGGTGATAGGATGTCACTTGTGTCATACGTCTCTACATGAGATTTCCACACTCCTAAACATTCCTAGGTCCACTGTTTCCAATGCAATAGTGAAGTGGAAACATGAAGGGACACGTACAGCACAAAAGCGTACAGGCCGACCTCGTCTATTGACTGACAGAGACCATCGACAGTTGAAGGAGTTCGTAATGTGTAATAGGAAGACATCTTTTCAGACCATCACACAGGAATTCCAAACTGCATCAGGATCCACTGCAAGTACTATGACAGTTAGTGGGAGGTGAGAATACTTGGATTTTATGGTCGAGCGGCTGCCCATTACACATCATGCCAATAAATGCCAAATGATGCCTTACTTGGTGTAAGGAGCGTAAACATTGGACAATTGAACAGTGTAAAAATGTTGTGTGGAGTGACGAATCACAGTACACAACTTGGCAATCCGATGGCAGGGTGTGGGTGTAGCGAATGCCCGGTGAGTGTTATCTGTCAGCGTGTGTAGTGCCAACAGTAAAATTCGGAGGCTGTAGTGTTATGGTGTGGTCGTGTTTTTCATTGGCACTATCATATCACAGGCCTAAATTGATGTTTGAAGCACCTTCTTGCTTCCCTCTGTTGAGCAATTCAGGGATGGCGATTACATCTTCAACACAATCGAGCACCTGTTCATAAAATCACAGCCAGTGGTGGAATGGTTACTTGACAATAACGCCCCTGTAATGGACTGGCCAGCTCAGAGTATTGTCTTGAATCCTATAGAATACCTTTGGTATGTTTTGGAATGCCGACTTTGTGCCAGGTCTCACCCACCGACGTTGATACCTCTCCTCAGTGCAGCACTCCAAAGAATGGGCTGTCATTCCCCAACAAACCTTCTAGCACCTGATTGAACGTATGCCTGCAAGAGCGGAAGCTGTCATCAAGGCTAAGGGTAGGCCAACACCATATTGAATTCTAGCATTACAGATGGAGGTGCCATGAACTTGTTAGTTAGTTTAAGCCATGTGTCCAGATACTTTTGATCACATAGTGTGTGTCACAACATATTGTCACTACACTTTACCTTTTGTGTGGGCTCTCAAGGTTTGATGCAGAGGCTAATGTTTCATATTTATCATGAGCTGTATATTAAGTACACATTCATCTCTTGTATTCATGTCCTTGTATTTTTTTAATTTTTTTATTTTATTTTGTGTTTTATAGTACACTAATGATTGTCTCTGCAAGACTGTTATGTAAATAAATACTCTTCCTGGAATTTTGCATGTAACTTTATAATTTTGTCTTAGCTCATGCTCTACATTTGCCATACAATGGTCATAACTTTTTGTATATGCATTTATGGATACTGCATTATGCATCTTTTGTAAATCATTCTACTGAACAGCTGTATGTCCACATATTTTATTTGTTGCCATCTAGCAGTGTTTTTTACTTAATACTTTCATGGGTACATTTAGTCAGTTTGCACTCAAATCCCATCAAGTAATGTAGATCACATACTTTGTATCTGTGTTTGACAGATCCAGATTAGGTTTTACCTGTGAGTGTATTACATATATTTTGTGAGTTCTAGTCTTCTTTGTTTTTTACAATATGCATTTTATATAATTTTATCAGTATTTTTCACTGAGTGTTTTCTTGGTGCACTTTTACCCTGTACATTTTATGTAACTGTTGCAATTCTTTTTTCGCTGATGTTTTATCATGTATGAGGTCTGTTCAGAAAATTCCAGAACATTGTCCACAAAATTTTTCTACGCTTACTTTGTACTCATTGTGCATGGTCTCCTTCGAAATACTCTCCTTTGAAATACTCTCCTCCACAATTGATATACCACTCCCAATACCGTTTCCCCTTCTAGAAGCAGTCTTGGTACACCTCCAGCTGGATCACGCATCTATGATTTTTTTTTAATCTCGTTTTCCATTGCAAATCTTCATCCTTTCGATGGTGTTTCCAAATTAGGAAATGGGAAAAAGTCTGCAGGGGCCAAGTTTGGAGAGTACAGAGGTTGAGGCAGCGCATTTGCTTCGTTTTTTGGGCAATAGTCAGGTACCTGTCAGAGACAGCAAAGGACTTGGAAGAGCAGTGGAACGGAATGGATAGTGTCTTGTAAGGAGGATATAAGATGAACATCAACAAAAGCAAAAAGAGGATAATGGAATGTAGTCGAATTAAGTCGGGTGATGCTGAGGGAAATAGATTAGGAAATGAGACACTTAAAGTAGTAAAGGAGTTTTGCTATTTGGGGAGCAAAATAACTGATGATGGATGAAGTAGAGAGGATATAAATTGTAGACTGGCAATGGCAAGGAGAGCGTTTCTGAAGAAGAGAAATTTGTTAACATCAAGTATAGATTTAAGTGTCTGGAAGTTGTTTCTGAAAGTATTCGTAAGGGGTGTGGCCATGTATGAAAGTGAAACATGGATGATAAATAGTGTGGACAGGAAGAGAATAGAAGCTTTCGACATGTGGTGCTACTGAAGAATGCTGAAGATTAGATGGGTAGATCACATGACTAATGAAGAGGTTGATTATTGGTAAAGCAGATGCCAGACTGAGATTCATTGGAAGAATCCTAAGGAAATGCAATCCGAAAACAAAGGAAGTAGGCTACAGTACACTTGTTCGCCCACTGCTTGAATACTGCTCAGCACTATGGGATCCATACCAGATAGGGTTGAGGAGAGATAGAGAAGATCCAACGGAGAGCTGTGCGCTTTGTTACAGGATCATTTAGTAATCGCGAAAGCATTACAGAGATGATGGATAAATTCCAGTGGAAGACTCTGCAGGAGAGACGCTCAGTAGCTCGGTACGGGCTTTTGTTGAAGCTTCGAGAACATACCTTCACCGAGGAGACAAGCAGTATATTGCTCCCTCGTACGTATATCTCGCGAAGAGACCATGAGTATAAAATCAGAGAGATTAGAGCCCACACAGAGGCATACCGACAATCCTTCTTTCCACGAACAATACGAGACTGGAATAGAAGTGAGAACCGATAGAGGTAATCAAGGTACCCTCCGCCACAGACCATCAGGTGGTTTGCGGAGTATGGATGTAGATGTAGATGTAGATGTAGATATTGAATAGGATTGAGGAGAAGAGAAGTTTGTGGCATAACTTGACTAGAAGAAGGGATCAATTGGTAGGACATGTTCTGAGGCATCAAAGGATCACTAGTTTAGTATTGGAGGGCAGTGTGGAGGGTAAAAATCGTAGAGGGAGACCAAGAGAGGAATACACTAAGCAGATTCAGAAGGTTGTAGGTTGCAGTAGGTACTGGGAGATGAAGAAGCTTGCAGAGGATAGAGTAGCGTGGAGAGCTGCATCAAACCAGTCTCAGGACTGAAGACCACAACAACAACAACAACAACAGTCAGGTACCTACAGGGATGAAAGGGCAGGTGCATTATAGTGATGCAAGAGACATGAATTCTCTCTCCACATTTCAGGCTGTTTCCTTCTCACATTTTCTCACAGGTGTTGCAACAGTTCCTGAGAGAACCATCAATTAACAGTGTGTCCCTGTGGCACAAATTCATGATGAACTAATACTTCAAATTGAAAGAAAGCTATCAGCATGGCTTTGACATTTGACCTGACCTGATGAGCTTTTTTTGGTTTTGGAGTACCTTTCCCAACCTATTGTGAAGATTGAACCTTGATCTCAATATCATAACTGTAGACTCACGTCGCATCACCAGTTATGATTCTCTTAAAGAACATCTCGTTCTCATTTGTGCGAGCCAAGAGCTCTTCACAGATTGTGAGGCAAAGGACTTTTTGCTCTGACTCATGAGCTATGGGATGAACTTGGCAACAACACAATGCATTCTGAGACACTGTGTCAGGATTTCCTGACATGATTCAAGTGAAATGTTACAGGCTTCTGCAGTCTCTCAGTCAGTCAGTCTTCAATTGGCACACACAATTTCATTGATGTTCCTTACATCGTCGGTAGACGTCGGAGGCCATCCTGAATGAGGGTCATCTTTAACTTCTGTCCAGCCATTTTTAAACCATGTGAATCATTTGTAACGCAAAGTTCAGCTTAAGCACTCATCACCATAGGCTTCCTGCATCATTTTTTGGTGTGTCTCTGTTAAGATTTTCTTGAGTTTCATGCAAAAATTTAGTGCAGACACGTTGTTCTGCTATCTCAGCCTTCTCGAAATTCACAAACTGTGTGACACAATGCTGTACTCATTATAGCACTGAACTGTAACTAACAGACATATAACAATGAAACTTCTGGCTGTTACACATTAAACACAAGCATGTGCAGGGATGCCAACTGCATTTTGTTCCAACGTACTATTGGTGCAAAATTAGTGATGTTCTGGAATTTTTTGAACGCACCTTATATTTCTCTGGCAGACCTTTTGAGAATGGCATAAGGCCAAAACATGTTAAGCAGAATAAAATTAATAAATACGGTGCCCAAGACTAATATCTGTTTTCAAGTTACTAGCAATTGGAGAAGGAAGAATTCAGCTGGCAATGTATATTTGACATTGAATCTTTGCGCTGTGGTATCTTTCATTGCAGAGCTTGTAGATGGCATCTACCCAGATATTGCAGATAACTTTTTCACTATGCAGTGATTGTGAGAGAGGAGCATTCTTGCACCTGGAAATGACACTGTCAACAACATAAACAGTACAGTACTAGCCATATTACTCGGTGTGTTTACTGAGTACATGTCTGTTGATACTGCGGTGAATACTGAAGAGGTTATGCAATTCTCAACAAGTTTCTGAACGCATTTGATCCTACTGGTCTACCACTGCAGTGCCTTTCACTCAGTGTAGGCATGTCTCTAACATTACTTCAAAATCTTGATACACCACACCTTTGCAATGAAACACAGGTATGTGTTAGGAAGACACTGGCCATGATTAAGGCTGCCATCTTAACAGGAAAATTGCTGTGCAAAACTGTGTACCTCCCACGAATGCCACTCATTCCAATAGTTCTACCATTAAGCTTCTGGAGACTGCAATTTGCAGTATAACTTGCATTTGAAAGTACAATAAATAAGACTCATGGGCAGAGCATTCAAAACAGTGAAGTGGGTTTGTCATTGTCATGTTTCTCCCACAGACAGAGGTACATCATGTGCTCTAGGATGATCTCACACCACAATTCATACATCGTAGTGCCTGGAGGTGCAATGGAGAACATGTGTACAAGCAAGTGTTGCTGTAAATAAATAATACTTTCAATGTGTGTACTGCACACTACTTCTCTTAGTTCACTTAGTATGGATGATATAATTGTTAATATCTCTTTAATTAGTTCATAATGTCTCTGGTATGTTCTGTATTCCACTGGACTGACTGGCTCTGAGCACTATGGGACTCAACTGCTGAGGTCATTAGTCCCCTAGAACTTAGAACTAGTTAAACCTAACTAACCTAAGGACATCACAAACATCCATGCCCGAGGCAGGATTCGAACCTGCGACCGTAGCGGTCTTGCGGTTCCAGACTGCAGCGCCTTTAACCGCACGGCCACTTCGGCCGGCCCACTGGACTGACATTGCCTTGATGTGGCGCTATGAATGCAGCCATGATGTTAATACCTATCAATGACTGGAATAAGTAATCATTGAAAATTGCCCACATAGAGAGATGGTTGGCAGAAGAGGTTACTATTTGGAAATGGATGGATAAATATGTGTGTGTATGACACATATCTCCTCCTAAACCACTGGATCGATTTCAACCATATTTGGTACTTCTGTATTTTATCTGAGAAGCAGTACTGTGTGGGTTAGAACAGCCTAGCTCTTATCGGTGCAGACATATGGGAGACACGGTTGGTAACTACTGTTGTCTAGGCTTGTTAACTACTGATATCTAGGCTGCCTTGCATGAGAGGCATTAATATAGTTTGAATGCTGTGTTCAAGGCCAATATCTTCTATTACTCTTTGTCAGAAGGCAACTAGAAATACCTCCCCGCAAGTTTAATTTTGGAGAATAGTTGATCTCCTGAAAGTTTAGAAAAGCGTTCATCTGTATGAAGAAGAGGATATTAGTGTTTATTGTCCCGTCGTTGAGGTCATTAGAGACAGAGCACAAGGTCAGATTAGGGAAGGATTGAGAAGGAAAGTGACCATGCCCCTTCGATGCCACCATCCTGACATTTGCCACAAGCTATTTAGGGAAATCACAGAAAACCTGAAACAGGATGGCTGGAAGTGGGTTTGAACTGTTGCCCTCCTGAATACGAGTCCAGTGTGCTAACCACTGCACTAACCTGCTTAGTCATCATCTGAACAAGGCAAGGGATGAAAGTCAACTTCCACGTGAGCATTGATGGTTTTCTTAAAGTCATCACAGGATTGAAGTGTGCCCCAAGTTTCCTGACCACTCCTAATGGTGTTGTCCAGCTGTAGGAAATGGGGAAAAGAAATGCTTGTTGTTTTAGTTGAGTTCATTCTTAATTGCATCCTTAATGGGCAATGGAATCAGATGGACTTTTGCAAAATACTGTACTTTCTGTCAGGTTTAAAACAACGTGGGCCCGAAAATCCAGTTTTCTCCATATGAGGTTCAAGTGGTGGTATGAATCGTCTATAAAGCGTGCCACTGTCTGCACAAGGTACTGAAAAGATGAAGCATCGTACAGTGATGTAAAAAAAAAAAAAAAAAAAAAAAAAAAAAAAAAAAAAAAAAAAAAAAAAAAAAAAGCAGAATTTACATTGAGGCCAAATATATTCTTGATCAGTGCATCTGACACAACTAAAAATGACTGTGTTTGAGACACCTGTTTATGAATGCTATCAGTTGCACATGATTTAGAAGTGTCACTTTATGGCAGCCATTAGCCCACAACTTTGATTGTACTATATTGTAACTGAGCGGGGTGGCACAGTGGTTAGCACACTGAACTCGCATTTTGGAGGATGACAATTCAAACCCACATCCAGCTGTCCGAGTTAGATTTTCTGTGGTTTCCCTAAATCGCTTCAGGCAAATGCCGGGATGGTTCCTTTAAAAGGGCACTGCATACTTGATCAAGTCCTGGTGCTATTGCTTTTGCAGCAAAGCTGTTGCTGCTGTTGTTCCATGAGGTGTCTGTTTAAGTCGTGGTGCCTTTGCTGGCAGAAGTCAACAAATCTGGCATCCATCGTAACACATGTTGAAGTAAAATTCTGATCTCGTCTTTGCCAATGTTGTAAACTTACTTTGGTCTGCAGGTTTTATTAACAAACAACTACTGTAACAAGCAAATAAAAAATCAGATTTTAACTCAAGCAGAAACAGTTCCTGAAGGAATGTTCATCACAGTCACAGTAGAAGTTACTTGGAAATTGTTCTGAGTAGAAGTATTAGGTTCCAGAATGAACAGCCAGTTAACAGGTCTTTCACAAGTAAAATTCCATCTTGAGGCAATGGAAACCACGAGTCCAAAATCCATTGCACTGAACACACAAGGTTTCAGAGCCCACTTGTAGTTGAATAACAGCAAAATGAAGCATAAACAACCACCAGGTTCCTTTTATTTGGCATGCTATGGATGCTCATGTGATGGGTCTGCAATAGTGGTGCTGCTCCCAATGGAGTCATGCTTGCTGGAAGTATGCTGCATTGTACATAGCAAAACATTTGCACCATTCATTTGCACATCAGGGGCTTACTGAAGGTGTCTTATTTGTGCACCTTTGTTTTTAATTCATGAATCCATGTGTTTTCGCTCGGCGTTTGTTGCCTCCCTCTTGATATTGTTCCAGGCTGCTTTGCCTTTGTTTCTGCCTTCAGTAATATGTTATTATTTGTAAGTTTTTGCAGCAGTATTTTTGCCAAAAAAACTGGGTTATTGTGTCTATTTTTTATGGATGTGAAATACATAAGGGTTAGAAGTTTTTTATGCACACACACACACACACACATACACATACACACACACACACTTGTACATTTCTTTCTGAAGCTCCATTGTAATACACCGTTTAGGGAAATGTGTCTTCAAATTCTAGATTAAATAGTGTCATGAATTTATTAAAAATTCTGTTCCCATTTGTTTCTGCATAGGGCCATAGTGGTGTAGCGGGTGGAACATTAGACTACAGCCCTGGAGGTCCCAGATAATGGCATTTTTATTTTCGTGTTCCAATCCCTCTAGGATGACCCCAGGCCCACTCAGCCAAATGAGTACCAGGTAGCTTTCCCAGCGGTGAAAGGCAGTCAGAATGACAGGCCCATTGCTCTCCCACTGTTAATACCACGTCAACAAAAGGCTGTACTCCATCTACAGTGTGGTCAATAGCCCAAACATAGGCTGTATTGTAGACTTTAGTTTCAGCTTTTTATGTTCAGTTATCTCAGCAGCTGATGATTCAAAATGTACATCATAATTTGATGCAATGTGTTCATTTCTAGCTATAAATTAGATATTTTTTGGCATAAGTACATGGACCCCCACCTTTCATAGGGATGTTGACATGCTGAATAATCATGTTTCCTGGCAGTTGTTTGCGTCATGCGAAAATGACCCAGGGGACTGGCAGAAGACCTGATTATTCAATGTGCCAGTAATTGAACTGTCTGGGTGGCTTCACTTCTATTTCTAGTTAATGATATATACAGTGGAATGATGTAATTAAGTTCTACTTCTAGTTGTTGAACTTTGTTTTTCAGGGATTGAATGTTTTAGTGAAAGAAAGTTAAACATTTAATTCCATTTATTTCTCAGCATCCCAATATTAAGAAGTCTTTCATGTGAGGTGGGGTATTGTTTTCTACCTGATGTTTCTTCTTCTTCTTCCATTGGCAATATTTTGATAATTTTTCTTAATGCTTTTGCAACTTCGCATGGTGTGACCACCCTTTCTTCTTCGGTTGGTGTTGCTCTTGTGTCTTCTACTGCTGCTGCTGTGATCGGAGATGTGCATGATGTGGCAGTTTGCTCTATGTCTGCTGACATTACTTCCGAGTTTTCCAATGCTGCTGATGGTAATTTACATTCTAATACTGCTTCTGTTTGGTCAGTTGGCAGGAATGGGTTCACCAAGACTGCAGTGGCTTTAATTGTGCATGATGCTGTGCAGGTCACCTTTTCTTTTGGCAGTGTAATTGTCATGGCTTTCATTTCTAGAATAAATGTTATTCAGTCAAACTTTAATCCTCTGGCTGAATAGTGATTCTGGTGTCAGAAGGCACGGAAATGGCGCCTGAGGGTATGGACCGGGATCCCCACTAGGGGTCTCTGTGCTCTGGTACATGCCTGCACTGTGAGCCTCTCCATGCAAGTGCGCTACTATCCATACCATGTGAAGTCCACAGTCAATCGCATTTCCCGCAGTCAGGTATTTAGGTGGCTGCACGGTGATACCCCAGCAGCCTGGTACTCACCATAGTTTGTGTGTGCATCTTGGCCGTACTGTGTTCTAGTTCTGTTTGTTGAGATACCTACTGTCATCGTTTGGAGTGTTCCTGTGTTGTTATGGTCTCGCCGTGCTTATCACCTCGATTCTGGCTTGCTTGCCTCGTGTTGTGTGCTAGTCAGTTGTAGTGACTGTCGTGCCCTACTTGTTCGTCTGTCCTGTCTGTTCATAGTTAGCGATACCTCCAGCGGCTCCCCATCTGGTGACTTTACGTCTCCATTCTCTTCCATGCACTGCTTGCCAGTCACTCCCGGCTATAACAGTGATCTACAGCTTTTTTCAAATGCATGCTGTGAGGTGTAAGTGATTTCTTTGCACATCATCAGTGGTGAGAAACAAGATAATCAGAGGCGATGGATCTGATGCAGCCTATTGATCTCACCACAACTACTGCAACCTGCATCCATTTAAGCCTGCTTACTGTACTCAAGCTTTGGTTTTTACAATTTTTACTCACCCACCCCATTACCAAATTGACAATTTCTTGGTTCCTGAGGACATCTCTCATCAACTACTCCTTTCTTTTAGTGAGATTGTGCCAATAATTTCTGTTCTCCCCAATTCATTTCAGCAGCTCCTCATTAGTTATTCAATCTGCCCATCTAATCTTCAGAAGCACTACATTTCAAAAGCTTCTATTTTATTGTATGTTGCTTTATGTTCTTACATTTTATAATACTGAAATTACACAGACAAAACAAAAAAAAAATCGCAATACCAAAAAGGAGTTGTGTGACATAAACAGAAGTTGGTATCTGAAAGATGATGTATATTCAGATTTCACGCCAGTCCCAGAAGAGTGCTCCTAGCAGTGCCACTATGAGGATGCAAATCTGGTTTTCTTTAAACACACACTACAATTGTCATGAGCATTAGTTACCACTGAGATTGAACATGGTGAGTTGATGTTGGTCAAGAATGCCTTCAAGGTGACAAAGACACCAATATCAATACCTTACTGAGTTTGAAGGAGGTCATGTAATAGGGCTAAAAGAATCAGGATTTTGTTTCTGCATATTGCAGAAAGACTTGGCAGAAATGTAGCCACTATACTTGACTGCTGGTAGCAGTGGTCATGAGAATGTGTGATTGCATGAAGACTGGGCTCCAGACAGTCATGTAGCACTACTGAGAGGGAAGACAACTGTGTTTGACATGTGGCCCTGGCACATTGTACTACATCTGCAGCAGCAATTTGAGCAGCAGTTGGCACCACAGTGACACAATGATCTGTTACAAATTTATTCTTTCAAAGACAGTTCTGAGCCAGACACCCTGTAGCATGCATTCCACTTACCCCTAACCATCACCATCTGTGACTTCAGTGGTCTCATGAGAGAGCTCATTGGAGGGCAGGATGGAGGCCTGTTTGTTTTGTGATGAAAACTGGTTCTGCCTCGGTGCCAGTTCTGACAGTGTGCTGGTTAGGATGAGAGCCTCCAATCAACTTGTCTGCATGCTAGACACACTGGACCTACACCTGGAACTATGGTCTGGAGTGCAATTCCATATGACAGCTAAAGCACTCTTGTAGTTATCCCATGCACCCTGATTGTAAGTTTTGTCAGTCTGGTGATTTGACCTGTTGTGCTGCGATTCATGAACAGCATTGCAGGTGGTGTTTTCCAACAGGATAATGCTCACCCCCATACTGCTGTTGTAACCCAACATGCTCTACAGAGTGATGACATGTTGCCTTGGCCTGTTCAATCACCTGATCTGTCACCAGTTGAGCGCATATGGGACATCATTGGATAACAACCCTAGTGTCATCTGCAACCAGCATTAACCATCACTGTATTCACCTACCAATAGCAACAGACATGGAAGTCCATCCCACATACTGACTTCCGGTACCTGTACAACACATTGCTTGCATGTTTGCATACAACATTCTGGTGGCTGCTCTGATTATTAATGTACCAGAATTTGACATTTGCAATTTTTTATCTTGCACTTACATTGACTTTTAATCTTGTAATGTTAATCACTTAAATATGTTATGTAGACAAGTTAATTCCTGAAATTTCATTACCCTGCATTAATTAATTTTTGGTGTTGTGATTTTTTACCATCATTGTATTTCATTTCAACACTTACATGTTTTTAGTTTCTGTGTTTTTTACTTCTTTGGATGCCAGATGCAATTTAATTTCTTTTTTATTTGCCTGTTTAAATGCTAATGAAAGAATCTCAAATCTTATTACACATTTCTCTTTATACCTACACAAGAATGCATATTTTGTAGCTGTGTCGTGATTCATTGCAGTTGAATTAACTTATTTTTTAAAAAAGTTTCAGGACTGTGAGGATATTGTTATCTATATGATGGATAGGCTACTGGAAATCGAAAGTGCAGGCTTTGGTCTGTCCATTATAAAAAGTCTAAAAGTGCTGTATACATATATTAGAAAGGAAGAAAATTGGCATGAAGGTTTAGGGGAATTAAAGGTAAATTTCTTATAACTTACCATCCAGTGGCTGAATATTAAAAGTTAATAAAACTGAATAAAATAACGAAGAGAATCGAAAGCATTTTGTAAATTCATTTGTGATGGCTAATATTGTTACCTATTTATTATAGAGTGTATGTTTAGTATGTTATTGTGTATTGTATTTAATTGAAATTTTGGGGACTGTGTAGATCAGTGTTGTTGTTGATAATTCTTCCGGGTTATATGGCCGTGGTCCATGGAATTCTTCTATTCCTAACGTTTTGTCCAATACTACGTTGGACATCTTCAGAGGCTGGTCCTGCTGAGTCCTGCCGACTTAGCAGGACCAGCCATAACTCTGAAGATGTCCAACGTAGTATTGGACAAAACGTTAGGAATAGAAGAATTCCATGGACCATGGCCATATAACCCGGAAGAATTATCAACAACAGTACCATCTGGTCGTGAAAGCCTTCATTGTATGATCTGTGTAATGGTTTTGAGGTTCTCAGTGATAACAGTAGTGATATTTTTTTACCACAATGCACCATTGAAAATGCACTAAAACAGTGAACAGTGTGTGTGTGTGTGTGTGTGTGTGTGTGTGTGTGTGTGTGTGTGTATGTGAGATATTCCTCTGTGAATCAGTGCTAAGTTTTGTTGCAGTACCACTGTCAGTAATGCTACTTGGAGTAATGCTTCCAAGCAGCTTACTACAAAAAACGTGCTGTTACTCCTGTTTCCCATAACATTTACACATGATCTCCTTGCTCCCAGATATCATAATTATGGAGGAAACCTATTATTATTGTTTCTGACTGCTAGGGACATGGAATATCTTTAAACATAAATTAAATATTTGTAACATATGCAGTGAGGTTCACCAAGCTTGTTATATTGTTATTGGATGTTGGTAAACTCATATACCATAGTTGTCATAAAAAGGAAAGTTATCTTCCAACTATTTAATTGTGCTGTTGGGTTGGGTAGCTTGAATGATGATTACAAGAATGAAATGTCTATAGTCTGTAGGGAATTGAAGAAATGTTTGAGACAACAGACTCACTCAATTGTACTATTCAACGTCTCATCTCACATTGCTGTGGCATGCCATGGTGGTTTGGGGCAGGGGGGGACAAGTATTCAAACAAAATATAAATGATATTGTAAACAGATTTTGTAAGACAAGATTGACATCAAAAATCAAAGTGGACAGTGGAAGCAAATAGTGTTTAGTTACATGTCTGATGTGTTCATTTTATAAAAAATAATGTGTTAAAGTTGCATCTGATCTCAAATCTTGTGTAGTCCAAATCTGAAGATCATCTTTGTTACGAGCCGTGCTTGCACAAGACCATTCAGCCAAGAATTTCAACCCAGGTCAAATCCAACTGATGCAAAAGAAGCTGCTTAGCAACTTCAAATTCTCAATTTTGTTTAAATTTTCGTATCCTCTGTAACTAGCGCACAGTTCGACAAATATCTCTTAATATATAGTGTGTGTGAAATGAACCCACTGAATAGGAAATGTTTAGAAAAGAAATGCAGTGCGATACTCAGTATATGGTCAGCAGCCCTGCACAAGGCGAGACGTAAGTTTTTGCACTCACTTTAAGATAAGTCATTTAGATTGTAAGAACAGTTAGTTTAGTACAAATTACTTGTTAAATAAACATATTGTGGTGTTTTTAAATTTACTATTAGAGGTATTACTTTTCTTTATATATTACTCCAGAAAATGCGATAAGATTGTAACATCAGGTTGTAGTCATATTTTTGTTTGCATTGGGTGCAGCTAATTTAGAGAATCCCATTTAATTCTTCTGTTTTTCTTTCCACAAATTTAGAGTGGTCCATTAATTATTAAGTTCATATTTCTGAAAAGTAGTGTAAATATTAAGTTGTTTGATTTTGAAACTTTTGCATTATGAGACTGACTTGTTAAAGTTCCTGAATCTCTGAATACCTTCTCCCAATTAAATTTCACGTGGTCCTATTCCAAATCCTGTGCCACTTCCCTTGATTTTGATCTCATCTTCACCAAAGGTCAGCTACACACTTTTGTCCACATTAAACCTACTAACAAACAACATTACTTACATTTTGACCATTGTCATCCTTCCCATGTCAAATGCTCCCTCCCATACAGCCTTTGTATTGGAGGCAAACACATTTTTTTGGATTCAAACTCTTTACAGCAATACACCACCTCAACCCTCACTGCACATAATTACCCCACAAGCCTAGTTCAAAAGCAGGTCTCCCGGGCCACCACATCCAATCCTGGTACTGCTATTCCGTCCTAAAAATGACTTTGGAGCTCACCACTGGTGACTCAGTATTATACTGGTCTGGAGTGTATTAATCAGGTACTTCAACAGGGCAATGACTTCCTAAAATCATGCCCTGAAATGAGACTCATCTGCCCAAAATCTTGCCCACCACACCTGGAATAGCTTTTCATCACCCTCCCAATCTCCGCAATATTCTTGTCAGACCCTATGTTCCTTCTGCACCCATCTCCATACCCTATGGCTCCTAGCCCTGTGA
Source organism: Schistocerca nitens (assembly GCF_023898315.1). NCBI lineage: Eukaryota > Metazoa > Arthropoda > Insecta > Orthoptera > Acrididae > Schistocerca > Schistocerca nitens. Next base: position 459,353,566 of record NC_064620.1, on the reverse strand, counting down.
CCATCCCCATTGCAAGACTTGCCCTACCCACTCTCCTACCACCACTTATAGCAGTCATTTAACTGGTAAAACAACTGAGAAACAACACGTCATATACCAGCTGTTTTGTAAACACAGGGTGCATATGACCTGGAACAACCGTAAGATCCGGGAAAAGCCTGGAAATTTTATCTGGGAGAAAACCAGGAAAAACCCAGGGATTTTTTCAAATTCCAGGAATTTTACATTGTTGTAGTTTTCAGTTAAATTTTCGTATTTTTGACTCGTAAGAACCGATACTCTAACAAAGGATATTACTATATCCCGCTACAACAAAATAATACTGCAGCAATAAAAGATGAACGAGAGAAAAAAACGAAAATAAAACTTAAATTGACGAACTTTGATGAGGTAATAGATTCTTTCGCAGAAAGGAAAGCAGCAATGGGAAGCTGTAGCAAGATTAGAGAGAAAAAAATGCTAGGAGCTAAGGATTGAAGAAATTTGTACTGTCTTGCTTGTCTCATCTCTTTACTGGTTTTATGTATCCTACATTTAATTTTATGTCACACAGAACATCAAGTTATAGGCGGTAAAGAGTGCAGATTTTCTGAAGAGTTCTTGTTCCCCCGATTACAAGTAATCAAGTAATCCCATCCAGTATTAATTGCGAGCCTCCTGTTTTTGAAGGGTGGGGGGGGGGGGGGGGGGGGGCAGGATGTCAAACCAGCCGACTGGAAGCAGGAGCAGGAGAGGCACCACAGGACGTTTTAATTTCTACTATCATGTATATAGTTTGATGGCGTCCATTGCAAACTATACACGTTTCAATTCCACAGAGCGAAATACAGTTACATGCGATAGAAGATTACTGTGTGAAGAGGCATGACACTGCACGTTGGCACATTTAAGATCAAATAACATATCTTACATTTCCTCGAACACATATGTTTTATGTATCAAATTCTTCAAAAAGATGTGTGCTATAAAATGAACATATTTTTGAAAATTCGATTTTTTGAAAAATTCTGACCTCATTTCTCAATCGTGTGGGGGGTGGGGGGGTCGCTATCAAATATTGTCCTGGTTCGGGCTGATGCGCAGAGCAGTCTGAATTACAGTGGGGAAGTGGATAGTCTCCATGTGACCCGTGTTTACATTATTTAGTGATCTTGCTGCTTCCTCTTCGTTTAATGCTCTCACGACAAATGAAAACAAATTGGATTTTTGTGGCCAGAAGCTACCAAGTGAATTAAAATACATTCACATAATTTCGGAAGGCAAAAATTTGTTATTAGTTTCAGATTTTATTTTATTTCCTCCTTTTTGACAGTCAAGCATTAAATCTCTTGCAGAACCAGAACAATGAAGTTGCTTTTGTTGGTCTGCTAAAGAAATTTGGCTTTTATTAATCTTTTCCACTGAGGCAGACAATGTATTTGAAACGAAGTGTTCAAATTCCACACTATTGGCTAGTTTCAACTGTTCGCTGCATTTCAAGTTCACGTTTTCATCTTCTAGCATGGGTGGCATTAAGCCATAATAAAGAACCAAACACGAGATAATACAGTAGTGGTACTCCAAGAAAATTTACATCCCGAAAACCACACTGAAAAGATTATAATGTCAGGTCGAGGACTACTTCATTGGTAATCTGGACATATGAAGTGTACTTTAAGTATGCACTTTAAATGTGCATATTCCGATGCTCTTGAGGTATCCTCTGATGACTTGTTTCTTCGATGATGTAGTGTAAGTACTTTTAATGTTTTACAATTACGAACATCCTACATCATCGTAGCTGCGCAAGCGCAGTGGCGCCGCCTGTCATCTGGCGTTCTCTGGAAACTACTGAAATGAACCTATTTCTAGCAGGTCGCAGGAAAATATTGCGAATGGTGATTTGAAAAGCGTTACTTTCAAAGTAAATTTCCTTTTACGCAAGTTGAACTATGTGTGAGAATGTACTATGAATTTCGTAAATCAAACAGCATTTGACTCTCATTTAAAAATCAACTCTTTGATGATGAGCCATTTAGAAGAATTTCGAGCCCAGCAGATCAGACATTTATGTCGTTATTAAAAATTTTACTGGCACATTTGTGTCATTTATCTTAAAGTGTAACACGAGCAAAAAGATCAACATTATATGTGGGAGCTTAGCTTCTGTTGAAGTTTATTAACCTTAGAGACCAATATTACCTGTGAAAGCTTTGCTTTTCTTGTAGTAACTCTATGTATACCAATTTAAACCATTAACTTTTCTTGTTTGTGTGTTTATGCTACTTAACAGTGATGTGGCTAATTGACTGACTACATCACATGTCCTATGCTCTGAATATCCGATGTCATCGGCTGGTGAGATCATGTGACATGAGCTATGACTGGCTTGCCAAAGCGCATCGCAATCTTGATTTCAATGCTTGGGAAACTAACATGCAGTTTTTGATGGAATTAGAATTTATACTTTCGTACATATTGCTTCTCATCAAAGATCTTTCCAAAACATGTTTTTTCCCTGAGTTTTGTATTCTAAAGTGCCGGGAAATTCTACGCCCGTGTATAAAACCATAACCATTCAAAAGACTGATAAGTTGTACAGTTCTGAGGGAAAATATACTGTCACTTAACACGGAAAAAATGTGTTTTCACCTGGGAAAAAGTGTACTTTTAGTTGTGAAATCTGGGAAATATCTGAGAATTCGTTTTCCTTGTCCGCATATACACCCTGAAATACTGTTCGGCTTTTTACATCAGCGTGAATACCACCAAATTATCAGTTAGGTTGAATGGGCATATACAGAGGGTGTACACTGGCTACACACAATATCTTTTTGCGGAGCATGCTCTACAACATGATGATCATGACCTCGGTGTCTGTTGCACCACATGCGCCATCTAGATTCTTCCCCCAGAACCCAGTTACTCAGAACTCTGCTGGTGGGAAGTAGTGTTACAACATGTTGGTTTTCACAACCCACTTACCCTTAATTTACGTTAATTTCTTCCATCTCAGTATTTCTTTACAGTAACTACTCTTTTCTTCACTCCGTTTTAGTTTTCTACATCTTTCATTGGTTTACCCATCTATTTTTCACTGACCCCCTCCCACCTCTGTTACGTAGAATGCACTTAGCTTTTCAGTCTTATTAACTCATGCTTAATGTTTAACCAGTAATCTCTGTCTTGCATATTACCCTGTCTTCCACCTTTAAGCTCTCAGATTTTCAAATCTCGTCCAATGCAGTCCCCAACATCAGTTTTCCCTTCTTATCCCCTGCAGTGAGTCTCCCCAGACCTTCAATTCTGGGTGACTTTCCCGAAATCTACTCCTTTCCCTAGACTTTCCAAGTCCTTTTCCTTCACCCCTCTTCCTTCTCCTTCAGCCTTTCTGCCTGAAGAAGGCTCAACTGGCTCCAAAAGCTTGCCTAATTACAATCCTCTTTTATGTGCGTGTTCTGCCATTTGCTGTCGCCAATTGATGAGTAGATTTTTTTATCTATCCAATTAAATTATTTTGCCTAATTTTTGTGGTTTGTAAATAAAAAAAATGTGTGAAGTGTGTTAAGTAGTTTAATTGCATTTTTAAACATGTAATTTGCATTGCATTGCAATCCATGACAAGTGTCGATGTTGCCGTAGGATAGTCAAAGAGGGAGTGGTATGTGTAGTTTGTGGGTTGGAATTTCATGTGGGAGAATGTAGTGAGGAACTGAATGGGGAACTCAGTGAGGCTCTTCCATGGAACCGTAGGCTATGCAAGAAAAACAAAAGAATCACTTCCCAGGATGCCAAACTTTATGCTCTTCAGGTTGAATTAGAACTTGTGAAATTTGAACTAGACAGAAGGGGGAGAAATATTGTGGGAACTGGGCAAAGGTAATAAGAAATGGGAGAAAGGGGACCAGCTGTTCAACTTCTTCAGCTATATTTGAGCTTACAGTATCAAACAAATAAACTTGACTTTTTACCTAAAGTAAGAGGGGAAGAGCCTCATCCGGCTGTAGGTCACAGTAGGGTGCAAAAAGCTTAGAATGGTACCAAAAGAGAGTAGGAAGAAAAGAGTCTTGCTACTAGGATAGAAGTCATGGTAGGGGTGTATGCCACATGATACAGGACAAATTAGGAACAGGATGAAAGGTCACAAGTACTGCAAAGCCAAGTGTCTGTCTTAGCCAGATGACAGAGGTCATAGGGAATTTGTGCTAATATTTTGGCATTGAGAATCAGGTTTTTGTAGTAGGGGGAGTGGGAATAGCCTGGCTAAAGACAGGGGTCACCTGGATGAAACAGGAGTAGCAACTACACAAACAAATGTGAGTTTTGGGAAAATCCTATAGCATCATGACCAGCCCTGGTTAACATTGCTGTGAGACGTGTGAACACCAAGTTGAGCAGGCTGCTGCTGACTGAAATGAAATCCCATGTAAGTGCATTGCCTGTTCCTACAGTTGGGAGATGGGGATATACTAGACATGGCCTAAACCTGAGAAGTGGAGGGAAAAATAGGTTGGCTGAGCTTCTTGCAGAAAAATGTATGAGGGGGCCACCAACACACAAAGAAGAGCCCTTCGATCACTGGAGTCACAGAGGTACCTTCTTTAAGTTATAATCAGAATTCAGACATCCTGTTTTGAAAGAAGTCAGCATTGCAGAAGAGTAAGGTTAGTTCATTTCAGCAAATATTAGACGATTGGGTAGTAAGGTAGAAGAACTTACTGTCTGTGTGGAAAATTTAGAGGGCTCTAAAAATAGAGTTATTCTGTCCCTATCTGAGCACCACATAATCAAGGTGCCACATAAGCTACATATAAAAGATTACACTTTAGCAAATTACTCTTGCAGAACCAACATGGGAAAAGGAAAAGCTGTTACATATATTGAGATAGAACACAAGTTCAAAAACATTGAGACAAATGAATTTTGTAGTGATGAGCACTTAGAAATATGTAATTGTGAATTAGTACTGAAAAATAGTTCACTTTTAATTTTAACTGTATGTAGATCCTTACTGGGAAGTTCTGAAATGTTTATGAGGAACCTCGATTCCTTACTATGCTGTCAGGCAGCAGCAAGCAGTTAATAGTCTGTGGCAACTTAAATATAGATTTTCCGAAGTATTCTGATAGGAAAAATGATCTGAAAATCTTATTTGGATCCTACAGTTTGATCTTAGTAATTGACGTTCAACACAGATGGATAAAGACAATAAAACCATATATGATCAAGACGCACAGTTATTTAGGATAGGTAAGATAATGCCTTAAAGTATGGATACTCTTCAGTGGACATCGGTTAGAATAATTAATGACTCCAGGACAAGTATTTTTTAAGATTAGTTTACAGGAGATGATCTGGAATGAAATTCATAATGAAACAAATGCTAACATAAAATTTAACATATTTCATGATAAATCCATACCATTATTTGAAAATAGCTATCTGGAAAAGCTAATCTGAAAGGGCATTAAACAGCCACGTATAAAACCTCAGCGTCCTCCAGAGAGAAATTTCCTCTTTGGAATACTCTGTACGACCTGACAATAGTGGTATGATGTGGCCACACATCGCCAAATGCAAGAGTCATTTCTTCAAAGCATTCGTCTGTGTTTAAACCACGCGCAAAGTTGTACCGCAAAACTGCCTGAGCACGTTGCAATAGCAAGAACTTCAAAGTAACCCTGCTAGTAAACAACTGCACCCACAGACTTGGCACAGCGGCTACAATGCAAGTATGAAGTATCCTCAGAACTCAGAAACAATCAGCCTCCTGTGACTTATTGTTGTATTGCAGAAGTTTCCCAGTACCCTTTGTATAGGTATATGATCTTCTATCTAATATAAAACAAGCAGAATTAGTTCATTTTGCAGGTGACAATCGAATTGTAATCATTCAAAGCACATGTATAGAAAAAGAAGAAATGGTAAACAGTGTTCTTAATAGTATTGTGAGAAGGTGGACGTAACCTGTGGTGTGTGCTATGTTTACTAGTGATGCGATGGAAGTGTGATGACAGAAGCAGAAGTGGAAACAGATGTCAAAAGCCAGTTTTAGTGGAAGTGTATATATATTAAGAAAAAGTAACAATTTTTTTTATCAAACACTAGTTTTTTAGTATACTAACACTCAAAATTTATCAGTGGCAGATTATATTTAACAAAAAGTAATTTCTCCATTTGTTTCACCCTGCAATCTATTTCGATGTTCTTCATATATGAGACCAGCTCTACTGAATAATTCTTCACTGGGTATGCTGCTGGGAGGAGCTGACAAATACTGAGGAGCTGGTGGCAATGTGTAGTGGTACTTGCGTCCATTTGATTTTGATTTCCACCACATTAGTGGATCATCTTTAAGAGGAAATCTTTTTACCTTTTTGTACTCCAGTAGGTTTGATTGTAGCATCAAAAGCAGATTATCATTTCCGTTAGTCATGGTCGGGCTTTGCTGATCTTTGCTCATATTGAATGTGAATTCTAATGTTTGTGGCGATGTTTCTAATTGAGATTCTTTTATTAAGGGGAGACAGTGGCGGCAGAAATCATGAAAAAATCACATTTTTTTTAATTTGCTTATTTTAAAGTAAATATATGAGGATGAGTCAAATGAAAACCTTAAATTTCTAATAACAAATCGAAATTTCGTGCCGTTATCCTGTAAGTTGGTAAGTGTGCTACAAACAGCATGCAGAATGGCCTGTAGGTGGCAACATAGTGCAGATGCATACATACCCTCGCAGTATCAGTATAAAGATGGTCGCCCCACTTGTGACTAGCACCAGGGAAGAACAGCATTCTGTTATTCAGTTTTTGCGTAGTGAAGGTGTGAAACCTATTGAAATTTATCGACGAATGAAGCTTCAGTACGATGATGCATGTTTGCCACAGAAGCAAGTCTACAAATGGAGTAGAAAGTTCGCAAATGGTGTGACTTCAGTGGAAGATACTCCTCGTTTAGGCACAATGAGTTGTGATTCCACAGAGCATTGCAGCAGTTGAAGCCATAGTGAAGGAAAACTGCCGAGTGACACTGAATGACATAGCAGCATGTTCACAGATTAGTCATGGGTCAGCACACCACACTGTGCATGATGTGCTCCAGTTTCACAAAGTGTCTGCAAGATGGGTGCCACGGCAGCTGACTCCTGAAATGAGAGAATGACGTATTGATGCTTGTGAAGAACTTCTTCGGCGCTTTGAATGAGAAGGTGATGGCTTCCTTGCAAGAATCGTTACTAGGGACGAAACCTCGTTTCACTTCCACCAACCAGAAACGAAGAGAGCAAGCAAGGAATGGCGCCGTTTCTCATCACCAAGTGATTTCCATATGTTTGGATCACTCGAAGACACAATGGGAGGAAAGAAGTTCTGTTCTGATGTTGAGGTACACCACGCGGTGCATGAGTGGTTGCGTGGAGTACGAAAATAATTTTTTTCTGAAGGAATTCATGCACTTTGTAATTGCTGGAGGACTTGCATTGAGTGTGGGGGAGATTGTGTTGAAAAGTGATACAGCTTTGTACCACTTCTGCACAATAAATAATATTTTAAAAATGTTTAAGGTTTTCATTTGACTCACCTTCGTAATTAAGATTATTATCCCAAATTTTTTCTTTGAAATACGAACTACAAATGGTATAAAAAAGTTAAAACCGTAAGCAGTTTAATGCGCCATGCCCACTTTTCAAGATACCCTGTAGACAAAAAATTTTCTTGCTCAATTTTGCCTGTGAATCTGCCCAAAATATAGATTTAGAAGGCTGTGACTTTTTGTATACAACACAGCAATGTTGTCTCATTCTTTGTGGAAGGTTGAATATATTGATCATTTTTACAGTGCCTAGACATAGTAAAGTATTTAAAAAATATAGTAAGTAAAATATATTAAGTTCCATATTTCCAACACAAAACGAAAAAGTGATGTTAGGGTCGGACCTCCAGATGCTAACATTGGCTTGTCAACAAGTGCATGTAAATTATAACTTGGGAAGGGTATTGTGTCAGAAGAAAACAAATCATGATAGAAAGACAGGTTTCAGAATTTTGGATCTGGAATTGGTGACAGAGGCTCTTACAAAAGCTTGCAAGTGCTCTTTTTGTGGAGGAAATGTGAATTTGGTGGATGCTGGAGAGAGAGAATGTTTGGTTTGCACATTGCACATTTTATGTCAAGACTGTGATGCTGACACACTATTCAAGATATCGAATGCCAGTAATAGAACGTATGAAGTCAATATGAATTTTTCTAATGGACTAAGCTGTGTAGGAATTTTTCTAATGGAATAAGCTGTGTAGGGGTTGGAAGAGAGTCGGAAACCTTCTATGTGGTATTATGGACATGTCTGGTCCTCCCCTAAAATTTATTGCAGTAGAATGCAGTTGCAGAAATAAGTGAAGAGAGCATGAAAATGGGAGTCCAGGGGGCAATTCAAGAAAATTGTGGTGCAATATCAAAGATATAGCAGTTTCCTGTGACGTTTCCTGGATGAAGAGGGAGTGTACTTCACTGCATGTAGTTTCAACAGTCATTAGTGTTGACACTGGAAAAGTAGTAATCTTACAATATTGTTCTGCATGTTCCTTGCACAAGAAATATAATGATGTGACTAAAGAAACAGAATGGCAAGGAATTATGTGGGCTCTAGTAGTGGGATGGAAGCTGCTGGTATGAAACTTATTTTCCATAGGTCTTTGCGAAAGTATGGAGTAAGATACATGCAGTATTTAGGAGACAGAGACTCTAGTACTTTCCAGAACGTAGTTGAAAGTCAGCCCTGTGGAAAAGATTGCACTATTCAAGAACTGGAGTGCTTAGACCGTATTCAGGAGAGGGTGGGTGGGCGTCTCAGAAGACTTGTTGCAGACAATAAAAGCAAGGTACTAGAGGGTAGGAAGCCACTTGGAGGTAAAAACAGACTAACAAAGAAGAGAACTGACAGCCTATTATGAGGGTCTATTATGGTGCTGCAATTATAAATAACCTTACAGATTTGGATAGTATGAGGAAGGCAGTATGGGCCATGTGGTTTCATTACTTGTCGACAAACATTACACCACAACATGGCCTACATTCTAATGAATGGTGCAAATTTCTGAAAAGCCATAAAAATAACCTTTCCTGTGAGGTTACAGTGGCCACTAAACCAACTTTTTGAGCACTGGCTTCACCAGAACTGTTAGAAAAATGTCTGCTTGGCAAAACACAGACCACAAATGAAAATTTCAATGCTCATATTTGGAAGAGATGTCCAAAGACTGTGTTTGTTTCCAATTTGGTAGTGTGGATTTCTGCTTTGGAAGCTGCAGCAGTGTTTAATGATGGGAACGTGGCAAGACCTCACATGCTCAGCAAGTTGGGCTTTACACCTGTGATCTTCACTGAGCAGTGAGCAACAAATCAGGAAGGAAGAGGCTTCAGTGCAGAATATAGAACAAATTGCTAGGCAAAGGAGCAGAGGATGATGAGGAAGAACTGGAGTAGGGATATGGGCGGTTTTAGCTAAGGTATGATTAAAAAATCCTTAAAACATTTCATCCAAATTTTAAAACAATTTTTCTACAGCCTAAGGTTTTCTTCATTCAGGAACACACATATCAGAAACTATTTGAAGGATTTCATTGAAATTTGCCACACCTATTTTTTTACATGGAAGCAATATTTAAGTGGAGTAAAATCTTAATCTAGACATTATAAACAGTTTTATGGTTGATAATATTTGGAAAATGTGACCTTAAACATGTTCAAATCCAAAATATCACAGAAAATAATAGAAATAATTTATCAAAAAGTTACTGCACTTCATTCTACATTTATTAGTGTAGATTACTTTACCATAGAAAAAAAATTGCCAAATTTGCCTGGAAATAATGAGAAAGTGTACCTTAAAATAATAATGTAACAAAAAATTGAAAAGTGTCTCACAGCATTAAAATTTTATTTTAAACATTCTATAAAATTATTTAAAGCATATTGGATCCCTATAAATAAGTGCAAAATTTCAGTGAGATTGAACAAAAAATGACAGAGATATGGATTTACAAAGATATCTCGCAAGGCTGCCACCATCTCCCTTAAGCCACAACTTGTTGTAGGTTGATTTTCAGTTTCAAATCGGCATCTTTTAGAGCTAATAGGTATGCAATCATCTTGAGATGAGTTTAGATCTCTGGCATTCATCACGATCAGATTAAGTGTCTGGGACTGAACTTGCTCTCTGATGATGCCATTGAAAAATTTTGACTTTTGTTGCTAGTCTAAGTGCGTTGACAGTGTGTACATATTGTTTTTAGTCAGTTCTCCAAATCACGTGCTTGAATTCACGTAATTTTCTTTTAAAATTTTGGAATTGTTCTGAAGTATCAGTTTTTGTTTCTTCTTGATGTAAAGTAGTCCCAAGAACTTGAATTAGCGCTATGACCGATGAAATGTTTGCTTGAGAACTGTTTAAGTTTCTAGTAATTTCTTTGAATGGTTTCATTACTGCTACAAATTTTTGAACAATTATACACTCATCAGTGGATATAGTCATGATTGGATTTGAAAATAAGATCAAAATTAGTGAATCCTTGAGCTTTGAAAATCATTCCATCATATAGAATGTGCTATTCCAGCTGAATATAGAGGAAATTATAGTAACAGATAGGATTTTCATAAAAAGAAAATATGTAATACTTACACTAAAGATATACAGTAAAATTAAAATTCATTTATGTATATTTAACAATATTATCATGTTGGTCAATCCTGAATGACAGATAAAGCAGATCGATCAAGGCGTTCCCTTTGAATTTTTGCCAGCCTTGATTTGTGTGACCAAGGAATGATTGAAATGGGTGGCAATTTTTATCAATTTATTAATAAGTTGTAGGAGCCACTCCTGTGATTCCACAACAATTTGAATACAAAGTTGTATCTAATGTATTGCATAATTCACATCGTCAGGGCCAGACAACCGCAGTGCTTTAATCATGTTAGATAGACGATCATGAACAATGCAGTGCACTGCTTGGTGATTATGCCCCATTCTTGAAGTATCAAAAATGGTTCAAATGGCTCTGAGCACTATGGGACTTAACTTCTGAGGTCATCAGTCCCCTATAACTTAGAACTACTTAAACCTAACTAACCTAAGGACATCACACACATCCATGCCTGAGGCAGGATTCGAACCTGCGATCGTAGTGGTTGCGCGGTTCCAGATTGTAGCGCCTAGAACCGCTCGGCCACCCCAGCCGGCTTGAAGTATCATTTCATATTTTGTCAACATTATGACACCTGTGTGATGCCCAGTCATGATTGCACTTTTCAAAATTATAGACATATTGTGAAAATATTCTGAAATACCATGAGAAGTCCAACTAAGTAATGAAGTTCCAGAATGTAAATGAGACCATGTGTCAGTTGTGAAAGATATTGTTTCAGATTCTTCAAGTAAATTTTTGATTTTCGTGCCAGCTTATTGTACAAGTTATTGCACAAATACAAAGTAAAAATATCACAACCGTTCAACTCATAGTTTGGAAGAGTAACATCCATCACTCTGTGAAAGCTGGTACCCTCAACAAAATTAAACCATGAGTTCTGGAGGGCAATCATTTCAGCAATCACACTGTCCATTTGTTGTGGCTTTAGGTGTGAGGAATCCCAATAATCATTTACTTGCAGACTTTGTTGCAAAGCAAGTTGTTATTTAAGCATCTTTGGCTGGAACAAAAGAAACCTATAACAACACAATGAAAATAGTAAAATACCCCAAGAAATTAGCTATGTAAAAAGTAATACAAAAATAAAATTCCTAGTAGCTAAGTAGAGTGCATCAGTAATTTGCAGCGTGTCCAGCTAAAGTGACAATTATAGAAGAAACGTTTCTGTACCAATTTACAAATTAAGCTGAGGTTTCTCAGCAGCGTGCAAATTTAATACTGGATTTTATACTTCATATTGCATACTACATTTCAATAACTGATTTACCTTATTTGTGTTATTTTAGAACTGATGGTGGTAAAGAAGTTACTGACATCTGGTATGCAATATGGAGAATAGAATGCAATAAATAAATTAACATTCTATTGAGTAAATGCTGCATTATTAGTATTGGTTCAAATTATAAACAGTTATGTTCTTAGAAACGTTTTTATATAGAGTGCAATAACTTTTTATAACTTTTTAAAGTTCTCCCCTCTGATTGGATGAGGGGCAGGGATGTTAAACCATTTTAAATTTTGTGCAGTGCTGCCAACATACACTTGTGTGCAGCTCACTTACTGCACTGGTGTATTTATTCCGCACCACCGACTGTTATATGCTTATATTGTTACGTGCTGGCAGCAACAGAAACGGGCACATTATCTATTGACTAGTACCAACATGACCCAACCAGAACTAAAGGTCGGATGGGCTCTTTATAATGTTGTCGTATTGTGAATCATTTGGATAAAACAGCTTTGCACCAGCAGTGGACAGGGCTCACCTTATAATAATTGGACTTTATTATTAGCGCTGATTAGATTGTTATATAAATATTGACTAACCATTTGCTTTTTTTTTTTTTTTTTTTTTTTTCCGCCTTCACTGAAAGTTTGATTGTTTCATCTAACTTCTCAAACTCTGCAGATTTCTCAGCATGTAATGATTTAAGATGACTCTTGAACACAGTGGTCATGGACCATTTTTGCAAATATACTTTGTCACAGATTTTGCATTTGGCACTCGAATCATTAATGTCAATGAAATAGTTCCAAATAAGACTTGTTTTTTGTTTCATTCTTGCAGTCTTAACTAACATTACACCAAAGAACTGTTGACTAAAAAACACTGTACAATGTAGTAATGTTACACAGCAACACAAAGCAGACTGACGAGTGAGAAAACACTATACTTTCACATCAATGGACAGAGATTACTGCCTAATAATCCAATAAATGCAAAAATCGCTTGGGGTGCGTGTCAGATTGCTACACGCCCCCACGCAATAAACTCTTGTCTGCACAGCAGCTGGCACATTGGGTCATTAAGCACACGTGCCGATAGTCTCGCCATTTTTGAAAGTTCTGATAAACTTATGACATAAAAATGTGGAACCAGACGTAGAAGCAAATGTGAAAAAATGTGCAGAACTTCCGTAGTTGGGAAAGCAGAAGCAGATCTCTGTCCCAGCACTAATATTTACTCCATGCAATTGCAATGGGTGGTCAAAAGTTAAGTTTTTATGAAGAACTTTCTGGTAAGGGAACCACAGCTCAGGGACATTGTAAATAACGTAACAACACTCAGTAACTGTTCAAATTATCATAAAAATTACAACAGTTAAAAAGTCAAGAATGATGAGGTGTTTTCAAAAGCAGCATAGTTGTATGAAGATGCTTTATTCGCAACTACCGGTTTCACATCAGTGTTGATGCATCTTCAGGCTTATCTCTCAAAAATGCAAATCACTGTGTGAAATTTTTTAAATGGTAGAAATGCAGAACTGTTGTGTTGACATTCAACAAGAAACAATGACGAGTACTCACAATGGTTATATTTCCATAACATATGTGGGCAGTTACAGAGCCCCAGCTTTCGTGAAGTTATCTACATTAAAAGTCAAACCACAGTGGTAGGCCGTCATGATAAAATTGAGTAAACCCAAAAAAAGCATGTAAACTAAGGATGACTGCTGACGGAGCCAGGTCTTGAAAAAAGCATGGGGAAAACTAATAAGGAATGGAACATTACTGTGAACGGGGACAAAATGCCTAAAAACAACGAATTTCTAGGGAAGTACATGGGAAATATTATGCCAAAAATAAGAATCCAATACAGAACAAAAATGCTGAGAATGGAAGAGATCTGAAAAATAGATTACTGGATAACACCACTTGGTATATATTATGAGATCCGGTAGACACCAACAGCATAAAACAAATGAAGTAAAATTTATCCTCTGTAATTTGTGTACTTCCGCCGTATTGATAACAGACGCATGTGGTGTAAGCAGCCCATGGAGGCTAGCATTTTACACTGGGAGGCGGAAGGAAGGCTACGTTGACTAAGAGTCAACCAAAGTAAACACTCAAGCAGCTGCAAAGAGGAAATCATAAGTAAGAAAACAACCAGAGGCTGGGAGCCATATTACATAACTTTAAAAATCCCTACTTTATTGTAGGTGTAAATGAAAAATAAAATGTAATCTGCTTTACATCTGTATCTCAGTAGTATAAAATTACCAAAGGAGTAGTATTTGAGTATTACACAGTTGCCAGATAAGCATGAAAATCATACTAATAGCCACTGGTGACAGTTCAAATAATCAATATTCAATAGGATAGTATAGTGTCAGTTCAATCTGATTACTGAGAATTGAATGTGTGGCCCACTTTAATGTGTTCATGATATGTATTTCTTCCAAAACATTTAAAACATTTCCTTTTGTTTCCTTAAATATAATATGCAAATTTTCCCCAATGTTGGAAATAGAGTGACCCATTTCTTTTAGATGACCTGAGATAGCTAATTTGGGGCCAACAAGGTTTATGTGTTCTTTAAACCATGTATTAAAATTGTGTCCAGTCTGGCCTATATATTTATGGGGACAGGCATTGCAGGCAATCTCATAGGCCCCGGAATCATTATAGGAGGGTCATCCACAAAGTAAGTTCCGTTTCTATTTGTATCTGCAGCAGCGCTACGATCGCAGTTCTGAGCATGTGCAGCAGTTACTCTGATTCAAGGAGAAGATGTGTACGCTATTTTCAGATCGTTGCTGCCGATGTGTTGTTTGTAGTGCTTCTTTATAATGTCAGCCGTTATTGAAAACGCCATCGCGTGTGAAATCAGATCTGTGATTGGTTTTCTAAATGCAGAGAATGTTAAACCAAAGGAAATTCTTTGGCAAATCTGCGAGGCTTACGGACAAAATGCTATGAGTGATTCAGTGGTTAGAAAATGGGTCAGACTGTTCAATGAAGGACATTATCAAGGCACTATGAAGAACGGAGTGGATGCCCAGCTGTGGTTACTGATGAACTGGTTCACACAATTGAGGAGAAGATTAAGCACAACAGTAAGTTTACGCTTAGTGCCCGTTCTATGGAAGTTCTGCAAATCTCATGATCACTAATTCATTAAAGTGTTAAGGAAAAATGGAAAGTTTGAAAACTTTGCACACATTGGGTATCCAAAATTCTTACTGAACAACAAAAAAAATAATGGAGGGGCAGTGCACTTCAGTTTTTGACACGCTACAATAAAGAAGGCGATGGTTTTCTTTCTCAGATAGTCACGGGGGATGAAACTTGGGTATCGTACGACACCCCTGAAACAAAACGGCAATCAGTGGAAATGGAGGCACACTTCAACCCCAATGAAAGTTAAGCCTAAGCAAGTCCTGACACCTCGAAAAGTCATGTGCACCGTTTTATTGCGACAGAAAAGGCATTTTGCTGATTGATTTCTTACCACAAGGCCAAACAATCAATGCACATGGTTACTGCGAGACCATTAACACATTGCGCTGCACGGCAGTATTTTCAATTACAGCTGACATTATAAAGAAGCACTACAAAGCACATGTCGGCAGCAGCGATCTGAAAATGTCGTACATGTTTTCTCCTGGAGTCAGAGTAACTGTCGCACATGCTCGGAACTGCGAATGTAGCACTGCTGTGGATAGAAGTAGAAACGGAACTTACTTTGTGGACAACCCTTGTATGTATTGCCTTCGGGCTTTTAATTGTGCAAGTATCTACTATCAACATTCCTTGGAATAAAGAATGCTGGATGATTTTTTTTTTCTTCCCCCAATATATCCTGACACTATTTTGATTGTATGGAATTAACATTGTGGCCAAACCAGTACTGCTCGCCGAATGGATAGAGCGAGTGGACCTTTCCTTATTGAGGACTTCTTTGTTGATCTTCTCCACAAAATCACTATCATAACCATTTGATGCCACTATGTATTAAATAGTGCGATATTCTCATTGAAAGGCTTCCTTTTGCGGTATGCTATATGTCCAGTGTAACAGTCCCCTGTAAACTGCCTTTTTGTACTTCATGGAATGATATGATGGCTGACAGACAGTCGTGCTAGTAGTAGTAGGCTTCCAAAATACATCAAAAGAGAAAGTAGCACCTTCCATAGTGGCATGCAGGTCCAAATATTGTAAGGAGCTATACATACTACGCCCTCTTGAAAATTGAATTTCATCCTGCTAAGAGTTTAGAAGATTTACAAACTGGTTACAGTCATTGTTTATAGCATAAATACACCATCTACACACTGCAGCCATAAAATAATCCTATCATTGTGCTCTGGGGATTGGTGAATATGTTGATGCTCAAAGTGCCCCATGTAGACAGAGGCAAGACAATAAGACAAAGGGGACCCATTACAAGTCCACTCTCTTGGGTGTATGTACAATCTCAACTTAAAATGACTGAATTCCAAAATGACTCATGTTCTATTGAGTATTCTGTTCTGAGCTGGAAAAATAATATATCCTATGTAACTTCATATGTGGATTTAATTTGTTGCCTGCATGATTGTTGAACCCAGAAAAAGACCACCTCTCGCAACAATAATATCGTGTGGCAGATACACTATATATGAAAAAAGCAGCACCTCTACAAATCACAAACAAAGAGATTGAGGCTTTGGATGGTTTGTGATACTATAGGATATCTTCGAAAAAGCAGCACCTCTACAAATCACAAACAAAGAGATTGAGGCTTTGGATGGTTTGTGATACTATAGGATATCTTCGAGCAACAATGCATAACCAAAGATCATGAAAAATTCACTCTTGCAATTAGCAACCTGGAACAAAGAGCAACAGTGATAGTCTCCGATGTGATCCTACATCCGCCACTCTGACAAGCAAACATCACACTTAAATTGTCACTGATTGCTCACTGTATGAAGTTATCTGAGCCATGACTTTTCCAGGTGATGTACTAGGAGAAACGTGGGGACACAAGTCTGTGAATTTTGGAGACAGTTACACACTGTAGTCGATGCAAGCATAAAATCTGATGAATTATCACTACATGTCTGGTGATAGCAGCTTCCTCATCAAGCTCAGCTGACATTTATCATGTACGAAGGACAGTCTCTTGACAAGCTACTGCAAATAACTGACAAAGCTTTTGCTACCCTGCAGTTGATGGTCGTAGTGTCTGTACCAACATCATCAGACACCTCTGCAAGGGAAGCTGATGGTGACTCATTGGAGTGGTTAGAAGAATCGAAATTAAGCTGTGCAGACACAAGTTATAAGCAAAAACCAGGCATTGCTGATGGGATCAGACAGCTTCAAGCAATGGCAGAGAAGTTGGCTACTCGGCTACATAACATGGAACAGCAAACTTCCACCAGTGACAAGTTGCAGTCATGCTCAAAACAGAATCAGGCTAACACCACCAATTTTTGCTGATATCACAGGTAGTTTGGTTTGGCTCACAATCTACGAGAAGCACAAAACCTTGTGGATTCCCAAATGGCAAGAGTCGCCCGCTGTAGGCGCTATGGGCTACAGTACTCACAAACGTCGCCGTAAACGAATAAGAACCAGGGAGTAGTTGTAGGCGGCAACACACACAGGCCCATGAGAATGTGCTTTTCACTATTCTTTTAAGCCATTCTGCGACATCCTGGAAGAATAAGTTAACATTGTGCAGATTACAAGTGGTTGATAGACTCTCAGTCCTCAACTTCCTGATAGACACAGGTTCAGATGTTAGTCCCCTGCCGGTCTCGAGCTTGTTTGTAAAGGACATAACTGAGCCTTTGAAACTGCTAGCAGTTAACAGTTAAGCATGAACATGTACAGTTGTAAAGAGCTCATGACTGATATCGGTTTGTCTACCTGTTACAAGTGGAACTTAGTAGTGGTAGATATTTTATAGCCTATCTTAGGTGCAGATTTCTTGTCTCACCGTGGACTTGGCAAGTAACTACCTTACTACCAGATTACAAAGAGCCATGGTAAAAGGTTGTCGGTGCAATGGACAGAGGTTGTAATAGGAGTAATCAGGAGCTCAGGTAAACCATCTCTGCAGCAGAAGCCATCAAGACTCCAATAGTGAAGCTTGATATAGTTCATTATACACGCACCACACTGGGCCCGCCATTATTAAAATGTGTCTGCAGATTTGCTCCAGACCAATTAGCGGGGATGAAAGTGATTTTTGAGGAAATGCTCTGGGCTGGAGTAATTAGTAGATCAGACAGCCCTTGGGCATCCCTTCTCCATCTAGTACACAAGAAATAGGGCACGTGGCATCCCTGCAGCAACTACCACTGATTGAACACAAGAACAATCAAAGATAAGTACCTCGCAGCGAACATTGAAGAGTTTACCTGTGTTCTAATGAGTGCAAAAGTGTTCTCCGTACTGGACTGCAGTTAGGCAAACAACCATATTCCGATGGTTCCAGCTGACTTGGCAAAGATAACAGTGATCACACCTGTGGGATTTTTTTAAAATTTCTGTTTATGCCATTCAGACTAAATCCTGAAAAAGATTCATTGATTAGGTGCTCCAGAGATTACCTTTCTGTTATGCATACCTGCATGATACCTTGATATTCTCAAAGGTTGTGCAATCATCTGATAAACATATACAGGAGATATGACAGAGACTGGATATGTACGGAGTAGTTTTAAATGAATACAGGTGCACCATGCGCAAAAGTCCAGTAACTTTTCTTGGCTATATAATCTCAACCGACAGTATACAGCCATTACTGGAGAAGATTGACAAACTGTGCAACCTACCCAAACCTTCAGACTACAAACATCTTGGTCATTTCCTTGGTATGGCAAACTTTTACCATCATCATTTGCCATTTACCATCACAACACAGACACCGCTTATGAGTGCACTGGCGGACAAGAATGCCAAAGTAAAGCAAAAGCTGCAGTGGACACCAGAAATGAGGAAAGCTTTAAGTGAATTTCAAAGAAGCTTAGAGGAGTCAGTGTTACTTGCACATGCCATATCTGCAGCACCGTTGAGTATTGCAGTAGATGCCAGCCAGGCCACAGTTGGAGCAGACTTGCAACAACAGGTAGATGAACATTGGCAGCCTTGTAGTTTCTTCTCAAAGGAGCAACAACGCTGACAGATAAAATGGGTTTTGTGTCAAGATATTTTGCTCTTATGTTGAAGCCTGGACAGCAACAATTTTCACCAATCATAAACAACATATAGTATCAGCTTTCAGCAACATCAGTGATAAGTGCTCGCCAAGGCATTTTCAGCACATAGAGTTTGTCAGTCAATTCATCATAGATATAAGGTGCATAAGAGGCATGGAGAATCTGGTTGCAGATTGTTTTACTTGTGTTTCCAGCATAGCCAACACTGACCTGTGGAGAACTAGTGGCATAACAGGAAGCAGATCTGGAGCTACAGGCATTATTGACGGACCACACAGCAGGGTTACAGTTACAGCTGATATCAATGCCAGGAAGATGAGTTAACTTACGGTTTGATATGTCATGACAGAAGGTCAACCCATACATTACTCAACAATTTTGCAAGGTGACATTTGACAGTGTTCATGGCCTGGCACATCCAGGGGCAAATGCCATGATGAAGTTACTGACAGCACTTTTTGTGTGGCCATCAATTAAAAAAGATGCCAGGGAATAGATTCGCACATGCCTACAATGTCAGTGCTGCAAAGTAGGACAACATGTGCATGTGGAAATTGGGAATTTTGTAGGATCACTAGCAAGATGTGTCAATGTGCACCTGGACTTAGTGGGTCCACTCCCAGTTTTGATGGATATAAATACTTGTGAACTGTGGTGGATCGATACATGAGATTGGCAGAGGCCATACTGATCACTGACATAGTGGCAGAAATGAGGACGAAAGTTTGTCTCTCAGTGATTAGCTCACTTTGGTATCCCTTCATATCACAACAGATCAAGGGCACCAGTTCAAGTCTAGTCAGCTCAGTGTGTTAGTTAACTAATGTTCATTCCAACACCACCATATAACCAGCTACCACCTGGCAAGCAATAGTATGGTGGAGACGTCGCATAGGATGGAGAAGGTAGCT
Organism: Schistocerca nitens; assembly: GCF_023898315.1. Taxonomy (NCBI): domain Eukaryota; kingdom Metazoa; phylum Arthropoda; class Insecta; order Orthoptera; family Acrididae; genus Schistocerca; species Schistocerca nitens. The sequence goes on along the minus strand of NC_064620.1, from coordinate 459,333,534 downwards.
CTCACATGTCATCAAGGAAGCTGGACAGAAGCATTACCATTGATTCTTCTTGGATTATGGACTGCATACAAGATGGACATTGCTGCTTTGACAGTGGAATTGGTTTATGGGGAACCACTGAGAATCCCAGCTGACTATCCAACAACTGCCTCATCACCAAAACCAACAAATCGCTCATCGTTGATGTATGAAATCCATGATCATGTGAAACAGTGAGAAGACCAACAGTATCTAGGCATGGTGAATGCCCAATTTTTGTGCATAAGGCATTGGTGACCTGTACAATTGTCATGCTTTACACAGATATAGTCAGAGCGCTAGTAGAGCCTCCATATACTGGACCTTATTGAGTAGTATGACTTAATACCCATACTGTGGACGTGTTGCAGAATGACAAAACCATTAGATTGTCCATAGAGAGGATAAAGCCAGCATTCGTCTTACCAGAAACCAAGTACGATGACACTCAGCCGGAAGAGAAGGACCAAAGTTTGGAGCACACTACAAATAATGTAGCAGAAGAATCCATACTGAGGTGGCCTGGAACCACAGCACAGCAGTCCACATCAGCTCCCACATCTTCACAGTGACAAGTCATCCATGCAAGAGCAGGAAGACTAGTCAGATTTAAGCACCCGTTCATTCCCAGTGCTCCACAGTTCGGAGGGAGGGAGGGGGGGGGGGGGCTACATGGGAATGTGAAAATAACCAGTGATATGTGCCATGTTTCCTTTTGCAAGTGCAGCAGGCATTATAAAGTTAAGTTTTTTCTTTAACTCGTGTTCTATTAGTATTCTGTTCAGAGTTGGAAAAATAAAATATCCTACATGATTTGTGATTTAGTATGTGTGTTTGATTAGTTGCCTACAGTATCATTGACTGGTTTTATGGAGATAGTCTCACCCTCAATTTTAAGAAGGCACAGTATTTTCAATTCTGTACCCACCAATGAAAAGTGTAACACATGGTTAGGAAATAACAAGTAGAGTGGATACTTCAAAATTGGAAGGAAAATCAGCATTGGCCGTATTTTGTTGTTTTATTGTCAGAATCGATTTTCAGTCACTTAGTGACCATCCTCCGTGCTGTAATATACAGTTATAATTGGTAGGCACTGGTATCAAGCTATAACCACATGTGATTGCTCTAAGCTTGTGGTTATAGCTTGATATCAGTGTCTACCAATTTTAATTGTATATTACAGCACTGAGGATGGTCACTAAGTGGCTGAAAACCAATTTTGCTGACAATAAAACAACAAAATACGGCCAATGCTGATTTTCCTTCCAATTCTATCCACTATTTGGTCGTGGTGCACGTAACACTCCATGGAGTCACCAATCAATACTTCAAAATTCTTAGGTGTCCATATTGACAAGAATGTAAACTGGAAATAGCACAATTTGGAACTCCTAAAACAACTTAGCTCAGCCAACAATGTAGCTGAGCCATGTTTGCATGTAGAATGTTTGCAGATCTTGGGGAGACACTAAGTAGTAAGCTGACATATTTTGTATATTTTCATTCAATAATGTCACGTGGAATAATGTAATGACTCATCTTTAAGAAAGTAAGTCTTCATTGCTCGAAAACGCACTGTAAGAATAATATGTGGTGCTCACCCTTGGTCATCTTGGAGAAATCTGTATGTGGAATTGGGCATTCTGACTGCTGCTTCATAGTACATTTATTCCCTCATGAAGTTTGTTGTAAATAATCTACTGCTGTTCAAAAGGAACAATGATGCACATAATTACAATACCAGACGGAAAAATGACATTCATTACTCCACATTATGGTTGTCTTTAGTGTAAAACAAGCGTGCGCGCGCGCACACACACACACACACACACACACACACACACACACACACACACAAAGTGTAGAAGTATGAAACTGGAATTTGGTTGCAATAATTACACGTCTATTGTTTGAAACTAATAAACAATATTTTATTTAAAACAATTTCCATTGCTATTCAAAATAATTTCTGTCGCTGTTTATACAGTTCTCCCACCTCTCTGGCACACTATGTATCCCATGCCAAAAAAACAGTTCTTCTTTTGAAGCAAACCAGTCTGCAGCCATTTTTGTACATTTTCATATGAAATGAAGTGCTGTTCAGCGAAAGTGTGTCCAGTGATGCAAATAGATGATCAGACGGAGCCAAGTCAGGAGAATAAACCGCATGCCCTCATATATCCCAACTGAATGTCTCGATCATTTCCCTGACCCATTTTGCTACATGTGATGGGGCATTATCATGGACCAATATGATTTTGTGTTTCCTTTTTCCATATTCCGGTCATTTTTCACATAATTCTCAATTTAAATGAATCATTTGCTGTTGGTAGCGATCTGTGTTAATGGTTTCAACAGGTTTTAGCAGATCGTAATAGATTATACCCTTCTGATCCCGACAGACACAGACCATTGTCTTCTTTCCAAAGTGATTTGGTCTTGCTGTGGATGTTGATGGTTTATCTGGATTCACTCATGATTTTTGATGCTTAGGATTCTCAAAATATATCCATTTTTCATTACCTGTCACTATTCGATGAAGAAACAACTTTCTTTTGTATTTGGTGAGCAGCATTTCACAAGTAGTATTTCGATTTGCTTGCTGCATTTCATTCAGTTCATGCAGAACCCATTTTTCCACTTTCTGCACATTTCCCATAGCTTTTAACTGAAGAGAAATGGCTTTCTGCATCACATTCAGTTGTTCCGTGAGTTCCTGTTGAGTTTGAATATCATCTTCAGCCAATAAGACCTGCAATTCCTTGTCTTCTATCTTTTTCAGTGGTTTCCCGCATTCGTCACTTCTCACATCAAAATCACCACTTTTGAATTTTTGAACCACTCGAAACACTGTGTTTTCCCAAGAGCACATTCGCCAAAAGCTTCGAGAATCATTCGATGCAATTCTGTAGCAGTTTTCTTCAAATGATAACAGAAGACCCATGCTGTCTGTAAATCGTAGTTTGTAGGCACAAATGTCGACATATTTATGCATTTGAAACAGGTACCAATGTATGGAAGTTGTGTTACTGTGTGTTGACATTCATCATCAGCCATTACAGGAAACAGATGGTGCTGCAAAAGCAGTCTCATGGGCCCTACACTGACAGCTAGCACCTTCTGTAGGGAAGTTCCAACTTCATACTTGTACATTGTATGCCTGGTGTGTGTGTGTGTGTGTGTGTGTGTGTGTGTGTGTGTGCATTTTTTTTTCCCGGCCTTGCCAAGAGTTTGAAGAACTCACTAACCTGAGAGTTAACTCAGGGTAGTGAGAATGCTGAAGGATGTGCAGATACTCTCTTAAACTAGTAAGAAGTACCAGTGGCTCGCACATATCCTGTTGTGTTACTACTGTGGGAGTCAGTACCAACACAGACAAGGAAGGAGAGAAGTTGTGATGGCCGGCTTAACTTCTCGTTACAAGGTGGCTTGATGTACTTCCTGTGCCTCCTACAAGCAATTACATTTACACTCTGTTACTACTCTTAGAATGCAGGCTAATTATTGTCTTCCTATTACTCAGTACTGATGCTCTTGAAGTCTGCAACCAAACTGGGTTTAACCAATGATGGGAGGCTGGTTAAGTCACTGTTGAAAGGGGGGCGGGGGGCAGATGTTTTCCTGGAGGTGTGTGGTGCTGCTGGTTATCTCCATTGGCATGTGGCTCATTGCCTTCTTGATACCGTTTTGTGGCACTGTGCTGGTCAGTGCTTGAGAACTGCACACTCGCCCCCCCCCCCCCCTTCCTCCCCCAAAATGCCACACTATTGTTCTTAGGAAGCCATCTTATGACAACGTGGAGGGGGGCAGGAAGCTGGATGGCGTGAGGAGCCAGGAGCCGCAACTAGGACCAATTGCGGCTGTGCCCCAACATCCGCCTTGCGCTCGTAGGGGAACATCGGTTTGATAACCCTGAAAAGGGCAGTGATGGTGACGGTGGCTGTGACAACAATGACAGTGAAGCCAGCTGTTGTGGTGAAGGCGATAGGTCCAGCGCGGTTCTGCATGCAGTGCTGAAGAGGCCACTGGGGACAGCTGTGCTGCATGATCCTGAGAGGATGCGAACCTGGGGACAGAAAATCTGCAGAAGTATCTCACAATCAACAAGCATGAATCAGGTTTGGATGGCAGTGTAGCAACCTGGCTGGACCTTGAATTAAATACATGCAAGCGCCAAATTTTGAAGATTCATTCCTCGCCCCCAGTGCCTGGTGCAACCAAAAACTCTGAAAAGAATAAAATCATTAGTCGCAAACCGATACTTGAGGAGCGTGGGAGGTGCCATGCACTGTGGTGGATGTAGCAACTGGAGCAGCATGTGGGGCCGGCCTGTAGAAGCTCCACCAGCAACAGACCATCGTGGGGTTGGGAGTGGTATGTTGTGAGGAAGGGCAGGAGCACATGCTCCCATGTACAAATCATTCAGCTTCTCCTTTCGACTGAGGATGATATGAAACACTGGTAAGGTGAGTGATGACATTGGATGTACAAAACTGTTCAAAGTTCTGAGCCGTGAACTGTGGTATGTTGTTTGAGTTCATGGGCATTGCTAAAAGTGTCATTTTGGGTTGAAAGGAGAAACATAAAGTACATTTTCCTGAATACAAAGACCAAAGAAATCAAAACAGTCTAACCCAAAAATATTTTCACAGTCACATTAGTGCAAAATTGTGAATGTCACTGTCCTGGAGTGATACTGGAATGTGACAGGTAAACTGCATGTACCAAGCACTGGAATGTCCTGACCATTATAAGCAGTTAGCTGTGTGCAAGATTTTGTCAACTATAGCGAGCCTAACTGTTCATAAGTGGCACAATTAAGCAGTTTAATGGAAATGCCAATGTCTTAACAGAAGTCATACACAAAGTCTGCCAACGACTTAAGTTCACAAGCAGTTTGTCTGACTGTCATTGCACAGCACTTGGTTGGGGTGAGGGCACATCCTGAGCTTGGTAATTACTAATACTGGTAGGCAGTTTAGAGAAAACTGAATCCACTAAGTCAGAAAGTGCTCTGTGCTTATGAGAGCAAATGTGGGTAGCGTTGTTTTTTTCTTTTTTTTCTCTGTTGCAAGCACACAGACTGTTTTGCAAGGTCATACCTATTTATCAGTTTACGTTACACTGCAAATGGGAGCTACCTCAAAGTTTTCCATGCCACTGTCACCGAAGCCCTGATGTTCAATGATTTGTAACACTTGTTTCAAAGTAGGATCAGTGTGTTTGGGAATTAAATGACACTGTCGTGTCAAACCCTGAAGTTCAGTGACCCAGTGATGGTATGTCTGTTCTGGATTTTCCCACAATCATAACTGCAGCATTCTGTAACTGATCCTCATAATACTTAGTGGGGGCAGAAACTAAATCTTCAAAAACCAGCAACTCCAGCCTACTAGTCAGGAATAATTTCTGAGTGAAGCGGTAAACTCATGTGCTGGCCGTTGACACAAAATAAGGTAGTTTCACTGTACCATGCACTTGATATGTAGCAAAATGAGCATTGAACTGAGCATATCAATTGTTCCATTCCTCTTGTTGTTCATTGAAAGCTCAGAATGGCAGAATGCATGGAGGCAGTACCATGGATGTGGCTAGATTTGTGGCGGAGTTGATGTAACAGCAGCTTTTGCATTAATGAGCTGCTTAACTGCCATTATCAAATGCAGCATTTGGTGGTTCTGAAACTGAATAATTTGAATTAGACCAAAGCCAGCAGCAACCAGAGACATAGGTGCAGGAGGTGTGTTAGAGGCCATTTTAATGAGAGAGCTGCAACAAATTAATTATAAGCACACAAATAGCGGAAGAGTTGTGGCTAGTCTGCAAGAATGAACACAGCTAGTAACAGTGCTCATCAGAAATAAAAGAGGAATATTAGTGATGCACTATGATGGAGTGTCGAAGAGAGAAGACATTATTAGTTCTGGAATCCGTGGCACCAGATGATGTGTGAGCTACTGTGGAAGTCAGCACTGACACAAACAAGGAGGAGAGAACTTGTGATCTCTGGTGGCAGGAATTCAAAGTGATCTGTACATAACACTTTCAAGTTAATGGAACACTTTTTGTCTAAAAAGGAAAGAAACATAACTGTACTTTTCGTTATGAATTGGCTTAATGTACATCTGCCAGCACGAGGTCACGTGGCAACACGTGCTGCAGAAGTATGCTGCATGGTTGTCTGCTGGACTGTGAGCTTTTACTTTGTTGTTACCTACTGATGATGTTTGGTTAGTGCACAGGTTTGCCCATCTACCTGATCTGGGAGTGTCTTCACTCATCACTCAACCAGTTATTGTGTTTTCAGTAAATGAATTGACTCCATATAGGTGTACCAAAGTTTGCTTCATATCCATGTGTTTCCCAGTTGAATCAACAAAGAGTATTCTCCAGTAGTGATGTATAAATTATTCAGCAAACATTGAGAGTACTGTACTGATCACAAGGTGCCATCTCCAGAAGGTGGTTTGTGTGTGTGTGTGTGTGTGTGTGTGTGTGTGTGTGTGTGTGTGTGTGTGTGTGTGTGTATTTCCAGAGGAGACAGGAACTATTACTTTATTACTTTCTGCAGTTTGGCTGTAAATAAGTTGTGCTTAAAGAGGTCTGTGTTTTGAAGAAGCAGACTTATCACACATACCAAGTCTGAGCTAGGCTGTTGGAAGAAGTCACAAATGTGAGAATGAACCCAAGGTAGTAACTACTGAAGGATATGCACATACATCTATTGCACTGGAAGGTATACCCAAAACTGCAATTGGCATTCCATTTGGACTTTACAACTTCATTTGAACGTCATTTGGACTATGCATTGCTGTCCAGACTTCAAGTGCTTCATGAATTATGTAAATAGAGATTTAGAGTTCTGTTATGTTTACGTTGATGACCTACTTGTTTTTTCATCCAGTGAAGCAGAACATCTAGCACACCTACAGCAACTGTTGACTAGAATACAAGAAAGCAGCTTAGTGTTTAATTTGCAAATATGTGTATTTAGACTGATGGACATAAAATTATTAGGGTGCACAAGGAATCCTGCCACTTCAAGACAGAATGGAAATTATTTGTGCGTTTCCTGAACCTACTACAAAATTAGAATTGTGCCATTTATAGCCCTTGACAAACTTTTATTGGCATTTTGTGCACAGTCATGTATTGTTGCAGCAACTCTCAAAGAAATGCTCAAAGAGTTTTGCCTGAACCTGGAGACACACTACAGTCATTTGGTGAAAAGAAAGCATTCTTGGTCAGAATGAGATCTGCTATTGCAGAAGCTGCATTGTTAGCTGATTCTCTTCCTGAGATACCTTGCAGTTATGGTGGATACATCATCAGCTGTAGTTGGAGCTGTGTTACAGCAAACATATGCCACATTATTGGCAACCTCTAGCTTTTTTCATAAAAAAAAGTCACCTCCACAAGCAAACTGGTCAATGTACAGCTGTGCCCCCTGTGTGGCATATGCCTCAATCGAAAAGTTAAGGCACATGCTTGAAAGTAGGTATTGTACACTTTTCACTCATGTTTGTTTTCTGTCAGAATCCAGACAAGGCATCACCATGTCAGCCGCAGCATTTGGACGTCATTGTACAATTTGCTGTGGATTTTGAGCATCTTGTTGGCAAACAAAATGGGCCAGCAGATGCACTGTCTCCATTGAAGCCATCGTGAAGAAATGTGACTTCATAGCACTTGCCAGTGTCCAGAAAGAAAACAGCAGATCAAAGGCATGCCCAATCATCAAGCTTACAGTTCTGACATAGTCAAATGGTGAGCTTAAGCATAGTGCTATTTTGCAATGTTTTAACGCCGTTAAGTGCAGCCATTTGTTGTAGTCAAATGGTGAGCTTAAGCATAGTGCTATTTTGCAATGTTTTAACGCCGTTAAGTGCAGCCATTTGTTACTGCAGATTTTTGGGATCAAGCAATTTTCTCTCTTCACAGGTCTCATTCAGGAATAAAGGCTGCTGTACAACTTGTGAAGAAGGCCCTTGTTTGCCCAAACATTGAGAGAAAGATTGCAAAACATTTGTTTGCCAGTGCAGTGCTTGTCAGCACAACTAAATAATTTGGCTAATTACAGCTCATAGTGGTAATTTCATTCCACCAAGCCAACACTTTAGCATGTCCATATCGTCACCATTGGACCTTTGCACCATCAGAAGGTTACCAGTGCTTCCTGGCTTGAAATCTATCCTATGAGAGATGCAATGGCAGCAACTGTATCCACGACTTCTTTCTTGAGTGCATACCACATTTTGGCATTCCTCCTCATGTCACTACGGATCAGGGCAAACAGTTTGAATTGTATCTCTTTAAAGCACTCTTAGCACTGCTAGATATGATCCATATTCAAACCTGTTGTCTACAATATCACTGCTAACAGTCTTGGGGTATGGCTCCATTGGCGATCAAAGGTCTCTCTCTCTCAGATGCCATGCCACAGAGCATTGGACTGACAGCCTCCCTATTATCTGACAAGGCCTCTGTACAGCTTTCAAAGAATATCTCAATGTAACAATAGCTGTGTTGGTGTAATGACAAACACTCTGACTGCCAAGAGCGTTCAAATATTGTTATTGAACCCTCAGACTTCATACAACATCTTCGCTCACAGATCTGTCAGCTCTGTCCTTTCGAAACAACATTCTGCCTAGCAACCATTTGTTTTCTGTGACTTACAGTTCTGCAAGCAGGTTTTGGTTTGACACAATGGCATTCAGGAATATCTCCAGCCATCATACTATGATCCATACATGGTATTGGCACACTACAACAGAACATTAGATGTTGACATCCAATGGCTCTTCCATCATGATGCCCATCAGCAGACTCCAGAAGTCTTTACCCCATCTGACACTTACACCAGTGCATCACAGCAACTGGCACTTACATGCTACATATGGGTGATTTCATGAGGACAACAGACACAAGCAGTCTTCCATTGCCACAGCCTGTGCCTTGAAGTAAACCTTACGTCACAACTTGTTTTGGGTGCCACGTGTGTTTCAACCTCAAACATCATTGATACTTCAGGGGAGTGATGTGGACAATGAATCATTGGGTACATTTTGGGTACGCAGTGTGAACTGTGTGAGTCTTTATGCTACCAGAGCTACAAACTAGTGATAGAAAGTCCTTGCAGACTTACGATTGCATATTGTAATTAATTTTTTCTGTTGAGTTGAATAAATAAATTATATTTATACATGACAATACTGCTGAAGTTATATTATGAAAAGTCGTGGACTAATATTAATTATAAGTAAGAATATTTGAAATTAAAAAGGGGGGGGGGGGCACAGAGGGAGAAGAAGATGTACTAACAGCACAGAGAAGCTTAATATAAGTTATGTTAATTCTGGGAAATGTATTGCATGCTGTGATGCAATGGAAGATAGTAGTGACAATAGAAATGCTTTAGTCACTTTATAGGAATAAGAATCTGTCATGAGAACGTAGTAAGTGTAGAAGCAAAATCTCTCTTATTCTGACATAAAACAAATAGTAGACTGAATAAGCTATCCTCTAAGGTTACTGCAGTTATGCATAAAAAGTGCCTGATGTGACAAGTGTGGCACTATTTTACCTCATTTTCATAGGTTAGCACTACTTTCTTGGTTTGCCACTGACTAGCGTGGCTTGGTGCAGGGATCGTTTATCTGCCACATGGGGGATGAGAGAAATAACTGTGAGTGAAGCCATAATTGTTGACGGTGCCAGTTGGCTGCCAATAGAAGTTTGGCTGCAAAATTGAGAGTGGATGTGTCTGTGTGAGATCACCCGCACACAGGGCGTTTTGGTGGATCTTCTGAGTTGACTGGAATCTGTTGCTTACAGATACTGGTTGTAGTGTTTCGGTATTCCTGGCATGTCAGATACAGAGAATTGTACTATGTCCAAGATGTGTGTACAGCCAGCTGTGCCAAGCAACATTATATACTTAACAGGTACTGCAATCTGATGTTTGCTAAAACCAACATTATCCAACCACTACCCACAGATAGTATGTCACTAGACAGTGCTAATAACTGATGATTGGGGTGGCGGCCCACAGTGTATTATGCTTGCTTTATAGGATACAGATGTTTTATCAATCATATGTTATCAGTTGGACAGTTTGTTTGCTAGATGTTTTTATATGTTATGATGAACAGTGCTTTATACTGATCATAGGTAGTTTATGTTACTGCTAGAATAAAACATGATTGTTTTCTGTTTCTAATAGTGAACTGTTCAGGTTAGTTCTGTGGTATTTTGTTGTTCCTCTTATGTGCAGATATGGAGTGCATGTTTATGGCAGTTTCAAAACATAAAAGATACATGGTCCTTCAAAAGGGAAGCTAATGTTCCTTAACAATGAAAACTCCATGTTGGAATATCGTCAATGTGAGAAAAAGATTGATTGCTACTTAACATAACAATGACATGATAAGTTGCAGACAGGCATAATAAAAGACACCTACACATTGGTTTTTGGCCACAGCCTTTGTCATTCAAGTCTTGAGCTGCTGGAATGGCAGTTCATGTGTGCGTGAGGCATGTTTGCTTGTGTGAATGCATGTGCTTTTCTTTTCCTGACGAAGGATGTGACTGGAAGCTAACCTGTAAGTGTCTTTCAGTTTTGTCTGTCTGCAACTTAACGTGTCATCTATCTTTTCCTTACATTATTTACTTGCTTAATTCTTATAATATTTGTAGTAAACATTTAATCTTTTAGACTCAATATATTTCTGAAGTTGCTTTGCACGAGCTCATTTTCATATGCTCTTATTATTTAATCATGATGTAAATTCATTTAAATGTTATTTAATCTGAGTCTTTTATGAATAATTTGTTGTATTGTTGTTAACATTTTATTTAGGCAACATTCCTTTTTTTAATCCAGTCATTGTAGTTGGTTATTCTGGTGTGGTCTTAATTAGGATACTAAATTAATTAGATTTTATTTAAGTGAGTCTTAATAATAATTTATTGTTGTATTATCATTTGGTCTTGGAAACATTCTGTTTGTGAATCTGGTGATCACAGCTTGTTGGTGTAATCAAGTTAGACCAATGCTGTTTATTCATGTTGTCAATAAATGTATAAATATTGCACTGGTAACCCAAACTAATTCAGTGAATTCCACCCTTTAATCCTAATTTCCCAACTAGGCATATCATTAGATAATTATAAGTGAGTTCCAATAATGCCAGCAATACCAAACATTGTAATCAGAAACCAGGTAGATAAAGACCTCTTCTAAAAATGCCAGTAATATTTAACATTGTAATCGGAAACCAATTAGACAATGACATCATCTAAACCAAAGACAGTATGGGCCTCACAATGATCAGATTGGATTAGATTAAGTTTTAGTTCCATAGACCAAAAATGGAGATCATTCTTGTGAGTGTGGAACACCTCAAAAAGTGTAACATAAAAAACATAAAATATTTGAATATAATACTAACTACCCTGATCATTTGTCAGGAGATTGTCAAAATGGTGATTACTTACAGTAAACTGGAACTGCTAATATTTACGAAAATAAACATTGTTATGCACTTTTAATAAATTTATCATACACAAAACACCTAATCTTGACTGTTATGGCCAAGTGCTGTCAAAACTGAAATCTAACAGACATTTTTACTTGAGCTGCTATAACAGTTCCTGTTAAGATATTCATCTATAGACTAGAAAGAGTTGCCTATCAAAAAGTCTTCGAAACTGTTCAAACTGTGCTTTATCTGAAACCAAGTTTTTACTGGTTGCTAGCAATTTATTGAAAATATTTGTTCCTGAGTATTGGACCACGTTTTGGACCACTTGTAAGTGATTTTAGGTATTTATGCAGATTGTTCTTATTCCTAGTATTGATACTATGTATTGAGCAATTGGTTGGGAATAGAGGTATATTATTTGCATTCTCGCTTCCCACGCCCGGGTTCCCGGGTTCGATTCCCGGCGGGGTCAGGGATTTTCTCTGCCTCGTGATGGCTGGGTGTTGTGTGCTGTCCTTAGGTTAGTTAGGTTTAAGTAGTTCTAAGTCCTAGGGGACTGATGACCTAAGATGTTAAGTCCCATAGTGCTCAGAGCCAGCCATTATTTGCAACAAATTTCATTGAGCAGTAAATATACTGAAAAGCAGTGGTTGGAATACAAAGTTCCTTGAACAGTTTTCTGCATGATGTTCTTGAATTTACACTGCAAATGATTCTAATAACATGCTTTTGCACACTAAAAACTTTTTCTTGGTTTAATGAGTTACTTTGAAATATGATCCTGTATGACATAATAGAACGGCATTAAGCAAAGTATGCAACGTTTTTTATATTTATATCTCCTACATCTGACATCATTCTCACTGCAAATACAGACTTTTTTTAGGTGTTTAAGCAATTCTGTGGTATTCCCTTCCCAACTGAATTTATTATCAAGTTGTAATCCCAGATGTTTAGCACTGTAAACCTCTTTGATCTTCATGTCTTCATATGTTATATACATGCTGGAAGGAAATCTCTTACAGGTTCTGAACTGCATGTAGTGGGTTTTTTCAAAGGTTAATGACAGTGAATTAGCTTTAAACCATTTATTAATGTCAGTGAAAATTTCATTAGCAGCTATTTCTAAGTCTGTACTTGACTTGCTACTTATTGCAATGTTTGTATCATCTGCAAACAAAACAACCTTAACATCTGGCAATGTAACAGACGAGAGGTCATTAATGTATACAAGGAAAAGCAACAGACCCAAGAGGGGACCTTGAGGAACACCACATGTAATTAATTCCCAATCAGATGAAGACTGACAGCCCACTGCACAGGTATTTCGCAATGACGCCCTTTCTTTCCTGTTAGTTAAATACGACTCAAGCCATTTTGCAGCATTGCTGGTGACACCATAATATTCTAATTTACTTACGAGAATGCTGTGGTTCCCACAGTCATAGGTTTTTGACAAGTTACAGAAAATGCCAGTAGCCTCTAGGGATCTAATGAATTAAGTACATTCTCACTGTATTTGTAAATAACATTCTGTAAATCAGAACCCTTAAGAAACCCAAGCTGTGACTTGGACAATATATTATTTGTGGTCAGATGCTTAAGGAGACACTTAAACACAATGTTTTCAAATATTTTTTAGAAAGCCGGCAAAAGAGAAGTAGGTTGATAGTTTGATGTTATCTCTTTATCCCACTTCTTGTAAAGAGGCTTAACTTCAGCATATTTTAGCCAATCTGGAAATGTTCTGCCGATAAGAGATTGATTACACAAATAACTTAAGACATAACTCAGCTTGCATGAGCACTCTTTGATTAACTTAATTGATATGTTATCATACCCATTAGAATACTTAGATTTTAAGGATTATATGATGGATGCTACTTCTTTGGAAGATGTGAGTGTCACTTCCATTTTACTGAAATTATTTTTAATAACTGGTCTCAGATACTCCATTGCAGTGTTCACTGAATCTGATAACCCCCAAGTTGTCAGTAATGGAAATGAAGTACTTGTTTAAAAGGTTTGCAACACTACATGCATTTGTTACCAGTCTCATTTATTTTTAGAGGTCTCTGTTCCTCTTCCTTTTTGGCCCCAACTGTCTCTGTCTTCACTATATCTCATACAGTTTTTAATTTGTTGCCTGATATAATTATCTTTTTCTCATAATAAAGCTGCTTCAATTTCTGGATTACTTGCTTCAATATTTTGCAGTATTCTTTGAATGCATTATACTGCCAACATCAGAGCTGTTCCTAGATAGTAGATAGTCTCCTTTTTGTCCCACATGATATCTTTATTCATTGTGTAACCCATGGTTTATATTTTGACTTCTGTGTGACTTGAGTTACCTTTAGGGGAAAACAGTTTTCAAAAGTGGAAGTAACTTTATTAATGAATGCTTTGTATTTTCCATTTGAGTTCAGAAGTATTGTATACTGTAAACGTCTATCCAGTTCGTCTTTGAGCAATTACCTGAATTTATCAGTTTTTGGCTGATTTATTACCTTCCTATACTCAGATTTAATAGACTTTTTATCCTGACCAGTTTCAACATTTAACAGAAGATGATGCACTTCATGATCAGATAGCCCATTTACTAATGATTTTGTGATATGATTTTTTTCCCTCGATTTGTCTTCGAAGATATTATCAATAGCAGTCTGAGAGCATTTACATATCGTAGTTGCAAAGTTACCAGTAGGAACTAAATTGAATGATAGTGTTACTGATTGCAATAATTGTTCAGTGACAGAGCTTTTCAATAAATCCACATTAAAATCACCAGCAACCACTATTTGCTTATTTTTTACTGTGAGATGGGACAACAATGATTCCAGATTTTTTATGAAGATGTTAAAATTTCCTGAAGGTGATCTGTACATACTTACTATTATAAAGGACTTATTATGAAATACTGCTTCTGTTGCACAAGCTTCTAAGTGCTGCTCTGAGCAAAATGTATTAATATCAATATTCTTGAAATCAAAACAGTTTCTGGCAGATGTGTTAACTACCCCTTTCTCCATATTTTCTCTACAGAAGTAAGAAGCTAACTTGAATCCTGTAACATTTAACATATCTATACCAATGGTCACATGATGTTCAGAGAGGCAAATTATATCAACTGGTTTGTAATTCTTCAACACAAATAAGCAACTCATTGAGCTTACCCCATAGTCCTCTGATATTCTGATGCAATAAGGATAACTGATTTGTTGCATTGGCCAAATTACAACTAGATGAACCTAATTTTCCTGTCAATTTTTTATTATCTCTAGTTTAAATCAGAGGTTGTCTGCATGAATTATGTGCATTAAAATTTGCTTTCTGGCTGCCTGTTTTATCAATGTGAATGTCATTTTCAACCTGTCTCTAAACATCTTCTGTTTCTGCCCTCCCTACCCTAAAAAAACCGGCTGCTCTGTCACTTGTAACCTCTGGTACTTTACCACTTGTGATAGTGCCTCCCTTAAGTTATTTGGTATTAGCCCAGACAGTTTTCCTTTGCCTTTCCTGTTGAGGTGAAGGCCATGCCTAGTGTAGTCCTGCCTGCTGATAGAGTAATCAGGAACCTACCGATTGGAGACCCCATGCCTGGTCCAAGCAGCTGTTCCACCTCTAAATTAACTCTTCTAACAGATGAGTTTAAATTAGGCTGGTTGTGGCACCTCAGAACAGACACAAACCGAACACCAGAATGTCTCATTGCTGATCCTATCTTTACCAGGTCACACTCAATTGAATAATTAGGGTTCCTGTCTATGCTGTTGCCCGCCCCACTCACTATTACCATGGTGTCTTCCTCTGTGAAGTCTTTGCAAAGTGAACCTACATCCTCTATCACCTGGCCCAGAATTGCACCAAAAAAAAAACAAAAAAAAAAAAAAAAAAAAAAAAAAAAAAAAAAAAAAAAAAAAAACATCACCTCTACCATGTGAATACCTAACAACAAAGCTTCTTCTTCACAACTTTTTGTAACTTCTTACTTTTCAAACATTTTTTGAAAGTTTGTTGTGTCCTGTGTGCTCCTACATCTACTTGTGGCTTATCAGTTTCCAACTGTGACAACAGATTCACAACAAAACTGTCTGAGAGAGACCTATTCCTATTTCTTCTATAACCTTTTGTCACTTCCCATCTCTTTTCCCGTCACACCCCTTAATCTTTCCAGATCTTGTTTTGTTTATCTAGTTCTGCCTGAAGGGCAGCAGTCTTTTCCTCCTGTTCCAATATCTCCCTATCTCTACAGGAAATCCTACACAATCAGTGAGCCTTGTTTATTTCCCAAAATTCCCATGCTGCTACAGTCATCCACATGAAAGAAACTGCAACAATCCTCACATCACACCCCAGAACTAACAATTCTACAGCAAGTCGTACACTTCTCACTGATAGCAAAGAAATTTTAGCTTTAATCTAAGTTAAACAAGAATGACTTTGTAGACTAAATATTAAATTTCTTAGAAAGTTTAGGCTTAAAGTTCGGATACTAATTCAAAACTTCTGGAGAAACAAAAATGATTTAACCTGTATTGTTTACGTGATGAAACAAAAAGTAAACAAAGAACTTAGCCTACACAATTTAAACTTATCACTTATTTCGGAACGTTTCATTTCAGCTCCTTACCAGAGAATCAAATGGATAGTGTGTAAGAATACACTAACAACACAAAACTTTTGTTTATTGAAATAGTCACATAACTTACAGTATATGATAACGTAAACAAATCCTAGTCCAAAATTTGCTCCTATGAAATGTTTTCTTTTCCTGGAAAACTCACAAAAAATGTGAAACATTTAATTGATAACTTACAACAGATATTAATTTACTTATTTATGATGTGATATTGCCTTAATTAATGGTTATTACTAAATTGAACACGTATCTCTACGAGAGCTTTGAATATACACCACTCGTCAACCAAAGATGCTACGTGCCTCAGTCAGTTGATAATTTAAGCAGTGCAGGATATTGTGCTGGGTGTTTCACAGTAACTTGGAAAGAGAGAGAGAATGATCTTACACTCATTTTTTTTAAAATTCTAATGACAAAAAGTTGTAAATGACAAAACTAGGAAATCAGTTTATTTGGATGTCATAAACAAAGTACCTCATACAATAGAAAATGTTGTTCATTCATGTGAATCATCTGCTTAGCTTTTTACCTTTCAAAGCAGTGCTTGAGGGTGATGATACTACATCCATCACCTCCCTTGATGAGATAAAAGTCATGAATCAACAGAAAGAATTTGTACTGGAGAAGACATACGACTGGTTTGAGGCACATAGGTTAACGTTAAACAGTACTAAAACTGAGCATTTAATTTTCTGCCTGAAAGCTGTGAGTTAAGATAGTCTTGACAAAGTCTCTGTCAAATTCATGGGTATATATCTTGACACAAAACTGAGCTGAATATTTCATTCACTGAATTTCAAGACACTGCTTTGATGTTAACCAGTACCATATCAGCTGTAAAGTAGTAAATGTATAAAATACACTCCTGGAAATGGAAAAAAGAACACATTGACACCGGTGTGTCAGACCCACCATACTTGCTCCGGACACTGCGAGAGGGCTGTACAAGCAATGATCACACGCACGGCACAGCAGACACACCAGGAACCGCGGTGTTGGCCGTCGAATGGCGATAGCTGCGCAGCATTTGTGCACCGCCACCGTCAGTGTCAGCCAGTTTGCCGTGGCATACGGAGCTCCATCGCAGTCTTTAACACTGGTAGCATGCTGCGACAGCGTGGACGTGAACCGTATGTGCAGTTGACGGACTTTGAGCGAGGGTGTATAGTGGGCATGCGGGAGGCCGGGTGGACGTACCGCCGAATTGCTCAACACGTGGGGCGTGAGGTCTCCACAGTACATCGATGTTGTCGCCAGTGGTCGGCGGAAGGTGCACGTGCCCGTCGACCTGGGACCGGACCGCAGCGACGCACGGATGCACGCCAAGACCGTAGGATCCTACGCAGTGCCGTAGGGGACCGCACCGCCACTTCCCAGCAAATTAGGGACACTGTTGCTCCTGGGGTATCGGCGAGGACCATTCGCAACCGTCTCCATGAAGCTGGGCTACGGTCCCGCACACCGTTAGGCCGTCTTCCGCTCACGCCCCAACATCGTGCAGCCCGCCTCCAGTGGTGTCGCGACAGGTGTGAATGGAGGGACGAATGGAGACGTGTCGTCTTCAGCGATGAGAGTCGCTTCTGCCTTGGTGCCAATGATGGTTGTATGCGTGTTTGGCGCCGTGCAGGTGAGCGCCACAATCAGGACTGCATACGACCGAGGCACACTGGGCCAACACCCGGCATCATGGTGTGGGAAGCGATCTCCTACACTGGCCATACACCACTGGTGATCGTCGAGGGGACACTGAATAGTGCACAGTACATCCAAACCGTCATCGAACCCATCGTTCTACCATTCCAAGACCGGCAAGGGAACTTGCTGTTCCAACAGGACAATGCACGTCCGCATGTATCCCGTGCCACCCAACGTGCTCTAGAAGGTGTAAGTCAACTACCCTGGCCAGCAAGATCTCCGGATCTGTCCCCCATTGAGCATGTTTGGGACTGGATGAAGCGTCATCTCACGCGGTCTGCACGTCCAGCACGAACGCTGGTCCAACTGAGGCGCCAGGTGGAAATGGCATGGCAAGCCGTTCCACAGGACTACATCCAGCATCTCTACGATCGTCTCCATGGGAGAATAGCAGCCTGCATTGCTGCGAAAGGTGGATCTACACTGTACTAGTGCCGACATTGTGCATGCTCTGTTGCCTGTGTCTATGTGCCTGTGGTTCTGTCAGTGTGATCATGTGATGTATCTGACCCCAGGAATGTGTCAATAAAGTTTCCCCTTCCTGGGACAATGAATTCACGGTGTTCTTATTTCAATTTCCAGGAGTGTAGATGTAAGATGTAACAACTTTAGAATGTAACATATTTTCTATGTGGAACTATTTCCGTACTATTATTTCTGACATTTGCAAAACCCATCACTGTGACGGCTCCATGTAAATTGTTGATTGTGTTTTATTCATCTCATGATGTACATTTCCAATCCATTTGGTTTGCATACAGGAGACATGTCAAAAATTTATAAAAGTTACAGTAATTTTTACATTAATAAATAATAGCACTATAATAAATAATAACACTATAAGGATATTTTTTGAAATGTGTAACACATTGTATCCAGCTCAAATTTCCAGTTTGTTCCTGTATGAATTCATCCCCTGAGTAATAACACTTCAATATCAGTGTCTCATATAGCTTTTTTTAAGTAAGTGTAAATTCATCTGCATCAACTTGTTCTCTTTTAATTTATGAAAATTTTCGTTCCCATATATTGAGGTCCCTGGGCAGACAGTCTGAGGCAGTGGGTGGGGAGCATAAAATTTTCTTTGTTTCTTGTATCATGTGAATGGACAAAATGGTTTCTCTCAAATAATTCATGTCTGGTGTACAAAAATATAATAATCTCATACATGTATGAGGATAGTAGAGTTAATATTTTAGGTTTTCTAAATAATAGTTGATATGGTTCTTTGTGATATGCAATGCACATATTTTGAATGATTTTTTTCTGTATTTTTAGTATCTGCACTATGTTCGTCGAGTTACCCCAAAAAGCAATACCATACCTGATAATGGATTCAAAGTAGCTTGTACATGCTACTTTTCGTGTGTCCATGTCAGTTGCAGTTGACAATATTTGCACTGCAAATGCAAAGCTGCTCAGTTTCTTTGCCAGGTATTCAATGTGTGCCTGCCAGCTCAAATTTTTATCTACATTTAAACCTAAGAATTTGACTGTGTCAACTTCTTCTATACCTTGGTTGTTGTGTACAATCTTAATCTGCTCACATTTTGACTGTTTAGTTTTGAACTGCATCATGTGAGTCTTAGATATGTTTAGATTCAAGCCATTTAGCTGAAACCAAGTTTCTAAGGTACTGAGGGTACTGATCACGGATTTGGGAATTTTTTGCGAATCCTGATCTTCAACTAAGACAGAAGTATCATCTGCAAACAGAACTGATATTTAATGGTATGTCATTAACATAAAAGAAAAATAGGACTGGGCTTAATATGAAGCCTTGTCAAACACCTCGAGGTTTTTTTTTTTTTCTCCAGTCAGAAAAATAATATGTGCCATTTGAAGAAATGCTAATTCTTTGCTTTCTTTTGGATAAGTAGGATTTAAGCCATTGGAGGGCACTGCCACTAATACCATACTTTTCAAGTTTGTAAACAAGCATTGCATGGTTTACAGAATCAAATGCCTTTGTGAGGTCGCAGAAAATTCGTGTCACCTTATTTCTCTTGTCTAATGATGTACTTATTTTCTCATTGAAGCTGTTTACTGTGTCTATGGTGTTTTTCCCCTGCTGAAAACCAAATTGATTGTTTAGAACAACAGAATATTTTGCAATGAACATTTTGGGTCTGTGCAACATCAAGTTTTTCAAATATTTTATATAGGACTGGGAGAATCGAGATAGGAGGATAATTTCCCATGGTCTCTCTTGATCCCTTCTTGAAGAGTGGTTTGACTTCAGCATATTTCAGTACATCAGGGAAACAGCCCTCTTCAAAACATTGATTTATTATTTGAGCTAGTGGGTTTGCAATTCTGTTGTGTACCACTTTAATAACTTTGGTGGGTATTCAATCCCAACCTACAGATTTTTTGTTTCTTAAGGTTAGAATAGCATTTTCTATGTCCTCCACAGAAAATTTTAAGAATTTTGTAAAGTTTTCAGTTTTCACCTAGGCCAAAGGGATTTACTTTGTTGTAATCTAAAGAAAATGTAAATAAAGAATATGCATACAGATATGCTGTGCAAAAAATTATATCATGTATTGTACCTCACAATAAAATATTACATATTATGTCCTCTTCCACACACACGTAAATTATTGTATATATGGAGCCAAAGGAGCATTTATCACAATTTAACAGTATTTTTGAGTTTATTAGTGACTATAATGTCAAAAAAGTTTCAGGAAATTAATAACTTGTATTCCAGTTTTTCTGATGCTTTAATAGGAACTATATTTTGTGTACTGATTGTGTTTGTTTCTAAAAGAAATTAATAAAACATTTAGCTTATCAGCTCCAGAAATTAAGAGAGAATCAGTAAGAGTGTATTAAAGTTATTTGTTTGCCATTTCATAAAACATTTCACCAACCACAATGCAGCCATACTGAGAATACTGCTCTCAGGCACAAGCTAAGTTAGCTGAAGTTCATAAAAGAAATTAATAAAACATTTAGCTTATCAGCTCCAGAAATTAAGAGAGCATCAGTAAGAGTGTATTAAAGTTATTTGTTTGCCGTTTCATAAAACATTTCACCAACCACAATGCAGCCATACTGAGAATACTGCTCTCAGGCACAAGCTAAGTTAGCTGAAGTTCATAAGCTGACAGCAATTGCTCTTACTGTTGTCAATCCATTAGAAGTTGCTGCAAATGGCTGTGTTGTGAGGGCTCCTGGAGCTGTGTACCAGAATTACCAAAGGTAACCCGAGTACCATCCTCTTGCGTGGCTCCTGCCTCCTCTACAGGAAGTACGGGGTCTGTTACTACTCATCCACTTGATAATGAGTGGTGTGCCACTTGTAGAGCTAGTCAACCTGTACATGGGAAAGAGGAAACTTAGGAAAAATGCACCAAAGGATGGGAGGGAACACCAAGTGCACTCAGTTTGTATGCAAGGCGGCCTCATTAAGCATTTTCATGAGATTATCCCAACAGCCATTAAGGAAACGGTGCAACAAACAGCACATTGTGGTGCACATTGCAACAAATGATCCTGTTGTATGGGCAGTGAGGTTATTCTTGACCATTCCAGTGACTGGCAGATAAGTTTGAGAAGACCAGCTTCGCTCACAGAGTTTCAGTGAGGCTCAGGCTTTGCAGGATATTCCCCAGAACTGATTTCGAGCTCCAGTTCTGAGTTGAGCAAAGTATTGAACCAGAGACGTTGAAGGTTCTCTGAAAAGCCAGGCTGTGACTTCCTAGATTTGGTTCATACAGTAGAGAACTACTGTGTCCCCCTAAATGGGTCAAGTGTGATTGCACATCCAACGCTGCTTCCCAGTTAGTTGACACTGTGTAGGGTGCACACAAGTGCATTTTAGTTTATTGATTCTCCATCCAGTCTAGATGACGATAGCTGTAAGGGACAGAGAATTACTAGTGTAACATCCAAAGAAATGCCATATAAATAGTATTAAAATTGTAGTGATTTAACTGCTTACAATAAATTGTCGATTTTTGAAGTGCTTCTAAGAAGGTACAGAAAGCTGGTTAAAATCTGAAATTGATGGTAGTGAGATTTTTGGGGAAAATTGAAGTGAGTATCAAAAGGAAAGACTAATGGTAAATTGAGGTGGTGTATTTGTTGCAAAAGATACAAAACTCAAGTCCACTGAGATAGAAATAGAAACAACATGTGAGATTACACAAGTCTCAGTATCAAGAGTGGGTGTAAACTAGTTATGGAATACTTCTGTTGACCACCAGACAAATCTCTAGTTGTAAACGACAACCTTAGAGGAAACGTAAGTTCACCAGTATGTATGTTTCATCATCGTACTGTCATTATCAGAGAAGACTTTAGTCAGTTGGGGAAAGTTACTGTTTTGTAAGAGGTGTGTGTGACAAGACATCCCACAAAACATTACGAAATGACTTATCTGAGAATACCAAGAACAGATTGTTTGAATGCCCATTCATGATGGAACTATACTGGATATAATAGCAACAAATAGACCTGTGCTCTTAGAGGATGTCCATCTTAAAACTAGTATTAGTCACAGTACGAAGGTCATTTAAAACAGATGGAAGGGTTTATATGTTCAGCTAAAGGGATAAAGAGGTAGTAGTGTTGCATCTCAATAAGGAACTCTAATAATTTAACTCTACTGCGGAACATGCCTGGTCTTTATCCTGTACCTTCATGGAGCCGACTTGTAAGTTATTGGATTAGGTATTGCTAATGGTAGAAGGTGGTCAAATTTGCTCCCTCCCCCCTACCCTCTCCCCTTTCCCCCTTTGTTCCCTAACTGTCTTCACCTAGTACTACCGCATGTGAAAGCATGTGAATCTTTTCAAAATGTTGCACATTGTGTATATGAGGTGGGATGTTGGTACGAGCTTGATATTCAGTTAGTCGTATGTGGGAAACAGCCTAAAAATCACTTCCAGGCTGCCTGACACGCTGGCCTTTGTCATTAATTTGCTGGGTGGATTTGTTCCATGGCCAGTGCATGTCCCCGAATCCCAGAAGTGATATTCTATATTCTAACACACATTGCTGTCTGGGCGGGTCCGTTGGACTGTGGCGGAATAGGTGTAAAACAAACCATAAGACTATTGATAAGGAGATGTGGAATGGATTGTGACCCAAAGAAATGGTGGTCATAAGTAAAAGCTGTCCAGGCATTTGTGGACAAAACAGAAACTGAAATTGAGGATAGCAAAGCAGAAGCGGCGAACTAAATTGAAGGCAGTCAGGTATATGCAGTATTACTTGATTTCTGAAAAGCATTCGGCTCTGTGCCACATCTACACTTATTATCAAAAGTATGTGGTGTCAAGCAAAATTTGTAACCGGATTTAAGATTTCTTGGTAGGTAGGATACATCGCGTTATCTTGAATGGAAAGTCATCATCGGATGTAGAAGTAACTTCAGGTGTGGCCCAGGGAATTGTGTTGGGTCCCTTAATGTTGTATATTAATGACCTGCCAGACAACATTGCCATTAACTTCAGGCTTTTTTGCAGGTGATACAGTTATCTATAATGAAGCACTATCTGAAAGAAGCTGCTCACATATTCAGTCAGTTCTTGATAGTATTTCAAACTTGCTTTATATATTCAGAAACATAAAATTGTGCACTTCACAAAATTTAAAAACATAGTATCTTTTGACTAAAATATCAATTAGTCACATTGGTCAGCTCGTATAAATACCCGGATGTAACAGTTATATAAACTTGTAGGTGGCTGACTTCAGTTCATTGGGAGACTGCTAGGGAAGTGAAAGCAGTTTACAATGGAAATTACTTAAAAAACACTTGTCTGAGCAATACTAAAATATTGCTCAAGTGTTTGGACCTGTAAAAAATAAGACTGACACATGATACTAAATGTATGCAGAGAAGGGTAGCACAAATGGCCACAAATTTGTTTGACCTCTGGGCTTAGTGCCACAGAGCTGCTGCAGAAACTGAAATAGCAGACAATTGAAGATTGACACAAACTATCACAAGGAAGCTTACACAAAGAGTTTTAAGAACCAGTTTTAAATGATAAACATAGGAATGTACTACAGTGCCATAGGGATCACGAGGATAAAATTATATTTCATTCTTCCTGCACTCAGTACATGAATGGAACCATAAAAGCAAACATCATTTGAACATGCCTTGAGGGCCCAATGGTACTAACTGTCTGCCATGGTATCCTCAGCCCATAGGCATCACCAGTAACGGGTATGGAGGGGCACGTGGTCAGCTCACCACTGTCCCGCTCAGTGGCCTCACAATGGCTGAGTGCATCCAGCTTGTCAACAGCACTTGGCAGACCCGGACAGTGACCCCTCTGAGTGCTAGCCAAGTTCAACAGCACTTAATTTCGGTGATCTGATGGGAACCAGTGTTACCACTGTGGCAACACTGTTGTTGAATGGAACCATAACAAGTCTTAAAAGCTGATACGATGGAAGGTACCCTCTATTACATACTTCACAGTGGTTTTCAGAGTGTGGATATAGGTGTAGATAACCATCCAACTCTATATACAGTCTAAGTGCCATTACTTCTTGCAAAATGTACTTATTTGTAAATAAGATACTACCTCATGTCTGTACATTCCTCAAGCCCCATGCTAAGACAGTTGGCATGAGCAAAGAGTACTTCCACTTTTACACAACATACAACAGATACTTTAAATATTCCCTGATCTTGAATAAGCAAAACACTGAAGGGAAAAAGCTTTCTGGTATTGAAAAAACTTTACTTAACAAATTGCCATACAGCATAAGGCAGCTGCAAGTAAAACCAATCATAGATGATAGGAAATGTATTCTGTATTTTTGGTGACTTCATGAATAGCAATATAAACGTTTTTATAAATCAAGTGTAAAATAACAGCTTCTGTCCCAATATTTCCAAGAGTTAGAACACAGCTACTTTGGACAAAGTAACTTTAAATCTATGTTATTAGTCTTAAC
The DNA here is from genome assembly GCF_023898315.1 of Schistocerca nitens. Lineage (NCBI taxonomy): Eukaryota > Metazoa > Arthropoda > Insecta > Orthoptera > Acrididae > Schistocerca > Schistocerca nitens. The sequence goes on along the minus strand of NC_064620.1, from coordinate 459,308,763 downwards.
ACCAGTCGAAAATAATCTTTTTCTTATATAAATGTATATTCATGTCATTCTATACTGTCTGGAACTGTATTCAGAATTGTGTGTCATGGCTTGTGAAGCTCAAAACCTGTCTGCAGATGGATAACAAGTGTTTTGTAATTAATGGCAATAGGAAATGCAGCGTTACTATTATACCACAGATTCCTGCCTATTATTGCGGAAAAGGATTTAAATTAATTTTTCACATATACTACAAAATTGTTTATCTTGTTTCAGGCACTATGTAATAAAATTTTTGGGGCATTAAAAAAACATCCACAGAAGTCTGAAGCCGCCATACAGGTTATTCATCTGAATGGTATAAATTATGTTGCTGAACAAAATGATGTAATATCTCATCTTTCATTCTTGGAATTGCTTTCAGAATTTTGCAAGCAAATATCAGACGGACTATCAAAAGTCATGTAAGCTAAATTGTTATTTACTTATATTCTGTGGGGTATACAGTGGTACTTCTTAAGTATTCTACAAGAACTAAACTGAGTTTGCTTGAAAATAGTTGTCTTTGATTCAAACAGTTTTTCTATCTGCTTAAATCACTGTGACATCTTCCTTTGCCTTTTTTGTGTACAGAGGTAATCACTTGGAGCAGAAAATTCCTGCCCCAGATACCAGGACCGCCGCTGATGAGTGGAGCTCATACAAGATATACAAAACTGCACTGGCAGCTGCAGATAAAAAGAAAAAAGTAGAAATAGGAAACTTAAAATCTGGTGAGAAATGAATGTAGTGAAATTTTCTGAGTAGACTACGGTATTTACGCCACTATTAACATGTAGTGACTTAATACTGCAGACTTTAAAAATGCACCCAAACACACACACACACACACACACACACACACACACACACACGCACACGCACACACACTTTTTTGAGGCTTTAGAATTACATAATTCCCGATTTTAGTGTGTGAGGTCACTTCATATATTTTACTACTGCCCCTGTGAGCAAGTATGTCATCCCAATTTTTTCTACTCATTTTTTCGCTGGTAATGTTCTCTAAATTTCTATTCATGATGAAAAAATCTGCTATTTTGTATCAATCTTCTATTCCATGCACAACAAAATTTTCATCTCTGTTGCTAGATTACTCCAGAAGTGCATGTAACAGTTAGTGCTGATATTTTGGCTATGGAATTCGAATTAAATGGCAGGCATGTAGTTGACAAATATAATTTGAAGTTCTTATTTTTAACTTCATACTTATTTTTGCTAGGAAAAAGTGTTTGTTTTAATTTATGGCTTCGCGTTTTCTTTATTTTGCCTACTGGCTACTGGTTTTAGCACACAGTACCATCCTCAACCCGTCTTATGATAAAAAAATGTTACAGTATATAGTTAAAATAATAATGTGAAAAACATTTACATAATATTTTCTCTCTGTTGCAAATGTATGGTTTAAATTGTAGGTGAAGCCTTATAATATACAGGGAGCCCCTTACCCCTGGCACAAAGTTGTCACACTTTCTTCCCAAGTAGGTGTGTCAAAACCTAAGAGTAAAGTAAAAGTCAGTGCTAAACATTAAATAAACGCAAATTGTGGCCAGCAGTGTTAAGAGAGCCCCCTATGGACAGAGTTTTTCTTCTTAAAAGAGAGTCACACTGTAAAAAAATACCTAAAGAATAAATAATATGAATTTATGACAATGTTATGAAAAGGATAAATTGCTACTCACCATATAGTGGACATGTTGAGTTGCAGACAGGCACAATAAAAAGACTGCTAAGCAAGTAAGCTTTCGGCTAAAAGGCCTTCTACGGAACACAACATACACACACACACACACACACACACACACACACACACATTCATGCAATCACAACTCACACAAACATGACCACTGTCTCTGGCAGCTGAGGCTAAAGTGGAAAGCATATTTGCTTAGCAGCCTTTTTGTTGTGCCTGTCTGTGACTCAACATCCCTACTGTGTGGTGAGTAGCAATCTAGTCTTTTTCATGATGTTGTCATTATTCATCCTAGATTTTTTGTTGTTGAAATAGGAATTTATGAAATCACATAATAAAACAGGGAATAAAACTGTTCCCACTGTTTAATTAATTAGTAAAATTGCAAATTTTTGGTAGCCATGTTGACATTAACCATTTCTAATACAGTTGATGTGGTCTCATCAATGTCTACAGCAGGACACCTGCTGCCACACAGCCAGAGGTCACACATCACACAGCCCAAGACCGGGAGTTTATGGCTCATGCGCAGTGCCACTCAGCCAGGCAGCTCAGGCATGGCTCCTACCCATAGCTGCCTCCATGGTAATGCAGCAAGACCCACCCGGTGGGCCCTCATAAATAGCTGCACACTAGCACCATTCCAGTCACACCGTGTCCTGACACTACAGTCTCACCAACAGCGGGCATATTCCTATGCTGCCAGTGCATGCACAGGCAGTCTTGCCCTGGATTCCTCTATTGTTGTTACCACAATGCTCCACCACTCAAATCGCCCTCAAATAGCTGGGGTATCTTTGACTCGACACTACGATCAGCAGTATTGTCCACAGACTTTGCTAATCGCTATCCCAATGACATTGCTAGCCAGTCCTTGCAGTCATTTGTAATTCTCATTTCTGCCTTTGTTGGTAGAGGAATAAACTGTGTTGATTACTCACACCTTTTGTTTTTTATTATACCTCCATTTGCAGATACAGCAGTTTATATCGCTATAAACATCAACATGAGCAAAAAGTGTCATCATAATAATAGCATTACATATTGAAAACCCAAAATTATTTTTATTATAAAGATATAGAGCATCCAGGGAGATAGCAATGCGTGTGGCTAAGTTGACAATCTTCAGCTATTTCCAGTTTTCTGTTTATCCCATCACTGGCCATGTGTATGCTGGGTCTCTTGGCGGCACCGCATTGTGCTTCCTCCATGCCATGTCGCATTTCAGCAGGCAGCCATCGCGGCGATAATCTCTCCTCGTATGTACCGTGCAATTGTGAGAAATTGGGTTGATAGGCTTTCGTGTTATAGGAGAAGGTCACAACACTAATTCATACAACCATGTTGTGCTGTACATGTTATCCTGCTGTGGCAGTTCAACCAATATTTATGTTCTACCATGGTAATGCTATGTGTCTGTAAGTGATGATACAACTTTATGTCCATAGTTACCTTGTACATATGCAACTTAAAACAGTAAGACAATGCGTGTAAAACATCATGTTGTTACAGCCCTATCATCTTAAAATCAGTTTCTTCATCAATCATTTAAAACATGGTAAACAGTGTGGTATACCGGACTAAATATCATACATTTGCTTGTAATTTCGTCTAGATTGTATCATGCGAGAGGGTGAGAGGGGGAGGGGGGGGGGGGTTAAAGGGAGGTACAAAGTAAAAGGCATAGGGGAAGGAGGAGCCAATAGGACTATGCAAGCAAAATCAAAGATTAAAATCTCGGGATGGAAAATTATAAACAAGATCACAATATAGTGGATCAGAAGTGTATCTAGTTGGTCGGTTGGTTGATGTAGGGGAGGGCACCAAACAACTCGATCTTCAGTCTCATTGGATTAGGGAAGGATGTGGAAGGAAGTCAGCCATGCCCTTTCAAAGGAACCATCCCAGCATTTGCCTGAAGCAATTTAGGGAAATCACGGAAAACCTAAATCAGGATGGCTGGACACGGGTTTGAACTGCCGTCCTCTCAAATTCAAGTCCAGTGTGCTGACCACTGTGCCACAGCACTCGGTAGTGTATCTAGTATCAGCTTTAAAGAACATAATGCAGAAGGCAACTAAAGAAAAATCTACCTTCGGCAACTGTCTTATTAAAAATAAGCATATGATACAAGACGTAGGGAATAATCTTGAAATTTTGCATATTGCCTCTAAGGACTGACTGATGTCCACATTAGAAGTGGAAAGTTAAAGTTCCATGAAAAGAGGAGGAGATACGTTACTGAATAATCAAACAGAGCTTAGAGAAAAGCAATTCCTAAAACTGCTCGAACAGTCCACGGGTGCACCAGGGAAGATCTTATCAACCGAGATTGCGCCTACAATCTCAGCAAGGCTTGGGACCCGGCACTGAATGTAATTTAGAAGACTCTCAGCAAGAAGGACGAACTGGCGACCAGGGCAGACATAGCAAGCACATCGATGCTATGACAGATTCCGACGCCCGTGTCTTCGTGACTACCGGCGCGCGGACGGCAGAGAGAGCGGCTCACGGGGGGAGCGGATTTAAATCAGCCACCTGCCCTCAGGAGCTCAGTTCGCTAGCGCACCTGACGATGGCGACATGTCTGATCGTTGAAATATTGTGCCCATTGGACACTATGAACCGGCAGTATACCCGTGGTCTGTTCGAGCAACAAATACGCCGGGAGAAACTGAAGAATCACACCAATTTCTAAAACTGTTTACAACATGGATATAAGGTTGCCTCATTAGTTTGACTACTAGATACACTTGTGATCCACAGTGTTCTGATTCAGCTTATAATTTCCCCCTCCCCTCCCCTCCCCAGATTTTAATTTTAGACTTTTCTTGCATAGTTCTATTGGCTCCTCCTTTCCCCAAGCCTTTAACTTTACGCCTCCCTTTCACCCTACTGCCTCCCCCTTTTCACCCTCGCCCATGATATAACCTAGATGACATTATATGCAAGTGTATGGTATTTAGTCCAATACACCCCACAGTTTACTATGTTTCAAATGATTGACATAAAAATCTGATTTTAAGCGTGATAGGGGCCATAACAATACAATGTTTTGGACGCAATTGACTTACTGTTTTAAGTTGCAAATGTAAAAGATAACTATGAATGTAAAGTAGTATCATCAGTTATAGACACAAGCATTAACAGGGTTAGAACACAAGTACAGGATTAAATTGCCACAATAAGATCATATTCACAGCACAACACAGTTGTATGAATTAGTGTTGTGGCCTTCTCTTAATACCAAAGCCTATTGATCCAACTTCTCACAACTGCACAGTACACATGAGAAGGGATTATCACAACCATGGCTGAGTGCTGAACTGTGACAGTGCATGGAGGAAGTGTGGTGCAATGCTGCTGAGAGCCCCAGCGTACACATGGATACTGCTGGGACAATCAGAAAACTGTAAATACAGTCAAAGATCATCAATGAGCAGTTGGAGAGTAATACTTAGTCACACTGCACTGTTATTTTCCCTGGACGTTGGCTACCTTTCCAGTAAAAATAATTTCAAGCTTTCAATGTGTAATGCCATTATTATGATGACACATACTTGATTAAGTGATACACGGTCAAACAGATCTTTATAGTGATATAAACTATATTAAAAATTGTTAAAGTAAACATGGCTACCAGAAATTTTCATTTTTACTTTTAATGATTTGTCACTGTGGGAACTATTTTTATTACATGATTCGTAAATTCATTTTTTTTTCTTTTTTCCTTTATTTTCATCTTTTTTAAGACGAAAAACAAAACTCTGTATGTAGGAATACCATATGTAATTGACAGAAAATTTTATGCAAATGTTTCTCACATTATTATTTTAACTATATACTACATTAGGTAAAAATAAAGAAAAGGTGCGACTATAGACTAAAACAAATACTTTTTTTCCAAATTTATTGGTTGCTGTTCCAACCGACAGCTGTTGCAAAAATTTAATTATTTTTACTAATATGTATTGTTGTCAAGAGTAATAATAATCGTTAGTTAGTTACGTGTTCCATTGATCAATCTCATGGTAACCGTTATGATGTGGAACATGTCAAGTGCATAAGAAATACAAGCATGAATCAATGTGTTTCTTTTTAAAAAAAAATAATAAAAAAAGCTTAAAACTTTCTTATTACTTACCTCATTCCCTTAAATGGCACAAAATGAATATATTATAACTATAGATTTTTTATTCCTATTGAAGAAATCATCTAAGATAAAGAAGGAGTTGTCAAGGAGATACGATTTCAATTTATTTTTGAAACTATTACTGCTGTCTGCCAGACATTTTATTTCATCTGGTAATTTATTGAAAAGTTTTACAGCACCATATTTTACCCCTTTCTGTCTATGTAGAAGAAAGTGTAAGTCTTTCTTTCTTTCTTCTAGTATTATTATTGTGAATGTCACTGTTGTTTTTAAACTTTTCATTACTGAGTAAATGTACTGTGAGGCTGTTGTAAGAATTCCTAACCCTTTAAACAGATACCTACAAGATGTGTGCCTATGAACCCCACACATTATTCTAACCATTTCTTTTGAGCAGTGAATACTTTTTGCCCAAGTGTTGAGCTTCCCCAAAATATTATTCCTTATGACGTCAGTGAGTGAAAGTAACCAAAGTAAATTAGCAATTATTCTGATTGCAAAAGTTGCTGAACCTAGTCACTTTAGGAGATCCAAAATACGAATTTTCCAATTAAGATTCTCATCTGTATGTACACCCAAAAACTTAGTATGCTCTACCTTGGCTTCTGACTTCTGTTGATAGGTTATATGTAACTGTACTCCTCGCAGTAGGAAATTGGATGTAATGTTGTGTGTGTGTGTGTGTTTTTTTTTTCTTTTTTTTCCCCCAAAGTTCAGAGCAAGCATGTTCACAGTTAATCAATCAGTAACTTTTCCAGAGACATTATTTGTATCCTCTATTGGAGTTTCTTTTACTATATTAATAATGATGCTTGTATCCTCAGCAAACAGTTTAGCTTCTGGTTTCAGGTCAGAAAGGAGGTCATTTGCATATATCAAGAACAGAAGGGGACCTAATGTAATTTCACCCCAGTTAGATGAAGTGGGAAAATTCCTTAAATCATTTAAACCAAATAAAGAAACCTTTTGGTTCCTGTTCTGTAGAGATGACTTAAACCACTCATATGCTGTTCCATTTATAACATAGTATTGTAATTTCTGTAATGTAATGTCATGGCTCACACAATCAAATGCTTTTAATAAGTCACTGAAAATTCCTATTGGTGCCTTTTTACTATTTAAAGACTGGCATATTTTACCCAGTCTGGGAAAATACCTTGAGTTAGTTATGCATTACAGATGTGACTCAGAACATCAGCTGTAACTGCTCCACATTGTTTTAATATGCTTACTTGCCAAGTGTTCCAGTTTCCCCAGACGATTTTTAGATTTTGGGGTAGTCTTCTGGTTTTCCAGATGAACATAATTGTTTCCTAGGTTGTCAACTCCCAGGCTTGTTCCCACCCTCTGCATTCATATAGCATTTCAGTTCTGACTTTTGATAATAGCTGCTATTCTGAAATGTGAGTGTTTGAAATTTGACCGAAAGGCAACCGGTAATTTTATCGATACTCCCTTCTTGCAGAATATTGCTGCACTTTTGTCATTAACTCTGTGTGTTTGAAAAATCACCTGCGAAAGTCAATAGAACGTTCTGTCGATAATCACATCTAACAGATTATTGCTGCATACTCTTTGTGCTTCGAATGCATGTTAGCAGGAAAGCTTTTTGTTTATCCTTGCTTTTATTCTGTGTTTGCTGTACATTCTGAGATTCGTGCAACTGTGTGATGATTATTTGTGTGATTTAGTGTTTTCATGATGAGTTCTACTAAGAAACGATATCATCAGTCTTTCAGGAATGCATACTCTACTGAATTTCCATGTATTATGTGATCGCAGGAAGGTGAAACATTAGCATACTTTTCCATGAGTTTGTGTAATATAAACAATGCTTACGGAGGTAAAACTGTATTAATAAAATCATGTTAAATCCATTAAACATATCTCCAGTACGAAAATGAAGGGTAGCAGTAGGAAACCTGATTCATTTTTTACCTCTCCTTGATGTAATAAGAGTAGAATGTTTGTTCACTTCAGTTTTAACTGAACATAATATTCCATTCCAGAATGAGATTTTCAATCTGCAGCAGAGTGTGCGCTGATATGAAATTCCCTGGCAGATTAAAACTGTGTGTCGGACCGAGATTCGAACTCAGGACCTTTGCCTTTTGCGGGCAAGTGCTCTACCCTATGAAACTTCCTTGGCCAGACCAAGACTCATTTGGGCACACAGTTTTAATCTGCCAGGAAGTTTCATATCAGTGCACACTCTGCAGCTGAGTGAAAATCTCATTCTGGAAACATCCCCCTGGCTGTGGCTAAGCTCTGTCTCAGCAGTGTCCTTGCTTCCAGGAGTGCTAGTTCTGCAAGGTTCGCAGAAGAGCTTCTGTGAAGTTTGGAAGGTAGGAAACGAGGTAATGGCAGAATTGAAGCTGTGAGGACGGGTCATGAGTCGTGCTTGGGTAGCTCAGATGGTAGAGCACTTGTCCGTGAAAGGCAAAGGTCCAGAATTCGAGACTTGGTGCGGCACACAGTTTTAATTTGGCAGGAAGTTTCATAATATTCTGTTAGCTGCTGCAGATCAAGCTGGTGCCCTTTTTAAGAAAATGTTCTCTGGTTCGGAAACTGCAAAAATATACAGTTGTGGCTGTACAAAGACTTAACATATTTCGATAGAAATGGCTACAGATTCAAGAAATGAACTCTTTAGTTTCATGCTAAGTGGAACATTTACTTTGGCTAGAGATGGGAGCATTGACAGTAATGCTAATCTTTATCCCTTAGTCATCGCCTGTTTTGAGGAGAAACATGAAGAGATAGGTACTTCGGCTTCGGTGCTATCTGTCCCAGCTTTGGTGGTTGGTTCAATGGTACATAATACTGTGAGTTTGTTAATTTCACAGTTGGAGTATTACAAAATACCAATTGAAAATTGTGTAGCATTCTGTTCCAACAATGCTCCAGCCATGATTGTAAAGAAAACTGGTGTTGCTGCTGTTTTAAGGGAAGCACAGCCATATGTCTTTGTGCTGGGTTGCTCATGTCATTCGATTCACTTGGCTGCTGAGAAAGGTGCAAGCAATTTGCCTGTTAAGATTGATGAACTTTTAGTCAACATTTTCTGTTGTTTAGAAAAGAGTTGCAAGAGGTAGGAACACCTTAAGAAATTTCAAGAGCTTCACAAGATGACTATCTTTAGGAAATTGTCTGCAGAGACTGTTGGAGCAGTGGGATCCGTGCACATCAAGTAACTTAACATTGTTTACAGTCCCAAAAGCTGAGCTTGGTGGTTCTGAAGACCATGGAAAGAGGAAGGCTATCGAGTCATCAGAATCGGATGCCCTCAAGAGATTTGCATCTGCCACAAAGTCTGACACTACTGTGCTGAAGAACAACAACATTATTCAAACCCATGAAGAAAAACTGTTTATGTTTCTCTCTTCAGGCTTAAACAAGTCATACTGAGCTTTCCTGTGTGCTGTCATACCTGTTTTTGAGAATCTCATTTCTTCACTTAAGAGTGCTTCCCCTGAAAGTCATAAATTGTTAGAAACTCAGGGATCTATTTCTGTTTTGAAAACAAGAAGCGATGGTTAACATGTTATGGTTAACATGAATATGTTTTCCTTCAGAATTCCTGAAGAAAGCAAAGAAAGCTACTCATCTTCATCTGTCCTCTGCAACCTGTCTTGGAATATGGCCAGTGTTCTGTGATCTTGAGAAAATTTTATAAATAAGTGTAAATAAATATCCAGTTTAGTAGTTTTGATAGTGCCTTTCATATCGTGGCTTGCAAAATCAAGTGCAGAAGAGCTCATTTTTGTGTAGTGTGTGAACTGTTCCCTATGTTAAGTGACAACAAATAGACACACCCATCAGTAAGTAACTTGTGTAAATACCTAACTTCAGAGTTCAAAAATAGTGATCTTAAAATGTAGCCTACATTATATGTGTTAATATTATTTGTAATCTCCTTCTGTGTAGTCTTTTCTTGCTATGTTTGAACACCTCGCGACGCATCCACACGTTAAATTGTTGAGATTTGGGATCTTCTGGATTTCTGTTTTTGGAAATTGGCAGGTATGCAGATGTCATCTACTCTACCAGAACATTTATTTTTCAAATATTTAATGATTTTTCTTATTTCACAAGAGGTAGTTAGATGAAAATTAATCTGACAAGGATTTCTCTGTGGTTGTTAAATACATTAGCTACTTGTGTACTGTTGGTTAAGGTGGTCTCATTCACTTTTATAGTAATACTACGTACCCCAGTGGTTACTTTTCCTGTCTCTCTTCTAATAACATTCCATGTTGATTTGATTTGATTTTATTGCTCGAGTTTTTAATTTCATCTCTAATATACACATTTTTTGATTTTCTGACAACTTTTCTCAGTATCTTACAATATAATATTTACTTACTCTTGCTGCCCCACACAATTTTCTTTTTCTTTCTGAAGACACTTTAATACCAGCAGTAATCCAAGGTTTCTTTGAAAACTGTTTGGTGTTACATTTAGTAATTTTTTGGGGGCAACAATGTTCAAAAAGGAATATAAATTTCTCAGGGAATATGTTGCATTTGTCATTAGCATTTGGCTCATTATATACATCTCCCCAATTAACATTTCTTAAACTTTCTCTGAAGTGTTCTTTAGATACCAGGTTGACCAACCTTACACTTTTACATATTGGTTTCTGAACTGCACACCCTGCTATGTTTTGTAAGTCAATCAATTGCACATCATGGTCTGATAATCCATTTATCGCAGGGAAAGCATGTGTTAGTTTTACATCCTCTTGCTGTACAACTACATTATTTATTAGAGTGCTTGTGTCTTGAGCTATACATGTAGGGAAGTTGATCACTGATTCTAAGTTACTTGTCATTAATAACACTTCTAGTTCAGTTTTCCTATCAGAATTGCTAAGAAAGTTTACATTGAAATCACCACAGATTAATAACTTCTTCCTTTTGTCTGACAGACAGCATAATAGGGAGTCAACCTTTTTTACGGATAGCTCCCAATCTCCTAAAGGGGACTAGTACACTGTTGCTAATATGAACACTACATTACCTAGCTGCAGTTCACATGCACAACTTCAAATTGCTGATCGACATTAAACTTGCTTACTTCTACAGCTTTGTACTTATACCTTTGTTTTGTGTAAATTGCAATAATGATGATGATGATGATACTAATAATAATAATAATAATAATAATTGTGTGATGCTTCATTTATTTGTAAATATCATGCATAAACATTTGCCCTCCGACTTCTCCCTCCCTCCACACACACACACACACACCCACACACACACCCACACACACACACACTTTAAGTGTAGAAAATTTAACAATAATATTGCAATAAATAGAAATGATTTAATTTTGGCTTTGTTTGGAAGAGAATTTGCAGTATTAGATTTTGATTTTGTAGTTTTTTATTTTTTTAAGTTTCTTGTATTTTGTATATTATAAAAATTCTACTACTGAAAGGAAACAGAATTATTATTATTATTTCTTTGCTTGTTTCCAGATAAGAAGGAGAGAGAAACTAAAGATCGGAAGAAAGTTAAGTAAGTAATGCTTTTTTAATTATCTTTGCAATAAATTTGATTTCATGAAATTATTAGAATACTAACAGGAAATTATTTCTTCATAATTGTAAGTATTGAACCATAGTTAATTTCTGTACACAGAGCGCAGATTGACCATGATTTTAAGTTCTTACTTGATGTCTCTCTTGACTTCATCTTGTTTTCTTTCAATTGACATTTGATGTGACTGAACAAGTTATAAGTGGCTCAAAAAAAAGATGGTTCACACCACAGGTTGTGGCAGAATTAAGGGAATATTTTAGGCTGTTGTGAAAAGGGAAGATGTGTGAGAGGAAAAGCTTACATAATCCATGATCAGGGTTGCCAACACAACTTGCAACATTTAGCTTCACCGTGCAGTTACGATACAACTGCTGCTAGATTGCAGCGGTAATGGAAAAACAAGACAGTCAATGTGAAGTGTTCTGGATGGAATCAATATGTGTCAAAGGGCTCCAGCCACCACCTTTCCTTGTTCCAGTTATAACTCAGTCTTATTTTTTTGCATGTACTGTATTCAACAACAATATCAATCGTCAGCCTTTTAAATTAAAACACTGAGTCTCAAAGAATATGCTCGGTCATAATTGAGGAACTGTTGCCCATTTTTGGCTAGTGAAGTCTTATTGGCTGGTGACTTGTTAAGTCACCCAACAGCCACCGTAGCCACCACACCACACTAACAAACATAAAATGAGTTCACTAGATATGTTGAGAGGGGAGGGGCCCTTGAACGATGGGAGTGGAGATAGGGTAAAAGCATTTTGTGAAGTGCTGAAAATATACTTTTCATGCAGATGATGTGTTATGTCAGAGATGTCACACTGAAATAGAACAAGGGTTTTGCAATAGCACATTTTAAAGACTTTTGTGTTCAAATCTGACATGGTACAGTTGCAATAACTACATGCACTACCCCTGTATATACTGGGTGATCAAAAAGTCAGTATACATTTGAAAACTTAATAATGAGAGAGAGAATCAGATGCGCCAGCAGTCACAGCATGTTGACATTACATGAAAAGGCGCTTTTAGTGAAGCTGTATTATCAGAGTAGGGAATGTGCTAGTTCAGCATTACGATCCTATCGCCATAGGAAGGGGATTCGAACGGGTAAAGGTGTGTTGACAAATGCAGCTGTGGCGAGAATGATTTCGAAGTTTGAAGCCACGGCTTGTTTAGACGATGGATCCCGTAGTGGCCAACCGAGCACAAGGCGTAACGCTGCTGAGACAGTTCAAGAAGAAATGGAGACTGTAGTGGGTTCGTTTATTCACGGGGAAGTCAGCGCTCGTGCAGTCGCCTGTCATTCCAATCCCGGGAGCGGAAAGACTTACCTTAGGGCGAAAAAGGGACAGGTATACACTCGCACACACACACATGAGGCCTGGTGGGTAACAGGAAGAGAGAATATATTGAAGGGCAAGTTCCCACCTCCAGAGTTCTGATAGGTTGGTGTCAGTGGGAAGTATCCAGATAACCCGGACGGTGTGACACTGTGCCAAGATGTGCTGGCCGTGCACCAAGGCATGTTTAGCCACAGGATGATCCTCATTACCAACAAACACTGTCTGCCTGTGTCCATTCATGTGAATGGACAGTTTGTTGCTGCTCATTCCCGCATAGAAGGCTTCACAGTGTAGGCAGGTTAGTTCGTAAATCAGATGGTTGCTTTCACACGTGGCTCTGCCTTTGATCGTGTACACCTTTCGGATTACAGGACTGGAGTAGGTGGTGGTGGGAGGGTGCATGGGACAGGTTTTACACCGGGGGTGGTTACAAGGGTAGGAGCCAGAGGGTAGGGAAGGTGGTTTGGGGATTTCATAGGGATGAACCAAGAGGTTACGAAGGTTAGGTGGACGGCGGAAAGACACTCTTGGGGGAGTGGGGAGGATTTCATGAAGTCTTTTTTCCCATGTGGAATGTTTCTTTTTATATATACACACACACACCAAAAGCGCTGGCAGGTCGATAGACACACAAACAAACACAAACACACACAAAAAATTCAAGCTTTCGCAACAAACTGTCCCACGCATATCCATCCGCATATACACAGACACAAGCAGACATTTGTAGAGGCAAAGAGTTTGGGCAGAGATGTCAGTTGAGGCGGAAGTAAAGAGGCAAAGACGTTGTTGAAAGACAGATGAGGTATGAACGGCGGCAACTTGAAATTAGCGGAGGTTGAGGCCTGGCGGATAACGAGAAGAGAGGATATTACTGAAGGGCAAGTTCCCATCTCCGGAGTTCTGACAGGTTGGTGTTGTGGGAAGTATCCAGATAACCCGGACGGTGTAACACTGCCAAGATGTGCTGGCCGTGCACCAAGGCATGTTTAGACACAGGGTGATCCTCATTACCAACAAACACTGCCTGTGTCCATTCATGCGAATGGACAGTTTGTTGCTGGTCATTCCCACATAGAAAGCTTCACAGTGTAGGCAGGTCAGTTGGTAAATCACGTGGCTCTGCCTTTGATCATGTACACCTTCCGGGTTACAGGACTGGAGTAGGTGGTGGTGGGAGGGTGCATGGGACAGGTTTTACACCGGGGGCGGTTACAAGGGTAGGAGCCAGAGGGTAGGGAAGGTGGTTTGGGGATTTCATAGGGATGAACTAAGAGGTTACGAAGGTTAGGTGGACGGCAGAAAGACACTCTTGGTGGAGTAGGGAGGATTTAATGAAGGATGGATCTCATTTCAGGGCAGGATTTGAGGAAGTCATATCCCTGCTGGATAGTATTTTATCCCGCCTATATATACTCAATAATACGTAACCCACTTCCAAACCATAACAAAAAAATTTTTTTCCGCTTTCAACACTACCGCTGCTATGAAATCCACCGTTTCTAGTTCGCAAACAGTTCCTTTCACCTATTAAACAACCATTTCGGCTAGTTCTAATAACTTCTGCTTTATTTCCATTTCCGTTTTTCCCACATCACTGATAATTTTTAGCCGCTCCCCACAGGTTTTAACGTCATTATTTCTTCGTCAGACAATTGTTAGCCTCGTTTTCATAAACTGCCACCACAAAACCACTCCTTTTAATACATTTACACGCAGTTTTTTTGAAATTTTCCCGAATTTCTCCGTCCTTTAACGTGTTTTGGTGGCAAAACAACCACCTAACCTATGTGCACATCGTTGTCTACCAACCCAAGTCCAACATAGCCCAGCTGTAACCAACACTTTTTCGCCTTTTTTCACACCAGATCTCCAGTTACTTTCCATTTCACCTTTATCTCTCCCATATATTTTATTTTTCATTTTCATTTCAGCCTCATGGTACACTTTCCACCTTCTAATACCATGTCACCCTCACAACACCCCCACAACGACCACATTAAGTTTTATTTACATTACCTCCGCAAACATGCCTTCACCCTAGCCAGATTACGCTCGCATATTTTATTTTCTCAGGCTTGTCTGACATTTGGCATTACCCCCAAAGGCCTCACACTTAAAGTTCCCATCTCTGGCTGCAACCCTTCTTTCCATCAGTCCCTATACCAGTTCCAAACTGAACAATACATTGCCCTCACCCACCTAATCCTTCACCTACACATCAATTCAGCCAATGAACACACCCGTCAACTCCTATCCTTAATGAAAGTCCTCAACCTTTCCTCTCCCACATCCACACCGGCTGTTCAAGAGCATCCTCCTACAGGCCAACCGCAAATTAGAACAGCATGCCACCGTCCACCTCAAAAAACTATCCAATCTCCTGGTTTCCCACCGCCGGAAAGGCAACTCACTCACCCTTCACAACCTTTCCAGCAAACCTCAATCTCCTCTCATTGCACACAAACCCAGTCTCTCCCATCTACTCAATCTCCCACTTCCAGCTCCACTCCCTCCAAAACCTCAAAATTCCAATCAACACAATCTGGAACCACAACACCCTAATTCAGTAGTTAACCTGTCCTCCAAACCTCTCTCCCAATCCGAAACCTCTGTCCTATCCAAAGGCCTCACCTTCAGACCCACTCCCAGATTCAACCAAACAGCCCTCGTCAAAGATTTACTGTCCTACACTCGTACTCTCTGCTGGAAATATCACTTTGCCACGAAGAAAAATGATCCTAATCCTACTCCTAATGATCCAACTCCACAAGACACTATCCAAATTGAACCCTGCCTGGAACAGTTCCGTCCTCCGTCACAGCGGGACCCACCTCCTCATCCTCAAAATCACCCTCTCCAAACCTTCCAGGAATTTCTGACTTCCAGCCTTGCCTCTCAATCCTTCTTAAAAAACCTTAATCCTACTCCCAACATCACCACTGCTGAAGCCCAGGCTATCCGTGATCTGAAGGCTGACCGATCCATCGTCATTCTTCCGGCGGACAAGGGCCACAAACGTGATACTTGATCGTCGGGAGTATGTGGCTGAGGTACTGCGTCAGCTTCCAGACAACATCACATACAAAGTTTGCCAAGGTAATCCCATTCCTGATGTCCAGGCGGAGCTTCAAGGAATCCTCAGAAACTTAGGCCCCCTGCAAAACCTTTCACCTGACTCCATCAACCTCCTGACCCCACCGACACCTCGCACCCCTACCTTCTTCCTAAAATTCACAAACCCAATCATCCCGGCCGCCCCATTGTAGCTGGTTACCAAGCCCCCACAGAACGTATCTGTGCCTACGAAGATCAACACGTTCAACCCATTACATGCAGTCTCCCATCCTTCATCAAAGACACCAACCACTTTCTCAAACGCCTGGAATCCTTAACCAATCTGTTACCCCCAGAAACCATCCTTGTAACCATTCGTGCCACTTCCTTATACACAAATATTCCGCACGTCCAGGGCCTTCCTGCGATGGAGCACTTCCTTTCACGCCGATCACCTGCCACCCTACCTAAAACCTCTTTCCTCATTACCTTAGCCAGCTTCAAATTAGGTCTTTGAATATGTCTGCTTGGGTCTGTATATGTGTGGATGGATATGTGTGTGTGTGTGTTCACGAGTGTATACCCGTCCTTTTTTCCCCCTAAGGTAAGTCTTTCCGCTCCCGGGATTGGAATGACTCCTTACCCTCTCCCTAAAAACCCCTAATCCTTTCATCTTTCCCTCTCCTTCCCTCTTTCCTGACGAGGCAACCGTTGGTTGCGAAAGCTAGAATTTTGTGTATGTGTTTGTGTTTGTTTGTTTGTGTGTCTATCGACCTGCCAGCGCTTTCGTTCGGTAAGTCACAGATATATATATATATATATCTACCTGCCAGCGCTTTCACATATAGCGCTGGCAGGTAGATAGACACGCAAACAAACACAAACATACACACAAAATTCTAGCTTTCGCAACCAACGGTTGCTTCGTCAGGAAAGAGGGAAGGAGAGGGAAAGACGAAAGGATGTGGGTTTTAAGGGAGAGGGTAAGGAATCATTCCAATCCCGGGAGCCGAAAGACTTACCTTAGGGGGAAAAAAGGACGGGTATACACTCGCACACACACACACACATATCCATCCACAAATATACAGACACAAGCAGATATATTAATATATATATATATATCTAAAAACAAAGATGATGTGACTTACCAAACGAAGCGCTGGCAGGTCGATAGACACACAAACAAACACACAAAATTCAAGCTTTCGCAACAAACTGTTGCCTCATCAGGAAAGAGGGGAAGGAGAGGGAAAGACGAAAGGATGTGGGTTTTAAGGGAGAGGGTAAGGAGTCATTCCAATCCCGGGAGCGGAAAGACTTACCTTATGGGGAAAAAAGGACAGGTATACACTCGCACACACACACATATACAGACACAAGCAGACAAAAAACAAACACACACACAAACATCAAGCTTTCGCAACCCACGGTTGCTTCACCAGGAAAGAGGGAAGGAGAGGGAAAGACGAAAGGATGTGGGTGTTAAGGGAGAGGGTAAGGAGTCTTTCCAATCCCGGGAGCGGAAGGACTTACCTTAGGGGGAAAAAGGTGCAGGTATACGCTCGCGCGCGCGCGCACTCCCACACACACACACACACACACACACACACACACACACACACACATATCCATCCGTACATATACAGACACAAGCAGACATATGTAAAGGCCAAGAGTTTGGGCAGAGATGTCAGTCGAGGCGGAAGTACAGAGGCAAAGATGTTGTTGGGTGACAAGTGTTGTACGAGGGGCGGCAACTTAAAATTAGTGGAGGTTGAGGCCAGGTGGGTAACGGGAAGAGAGGATATATTGAAGGGCAAGTTCCCATATCCGGAACATATCCATCACTTTTAACATTCTTGAATCTCATGGGAGGCACAAAACGTAGTGCCTAAAGAATTCTCTTGAGAGTCCAGTCACATACTGCAAATTGTAAGGGAGGCTCTGGTCAGAAATAACATGCTGATAGAAGATCAACGACCCAGATCTGACTCATGCAATATCTTCAAATTATGTTTTACAAAACGATCCTGGACCATTTCAGAAGAAAGAGGTGGACCAAGCAGCTTGAATGGCGTGCATGAAGATTCTTGTTGTTGCTGACTTCTAGGGGAGTCTTCAAGACTGGGAAAAGCACAGTCAGATACTAGAGGTGTTTTATAGAGCATGGGTGGCCAAGAATTTGGCTTGCAAGCTATCCCCTAGCATGAGTGCCATAGTGCTCAGCCTTGGCGCACATTTCCTCCACTGCCACAACACACTGTCTTGAGCAGGAGGATGGGGAAGAGGGGAAAACTGTGAATGTGCCGCATTTAAATGGCAGTACAGTCGTACTGTGTATGACTTGTTTTTATATTTCACATTTTGTAACAATACAGATCACAAACAAAACAAGTTTTCAGTATTATTTAATTATATTTGGTATATTGAAGCCATAATATAATTTTTATCTGGTACAAACCATTGGCATACAGGCAGACACAAAAAATTTTACAGATTTTTATACTGAGGTCACCATGTATCTGTTTAATTAGTTACATAATTGAGAAAAAGTCTTCCACACATGTATGTCGATCAACATGTAGCACTTTTGCAACCTCATTATGTAGGTATGGAAATTCCACTTGAGAAAAGCAACTAGACATTCCGGACAGTTTTAACGTAAAAGGATTTACCAACAAATAAGGATTGCCTTCAGGTCAATCAGTCACGTCTGCACATTTAGAGAGGTGCTCTCGACTGAAACAGAAAATGGTCTCAAAAACAGGTGTAAGATTGACATTGTCCCCAAAACATTACGGAAACTATCCTTGTAATTCTTTCAGGGCCACAATGAATTCTTCAAACATCACGGTTTCTTTAATCACAATGTGCTCAAAGAACTGGACTTGGTTTCTCAGAATGTGTTCCTTCTAAACAAGATTTTCTTTTGAAATGCATCCCTGTCAAGTCAAAAAGATGTTTCCACCTTGCAGTGTCCTACTGTGGGCAGTGGGCAGTCAAATCCGCTTAAAATGCAAGGTCTGCAGTCCATTCTAGATGTTCTAATTTTCATTCCTGCACTACTTTTTCCTTCATAAATTCAACAGTAGTGAGTTTTAAATTGAGAAATCATTCCAGGCACACTGCTTGACTTAACAAATATACTTTGCAGTAATATATAAAGTGTCCATACCCTTCACTCAGTTCCATCAAAAACTGATGCAACTGACAGTGGACTAATGCATGCAGTGGACTAATGCATTCAATTTCAGAAATTTTATATTCGTACCACCAGTTTCTTCACATGCTGCTCACCTGCAAATTTAGCACGAAGTGCTTCTTGCTGTACTGAACAATGAATCCCATGTGTCAATCAATGTAATTCTTTTTTTTTTTTTTTTTTTTTTTTTGGTCTTTTATTGTCAGCTAAATCTTTAAATTCTTTCTGCATGGAATTGTAATATCGTTTCAAAACAGATTTGCAGTATCTGATGCTTATGTGACTGCTAATATGTATTGAGAATTCTTATCACTCTCTTCTATACTTCCCATTAATTTTTAAAGGCTTGTCAAAATAGGTCACGAGACTGCCTCTTCTGTGCGAAGAGCCACTGGACCTGTGAACGTCCTTCAGACCACAAACAAACAACAAGGTGCAATGAGCACTGTCACCACACTTCTGCTGAACTGAGGAGAGTTGTGCTATTCGAAAAACACTTCACCACAATATTAAATGAAATGTCACGCTTTACAGAGTAATTCTGGGAAGGAACAAGCAAAGCAGACACAGCCTGAGCCTTGGCCCACGCACAGCCTGCACACTCAGCTCACATGAAGTTTGACACACTTAGCAACTTTGTCACACTCAGGAACTTTCTAACACTCAGTAACTTTCTTTGTATGATTCAGTCACAATATTTGCAGGGCAAATTCTACTACAGTTCCAGAAACCAGAAAGTGAGGCAAAAAGTTCCTGCCCTGTTTATGAAACACTGTCCTTCTAAGTCAAGAATACTCTATTTCCTCGTATGTTTGCCATTAAGGTCAGTGGATCTTTTTTTAATGTTTTTATCAGAGAGGAGATTCCCATCCCAGAAATGAAATTCTAGAAAAACTGCAAGATGCCCATGTTAACCTTTTTTAAACACATTATTCATTCCATTCAACTGCTGTTCTGTCACTGACAGAATTACAGTGTCACTGGAACACCTCAAAATTTTTATTTCTTCTCCTAGAACTTTATTATTTATTTAGACTGACCAGATTAGGGCCATAAGCCTCCCCCTCCCTTTAATCAGACTAGGAGTAACATATACTAAAAAATATTACAAAACTCTCTCAATAAAAATAATTGACATTAAAAATAATAACAACTTTCCTTTATTGGTGCCAAATCCAGGGCCTCATTGTACATTTGATAAAGAGGGGGAGTGGAAAGAGTAACAAATAGGACGCTCCCAGGTCCCCTTGCAAGGGGGACAGCTTTAAGGGCTTATCAGTGCATGGGAGCAGTAGATACTGAAAGTCAAGTACAACGTCATACAATATTTCGATTGTCAGAGAAAAGAAATAATTTTTCATATGCAGCAATTGTATCAAAACACTATTTATTATACTAAAACTTGCTCTTTTTCTCTAAATAAATACACATGAATACACTCTTTCCTAATACGTACGCCATGCTGATCTCGTGTTAAACATCAGACAAAAATAACAAATTAAATGATTCCCAATCCCAAGAGCCACGCACCAACTAACGGTGCTCTGCTCCTAGGCAAACCAAACATCTCTCTAAAGTAAAAATACCTCACACAACGAGGAACTATACGACAGTGAAGGCGGAGATAATGTATTTCAGTAAGGCAGATACTGGAAAAAGAAGCATTGCATTTAACAAAATCACTTGTCTGTCGTGAATCAGGTGACAACGTTTACCTGAGGTGTAATTGGAACTTAAAATTCTGGAACTAACCCCTCCGGTCTTAATCATTGGATTTTGTTTACAAACTCAACTCTGTAATTCCAGGTACAACTATGGAACACGTTAGTAATCAGAAAATTACCCCAGGAGGTAACAAATCTGATGCTATCAGTGATGCAGCTTGTTTCTCAGATTATGGGGAGACTAGGCTATGTTTTGTCCTAGATCAGAGGAAATCAGAGTCCTCAGACCAACTCAAGCTCAAAATCTAAATTTTATGTGGTACAATCACCATTAATTCATATATACAGCCAGGGTAGCTCTGCAAATTAGGAGAAACGCTTAAAGAAGAAAAAACCAAAATTTTAGTCAAGCAGGAAACAAGATTGTCAGGTTAGAAAATTAGCAATTTTGGAAATTACAAATAGTTCGAAAGCAAAACTAATGAAAGAATCCTTAAAAATACATCCTACCTACATTCTCAGTTTCACAAGATAATCTTGGACTTTTGACGGAAGTATAGCCTGCAAACAACACATTAATGACAAATTTCCTTGAAGGGTGCAAATAAAATGTACACTATGATTGTTGCACAGATACTGGTCAACCAAGAAAGTAAAACAAACTCAGAAAAAGTAAAAAAGTCATGTGAGGTGGCAGAAAATATTGGACTGGCGCATAGGTTCGTAGTGTTTTTTGATAAGTTTAATAAACACAACAGATACACATAACAGAGACTTTAGTCATAAGTAACATATACTCCTTCAGTGTTTACAACAGTATGCAGGTATGGGGGTAACTTTTTGATTCAGCGACTGTAGAAAACACACGTTTTTCAGGCAAAATACTCATAAAGCCATGTTAAGACCCTGTTTTCATCCAGAAAAGGAAGTTAGTTGAAGGTTGTTTGACAGAGAGCAGAAAAGTTGAAAATCTGAGGGTGCAAGATCATGTGAATAAGACAGGTGCAAAATAACTTCCCAACCCAACTCCTGTATAGTGTTTTTTGTCAGTCTAGCAGAACACAGGTAGGGGTAGCATCACTTTACACAATCTTCCTTGTTGTTGTTTTTTAATTTTGTGTGCAAGACGTCTCAGTTGTTGGCAATACACATCACCTTGGGGAAGCAATTCATAGTACATCACACCATTGCTGTTCCACCAGATGCATTACATTATCTTTTGTGGTTGCACACTGGTCTTTTTATGGGGATTTGCTGCTACATTTGGCCTCAACCATTCCTTTATTTTCCTTATTTTTGCAGAAAGACAATATTTCTTATCACCAGTAACAACTCAAGATAGGAATGGCCAACGCTGTTCATGAACCAATTGATGACGAGCAAGCAGAAATGAACATAAGACCACCCATTGATTTTTGTGATCTTGGCTTAGAGAATATGGTACCCATACCCCCAATTTTTGAACCTTCCCCATTGGATGGTGAGCACAGAGTCAGGAGAACTCATTCAGTGTAAGCATTCTTTCTTCCACTTGACTTTCTTACAAGAGGTTGATGTCAGCATCCTGGTGATGTGTCTGGTCATCCAAGCAGCACTGTGCTACCTCAGCACAAGTTGCTGGTGACCACAGTTCATTACATATGCCAGTTCTTGAGTACAGTGATGTAGATCATTGTATGGAGTGTTTAAATGATCTTTGTCAAACCCCAAAAGACTTTCTGAATGTGGAGAACCACTAATATCAAAATGATCAAAGCTGGAAAAACATTTTCTTGCCATGCTCTGCTCAGTAGCATTATCCTCATACACAGTGCAAATGTTTCTAGCTGAGTCTGCTGCTGTCACCCCTCTACTGAATTCAGACAGCAATTGCTCCATTGGCACTCCATTTTTTAGCGTCCACAGCTGCACTCACTACCCCCAAATAACAAAATGACAATATGTAAACTTAAATAGCAACAGTGAACTACAAATAAAAAATTACAATCAATAAATAAACCCATAGCAACCAGAATACCAACATGCAAAACAAAAACACTACCAACTTATGCACCAACCTAATACTAAAACTCCATAAAGACACTTGTAAATTGCAATGGATGATTATGTAGTTAGGGGAAGAGAGAAGATTCAAGTAAATGATTGGTGACTTCTCTGCACACAAATGAACCAATCACAATGGAAAGAGACTGATAGAAATGTTAAGAATATCAGCCACAAAACTATGTCAACCCATTTAAAATAAGAGAGAGAAAGAATAGCTCACCACGTATATGGCAATCACCCAATGAGAATACAGATTAATTCCAAATTGTTCATATAAAAATCTTGTATCTACATAACAAGGAGATTCAAAGGTTCAGGTTGTAACAGTGTGAGCAATCTGGACACCAGTTTTAGCCAGGAAGATTACTTCTGAACGAGAATGGCATGTACTGGTGCCATGAGTTGCGTTCTGTCAGTACTATGGTGAGCACAGAGTCAGGAGAACTCATTGAGTATAAGCATTCTTTCTTCAACTTGACTTTCTTACAAGAGGTTGATGTCAGCATCCTGGTGATGTGTCTGGTCATCCAAGCAGCACTGTGCTACCTCAGCACAAGTTGCTGGTGGCAGCCACCTGGCTCTGTGCATCTGTCATGTACGTTAGACAGTGGGTTGCTGCTTTAATGGAAGACAAGTGGCCAGAAAAGCGACATCGTTGATGCAAAGAAGGGGTCTCCTGGAAGATAGCAAGCCCTTGCTGCAATGCAGGCTCATCAGGTACAATGTCATCTGTTGCTCAACTCAGAACTTTTGAAGTTGAATGGAGTGTCATAAGATGACAACCTGGAGGTGACCTCTGCTCGGTAGCACCGTCTCGAGGCCTGGGATTGTCAGATGACTGCTTGACAATGAAATTGCTGTGTCGCATCTGACTGTCAGCTGGCATGGATACTGTCACAGCATAGGCTGCACTTTGAAGTCCAGGAACCAGCCAGAGTACAAATACAATTTCTGTCAATGACACGCATTTATGGTCACTTTGACCAGCTATGTTATGATGATGTGAGCCTGCCTCCTGTCATGTAGGTGGCTGCAGAAGGGCAGTGTTGTGCCATGACACGTGGAAACCCAGTCCCCCACTATGGCAGACTGATGTACTGCTGCACCATCCGCATTCTGGCACATGACGGCATGTATTTCACAGGTAACTCACCTGCACACCCATCAGTGGGTTGTGAAGTCTGGTCTACTGTTGATTCCACAACAGTTACACCCTGCCCCCTACCCCTCAGGAGAATTTAACCCACTGGGTCTTAGGCTACTGCTAAACCTGTGAACTGCTACATCAACATGGTACTGCTGTGTCTACATTTTCCCCTATCTCCTGTGATGCTTCTTTTCTCACATCCCTAATTACACTTCCTGCATCTGCTGTCCTTCTTCCCTGTGCATAGTGAGTTGTTAAAACCTTGTTGTTGACCAGCTGGGTTGACAGGTAATGGACAGGAAGCATGGGTGGGGAGAGAGCTATCAGCCATTGTTGGACATAGGATATACTAGTGATAAGTGGGACAGAAATGGATCCCAAGGATTAAATTCCTACTACCATGAAGTGTTACTGGTACCTGCTGCAGTATTATGGAATATATTGAAATATCTGTTCCACTCTAATGTGCCATTCTGTACAGCTACAAGCTTATTGAAAGAACAGAGTGTGATTGTATCTAGTGTATTATTCAGGTAGGTTAGGTTTCTGTTGACTGGTAGTATTTCTAAAGGATTATCAGGTAAATACAGCAGAGAATATGTTAGATTCAGAGATTCAGACCTGTTAGTGTTGCTGGAAGCTGAAAACTTGGTACCGTGACGTCTCATAGAATGCCATTCATTAGTAACCTGCTATTCTGTAGTTCCAAATGTTACGTTCCCCTAGAGCATCCCTGCTTGTAGCAGGTGGGGATAGCTACAATTGGGTCATACACTGAGTACATCCAGTGAGGTCCTATGTTTTTAAAATATGGTTGGATTATAAGGATGTCGACCTTCTGAAAATATGGCTGGATTATAAGGACGTCACGTGGTCAGGAAGACCCCTGCAGAAATATTGAACCATGCTGCCTCTGTAGCCATCCATAATTGCAGAAGTGTTGCCAGTGGATGATTTTGTTCATGAAATGACCTCTTGATTATATCCCATAAATGTTTGGTGGGATTCATATTGGGCAATCTGGGTGGGCAAATCATTTGCTCGAACTGTCCAGAATGTTCTTCAAACCAACTGCAAACAATTGTGGCCTGGTGACATGATGTTTGGGAACATGAAGTCCATGAATGGGTGCAAATGGTCCAAGTAGCTGAACATAGCCATTTCCAGTCAACGATTAGTTCAGCTGAACCAGGGGACTCAGTTCATTCCTTGTACACACAGCACACACCGTTATGGAACCGTCACCAGCTTGCTCTGTGGCTTGTTGACAATTTGCATCCATGGCTTCGTGGGGTCTGTGCCACGCTTGAACCTACCATCAGATCTTACCATCTGAAATCATGACTCATCTGACAAGGACTCAATTTTCAAGTTGTCTAGGATCCAATTGATATGGTCACAAGCTTAGGAGAGGTGCTGCAGGTGACATCACACTATTAACAAGGGCACTCATCATGTTGGTCATCTGCTGCCATGGTCATTAAGTGAAGGCCATTGGCCAGTGTGTTGTCCATGGTGAGAGGTAAAGCCTGAAATATGGTATTCTCAGCACACTCTTGACACTGTGGATTTTGAAATATTAAATTCCCTAATGATTTCTGAAATGAAATGTCCCATTCATCTAGCTCCAACTACTGTTCTGCATTCACAGTCTGTTAATTCCCATTGTGCAGCCATATTCACATCGAAATCTTTTCATATGGATCACCTGAGTCTAAATGACAGCTCTGTCAATGCACTGCTCTTTTTATTTCTTGTTTATGCTATACTTACGCCATTTGTGTATGAGCATATCACTATATCATGAATTTTGTTAACTCAATATACATCATCTGTGGAAGAACCAGAGAGCTTCGATGTTCTTTTTATTTTATTGGCCTCCCATATGTATGTTGTTGTTGTTGTGGTCTTCAGTCCTGAGACTGGTTTGATGCAGCTCTCCATGCTACTCTATCCTGTGCAAGCTTCTTCATCTCCCAGTACCTACTGCAACCTACATCCTTCTGAATCTGCTTAGGGTATTGATCTCTTGGTCTCCCTCTATGATTTTTACCCTCGACGCTGCCCTCCAATGCTAAATTTGTGATCCCTTGATGCCGCAAAACATGTCCTACCAACCGATCCCTTCTTCTAGTCAAGTTGTGCCACAAACTTCTCTTCTCCCCAATCCTATTCAATACCTCCTCATTAGTTATGTGATCTACCCACCTTATCTTCAGCATTCTTCTGTAGCACCACATTTCGAAAGCTTCTATTCGATTCTTGTCCAAACTGGTTATCGTCCATGTTTCACTTCCATACATGGCTACACTCCATACAAATACTTTCAGAAACGACTTCCTGACACCTAAATCTATACTCGATGTTAACAAATTTCTCTTCTTGAGAAACGCTTTCCTTGCCATTGCCAGTCTACATTTTATATCCTCTCTACTTCGACCATCATCGGTTATTTTACTCCCTAAATAGCAAAACTCCTTTACTACTTTAAGTGTCTCATTTCCTAATCTAATTCCCTCAGCATCACCCGACTTAATTTGACTACATTCCATTATCCTCGTTTTGCTTTTGTTGATGTTCATCTTATATCCTCCTTTCAAGACACTGTCCATTCCGTTCAACTGCTCTTCCAAGTCCTTTGCTGTCTCTGACAGAATTACAATGTCATCGGCAAACCTCAAAGTTTTTACTTCTTCTCCATGAATTTTAATACCTACTCCGAATTTTTCTTTTGTTTCCTTTACTGCTTGCTCAATATACAGATTGAATAACATCGGGGAGAGGCTACAACCCTGTCTCACTCCCTTCCCAACCACTGCTTCCCTTTCATGCCCCTCGACTCTTATAACTGCCATCTGGTTTCTGTACAAATTGTAAATAGCCTTTCGCTCCCTGTATTTTACCCCTGCCACCTTCAGAATTTGAAAGAGAGTATTCCAGTCAACGTTGTCAAAAGATTTCTCTAAGTCTACAAATGCTAGAAACGTAGGTTTGCCTTTTCTTAATCTTTCTTCCAAGATAAGTCGTAAGGTCAGTATTGCCTCGCGTGTTCCAACATTTCTACGGAATCCAAACTGATCATCCCCGAGGTCGGCTTCTACCAGTTTTTCCATTCGTCTGTAAAGAATTCGCGTTAGTATTTTGCAGCTGTGACTTATTAAACTGATAGTTCGGTAATTTTCACATCTGCCAACACTTGCTTTCTTTGGGATTGGAATTATTATATTCTTCTTGAAGTCTGAGGGTATTTCGCCTGTCTCATACATCTTGCTCACCAGATGGTAGAGTTTTGTCAGGACTGGCTCTCCCAAGGCTGTCAGTAGTTCTAATGGAATGTTGTCTACTCCCGGGGCCTTGTTTCGACTCAGGTCTTTCAGTGCTCTGTCAAACTCTTCACGCAGTATCGTATCTCCCATTTCATCTTCATCTACATCCTCTTCCATTTCCATAATATTTTCCTCAAGTACATCTCCCTTGTATAAACCCTCTATATACTCCTTCCACCTTTCTGCCTTCCCTTCTTTGCTTAGAACTGGGTTTCCATCTGAGCTCTTGATATTCATACAAGTGGTTCTCTTCTCTCCAAAGGTCTCTTTAATTTTCCTGTAGGCAGTATATATGTATGTTATGAATAGAATATTAATTTTCTTTTTAACTTCTTCCTGCATAATATTTGCCTGGGAAAGACATAACTCCTCTTCCATTTTGGTAAATGCAGTGCTCTTTTGATCACGGTTTCCACTAGGATACAATAGAAAAAAAAAAAAATCCCCTGTCAACCAAAATTTCTCTCAGACACGTAAAACACAATCTATGTTTCATAAACATATCAAAGCTGCACACTGCCAAATAATTTGACAAACTAGTTAAGTTTGACAAATTGATTATGTACAGGGCATGAAGTCTACATATGCTGTAAATGTGGATTTACCATTCTTCAGCCTGTCTTCTAAAATAAATTGTAGGATCACATGTTCCCACATCTTTCTGGAACCCTAGCTGCTCTTCCTGTTGCTTGACCTCTATTAGTCTTTCCACTCTTATGTAAATAATTCGTATTAGTATTTTTGCAACTGCATCATATTAAATAAAATGATTTGGTAACAGATACACCTGTCAGCACCTGATTACCTTGGATTGGGGGTTATTACATGCCTGTTGACATTCTAACCTTCACTTCTCTTTGAACAATTAAGTTTAGTTGAGAACATTGTTTGCAAGTGTAACTTTTTCCACAGTGAACTGGTTTGTCTTGGTACTTTTCAACTTCTTAAATGCTAAATCAAAGAGGTGATGGTTAGAACTTCACTTTGGATTTGGACATGAATATTCTAAGTAATTACGTTGTTTATCTTATATAATAACATCCATTATCCTTTCTTGTTGGTTTTGGCACAGTGTCTTGGAGTTTGACTCATTCTTATATGGAGAAAAGGTTGGGCACTCATTTTATCATCTGTACAACTGTTAATAAGAAGTTGCAGGTGTTTAAATTGATTTCACAGTACTTTTACTTCAGCATTTCATGTATATTATTTTCACCTAATATACACAGCAACAATGTAATATGTTTAACTATTTTCACAACAAACAACTGCCTTCCCACCAACTGTTAGCAAGCCATTTTTCAAAATTACTTTGAAAGTTCTTAACAAACAATCTTACTGTCAGTGGCTTCAGATGAAATTACATCAGATAGCAAAATGTTTAAATAAATAAAATATATGAAAATAATTAATTTTTTCTGAAAAATAATAGTGTTAATATTAAACAGTGGAAAATCCAGGATGGAATGTAACAATATTATGAAAAGTATGGTTGCTATTAACTATATAGCAGAGATACTGAGTCGCAGATAGGTACAATAAAACGATTGCTGGAAAGTGAACTTTCGGCCAACAAAGCATTTGTCAAAAATAGACAACACACACACACATGCGTGCGTGCAAACACGTTTGCGTGAGTGGTGTGTGTGTGTGTGTGTGTGTGTGTGTGTGTGTGTGTGTGTGTGTGTGTTTATTTTGGACAAAGGCCCCATTGGCCGAAACTCACTTTCTAACAGTGTTTTTATTGTAGCTATCTGCGACTCAGCATCTCCATAATATGGTGAGTAGCAGCTGTCCTTCTCATAATATTGTTAGAATTAATATTATTCATATAAAATTCTTGTTTAAATGCATATTTTATATATAAATTCACATAAATAAATTGATTGTGTTACTCAAGCTCTATAAAATAATGAAATGGTCAGTTGTTTCTTATTGGGTCCTATGATAAATTCACAAGATGTATCACAATGTTTATAAAGTGGTAATTGTGCATCACTTGTCAGTTCTGCTACGAAGTCTGACAGTATTTCACCAGTTTCATATATCATGCATACCCAGTGGAATAGGTTTCTATTGGTTGGTTTTCTCAAAGATTTAAATATGTCTAGGTAATATAATTTACTGCAGGTGCTTTCTTTGACTTAGGTCTTTGAATCCTCTGCCAAATTGTTCATGCCATATTGTAGATCCCTCTCACCATCCCGTTTTCAGCTTTCCCTTGTTTGCTTAGTAAAGGCCAACTAAGCTCTTGACATCACAAGTCTGCATCTCCTCAGTCCAGGTTTCTCTCACTTTCCTGTATACAGCATCCATCTTTCCCATAGTCATGCATACAGCTACAACTTTGCATTTCTCCTCTTAACCATTCTTGATTTACAGTTTTATACACCCTGTCAAATTCATTTTTTAGATACCTGCCTTCCCTTTTGCTTGCTTCATTAGTTTCTACTTACATTTTTTCCTTTCTTTAGTGAAATTCAGTATCTAAACATCTCTTCTGTGCCTTGTCTTTAATGTATTGGTTTTCCGTGTGTGTGTGTGTGTGTGTGTGTGTGTGTGTGTGTGTCAATCTTTGCCTCATGCTTCCTTTCAGACTCTCAACAGCCAACAGTATGTTCAATTTATTCTGGTCCAATCTCCATAATTTCCTATTTTTCAGCAGTTATATCATTTTTCGCAAAAATAAAGTATGGCCAGAGACCCCGTTTGCCCTGGAAGTGTTCTGCTGTTTAAAATCTGGTTCGTAAATATATGTCAAACCGTTGTGTGTTATATCTGTAGCCTTTAGTTTGAAGATGGGTTCAATGCAGCTCTCTATGCTAGTTTATCATGTGCAAGCATCTTCATCTCTGTAAATACTATACCCTACATCCATCTGAATCTGCATATTGTTGTCAAGCCTTGGTCTTTGTTGTGACTCGCCGATCATTCAAAGTGCCGCCGCGCAATTACGCGCGTCCTCTACGTGCGGCGCTGTCTGCCAGCTATGCAGCAGCTGCGCCACCTAAGCGGCCAGCCGAGCAGCGGCTGCTAGACTGGGACTCAGGCTCATTCGAATGCTAACGTGTACACAGGTCTTACTTGTCAACTTACTCTGTGACTTATATGTGTTGTTGTGTTGTTCCGAAATATATGTGTTAAACTTGAAGTTCTAACAATTGGCGACGAGGATGGGATTTTTCCTTTTCACCGTTGACTCACAGGGGTCCATGGTTACTGTCGAGCAACTATCGCAAAATCTCCTTGAACAGCAAACACTTCTCACAGCGGCGATTCACGATTTCGTCGCGGCGTCAAATGCGGGGCGTTTCTCGTTGTTGGCTATACCTCCTTTTCCTCCTTACGACGAGATGGCGGAAGACTGGTCTGATTATGAAAAACGTCTTCGACAGCACTTCTTGGCATTTCATGTCACGTACGAACAACCATGTAAGTCTCTGTTCCTTTCCTGAATTTCACCTCAAATGTATCGGTTGTTGTCGCAATTGGCTCCTTTGAAGGATCCTGCGTCTTTGTCCTTTGCTGAAATGTGCTCACTTCTGTCTGTCTATTTTCAAAAGCAAACACATGTGGTAGCCTCTCGTGTTGCCTTTTATCGTTGTCAAAAACAACCGAATCAATCCTATCGTGCTTGGGCTGCTGAACTTCACGGCCTCAGTCGAAAGTGTCAATTTGTTACTGACGTTCACAAAGAGTCCTATGCCGATTCCATGGTACGGGATGCTATTATCCGGTCGGCGCCCGACAGAGAAGTTCGGCAACGTGCCCTTCAGTTGCCAAATCCGACTCTAGATGAGGTTGTCTCCATTGCGCAGTCTTTTGAAATTTCTCGCGCCGCTGTGGCGCAAATAGAGGCGTGGGGTGATGTCGGGGAAATACAACCTCTGTGCGCTGTTGACGACGCGTTCGGCGCATCCCCGCCGGCCAACGTGGCCACAGTGCGCTCCCACGCGCAGCCTCGGCCTAGCCGTAAACAACCCGCTAAGAAATTGCAGCAAAACCCCCGGCAACTACCTTCATGTCCGCGGTGTTTTACGAAACATTCACGCGAGGATTGTCCCCAACGTTGGGCTGTGTGTCACAACTGCAAAAAGAAAGGTCATGTGTCTTCGGTTTGCAAATCCGACCGCATACATGATGTTCATGAACATGACGCTGATTCTGATTCTGTGTTGTCTGTCAATTGCACTCCTTCCATTTCAGGGAAGTTATTTCTCACTGTCCAAATCCTTGGTCGAGATGTTCGCATGCAAGTGGATACCGGTTCTGCTGCCACTATAATTAATTCTCAGACATATCTTCAGCTGGGTTCTCCACTCCTGTCCCCTGTCACTCGGCAATTACGGACGTACAATAAACAGAAGATTTCTCTCTTGGGACAGTTTAATGCTGAGGTATCTTACAAATCCGTCGTTCGCACTGTTCCCATATTTGTGGTCGACCAGAGCAACGCAGAAAATCTTTTTGGTTTCGATGCCTTTCGCGTTTTTGGGTTCTCCATAGATGACTCTGTCAATATTGTCTCTGATGCTATTCCTTATGCTCAACTGGATTCCTTGTCGACGACATTTTCGTCCCTTTTTTCTCCTGGGTTAGGCCGTGCAAACGACTTTGAAGCTCATATCACACTCAAACCCACTGCTCGGCCTAAGTTTTTTCGGGCTCGGCCCATTCCTGTGGCCCTTTGTGATCGGGTAAAACGGGAGTTGGATCGTCTCATTGCTTCAGGGGTCTTGCTTCCTGTCACTTCCAGTGAGCGGTCCTCTCCTGTCGTTGTAGTTGCTAAGCCAAATGGTGATATTCGTCTCTGTGGCGATTTCAAAGCCACTGTAAATGCTCAGTGCCTCATCGACACTTACTCTATGCCCCATTCTGAAGAACTGTTCACTAAACTTGCTGGAGGCCAGTATTTTTCTAAAATTGACCTGTCAGAAGCTTATCATCAACTTCCTCTCAACGCTGCTTCCCGGCAGTTTCTGGTCCTTAACACGCCTTTCGGTCTCTATCAATACCAACGCTTGCCGTTCGGGGTTGCTAGCGCCCCTGCTCTCTTTCAGCGATTCTTGGAACAATTATTGCTCCCTGTCCCTGGGTGTATCAATTACATGGACGACATTGTTGTCACTGGCTCCACCACTGAAGAACATCTTCAAAATCTCCGCACACTTTTTCATGTCTTACAGACTGCCGGTCTTAAGTGTAATCTTCAGAAATCACAATTTTTTCAGGCATCTATCACGTACTTGGGGTTTCAACTCTCTCGGGATGGTATTCATCCGCTTCAACAAACTGTCGCTGCGATCGATGCCCTTCCTCACCCTGCATATGTTAAGGAACTGCAGGCCTTCTTGGGGAAAATAGCATACTATCACAATTTTTTACCATCTGCGGCTTCGGTGGCTCAGCCGTTGCATCGCCTGTTGCATAAAAACGTGCCTTTTCACTGGTCCGCGTCATGTGAAGCGGCTTTCCAGAAGTTGAAGACTATGCTGAAACAGGCCCCGTGCCTGGCTACTTATCGACCTGGCCAACATCTTATTCTTGCCACAGACGCCTCTCAATACGGGGTTGGTGCAGTCCTTGCGCACCGTTTTTCTGACGGTTCGGAACAACCCATTGCTTATGCCTCCAAAACTCTCACGGATGCCCAACAAAAGTATTCTCAAATTGAGAAAGAAGCTTTGGCCATCATTTATGCTCTTCATAAGTTTGGTGTTTTTCTCTATGGCTCAAAATTTCATCTTGTTACGGATCATAAACCACTTGTTTCCTTGTTTCATCCATCAACGTCACTTCCCGACAAGGCTGCACACCGCCTCCAGCGTTGGGCTCTTTACTTGTCCCGTTTCAATTATGAGATTCATTTCCGGCCAACGGCTCAACATGCGAATGCTGATGCTCTGTCTCGCCTTCCCATGGGTCCTGATCAGGCATTCGATAGGGACGAACTTTTGTGTTTCCACCTGGATGTTGCCGAGCAGCGGGTTGTGGACGGGTTCCCCATCATTGGGGACAGGCTGGCGGCTGCTACGGGTTCTGACCCTACCCTCTCCCGGGTTTTACGCTGTATTCAGAAGGGTTGGCCAGATCACCCGTCCGCTAAGACTTCTGATCCGTTGCGGAACTACTACACTTTGCGCTACCGCCTCACGGCTAGGGATGGTGTTATCCTCCTCTCCACTGACAATGCTTCGCCGCGTGTTGTGGTACCTGCGTCTTTGCGTGCTTCGGTCTTGTGCCTCCTTCACCAAGGGCACTGGGGTGTGTCTCGCACAAAATCTCTGGCGCGCCGTCATGTGTACTGGCCTGGCATCGACTCTGAAATAGCACACATGGTCGCTGCCTGTGGCCCTTGTGCGTCACAGGCCGCTGCCCCGAAGTCATCTTTGTCACCGTGGCCTTCGCCTGAGAAGCCCTGGGAGTGCATTCATGCTGACTTTGCGGGACCCTTTTTAGGTACTTATTGGCTCCTCGTAATTGACGCCTACTCTAACTTTCCTTTCATTGTCCGTTGCACGTCACCTACCACCGCGGCAACCACCAGTGCTCTCGCCCGCATTTTTTCTTTGGAAGGCCTCCCCTCTACTCTTGTTACTGATAATGGTCCGCAATTTGCCTCTTCTGAATTTGCGGATTTGTGCTCTTCACGGCGTTACGCATGTCACGACCCCGCCGTTCCATCCACAATCCAACGGTGAGGCTGAACGACTGGTCCGCACATTTAAGGCTCAGATGCGGAAACTTCTGACTTCTTCTGCTGCTGCTGATGCGCTTCTCCAGTTTCTGGCGTCTTACCGTTTCACCCCCATGGGCGACCACAGCCCGGCTGAGCTCTTACATGGCCGACAGCCCCGCACGCTACTTCATCTTCTGTGGCCTCCCACCTCACGGCCGTGGGTGCCTTCACTTGGCCGGTTCACCGCCGACGACCTCGTCTGGGTACGGGGATATGGCAGGTGGCCAAAATGGAGCCCGGGCCGCATCTTAAGACACCATGGCAGACGCCTGTATGAAATCCAGATGGACACGGGTGTTGCAGTGCGTCATTTGGACCAGCTTCAGCCTCGGGTGCCAGCAACGCCTGTTCCGAATGCCGCCACACCACCTTTGGCTCTACCTGACGCTCGGGATCTTGGCATCTCTCAATACTCACAACACAGCCCTCTCACCGTCATCGCAATGCCAGCACCAGAAACCAGAACGGACGCCACCAGGAGACGTGCCCATGCAGGAACCGGAGGACCATCCTCTGTCAGAGCAAATCTACTCCTCCTCCAACGGTCGCTGACACATCGCCCATGTCTCCTGTCATATCAACTGGACTTGCCGCAACGGGCAGATTGGTGCATGGGGCCCCAGCAGATTCGACCCCTACATCTCCTGTCATCTCGACCCGTTATCATCGGGGACACTTCCGTCCATACGGGAAGCCTCCTCCTCGAGACTTTACAGTGAGTCAAACAACGCCTATGGACATTAGCCATCTCCAGGACACCTCCATCAAGACCAGTGCTACAATTTCAAAGGGGGGAAAAGTGTTGTGACTCGCCGATCATTCAAAGTGCCGCCGTGCAATTACGCGCGTCCTCTACATGCGGCGCTGTCTGCCAGCTATGCAGCAGCTGCGCCACCTAAGCGGCCAGCCGAGCAGCAGTCGCTAGACTGGGACTCAGGCTCATTCGAATGCTAACGTGTACACAGGTCTTACTTGTCAACTTACTCTGTGACTTATATGTGTTGTTGTGTCGTTCCGAAATATATGCGTTAAACTTGTAGTTCTAACAGTCTTTCTATACAGTGTTTGTGCCCCCCCTCCCCCCCCCCCCCCCCTTTCACCCTACACACACACACACACACGTATTTCACATTTCCTCCACTTCTAAATAGATGATTTCTAGGGATCCTCGGGATCAACCAAGACTTTCTTCTAGCGAAGTTGAGCCATAAACCGTGTGCTGGAACAAGACTCGAACTTGGAACCTTTGCCTTTTGCAGGCAAGTGCTCTACCACTTGCCCGCGAAAGGCAAAGGTTACGAGTTTGAGTCTCGTTCCGGCACACAGTTTTAAATCTGCCAGAAAGTTTCATATCAGCACACAGTCTGCTGCAGAATGAAAATCTCATTTCAGAGAAGAGAATTTTTTGGAATGTGGTGCAACAGAACAATATTGAAGTTTAGAGGCATACTTCAGATCAAAATGCGTAGAAACAAAAATTATGGGACAGCCTGAACAAAAGAATGGACTGCTTAATAAGAGACAACCTGAGGCATCAGGGAATCATCATTTGGTAATGGTGGGAAGAGGAGGAAGGGTGAAACTGTAGAGGGAGACTAAGGCCTGACTGCATTATGTGGTTGCAAATGGATGTTCCTTGTGTTGTGGTTTTCAGTCCAAAGACTGGTTTGATGCAGCTCTCCATGCTACTCTATCCGAATTAATGCATTTACATCAAACAGTGGAAACTCCAGGCAGGAATATCAACAATGTAGGAAAAGATAGATGGCTACGTACTGTAAAGAAGAGATGTCAAGTTGCAGACAGGCATGATTAAAAGACACTCACATGTAGCTTTTAGCCACAGCCTTCGTCAGCAGACTCTCTCACACACACACACACACACACACACACACACACACACACCTCAAACACCCATGACCACCAACTCCAGCATATTGGGCTGAAATGCAACATCATGTGGGTTGCAAGCAGCAATCTGGAGGGAGTAGGGAAGGGGAATGGATAGTAGTGTACAGGTGGGGAGAGAGAGACGAATGCTGTCTGATGGAGTGTGCAAGGACTAACCTCCAACAGGTGCAGTATCAAGAGGTTGTGGGGCAGGGAGGTGGGGAAAAAAGGAACAAGAAATGAGAGGAGCAGGCAAATACCAGTGGATGTGTTGGCAGAGGGCTGCAAATAAACAGCGTGGGAGATGAGAATGGAGACGAGATGATAGGACATAAGGGGTTGAAACTGTCGGGTGGAAGGTTTGGAGACTGTGTTACTATAGGTTGAGGCCAGGATAATTTTAGGAGTGGAGAATGTGTTGTAAGGATAACACCCACTGCGCAGATCAGAAAAGCTGGTGGTGGAGGTAAGGATCCATATGGCTTGGGTAGTGAAGCAGCCATGGAAATCCTGTTTGTTATGTTGAGCTGCATGTTGTTCCGTAGGGTGGTCTACTTTGTTCTTGGCCACAGTTCGGTCTACTTTGTTCTTGGCAACAGTTCGGCGGTGGCCGTTCATTCTGGTGAATAGCTGGTTGGTAGTCATACTAATATAAAAAACTGCGCAATGATTGCAGCAGAGCTGGTAAATGACATGGCTGTTTGCACATGTGGACCGGCCCCTGATGGGGTAGGCTAAACCTATGACAGGACTAGTAGGAAGGGCTGGTTGGATGGATTGGGTAGATTTTGCACCTGAATCTTCCACAGGGAATAATCTCTGTGGCAAGGGGTTGGGATTGAGAGTGGCGTAGGAATGGACCAGGATGTTGTGGAGGTTGGTTGGGTGATGGAACACCACTTTAGGAGGGGTGGGAAGTATCTTGGGTAGGATGTCCCTCATTTCAGGGCACAGTGACAGGCAATCAAAGCTCTAGTGAAGGATGTGGTTCAGTTGTTCCAGTCTGGGGTGGTACCGTGTGATGGAGGGGACACTCCTTTGTGGCTACTATGCCTTCCCCTTTGCCACCCCCTCCAGATTGCTGTTTTCATTCCACGTGATGCTGCAGTCTGGCCCGAGATGCTGGAGTTGGCGGTCATGTGTGCGTTAGGTTGCTTGCCTTTTGCGTGTTTGTGTTTGTGTGTCCTGATGAGTTAGCACACTGGACTCGTATTCGAGAGGACGACGGTTCAATCCCGCGTCCAGCCATCCTGATTTTGGTTTTCCATGATTTCCCTAAATCGCTCCAGGCAAATGTTGTGATGGCTCCTTTGAAAGCGCACAGCCGACATCCATCCCTAATCCGATGAGACCAGTGACCTCACTGTCTGGTCTCCTCCTGCAAACAACCCAACCAACCTTTACCAATGAAGGCTGTGGCCGAAAGCTACATGTGAGTGTCTTTTAA
Source organism: Schistocerca nitens (assembly GCF_023898315.1). Lineage (NCBI taxonomy): Eukaryota > Metazoa > Arthropoda > Insecta > Orthoptera > Acrididae > Schistocerca > Schistocerca nitens. Next base: position 459,271,465 of record NC_064620.1, on the reverse strand, counting down.
TTGTGTAACTAGACATGTCTTCTTTATGGTAAGTATATATGAAGGTAGATATGGCATTTTATATAAGTGTTTCTGTTTGCGAGAAGCGGAATTTCACCTCCTGAATGTAAACAGTGGCAAGTCATTCTGTTATTGTGTCATATAGTACTTGTATTCTTTTAAATTTTTTGAAAATGAAGCTGTCAGTTGCATCACTTATTTAACAGATAGTTCTGACTTAATGAAATTGGTTAAAATATCTTTTGCTTTGCAGCCCAACATCATCAGAGACTAAGAAAATGAAGAACAAGAATAAAAAGAGCAAAAGAAGGTAAGCGTATATATTAGGGAAACATTCCACGTGGGAAAAATATATCTAAAAACAAAGATGATGTGACTTACCAAACGAAGTGCTGGCAGGTCGATAGACACACAAACTAACACAAACAAACACACAAAATTCAAGCTTTCGCAACAAACTGTTGCCTCATCAGGAAAGAGGGAAGGAGAGGGAAAGACGAAAGGATGTGGGTTTTAAGGGAGAGGGTGAGGAGTCATTCCAATCCCGGGAATGGAAAGACTTACCTTAGGGGGGAAAAGGACAGGTATACACTCGCGCACACACACACATATACAGACACAAGCAGACATATTTAAAGACAAAAAGCTTTTTGTATATATATATATATATATATATATATATATATATATATATATATATATATATATATATATATATATATATATATAAAAAAACAAAGATGATATGACTTACCAAACGAAAGCGCTGGCCGGTCGATAGACACACAAACATACACACAAAATTCTAGCTTTCGCAACCGACGGTTGCTTTGTCAGGAAAGAGGGAAGGAGAGGGAAAGACGAAAGGATGTGGGTTTTAAGGGAGAGGGTAAGGAGTCATTCCAATCCCGGGAGCGAAAAGACTTACCTTGGGGGAAAAAAGGACAGGTATAGGTATACACTCGCACACACACACATATCCATCCGCACATACACAGACACAAGCAGACATTTGTAAAGGCAAAGAGTTTGGGCAGAGATGTCAGTCGAGGCGGAAGTAGAGGCAAAGATGTTGTTGAAAGACAGGTGAGGTATGAGCGGAGGCAAATTGAAATTAGCGGAGATTGAGGCCTGGCGGATAACGAGAAGAGAGGATATACTGAGGGGCAAGTTCCCATCTCCGGAGTTCTGACAGGTTGGTGTTAGTGGGAAGTATCCAGATAACCCGGATGGTGTAACACTGTGCCAAGATGTGCTGGCCGTGCACCAAAGCATGTTTAGCCACAGGGTGATCCTCATTACCAACAAACACTGTCTGCCTGTGTCCATTCATGCAAAGGGACAGTTTGTTGCTGGTCATTCCCACATAGAATGCATCACAGGGTAGGCAGGTCAGTTGGTAAATCACGTGGGTGCTTTCACATGTGGCTCTGCCTTTGATCGTGTACACCTCCCGGGTTACAGGACTGGAGTAGGTGGTGGTCGGAGGGTGCATGGGGCAGGTTTTACACCGGGGGCGGTTACAAGGGTAGGAGCCAGAGGGTAGGGAAGGTGGTTTGGGGATTTCATAGGGATGAACTAAGAGGTTACGAAGCTTAGGTGTTTGGCGGAAAGACACTCTTGGTGGAGTGGGGAGGATTTCATGAAAGATGGATCTCATTTCAGGGCAGGATTTGAGGAAGTCGTATCCCTGCTGGAGAGCCACATTCAGAGTCTGATCCAGTCCCGGAAAGTATCCTGTCACAAGTGGGGCACTTTTGGTGTTCTTCTGTGGGAGGTTCTGGGTTTGAGGAGATGAGGAAGTGGCTCTGATTATTTGCTTTTGTACCAGGCTGGGAGGGTAGTTGCGGGATGCGAAAGCTGTTTTCAGGTTGTTGGTGTAATGGTTCAGGGATTCCGGACTGGAGCAGATTCGTTTGCCACGAAGACCTAGGCTGTAGGGAAGGGACCGTTTGATGTGGAATGGGTGGCAGCTGTCATAATAGAGGTACTGTTGCTTGTTGGTGGGTTTGATGTGGACGGACGTGTGAAGCTGGCCATTGGACAGGTGGAGGTCAACATCAAGGAAAGTGGCATGGGATTTGGAGTAGGACCAGGTGAACTTGATGGAACCAAAGGAGTTGAGGTTGGAGAGGAAATTCTGGAGTTCTTCTTCACTGTGAGTCCAGATCATGAAGATGTCATCAATAAATCTGTACCAAACTTTGGGTTGGCAGGCCTGGGTAACCAAGAAGGCTTCCTCTAAGCGACCCATGAATAGGTTGGTGTACGAGAGGGCCATACTGGTGCCCATGGCTGTTCCCTTTAATTGTTGGTATGTCTGGCCTTCAAAAGTGAAGAAGTTGTGGGTCAGGATGAAGCTGGCTAAGGTAATGAGGAAAGAGGTTTTTGGTAGGGTGGCAGGTGATCGGCGTGAAAGGAAGTGCTTCATCGCAGCGAGACCCTGGACGTGCGGAATATTTGTGTATAAGGAAGTGGCATCAATGGTTACAAGAATGGTTTCGGGGGGTAACAGACTGGGTAGGGATTCCCGGCGTTCGAGAAAGTGGTTGATGTCTTTGATGAAGGATGGGAGACTGCATGTAATGGGTTGAAGGTGTTGATCTACGTAGGCAGAGATACGTTCTGTGGGGGCTTGGTAACCAGCTACAATGGGGCGGCCGGGATGATTGGGTTTGTGAATTTTAGGAAGAAGGTAGAAAGTAGGGGTGCGGGGTGTCGGTGGGGTCAGGAGGTTGATGGAGTTAGGTGAAAGGTTTTGCAGGGGGCCTAAGGTTCTGAGGATTCCTTGAAGCTCCGCCTGGACATCAGGAATGGGGTTACCTTGGCAAACTTTGTATGTGGTGTTGCCTGAAAGATGACGCAGTCCCTCAGCCACATACTCCCGACGATCAAGTACCACGGTCGTGAACCCTTGTCCGCCGGAAGAATAACGATGGATCGGTCAGCCTTCAGATCACGGATAGCCTAGGCTTCAGCAGTGGTGATGTTGGGAGTAGGATTAAGGTTTTTTAAGAAGGATTGAGAGGCAAGGCTGGAAGTCAGAAATTCCTGGAAGGTTTGGAGAGGGTGATTTTGAGGAAGAGGAGGTGGGTCCCGCTGTGACGGAGGACGGAACTGTTCCAGGCAGGGTTCAATTTGGATAGTGTCTTGGGGAGTTGGACCATTAGGAGTAGGATTAGGATCATTTTTCTTCGTGGCAAAGTGATATTTCCAGCAGACTGGACCAAATCCGGGACTGGATCAGACTCTGAATGTGACTCTCCAGCAGGGATACGACTTCCTCAAATCCTGTCCTGAAATGAGATCCATCCTTCATGAAATCCTCCCCACTCCACCAAGAGTGTCTTTCCGCCGTCCACCTAACCTTCGTAACCTCTTAGTTCATCCCTATGAAATCCCCAAACCACCTTCCCTACCCTCTGGCTCCTATCCTTGTAACCGCCCCTGGTGTAAAACCTGTCCCATGCACCCTCCCACCACCACCTACTCGAGTCCTGTAACCCGGAAGGTGTACACGATCAAAGGCAGAGCCACGTGTGAAAGCACCCACGTGATTTACCAACTGACCTGCCTACACTGTGAAGCTTTCTATGTGGGAATGACCAGCAACAAACTGTCCATTCGCATGAATGGACACAGGCAGACAGTGTCTGTTGGTAATGAGGATCACCCTGTGGCTAAACATGCCTTGGTGCACGGCCTGCACATCTTGGCACAGTGTTACACCGTCCGGGTTATCTGGATACTTCCCACTAACACCAACCTGTCAGAACTCCGGAGATGGGAACTTGCCCTTCAGTATATCCTCTCTTCTCGTTATCCGCCAGGCCTCAATCTCCGCTAATTTCAATTTTCTGCCGCTCATACCTCACCTGTCTTTCAACAACATCTTTGCCTCTACTTCCGCCTCGACTGACATCTCTGCCCAAACTCTTTGCCTTTACAAATGTCTGCTTGTGTCTGTGTATGTGCAGATGGATATGTATGTGTGTGCGAGTGTATACCTGTCCTTTTTTCCCCCAAGGTAAGTCTTTCCGCTCCCGGGATTGGAATGACTCCTTACCCTCCCCCTTAAAACCCACATCCTTTCGTCTTTCCCTCTCCTTCCCTCTTTCCTAACGAGGCAACCATTGGTTGCGAAAGCTAGAATTTTGTGTGTATGTTTGTGTTTGTTTGTGTGTCTATCGACGTGCCAGCGCTTTCGTTTGGTAAGTCACATCATCTTTGTTTGGAAATGGAAAAAAGAACACATTGACACCGGTGTGTCAGACCCACCATACTTGCTCCGGACACTGCGAGAGGGCTGTACAAGCAATGATCACACGCACGGCACAGCGGACACACCAGGAACCGCGGTGTTGGCCGTCGAATGGCGATAGCTGCGCAGCATTTGTGCACCGCCACCGTCAGTGTCAGCCAGTTTGCCGTGGCATACGGAGCTCCATCGCAGTCTTTAACACTGGTAGCATGCCGCGACAGCGTGGACGTGAACCGTATGTGCAGTTGATGGACTTTGAGCGAGGGCGTATAGTGGGCATGCGGGAGGCCGGGTGGATGTACCGCCGAATTGCTCAACACGTGGGGCGTGAGGTCTCCACAGTACATCGATGTTGTCGCCAGTGGTCGGCGGAAGGTGCACGTGCCCGTCGACCTGGGACCGGACCGCAGCGACGCACGGATGCACGCCAAGACCGTAGGATCCTACGCAGTGCCGTAGGGGACCGCACCGCCACTTCCCAGCAAATTAGGGACACTGTTGCTCCTGGGGTATCGGCGAGGACCATTCGCAACCGTCTCCATGAAGCTGGGCTACGGTCCCGCACACCGTTAGGCCGTCTTCCGCTCACGCCCCAACATCGTGCAGCCCACCTCCAGTGGTGCCGTGACAGGCGTGAATGGAGGGACGAATGGAGACGTGTCGTCTTCAGCGATGAGAGTCGCTTCTGCCTTGGTGCCAATGATGGTCGTATGCGTGTTTGGCGCCGTGCAGGTGAGCGCCACAATCAGGACTGCATACGACCGAGGCACACAGGGCCAACACCCGGCATCATGGTGTGGGGAGCGATCTCCTACACTGGCCGTACACCACTGGTGATCGTCGAGGGGACACTGAATAGTGCACGGTACATCCAAACCGTCATCGAACCCATCGTTCTACCATTCCTAGACCGGCAAGGGAACTTGCTGTTCCAACAGGACAATGCACGTCCGCATGTATCCCGTGCCACCCAACGTGCTCTAGAAGGTGTAAGTCAACTACCCTGGCCAGCAAGATCTCCGGATCTGTACCCCATTGAGCATGTTTGGGACTGGATGAAGCGTCGTCTCACGCGGTCTGCACGTCCGGCACGAACGCTGGTCCAACTGATGTGCCAGGTGGAAATGGCATGGCAAGCCGTTCCACAGGACTACATCCAGCATCTCTACGATCGTCTCCATGGGAGAATAGCAGCCTGCATTGCTGCGAAAGGTGGATCTACACTGTACTAGTGCCGACATTGTGCATGCTCTGTTGCCTGTGTCTATGTGCCTGTGGTTCTGTCAGTGTGATCATATGATGTATCTGACCCCAGGAATGTGTCAATAAAGTTTCCCCTTCCTGGGACAATGAATTCACGGTGTTCTTATTTCAATTTCCAGGAGTGTGTATATATATATATATATATATATATATATATATATATATATATATATATATATATAAGATAGAGGGAAACATTCCATGTGGGAAAAATACATCCAAAAACAAAGATGGATGTGACTTACCAAATGAAAGTGCTGGCAGGTCGACAGACACAAACAAACACAAACATACACACAAAATTCAAGCTTTCGCAACAAACTGTTGCCTCATCAGGAAAGAGGGAAGGAGAGGGAAAGACGAAAGGATGTGGGTTTTAAGGGAGAGGGTAAGGAAAAAAGCAGACAGGCCTTTACAAATGTCTACTTGTGTCTGTATATGTGCGGATGGATATGTGTGTGTGTGTGTGTGTGTGTGTGTGTGTGTGCGTGAGTGAGTGAGTGTATACCTGTCCTTTTTTCCCCCTAAGGTAAGTCTTTCCACTCACGGGATTGGAATGACTCCTTACCTTCTCCCTTTAAAACCCACATGCTTTCTTCTTTCCCTCTCCTTTCCTCTTTCCTGATGAAGCAACCTTGGGTTGCGAAAGCTTGAAATTTGTGTGTGTGTTTGTGTTTGTTATTGTCTCTATCAACGTACCAACGCTTTCATTTGGTAAGTTACAGCATCTTTGTTTTCAGATATATTTTTCACACGTGGAATGTTTCCCTCTATTATATTCATATCATTAATTTGAACTCAACAATTACTAATAAGTTTAAGTCTACAATTGATAATAACAGTTGGAATTCATCATGGAAATCACAGATATTTAAAATTTCACAGTATATCACAATACAAACTGGTACTGATTCAGTCAATGAAAGATCATGCAGAAGTGATGCGAACAGTAAAATATTTGAATCTAGAATTTCAAACTGGCACAAATATTTTGCGCAAGGAGATTGCACAATGGAAAATTCCAAAGTTGGCTTTTGCATATTGATAAATGTGCAAATTATATGGATTTGCACTTAGTCATTTCCGTGTCAACTTCTACACTGGTGTGCTGAAAAAGAATAATGCAGTGTGAGTTTATCTCTGTCAAAATTAAAAAAAATGTGCAACACCAACAAATCATGTCTTTTGCCTGTTGCAGCTAACAATATTGTCTACTAGCAATTGAAAATTAATAGGCGAAAAGATTTTATGTGGGGGAAAATTACCTCCTAGGTAAACACATTAACTTTATAGTTGTTGTTTCTTTGTTGACTGAAACAAGGGGTTGGGGGTGAACTTTTCGAAATTTGAAAAATAAGGGCCACCTTAGTATGTACCAGTGACCCAAAACATTATGACCACCTGTATAGTGTGTTGATCCATCTCTGGAACACTGTCTCTTGGATGCAGTTGAGAGATGGGGATACACGATGGCCTGCACCTGAATAGGAGGAGGAAGGAGAGATTAGCTGAGCATCTTGCAAAAAATGTAAGGTGGGGCACAAGCACATATGACAAAATTCCTGTGGGTCAGAGGGGCACATTGTTTACTTTAGTCAGGTTATAGACAGGCAGTCATGAAATACATTAGAACAGAAGAAGACTAGTTTCCAGAAAAGTGAAATTAATTTGTTTCGTCAGACCATTTGAGGGCTGAAAAACAAGATAGATGGGCTTCTTGTGTGCCTAGAAAATTCTAATGTAATAGATGTTCTGTCCCTCTCTGAACACAATCTAACAACAGGGATGGAGAAGTTAAATACTATGGATTATAGAGTAGCATCATTTTTGTGTGAAGTTCTGACATACATAGAAGTTCGACGCAAAGTCATAGCATATTGAAACAAACAATTTTATGTAGATAAGAACCTAGAACCATATGCTTGTGAGTTGTTACTGCAGAGAACTTCTGTGGCAATTATAACAGTCTGCAGATCCCTCTTCCACTCATGAATGGCACATGGAAAGCGTGATTGTCAGTAAGCCTCTTTATTAGTTCTACCAATTTTCTCATCATGATCATTTTGCAAGAGGGAAGAAGTAAAATGTTTTCTGACTCTTCTTTGAAAGTGCTCTCTTGAAATTTCAATAGTAAACCTCTCCATGATGCACAAGGCCTTCGAGTTTACCACTGCAGTTTGTTGAGTGTCTCTGTAATGCTCTTGTGCAGACTAAATGATATGATGAAACACACCACTCTTCATTGATTCTTCTCTATCTCTTCTGTTAGTTCTACCTTGTAAGGATCCCAGATTGATGAACGGCTTCCTTCTTGGATGAGTTACATTCCTGTAAGATTCTTCCCATGAATCTCACTCAGTCTGACATGTGCTTTTTCTACTATTTGTTTTATATAGTCATTTCACTTAAGGTTACTCTGGATAGTTACCCTAGATGTTTTATGGTAGGTACTGTTTCCAGCAACTTGTTCAAAATGTATGTGAATTTCTAAGGGACCAAACTGCTAAAGTTATCGGTCCCTAGACTTACGTGGTCATTCCGCTTGTCATCAATAGTGCAGTTATACATTGGATTTCTTTCCCTACATATGTGCAATATGTTACGTTTATTTACATCCAGTGTCAATTGCCAGAGCCTGCACCATTCATCAATCTTCTGCAGATCATTTTGCAAATCAGTGCTGTCTTCTAGCATTGTTGGCTTCTTCTAAACAACCACATAATCGTCAAACAGCCTTAAAAAACCTTCCAATGCTTTCTACTAGATCATTTATATTTGTTGAAAAAGTAACAGTGTTATCACATTTCCTTGGGGTAATCCAGAAGTCACCTGTACATCTGTCAGTTTTGTTCCATTACAGTGACTTGTTGAGTTCTGTCTGGTCTGATACTGAGTAAACTCATATTTTTTCAATAATCGGCAGTGCAGAATGGTGTCAAAATGCCTTCGTGATGTCAAATAATATGGCATCAACTGGAGCATCGTTGTCTGCAATGCTGTGGATATCTCTAAAAAGGTCTCTGTTTGCAGAATTTATGCTGATTTTTACAAAGAAGACTTTTGTTCTCCAAAAACATCATATTACGTGAGCACAAAACATCTTCCATGATTCTGCAACAGATTGACGTCAGCTATGTAGAATGATATATGCATATAATTATGTGCATGTATCATATGAATCTTCTAGAAAATGGGGATGAACTGCACTTTTTTTTCTAGTCAGTAGGTACCTTCCATTGTTCACGATAAACTGCTGCTGGAAGGGGAGCAAATTCTTTTGCATAATCTTTGTAGAAGCTTACAGGTATCTTATGTGGTCCTGATACCTTTCCACTATTAAACAATTGTAGTTGCTTTTATATTCCACAATCAGCTATCTCAGTATCCACCATTTTGACATTTGTATGATGACTGAAAGGAGGGACCATGTTATGATCTTCCATGGTGGAATAATTTTGGAAGGCTAAATTCAGTATTCTGGTCTTCTCTACATTATCTTCTGTTTTGGTGCCAGTGTGGTCACTGAGTGAATGAATAGAGGATTTCAAACTGCTTACTGATTTTATGTAAGAGGGTTTTTACTCATATCGGTTGACAAAATTTTACTTTCAGTCATTGAATGCTTCTCTCACTCTCTCCTTACACTCATGTTCACATCAGTCAGCTTTTGTTCATCAGCTAGGTTTTAACTTCTCTTCAATCTGTGATGAAGGTCTCTCAGTTTATGTAACAGTTTTATTACGTGTCTGTTAAAACAAGTTGGGTCTTTCCTATCCCGTAAGACCTGGTTCAGAGCATAGTTGTTTAAAACATATTGAATTTTTTAAAATTTCTATTCCACATCCTTGTCCTCAGCACTGAATATTTGATGCTGACTACTCAGATATTCCGGAATTTGTATCCTGTTACTCACTCTAAGCAAAAATATTTTCCAGACATTCTCAACATTCGTTGTAAAAGCCATGGTCATAGTTGCTTTCACAGCCTTAAATCACTTATACCTTCCTCTGCACTAATCGATTCCATAACTTCAGGACTGTTTGTTGCTAGATGGTATAAACCATTACCTTCACGAGTTCTTTCTCTTAATTATCTGCTCTGTAGTCTATAAAAGCATCTGGTTACCATTTTTGACTTGAACTTTGTGTTCTGTGTTACGGTAGGTCTTGTCATGGGGGAAGCCTTGTCAGAGAAGTCCACCGCATGAGCGTCTAGGGAAGTGATTCCAGTGGTGATTTCCCCTTGCCTTCCACTGACGATGATGAAATGATAATGAGGACAACACAACACCCAGTCCCTGAGTAGAGAAAATCTCTGACCCAGCCAGGAGTCGAACCTGGGCCCCAAGGCGTGACTGACTGCTGTGCTGACCACTCAGCTATTGGGGCTGACCTTCGATTATTAACTTCACCCAGATTAATTCACATTCTGAATCAGAAATAACCCCACTACATATTATCAAATTGTTTGCTTCAATAAATACACCACCACCATTGGGATCTAACCTATACTTAAAATAAATAGTTGAATCTGAACTTAGGATTTCATGGGTATTCACTTATGGTTTCAATCAACATTCTGTTCCTAATACTATCTGAGCGAGCATTATAACCTTCAATTACTGATACTAATTCTGTGACCTATCCTTGGATGCTCCTGTGGTTTACTAATATCATATTACCCTATTCTACTCTGACGCTTTGGATGATGATTTAAGTGCAATGTAGATGATATACAACTCCCACTTCTTTTCCGAGATGACTTACTTGAGATGCTCAGCCAATCTTCCCTGTTGGTTGGCCTGATGCTGCTAACTCTCTTTCACTTCTCCGAAGTATGCTGCTAGGTACAGGAATTCCGTAAGACTCTTTCTACTTATAAAAATAAGTAGATGTAAAAGTTTCATTTGCGTTAACTAACGACATATATTTAAATGTCTCCAAACGTCAGAAACAAACTAATTTACATACAAGAGAAAGGTGGTTTAAGCACCATGTCCATTCTCAACATGAATCAGAATGCACGTCTTCCCTTCAACAAGGCTAAGACAAAAATTCTTTTTCAAGAATACCTTCTCAACTGTTCTTTTTTTTCACTAACAGTAGTCACTGACACAATTAAAACAGAGTTACATAAATTATCATAGAGTTACATAAACACTCCATGGTCCTCTTGTACGCACTTTCTCTAAAACTTCCATGGATCGCCCGACAGGTACTTGTCAGTGCTGTTCAACCGCCACATCTGCATTCTTTCTGCGACTAAATTTAAAGCTGCACACACAGACGTGACGTGCAGTAGGTAGGATCCTATCATCCCACAGTAACATATAAAATTTCGTGTGTTCGATATGGTAGAAGGCTGAGTGGCTCTAGAATTTACACCGAAATTCTTGAATCACTACACTACATCTGATCTGCAAGAATGGGCATTCTCTGAGATCATTGTGGTTGGTGTTCTTCCAGTTTGGCAGAAAATTAATCTCTGATTCCATGGGAGGGTTTTTCTAACCTAAAAAACCCCCATGTGCACACCACACTTACTCCACTACCCTAGTGGTCACTTCCTGTTTGTAGTGCAAACCTGATCTATTAAGGATATGATGCACTTCCCCTGGTTTAGCCTTTAAAACTTAAGTTTGGTAAGCATTGCTTGAAACCCAAAATTTTTGTGCAGCAATGTAGTTGTAGGTCCAAGAGGTAATGCATCAAATATATATGTAAGAAAGTTCACTTAAATGTGATGTGGACTCAGTGCCTAGTTTTAAAAGACGTTGCACTCTATCCAGTATAAAGTTCAGGATTCTTTAATGACACAGGTTGGAGTCAGTAATTCTTGAGATATAAATCGTTGTTTATTTATCCTTCAACATAACATTTCACACTACCTTTCAAAATGTCACAAGCAAATATCAAAACATAAAACTCAGAGCCCATCATGAATTCAAAGAACTTCTCTCAAGTTTAAAACAGTATGCATGAGCTTGAAACCAGTCTGAACACATCTGAACTGAACTGAAGGAGACTAAGCAAAACTGATGAAATCAGAATGAAATTTTCACTCTGCAGTGGAGTGTGCACTAATATGAAACTACCTGGAAGATTAAAATTGTGCGCCAACTGAGATTTGAACTTGGGACCTTTGCCATTTGCAGGCAAGTGCTCTACCAACGGAGCTACCCAAGCACGACTCATGATCTGCCCTCAGACCAAGGTCCCAAGTTTGAGTTCCAGTCCAGCAAATGGTTTGAATCTGCCAGGAAGTTTCATATCAGCACAAACTCTGCTGCAGGGTGAATTTCATTTTGGAAACGTCCCCCAGGTTGTGGCTAAGCCACATCTCCACAATATCCTCTCTTCTTGGAGTTCTAGTCCTGCTAGTTTCGCAGGAGAACATCTGTGAAGTTTGGAAGGTAGGAGACAAAGTACTGGTGGAAGTAAAGTTATGAGAACAGGCTGTGAGTCAGGCTTCGACAGTTCAGTTTGTAGAGCACACACTGTGAGACAAAGGTCCGGAATTCACTGGCACAGTGGAGTGCTGCAGGTTAGACGGAGGGCAGGCGAGAGGTGGGGAGGGGAGGGGGCGTAGTGGAAAAGGGGAGAAGTAAAAAGACCAGGGGAAATGGTGGAATGAGGGCTTTGTAGTGCTGGAATGGGAACAGGGAAGGGTCTGGATGGGTTCAGGACAATGACTAACACAGGTTCAGGCCAGGAGGGTTATGGGAACATAGGATATATTGCAGGGAATGTTTCCACCTGCAAAATTCAGAAAAGCTGGTATTGGTGAGAAGGATTCATATGGCACAGACTGTGAAGCAGTCATTGAAATGGAGGGTGTCATATTTGGCAGGGTGCTCAGCAACAGGGTGGTCCACTTGTTTCTTGGCCATAGTTTGTCGGTGGCCATTCATGTGGACATACAGCTTGTTGGTTGTCATGCCCACATACAATGCAGCACAGTGGTTACAGCTTAGCTTGTAGATCACAAGGCTGGTTTCACAGGTAGCCCTGCCTTTGATGGGATAGGTGATGTTTCTGACAAGACTGGAGTACGTGGTGGTGGGAGGATGCATGGGCTAGGTCTTGCATTTAGGTCTGTTACGGGGGTATACACCATGAGGTAAGGTGTTGGGAGCAGGGATTGTGTAGGTATCGATGAGTATATTGGGTAAGTTCGGTGGACAGCAGAATACTATGTGGGAGGGGTGGGGAGTATAATGGGCAGGATACTTCTCATTTCAGGGCACGATGAGAGGTAGGCGAAACCCTGGCGGAGAATGTGATTGAGTTGCTTCATTCCTGGGTGGTATTGAGTTATGAGGGAATGCTCCTCTGTGGCTGGACAGTGAGACTTTTGGAGTTGGTGGAAGGCTGGAAAATAAGACATGGGAACATGTTTCTGTTCAAGGTTGGAAGGATAATTATGGTCTTGTACAAAAACAAATCTCCCATGCCTTATCTTTCAAGTCTCTCACCACCTCCCAAAGTCCGACTGTCTGGCCACAGAGGAGCATTCCCCATGTAACTCAGTACCACTCAGTACTAGAGCAACTGAATTACATTTTCCGGCAGTGTTTCGACTACCTCTCATTGTGCCCTGAAATGAGAAATGTCATGTCTACTATCCTTCCCACCCCTCCCACAGTGGTATTCCACCATCCACTGAACCTACACAATATACTCGTCCATCTCTACTCAACCTCTGCTTCCAACCCTTACCTCATGGCTCATACCCCTGTAATAGACCTAGATGCAGGACCTGTCCCATACATCCTCCCACCACCACCTACTTCAGTCTGGTCACAAACATCACTTATCCCATCAAAGGTAGGGCTACCTGTGAAACCAGTCATGTGATCTACAAGATGGGCTGGAAACCACTGTACTGCATTGTATGTGTGTATGTGGGCCACCGACAAACTGTGGCCAAGAAACAAGTGGACCACCCTGTTGCTGAGCTCCCTGCCAAACATGACATCCATTTCAGTGACTGCTTCACAGCAGCTTTTCTGAATTGCGCAGGTGGTAACTTTCCCTGCAATATATCCCACTTTCCTGTAACCCTCCTGGCCTCAACCTTTGTTAGTGATTGTCCTCATCCATCCAGACCCTTCCCTGTCCCCATTTCAGCACAACACAGCCCTCATTCCACCATCACGCCCAGTATTTTTACTTTTCTCCTTTTCCGATACCCCCCTCCCCCCCACCACCACCACCTCTCACCTGCCCTCCGTCTAACCTGCAGCACTCCACTTCCACCACCCCTACCCTGCTATCCCTCCCCTCCCTACCCCAGCCTCCTCCTTACCCCCACCCAGTCGCCACTCCCATCACGCACTGGTGCTACTGCTGCTGCTCGTATTGTGGCCTCAGGAGTACGTCGTGTGTGTGTGTGTGTGTGTGTGTGTGTGTGTGTGTGTGTGTGTGTGTGTGTGTGTGTGTGTGTGTGTGTGTCATCTGTTTTTGACAGAGGCCTTACTGGCCGAAAGCTTTATTTGTGACAGTCTTTTTGTTGTGCTGATCTGTGACTCAGCGTCTCTGCTATATGGTAAGCACCAACTTTCCTTTTCATAACGTTGTTGCACAGCATACAGGCAGACAGTGAACAGAGGCTACCGACTGGCAGCTCTGAACATTCGAACTACTCATCTGTAGTGCTGCAGGCAATGAAAATCTACACCACTGAAACTATGATACACACAAAAATGTATACAGAAAACAGAAGCTACCTCTGAGGGAAGTAATAATAATAGGGTCTGTAGACATAAAAAAAAATTTTTTTTGGCAAGGTAAACCGATGCAAGTCATTTGAAATTCTGAGAAAAATAGGAGTAAACTATAAGGAAAGGTAGATTGCATACAAAATGTATAAGAACCAAGAGGAAACTATAAGAATGGAAGACCAAGACTGAAGTGCTTAGATTAAAACTGGTGTAAGAAGGGTGTGGTTTGTTCAATTTATGCATCGAGGAAGCAAGGATGAAATACAGTAAAGGTTTAAGAGTAGAATTAAAATGTAAGATGAAATGACATCTATGATAAGATTCACTGATGATATTATTATCCTCATTGCAAGTAAAGAAGAATTACATGATCTGTTGACTTGAATGAACAGTCTAGTGAGTGGAGAATATGGATTGAGAGTAAACCGAAGAAAGAAGAAAGTAATGAGGAGTAAAAAAATGCGGTTAGTGAGTAAAAGAAATGCGGTTAGTGATTAACTTAACATCAAGATTAATGTCCACAAAGTTAATGATTCTGCTACCTTGGAAGCAAAATAAAATATTACAAATTAGGGAAGGAGGACAAAAAAGCAAACCAGCTAAAGCAAAGAGGGGATTTCCAGCAAAAAGAAATCTACTAGTATCAAATAGCAGCCTTAATTTGAGGAAGAAATTTCTGAGGATGTACATTTGGAGCACAGTATTGTATGCTAGTGAATCAAGGGTTGTGGGAAAATCAGAAAAGAACTGAAGCATTGGAGATGTGGTCTATAGAAGGATGTAGAAATTTAGGTGGAATGAAAATTAAGGAATGAGGACATTCTCCAAAGAATTTGTAAATAAAAGAACATTGAAAACACAGACAAGAAGAACGGATAGATGATAGAACATCTGTTAAGATGCCAAGGAATAACTTCCATGGTACTAGAGAGAACTGTACAGGGTAGAAACTGCAGGGGAAGAAAGAGATTGGAATACATCCAACAAATAATTGAGAATGTTCAGTACATGTGCCATTTTGAGATGAAAAGATTGTTGCAGGGGAGGAAGTTGTGATAGGCTGCTTCAAACCAGTCGAAGAACTGATGGGAAAAAAACTATAGTAGTGTGCAAAACTGAAGGATGAAAGTAACTTTCACATAATGTGTCACTGCCAAGTAACAAAGCTCGATGAATGGACATTGCATAGCAAGACATGCTATAGTATAGTACAGAAGGCGACTGAAAGGAATATGCAATGAGATGAACAGAAATGACATTTTTATTCAAAGACAATAGTTACGCCTAAGTTGCTGCAATTTGTGATGGTCCCCTGGACATTACAAAAAGCAGGACATGGTTCTTAACAGGGTGTGTGATAAAATGGGGATGGCTATGCATGCATGCATTGCAGTGTGCTCCCATAATGGCCAGAAGTTTTCTAAGGAGTTCTTGTGGTAGGGCATTCCATTTGTCCACCAGCATGGTTGATAAACTGCTGGACGGTCGTTGGTGCATGTGTACATGCTGCAATTTGTCTCCACACTGCACCCAACACATGCTTGATGGGATTTAAATCAGGAATATCATCTTATTCCAAGAGCTCCTCCATCTGTGCTCTTCGATGTAGCCATGCATTGTCATACATAAAAAAATGAAGTTAGGGCTGAATCCACCCCTGAAATGATGCAAATGAGGAAGGAGTATGGTCTCACAACAATACTGGTGAGTGTACTGGTTTCAGAGACTTTGATGTCAGTATGTCTATGCAACATTATGCCTCCGCACACCATAACACCTGGAACACCAAAACAGTTGTGTTTGACAATGCTGCTGAGTGCATTATGTGTTCCACTTCTTTGCCATATGCATCCAGAATCACTACTCAGACTGAATCAGCTCTCATCCAAGAAGAGCACGCAACCCACTCTTTGTTGCTCCAGCCTCTGTCCTGTTGCCTCCATTGTATTGCTCCTTGATTGACACTCCATGTATTTTCCCATTACTTCACCTGCCTTGTGATGCAGAGACAGCCCCATTTTATGCTATACAGTATTCACGGTTACCTCATGCCATATGATGTCCAGCTTTCCATGCATGACTTCTGGCTACATGCTTCCACACTTTCATTCATTTCCATGGAGTGGTTAATATGTTATGTTGCTCGGTCTAGCTCGTCGTTAAGTTTTGAAGAGCTGTGTACATCCATACTCTGAAAAGCACTGTGAAGTTCATGTAAAAGGATATTTCTCATCAGACCAGTTTTTGGGGCTTAACATTTGAAGTACAAGAAAAATTATTGCTTAAACACTTCTGTGCTTTGTAATTAGTCTAACTTTGTCTCCGCAATCCCTATGGAAGCAATATGTAGGATGTTGCAGTATATTCCTAGATTCATCACGTAAAGTTAATTCTTGAAATGAAATGTACGAAGTAGGATTTCAAACGATTCCTTGTGTCTATCCATCAAGCTTTGCCAGTTGAGTTCTGTCAGCATCTTCATGACATTCTCCCACAGATCAAACAAACCTGTGACAATTCGTGCTGCCCTTCTTTGTATATATTAAATGTTCCCTATTAGTCATATTTGGTATGAGTACCACACACTGTAATATTCTAAGATGGGTTGCACGAATGTTTTGTAAGCAATCTCTTTTCTGGACTGATCGCATTTCCTGGTATTCTACAAATGAATCGAAGTCTGCCACTTGCTTTACCTAGGATTGAGCCTATGTGAGCGTTTCATTTCACCATTATAACACCCAAGTATTGCATAAGTTGACCAACTCCCACTGTAACTCATTGATATTGCAGTCATAAGATACTACATATTTTTTTCATTTTGTGAAATGCACAATTTTCCGTTTCTGAACCTTTAAAGCACGTTGCCAATCTGTATACCACTATGAAATCTTATCATACTCTGACTAAATATCTGTGCAGCTTTTTTTGCACAGTGCTGTGTTATACATGACTGCATCATCTGCAAAAAGCCTGAGGTTACTATTAATATTGTCTGCCAGTTCACTGATATACAACATGAACAGTAAGGGACCAACACATTTCCCTGGGGCTCACCTGAAGTTACTTCTGTATCTGTTGATAGCTCTCTTTACCAGATGATGTGCTGCACATTCCCCACCAATAAATCTTCAATCCAGTTACAAATTTTGATTGGTGCTCCACATGAGTGTACTGCTGATGATAAGCAGAGCTTTGGTACTGAATGAAATGCTTTTCAGAAATTGAGAAATATTGCATCTACCTGAATGCCTTGGTTTGTGGCTTTCAGGATGTCATATGAGAAAAGTGCGAATTGAGTTTCACATGATCAGTGCCATCTTGTCTTCATTCGAATGAAAGTGTTACACATTGAAAACAGGTGCCACGGAAAGGGATTCATGTGTGAGTGTCCTGAATGGTTTGTCTGAAAATTTATTCGGGCAGATAGTTACAGAACGAATGCTATGAGTGATGTTTTCATCTCCTAGGAACTAACAGACTTCTCTTTAATGAGTAAGTTAATGTCAAAAAGGGAATCGGTGATGATTAGGCTGCAATAGCATCAATGACTATGGGTATATAAGAAATGTTAAAAAAAGGTAGGAAATTATTTTTAGTTAGCAAGAGTGACAAGATACGAATTGCAGGGTATCTAATTAGTAAGCATCAAATATTCAGCTTTATAGAAGATGTGGAGCACAAATGGACAAAATCAAAAAACTGTACAGTATGCTTTAGTCAAGCATGTGCAGAGCAAGGTTGTTGGCAATGGATGAGACTCACTCAGCAGCCAAGTTACAAAGTTATTGCAACAGCCCTGAGAGCTTCATCTTCGATTTAAGCAAAGTCAAAGTACAGTAGACTAACAGAAGTCGAATGAAGCAAAAATAAGTGTGAAGAGAGTGATAGAAGAACCATTCAATAAATTTCAAAGTAAAATTTTGCCAAACAGCTGACTAAAAATCCCAAGAAGTTTTAGTGTTACAGAAAGTTAGTAAGTGGATCAAAATCATCAATTCATTCTGGCATTGAAACAGGAGAGGACAGAGGGAAGATCGAAATACTGTATTCAGTGTTCCAAAATTGTTTCAGTGCGAAAGACCGTAATATGTTTCCTCCTTTAAATCATTTCACATATTTTGAATTGGCAGAGTTTTAGATAAGTGAAATCAGGTAGAACTGCTAGAAAGTAGCTGGACCAAATGAAATATCTATGAAGTTCTACATAGATTATGCAAAAGAAGTTGCTCACCCCCTAGAAGTAGTTTATCGTAGATCACTGGAACAGTGAAGTGTACCTAGTGATTGGAAAAAAGCCCAGGTCATTCTCATTCCAAAAAAAAGGCCACCCTATAGATACACATAATTATAGGTCTATTGGCTGATAAGTCCAGCATTGCTCAGTTATATTTTATTAGAAACAAAACCTTACATGTACTCCTGCAGTAGACTGAGTGCAAGGTGATCATGGACAGTTTCTGTGTTCTGGGTGCAATTGCTTTGTATGTCTACAGTGTGATTTTATAAACATATCTGTGGCAACGCCTCATCATAGCTCTATTGACAGTTACTGTCTTCACCTACAGCAATTTTTGTTCTGCAGTTGAAAGCTGTAAAAAGTGCTACCAGGTGTCAGGGATTTCCGTAAGCTGACTTGACTGTAGGGGAGACTTAATAGTAAAGAATGAATGTATAAAAACTTGGTGTGGCATTTTTTTTTCTGTGTCCTTGATGTCATATCTCCTGATCTATGTGTTACACATTGGTGCAATTTTGTACGTACATTCAATGACGTGTAGTGCTGCAAAATGTATTGAGAATAAAGTTAGTAGTAAAGAAGTAATAAATTTAAATGTGATGCACAGTGCAGCAGTTTTCCATGCATCTCAGTTTTCATGAGTTCATATCTCCTGGTCTATGTAGAGCACCCTAATATAATTTTGTAGGTGCATTTAGCAGCATATGTGGATACTGTCTGCAAAATTTATTGCAAGTAGAGGTAGTAGCACAAAAATAATAAATTTAAACATTAGCTATGATGTGACAAATTTTCACACATCTCATTGTTTATGATATCATATCACATGAACTATGATAGGTAGGTAGGTGGTTCTTAACCCCAGAGCAATTGTTGCCCGATAGTAAGGGATATGTGTACCAATTTTGTCTGAAATTTGTCTAGTGGTTTAAGGAGATGTGTGTGTGTGTGTGTGTGGAGGGGGGGGGGGGAGGGGGAGGGGGGGCGGCAAAGAACTCTCTCTCTCGCTCTCTCTCATAATATGGATGTTGCTGAGGACAATGTGTTGTAGAATTATGTGACATGTTTTATGCACACAAATAACGTTCTTGGAGAATGAAAACCTTCTCTGTAAAAATCGGTGTGGATTCTGCAAACCGAGATCTTGTGAAACTCAGCTCACTCTGTTCATCCATGAGATCCAGAGCACTGTTGATAAAGGTGTTCAGGTTGATACTGCATTCTTCGATTTCCAAAAGACATTCAATACAGCTCTGCTCTGTCAGTTAGTGAACGAAATTTGAGATTACTGCATACCAGGCCGGATTTGTGATAGGGTACAGGAGTCCCATGCTGACAGAACTGAACACATTGTTACCGGAACAAAATCTACAAATGTATGGGTAATCTCAGGAACACCTCAAGGGTGTGTTAGAGGCCACCGCTATGTCCGGTTTATATTAACTGTTGTGTCTAGACCATACAGCCTAGACACAATGCTGTAGCCGATAGGGCACGCAATGCTAATGCAGACGGGCGTGAAGTCTGGAACATGAGCACTTATCAATGAATAAGAAGAAAAGTACGTAGATGCTTGTTACTTAACTTTTAATTAGTCCTTGGAATACATCTCTCTTGAATATTAGTAAGCTATAGGCACTGATACAAATGGCGCCTTGCTAGGTGGTCGCCATTTAACTTAGCAGAGGGCTATTCTACTGTCTATCTCTCGGCAATTGAGAGCAAGGCTTAGCACGTCCAATCGCTAGCTATGTTGTCCGTACAACTGGGGCTGAGGTCTCCTCAGTCTCTCGAGACCTGCCTTGTGGTGGCGCTAGGTTTGCGATCCCACAGTGGCGACACGCGGGTCCGACATGTACTACAGGACCGCGGCCGATTTAAGTTACCACCTAGCAAGTGTGGTGTCTAGCGGTGACACCACATTAACAATCTAGCGGATACAATGGAGGCTACGTGAGGCTATTTGCTAATGTTGCAGTAGTCTATAGGAAAGTTGCAGTGACAGAAGACTGCAACAAAATGCAAGAAGAGCTGCAAAAGATTGACTGTTGGTGCTGGGACTGGTGATTGACTCTAATGTAAATTAATGTAACATATTGCACCTAAATAGGCAAAGAGATGAACTACTGTTTGAGTATATTATTGGCAAAGATCATTGCAAACAGTAACTTCTGTAAAATACCTAGTAGTAACCATCTAGAGTGGTCTAAAGTTGAATGACCACATAAAAAAAAATGGTAGGAAAAGTAGATGTCCGATTGAGATTCAGTGGGAGGATCTTACGAAAACATGACAGCCACAGAATAAGTAGCTTACAAGACATTTCTTCATCTAATTCTTGAGTATTGTTCACCTGTCTGGAGCCTTACCAAGTAGGATTAATAGAAGAGATAGAAAAGATCCAACGAAGGGAGGTGTGTTTTACCGCAGGATTGTTTACGCGAGGGAGCATTATGGAGATGCTCAACAAATTCCAGTAACAGATGCTACAAGAGAAGTGTTATGCATCTCAGAGAGGTTTACTACTGAAATTTCATTATGGCACACACATTTGTGAATGGAACAGGAAAGGGGAAAAAGATAGTGGTAGTTAAAGTACCCGTTGTTACACACTATAAGGTGGTTTGTGGAATATAGGTGTTGATGCTCATGTTTTTGGAATCCACCCTGATTGGTGCGGAGGAGGTCATTCTGTCTGAGGTACCGCATTACATGTTAGCTCTTGGATTATACAACGAATGACTGTCAAGGATATTGGGGGATAGTGTTGTGGATCACTTTTCTGGCCTGCTTGTTGACAGGTGTGGCCTATGCTTTCGACCATCCACTGGGCATGGTTTTTTTATTCAGGGGATCTAGTAAATTATGGCCAAAAGAGGGGCCAACATAGCCATAAATCTGGTAGGGATTCTCTAGGGACGTGGATCTTTTTTAAATTTGAATGATTTCAACTGTTTCTCAATGCTGCTGGCACTAAAATCTATTTCATTCTTCGTTGCAAAGGTGCGGGAATTAAATTCGGGCAATACTCGTGAGTGTCTGGAAGATAACTTTGCTGCCACTAACTGACGTTACATATGACTAGAGGTTCTCCGAGTTTCGTGAAAGATCTTTCAATATTATTGTGCTATGACAGTCGTTGATCTCTTCATGCATTGTGCTCTTGACAACCATATGTATTTCATTCAGTTTCTATCTGTGTATAACCATAAGCTTTGTTTTACACCTGTTATGCAGTAGTATCTTTCTTTACCACTATCTTTATATTGACTATACCATGGACAGCTCCTCACATCATGGACTGCTCTACTAGATAAACATGTATCCAGTACATGGTTAACCATCCTTTTGAACCTGAGTCATGCTTCTTTTATGTACTCCTGTACAGAGTTAAATTTTTCAGGTTCTCCATTGAGGTATAACACTACTGCCTCTTTGTCTCATTTGCTGAATGTGTAGAACTTTCTTCTTGTTGTAGTTATTATTTGTACTTTGGTAATCACTACAACTGCCTTATGTTTATTGATAGCAGTTTCAGGCTGGACTTGCTCAAAGAGTTCAGATCTATTTATTGCCACTTGATCCAATATAGTTCTATCATGAGTGGGTTTTCGAACTATCTGATCTACGTAGCTTTCAGAGAAGGTATTTGGTAATGATTCACTGGATGTCCATCACTCCCAATAGTAACAAAGCATTAATTATCCCAATTGATTTTTGGATGATTGAACTATCCTTCATTGATTACAATATGATGGGGAACTTACACTGAAGGGACAGAAGTCATGGGATAGCGATATGCACATACACAGATGGTGGTAGTATTGTGTTCACAAGGTTTAAATGGGCAGCTCACTGGCGGAGCTTCCATTTGTATTCATGTGGAAAAGTTTCGGACATGATTATGGCTGCACGACAGGGATTAACAAACTTTGAATGTGGAATGGTAGTTTGAGCTAGGCACACGGGACATTGCATTTCGGAAATCGTTAGGGAATTCGATATTATGAGATCCACAGTGTCAAGAGTGTGCCGAGAATACCAAATTTCAGGCATTTCCTCTCACCACAGACAATGCAGTTGCCAAAGGCTTCCATTTAATTACTGTGAGCAGTGGCATTTTCATAGAGTTGTCAGTGCTAATGGACAATCAATGCAGCTTGAAATAACCACAGAAATCAATGTGGGACGTACAGCGAATATATCCGTTAGGACAGTGTTTCAAAATTTGGCATTAATAGGCTATGGCAGCAGACGACCGATGCGTGTGCCTTTGCTAACAACGCAACATTGCATGCAGTGCCCTTCTTGGGCTTTTGACCATATCGGGTGGAAGCTAGACAACTGGAAAACTGTGGCCTGGTCAGATGAGTACCAATTTCAATTGGTAAGAGCTGACGGTAGGGTTCGAGTGTGGTGCAGACTACATGAAGCCGTGGACCAATTTGTCAGCAAGGTGCTGTGCAAGCTGGTGGTGGCTCCATAACGATATGGGCTGTGTTTACACAGAATGGACTGAGTCCTCTGATCGAACTGAACTGATCATAGACTGAAAACGATTATGTTCAGTTATTTGGAGACCATTTTCAGCCATTTATAGATTTCATGTTTCCAAACAATTTGTATAGATTTATTTATTTAATTGCATGGCTAGGTCCCTCTGTCGGGCAGACCGTTCGCTGGGTGCCGGTCTTTCAATTTGATGCCACTTCCGCGACCTGCAGTCGATGAGGATGATAGGATGATGATGATGATGATGACAGCACAACACCTAGTCCCTGGGTGGAGAAAATTCCCTGACCCAGCTGGGAATCGAACCAGAGGATTGACAGTCTGTCACGCTGACCATTCAGCTACCGGGGGCGAATGTTTGTATAGATGACAGTGTGCCATTACACCAGGCCACAATCATTCGTGACTGGGTTGAAGAGCATTCTGAACAGTTCGAGTGAATGATTTGGCTACTGAGATTGTCCGACATGAATCCCATCGAACATATGTGGGATATAACTGATAGGTTAGTTCATGTACAAAATCCTGCACTGGCAACACTTTTGCAACATGGATGGCTGTGGATGCAGCATGGCTCAATATGTACGCAGAGGACTTCCAACGACTTGTTGAGTCCATGCCACATTGAATTGCTGCACTACGCCGAGCGAAAGGAGGTCCAACACATATTATGAGGTATCCCATGACTTTTTTGACCTCAGTTTATATACTAATGAACTAAGATTTTCTCTAAAGTTTTTGATTACATTGGAGTGGGGAAATCTGGTGGTCGATAGAAGAATCTAATAGCAAGTTTAGACCAACCTCAGTGTATATACTAATGAACTAAGATTTTCTCGTAAAGTTTTTGATTACATTGGGAGTGTGGGGTGGGGAGTGGGGAAATCTGGTGGTCGATAGAAGAATCTAATAGCAAGTTTAGACCGACCCCTGATACTTAGTCTTGCACAAACAATCATACATTCAAGTTCAGTTTCTGTCTCTGCAGATCTGAGTTTATTGTTTACTGTAGCAAATATACCACTTCCATTTATTATTAGCCTATCCTTTTGATATGCTTAAATTTTTCCCAAACGTCTTACTGCTATCACTTTCAAGTTTTAACCAGCTTGCTGTAACTAGGATTGTGTGAGTTCCACTGTGTTTTAGGAATGCTTCAAATCCTGGGACTTTGTTGTGAATGAACCAGAGGGAGGGTGGAGGGCATTTCTTTGGATCTTGAAACACCCTGCATAAACTTGACAAGCAGCCAACTACCTGGGTAGCCAGTCTTTTATGTGTAGTGCTAACCTGACCAATTAAGGGAACTGTACAGACCTCAGCCCTACGAGATAAGTATAGAAAGTCGCAGCCTACCTCATCACAGCTTTATTTAAAAGTCCGTGATTCATACCTTCCATTTGATTCAAAAGCAGAGATCCACAATCAGTTCTTGGGATCATTCTGAAGATTGTGAGCTGTGTTGAAATTCTGGGGCAATACTGGTCTTCTCAACCTCCTTTGCTAGTTACTGAAATGATCTAAGTATGACCTTGGAGCCCAGAGGAAAGGTATCATTTGTACCAACAGGCAGCACAATCTGCATTTGGTGTCGCTTCGTACCCTCAGCAGCTGCTGGAACCACCTCTTTCACATATTGAAGCAGTCACACTAAGTGTATCGGGTGTCCCATCTAATCCCTTGCTGCCATTTACCTAAAGGGTACCATTAATCACCGTGTGTTCAAACTGGTGACGTTTGCTGTTTGCTTCCCCTCAACACCGCACACAGCACATTTACTGACAGGTGAAATAAGTCTCACTGGTTCAGTTTCATTTTCAGTGGAAGATAGCACCTCGAACTTTTTGGTTTGGGGAAAGGTCTAATATTTTGTGTTCTCCTTGCCCTCTGTCTCCCCTGCACAGGGAGCCTAGACCTACCATTGATGTTCTACTTGGAGTCAAGTGGTCTAGTAGTAATAGATCCTGTACTTGCTGTAGAAGAGGTGACATCCACATGAGAGGATAGTAGTTTGGGTATCCCTGGTACATGAATATTGCTGAAACTGTATTAAGCACAAACACTCCCAACATTAGATAGTCAAGATGATTATCAGCTGCTTAGGAACATAGACTAACTCATCCCATGCCCAAGAAAAGCAGTATGAGGCTGTATCATAGCTGGTGCGTACAGAAGAGTAAATAAATAAACAACTTTAAACAAAGTCTGCTGAGTCTCTTTTAATTTTTGAGTCCAATATGCTGTAAGTATTGCCAGTTGCCCTTACGAACTGAGGTGACTAACAGCCAAAAAGTGATATCTATTATGACAACAGAAAACTTTGGGATAAAATGTACTGATTCCATGAAGTGTTTCTGAGGTTATAGTCACCCAGAAATAATGTTAATTTATGACAAATACAGGCAGTATACATGTCCATTAAATGAGAAAACTAAATTCAATATGTTATTTTAGTTACGTACTACAATTACTGTAAATTACGAACGCCAGTTTAGTAGGAAATATGTAATGCCCAACATTTGAAACTCCCAAAAATTCTTGAAAACATACATTTATTTGCCAGATGTGCACTGAAATCTGATGTGCATGATTCTTTTCTTTATTAATAAAAATTTTGTGAAGCACCAACACTCAAAAGCATCTGAAAATTCTCAAAAATGTACAATTTTCAGGTAAAAATACAATGAAATTAGGAAATGATTGTTTTTGAATGAGTTTACTGTTGCCAAAAGTTCCTAAAAAGCACAAATTAAGTTTACATTTTACAATATAGTATGAGTTTTTTGCAACACTTGCAAATGTTCCAAAAATAAATAATATACTATGATACACACAAGCCTCGACATAATCAATGAAAAAATATGCAAAAATGACACAAACAGTATAATATTAAATCAGAAATTTTAAACCTGATGTATCTGGTGCATGCAATATGAAGAAAGTATACTGGATGGATTACCAACACTAATATTGATAATTGAATTCCTGTGTGTGTGTGTGTGTGTGTGTGTGTGTGTGTGTGTGTGTGTGTGTAAAAATGTGGTACACAAGAATAATCTACGTAGAGTACCATCCAAACAGAACAAATTTTTTGTCCAAGGGTTTGATGACTTTGCATAGTCAGTTATATTTTAACATGGTAATTACATTTTATTTTGAAATGGTTGACTAAAGAGTAAATGAAACCGCATTCACGTAAATTTTGGGTCCGTTTTCTCTTTCTTTAATTTTTAATTGTATAGTTCAGTTTTGGGAAATAAGTGTTGTATTTCATCTTTATTAGAGAAGTTTTTAAAACCAGAGCCTTTTCAATTGGTTAAACATTTGCCCACTGCAATTTTTAGCTTATTGTATACCAGGATTTCCCAAACTGTGTCCCATGGAACACTGGTGTTCCCACGGAAAATGAATAAGAGCTCTGTGAAAAACCGTCAATATCATGGCTTCCCCCCACAAGACCCCACCGCTTCCCACCCCTCTCGACATTTTGGTTATACTAATACTTCTTTTTTAAGTATGATTTGTGTGTTATTAGTTTTGATTTAAAATTGAAGTAAGTTTTTCTCCTTTTTAAAATTGTATTAATCTTCAAAATAAACTAGGTGTTTCATCAAAGTACCAGGATTCTCAAAGTGTTCTGTCAGAGGAAAAGTTTAGGAACCCTGTTGTGTATTGATTTTTATATATTTGGGACAAAGTTACCTCAGTTAAGGGTAACATTGACCCAAAACAAAATTACAGATTATTTCTGAAATATGGCAGCCCTACGTTGATTTCATCATGTATGAGTATTAGAGACTGATATGGGAAAAGATTCTACTAGTACAATTCACAGCGACAAGAAGTCACAGTTGAACTTTTGTCGAAGATGAAAAATGCTATACAGCTGATAGTAGCTCCAAAACACTGTGCTTAGTAGTGTACCTTGGCAAACTGAATGAGCTGATTTTGATTTGAATCTCTTTCAGGGGCACGTTGGAGGTGTTTATTCATCCTGCGCCTCAGCCAACAGCAGCAAGCACGCCAATGCCTCCTCTGTCTGTTACACCCAGCATTGAAGATACAAGTGTTCCTCCATCTCAGATATTAATGACCTAAAGAACCTTTGGAAGTAATTTAGTGTAAGAAATACTGCTGATAAAGTTTTGCTGATGTTCATAATTCATGATGCCCTTAACAGTTTTTATTGTACAAAATTGAGTTATGCAGTAAATATTCATATTAAGATGACGTGTTATTTAACTGCTGTTTACAAAAATTAAAATATCTGAATAACAATAACTTTACTATTGTTATTACAACAATCTTGTAAAGTTATGTTATTTTTAATAATCTGGTGAGAAGCAACATTTTATGTTTTTTAGTATGTGCAAGGATTATTATTGTGTAAAGTTACACAATCAAATACTGTTGGTAAATATGTTTTGTTATATTGGTCCATTGCAACCATTTCTCTACAGTCTCCATACACTGCTGGCCATTAAAATTGCAACTAGAAGGTGGCAGCATGCAAAAGCTCTTGTATTGACAAAGTCTGATACCTGTTTGGTATACAAATGATTAGCATTTCAGTGCAACTTCACAAACTAGTAAAGTTAGACCACCCAATTCCTTTATACAAAGAAAAATTATGCAGTAGCTTTCTCGTTCAGAAATTGCATTTTAATGTTGATTGTTGTTGAGAAATCGTGTTGTGCCTCATTTAAGAAGGAGAAATGTCTTATAACTATGTGCCGGAAGTTAACAGTGACACAATTGTGGGGCACCAAGATCACAGTTTATTAGTCCATGTCGTTCCTTGTGTCGGCTGGAGCCCTGCAAGTATTATGTGGATAAGGAATTGATATCTTCAGTAGGATCTCAGACTACTGAATGATTTAAGTGTGATTGACGTTTGCTGAATGAATCATGTCCATTATCACCCAGTACCGCTATAGATCAGTTACACCATACACACAACAGCTAGTAATTACTCCATTTAACTGAGATTCACACCACAAAATATTTTCCAACTGCACACTTAAAACTTTTCTCTTGTACATTGAGACTGTCTCCTTTATATTGCACTTCCTGTGCAGCAAGGTGTGTGACACACCATATCATATTTGCATAGTGTATTGTGTTGTTGTGGTTTCAAAGATGATCTTTAAATATGCTTCAAGTGCAAATGAAAAGTAAAGTTACCATCATTAATTGTTATAATGCAACTGGATAGATAAAAAATATACTCACCAAGCAGCAGCAGGAGAACATATACATACAAAAGTATACAGGGTGAGTCAGGAGGAAAGGTACATGCACTGAGGGGTGATAGTGATTGTGAGTAAAAAATTTCTTATGGGCAAATGCAATGTTCCGAATGGTTTCTGAGATAGAACACATGTAATATCACTTTTGTACAATTTCTGGAATAACTCATCATGTTTCTCAAGGACTTACAGTTTGCACAAAGACAGTGTGAGGATATTGAAAATCTGACACAAAGCGATGTGCATGCGCTGTAGCTTAGGTACTCTTTGTAGTCCAATGTGAAGTAGTTTCCCGACCTGATGGAACACAAGTGTCCTGCATCAAACTGTTCGTCGTCATACGTTGTGCACAATAACAGTGTTTGAATAACACAGAAAATAAGTAACAAAGTGTTATTACATACATTCTATCTCGGAAACCATTCGCAATAGGGCATGTGTCCATAGGAAGTTTTTTGTTCAGAATCACTTATATTATCACCCCTCTAAGGCTGTACCTTTCCTCCTGACTCACCCTGTACATGCAAGCTTTTGGAGCCATTGGCTCCTTCTTCTGGAAGAAGGGTTGAAGAGGAAGGAAGAAGGATGAAGGAAAAGGACTGATGATGTTTAGGAAAAGGGGCAGAGTTCAGAAAAGTCACCCAGAACCCCGAGGCAGGGGAGACTTATCGGACGGAATGAGAGGGAGAGAGAATGATTAGTGGGGGATGCACCAGATTTTTCTTTCTTTCTCATCCCATCCTGTAAGTCTCCATGCCTCGAGGTTCTGGGTGACTTTTCCAAACTCTACTCCTTTTCCTAGACCACATCAGTTCTTTTCCTTCAGCCCTCCTCCTTTCCCTTCAACTCTTCTACCATACGAAGGAGCCACTGGCTCTGAAAGCTTTCGTACATAATACCTTTCATACATGTGTTCTGCCACTGCTTGATGAGTAGATTATTTATGTATGTAATTACCTTATATATTTTTAAAAAATGATTATTTTCATTGATTTATCATTAATCTTTGCATTAAAAACTGATATTATTTCCAGAAAAGCACATTAATACTCAAACACAATTATGATGCTAACAACACTCTGATGCTATGTCAATATTTTTAACTATTTGTGGGCAAAAGTGCAAAAGGTTTGCATAAATTACTTCTACACACATCAGAATAATAAATTTCAGTAGACCATGAATTAATAAGAGTTTTGAGGATTTCTCTCTGAAATGGATTCATTAGTACGTGGAAGAGTACTACACTGTTGTTAATTTTCA
Source organism: Schistocerca nitens (assembly GCF_023898315.1). NCBI lineage: Eukaryota > Metazoa > Arthropoda > Insecta > Orthoptera > Acrididae > Schistocerca > Schistocerca nitens. The sequence continues at coordinate 459,241,955 of NC_064620.1, read as the reverse complement.
GTTTGCAACCAGCCTATATTTTTGATTAATATTCCGTGCTCGCTGTGATGGCGAATACGATAAGTTGAATGTACCCAGCAGCATATGTCTGTTATGACCACTGTTTTAATGAGACCAATAGGAATAGCAGCCAATAATAAAGGACTGATACTACGTAAAATTATTTTGTAAATGTTTCAGGTGAGGACACTATATTACAAATAAAGGAAGTTTTTTATAATTAACAAATATATTACGTATTCTGAAAGCACTTCAAGAATATAACTCATACAATTACTGTTATCAGACCTGTATTTCCATAAGAGCTATTACAATCACATGTGTCCAAGCCAGTGGAAATAGTAAAGAGAGCTAGAGTAGTCTTTGTTCTTTAGACAAAAGAGGGAAAGAATAGTAATTATTAATGTCTTTTGTAGTGAGAATCGTAGATCACACAGTCATATGTAACTGGTCACCAGTGATGCTGATCACCTTTTCTCACTCGCTTCTTATGATTTCTTTCATTTTCTACAGTTCTTTCATTTTATCACTCAGATAAAAAAAAAATTGTCTGTTTTTCAGTAAATTCTAACAGGAGACAGTACATTGCCCCCTGGGCTGTTAATGTCATTAACGTGAAACGTTCTTGGCTTAACAGGCCACTACTGTTGCCTATTTGTAGTAGTTCAATACTTTGACAAACATTTTTAGTAAACAAGTATATAAATTGTCAGTTCATAATTACATGGATACTTAGAATTTATACAACGTTACACAAGAATTGCTTTCATATTATTGTGTAGTACACAATTTCTTGTTATTCACATGATGTATCCTACTGTATGTGTAGTCTGAGTGAGTACAGGCTGGAATAGACTTTGTAGACTTCCTGGAAAAACTATCTTTTCTCCCTCATTTTGGCTCATGTGCTTGGTAAACCCCGGAAGAAAACCATCCCAGAGCCATCAGACTACATTTGCTAGACTAGTGTTGTGGCTGTTAACTTCATATAAGTTTTATGCATTTTTCCTTGAATATCATTAATGAATAATTTTGAAATCTGTGAGCTTATTTTTTTTAATAGTGTCTATATTTTGATTACAAGTTTACAATTAAGTTTTACTATTGTACATTCTTCTTTCTCTATTACAATTACAGTCTTTATCATGGTCTTCATTTCGTGTTGTGTCGTGATCTGGAACACTCTTGCAGTTGGTACTGGTGCGGTTGGGTATCGATCAACTACCAGCAGCTGACAGTTATTGGAGTTCAGATCCAGTGTCTAAGGGAGTTCAGTTTCAAACGTCATGACACTGTCAAGATACAAGAAAATCGCACAGAACCCACACTGCAATGACAATAATGTTATTCTTTCTCCTAAAACAGATCCAAACTATGACAAACTTTATAAAATTAGACCCATTATTGCAGCACTAAACAAAAACCCTTTGGCAGAGCATGAGCCATCTTCTACATTAACAGTAGACGAATAGATGGTGCCATTCAAGGGATGCACATCTCTCAAACAGTATATGCCCATGAAGCCAACAAAAAGAGGCTACAAAATTTGGTGTCGTGCAGACTCTAAAAGTGGTTTTACTTCAAATTTTGAAGTGTACACTGGTAAATCCAGCACCCCAATACAAGACTTCAAGAATTACCAGATATGTGAGCAAGTAGTTCTGGAGCTGTGCGAACAATTTTTTTACACAGGCAGAATCATTGTTTTCGATAATTCCCTTACAATTTACACATTGATGAACGGACTGAGACCATGGCCGCTATAGCTATGGAACTGTAAGAGGAAACAGGAGAGGGCTACAACAAATATTAGCAAACAAAAATGTGCATAAAAGTGGAGAGTTTCAGTGAAGTGTGGTATAGCTGCAGTGAAATGGCAGGACAACAAAACAGTTTGCCTTCTTTCTACATAAAACAATCCAAAATATGTCAAATTTATTGAAAGGAAGCTAAGAAATGGCTCTAAGGTAACTGTATCCTGACCTGAAGTAGTACATCATTATAACAACACGATTGGCAGAGTTGACCGATTTGATCAGCTACTTAAAAGATATATGATAGGCAGACGATCTATAAAATGGTGGCATCCACTATTTTATTTTTTTGTTGATCTGGCTATTACCAACTCTTATGTACTGTATCAAACACAATGGCAGAAGACAGATCAGTTAACCTTTCGCCTCAGATTAATAAGACAACTGATCAATGGATATTCATCCAGGAAAAAGAAGGGTTCAGTGCCCACTTTCTTTCCAGTAAAGAGAGGAGTTTCCAGTGTGCCAGATTATGTCCAGCTCATGAACATAGGAACCATGTACCGAAAGACAGTGACACTAGGAAGCAATGCAGATCTGCAGCGCAAACTCTAAAGAGAAGAGAACAAAAGTTGTTTGTACTGCTTGTGGTGTACCAGTTTGTGCCATACCATGTTTTTACAAGTTTCATGGCATGTAAGATTCTGTAACTTTTAATCACCTTTCATGAAAACTGAAATGTAATGAATATTTTTTACACTGGCAGTAAACAAATGAAGGATTACATGCATGTACAATTCGTAGTTATTTTATTCCCTGCAAAAGCCTGTTTATGACTAAAATACAAAATTACAAAATCACTGTGATGATGATGATGATGATTTTTGGTTTGTGGGGTGCTCAACTGCGCGGTTATCAGCGCCCGTACAAATTCCCAACCTTTGCTCAGTCCAGTCTTGCCACTTTCATGAATGATGATGAAATGATGAGGACAGCACAAACACCAAAATCACTGTCAACAGAAAAGGTATCCCACATTGGTTAGTGCAACATGTGTGTTCCACTTCCTAGAACTAAAAAATATTTTGGCGGTGTAAGTATAATAATGGGATTGAAAAGAAGCCCTTACCACCTTAATATTTTAAAAATCTGTAAAAAAAAAAATGAATTTTAACCATGAAAGGGTTAACAGAAAAGTGCAATCGATAGCTCCTTTTCCAAATATAACTCAACCTGCACCTGGTACTTAATGAGTTAGCTTTTTGTACTGACTACACCTACCACTTTGCAGTTCTGCACTGGAAAACTAGGTAAATGTTTTACCTGGTTTCCCTGTTTAAAGAAACGTGCCCATAACTGACGTGGATGCACCACTCTCTATTATTATCTGGATGCCTGTACCATTTATTGAACCATCAGTGGCAGCTTGTACTACCTCAATTTTCTCCCTAGCACAATTACAGGTTTCTTGACAGCTCCTCCTGCAAATCCTTTCCGTCATTGCATCATAACATGCATAGGTCTTGTTGTTGGCCAGTGCCTTCATTTAGTGCTGTGGCTGTCTGATGAAGGCCTACAGAGGTCACGTAAAGTTTGAAACGAGCTGTTGTGCATTTTTCTCGGCATCTGTCACATCTATAATACACATGCTGTGTGTTGGGTTTTGGTCCTGTTGCGAATTCTGCTGCGGCAATTGCTGCTGCTGATAATTTCCATGAGGCACTGGAATAGCTGGTACTCGATTTATATGTTGTTGCTGTGGTGGTGGTGGTCCTGCACTAGGAATCCATCCACTTAGTCTTTGGTTCTGCCATGGCTCATGTTTTTATTATGTTTATTATTGTTATAGCCATTGCCATACCTTCTTTTCCTGGTAAAGCCATTGCTACAACCATTTTGATTATTGTGGTATTACCATTGCCCCTGAACTGTGGCATCTTATTATGATTCAGACTATGGTTACCAGCATTCTGTGACCTAAAGATACCATTCATTGGATACCAGCATTCTAGTCATTAGCATGATTCCAATTATTCTTAATATTAGACTCCTTTGAACCATTATTATCTCACGACTTCTTAGCATCTTCCTGTATTAAATCTGGTGAGTCTATCACAGGTAAGAAACTTTCTACATTCGTGTCAGGTACACTCATCAATTTATCTATAATATTTATTGGCAAACATGCCTCAAGTATTTGCAGTACATTTGTATGCAAGATAGGCTTGTCCCGGTACCTCGTAGGGCTAATGTATTTCTCGATATACCATCTGAGGTTTCCATGTTGGGATTGTACGGTTCTGGACTGCATACTAATTTTCTTAGATGTTCTTGTACATAATGTGACCAAAAACATCCCTAAAAGCTCTTTTAAATTCCATGAATGTATTACACATTTCTGATTTGGATAGTATCCATGATAGCGCATCTCCAATTATATGCGATATTGCAAACTGTATGTTCTGATGTCCTGACAATGACCGTGGTAGTACAGTTCTAAAATTCCTTATGAAAACTACTGAGTGAATATTTTTCTTACCATTCTCATTAAATGTTTGTAAATGTCTATGTTTTACAAGGCTTTCTTCTTGCATGAGATTTGTCAATGTAGTCACCCCTTGTTCACAATTCTATGTAGTTCCTGATACTCATGATTTCATGACCTCTTGTCATTTCCATGAATGGTTTCATAAACCGGTTGTGACAAAGATGTATTTCCATACTGTGATGCAGCATTGGATACATTCCCTTGTTCAGCATTGTTATCATTATAAACTCACTGTTAGGGTCCTACTACCTTATATTGCCTATTATTTTGCCATGCTCAGAAAGTAGATTGTAACGTACTTCAAACATTGACTAACTCCTCACACAAACCTTGGCAGGTTTCTCCATGACGAAAGGTAACTTTCCCATTAGCATTGTCTATTTCCTGCTTGACTTATTTTTCAATAGTCTCCTTCACACCTGAAGGTATTTCTCCCATAATGGAAGTGACTTCCTTAACCAAATTCTTTGGCTTACTTTGTACAAGCTGTATGTTACCTACATCGGTACATAGTTTTTCAACCTATTGCGATAAGCCCTTGCAGCTTTGCTGCACAAAAGTTACCTCAGTTTGCACCTTATCCAACTCTCCATTTAGAGCATCAGTGATGGTTTTATCTACGGCACCTAATACCTGTAGTTAGAGCTACATTTAATTGCCCAGCTAACTCCCTCTCTGTTAATTTCTGTCTCTTTTCCCATTCCTCTTCCATAAATTCATATTTCTTATTCTTTCCTCTTCCACAAGTTCTAGCTTCGTAAAAAGCTGGGCTTGCTTCTCTTCATATTCTTGTTAATTAAAGCCTGCTTAGCTTCATGTTCTCATTCCAGCCTAGCTTGCTTTCATTCGTGCTCTCTTCATTTATTTTTAACTTCTGATATAAGAGTGAAACTGTGTCTTCTTGTAGTTTTGGCTGTGTTGAAAGGTCAGCTTCCGTGCCCCCGTCACAGACATACTAGCAACAATTATTGCCGTTGAGCGTAATGTGTATTGCTTCTGCCTCCTGCTTCTTGTTCAGTAGCAATAGCTGTTTGATCTATTTCATACTTATTTGCTTCCTCTGTAGAAATTTCACCTGTTAACAGTGTGTCATCTGTTACAATCTCAGTTTCATAAACACCTTCCTGTTGGTCGGCATCATGAGTCCTCAACATCATTATCTCTGTACTTTGGCCTAACTGTATTGTCAAATTTGGATAATGCTTCACATGTTATCACACAATAAATACACAACATAATATTGGACACAAATACATACACAGAAATTATCAACAAAACCACTTTCTGGCATTTGTCGGAACAGTATAGCAGCTTATTTCTTTCGCAGTTGCTAGTTGATACACTAGTCACACTGTTTATTTACGTTCTGACAATTTAAAACTTTTAATAGTGCATGTGTCATAGCACTGTTGGTAAATGACATGAAAAAGCACACACTTGCTTACCTGTGCCAGCCTGCAGTACACTATGTCACGTAACAGGGTTGCCACAAGTTCTGGAAATCAGGGAAATTTGAAAAAAGCACTGGGAAAATCTTGTTTTCGTCTCAGTAGATGAAATGGTTTGTTTACTGAGATGTCACGCGTCATCGCGGGCTGGGTGCAGCTGAGAACGTGCACCGTTTCCCTACTCCCCTCCCCTTCCTACCACTCCCTCAGCTTGCAATCAATGCTGCCACCACTTCTTGCCGCTAGCGTAGCAGCTGCCGATGAGAGGCAGGGAGTAATGAGGAGTGGTTTGTTTGAATATGATTCTCAGACATTGTTGACAGAGTGGCTGGAGATGGTGGTCATGTATGCATGAGTTGAGTCTGAGTGATTGCGTGAACTCTCGGTTTCTAACAAAGGCTATGGCTGAAAATTTAGTTGTGAGAGTGTGATATTCTTTTCTAAGTGCCTGTCTGTGGCTCAGCGGTCATCTTTATGGTGAGTTGCTACCTATCCTCATTAGTATTGATTCTAAGAGTATTTGCACAAGTTATCTGTTGCATGGACTGACCACCGCAGCCTCATTTAATCAACATGCTGTCTGTGATGTGTGAATAGCTGGCCACATGAGTGGATTCCCGCAATGGGCCAAAATGCAGGCCATTTCTGTAGATCTCTTTAAATCAGGCCTGCCGATCTGAAACCCATCATTTCCCACTAATGTGCAGGTCCTGCCCATCAGATGTAGTCTGACAGATCTCCCCACAGGCCGGGTCTGTTTGTGTGTGGCATAATGCGGCAGATTTTTGTGGTTTATCCATGGACCTGGACCTAGGACCAAGGTGCTCCTCGGCAGACCAGAGGCCACAGGCAATGGATTTCAGGAATTGTTACTGTCTCACCACAATTACATTGTACAGTGCGGCATTTTATAGACATTTTAGCACTTTGAAAGTAAAACTTCCTGGCAGATTAAAACTGTGTGCCGGACCAAGACTTGAACTCGGGACCTTCGCCTTTCGCGGGCAAGTGCTCTACCAACTGAGCTACCCAAGCACGACTCACGCCCCGTCCCCACAGCTTTACTACTGCCAGTACCTCATCTCCTACCTTCCAAACTGGCTGTAGTAAAGCTGTGGGGACGGGGCGTGAGTCGTGCTTGGGTAGCTCAGTTGGTAGAGCACCTGCCCGCGAAAGGCAAAGGTCCCGAGTTCGAGTCTCGGTCCGGCACACAGTTTTAATCTGCCAGGAAGTTTCATATCAGCGCACACTCCACTGCAGAGTGAAAAGCTCATTCTGGATACTTCAAAAGTAGTTTATATACGAAGATCATCCACAAAGTAAGTTCCGTTTCTATTTCTATCCACTGCAGCGCTATGATCACAGTTCCGAGCATGCGCAGCAGTTACACTGACTCAAGATGAAGACATGTACGCCATTTTCAGATCGCTGCTGCTGATGTGTGCTTTGTAATGCTTCTTTATAATGTCAGCCGTAATTGAAAATTCCACCGCAGGTGAAATCAGATCTGCAATTCGTTTTCTAAATGCAAAGAAAGTTATACCAAAGGAAATTCCTCAGCAAATCTGCAAGGTTTACGGACAAAATGCTATGGGTGATTCAATGGTTAGAAGATGGGTCAGACTGTTCAAGGACGAGATCAAGTGCACGATGAAGAATGAATGAACTGGTTCACACAATTGAAGAGAAGATTAAGCACAACAGCAAGTTTACACTTAATGCCCTTGTTATGGAAGTTCTGCAAATCCCACAATCACTAATTCATGAAATTGTTACTGAAAAACTGAAATTTCAAAATCTTTGCTCACTTTGGGTACCCAAAATTCTTACTGAATAACACAAAAAACAACGGATGGGCAGTGCAGTTCAGTTTTTGACACGCCAAAATGAAGAAGGCGATTGTTTTCTTTCTCGGATAGTCACGGGGGATGGAACTTGGGTATTGTATGACACCCCTGAAACAAAATGGCAATCAATGGAATGGAGGCACACTTCATCCCCAATGAAGGTTAAGCCTAAGCAAATCTTGACACCTCGAAAAGTCATGTGCACAGTTTCTTGGGACAGAAAAGGCATTTTGCTGAATGATTTCTTACCACGAGGCCAAACAATCAATGCACATGGTTACTGTGAGACCATCAAGAAATTGCGCTGCACAATACAGAACAAGCGCCGAGGATTACTGTCAAAAGGTGGTGTTTTTTTCCATGATAATGCCCGACCTCACACAGCAAATGTGACTGAGCAACTCTTACGGGAATTTCCCTGGGACGTGTTTGATCATCCTCTGTACAGCCTGGACCTCACTCCTCTCGATTTTCATCTGTTCTCACACCTAAAATCTGTCTTTGGTGGTCAGCGATGATGACAAGCTGAAAGATTATGTTACCACATGGTTGAATACACAGGCGGCAATCTTCTATGAAGAAGGTATACAAAACCTTGTGCCACACTATGACAAGGGCCTACAAAATTTTGGAAGTTATGTAGGAAAGTAGTTTAACAGTTTTAGATTTTTGTACAATAAATATTTTTTCTGTATCTGTACATGTTTGTTGTACCACACGGAACTTACTTTGTGGACACACCTCGTATTAGAAATTATCGACAATAAGATGATGAAAATGGTAACAGTCACTGGTGGTTTGTATGCTATGTACTCATATGTTTCCCAAAAGAAAAATCACAAAATACTTGTAAAATAATAGACGTAAAGCATTGGCTAATAACCAACAATAACGCACATGGTAGAACCAACTTTTTATTGGCTGTCACCTATAGTGTTGGTTCACACAGCTCTTCTCTGCTTTATACACTTCTTTCAATAGGCCTACTTTTTTCTGAGGTTATACCTGAAATCAGTGAAGGTATTTTAAATATGTCTTGCAACTCCAAAGAAGTGCATATTTTTGTCACCAGATGTGATTCATTTTGTGGAACTAAAACAACAATGATTTTAATGAAACACTTATATCATTTGCCTTGCTTTCTCCATCTAAAAGCAGTTCATTACAAAAGATGTTGATGTTAGAACTTAAGATTTTTGCTCGTGTGTCTTCACTTACACTTGAGATCTCAAAATTTGTCCAGGAAAAATGCTAAAACTTGTCTGGAAATAAGGAAAATCTCAGGGAATCTAACTTGGGATAACTTGTGGCAACCCTGTGTAATTTTTACGACAAACAAATCCACATCGTTATTTGTACTTGTCAAAGCTTTCATTCTTGTTTCTGGCATCTCAATAAAGATTATTTAATACTGTACATAAAAGTGTATACATATCTTCATTAGCATAAAATACATCACATACCTTTACATACATTTATAGATAAATTCTTTTATCAACCCTCATGTTATGGAATGCTAGTGTGACGTGTTGTTCGCGTAATGTATTGCATTGTGGTTTCATTGATCATTAATATCAGTTTTTAATGCAAGGATTATTTGCAGAAAACCACATTAATACTCGAACATACTTACGATGCAAAAAATTCTCCAATGCTATGTCAATATTTTTACAAAAAACTAAGAAATTTTGTTACTAAACATTTACCTTTTAACCTTGGATTGAATGAATTTTTTCATAGTAAGTTGGTTTGAAGAGTCATAATTGACAAGAATTATTGAGGATGATAGGAATGGCTGCCAACAATAAAGGACTGAAGCTACATAAAACAATTTTAAATATCTCAGGTGACGGCACTATATTACAAATAAAAGAAGTTTTTATTTAATTAACAAATATGCTGCTGTATTCTGAAAGCACTTAAGTAAATAATTCATACAATTACTGTTAACAGACCTGTATCACAATCATGTCCAGTTAAGCCAGCGGTAATCTTAAGAGAGCTACAATCAATCTTTGTTCACTGGATAAAAGAAGGAAAGAATAGTAATTATTAGCCTTTAGTAGTGAGAATCAGAGATCATACAGTCACATGTAATTGTTCATCAGTGTTGCTGATCTCCTTTTACCACTCGCTTTACACAATTTCTTTCATTTTCTACAGCACTTTCAGTTTATCACAGAGATCAAAAATTATTCCCTTGGTTTTTCAGTAAATATTAACCAGAAGACAGTATAGGTGAAAATCTTTAATGAACCATGTTATGCAAAATACTCTAAAGCCCGTATTGGCAAGCTATCTATCTTTAAGCACCCCTATGAACCATGGACCAAGCTGAGGTGGGGTGGGGTGGGGTGGGGTGGGGTGGTTTGCGTGCCTCGACGACACAGATAACCATATTGTCAGTGCAAGCACCATGGAAGTACAGCCCTGAAGAGGGACAAACAGCATTTTCAGTAGTCGCAGGGGCAACAGTCTGGATGGATGACTGACTGAGTGACTGACTACTGATATTTGAACGACCAAAAGCAAGGGGAAACTAAGCCCATTATTTTCCTTGAGTGCATGAAATGGTACAGTATTGTTAAATGATGATGACATCCTCTTTGATAAAATATTCCAGGAGCAAACTAGTACCTCATTTGGATCTCTGGGTGGGAACTACTCAGTAGGATGTTTTCATCAGAAAAAACAGGTGTGGCATTCTAGGGACCATAGTATAGAATGTTAGCTCCTTTAATTAGACAGGTAGGATAGAAAATCTAGAAAGGGAAATGGATATGTTGAAGTTGGATATTGAGGGAATTAGTGAAGTTTGGTGGCAGGAAGAACTGGACTTATGTTCACATGAGTACAGGATTACACATATGAAATCAAATGGGTAATGCAGGAGCAGGTCTAATAATAAATATGAAAATAGGAATGTGGTAAGCTACTATGAAAAGCATAGTAAATGTAGTACATACCCAAGACTGACACACCAACCACAGCAGTGCACGTTTACATGCCAACCAGCCAGGCACATATGATGATGAATTTGAAAGAATGTATGAGGAAATAAAAAAAATATTTGAATATTTAAGGAAAAAATTAATTACACTGGGGGTTGCTCTTTGCAAATGGCTACATGTGTTGGGCTATGTTGGCAGTGAAAAGATCTAGTGAGTTTCCTTCTTCCCTGCACAGAAAGGGAGGTTTGCTTACCTCATATCTTCTGAAGTTGTCTTGATGTCCCCATTGGTGTTCTTCTACTCCAGCTGCAGGTCTTAACATGTGAGCTAGTGTCGGACATGTTAGCAGCACTAGTTCTTTGCAAATTGCAAGTCAAGGGCTATGTCAGCCAGTTTGCAATGAAAAGGTCTAGCAAGTTTTCTACTTTCCTGGCTGGACGGAAAGTGAGGTTTGCTTTCCTTGTGTGTTCTAAAGTTGTCTTAATGTGCCTATTGGTTTTTTTCTCTGATGGCCAAAGATCCTAACATGTGAATAACGAACAGTGAATAATGGAATGGTAAGTGGGAATATCTCAATGCCTTTACAATGAAAGCCTCAAAGTATAGAATCACCACCTTAATCTCAAAATCAGGAAAATGAGTTGTTATAATAAGTCACTTGAGAGCCAGCCTGAAAGCAATGTATTCATCAAAGATTACAGATCTAATTGTCATTTATCAGACACCATGAAAGTTCATGGAAATATCACGACACAATATTGATACACTGTAGAAGATTTTGTACAATCATTTCCCAATGCCAGTTTAAACTTTAGTTCACTTTTGATGATACAGAATAGTCACCCATAGCAACAACATGTTGCCAGCACAAATACAAATGTTAGACTGACTGATGAGGTAGCCTAACTGTTTCATGCCTGCCTGTCGAGGGTGCTCTTGCGACTGGCTAATTCAATCAGCCAATGATTTATAAGAAATATTTAATTAATGAAATATTTAATTAATCTTTGAGTATAAATTTAGAGTTATTGAAATCATAATTAGAAAGCTGTCAGTGTGAATATCATCAGCATAGTTGGAAATTAGGCAAATATTTTGGCAGTAACTATATATAATCAAAGTTAGGCCTATGTGTATGCTGCCAAGATTAGTAGGTGAACCAAAGCTCTTGCTGTATGCTCCACTACAACACTGACTTTAGTTACACCACCTGTCTCATGCTTTATGAAAATCTGCCACTTTGTAGGATGTGTAGGTCTACCAATCTTAAGTGCTCCCTAAGTCACAGCAGTATGTATCTTGAAATTTGGCATAAATATCACAACAGGAGAAAATATAAAAAAGGAGAAAATATAAAAATGAAGCACGCAAAATGGAATAAAGGCATCCAAAAAAAGGGGGATTAATGCAAAATGGCTAACCAAGAATGGATGGAGGAAAAATTCAAAGCTATAGAAGCACATGTATAAATAGGGAAAAAATAGATACCAAAGGGTAACGAACTTGCAGGCAATATTTTAGAAAGGGAAGAGGAAGTGGACAAAGATTAGACGGGAGACATGACACTACGGGAAGAATTTGACAGAGCATTGAAAGACCTAAGCGAAACAAGGTCCCTGGAGTAGACAGTACTCCCTCAGAATTGATGATATCCCTGAGAAAGCCAGCCACAACAAAACTATTTGACTTGGTGGGCAACAAGAACGTAATAATTGCATTTCCAAAGAAAGCAGCTGCTGACTAGCTCACACCTTGCAATATTGCATTAACATTGGGAGACATTCTAAACCTGTCAATTAAAATGCAAACAAAACAAGAGGAAAACTAAAATAGAACAGAGGAGTATATGGCTGGCTCATCCATTATAAGAAACACAGATTAGCTAGCCACCCTGAAACACATTAAAATTGTTACCCTAAAATTTTAGGGAACAACTTTGACATTGCACAAAACTTAGTAAGTTGTACCACATTCATGCCAATGTCATTTAAAATAGAGGGCAAATCATTTGACGAATGAGCTGCTATGTTCTAATCTGTACACAAAATACAGTCTACTAAATTGTGAGGCACCATGATCTGCATGCCACAAGAACCACAAATTGCAAGGTCTTCTCACCAGAGAAAGAAGACATGCGTGAGGAGGTTGTGCCCCGTCCCGTCTGTGTGGCTGGAAGGATACCATAGCTGAGTTTTGGACTTCACCAGACACAGCTTGTTCTCTGTCACCTCCAGTCACTCACCTTACCATCAAAGCATGACTCTGTACCTCAACAATGAGATGATAGCATGCACTTTATACCCTTCTGATTTGCCACCCATCAGAAAAACACCATCTTCCGCAGCCTTTGTGAGTGGAGACAGCCTCCTGGATATCCTGGATTACCGTATATGCTGGGTGCAAGTGTTTTAAAGAGTGACGGGCACTTGGGTGTCAGAGCAGATGAAGAATTTAGCAGATACAGCACATTGCTTCTGCTCCAATGTGTTCAAGATTGTGTATAATTTATTATCAAAGACAGTGAAGTCTTGAGGCAACTGATTCTTGATGACATAACCAGGGAAAACAACAGAGCATACAACGGAATCTCTCTTTTTAGACCCATCTGTGAATACAGCTACAATTTAGTTGTCGAGCTCATTTAAAAAGTCAGAAAATGTCATAGTAAAAACTATGATTACTCTGGGCCTCTGCAGCAATCAGGGTGGCAATTGGTTAAAACACTGGATTTGGGCTCATAGTTGCTCCACACCAAAGGCCTCCAGCTCACACTTCACACAGATTCCGAATGGCCTCGCTCTTGGGTATCTGGAGAAAGGCATTACATAGCTGGAGAAGCAACAATACGATATGTTGGTGAATCTGGAGCAACAAGGAGTTTATTTGCTTGATGCGCCATGAGGAGTTGTCACCTGGTGATAAAGGTAAGTGGCAGTTCCCCAACACAGACAATGGTATGGGGCTGGTCTTTTGAGCACCCATGGCCAGCCTGATCCCCTCATGGTGGATAGCATCATTGATCCTGTGGCTAAGCCACTTTATATATTCAGTGCCTTCTGGGCCTTTGCATTCAGGTCTTTTAGGTGTTGTAACTACAACAGTCTGGAATCAAAAATGATGCCTAGAAACCTTACAGAGTCTTTAAAGGGTAGAATGGTGTCTGACCAGAAAAATATTAGCTGCTAATGACGCACCATGTGCATCAAGTGGGTGACAGAAAATGAGTGTCCAGAAGGTGCAGAGATCAATTTTCTATGGAATGTATTCATTACACTTCACAAAATGGACATCGTCAACATTCAAGAAATGTTCAAAACAAACCACTAACTTGCTCCATGAAAACCGAATGAAAAATGGCACACACAGTGACCACAGATGTTCACACCATCGAGATCGAAGACGAACTCCTTGGGAGTTACAAACCATGCAGGACGTTCAACTGGGTATCCACTTTTAAAGACTGCATATAGAATCATATTGGTGTAACAGGGTGATGAGAACTGATCAAATGTGATGGCACACAACCAAATGTTCATGGAGCATATCATGAAACTTGCTGTCCTTTAAGATGTAGCTGCAGATAGTGTGATAATATGTTTTATTGACATGGGAAAAAACAAACCTCTGGAAGCTGAATTTGTCAACTGGTTCCAGCTGGTATGAATTGCAATGTCACACTCTTTTCAGGATGGATAGTTTGCTCTAAAGGAGTATGATTTTTATACGCTGAACAGGAATCACGCAAAACAAATTTATTTTGACCAGTTATTGGCCAAAAGCAGTAGTCATACAATAGCTGCAGTTCTCTTACACCCATTTTCTCATACTTGTTTTCTGTGATGTGAAAATTCCTTACTGCCCTTGCAAAACCACACACATGAGAAAGAATTGAAGGGGGCACAGCACCTCCAACTTCTTGAGCACAATAAATAACTTTCCGGGCAATCCACCATCCATATTAACAGTCAGCATAATTGTATGTGAATGCATTAAGGCATTGATGTTAGCTGATATTGATACAACTCTTGGTATCTCTTATCTCTAGGGTTTCTTTCATATGCATTTCTTCTTCAAATCCCAGAAGGTCAAAGTTGAAAACAAAGTCAACAAATTCCTTACTTAACAATGGGATAAGTTTGCTACTCTCAACTACAAATTTTCGGACTGATCCCATAGTCTGCTGTGCATCATCAAGTTGATGTTCTGTTTGAAATTTTGTTATCTTATGTCTACCAGTTCTGTGGCACTGTTTAAAGTTATGCAGCCATCAACTGCTTCCCTTGAAATAAATGTAATGCATCTCATGTGCAATTTGATGTGCATAACATAGTAAGTCAGATCCTGTAAATTGTTTCAAGTACCCTTGAAATGCACAAACACCTGCTTTTGTAAGAAATGTGCCTTGTCCTCCCTTGAATATCCACAGTTTTTCTTATGCACTACAGTCATACTGCTGTGGATTTATTCGCAATTTGTACATAGTAAAAAAGCAACTATGTTGCAGATAATCTTCCTACTAAGCAGTTCAACTATGCTCTCAAGCCTCATGCTGTGCTCACCATTGGATACCTCCAGTCCCATCACCTGCTGTCATTAGCGGCCAGTATTGTGGTTGCATGATAGACAATATGTGGGGCATTGAATGCCATAAACATCACTGGCCTTTTGTGATGTTTCATTCAAGGGTTTCCTTGTTGGATAAGGACTGAATGAAGATGGAAAGCATCTGCTCATTGGACAACAATAGTCCTTTACTACGTTTAACTGGACACGGGATTTGTGGTTCCCTGTCCGGCTAGGATGAAGAACTACATGGCTTGACACCTGTTGCAATATCACTTTCACTTGTTAAGCGTGTATCGTCATCATTGTACTCCTCATGTACAGTGTCCACACCGTCGAGTGTATGCGACACTATACATACAACTGACTCATCTTGCAGAGACACTAATATTTTGGCTGCCACTTCTTTCCCAGTCTTTGAAATTCCTTGGGTTCATTCTGGCAAAACGTGAACTTTGGCAGCTGTTGTTGCATATATAATCTAATGTTTGCTTTTTTATGGCTGCCATTGCTCTGCTTTGTATCAACACCATTAGCACTGTTGGGAGTTATTTGCCTACTAAGCAGTTCAACTATGCTCTCAAGCCTCATGCTGTGCTCACCATTGGATACCTCCAGTCCCATCACCTGCTGTCATTAGCGGCCAGTATTGTGGTTGCATGATAGACAATATGTGGGGCATTGAATGCCATAAACATCACTGGCCTTTTGTGATGTTTCATTCAAGGGTTTCCTTGTTGGATAAGGACTGAATGAAGATGGAAAGATTGCCACGGAATCCCCATTGGTGGAGGTGCCCTAGAATAATGTGTCTCCAAGTAATGTCATGTGTCTTAGTGATGTCAAAGAAAATAACTGTACAATGCTGTTTACATTAAGAAAGCCTGCTGGATAGCCACCTGTGGCAGGGTGTGGTTGCCTGATATGGATCGATATCTCCTGCATCCACAATGACAGTGGCTAAGAAGCTGCCTGGTCTCTAACATCCACAACAGATGACAGTTAACCATTCACTCCAAACACTTTCCTACACACCTTGTTAAGGTGACATTTGGGTTGTCCTTTTCAGGCTTCTGGAGAGGTATCAAAATTGCCTCCCTCCACGAGTCGAGAAATTAGCCAGTCTGGCATATCAAATTAAAACATTGTAAGATGATTTCCTTGGACACCATTTTCAAGTTCTGCAGCAGGATGTATTGGATTTGGTTCAGTATCATGAGCCTCAGACAGTGATGAATCTATCTCCCACATGGAGAAGGAGCAGTTGTAGGACTCCGAATTGTTGAACCTTATGTCCAAAATAACCCTGTCCATGATGGCATCATGACAGAACACTGAATCCAGGCTTGCAGCAGCATAGTCATCACAAAATGCTCTGACATCATCTCGGCACCGTCTGTGGGTGCTGTTTGGAAATACTATTTTCAGCACCTCTGCTATAGGTAACCCACTACATTTACTAGAAATCCTTCTGTTAGCTTGCAGGTGTTGACAGATGTGAAAATTACCGAACTATCAGTTTAATAAGTCACAGCTGCAAAATACTAACGCAAATTCTTTACAGACGAATGGAAAAACTGGTAGAAGCGGACCTCGGGGAAGATCAGTTTGGATTCCGTAGAAATGTTGGAACACGTGAGGCAATACTGACCTTACGACTTATCTTAGAAGAAAGATTAAGAAAAGGCAAACCTACGTTTCTAGCATTTGTAGACTTAGAGAAAGCTTTTGACAACGTTAATTGGAATACTCTCTTTCAAATTCTGAAGGTGGCAGGGGTAAAATACAGAGAGCGAAAGGCTATTTACAATTTGTACAGAAACCAGATGGCAGTTATAAGAGTCGAGGGGCATGAAAGGGAAGCAGTGGTTGGGAAAGGAGTGAGACAGGGTTGTAGCCTCTCCCCGATGTTATTCAATCTGTATATTGAGCAAGCAGTAAAGGAAACGAAAGAAAAGTTCGGAGTAGGTATTAAAATCCATGGAGAAGAAATAAAAACTTTGAGGTTCGCCGATGACATTGTAATTGTGACAGAGACAGCAAAGGACTTGGAAGAGCAGTTGAACGGAATGGACAGTGTCTTGAAAGGAGGATATAAGATGAACATCAACAAAAGCAAAACGAGGATAATGGAATGTAGTCAAATTAAATCGAGTGATGCTGAGGGGATTAGATTAGGAAATGAGACACTTAAAGTAGTAAAGGAGTTTTGCTATTTAGGGAGTAAAATAACTGATGATGGTCGAAGTAGAGAGGATATAAAATGTAGACTGGCAATGGCAAGGAAATCGTTTCTGAAGAAGAGAAATTTGTTAACATCGAGTATAGATTTAAGTGTCAGGAAGTCGTTTCTGAAAGTATTTGTATGGAGTGTAGCCATGTATGGAAGTGAAACATGGACGATAACCAGTTTGGACAAGAAGAGAATAGAAGCTTTCGAAATGTGGTGCTACAGAAGAATGCTGAAGATAAGGTGGGTAGATCACGTAACTAATGAGGAGGTATTGAATAGGATTGGGGAGAAGAGAAGTTTGTGGCACAACTTGACTAGAAGAAGGGATCGGTTGGTAGGACATGTTTTGAGGCATCAAGGGATCACAAATTTAGCATTGGAGGGCAGCGTGGAGGGTAAAAATCGTAGAGGGAGACCAAGAGATGAATACACTAAGCAGATTCAGAAGGATGTAGGTTGCAGTAGGTACTGGGAGATGAAGAAGCTTGCACAGGATAGAGTAGCATGGAGAGCTGCATCAAACCAGTCTCAGGACTGAAGACCACAACAACAACAGCTTGCCATACTGTCATAGAACAAGTGGAATGGTTCAGAGAGTCCAGGAAATTTTGCCATCATCCATGCTTGCTCTCCTTGAGTATGCGTCAAGCCTTGGTTATTGCCAATTAGAAAACTGCGCCATTTTCTACCACTGGTTGCCATTTAAAACATCGCAGAGCCGGACACCCAATCCAGCATGCTGAGCAGCATGCATCATTCTGCCAAGGTACAGGCTGCCTCCTAAGATGACCTGGGGACTTCAGGATGGATAAGTTAGTGGCTTGGAGGATCACTTGTGAGATGTGATCCAGCCATTCCTGGATACTGCCTACCTTCAAACACAGCCAGCTGGTTGAGCAGCATCCAGTTATCTCTGCTGATCATCCATCTTGGTGGTACCCTTTCAGACAGCGCTTCATCCAGTAGGTGAACCCTGAGAGGGAGGTGGTCACTGGAATGAAGCCCATCAGCAACTCCCCTCTCAGCTGAATCTGCATGAGCCAGGGAGCAGAAAGGGAGGTCAATGGCTGAGAATGACCCAGTATCAGTGTTGAAATGAGAAGAATTACCTGTGTGGAGGATGTGAAGGACACTATAAAATGTGACCCTTGGGGGGACAAGTAAAGTGAAAGCCCCATAATACATTATGGACAGTGAAATCTCCCAGTATGAGAAATGGGCAGAGGACTTCTAAAAGTGCTCTGAGAACCTCAGAATCTAGCTCTACCTTTAGCGGTAAATACAGAGAGCAGATTGTAATCCAATGACCCACATTAACTTCAGTAGAAACTGCTTGCAGGTCAGTAACTAGGAATAAAACAGTGGAATGGAGTGTGTTATTGTCAAACACAGTGACCCCTGCCTTGGTCCTTTTCCCAGTCAGGTCAGCTTTGGGAAAGAAGGTATAGCCCCAGAACACAGTCATCAGTGGCTTTAACACGTAAACACTAGCATATGCATTTGTGTGGTAGGAGCTATAAGTTTAAGTTTCTCAACATACATCATGAACCCTTTGATACCCCACTGTAGTATGGGAGCCAGTTATCAGTGGGTAGGTTTTTTTTTTTAGGGGGGTGGAAGCTGACCAAGAAGATGAAGGAGATTAGCTCGTGCCATTGGTGTGGACGATGGAATGTATACAGTACAAAGAGAGATCGTTTTTTTTTTTTTTTTTTTTTTTTTTTAGGGCGCAAAACTGCTATGGTCATTAGCGCCCAGCCCGTAACTTAGGAATCAGTAAAAAAACCGAAATTGAAAACAAGCAGCAATGGGAACAAAGTCATAAAATTGCAGAAACTAAAAGCAGAAGGAAGGCTTAAAAATCCACTACAGAAAGGGGTTTGTTATCCCCAAAAAAGCTTCAAATAACTGACGTCATTTCACTGTCACTAATAAACTGGAGAACGCGGTCGGCTGAGCGCGTGTCATCGGCTAAAATCGACGATAGATCAGGCGACAGCTGTAGACGGGCGCGTAACGGATTAAAATAGGGGCATTCAATTAAAAGGTGTCTTACCGTCCACAGCTGAGAGCAGTGGGGACAGATTGGGGGAGGATCGCCGCTTAAAAGATGTCGATGGCTAAAAAGACAGTGCCCTATCCGGAGACGAGTTAAAATTACCTCCTCCCGACGACGCGTTCGGGAGGAAGAGGTCCAAGCGCAAGGAAGGGCTTTCACTTCCCGCAATTTATTATGGGGAAGTGTGGACCAATGCGCATGCCATAAATGAGCAACTTTGCGACATAAACCGCTCCGTAGGTCGGTGAAGGGAAGCGACTGAATAGCTGGCCGAGGAAGAGAGACTGCAGCCTTGGCCGCTATATCGGCCGCCTCATTCCCACAGATACCAGCGTGTCCCGGGAGCCAGAGGAACGCCACCGAGACGCCCCCCAGGTGGAGCAAGCGCAGACAGTCCTGAATCCGGTGGACCAGAGGGTGCACAGGGTAAAGAGCTTGGAGACTGAGGAGAGAGCTGAGAGAATCCGAGCAGATAACGTACTGTATCCGCCGATGGCGGCGGATGTAGTGGACAGCCTGGAGAACAGCGTAAAGCTCCGCAGTATACACCGAACACTGGTCGGGAAGCCGAAATTCATTTGGGGTGTCGCCAACAATATAGGCACTCCCTACACCTAACGATGTTTTCGAGCCGTCGGTGTAAATAAATGTGGCGTCCGTCATTTGTGCACGTAGAGCAGCAAATGCCCGACGATAAGCAAGTGTAGGGGTACCATCCTTGGGAAATCGACAAAGGTCACGGAGCAGGCAGATCCGAGGACGGAGCCAAGGCGGTGCTGTACCCCAAGTTGTCAAGAAGGTTGTAGGAAAGCGGAAGGAAAGAGAATGGAGCAGTTGACGGAAGCGGACTCCCGGGGGTAGTAGGGAGGAGGAGCGGCCTGCATACCCTACATCAAATGAGTCGTCGAAAAAAAGGGCATGGGCTGGATTAGCAGGCATGGAAGACAGATGGCTAGCATAACGACTCAGAAGGACTGCTCGCCGATTGGACAACGGAGGTTCAGCAGTCTCAGCATAAAGGCTCTCCACAGGGCTAGTGTAAAAAGCTCCAGACACTAAACGTAATCCACGGTGGTGGATAGAGTCGAGACGCCGAAGAATAGACGGCCGAGCAGAGGAGTAGACTATGCTTCCATAATCCAATTTCGAGCGCACTAAGGCGCGATAGAGGCGGAGAAGGACCACTCGGTCCGCTCCCCAGGAGGTACCATTCAGGACACGGAGGGTGTTAAGCGATCGCAGACAGCGAGCCGAAAGATAGGAAACGTGGGAGGACCAGCACAGTTTTCTGTCAAACATAAGACCCAAGAATTTAGCGACGTCTGAAAACGGAAGGTTGACAGGTCCTAGATGTAAGGAGGGCGGAAGAAACTCCTTACGTCGCCAAAAATTAACACAAACGGTCTTACTGGGAGAGAAACGGAAGCCGGTTTCGATGCTCCAAGAGTGGAGGCGATCGAGACATCCTTGAAGACGTCGTTCAAGAAGGCTGGTCCGTTGAGAGCTGTAGTAGATCGCAAAATCATCCACAAAGAGGGAGCCCCAGACATCGGGAAGGAGACAATCCATAATTGGATTTATAGCGATGGCAAACAGTACAACACTCAGCACGGAGCCCTGGGGTACCCCGTTTTCTTGGGAAAAAGTGCGGGAGAGAGTAGTGTTCACCCACACCCTAAATGTGCGCTCTGCCATAAATTCGCGAAGACAAAGGGGCAGCCGGCCTCGAAAGCCCCATGAGAACAGTGTGCGGAGGATGCCTGTCCTCCAACAGGTATCGTATGCTCTCTCCAGATCAAAAAATATTGCTACCGTTTGGCGTTTCCGGAGAAAATTGTTCATGATATAAGTGGAGAGAGCAACAAGATGGTCAACTGCAGAATGATGCTTTCGGAATCCGCATTGGGCAGGTGTTAAAAGACTGCGGGATTCCAGCCACCACGCTAAACGGTAATTCACCATACGCTCCAAAACCTTACAGACACTACTCGTGAGAGAAATGGGGCGATAGCTAGAGGGGAGATGTTTGTCCTTTCCAGGTTTCGGAACAGGAACGACGATAGCTTCCCGCCATCGTCTGGGAAAAGTACTGTCGGTCCAAATTCGATTATAAAGGCGAAGGAGGTAACGCAGACTATGGGTTGATAAATGTAGCAACATTTGGACGTGAATACCATCTGGTCCTGGGGCGGAGGAGCGAGAAGAAGAGAGTGCATGTTGGAGTTCCCGCAAGGAGAAAACAGTATTGTAGCTTTCGCGATTTTGAGAGGAGAAAGCAAGAGGTCGCACTTCCGCTGCACGTTTCTTCGGGAGAAACGCTGGCGGGTAATTTGAAGAGCTCGAAATCTCGGCGAAGTGCTGACCCAACGAGTTAGAATTTGCGACGGGGTCCACTAATGTGTCATGCGCGACAGTGAGCCCAGAGACCGGGGAGAAACCAGGCGCGCCTGAGAACCGTCGAAGCCGACTCCAAACTTCCGAGGAGGGAGTGAAGGTGTTAAATGAGCTAATAAAGAATTTCCAGCTTGCCTTCTTGCTATCGCGGATGACACGACGGCATCGCGCTCGGAGCTGCTTATAGCGGATACAGTTGGCCAAAGTAGGATGGTGGCGGAAAACGCGGAGAGCACGTCGCTGCTCACGTAGTGCATCACGGCATGCCTCGTTCCACCAAGGAACTGGGGGGCGCCGGGGCAATTCGGAGGTGCGTGGTATTGAATGTTCCGCAGCTGTAAGAATAACGTCGGTAATATGTGTGACCTCATCGTCGACGCTGAGAAAGTGACGGTCATCGAATGTCGCTAGAGACGAAAAAAGTGTCCAATCGGCTTGAGCAAACTTCCAGCGTCGCGGGCGCATATATGGCTGTTGAGGCTGCAGTCTAAGGACACATGGAAAGTGGTCACTTGAGTGTGTATCATCAAGGGCGAACCATTCGAAGCGCCGAGCTAGTGGAACAGTACCGACCGCAAGGTCCAAATGAGATAAATTTGCCGTGGAGGCAGACAAAAACGTAGGGACCCCAGTGTTGAGGCAAACTAGATCTGCTTGGTGGAAGACGTCTAGCAATAGTGAGCCACGTGGACAAGGATGTGGAGATCCCCAAAGCGGGTGGTGGGCATTGAAGTCCCCAACCAGCAAATATGGGGGTGGAAGCTGACCAAGAAGATGAAGGAGATCAGCTCGTGCCATTGGTGTGGACGATGGAATGTATACAGTACAAAGAGAGAACGTGTATCCGGAAAGGGAAAGACGGACGGCGACAGCTTGGAAGGAAGTGTTTAAATGGATTGGGTGATAATGGAGAGTTTCATGGAGAAGAATCATGAGTCCTCCATGTGCTGGAGTGCCTTCAACAGAGGGGAGATCATATCGGACGGACTGAAAATGAGGGAGAACAAAGCAGTCATGGGGACGCAGCTTTGTTTCCTGAAGACAAAAGATGACCGGCGAGTAGTATTTTAAGAGGATCGACAATTCATCCCGATTGGCTCGAATACCGCGGATATTCCAATGGATAATGGACATAGGGTGAACTGGAAATGGAGGAATGTGACCAAGGTCGCTGTCAACTCAACGACTGCTCTGAGCTTGCGACCGACAGCACGGAATGGCATTCAGCCGAAGGCAGAAGATCCTGATCCATAGGTTGGTCAGGAGCAGCTCCTGCCACCAGCGACCGGCCGGTTGATCGGCCGCCAGCAGTGCGCCTCGGCGACACAGAAGACGGCCGAGGGCGACTTCCGCCAGGTGGTGCTGTAGATGGGACACGCCTTGGCGGAGAAGGAGAGGAACTGGGTTTCTTTGTAGCCTTCTTGGAAGTATGATGTTTAGAGGAAGGAGGAACCGATGGTTGCGAAGTTGCCGTACGTAAAAACTCTTCACGAGTATGCTCTTTTTTCGAAGTCTTGGTGTCTGACTTTTGGGCTCGAGATTTAGCAGAACTCGACGAAGGGTGAACCAGAGAGTAGGCAGGCGAAAGTGGTGAGGTTGAACGGGCGATCTTTGCGCTGGCCGATCTGACGACCGTGGCACTAAAGGTGAGGTCGCAAGTCTGCGTGGCCGCCTCCTTTGTTGGCCGAGGAGAAGCAATGACAGTGCTGTATTTTCCTTTCTGAGGCACGGTGGGCTGTCGACTGGCGAATAATTTTCGAGCAGCTAAGGTCGACACCTTTTCCTTTACTCGAATTTCCTGGATGAGCTTTTCGTCCTTAAAAACGGGACAATCTCGAGAGGAAGCGGCGTGGTCACCCATACAGTTGATGCAGCGAGGGGATGGAGGTGGACAAGCACCCTCATGGGCATCCCTGCCACACGTAACACATTTGGCCGGATTGGAACAGGACTGGCTGGTGTGATTGAACCGCTGGCACCGATAGCAACGCGTAGGGTTCGGGACGTAAGGGCGAACGGAAATTATTTCATAGCCGGCTTTGATTTTCGATGGTAGTTGAACTTTGTCAAATGTCAAGAAGACAGTGCGGGTTGGAATGATGTTCGTGTCAACCCTTTTCATAACCCTATGAACAGCCGTTACGCCCTGGTCAGACAGGTAGTGCTGAATTTCTTCGTCAGACAGTCCATCGAGGGAGCGTGTATAAACGACTCCACGCGAGGAATTTAAGGTACGGTGCGGTTCCACCCGGACAGGGAAGGTGTGTAGTAGTGACGTACGCAGCAATTTTTGTGCCTGGAGGGCACTGACTGTTTCTAACAACAGGGTGCCATTCCGTAATCTGGAACAAGACTTTACAGGACCTGCAATTGCGTCGACACCTTTCTGAATAATGAAAGGGTTGACCGTGGAGAAGTCGTGAGCTTCGTCAGACCGAGAAACAACAAGGAACTGTGGCAACGATGGAAGAACTGACTGTGGTTGAGACTCAGTGAACTTACGTTTGTGAGCAGACATAGTGGAAGGTGAGGAAACCATTGCGGAAGAATCCCCCATGATTACCGGCGTCTCCGATGGCGCGCTCCTCCCTTGTGGGGGCCCTCTCTGAGGGCACTCCCGCCTTAGGTGATTGTTCACACCTCAGGTCACACCTCCCGACAAACGGACGGAGGGACCAATCGGCACTTTCGGAAGGTATCAGCTCGGGTAATCACCCCTCCCTGGGCCTGGCCGTTACCAGGGGGTACGTACGTGTCCTACCTGTCTACCCGGGGCGGGGAATTACGCGTTACCCCGTCACCGGCTACGCATGGAAGTGCGAGGGTTGGCCTTCAGACACGCACAGGGAGGAAGAAAGAGAAAGGGAAAGGAAAGAAGAGAGGTCTCAAACGCCGCAGCGGAGAAGGTAGAGAAAAGAGGTAAGGAAAAGAGAAGGACAAGGGAAGGATGAAGACTTACAAGCAAGGAAGGAAGGCGAAGAATGTAGTATATTTACAAGCGTCCGTCTCCGGACGTAGGCACAAACCATAACCCCAGAGAAAGGGAAAGAAAGAGCCAGAGGTGAAGGGGGGGGAGTGGCGAAGATGGGGGATGGGGAAGGATGCGGAAAGGGAAGGTATGCAGCCCGGAAAGGAAGGAAGGCCACATCAGCTCGGGGTCCCGTGCTCGCTACGCACGTATCCACAGAAGAGTTGTGGATCCCCTGGGGGGAGTGGGTAGTTTGCAATGTGTGGAGTCTCAGTCTTGGGGTGTGATGGTGGTCCCAGGGAGACTTCATATTCCATTGGCTCTGAAGACAAATTGTGAGCATTGTCAGTCAGAATATTGTCTATATGGTCTGGTGGTTTAGGACTTGTCTTCTTTTGTGACTGATGCTTTCCATTTGCTTTCTTTGTCAAAGAAGGTGTCATAGTAGTCACCGCAGCAGTACTGTTTCTGGAGCCTTTCATTTGAGGTGCTGGAAGACCCCAATGTCAGTAAGTGTGGCTTTTTCCTCAGTCCTGGTGTTCTGGGTGAAGCTAAGGACTCTGGAAGATTAGCACCTTTACAAGTGCACTGACAGAGACAGGTATTAGTGCTGACACACACAACCTCTGTTTTGTGTAGTTGCATCAGCTTTCGGAATAGCCTTTTTAAGAGCTGTAGATAAAGTAGTAGTGAATACAGGAGGCTGCATGGCTTTATAGGTTATCTTGGCCTCAGCATACAGGGTATGCTTTGATGTTTTCAGCTCCTGTATCTTCCCTTCTTCAACGAAGACACTGGAGTCAATATTTCAGACAGGGTGATCCCTAGAGCGAAAGTGACTTCTCCCTTACTTCCTAGAGTAGCATGTCCAAAGCATTGGCATTGAAAACAGTACATCAGCTTGGAACATAATCCCAAACATTTAAATGAAGGAAACCTGTCTTGACATGCTCTGTAAGTTTAGTGTTATTAGAAGTAAGGACAAAGGAGTCTGATTTACCACCAGATTGGCATTCAAAATATAATGAAATGGGTGGATGGCAATGTTCTTAGGCTTGCTCAGCTTTCATCTCTCTTTGGGAATATCTACCAGATCTGCTGTAGTTCATAGTAATGTGTAACTCAGTTTTGGCTGCATATTTGTTGAGTCATTTAGCTTTCTGGAGATTCATTACTTGTGGGACACTAAAAGTTCCAACCAGCTGTCTCTCATTCCACAGCCACTTAACAGGTTTTGAAGTGCCAGCAATGCCGTCTAAACCCTTTTGAATGTAGAAACGTGAAACTTCCTCAAAGTGCCCTATTTCCTTTTATAATGGGACACCCTCCTCTAGCATTACTTTTCCTCAACAGTAGTTGTCGACACCAGTAATATTTTTCAAATTTTGGACAGGTCACTATTATTTCAGTTGCTTTTCTGAGAACTTTCATATAATTTTATACACAGTATGTTATATTTCAGGCTGAAATTTATGGAAAGGAATTACTTGATAAAATATTTTAGTTTTGATGTTATAATCGATAAGTACTAATTCTGAATGTACAGTTAAAAATTATTTTTTTAAAAACATTTGAAATTATGAAATATTTGGACGCTTAACATTTCTATTATTAATTTTGCAATCCTGTACTGTTTAGTATGATTACTTGTGGATTCATTAATGAGATAATAATTGAAATTAAAGCTAGTAGAAATTCATTTGTTAATAAAAATTGTAAACCTTTTGGAATACTGTTCTTTCCACAGAGTGAGGGAGTCATAAGCATGCCTCTGATGTGATGGGAGGTAATTTTTGTATTTTTGTGTGAACAATGTAATTTTGGATTTGCTAATGTGAAAAGTCAAAATACTGTATGATACATTAAAATTTGAGAAAATATATTTAAGTAAAAAAAAAATGCTGCAACAACAATCTTCAGGTTTATTTAGTTCAGGCCAACCACAAGGACCTGACATGACAATTTCAGCTTCCAGAATCAGACCCCTAGACAAGAAGAACTGGAGCCATCTCAACATGACAAGCTAAGTAAACTAGAATGTTCATTGTAATCTTCACTCCTCTCAAAGCTTCATAAAAGACTTTAGTGTAGACAACAGATGGAAGTAGGAAGGATGGGGTAGATAACACTTAACTATTAAAAACACATTCTGTCCAGCAGTATGTGTTCTGTTAGAATAAACTGCAGTACTCTGAATAATTTCTGAGTCAGGAGCCCTCTTGTTACACTGGCTGTTGATACCGACCAGCTGTACGTCCATTCCGCTGGTGCTGAAAATGTAAAGTTGAAAAGTCCATCTCAGTCCCATTAGCAACTAGGGAAATAATGGTCCAGTCCCATTTGCCTGGCTTAGCCTTATACAATTGAGGTTGAATGTTAATAATTGTTCTGCCTCAACTGCCAAGTGTCTCATTGGTGGGTGCGCACCTCGAGATTTTCTTTTTATTGAGGTTTTGACCATTTTTGCAATTTGGTTAGCTAAGCCAAGATCCCTGGTCCCTGTGACACAGAAGATTCATCCTACATGCTGCACAGTGGTCGCCGAAGTATGCCCATAGCTTACTGTTACAGAGGACTGGTGGCACTTACTATCCGCAGCTCAGGAAATCATGACTTGCTAAGCCTGTACCCAGTAAATGAATACTGAAGTCCATGAGGTGCTTGTCATTTTGCACGAATGGATTGGGGGGGGGGGGGGTTACATGTTGCTTATCCAATGCCATGGATGTGGTGAGCAGCATGTACCCCCACCCCCCTACCCGCATTCGTATACTTGGAGAAAGCTTTTGACGATGTTGACTAGAATACACTCTTTTTTTAAATTCAGAAGGTAGCAGGGGTAAAATACAGCCTGTGCACAAAACCAGATAGCAATTATAAGAGTCAAAGGGCTTGAAAGGAAAGCAGTGGTTGAGAAGGAAGTGAGACAGGATTGTAGCCTATCCCTATTGTTATTCCATCTGTATCTACAACTACAGAGGTACTCCACAAGCTACCATAAGATGAGTGGCAGAGGGTACCCTGTACCACTACTTGTCATTTCCTCTCCTGTTCCTCTCACAAACAGAGCAACGGAAAAAGAACTACCTGTACGCCACTGTATGAGCCCTAATTTCCCATATCTTATCTCATGGTTCTTATGTATGTTGGTGGGAGCAGAATCGTTCGGCAGTCAGCTTCAAATGCCAGTTCTCTAAATTTTCTCGATAGTGTTTCTCAAAAAGAATGCCGCCACCTCTCCTGTGATTCCAATTTGAGTTTCCGAAGCATCTCTGTAATACTTAAGTTTTGTTCGAACCTACCGGTAACAAATCTAGTAGCCCTACTCTGAATTGCTTTGATATCTTCCTTAAATCCGAACTGGTATGAATCCCAAACACTCTACCAGTACTCAAGGATAGTCACACCAGTGTCCTACATGCAGTCTCCTTTACAGGCGAGCCACTCTTTCCTAAAATTCTCTCAATAAACCAAAGTCGACCATTTGCCTTCACTACCACAGTTTTCACGAGCTCATTTCCCTCATATCACTTTTCAACATTATGCCCAGATATTCAAACAACTTGACTGTGTCAAGCTGGACACTAGTAATACTGTATCCAAACATACAGGTTTGTTCTTCCTAGTCATCTGCACTAACAAACATTTTTCCACATTTAGAGCTAGCTGCCATTCATCACATCAACTGGAAATTTTGTCTAAGTCGTCTTTTACCTCCCTACAGCCACCCAACTTCAACACCTCACTGTAAACCACGGCATCATCAGCAAACAAATGCAGACTGCTGCCCACCCTGTCTGCCATATCATTGATATATATAGACAACAACAACAGTCATATCACACTTCCCTGCTGCACTCCTGACAATACCCTTGTCTCTGATCAACACTCGCCGTCGAGGATGACATACTGGGTTCTATTGTTTAAGAAGTCTTTGAGCCACTCACAAGTCTGTGAACTTGTTCCATATGCTTGTTCCTTTGTTAACAGCCTGTAGTGGGGCACCTTACCAAATACTTTCCGGAAATCTAGGAATATGGAATCTAGCCAGTTGCCCTTCATCCATAATTCCCAGTATATCAAGTGAGGACAAGCTCAGTTTCGCATGCATGAACGATGCTTTCTAAAACCATGCTGATTCAATGACATAAGCTACTTAACTTCAAGAAAGTTTATTACATTCAAACTGAGAATGTGTTCAAGGATTCTGCACCAAACAAAAGTTAGGGATATTGATATGTAATTGTGCGGGTCCATTCTTTTACCTCTCTTATATACTGGAGTCACCTGCACTTTTTTCCAGTCATTTGGGACTTTATGCTGGGCGAGAGATTCCGATAAATGCATATAATACTCTTTGCAAAATTAACCTGGGATTCCATGGACCTGGTTTTGTTTGTTTGTTTTTCTTTTCTTTTTTTTTTTTTTCAAGTATTTAAGTTGCTTCTGTACACTGGGTGTGCTTATTTCAATCTGTATGTTGAGCAAGTAATAAAAGAAACCAAAGAAAAATTTGAAAAAGTAATTAGGTTTGCCAAAGACACCGTAATTCTGTCAAATGTGACGAAGGGCTTGGAAGAGCACTGAATGGAAGTGTCTTGAATGGAGGAAATAAGATAAACATCAACAAATTAAGTCAGGTGATGCCGAGGGAATTAGATTAGAAGATGAGACACTAAACGTAGTAGATGAGTTTTGCTAGTTTGGCAGGAAAATAACTGATTTTGGTCAAAGTAGAGAGGACATAAAATGTAGACTGCCAATAGCAAGAAGAGCATTTCCAAAGAACAGAAACTGGTTAACACTGAATACAAATTTATGTTCTTACAGAGTCCTTTCTGAAGGTATTTGGAGTATTGCCTTGTACGGAAGTAAAATGTGGTCAATAGACAGTGTGTACAAGAAGAGGCTACAAGCTTTTGAAACATAGTTCTACAGGACAATGCTGAAGATTATACAGTTATAGCTAATGAGGAGGTACTGAATATAATTTGACATAAAATAAATTTGTAGCACAACTTGAGTAAATGAAGGGATCAATTGATATGTCGTATTCCGAGACACCAAGAAATCATAAATTTAATATTGGTGAAAAGGGGGGGGGGGGGGGGCAAAAATTGTAGAGTAAGACAAACAGATGAATGCAGTAAGCAGGTTCTAATGAAGATAGGTTGCAGTAGATATTCAGTGATGCATACATTAGAGCGTCATGGAGAACTGCTTCAAACCAGTCATTGGACTGAAGACCACAACACATTCCGAAGATGGTGTGTGGTGTTTTTTAATGTAAATACTACATGGATTTTCATGTACACCCAAAACAGCATGTTCTACGGTCTGTCTAAAAATTATCTTTGATAATCAATGTGTAAGTCTGTTGTATTGCCAGCAATAAATTTTACTGAAGTTCCTGCTTACTAATATCGTAAGTATTGCTCTGGAAGTCTGATGATTTTTTTTCTGTTACTTTTTTCTCAATTCGTTGAACATTGATATTGTATCATCTGTATATAAGTAAATTATAATTACTCATTTGTAAAACCCAATGTTTGCTTACATGTATGTGCAGAGTTCTGAAAGGTTTTCCTTTGTCTCTTGTTTTAATGGAGTGTTTTCATAATTTTCCTTTCAGTAGATCTGACTCGTTTCTTGTGCATCTGTACCCTGCTTTTGCTTTACACATAATTTTAATCATTTTCAGTTTTTTGGCTTCAGATATTCTCAACAGATTCCTACTAGTATTTCATTCAACTTTTGTTTTCTGTTACTCCAAAAAGTGCAACTGTTGTGGATTACTTATTTATTACTTGCCAATTTTACATGGAAATCTCTTCACATTACTATACATACAGTTTTGATGGTCTGAAAATTTGGAAACTGATGAAAGCACTACTGATGATTCACCTAAGACTTATACTCCTTTGTAAAATTATTTATTATGAAGTAATTTCCCTTCCACAAACACATCTTCAAAGCAGCCAACAGGAAACAGTAATCTGCTAAAGGTGGCTTCAACAATGAACCCCACAGACGTTAAGTTTGTTCTTGTTTGCAGGCATTATCATAAGTTCCAGCTTAACAACTCTGTGAATTGGGTCAGTGTTGAGTTACATTAATTACTTCTGTCACTTATGGGCCAAATATGGATTTTGTTTCTGTTGATGGCATGGTGGAGTTTATGAGTTATAGCCTACAACTCAACATGAAAGGGACATTGGCTGAGCTGGTAAAATAATCTTTGAGAAGGATCCATGGGCGAACTCAAGTGTTCAGGCCACCAGTGTTAAAAGACGCAAATAAAACAGAAACTTTGAGCCTGAAAACTGAAAAGAAGGGAAAACTAATAGCACCAAAATACTAAAGGTTCAACAAAGAAATCAATGAACATATGATTTAATACCCAATGAAACAGAAATGCAGAATATGTCTGGACAAAACTTTTCATCTAGTAACTGCAGATAAAGAATAGATAATGAAATTGTCATTTACATTAAGAATGAATGAAACTATGAAGTAGAAATTCATGAAAAGGTAACATAAAAACTAAACTAAACCCCATCTGAACAGACTTTGGAACACTTAACAGTACCGACCAACTGCTGTTTCATCCTCAGCCAATAGGCATCAGTGAATGTGGATATGGAGGGGCATGTAATCTGCACAGCACTCAGCAGACCCGGATGGTGGCCCATCCATGTGTTAGCCAAGCCTAACAACGCTGAACTTTGATGGTCGGATGGCAAATGCTATTACCACTGTGGAAAGATCATCGACATTAAAAGTAAATATACAGCTGGTGATTTTGATTTATTCTTGAAAGAACTAGATGTGTTATTAACTTTTTAAACTTCCAAACCGAATGAAGTAATACTCACTGGATAACTGTAACATAATTTTAGAGCATACCTAAGTCAGAGATAAACTCGGGTCCCTTGCTACTTCACATTGTCTAACTCTTATCATAAAATTTCCAACAAGTTATTGCAATCAGCAGCATTGCTAATTGAGAACACATCAACAGTGTAGGTCGTAGTGTAAATTCTTTAGTTAATGGTCTCTCAGATCATAGTGCTCAACTGCCATCATTTAATACCACATTGCTTGTCATTTTTTTAAAATTACAAAACTACAAGAGTTATCTGCTTGTACAGCTTAAAGAGCAGCACAGTAGCTCGTGAAACAGTGAGGTGAGCCAGACACGGATTGAAGCCCTGTGGCAGAATGATGACAGTTAGCCTGGTACAAAGTTAATGTTGTTTTAAAGTAGTTTTCCACACTTTTTTAAGCAAAATGCTGGGCTGATTGCCAAACTCTGCCCCCGAAAATACAATACACTAACAGTAAACATTAGATAATACACAGAAAAAAGAAGAGGAGGAATCCAATAAGTAATTGTGAAATACAGACTCAAGAGATGTATACACCATACTTGGCATTAATAATAATAAAACCCACTAGGGTAGCCGAGAGTGCTCAAGTACTGCTTCCTGGACTCGGGTATGCACACCGGCCCCGGATCGAATCTGCCCGGAAGATTAACGATGAGGGCCAGTATCCCGGCCAGCCTGGATGTGGTTTTCCACATCCTGCTAGGTGAATACCAGACTGGTCCCCACGTTCCGCCTCAGCTACACAACTCACAGACTTTTGAAAACGTTCGTACTCTTTCA
The DNA here is from genome assembly GCF_023898315.1 of Schistocerca nitens. NCBI lineage: Eukaryota > Metazoa > Arthropoda > Insecta > Orthoptera > Acrididae > Schistocerca > Schistocerca nitens. Next base: position 459,209,520 of record NC_064620.1, on the reverse strand, counting down.
TGGCTTACATTAGACGCAGACAGCTGGGGTCCACTAATTCTGTCCCAGGGGGCCCGAGGTGGTGACAGGAAGGGCATCTGGCCACCCTCTGTGACTAACACTGCCAACTCCACAGTAACACGGCCAACCCAGCATTGAAGCGGGACAAAGGCCCAAAGAAAATTATGATGAAAGAATAATAATAATAATAACAACAACAAAGAAAATGTAATATTGAAGTAAGACATTAATAATCAATGTTTGGAAGTAGATTAAATGCTCCTAATCCCTATTTTTTCAAAATAATGTTCAACATAATCCGTAAACACTTTGTAGGGAAATCAAGAAGCTTCGATTTCAGAAAGGATGGTCAGCCGGACAGGCTATTTTTATCTTGACAAATGAGATACCAGAATCAATAAAGCAGAAATTATTACCATTGGGAATATTTTGTAACTTAGCGAAGGTTTTTGATTTTGTGGACAATATCCTTACACAAAAGTACAAATATTATGGAACAGTAAAAAAGCACATTTTCAGTGCTACCATGTTCTCAGTAACATGTTATGTGCTTCTAGGATTGACCCTGGTACCAAACTATATAGAAAGTTTTACAAATATTCCTTATTACATGGTGTATGACCATTTTGCCAAGCTGTCCTTCCCTCTAGATCCAAAATTTTAAATATATATGAGATTTTTTTTGTAGACTACAGTTCTACTAATTAAAAACCTAATGATGTATTTCTGTACTTTTATTACAGCAAATAAAACTTTGTATCTCAGTATTAATTTAACTTTGAGTACAAATTTTCTTCTTACTTCTCGTGGAAAACACGTTTTTGGTATCGTGGCTTTGTACAAAATACATGTTGGCTCTTGAAAAGAAGAAAACTGCAACCCAAGACTCCTAATATTGCTGTTTATTAACACAAATAGCACTCTTACTGGTTTCGAGCTGACAGGTTCATCTTCTGATGGCTGTGTATAATATAAATGTGAACATGTGTCTGAAGATGAAACTGTGTATGGAACCGGTAATGGTACTATTTGTGTAAATAAACCACATTATTACCAGTGGCTGGTTGTTGTTTTCTCCTTCACTACAATCAACTTGTAAAAACTTTTTTGTTGGCACTTAGAACCAGTTTCCTGGTATGGCATTTACGACATTCTTAATAAAGTAGGCCTATTCATTTTGTACTTCCTCTCACTTTTTGCAGTGAGCAACAAACGTGGAGAGGTTTGGGGTGGGAGTAGAACATCCTCCTGACGAATGTGTTACACTGTTGGAAGATGGAAATTCTTCTCTTTTTCAAATGATACAATTTGTGTGCTCTTACTGAAAAGGCAGCTACATCAACAGATGGTTGGAGACTAATTGATTATAAATTTTGACATGGTTCAGTAGACACACATCATTGGCAACTTCGAAGAAACCTGTCTCCTCCCAAGCTAACCTAGACTTTTCGCTATGCTACAGATCAGTTTCACTGCACCCCACATTTCTAACATTAATAAGACCCAAAATGAATATTGTCAGTGTTCTGTTCTCTTTCTATTTGGATACGTTTTATGTCATACACCACATAATCATCATCATCATCATCTTACAGGATTAAGGCCAGATCTGGTACTGATACGTTCAGTTACCTCCAATTTAGTGCATCTGTCAAAACCCCACAAGCTATTACAATACTCCATTCAAATAAAGAAGCACAAGAAGTTGATGCTGTTATTTTGAGACTACACAGATGCTGCAACTTTAACTGGAAAATCCACACCCTGACATTACTGAAGTCTCTCTTCACCCACATTTAAAATATGGGCAATTACTTGTACAACCATATTAAAAATAATGCAACTAGTTTATTACACTTATTTCCATTTACTCATGATTTGTGAAGATTTTTTTTTTGGGAGGGGGGGGGGATTTCAACTTACACTGATGTTTTTAATGCTTATTTAGTCATTCTTTCCTCCTCCTCTTGTCCCCCTACGCCCTCTTCCTTTCTCTGTGGGACCCAAGAAATAAGAAATATGAATAGCGTGTGTAGATGTTAGATACTTCGTTCACATCAAGATTTTTTTTAAGTGATGGAACCTTTTTGCTACAAGAGAAAGTTTGTGAATGGTAGGCTACATAGTAACTCAATATGGAACACAGTGTGAAGAAAAGAAGAGTAGCTTACATGTTGGATTCTTTAAGAAGAAATATTGATATTTCTACCATTTATACAGTAAACTATTAATCATGCAGGCAATGCAAATACAAGCTGCGTTATCATTACTTCAAGAACATCCCATTCAATAAACATATTTTGTTCGCTGGATAATTACAACCACTGAACACATCATTCATAAGTTTGTCATTCTTGGTTAATATTTATATAAAAAATACATGTCTCCAAGATAGCAATCAGAAAACTGTAGACTGTGGCAGTAGGTTATGCACAATGCAAAATGTTTGCTCAATGAAGGTGATCTCTTAATCAAATTTTAGGGCAATACATTACACAAAGTAACACTTTTCCACACTCAACAGTAAATTTGTTGATCAAATACGAATAATAAAGAACACTTTGGCTAACTCATACCCATTTTATGGTTTGCAGTTGAACAAAAAGTTGCCACAAGACTTGTGGCAATACTTGAGCCTGATTGTATGATCAGTCACAATTAAAACAAAACACTTCATGCGTCCATATACAAGTATTATCTCATCACAGATAATTCACAGGTACTTCAATGTTAAATGGGTGGAAAAATAACGTTTCTCGAACATCTAAAACGCTCCAGTACAATTACAACACTCACAAGATGGTGTCCAGTCACTTATAAATTGACGAGTAATACTCCTCTTCCAGATCATACAAATCCGCAGCCATGTCATCTCTAAGACTCATTAGTTTCTGATCACATTCTGCTTGCTTCGTTCGGAATAGCTTCGAGTTTTGTGTGATGGCCTCATTAACCGAGGGAAAATCGTTTAATATTAAATACTGTTTGATATCAGACACCAACTTCATCAAAGATTCACCTGCGCGAACCTAAAATGAAACCAACAAAATGTAATATAATTACAGCGTATGTGCTGATATCTCGAGGTATCGGACGTAATAACTGTAAACTCACAATATTAGCAGCACGAACATGCATTTCAAATGTGTCTTGTTCGCTCTGTGTCATCTTCGACAGCTGCGTATCACTCTCCGCCTTCGACAATCTGATTATTTCTGCAAGCATCAAAGCAAAATAATCATCAGTTCATGTCCGTACAATACCATCTACAACGCGAAGAAAACTATGACGTTAATTACCATCAAAATTTTCCAGCATAGACTTAACATCATCCCTCAGCCTTGTCGTGTACGATTTTAGCAACGCTTCCTTGCTTTGTGGCAAGGACCTTGCATGTGCCATCTTACCCGATACCACTTTACTTTTGCACTACGACGGAGGCAAAAACACTGTCGCAACACTACAGCACAATTTGAACACACACGAATTCATCAGCTGTTCCTCCTTTCCACCAAGCAAAACACCAGCACTCATGCTGTTTTGTTTTGTATGGCGCAGTGTCACCAACTTAAACTGGGATGTAGTGCGCGCTTGATGCAGCATGGCCAACGGAATTTGAAATCTTGCAGAATCTGCACAATTATGAACTTTACGAAATCTCCAGATTGGAGGTAAATTGCTGAAATATGTATGCCCAAATCAGATCTGCGGAGACAAATTGTAGCAAGTAGACAGGAGATCGCCGCTAATGTGGCTGTCTGATTGGCATAGTGTTTCTCATTTTTAAACCGACTTCATTGAACAGAAATTTTGAACTCTGCATAACCGACGGTAACAGTCGACAGTTTTCAGAAAGTTTTTATATAAATTTTAGCAAAAAGTGATTAGCTTATGAACAGTGTGTTCAGTGGCTTATGAACAGTGTGTTCAGTGGTTGTAATTATCGATTGACCAAAAGTTGTCTCTTGAATGAGATGTTCATGGTGAATAACTACTTTTTTACCTCAATCGGTGAGGTGCGCGAATTGTTTTGGACCCTACGACAAACTGGGAAATTAATTTAAAAAAATGTTGATGTGGTTCCGAACAAGAGTTACACAACAGAGGGGCATCTGTCGAGAGGCCAGATAGGCGTGTGGTTCCTGAAGAGGGGCAGCAGCCTTTTCTGTAGTTGCAGGGGCAGCAATCTGGATGATTAACTGATTTCTCCTTGTAACATCAACCAAAATGGCCTTGCTGTGCTGGTACTGCGAACGACTGAAAGCAAAGGAAAACTACAGCCATAATTTTTGCTGAGGGCATGCAGCTCAACTGTATGGTTAAATTATGATGACTTTCTATTGAGTAAAATATTCTGGACGAAGAATAGTCTCCCATTCGGATCTCCGGGCAGGGACTATGCAGGAGGACGTTTCATCAGGAGAAATAAAACAGGCGTTCTATAGATCAGAGCGTGTAATGTCAGATCCCTTAATCAGGCAGGTAGGTTAGAAAACAGAAAAAGGGAAGTGGATAGGTTAAAGTTAGACATTGTGGGAATTAGTGATGTTCGGTGGCAGGAGGAACAGGACTTCTGGACAGGTGAATATAGGGATATAAATACAAAATCAAGTAGGAGTAATGAATGAGTAGGTTTAATAATGAGCAAAAAAATAGGAATGTGCATAAGTTACTATGAACAGCACAGTGAATGCATTATTGTAGCCAAAATAAACATGAAGCCCACACCCGCCATAGCAGTATGAGTCTGTCTGCCAACTAGCTCCGCAAATGAGGAGGAGGTTGAGGAAATGTTTGATGAGATAAAAGAAATTCAAATAGTTAAGAGATACGAGAATTTAATAGTCATAGGGGACTGGAATTCGATAGAGAAAAAGGAAGAGAAGGAAAAGTAGTAGGGGAAAGGAACGAAAGAGGAAGCCGCCTGGTAGAATTTTGCACACAGCATAATTTAATCATAGCTAACACTTGGTTTAAGAAGCATGAGAGAAGGTTGTATACTTGGAAGAGACATGGTGACACTGGAAGGTTTCAGATTGACTATATAATGCTTAGACAGAGATTCAGGAACCAGGTTTTAAACTGTAAGACATTTCCAGGAGCAGTTGTTGACTCTGACCACGATTTATTTGTTATTAAATGCAGATTAAAACTGAAGAAACTGCAAAACGTCAGGAATTTAAGGAGATGGGATCTGGATAAACTGAAAGAACCAGAGGTTGTAGAGGGCTTCGGAAGGATCATTAGGAAACGATTAACAAGAACAAGGGAAAGAAATACAGTAGAAGAAGAACAGGTAGCTTTGAGAGATGAAATAGTGAAGGCAGCAGAGGATCAAGTAGGTAAAAAGGCGAGGGCTAGTAGGAATCCTTGGGTAATAGAAGAAATATTGAATTTAATCTATGAAAGGAGAAAATATTAAAACGCAATAAATTTAGCAGGCGAAAGGGAATACAAATATCTAAAAAATGAGATCGACAGGAAGTGCAAAATGGCTAAGCAGGAATGACTAGAGGACAAATGTAGGATGTAGAAGTGGTAAGACAGATACTGTCTACAGGAAAATTAAAGTGGTGTTTGGAGAACAGAGAAACATCTGTATGAATATCAAGATCTCAGATTGAAAATCAGTCCTAAGCAAATAACAGAAAGCACAAAGGTGGAATGAGTATATAGATGGTCTATACAAGGGGGATTTACTTGAGGGCAATATTATGGAAATGGAAGAGGACATAGAGGAAGATGAGAACGGAGATATGATACTGCATGAGGAGTTTACGGAGCACTGAAAGACTTAAGTCAAAACAAGGCCCTGGGAGTAGACAATATTCCATTAGAGCTACTGATTACCTTGGGAGAGCCAGCCATGCAAAACTCTTCCATCTGGTGAGCAACATCTATATCCCAGGTGAAATACGCACAGACTTCAAGAAGAATATAATAATCCCAATTCCAAAGAAAGCAGGTGCTGACAGGTGTGAAAATTACTGAACTGCCAGTTTAGTAAGTCACGGGTGCAAAATATTATCACAAATTCTTTACAGATGAATGGAAAAACTGGTAGAAGCCGACGTTGGGGAATATCAGTTTGGATTTCGGAGAAATCTAGGAACACGCGAGGCAACAATGACCCCATGATTTCTCATAGGAGATAGGTTAAGGAAAGGTAAACCTACGTTTATAGAATTTGTAGACTTAGAGAAAGGTTTTGACAATGTTGACTGGAATACTGTCTTTCAAATTCTAAAGGTGCCAGGGGTAAAATACAGGGAGCGAAAGGCTATTTACAATTTGTACAGAAACCAGATGGCAGTTATAAGAGTTGAGAGACAAAAAAGGAAAGCCATGGCTGAGGAAGGAGTGAGACAGGGTTGAATCCTGTCCCTGATGTTATTCAATCTGTGTATTGAGTGAGCAGTAAAGGAAACAAAAGAGAAACTTGGAGATGGAGAGGGAAAATAAATAAAAACTTTGAGGTTTGCTGATTACGTTGCAATTCTGTCAGAGACAGTAAAGAACTTGGAAGAGCAGTTAAATGGAATGGACAGAATCTTGAAAGGAGGGTATAACATGAACATCAACAAAAGCGAAACGAGGATAATAGAATGTAGTCGAATTAAATTAGGAAATGAGACACTTAAAGTAGTAAATGAGTTTTGCTATTTGGAGAGCAAAACAACTGATGATGTTCGAAGTAGGGAGGATATAAAATGTAAACTGGCAATGGCAAGGAAATTTTTTCTGAAGAAGAGAAATTTGTTGACATCAAGTATAGATTTAAGTGTTAGGAAGTCCTTTCTGAATTCTGAATATTAAATGGGTAGATCACATAACTAATGAGGAGGTGCTGAGTAGAATTGGGAAGAAGAAAAATTTGTGATACAGCCTGACTAAAGGAAGGGATCGGTTGGTAAGACACATTCTGAGGCATTTAGTACTGGGGGGAAGCGGGGGGGGGGGGTTAAAATCGTAGAGGGAGACCAAGAGATGAATACACTAAACAGATTCAGAAGGATGTAGGTTGCAGTAGGTACTGGGAGATGAAGAAGCTTGCACAGGATAGAGTAGCATGGAGAGCTACATCAAACCAGTCTCTGGACTGAAGACCACAACAACAAGAGTTAACTAAAGGTAAACCGTACAGTTCACTGTCAAAATATTAGCGACTCCTGTAATTTATGAAAATATATGGATATCTAAAATAACTTCTTCCTCTTACCAGGAATTGCGAAATCGTTGGCAGCCGTTCATGAGGTGGAATTACTCTTCTCATACATGTATTTTGCCCTATATATGAAGGGCTACGAATGTAAATAGGTATATGTCTCTACATGCATTCGTAAATAATTTTGCCAGTCGTTGGGTTCGTTGTTTAACTTGTGAAGTAAATTATTATCGGATAACTTATGTTCGCCTGAGGAACCACTGTCTGGTCCATTTAGATAGTTCATTCCGCCTTCTTTGCTTGACTTTTCATACACAACAATTCTATTATACTTTTACAAATACCAACTTTCCTATTATATCTTTTTCGATTATTTGGCAGGAAACCTCGTGAAGGTGAAGGAGAGGCATTTGATGAACTGGATGAGATGGAGTACGTTCAAGTAGCACTCATTTTTGATGACAGCGTGAATGAATGCCAACATAAGATGCCACTTCATTAGCGATGTTCTGCCCATACACTTAATCTGATAGCAGTAAAAATAAACAGGAATTCTCTACTTTATAAATGAATTGTTTCCTGCCAACAGTCTCATAGCGTGTTCATGCTTATATCTATATTCATTGTAGGACAATCAAGAAGCAGAGGACAATCCTCATTTTAAGAAGATATCGAGACCAACGTTTGCATATTTCCAAGCTTTATGGAATAGACAAAGGAGTACTGTGATTGCTGATTCCATCCTCATGACGATTCATAAGTTGCTTATGATGCCTGCTGCTACAGGATGGAATGGACCAGACAACAGTACTAAATATCTGGTGTCTGCAGTAGAAAAGAACAGCCTAGATGCAGTAGATGTCCTCATGAACAGGACAGGGCTAGTATACGTTCGACCGATAGATGTGGCATTTCTGAGTTAATATATTGCCGCAAGCTTTAAATATTTTGCAATTACTGTGGTGTCACCGCCAGACACCACACTTGCTAGGTGGTAGCTTAAATCGGCCGCGGTCCATTAGTACATGTCGGACCCGCGTGTCGCCACTGTTAGGATCGCAGACCGAGCGCCACCACAAGGCAGGTCTCGAGAGACGTACTAGCACTCGCCCCAGTTGTACGACGACTTTGCTAGCGACTACATTGACGAAGCCTTTCTCTCATTTGCCGAGAGACAGTTAGAATAGCCTTCAGCTAAGTCCATGGCTACGACCTAGCAAGGCGCCATTAGTTACTTCATGAATCTTAAGAGTCTCACTTGTATCATCAAGAATGCTGTATACCAAAGGACGATATAAAAGTTAAGTGTTCTAGTAGCTATGTTCTTTTCTTTATCACATTCATTACGAATCCTGTTCCAGACTTCGCGCCAGTCGGCGTGAGTTGACGCGTGCCCTTTCGGCTACTTCACTGTGGACTGGCTGCCTTGTCAGTCCACTACATTGGCGACGAGTCTCAAAAGGGACTTTAGCGTTCGTATTGTCTTAATTTGCTTGTGTCATGGCTTCGCCACATTCTCCAGATGTACTGTCCGAATTTTATCGCTTGCAGAATCAGCAGACGCAGGCCTTATTGGATGCCCTTGGACAGCTCGTCCAGGGTCAACGTGCGCTGCAAAACGATGCGGCCGCCGCCGCTTCATCGCTATCGCAGCCACACCATGCTGTTGCACCTCAATTTAGGCCCTATGAGGCGGCCAACGAGACGTGGCCGGAATGGTCAACGACAATTTGGATTTCATCTCGCCGCCTACAGAATTCAAGGTAATGAGCGGCAGCCGTTTTTGCTTTCGTGTGTAGGTGTGTCCACCTACCGTGTGATAGTGAAATTATTTCCCCGCCGCGACGTAGCAACTCTGTCCTACGAGGAAATTTTGTCGGCGTTAGATGCCTATTTCAAAGAAACAGTTAATGTAGTTGCAAAACGGTATACGTTCTTCCGTACAAAACATACGGCCGGTCAAACTAATCGGGAGTGGGTTGTAACTTTGCAAGGACTTACTAGGGAGTGTGCATTTGAATGTGACTGTGGACTCCCTTATTCAGATACTATGGTGCGTGATGCAATAGCGCAGAACGTTTCTGATGTTCGCATAAGGGAACAGATTTTGAAACTAGTTAATCCCTCCCTTCAACAAGTGATAGACATATTGGATAGGCAAGACACACTTGACTTTGCTCAGGAATCATTTGCAACTTCGCCGGCCGTGTGTCACATTAACCGGCCCGCCGGGCCCGCTGCATGGAACGCTAACCTGCCCTTGCGCACGTCCGCGCAGCCACGTGTCCCGCACAAGCAAGCAAATGCAGTGAAATCATGCCCGCGGTGTGCAACTAGACATTCGCGTGAGAATTGCCCGTCACGCCAAGCTATTTGCTTTTTCTGTAATAAGAAAGGGCATGTTCAAAGTGTTTGCCAGAAAAAGCTCAGATCAGACAATCACAACCATTCCAGGCCCTTTGCTTCGCGCCGGAATCGAATCAAGGACACACAGGCTCGGGAACCTTCGCCCATGGACATTCATGTAGTTAGTGCCACTCCGCCCAATGTTCCTCTCGCTAACAGTGACTGTGTTCGTCCCACGAAAAGTGTGCGTCGCCGTCGACGCAACTCCCGTCACGTCGCACGTGATTCTGTACCAGTGTCTATTCAAGTTGCACATAACAGTCGCTCTTGTCGTCAGCAGGACAATAAACTTTTTGTAGGTTTGGACTTTGCCGGACAAGTGATGCCGTTCCAGCTCGATACCGGAGCTGCAGTTTCATTGCTCAATCACGCCACGTACAAACAACTGGGCGCACCTCCGTTGCGTGCCGCAAATGTTCAGCTCACGAGTTATTCCGGACAAGCTATCCCTGTGTTAGGACAGTGCACTCTTCTTGCTACGTACAAGGAACAAACAAAACTTGTGTCTTTTTACGTTCTTCGTTCATCTTCGGCAGTGAACTTGTTTGGGTTAGATTTATTTCAGTTGTTTAACTTGTCTATAGTCAATCAGGTCCTATCAGTGCATCAGACTGTGCCTTCAGCCAGTGTTTCTAGTCTTTGTGAGGAATTTGCCGACATTTTTGCACCGGGCCTTGGTTGCGCTAAGAACTATGAAGCACATTTGGAACTGAAAGTGAACGCGCAACCGAAATTTTTCAGGGCGCGCAATGTTCCCCGCGCATTGCGTTATGAGGTCGCCAACCGCTACGATATCTTGTATCGGTCCACTGCTAAGCACGGAAACGCCGATGCGTTGTCCCGTTTGCCTGTTGCTGCGGATAAAGCATTCGATTCTTCCAAACTTGCTTGCATGTTCATTGACTCGGAAACCGATGACGTGGTCGAATCGTTTCCGATTGATTTTCGTCGTGTAGCTACAGCCACAGCTGCTGACCCTGTCCTTGCTACTGTTTTGCGTTTTGTTGCTACACAATGGCCCTTGTCAAAGTCACGGATCGAGGATCCGTTGGTTCGCCGATTTTTTGCTCACAAGGAGAGACTTTTTGTACGATGTGGTGTTTTGTTGTTGCGTTCTGATAATGATCAGTCTAGGGTCGCGGTCCCGCGTTCGTTACAGTCCTCTGTCTTACGGCTTCTCCACCAAGGACATTGGGGTATAGTGCGCACGAAACAACTTGCTCGTCAGCACTGTACTTGGTTCGGAATCGGTGCTGCGATTACGACTATGTGCTCTTCTTGCATGGCGTGTGCTGAACAACAATCCGCACCGCCGCATGGCCGAAAGCCACTTCCCCTTGGCAACGCTTGCACATCGATTTTGCTGGTCCATTCTGGAATGCTCGATGGTTGGTTGTGGTCGATTCTTTCAGTAATTTTCCTTTTGTTGTCCGGATGCCTTCCACGAAGTCATCTGCCACCATCCAAGCGTTATCTGCTATTTTTTGCATTGAAGGTCTTCCGCAGACTATTGTTTCCGACAATGGCCCACAATTCATGTCCGCCGAATTTCAGTCATTCTGCAAGGCCAATGGTATTCAACATCTGACATCCGCGCCGTTTTCGCCTCAGTCAAACGGTGCCGCTGAACGATTGGTCCGGACTTTCAAGTCACAGATGTTGAAGTTGAAAGAGTCGCATTCTCGGGAGGACGCGTTATTGCTCTTTTTGTCCTCGTATCACTCTCAGCCCCGCGATGGTCGCTCGCCGGCTGAGTTGCTCCTCGGTCGTCCTCATCGAACCTTGATGTCTTTGCTGCATCCGCCGCATCAGGTTCCTGTGCAGCGGCAGACTCCTGCTTTTGCTCCTGGCGACGTTGTCTTTTATCGCACCTATCTAGGTTCACGGCGTTGGCTCGCAGGGCGCATTCTTCGCTGCCTCGGCCGCGCGATGTATTTGGTTTTGGGGGCCTCTGGTGAGGTGCGTCGGCATCTCAATCAGCTGCGCCTCTGTCGTCGCCCGGGTTCTGCCGCTCCCCGTCTGCTTTCAGCGACGGTGCCGTCCGGTCAGCGCCCTGGGGACCCATCTACTGGCTCGCCTCATCCACAGGTGTTACCGACGATGCCTTCCCTATTGCCTCATGGCGACATGCCGCCGCCGCCGCCGCCGCCGCCGCCTGTTCTCCCGCCGGCGCCGCCCGCAGTGGACGCTTCTCTGCAGCCGCCCAGCGCCTTCCTGGGTCACGCGCCGCCGATCGCTTCCCGTGACCAGCTGTACTCCGCCATGGAACTCTTGCCCGCTCCGGACCAGATGTCGTCTTCGCCCGTCGGGTGCCCCGACCACATGGAGGTCGACCCTTCGGCCCCTCCTGTCTCATTACGGGCGCATACACCGCATGTTGACGTGCACCCTGGACTAGGTTTTCAGGCGTTTCCTAGCTCCCCTCGGACCGAATGGCAGGGTGCGGGTGGCACAGCCTCGCCTGTTGTTAGGCTCCCCACCTCATCGCATACGTCAACATGGGGTCCTCCACACGGCGGGCGGACGCCTTATCACACGACCGTCCGCCGATTTGCGGGGGAGGAATGTGGTGTCACCGCCAGACACCACACTTGCTAGGTGGTAGCTTAAATCGGCCGCGGTCCATTAGTACATGTCGGACCCGCGTGTCGCCACTGTTAGGATCGCAGACCGAGCGCCACCACAAGGCAGGTCTCGAGAGATGTACTAGCACTCGCCCCAGTTGTACGACGACTTTGCTAGCGACTACACTGACGAAGCCTTTCTCTCATTTGCCGAGAGACAGTTAGAATAGCCTTCAGCTAAGTCCATGGCTACGACCTAGCAAGGCGCCATTAGTTACTTCATGAATCTTAAGAGTCTCACTTGTATCATCAAGAATGCTGTATACCAAAGGACGATATAAAAGTTAAGTGTTCTAGTAGCTACGTTCTTTTCTTTATCACATTCATTACGAATCCTGTTCCAGACTTCGCGCCAGTCGGCGTGAGTTGACGCGTGCTCTTTCGGCTACTTCACTGTGGACTGGCTGCCTTGTCAGTCCACTACAATTACAATATAAAACATTCACAAGTTGAACGTTAGTATATTATGGGGTTACTGAACTTGATTGTGTTAATTTTTGTTTCAGGCTATGAAAATGGCTCTGAACATTTTCAAGCCGACAATAATATGTGCAAGAAGGTGAGTAAGTAGCGTTCTGGCGTGATTTTCTGGCACGCTGATGTCATCGATGTGTCATGGGATATCCCCATCCACATCTACATTTACATGGTTACCCTGCAATTCACACTTAAGTGCCTGGCAGTGTTCATCGAACCATTTTCATACTATATACTTCTCTACCATTCCACTCTCGAATGGCGCGTGGGAAAAAGGAACACCTAAATCTTCCCGTTCGAGCTCTGATTTCTCTTATTTTATTATACTGATCATTTCTCCCTACGTAGGTGGGTGTCAATAAAATATTTTCGCATTCGTTAGAGAAAGTTGGTGATTGAAATTTCGTAAATAGATCTCGCCGCAAGGAAAACCACCTTTGTTTCAGTGACTGCCACCCCAACTCGCGTATCGTATCAGTGACACTCACCCCTATTGCTCGATAACACGAAACGGGCTGCTCTTCTTTGCACTTTTGCGATGCCCTCCGTTAATCCTACCTGGTAAGGATCCCACACCGTGCAGCAATATTCCAGCAGAGGACGGACAAGTGCAATGTTGGCTGTCTCTTTAGTGGGTTTATGGCATCTTCTAAGTGTTCTGCCAACAAAGGGCAGTCTTTATTTCGCCTTCCCCACAATATTATCTACGTGGTCTTTCCAATTTAAGTTGCTCGTAATTTTAATTCCTAGGTATTTAGTCGAATTGCCAGCCCTTAGATTTGTGCGTTTTATCGTATACTCAAAATTTATTTGATTTCTTTTAGTACCCATACGGATGACCTGACACTTTTCTTTGTTTAGTGCTAATTTCCACTTTTCGCACCGTACAGAAATTCACTCTAGATTATTTTGTAATTGGAATTGATTGTCTGATGATTTTACTAGATGGTAAATTACTGTGTCTAACCGTTTCCAGTCACTAATCGGTACATCTGGACCAGAGGATCCAGTCCATTCCATGTAAACACAACCCACACCATTACGGAACTAGCCTGCACTGTGCCTTGTTGACAACTTTGGTCTGCGCCACACTCGAACGGTGCCATCAGCTCTTACCAACTGAAATCAGGACTCATCTGACCAGACCACTGTTTTCCAGTTGTCTAGGTTCCACCCAATATGTTCACTAGCCCAAGAGAGGCTCTGCAGGAACGTCATACTGTTAACAAAGGCACTTGCGTCGGTCGCCTGCTGCTGTAGCCCATTAGCGCCATATTTCAACTCACTGCCCTAACGGATACGTCCTTCGTACATCCCACATTGATTTCTGTGGTTATCTCATCCTGTGTTGTTGTCCGTTAGCTCTGACAACTCTAAACAAATGCCGCTGCTCTTGGTCGTCAAGTGAAGGCCATCGGCCACTGCATTGTCCTTAGTGAGAGGTAACGCCTGGAATTTCGTATTCTCAGCACACTTCTGACGCTGTGGATCTCGGAATTTTGTGTTCTTTAACAAATTCGGAAATGAAATGTCCCATGCATCTAGCTCCATCTACCATTCGGCATTCAAAATCTGTTAATTCCCTCGTGCAGCCATAATCACGTTGGAAAAGTTTCCACATGAATCACATGAATACAAACGACAGTTCCACCGATGCACTGCCATTTTATACCTTTTGTACTCCATATTATATCCATCTGTATATGTGCATATCGCGTCGGCCGTTGTGGCCGAGCGGTTCTAGGCGCTTCAGTCTGGAACCGCGCGACCGCTACGGTCGCAGGATCGAATCCTGCCTCGGGCATGGATGTGTGTGATGTCCTTAGGTTAGTTAGGTTTAAGTAGCTCTAAGTTCTAGGGGACTGATGACCTCAGATGTTAAGTCCCTATAGTGCTCAGAGCCATTTGAACCATTTTTTGTGCATATCGCTGTCCAATGACTTTTGTCACTCCAGTGTATAGTAAAAGTGAACATCTGCGCCTTGGTGTCTCTTTGTATAATTTTAAACAAGTGTTACAAAATAATCTGATTCACAAATTCTCTGGTGTCGAAAGATGTGAGAAGAAATTCGCAATTCCGAAATGGCGGAAAAAACTAAGAAGCACAGAAACATGCTTGGAAGAATACTACTTTTCCATCTATTGTGTATTGCGGAAACTCTGGCAGCCACATCTTATACATCTCGACTTTAACATCAAAAAAGAAAAATATTGCCTAATGTTCTGCAAAATCATATTTATTGGGTCACAAAGCAGCTTTCATCATTTTACGCCATCTTCAGGTGACAACGGCATGTCGCAAACACAGATAAACATGATGTTACTATTTGTACAGAAGACAGAAAATTTACAAGGAAAAACATTATATTTTTGTCACATTGCAATGATTATATTAACTAAAGAAGGGAGGCAACGATATTTTTATGTGGAGGTACATTTAACATCAGATGAGAAATAAGGCGAATTTATTATTGGAATCTAGTGGTTGTAACGAAAACTTAATTTAACATAGTGGAAGAGGAAAATTTAGTCCGATCATTTAATGCTAGGTTGGCGTTCTGTGTCATGTGTTTGTTGAATTCCCATGTTTCCAGTAGGATCAGATTTCTGCGTTTTTTGACGTTATACATCACGTGAATGGTTTTCTGCTAAAAGAGGTTCAGCAAAGGTTGAATCTTTCTTTCCTAATGTCCAGTTTCTCTCAAGTTCACGTAGCCTAATTGTCAAGTTCCACCTGACTGGCGATACCCACTTTAACATACTGTGTGCAAGTTATTTTATGTACACCACTTTGTGCCAAAGGTTATAGTTTGTCTTTACTACTGAATAAAATTTTTTGATATGCTTTTAATTTGTAAAATGCAGGTCTGTAGTCGCAAGATCTTAGCTTTTTTGCCAGATTGTCTGAATTGTTGCCAGTTTATGGAATTGTGCACCAGGCTCTGCAACTACTGAGTGATTGCTGTTGGCCAGGGGTTGGGTTGTTTGGGGGAAGAGACCAAACTGCGAGGTCATCGGTCTCATCGGATTAGGAAAGGACGGGGAAGGAAGGCGGCCGTGTCCTTTCGAAGGAATCATCCCGGCATTTGCCTGGAGTCATTTAGGGAAATCTCGGAAAACCTAAATCAGGATGACCGGACGCGGGATTGAACCGTCGTCCTCCCGAATGCGAGTCCAGTGTGCTAACCACTGCGCCACCTCGTTCCGTCCAGCGTAAAGAATTGGTGTAATTATACACATTTTCTTTTTTCGTAGTATGTTATATGTCAGGGCAGAGCTGTAAAGCACTGATGGAAGCGATATGTTTGATGGTCTGCTTGAAAGTTCCATTTGATGGTGCATAACTTCATATCTTTTCCGTTATCTGAATCAGCCTTTCAGACAGACCTGCAGACCATACACGTGGGGCATGGGATCATGACAGGGAGGGGGTAGGGACGCAGAAGGTGCAGGAGGCTCTGCGATGTGGGAGCCGCATGTGTGGGAAGGGGGGGGGGGAGAGGGGGGCATAGAGGCGCGAGGAGCTTGAGGGATGAAGCATGGGGGTGGCCTTCACAGGGCAGTGATACGATGATGTCGTGGTCGTGATGCAATAGTCTGGATACAATGATATCAGAATTCCAGAAATGATGTCAGTAAAATATACCAAGTACATTTGCCCAAGCACTGGATATGATTGTCCGCGATTTCAGGAATGCTGATGCTGATGTCAGCGACTTCCAAGAATGATGATTTTGCTGCCCCTGAACACACAATGACCCCCTATTTCTGTTGCCTTACAGCGGGCACCATCTTGACATACACCTGAAGTAGTTTAGATAAACAACAGAAAATCTAAATCAGGATGGTTGGATGAAGTTTGGAGCCTCCCCCTTCCAAATACAAGGCGATTGTGTTTAAAACAGTGCTGCCTCATCCTTTCTATCCCTGGCATATAGTATTGTTTTACAGATAATTTATTATAAGTCATTTAACAATATGAAAGGCTAATGCTACATTGTTCATCAATTTCTCATACCCAGTGACTGCAAACACTACAGAAACAACTCAAAGATTGCTTCATAACACTACACACACTTTGCACACATTGTTTCATAACACCACACACACTGTCAAGTGACGCAGGACCGTTATTGTGTATGGAAGCTTTCCACTTGCTAGTGTGAACAACTGAGTCAGCGTCCCTCTATGATGTGTGAGATGGCGAGCTAGAGTATAAGGTGTTAGTGTTGTATATTGCACTGCTCTGGAAGTAAGTTTTTCCAGAAAAACAAAGAAATACAGTACGAAAGTTGTTGATTTTTGCTTTTGGACCATCTAGTTAGAACTGCAAGGAACCTTCAGTGACCTGGAACATGTGCATATTTTAGTTTGTACTATTTAGTTTACATTTTGGGACAATGTATGTAAAGTTACAAACAGTTTTGGTGGTTGGCTTTTCTATGACATGGTAATAATTAAAAATTCTACTTACAGGTTCTGTGAATGATGACAGATCGTGGAATATTGATTCTTCAGGCCCTGTAGCTCCAAAGAAGTTCCGATAGTTGGCGGCACTGCACGTAGTCTTCAAAATGGCGTCTGTAACGGGGGTGCGTTCCGGCCACAGAACCATCATTGAGTTTCTTTTAGCGGAAAACCAGAGCATCACAGATATCCATAGGCACCTGCAGAATTTATAGAGAAAACTGGCAGTGAATAAAAGCGTGAGTCGTTGGGCAATGCGTCTGTCATCATCGTGACGTGCTTGCATAAACCTGTCTGATCTCCAGTGTGCCGGCCTGCTGCACACAGCTGTGTTTCCTGCAAAGTTGGAACTTGCAGATACTCTCATTCGAGGTGACTGACGTATTCTATCAAACACCCCGTTGCTCAACTGGATGTCTCTGTTGCGAGTGCTGACACGCTAGCCCACCAATTGGGGTACAAAAAAAAAAAAAAATGGGTCAAATGGCTCTGAGCACTATGGGACTCAACTGCTGTGGTCATTAGTCCCCTAGAACTTAGAACTACTTAAACCTAACTAACCTAAGGACATCACAAACATCCATGCCCGAGGCAGGATTCGAACCTGCGACCGTAGCAGTCGCACGGTTCCGGACTGCGCGCCTAGAACCGCGAGACCACCGCGGCCGGCAATTGGGGTACACAAAGGGGAGTGCCCTCTGGGTTTGTCACTGCCTCGTCCACCCTGCAGCCCGAATCTCGCACTTTCCGACTTACATCTGTTTGGCCCAGTGAAGGGTGCACACTGCAGGAAGCCGTACGTCGATGATGGGGAGGTTATTAACACAGCTAGACGTTGGATCCGACGTCGACAAGTAGAGTTATACCACGTGGGTATACAGGCCCTCCCAGGAAGATGGCGACTGGCGTCGCTTTGAAGAAAGACTATGTTGAAAAATAGGGTTTTGTAGCCAAAAGAGTGGGGGATAATACGGTGTATTTTAGTCCTGAATAAAACCAACATGTTTTTCAGAAGAAAATGTGATGCATTAGTTATTGAACGTTCCTCACACATTAGATAACGAGAGAGTGACCGAGCCAGGAAGACCACTCAGGCAAATACACAGGGTGGTCCATTGATAGTGACCGGGCCAAATATCTCACGAAATAAGCGTCAATCGAAAAAACTACAAAGAACGAAACTCGTCTACCTTGAAGGGGGAAACGAGATGGCGCTATGGTTGGCCCTCTAGATGGCGCTGCCATAGGTCAAACGGATATCAACTGCGTTTTTTAAATGGGACCCTCCATTTTTATTACATATTCGTGTAGTACGTAAAGAAATATGAATGTTTCAATTGGACCATTTTTTTCGCTTTGTGATAGACGGCGCTGTAATAGCCACAAACCTATAAGTACGTGGTATTACGTAACATTCCACCAGTGCGGACGGTATTTGCTTTGTGATACATTACCCGTATTAAAATGGACCGTTTACCAATCGCGGAAAAGGTCGATATCGTGTTGATGTATGGCTATTGTGATCAAAATACCTAACGGGCGTGTGCTATGTATGCTGCTCGGTATCCTGCAAGTGTCCGGACCGTTCGCCGGATAGTTACGTTATTTAAGGAAACAGGAAGTGCTCAGCCACATGTGAAACGTCAACCACGCCCTGCAACAAATGATGATGCCCAAGTAGGTGTTTTAGCTGCTGTCGCGGCTAATCCGCATATCAGTAGCAGACAAATTGCGCGAGAATCGGGAATCTCAAAAACGTCGGTGTTGAGAATGCTACAGCAACATCGATTGCACCTATACCATATTTCTATGCACCAGGAATTGCATGGCGACGACTTTGAACGTTGTGTACAGTTCTACCACTGGGCACAAGAGAAGTTATGGGACGATGACAGATTTTTCACGCGTTCTATTTAGCGACGAAGCGTCATTCAACAACAGTTGTAACGTAAACCGGCATAATATGCACTATTGGGCAACGGAAAATCCACGATGGCTACGACAAGTCGAATATCAGCGACCTTGGTGGGTTAATGTATGTTGCGGCATTATGTGAGGAAGGATAACTGGCCCCCATTTTATCGATGCCAATCTAAATGGTGCAATGTATGCTGATTTCCTACGCAATGTTCTACCGATGTTACTACAAGATGTTTCACTGCATGACAGAATGGAAATGTACTTCCAACATGATGGATGTCCGGCACATAGCTCGCGTGCGGTTGAAGCGGTATTGAATAGCACACCGGACCTGACGTTCCCGGATTTCTTTCTGAGGGGAAAGTTGAAGGATATTTGCTATCGTGATCCACCGACAACGCCTGACAACATGAGTCAGCGCATTGTCAATGCTGGTGAGAACATTACGGAAGGCGAACTACTCGCTGTTAAGAGGAATGTCGTTACACGTATTTCCAAATGCATTGATGTTGACGAACATCATTTTGAGCATTTCTTGGATTAATGTGGTATTTACAGGTAATCACGCTGTAACAGCATTCGTTCTCAGAAATGATAAGTTAGAAAGGTACATGTATCACATTGGAACAACCGAAATAAAATGTTCAAACGTACCTACGTTCTGTATTTTAATTTAAAAAACCTACCTGTTACCAACTGTTCGTCTAAAATTGTGAGCCATATGTTTGTTACTATTACAGCGCCATCTATCACAAAGCGAAAAAAGTGGTCCAACTAAAACATTCATACTTCTTTACGTACTACACGAATATGTAACAAAAAATTGGAGTTCCTATTTAAAAAAAAAACGCAGTTGATATCCGTTTGATCTATGGCAGCGCCATCTAGCGGGCCAACCGTAGCGCCAACCGTAGCGCCATCTGGTTTTCCCCTTCAAGCTAGACGAGTTTCGTTCTTTGTAGTTTTTTCGTTTGACGCTTATTTCATGAGATATTTGGCCCGGTCACGATCAATTGACCCCCCTGTATAAACCGTCAACTTATAACTGGAACCAACGTAAACTTTTAGTTTTCATGTGCAAATTAAAATGTACCCCCAGTTTCTATCTTCATTCATGTTAAAAGCAAAGTCTAGTTTGTCTGTTAACAGCCTAGTGTTTTGACAGTGGTGCCGTCTGCTAGACCAGGAAGTTCACTTCTCTCGTCGTGTTGACTCAGATTACAGTAGTGGAGTTTTTTGCTTTTGTATTTTCTTAACCTATAAACTGCGATCAAAAAGTATCCGCTCGAAGGCCCTACAGTCCTGAATCGGCATCCCAATCTGGCAAAATCGCCATGTGCATCATCCCCCTGACGCATCAGGTTGAAGGTTCCCATTTGGTAAAACACCACGTCCTGCTGCCTAAAGCAGCTCTTAAGTGTCTGCTGCACATCCTCTGTTGTCGGCCCTTCGAGGCAGTTTTAGAGACCAAAGGCGTTACAATCGCATGGGCAGAGGTCAGGACTGTAGGGTGGGTAGTCGAGTGTCTCCCATCTAATTGTTTAAATAGCTCTAAGTACTACGGGACTTAACATCTGAGGTCATCAGTCTCCTAGACTTAGAACTACTTAAACCTAACTAACCTGAGGACATCACACACATCCATGTCCGAGGCACGATTCCAACCTGCGACAGTAGCAGCAGCACGGTTCCGGACTGAAGCGTCTAGAACCGCTTGGCCACAGCGTCCGGCTCCCATCTGAATAGGGGGAACTATTGCATTACGAGATATGTGATACGGAGGTGTGCGTTATCATGAAGCGGCATGGGACCCTGTGCCCCATTCCACAACGGTGGTTCCTGACAGACATGCTGTCCCATACACATTCGCCGATGGATGTCTGTTGGTGTTTGTCTTTTGGAAGCCAAGGAAAGAATAACAGAACTCTGGTCCTGTTTGGTCGCGTTTGGTAATAACGTCGCCATAGTTCAAGTTTCTGCATTTACTGCACTCACGTCGGAAAGACACAAATGCCTCACCAAACCCTTACCGATATGTCGATGCTTTTATACACGCATCGGCTGTAGTAACGTCTTCAGACGGGAAATTTTTGATAGTCCGCAGCTCGTGGTCTAGGACGCCGGCATTGTAGCTCAGCGAGCCGGCACGGTAGCTCAGCGTGCTCGGTCAGAGGGTTAGCTGCCCTCTGTAATAAAAAAAAAAAAAAAAACTGAGTGAACAGATCAACAAAGAACCTGAACGGGTTTCATCGGACGTCCGCCCCGAACAAATACAACGAACAATGTAGAACAAAAATGAGGCCTTAAAAAAAAAGAAAAAAAAGAAAAAAGCGTGTTCGGTCGGGGAGCTGGCTGCTCTCCATAATAAAAAAAACTGACGGAGAGGATCAACAACGAACTTCAATGGATCACATATGAAGTCCGTTACGACAAAACACAATGAAAAATAACAATCAAAATGCAAAAGAAAGGGGGGGTAGCGTTCTCGCTTCCCGCGCACGGGGTCCCGGGTTCGATTCCCAGCGGGGTCACGGATTTTTCCTGCCTCGAGATGACTGGGTGTTGTTGTGTCGTCTTCATCATCATCATTCATCCCCATTACGGTCCGGGGAAGGCAATGGCAAACCATCTCCACTAGGACCTTGCCTAGTACAGCGGTGCGGGTCTCCCGCATCGTCCCCTACGCTCCTCGGAGTGTGGGACCTCATCATCAGTCCCGGATGTATTTTATTACCTTCTCTGTATATTCTGTATACTGCGAAGGTCGCGTGAGCATTTGATTTTTGTCCCTGGAATATTCTTCCAGAAAAAGAGAAAAACAGATTTTTAACTGAAAATTGTTTAAATAAGGAACAGCTAGCTCCAATGAGGTAGAAAAACTTTTTCGTTCCTTGATAATTAGAAACCAAACAAGACGCAAAGGATGAAGCAAGTGGTACATACGGACTGCCCTGAAATACCTTTCGTGATGTTATAAGCATATATTTCCTCAAAGAAATCAATGATAATATTAAAACCTTTCCCATTCTTGTAGATTCCACCAGTGTGTAGGATTTTCCACATAACCGCATTTAAGAATATCAATTAAGAATTTTGCTTTGTAGTTGAAGCTATGATTCATCTTCCAAAGTAGACTGAAGAAAGATGACCTGCATTTATAGCGGTTCGAGATGTAGAGAAGCAGGTTGCTGGAATCTGCGCGCGGGACGACGTAATTGGCTAACATCACTGCTAACTAAATTGGGAACGGGGCAACCTGACGAATTTTTTCTTAAGAAAATGGCTCTGAGCACTATGGGACTTAACATCTATGGTCATCAGTCCTCTAGAACTTAGAACTACTTAAACCTAACTAACCTAAGGACAGCACACAACACCCAGTCATCACGAGGCAGAGAAAATCTTTTCTTAAGAATTATGGTTCAAATGGCTCTGAGCACTATGGGACTCAACTTCTGAGGTCATTAGTCCCCTAGAACTTAGAAACAGTTAAACGTAACTAACCTAATGACATCACACACATCCATGCCCGAGGCAGGATTCGAACCTGTGACCGTAGCGGTCTCGCGGTTCCAGACTGCAGCGCCTAGAACCGCACAGCCACTTCGGCCGGCTAAGAATTATGTCTCAGGACGACCTACAGTGTAATATCCTTACAAACATTTCACTGTTTCTGAACACCCCGTACAACGAGCTTCTCAGCAGGCCGTGAAGGTCATACTCGGCCTTGCAGCATCGTGTGGATGCGCTGTGGAGGGGCCGTGGACAGCACACCGGTCTCCCCGCAGTTTTGCAGACTTTCCCGACCTTGGAAGCGCTACTGCTCAATCCAGTAGCTCCTCAGTTGGCGTCACGAAACTGAGATCACTCCATACCAGCCCTCCCGCCAAGGACAAATCCTTGGCAGTACCGAAAATCGAACCCGGGTCCCCTTCTTGGCAGCCATCTATGGTGCCACTCAGCTACGGAGACGGATGTTAATATCAAATGTATATTTAAGCTCTAGTAATACCTTTTCTGAAGTGTATCTGTCTGAAGTTTAAGCTTATAATATGGATGATAAATAACACTGACGAGAACAGAGCTTTCTAATTTTGGTGTCATTAAAAAATACTGAGGATTGGATCGCTAAGATTGAGGACAAAAGAAATTTATGGTAGAACTTGACTAAAAGAAGGGATTCGATGATAGGACACATCCAGAGGTATTACGGAATATTCAGTTCGGTAATGGAGTGAAGCGCGACAGTTAAAAATGGCACAGGAAGTCCAAAGCTTGTGCACAATAAGCAGGTTCAACTGGATGTAGGTTGTTGCAGTTACGCAGACATGGTATAAACTCTCCGTCCAGGAAACAGTTCGGTCTGTACGTTGGTGCCGGCAGTAAACGCGCTTACAGTGCTGTGCTGTCCTTCATTGACGACCCAGGTTTTTGGGTTTTGACGTTATTGTGCTAATGACGTGACAATATTAATGTATTTTTGGATAATCAAAACTTCTTGATGTAAGTACGGCATATAAACACAACTATTTTTAAGCAATATATTTGCTTGTTTTGACATTCACTTGTAAACTGGCTCTGAGCACTATGGGACTTAACTTCTGAGGTCATCAGTCCCCTAAAACTTAGAACTACTTAAACCTAACTAACCTAAAGACATCACACACATCCATGCCCGAGGCAGGATTCGAACCTGCGACCGTAGCGGTTGCGCGGTTCCACACTGTAGCGCCTAGAACCACTCGGCCACCCCGGCCGGCATTCAGTTGTAACTTGCCACAGTAGGTAACTTACTAATATCGATTTAGTTGTAACAGAATTTTAATTAATATTCTTATTTGTCTCAGCTGTGTACCTCTCCTTGTCTCTTCTTCCCACCTCTCTCATTACATTTAGACTACTGGCCATTAAAATTGCTACACCACGAAGATGACGTGCTACAGCCGCGATTTTTAACCGACAGGAAGAAGATACTGTGATATACAAATGATTAGCTTTTCAGAGCCTTCACACAAGGTTGGCGCCGGTGACGACACCTACAACGTGCTGACATGATGAAAGTTTCCAACCGATTTCTCATACACAAACAGCAGTTGACCAGCGTTGTCTGGTGAAACGTTGTTGTGATGCCTCGTGTAAGGAGGAGAAATGCGTACCATCACGTTTCCGACTTTGATAAAGGTCGGATTGTAGCCTATCGCGATTGCGGTTTATCGTATCGCGACATTGCTGCTCGCGTTGTTCGAGATCCAATGACTGTTAGCAGACTGCACGAACAGTTCGACGACGTTTGCAGCAGCATGGACTATCAGCTCGGAGACCATGGCTGCGGTTACCCTTGACGCTGCATCACAGACAGGAGCGCCTGCGATGGTGTACTCAACAAAGAACCTGGGTGCACAAATGGCAAAACGTCATTTTTTCGGATGAATCCAGTTTCTGTTTACAGCATCATGAAGGCCGCATCCGTGTTTGGCGACATCGCGGTGAACGCACATTGGAAGCGTGTATTCGTCATCGCCATACTGGCGTATCACAGGGCGTGATGGTATGGGGTGCCATTGGTTACACGTCTCGGTCACCTTTAGTTCGCATTGACGGCACTTTGAACAGTGGACGTTACATAGATGTGTTACGACCCGTGGCGCTACCCTTCATTCGATCCCTGCGAAACCCTACATTTCAGCAGGATATTGCACGACCGCATGTTGCAGGTCCTGTACGGGCCTTTCTGGATACAGAAAATGTTCAACTGCTGCCCTGGCCAGCACATTCTCCAGATCTCTTACCAATTGAAAACGTCTGGTCAATGGTAGCCGAGCAACTGGCTCGTCACAATACGCCAGTCACTACTCTTGATGAACTGTGGTATGGTATTGAAGCTGCATGGGCAGCAAAATTAAATATCTCGAAAACTAACATCGACAGACGGGTGCAACAAAAGGGACGTTTATTGTGAAAGCTGCAAGAATTTTATACAGACGTTGTACAAAAGTTTAAAAATAATTCGAAAAACCACTAACAGGTGGCACTGTAGACTGTGCAACTCGTACAGTGTAACCGTGCACAATTAAGCTTATCCTCTGCAAGCAGTCTTTGCAGTCACATACACAATCTTTTCGAAATGTTCACCATTTTCAGTACAGAAGTGGCGCAAAGGAACAATGAAATTTGACGTAACTTCCTGTAGTGTCTCAGCGCAAATGGATTCACATGCCACACATATCTATTGTTCAAGCGCGTCCAGCGTGGCGAGATGATTCCATAGGCAGCGTCTTTCAATGTGCCCGACAAAAAGTAATCTCAAGGAACCAGACTTGGCGAAAATGCAGGCCAATCCACCCCCGCATCCGTAAATTTTCATTAATCAAACTCAATGACTCTATTCCCGAAGTCTGCGTAGGGCCAACATTCCCCGCTAGATCATCAGCCACGCTGCCGGTCCGTTAGAATTTGGCGAAGAGCTTGCGAATTTTTTTCACATCGGGTTCTTTCGGAACATTAAACCATGTTTAAGAACTGCGCTTATTGCTATAGGACTGTTTTCTAATCTGTGGCCTTGCAGTACCAGAAAAATACGTTGTTCAATGGAATACATGATTTCAACTTCTTCCTTCGATAAGCTAACCTCCTTTCATATTTCATCTGTGGAAATAATCGTTCAAAGCTGCGGCGCGTTATTTGTAGGCACTATGTACTGCGATTACAGCGCCATCCCTATGCAGCTTCTCGAACTATTTTCAAACTTCTATTTATTTTCTGTATACGTTCTTACAGCCTTCACAATAAAGATTGTCTATCGAACTTAGTTTTCGAAATATTTAATTTTGGAATCAGGGGCTCCTTCGCTAGAAACCTTAATAATGAATGGTTTCTCTGCAAAGGATACGGTCGATTTCTTTTCTCATTCTTTCCTAATCCGATCTTGTCCTCTTGTCTCTAAGAATCTCGTCATCGAAGCGGCTAAGAAACGCCGGGACTGGCGACAGACATGCACCTGTTTAAATACTACCCTACCTATAAACACGTCCAAGTTCTGGTCAGCCTTCCGTCGCCTTACCGGAACTAAACCCTCCCCCTACTATCCTCTTCTCCATGATGATCACCCCTTCCCTGACTCCCAATCACTTTGCCTCTTACCTTTCCGATGTCTTTTCCATCCCCAATGATCCCCAGTTCGATTACTCCCTCTTTCCGGATGTCCGCGATCGAACTGACACCTCTGTCCCTCCCCTCGCTCCTGGTTTCCAGTACTTGGGCAACATTGCACACACGGAACTCAATGCCCCTATCACTACACAGGATCTCATTGCTACACTCCACACGAAACGCAACACTGCTCCTGGTCACGATCGTGTCACCTACCGTCACCTTCGTGAAGCTCCTGTCTCTTTCCTCTCCACCCTGGCCAGGCTCTACAATGTAGTCCTGTCCACCCGTTACTACCCCGACCTGTGGAAAACCTCCCGTATCCTGATGTTCCTTAAACCTAGTAAACCGCCGTCCGCCGTCTCCTCCTACCGTCCCATCAGCCTTACCTCGGTCTTCAGCAAGGTCCTGGAATCTATCCTCACCCGCCACATCCACCAGCATCTCCGCCAGCACCGCCTCCATCCCATTACCCAGTGTGGCTTTCGGCCGTCCTCCTCTTCCGACGACCTTCTCCTTCACCTCACTCACCTCCTTTCCGAACAGCTTAATTCCCGTCGCTCCGCAATCTTCCTCTCCCTGGACCTCGAATGTGCTTATGACCGCGTATGGCATTCCGGTCTCCTCTTCAAGCTCCAAACCTTCGCCCTTCCCATTAACTACGTCCGTCTGATCGGCTCCTTTCTCTCCCACCGTCCTTCCTACGTCCCCATCCATAACACGGATTCCTACACCTTTTTTCCCTCCGCCGGTGTGCCCCAAGGCTCCGTCCTCTCTCCCCTTCTGTACCTTTTATATACGGCGGACATGCCGCCGCCGTCACCCCCCGTCCACCTTTTCCAGTTTTCCGATGACACCGCCTTCCTTGCCCTTGCCTCCACCCTGCAGCGCTCCCAACACCTTCTCCAATCCCATCTTGACCGGTTCACTGCTTGGTGCAACCAGTGGTTGCTCAAGGTCAATCCCTCCAAAACCCAGGCGATCATTGTACGCAAAACCACCCATTCCTTCCGCCTCCTTGATTTCTATCCCACCATCTATGGCCGTCCTATCGCCCTCACCCCCACCCTTAAGTACCTTGACGTCACCCTCGATCATCGACTCTCCTGGACCCCCCATCTCCGGACAATCCAAGCCAAGGCACGCTCCCGACTCCGTCTCCTCAAGCTCCTTTCCAGCTGTACGTGGGGTCTGGACCCCTCCACCATCCTCCACACCTATAAATCCCTCATCCTTTGTTATGCCCATCCTGCCTGGATCTCCGCCCCCCCTACCTTTTATAAATCCCTCCAAATCCTTGAACGCCATGCTCTCCGCCTCGCCTATCGCATCTGTCTCCCCTCCCCCACGCGGATCCTGTAGGATCTCATTCCGTTCCCCCACCTCCTCCTTTTCCTTGAAAGGATACGGATCCTGTACACCTCCCGCAAACTCTATCATCCTCACCTGCTTGTCTCGCCCATCCTCTCCCGCCCCCGCCCGCTGCCGCGCCTGTATTCCCACATCCCACCCGGTCTCCATCTCTCCAGCCTCCTTACCCTCTCCCAAGGTGGCTTCCGCCAGCTCCCTCTCCCTGATGATGCCCTCCTCCCCTCCATCTACCCCTCCTACCAACTTTAATCCTCCCTCCCTCTTCCTGTGTTTGCTCCTTTGGGCACCCTCCCACCCTTCTCTCCCTCTTCTCTCCCTCTTCCCTCCCTCCTCCATTTCTCCCCACTCCTTCCCCGGGCTTCCCCTCCCCTGTTCATCTCCTCCTCCCCCCATCTCCTCAGCCATTGGCATCTTTGTTCTCCCCTCTCCCCCACCTCACCGTTCTTCCCCTCTTGGCAGGTCCCCGGACTCGCACACGCTAAGTGGACATTCGCGCGCTGGAGATCATCGCCATCAGTGTCTCGTGTGTGCCGTCGTGTTTAGTGTTCAGTGTTCACCGTCACACTCCATCGTTCACCTGTGCCATTGCCATCTTCAGTGTTAGTGCGTCGTGACAACAGTTTGTAGTGTGGATTATCGTCGAGTGTGAACGGCTCCGTGTTTGTCTTTATGTGTCTAATGTTTTATTACCCACCGTTATGTCACATCTGTGTATTCTTTCTGTTGTTTGTTTATCTACTCTATGGCTGAAGAGCGGCGTAACATGCTGCTGACAGCCTGCCTGTTTGTACAGGTTTGAAAATAACAATAAAGAAAAAAAAAAAGAAAACAAAAACGTCATCGAATGGACGTAAACCCTATCATACCTTCCTTTCTTTTCCGAAAGTGTTAATTAGCTTGTTATCGCCTTTGACGGAGTTGGTTATTCTCTAACGGCGGGCAAGTAAGTTGAAAACTGCTTAACAATTAAATGAATACGCACTTGGCATTTGTATGAATAAATATGAAATTGTTATTGAAAGCATTGTAGAAAAAATTAATTAAAAACGAAGATTTGTTTGTTGTGACAATGACATTTCAGCAGGAAGAGGGGTAGTCAAAGGGAATACTGGGAAATCTACCAAGGAAAAAAGAAATAACTAAATGGTACAGGACTGTGTTTCTAGCAAGGAATTTTAATAGTCATACCTCATCCAAAAAATCACCATTCATCTCAAAAATAAAGGATTTGACTATATGTAAGAAGTATAATGACATAGTAGCATTCCTGGAACAAAACGCGTTCGTTGATGGAAACCAGCAGGGATTCCTGTTACACCAATCGTGAGAAATTCAACGTATGCCCTTTACGCATGATATCAAGGGTAGAGTTGACCATTCAGAATCAGTGTTTCTCGAGTGTTTATCAGAGCATCAAGGATAGAGGTAACCATTGGGAACCGGTGTTTCAAGAGGTTTATCAGAGCATACCCGCAGAGGTAGAACATTTAAGACAAAACATTAAAAGCCTATTCTCCTGACTCATCTAAAATAGTCAGTCATAT
The DNA here is from genome assembly GCF_023898315.1 of Schistocerca nitens. Taxonomy (NCBI): domain Eukaryota; kingdom Metazoa; phylum Arthropoda; class Insecta; order Orthoptera; family Acrididae; genus Schistocerca; species Schistocerca nitens. Next base: position 459,180,397 of record NC_064620.1, on the reverse strand, counting down.
GTACCTCACTAATATAGCCAAGTTTCTAGAGAAACTTACCTCTTTAATGACCTTAATGACATGTGTTAAACCTTAATCTACCATTCTGTCAGAAAAAGAACTAAATTGTTCTGTAAATAGACACATCTACAAGAAAAATAATATTCCGAAAATTGTTCACCCAATTTCATGTTTAACATCTTTCTCTAACGTTAGAAAAAAGCAAATATTCAAAAGGCAAAATATCGCTAGCCGGAATATTTGTGTGCGTTTTTTTTGTGTAGCTCCCGTATTGACGTTCTTTTCAATATACATAACCACAACGGCTGTTTGACGGCTCTGGAAACCAGTTGGACATCGGGTTATGGACCACAATGACAAGGCTAACCTCTATAACGTCCAGTGTCTGGTGCCATAAACCAGAGAATTACTGTTCAGCCATAACGGACCGCATTATTACTGGCCGACACGAGCACTAAGTCAAGTACACTCACTAACTGGAAATTTTACAACCGCAATACGTCTGTGCTGTAGTACAAATACTGCACTCATTGGTGTAAATGCCATTTGTCCGGCTGCAATAGCTAGCAGTCCTGTTCACAGGTAGGAAGGTGCTTCCTTGCCTGGAGGTCAAGCGAGACAGCAGCAGCCTGTGGGGAAGTCAGAACGTTTAGTGTTATGCGCTAAATAACGATTACATTCAACATTTAGTGTAATAAAATAACGATTCAAACACATACAGTTCTCTAAATTTATTATTTGGGTACCTATTTAATTTAGCATTTGGTGCGTGTCTACCATAGACTATCGGCCTCACAGACTTAACACAAGTGTCTTAATTTGTGCCCATAACATTGAAAATAGTGCATAGCTATTGGGATTCCTGAGAGATATTAAAATCCATGATGGCGCCACACTGATTAGTGTACCAGCATTCCCATTAAGGAGTGCATGTCATTAAAGCCAATCGCATGAAGTATCAGAAATTAACCCAGGCAGAACTAACAGAATTTTTCTGACATGTTAGATTTGTCGCTTTCATACAGTGTCTTCTACTTCAACAATAAAATTTACCATGAACATGATGGCTTAGCCAAAGGCAACTGCCTTGCCGGCACAATGGCCACAATCTTTATCAACAGTCTGGCTTGGCTCTGAGCACTATGGGACTCAACATCTTAGGTCATAAGTCCCCTAGAACTTAGAACTACTTAAACCTAACTAACCTAAGGACATCACACACACCCATGCCCGAGGCAGGATTCGAACCTGCGACCGTAGCAGTCCCGCGGTTCCGGACTGCAGCGCCAGAACCGCTAGACCACCGCGGCCGGCTATCAACAGTCTGGTAAAGTAAATTCTTTATTAACAACACTAATAAGAATAGTTATTAAAAATTTTTGCGTTTAGTGCAGGATTCTAAGAGGGTCCAGTGCATTTCCTGCCGCTTATTAAAGTAATGTTAGAATAAAATACTTTTTTGGACGGTCTGCTCTGATACACCACGTGCGTGATACATTACTAACAAGTCCAGTCCAAATGTCAAGCACAGCAGTATTCTATTACTGGACCTGAATCAAGGCTCTGATTCGAGTATTGATTCCATCTGTAGAGGCAACAGCAAAAGTGCACACCATACTTTTTACCTGGGCGCAGAGAACGAAACAAGAGTGCCACGCAACAAGTTCTGCCCAACTTAAGAGACATGCACACGTTCAGTGATGATTGATAATATTGAATTGTCAAATCTTCAATATACTAAAGCAACCTCAAGGCGTCAGCAATATTGAAAACATTGGCAGTCGACAATGCAGTTTTACAAGGTTAAGATGTCGAACACTCATAAGAAAGCGTGTACCGCAATTGTATTAGCTACAGCTTGCAAGGAACAGAAAACAGCGAAAAAGAGGAAATGGGTCCGAGAATGATTGAAAAAAAAGAAGCGACTGGTCACATGTTAATTTATTGACTGCAATCAGAACTGAGGACGCGAATGATTTCAGTAATTATTTTCCTACGAGTACTACATCCTACAAGAAGTTATTAATATTGGTACTAGATAAAATAAAGACAAAATACGTTAGTGAGAAAGGCAATCGTAACCGACGAGAGATTAGGAGTAACACTGAGATTTCTGGCAACTGGCAGGTTATTCTAACGCTAGAAGTTTATTTCCGTGATATCGGCAAATGTTGTTGTTGTTGTGGTCTTCAGTCCTGAGACTGGTTTGATGCAGCTCTCCATGCTACTCTATCCTGTGCAAGCTTCTTCATCTCCCAGTACCTACTGCAACCTACATCCTTCTGAATCTGCTTAGTGTATTCATCTCTTGGTCTCCCCCTACGATTTTTACCCTCCACGCTGCCCTCCAATACTAAATTGGTGATCCCTTGATGCCTCAGAGCATGTCCTACCAACCGATACCTTCTTCTGGTCAAGTTGTGCCACAAACACCTCTTCTCCCCAATCCTATTCAGTACCTCCTCATTAGTTATGTGATCTACCCATCTAATCTTCAGCATTCTTCTGTAGCACCACATTTCGAAAGCTTCTATTCTCTTCTTGTCCAAACTATTTACCGTCCATGTTTCACTTCCATACATGACTACACTCCATACAAATACTTTCAGAAATGACTTCCTGACACTTAAATCTATACTCGATGTTAACAAATTTCTCTTCTTCAGAAACGCTTTCCTTGCCATTGCCAGTCTACATTTTATATCCTCTCTACTTCGATCATCATCAGTTATTTTGCTCCCCAAATAGCAAAACTCCTTTACTACTTTAAGTGTCTCATTTCCTAATCTAATACCCTCAACATCACCCGACTTAATTCGACTACATTCCATTATCTTCGTTTTGCTTTTGTTGATGTTCATCTTATATCCTCCCTTCAAGACACCATCCATTCCGTTCAACTGCTATTCCAAGTCCTTTGCTGTCTCTGACAGAATTACAATGTCATCGGCGAACCTCAAAGTTTTTATTTCTTCTCCATGGATTTTAATACCTACTCCGAATTTTTCTTTTGTTTCCTTTACTGCTTGCTCAATATACAGATTGAATAACATCGGGGAGAGGCTACAACCCTGTCTTACTCCCTTTCCAACCACTGCTTCCCTTTCATGTCCCTCGACTCTTATAACTGCCATCTGGTTTCTGTACAAATTGTAAATAGCCTTTCGCTCCCTGTATTTTACCCCTGCCACCTTTAGAATTTGAAAGAGAGTATTCCAGTCAACATTGTCAAAAGCTTTCTCTAAGTCTACAAATGCTAGAAACGTAGGTTTGCCTTTCCTTAATCTTTCTTCTAAGATAAGTCGTAAGGTCAGTATTGCCTCACGTGTTCCAACATTTCTACGGAATCCAAACTGATCTTCCCCGAGGTCGGCTTCTACTAGTTTTTCCATTCGTCTGTAAAGAATTCGTGTTAGTATTTTGCAGCTGTGGCTTATTAAACTGATTGTTCGGTAATTCTCACATCTGTCAACACCTGCTTTCTTTGGGATTGGAATTATTATATTCTTCTTGAAGTCTGAGGGTATTTCGCCTGTTTCATACATCTTGCTCACCAGATGGTAGAGTTTTGTCAGGACTGGCTCTCCCAAGGCCGTCAGTAGTTCCAATGGAATGTTGTCTACTCCGGGGGCCTTGTTTCGACTCAGGTCTTTCAGTACTCTGTCAAACTCTTCACGCAGTATCGTATCTCCCATTTCATCTTCATCTACAACCTCTTCCATTTCCGTAATATTGTCCTCAAGTACATCCCCCTTGTATAGACCCTCTATATACTTCTTCCACCTTTCTGCTTTCCCTTCTTTGCTTAGAACTGGGTTGCCATCTGAGCTCTTGATATTCATACAAGTGGTTCTCTTGTCTCCAAAGGTCTCTTTAATTTTCCTGTAGGCAGTATCTATCTTACCCCTAGTGAGACAAGCCTCTACATCCTTACATTTGTCCTCTAGCCATCCCTGCTTAGCCATTTTGCACTTCCTGTCGATCTCATTTTTGAGACGTTTGTATTCCTTTTTGCCTGCTTCATTTACTGCATTTTTATATTTTCTCCTTTTATCAATTAAATTCAATATTTCTTCTGTTACCCAAGGATTTCTACTAGCCCTCGTCTTTTTACCTACTTGATCCTCTGCTGCCTTCACTACTTCATCCCTCAAAGCTACCCATTCTTCTTCTACTGTATTTCTTTCCCCCATTCCTGTCAATTGTTCCCTTATGCTCTCCCTGAAACTCTGTACAACCTTTGGTTCTTTCAGTTTATCCAGGTCACATCTCCTTAAATTCCCACCTTTTTGCAGTTTCTTCAGTTTTAATCTACAGGTCATAACTAATAGATTGTGGTCAGAGTCCACATCTGCCCCTGGAAATGTCTTACAATTTAAAACCTTGTTCCTAAATCTCTGTCTTACAATTATATAATCTATCTGATACCTTTTAGTATCTCCAGGGTTCTTCCATGTATACAACCTTCTATCATGATTCTTAAACCAAGTGTTAGCTATGATTAAGTTGTGCTCTGTGCAAAATTCTACTAGGAGGCTTCCTCTTTCATTTCTTAGCCCCAATCCATATTCACCTACTACGTTTCCTTCTCTCCCTTTTCCTACACTGGAATTCCAGTCACCCATGACTATTAAATTTTCGTCTCCCTTCGCTATCTGAATAATTTCTTTTATTTCATCATACATTTCTTCAATTTCTTCGTCATCTGCAGAGCTAGTTGGCATATAAACTTGTACTACTGTAGTAGGTGTGGGCTTCGTATCTATCTTGGCCACAATAATGCGTTCACTAAGCTGTTTGTAGTAGCTTACCCGCGTTCCTATTTTCCTATTCATTATTAAACCTACTCCTGCATTACCCCTATTTGACTTTGTGTTTATAACCCTGTGGTCACCTGACCAGAAGTCTTGTTCCTCCTGCCACCGAACTTCACTAATTCCCACTATATCTAACTTTAACCTATCCATTTCCCTTTTCAAATTTTCTAACCTACCTGCCCGATTAAGGGATCTGACATTCCACGCTCCGATCCGTAGAACGCCAGTTTTCTTTCTCCTGATAACGACATCCTCTAGAGTAGTCCCCGCCCGGAGATCCGAATGGGGGACTATTTTACCTCCGGAATATTTTACCCAAGAGGACGCCATCATCATTTAATCATACAGTAAAGCTGCATGCCCTCGGGAAAAATTACGGCCGTAGTTTCCCCTTGCTTTCAGCCGTTCGCAGTACCAGCACAGCAAGGCCGTTTTGGTTATTGTTACAAGGCCAGATCAGTCAATCATCCAGACTGTTGCCCTTGCAACTACTGAAAAGGCTGCTGCCCCTCTTCAGGAACCACACGTTTGTCTGGCTTCTCAACAGATACCCCTCCGTTGTATTGTACCTACGGTACGGCTACCTGTATCGCTGAGGCACGCAAGCCTCCCCACCAACGGCAAGGTCCATGGTTCATGGGGGGATCGGCAAATACAATTAGCAAAATTCTATGTAAACTTGAGAAGAAGTTATATCTGTCTGGAAAGGATATGTTCAGGCCATTAACGCAAAATGTTTTACGTTTTGTAATACTTTGGTGAAATTGACATGCATTTCGTGGACCTCTAACTAGTCATTGCAGATATACCACGAATTTTTCGTAGTGAAAGCGTTTATCCACAGTGCTACGTAATTCACCAACCTATACGACACACACCAAAAAAAGTTTTGCATCACCTCGGTTCAGAGAGTTCCGAAACCTGTACAGAAAATTGGAATAGACATCAACATAAACATCATTTCCTCTCTTTTTATTGCTCATGAAAACCACACATGGAATATTGTGTTACCATACAGCGAGACCTTCAGAGGTGGTGGTCCAGATTGCTGTACACACCGGTATCTCAAATTTCCAGTAGCACGTCTTCTTGCATTGATGCTTGCCTGTATTCGTCGTGGCATACTATCCACAAGTTCATCAAGGCACTGTTGGTCCAGTTTGTCCCACTCCGAAACGGCGATTCGGCATAGATCCCTCAGAATGGTTGGTGGATCACGTCGTCCATAAACAGCACTTTTCAAACTATCCCAGGCATGTTCGATAGGGTTCATGTCTGGAGATCATGCTGGCCACTCTAGTCGAGCGATGTCGTTATCCTGAAAGAAGTCATTCACAAGATGTGCACGATGGGGGCGCGAATTGTCGTCTTCGAAGACGAATGCCTCGCCAATATGCTGCCGATATGATTGCACTATCGGTCGGAGCACGTCATTCGCGTATCGTATAGCCGTTATGCCGCCTTCCACGACCACCAGCAGCGTACGTCGGCCCCCAATAATGACAACCCCAGCAGGGAACCTGCACCTTGCTGCACTCGCTGGAGAGTGTGTCTAAGGCGTTCAGTGGGATCTGGTTGCTTCCAAACACGCCTCCGACGATTATCTGGTTGAAGGCATATGCGACACTCATCGGTGATGAGAATGAGATGCCAATCCTGAGCGGTCCATTCGGCATGTTGTTGGGCCCATCTGTACCGCGCTGCATGGTGTCGTAGTTCGAAGATGGACCTCGCCATGGACGTCGGGAGTGAAGTTGCGCATCATGGAGCCTATTGCGCACGGTTTGAGTCGTAATACAACGTCCTGTGGCTGCACGAAAAACATTATTCGACATGGTGGATTTGCTGTCAGTGTTCCGTAGGTAGCGGTTATCCACGGGCAGTAATAGACCTTGGGTGGCCTGAGCGAGGAATGTCATCGACAGTTCCTGTATCTCTTTATCTCCTCCGTATCCGAACAACATCGCTTTGGTTCACTGCGAAACGCCTGGGCACTTCCCTTGTTGAGAGCCCTTCCTGGCACAAAGTAACAATGCGAACGCGATCGAATCGTGGTATTGACCATCTAGGCATGGTTGAACTACAGACGACACGAGCCGTCTCCCGTCTGATAGGACCCCCTCCGTCTGATAGGCGCTGCTCGTGCATGGTTTTTTACATCTTTGGGAGGGTTTAGTGACATCTCTGAACAGTCAAAGGGACTGAGTCTGTGAAACAATATCCATAGTCAACGTCTATCTTCAGGCGTTATGGGACCCGGGGTGACTCAAAATTTTTTTGATGTGTGTATATTTTCAAATAAATAATGAAAGCAATGTCATAGAGAATCTTCCTTTGATCATCCGAAAGTGGTAAATATGAAGATTACCCTCATATAGGTCTATTAAAATTGTTTTGTGTTAAAAGACTATTTGAAAAATTGAATATGAGCTATGATAAGCATAAGAGCGAATTGAAACCATGAACAGGGCACATTAAGCCACCTGACTGGTTCTTGAAGCTCTGGCAACATGTGAATGTAGAATGTTGTCAAACTGTCAATACTTGACCTCACACGTTCAGTATGTATTGGCAATACCGAGAGAATATTTTGAGGGCCACCAATACAGCTCGTCAGTATTTCTAATACTGACAATATGTTAATACGCGCTCCCAGACGGTAAATATATTGATAGTTTGACGATATTACTGACCGCGTGAGGGGCTCTTTATACTGGATGATTGTAATTAAACTGCAACTGCTCAAAGAAGTCCAGTATGTGCTGTAATTACCGTATGGTAGCAACACTTGATACATATGCTAATGCGCTAATGCAGAACCAATTTATGCTGGAAAAAATTGAGTTCCAACTTTGCCCTTGCCCACTAGGTGCGAATATTGCGCTATGAATGCAGTAAAGACATATAGAAATGTTTCCATATATAATGGATTAGGAACGGACATGGGCAGAAAAGGCCAAACAATTAAGAAGACAAAATTTTTATTGTGTTATTAACCGTTTTAGATTGTCAAATGACGACACAGAAGCGATACCACCATAAAAACTGTGTCCAGCGCCAGATTTGCACCTGGTGGCCAGACTTGGAATTAACCTTTTTCCACTATAAACCAGTTCTACTTTAACACATTAACGTATCTACCGAGTTTCGCTGCCATACGATAATTACAGCCCATGCTGGCATCCTTGAGCAGATGCACTTTACTTGTAACTACCCAGTACATTTTCCCTCAAAACCGGCAAGCGGCTCTGATCTTGCATCGCTCCTGATGGACATCTATCATACTAGAGCTAAGAGTGGATGTACAAGGTTTCCGCATACCTCACTTTCGGTACTGCTGGACTTGTATGTAGTATGCAGAAACGACGGTACGCTGCTAATGTGAATCGTACTGAGGTACGTTTACACTGATAACCAGAACATTATGAACACTGCCCACTGCGAAACTGAATGTTGTCTGGTAGCGTTTCCTGTCAAGTGACTTGATAAGGAAAGTACACTGCTTGACAACCGCTAAGGAACAACTGACACTTGCTGAAGAACAACAGGCAATTGCTACGGAACAATCGCCAATTGCTACGGAACACCAGACGAATGATAGTAAAAGGAAATGTGTAGGACAGAACGTGTTAATTGCAGCGAAGCCTGTTCACGGACGCTCTGTATGCATTAGTCAGTTCAACGAGCGAGGTGGCGCAGTGGTTAGCACACTGGACTCGCATTCGGGAGGACGACGGTTCAATCCCGTCTCCAGCCATCCTGATTTAGGTTTTCCGTGATTTCCCTAAATCGTTTCAGGCAAATGCCGGGATGGTTCCTTTGAAAGGGCACGGCCGATTTCCTTCCCCATCCTTCCCTAACCCGAGCTGGCGCTCCGTCTCTAATGACCTCGTTGTCGACGAGACGTTAAAACAACACTAACAACAACATTAGTCAGTTCATACCGTACGGCGCTTGGCGAAGGTTGTTGTGGAACCGGTTAGTGCGACATTCCGTGTGGTACGACAATATGTCTGCAAAACGTCATTGAAGTGCTTACCTTCTTGGACGAGCAGTTGGATGGCTCGAAGCCGATCAAAGTGTCACTACTGTGGCCAAAATAACATGTGTGTCCAAAAGTGTCATCTTGCTATTAAGAAAGGCCGCTGAGGGTGGAAATGCTCTGCGAAAACATATCGATGGTCTTAGACGGATAACCACACCACAAGAAGATCGATATTTAGCCCTAATGGCGGAAGGGAACAGACATCTAACTCCTAGACAAATCACTGCAGACCTTGCAACCACTATTGGTACATGTGTCTCTGCCACAAACATCTCAAGGCTGGTTAGCATGCTCGGAAACCTGTTAAATGTATCCCATTTGAACCGCTTCATCGTCGAGAAAGAGTTCATTGGTGTAGTGATAATGTTTGTTGGGGTCAGCAAAAGTGGTCCAGAGTAATGATCTCCGACGAATCCCGCTTCACTGTAGCAAGTGATTCCGATAGCCAGTAAGGGCGGAGAGAGAGGGAAACAAGTTACACGCCACATAATATTCACGAACGTCACCAGTGTTGCCTAGGCGACCAGTTGGCAGGCTTTATGCACAATGGCAGAATACCGCTACATAGCATTGTGCGAGGTACCGTTATAGCACAACGACACTGCACAGAGATTAATCTGAATCATGTTTGTTTTTTTAGGGGTGCGCTAGGTCCAGACATTCTGATTGTGGACGACGTTCCAGATCACAGAAGACCGCAGAGGTATCGGACACAATGAAAAGTGACGATATCGAACATGTGGAATGGCCTGCGTACTCCTCGGATCTAAACCTTACAGAGCGTGCCTGGATGCTCTTGGCAGACGTGTTCCTCAACGAACCCCCATCAGTAAACCGTACAATAAGTGCAAACCGCGTTGAGAGAGGAGTGGGACAATATCCCTCAAAGACTCCTCAACAGTTTGGTAGGCAACATCAATAACAGGTAAAATATGTGCGTTAGCGCCTGGCGAGGGCATATTCACTTGTGAGAGTCCGAAATCGACCTTTATGTTGCGAGTCTGACATGTGTAAAAAAAGGAACTTTATTTATGTCTGTTATCCTGTTTTCGCATATGATTAAATCTGTACCATTTCTCTTTATCAATATACCACTCTATTTCTGTTGCATAATTTATATGTTTCATGTCGTCCATCATGGCCTGTGATTATTCCTGTCCAGCAATGGCCCAATTCCTTAGCAGTTGTCAGCCAGTGTACATGACTAGGGACGGATCATTCTAGGGACTATACGAACCACAAATGGGGAAATCTACTGATACGAGGGCAGTTCAATAAGTAATGCAACACATTTTTTTTCTCGGCCAATTTTGGTTGAAAAAACCGGAAATTTCTTGTGGAATATTTTAAAACATTCCCGCTTCGTCTCGTATAGTTTCATTGACTTCCGACTGGTGGCAGCGCTGTACGGAGCTGTTAAAATGGCGTCTGTAACGGATGTGCGTTGCAAACAACGGGCAGTGATCGAGTTTCTTTTGGCGGAAAACCAGGGCATCTCAGATATTCATAGGCGCTTGCAGAATGTCTACGGTGATCAGGCAGTGGACAAAAGCACGGTGAGTCGTTGGGCAAAGCGTGTGTCATCATCGCCGCAAGGTCAAGCAAGACTGTCTGATCTCTCGCGTGCGAGCCGGCCGTGCACAGCTGTGACTCCTGCAATGGCGGAGCGTGCGAACACACTCGTTCGAGATGATCGACGGATCACCATCAAACAACTCAGTGCTCAACTTGACATCTCTGTTGGTAGTGCTGTCACAATTGTTCACCAGTTGGGATATTCAAAGGTTTGTTCCCGCTGGGTCCCTCGTTGTCTAACCGAACGCCATAAAGAGCAAAGGAGAACCATCTGTGCGGAATTGCTTGCTCGTCATGTGGCTGAGGGTGACAATTTCTTGTCAAAGATTGTTACAGGCGATGAAACATGGGTTCATCACTTCGAACCTGAAACAAAACGGCAATCAATGGAGTGGCGCCACACCCACTCCCTTACCAAGAAAAAGTTTAAAGCCATACCCTCAGCCGGTAAAGTCATGGCTACAGTCTTCTGGGACGCTGAAGGGGTTATTCTGTTCGATGTCCTTTCCCATGGTCAAACGATCAACTCTGAAGTGTATTGTGCTACTCTTCAGAAATTGAAGAAACGACTTCAGCGTGTTCGTAGGCACAAAAATCTGAACGAACTTCTCCTTCTTCATGACAACGCAAGACCTCACACAAGTCTTCGCACACGAGAGGAGCTCACAAAACTTCAGTGGACTGTTCTTCCTCATGCACCCTACAGCCCCGATCTCGCACCGTCGGATTTCCATATGTTTGGCCCAATGAAGGACGCAATCCGTGGGAGGCACTACGCGGATGATGAAGAAGTTATTGATGCAGTACGACGTTGGCTCCGACATCGACCAGTGGAATGGTACCGTGCAGGCATACAGGCCCTCATTTCAAGGTGGCGTAAGGCCGTAGCATTGAATGGAGATTACGTTGAAAAATAGTGTTGTGTAGCTAAAAGATTGGGGAATAACCTGGTGTATTTCAATGCTGAATAAAACAACCCCTGTTTCAGGAAAAAAATGTGTTGCATTACTTATTGAACTGCCCTCGTATAAAGGGCAGATTGTTATAGCCAGCGCGTGGGGACGAGCACCTGCGTAACGGCGAAGTTGCTCGGCTGCTCACGCACTACTCTCATGGGCATCTAGTGGTAAAATGATGGTGAAACCATGAGTACGTGTCAAGGTGTTGGACCTCCACTCATCTTCACGGAACATGGAGGTCACAGGTTGTCCACTCTGTTAAGCGGGCAAGGTGGCGATCTGTGGCAGATCTCTGGCAGAGTGCAGTGCTACTGCTGGCATAAGTGTTTCGGAGTACACAGTTCAGCACACGCTGTTGAACAAGAGGGGCTCTGCAGTCTGCAAAAGACGACCCCTATGTGTACATGTGTTGAGCCAAGGACATAGATACGATTGCATTGGGCAAGGGATCATAAAGATTGGACAGTGGATCATCAGAAACGTGTCGCCTGGTTGGAAGATCTACGTTTCTCGCTGTACCAGATCGATGTTTGAGTCTGAATACACCGCCATGGAGACGAACAGCTGCTCGATACGTTCACTGCACCACGGACGGAGGCCGGTGTGGCACTGTTATGCTATCAGGAGGGGGGGGGGGGAGGAAGGGAGGGAGAAACGCATTCATCTGGGCTTCCATTAGGCCTGTGGAAGTAATCGAGAGCGCACCGTGACAGCTTGGACTAAGTGAACATTATTCTGCACGGTGGTGGCTACTGTGTAAGAGTACAAGAGCACGTGAACACCCTAATTTTCGACCCCTTGCGTATTTATTGGTTATTTTTCTTTGAAGGCCGTTAGACGTAACATAGATGCTGCAATCTGATAGATATGGCACTTAAATACACCGCGCTACTGCTCCTTTAGAGTACTTGGAACTTGGCATCAGGGTCGCGAGCACACCTTCAGTTGTGCACGTTTTAAGGAGCTTCTGCGCACGCGCAACCTGCATCACATGTCCGAAAGTACAGACACCATATGCATATAATTATATAGTTCTGGCAATACTGGCCATGACCTTCTTCTTCTGTGTGGGTGCACACATATTACCTGAACTCTTACGGGACTTGGTAAGAATGTCTTCCACGAGTAATGAGTATGTTGGGTAGGGACACTACGAATGTAGTGTGTGGTAATACTCTCCTGGAAATGGAATAAAGAACACATTGACACCGGTGTGTCAGACCCACCATCACACGCACGGCACAGCGGACACACCAGGAACCGCGGTGTTGGCCGTCGAATGGCGCTAGCTCCGCAGCATTTGTGCACCGCCGCCGTCAGTGTCAGCCAGTTTGCCGTGGCATACGGAGCTCCATCGCAGTCTTTAACACTGGTAGCATGCCGCGACAGCGTGGACGTGAACCGTATGTGCAGTTGACGGACTTTGAGCGAGGGCGTATAGTGGGCATGCGGGAGGCCGGGTGGACGTACCGCCGAATTGCTCAACACGTGGGGCGTGAGGTCTCCACAGTACATCGATGTTGTCGCCAGTGGTCGGCGGAAGGTGCACGTGCCCGTCGACCTGGGACCGGACCGCAGCGACGCACGGATGCACGCCAAGACAGTAGGATCCTACGCAGTGCCGTAGGGGACCGCACCGCCACTTCCCAGCAAATTAGGGACACTGTTGCTCCTGGGGTATCGGCGAGGACCATTCGCAACCGTCTCCATGAAGCTGGGCTACGGTCCCGCACACCGTTAGGCCGTCTTCCGCTCACGCCCCAACATCGTGCAGCCCGCCTCCAGTGGTGTCGCGACAGGCGTGAATGGAGGGACGGATGGAGACGTGTCGTCTTCAGCGATGAGAGTCGCTTCTGCCTTGGTGCCAATGATGGTCGTATGCGTGTTTGGCGCCGTGCAGGTGAGCGCCACAATCAGGACCGCATACGACCGAGGCACACAGGGCCAACACCCGGCATCATGGTGTGGGGAGCGATCTCCTACACCGCCCGTACACCACTGGTGATCGTCGAGGGGACACTGAATAGTGCACGGTACATCCAAACCGTCATCGAACCCATCGTTCTACCATTCCTAGACCGGCAAGGGAACTTGCTGTTCCAACAGGACAATGCACGTCCGCATGTATCCCGTGCCACCCAACGTGCTCTAGAAGGTGTAAGTCAACTACCCTGGCCAGCAAGATCTCCGGATCTGTCCCCCATTGAGCATGTTTGGGACTGGATGAAGCGTCGTCTCACGCGGTCTGCACGTCCAGCACGAACGCTGGTCCAACTGAGGCGCCAGGTGGAAATGGCATGGCAAGCCGTTCCACAGGACTACATCCAGCATCTCTACGATCGTCTCCATGGGAGAATAGCAGCCTGCATTGCTGCGAAAGGTGGATATACACTGTACTAGTGCCGACATTGTGCATGCTCTGTTGCCTGTGTCTATGTGCCTGTGGTTCTGTCAGTGTGATCATGTGATGTATCTGACCCCAGGAATGTGTCAATAAAGTTTCCCCTTCCTGGGACAATGAATTCACGGTGTTCTTATTTCAATTTCCAGGAGTGTATAAGGTGAGAATATGAGTATCGCGGGAGGCGTGCGCGAGGTAGTCCCTGCAGTCGCGCTATCCTCTGTGCCCTCGGTGGCTCAGATGGATAAAATGTCTGCCATGAAAGCAGGAGATCCCAGTTTCGAGTGCCGGTCGGGGCACAAATTTTCACCAGTCCTCTTTGATATATATCAACGCCCGTCAGCAGCTGAAGGTATTAATATATAATTCTTTATTTTGTCAGATAAGTTATGCATATTATTATTATTGTTATCATTGTTATTATTATTGGCAAAGGCTGTAGTTGTATAATCTTATTGATAAGCATAAGTGTTATATAGCAGATGCTATTAATTTCTTTCTCTCAGTTTTATCTGAATCTAAAAATTTGTGAACACCCAGAATGTAAACTCACGAGCCACCACTGATTGTGGCCTACCTGCATCCTTCCGTGCTTGATTCTTTGATGTTTCTCCTAACAGCGAGGCCTTTTCAAGCAGGATAAGTGTCTGGCTCACAAGGCCAGAATCTTGCTACAGTGGCTTGAGGAGCATCATAGTGAACTCGCGTTGATGTCTGGGCCACAAAATTTACCTTATTTAAAGCCTATGGTCAAGAGAAAGTTATTGGTACCAAACATAGACCTTCAATTTGAGGAAGAAATTTTTGAGAATGTGCGTATGGAGCATAACATTGAGTGGTAGTGGAGCACAGACATTGGGATGATGACGATGACGTTTGGTTCGTGGGGCGCTCAACTGTGCGGTTATCAGCGCCTATACGTACTCTCAATCTTTACTCAGTCCAATATCGCCACTTTTATGAATGAGGATGAAATTATGAAGACGGCATAAACACCCAGTCCGGAACACGGGATCCAGTGATCCAGAGGCAGCAACGCTAACCACTAGATCACGAGCTGCGAACTTGTACATTGGGAAAACCGGAATATACGAGAATCGAAACATTTCGGATGTGTTGAAAATTAGGTTCACCAATGAGGTAAGCAATGATGAGGTTCTCCGCAGAATCGGCGAAGCGAGGAACGTACGAAATATACTGACAAGAAGGTGCAGTATGATAGGGCATGAGTTATAATATCAAGGAAAAACTTCCATAATACCAGAAGGAGCTGCAGACGGAAAAAAACTGTAGAGGAAGACAGAGACTGGAATACACCCAAAAAGTAATCGAGGACGTAGGGTACACGCTCTACTCTGAGATGAAGAGGTTGGCGCAGGAGAGGAAACCATGGAGGGCCGCATAAAAAAAAGAAACGCGGCCTACAGAATATATCTAGCATGGTTTCGAAGCGTCCGACTCGCGTCCTCAAACGATCGGCTCATAATTTACGGGCATTAGGTGACCTGTCGGTAGACATCGGATGCCTCATCCGGACGGAAATCTACTGAGCACGTTTCGAATCCAAGCCACTCACAAGGGAACCTCCCCATCGCACCCCCCTCAGATTTAGTTATAAGTTGGCACAGTGGATAGACCTTGAGAAACTGAACACAGATCAATCGAGAAAACAGGAAGAAGTTGTGTGGAACCGTGAAAAAAATTAGTAAAATGTACAAACTGAGTAGTCCATATGCAAGATAGGCAACATCAAAGAGAATACGAGCTCAGCAGCGCCGTGGTCCCGTGAGCGTGAGTAGCTGCAGAACGAGAGGTTCTTGGTTCAAGTCTTCCCTCGACTAAAAATTTTACTTTCTTTATTTTCGCAAAGTTATGATCTGTCCGTTCGTTCATTGACGTTTCTGTTCACTGCAATAAGTTTAGTGTCTGTGTTTTGCGACCGCACCGCAAAACCGTGCGATTAGTAGACGAAAGGACGTGCCTCTCCAATGGGAACCGAAAACATTTGATCGCAAGGTCATAGGTCAACCGATTCCTCCACGGGAAATCACGTCTGATATATTCTATACGACACTGGTGACGGCATGTGCGTCACATGACAGGAATATGTTGTCGACCCAACTAACTTGTACACTTAACTAATGGGTAAAAAGATTCTTCTACCTTGCCCGATTTAGGTTTTCTTGTAGATATGATAATCACTCCCAAAATAGTGATGAAAACATAAGAGTTTGTCACATAAACTGAAAATAAAAAATTAAACTTTTCACTCGAAGGAAGATTTGAACCTATGACCTCTCGTTCCGTAGCTGCTCTCTAACCACGGGACCACGGCGCACCTTGACTCCCAGGTACGCCGTGGTCCCGTGGTTAGAGAGTGTCCTTGATGTTGCCTATCTTCGCATGGACTACTCAGTTTGTATATTTTACTAATTTTTTTCATAGTTCCACACAACTTCTTCCTGTTTTCTCGATTGATCTGTGTTCAGTTTTTCAAGGTCTATCCACTGTGCCAACTTATAACTAAATCTGAGGGGGGTGTGATGGGGAGGTTCCCTTGTCAGAATCACTGCTGTAATGCGTTCCAAAGGTAGATCAACATGTTATTAAATAGATGGTAGTGATAATTTGGCTCGTCAGCGTAGCTACGACCGTAGCATAGCACAGATAGAGCATATTCTCTGCAGGACCAAATCTTTCGTGAAAATATTGTTTCATGCTAAAACTGCGGTTAGGTACTCATATTCTGTAGCAGTGCTGCCAAGTGCTGTGCCCTATGTAAGGCACCAAAGTACAAACAATAGTTGCCTATGGATGCCGCTCTGTAACACAGCAGTTAGTTGGTGCTGCAAATGCATCATTCGTTTCTTTCTCTCGTCGTTTCGCCGTCTGTGGAATTACACAGTTGAGTTACGATGTATGCGCTTTACCCATGAAGTATCCGGATATATGATACAAGCTGGTCTCCAAAACTAAAGCAACAAACCGCTATTTCCCCTTCCCGTGTCTAATTCACGATATAATCATACAAATTGTCAACAGATGCCCTTACGATCGTGTTCTGCACGGAGGACGTATTCCGGTCAACTGCAGCCACGCCAGCGATGTCGTCAGGGCACCCATCAAACGGGTGGACTCTATGCAGTAGAGAGCCGTAGGAAGAATAGAAACAGTACAGTCGCAAACTGATGTGGCCTGATAACTTAATGTGAATCGTTCTGATGTTTCTAGGAAGTGTCGACAGTCTGTAGAGTCCATATATATATGTGTGTGTGTTTCCTGAAGAGGGGCAACAGCCTATTCAGTAATTGCAGGCGAAGCATCTGGATCATATATATATATATATATATATATATATATATATATATATATATATATATATATATATGTGTGTGTGTGTGTGTTTCCTGAAGAGGGGCAACAGCCTATTCAGTAATTGCAGGCGAAGCATCTGGATGATTGACTGACCTGACCTTGTAACAGTAACCAAAACGGCCTTCCTGTGCTGATACTGCGAACGGCTGAAAGCAAGGGGGAACTAAACTACAGTCATAATTTTTCCCGAGGGCATGCAGCTTTACTGTATGATTAAATGATGAAGGCTTCCTCTTGGGTAAAGTGTTCCTGACGTAAAATAGTCCCCCATTCTGATCTCCGGGAGGAGGGAGTGGTCGGGGGGGTGAGGGGACTACTCAGGAGAATGTCGTTATCAGGCGAAACAACACTGGCGTTCTACGGATCGGAGCGTGGAATGTCAGATCCTTTAATCGGTTAGGCAGGTTAGAAAATTTATTCAGGGAAATGGATAGGTTAAAGCTAGATGTAGTGGGAATTAGCGAAGCTGGGTGGCAGGAGGATCGAGACTTTTGGTCAGGTGAATGCAGGGTTATAAATTTAAAACCAAATAGGGGTAATTCAGGAGTAGGTTTAATAATGAATAAAAGAATAGGACGGCGGGTAAGCTACTATGAACAGCATAGTGAACGCATTATTGTAGCCAAGATAGACACGAAGCACACGCCTACCTCCGTAGTACAACTTTATATGCCAACTAGCTTCGCAGATGAAGAAGAGATTGAAGAAATGTATGATGAGATAAAAGAAATTATTCAGATAGTGAAGGGAGACGAAAATTTAATAATCATGGGGGACTGGAGTTCCATAGTAGGAAAAGGAAGAGAAGGAAAAGTAGTAGGTGAATACGGAATTGGGGTTACGAATGAAAGAGGAAGCCGCATGGTAGAATTTTGCACAGAGCACAACTTAATCATAGCTATCACTTGCTATAAGAATTATGAAAGAAGGTTGTCTATTTGGAAGAGAACTGGAGGCACTGGAAGGCTTCACATAGATTATATAATGGAACCAGATTTTAAATTGTAAGACATTTCCAGGACTGATGTGGACTTTGACCATATTCTCTTAGTTATGAGAGGTAGATTGAAACTGAAGAAACTGCAAAAAGGTAGTAATTTAAGGAGATGGGATCTGGATAAAATGAAAGAGCCAGAGGTTGTAGAGAGTTTCAAAGAGAGCATTAGGGAAAGATTGACAAGAGTGGGATAAAGGAATACAGTAGAAGAAGAAAGGGTAGCTTTGAGAGATGAAATAGTCAAGGCAGCGGAGGATCAAGTAGGTACAAAGACGAGGGCTAGTAGAAATCCTTGGGTAACAGAAGAGACATTGAATTTAATTGATGAAAGGAGACAATATAAAAACGCAGTAAATGAAGCAGGCAGAAAGGAATACAAACATCTCAAAAATGAGATCGACGGGTAGTGCAAAATGGCTAAGCAGGGGTGGCTAGAGGACAAATGTACGGACGTAGAGGCATATATCACTAGGGGTAAGACAGTACTGCCTACAGGAAAATTAAAGAGACCTTTGGAGAAAAGAGAACCACTTGTATGAATATCAAGAGCGCATATAGAAAACCAATTCTAAGCAAAGAAGGGAAAGCAGAAAGGTGGAAGGAGTATATAGAGGGTCTATTCAAGGGCGATGTGCTTGAGGGCAATATTATGGAAATGGAAGACGACGTAGATAAAGATGAAATGGGAGATACGATACTGCGTTAAGAATTTGACAGAGGACCTAAGTCGAAACAAGGCCCCGGGAGTAGACAACATTCCATTAGAACTACTGACAGCCTTGGGAGAGCCAACCGTGACAAAACTCTTCCATTTGGTGAGCAAGATGTATGAGACAGGCGAAATACCCTCAGACTTCAAGAAGAATATAATAATTCCTGTTCCAAAGAAAGCATGTGTTGACAGGTGTGAAAATTACCGAACAATCAGTTTAATAAGTCATGGTTGCAAAATAGTAACACCAATTTCTTACAGAACAAGAAAACGTTAGAAGCGAACCTCTGAGATCAGTTTGGATTCCGGAAAAACGTAGGCACAAGCGAGTCAATACTGACGTTTCGACTTCTCATAGAAGATTGGTTTAGGAAAGGCAAACCTATGTTTACAGCATTTATAGACGTAGAGAAAGCTTTTGAAAATGTTACCTGGAACGCTCTCTTTCTAATTCTGTAGGTGGCAGGGGCAAAATACAGGGAGCGAAAGGCTATAGACGGCATTTATGGCTAAAAAAATGGCTCTGAGCACTATGGGACTCAACTGCTGTGGTCATCAGTCCCCTAGAACATAGAACTACTTAAACCTAACTAACCTAAGGACATCACACACATCCATGCCCGAGGCAGGATTCGAACCTGCGACCGTAGGCATTTATGAGTCGAGGGGCATGATAGGGAAGCAGTGGTTGGGAAGGGAGTGAGACAGTGTTGTAACCTATCCCCAATGTTACTGAATTTATATATTGAGCAAGCAGTGAAGGAAACAAAAGAAAAATTTGGAGTAGGAATTCCATGGAGAAGAAATCCATGGAGAAGAAATAAAAACTTTGAGGTTTGCCGATGACATAGTATTTCTGTCAGAGACAGCAATGGACCTGGAAGAACAGTTGAAGGAATGGGCAGTGTCTTGAAAGGAGGGTGTAAGATGATGATCAACAAAAGCAAATCGAGGGTAATGGAATGCACGCGAATTAAACCAGGTGACGCTGAGGGAATTAGATTATAAAATGAGATGCTTAAAGTAGTAGATAGGTTTTGCTATTTGGGGAGCAAATTAACGGATGACGGTCGAAGTAAAGAGGATATAAAATTAGACTGGCAATGGCAAGGAAAGCGTTTCTGATGAAGATAAGTTTGTTAACATCGAGTATAGGTTTAAGTGACAGGAAGTCTTTTTTGAAAGTATTTGTATCGAGCGTAGCTATGTATGGAAGTGAAACATGAACGATAAATGGGTTAGACTAGAAGAGAATAGAAGCTTTCGAAATGTGGTAATACAGAAGTTTGCTTAAGATTAGATAGGTAGATCACTTAACTAATGAGAAGGTACTGAATAGAACTGGGGAGAAGAGGAATTTGTGGCACAACTTGACTAGAAGAAGGAACCGGTTGGTAGGACATGTTCTGAGGCATCAAGGGATCACCAATTTAGCATTAGAGAGCAGCGTAGAGGGTAAAAATCGTAGAGGGAGACCAAGAGAAGAATATACTAAGCAGATTCAGAAGGTTGTAGGTTGCAGTAGTTACTTGGAGATGAGGAAGCTTGCACAGGATAGAGTAGTATGGAGAGCTGCTTCAAACCAGTCTCTGGACTGAAGTCCACAAAAAAGAGACAACAAGGCAACATCACGTAGGTCGAGCTTGTTCGTTCCCTTGCTCCGACGTCGTTTTTCTTTACTTAGCAGAGAAATACATTTAACCAGAAAGAAGAAAGTTCAGAGTCAGTTATGGATTTCTTTTAAGTAATTCCAATAGTGTAATTCTTCAGGCTTTCCTGGTGAGGCGTTGTGATGTTGAATAATCAGGTTTCTACCCGTTGTTCGCGTCTTTCCTGCACATATTTGTGCTGCGTGACTCGCAGTCTTCTTCAGGTGCTGCTGATACTGATTCCAGTGTGGAATGAGTCCGGTATTTACGCCTGTGTTGTGCTAGGCAGTCCGTCTGCGGTCCACGTCGCGTCAGGCGCTCTGTCCGTGGTATAGGCCGACCAATAGCAGCGACAATAGCGTTTTCTTCTAGTCGCGGATGTTCCGTATGCTGTGCACGTACATTGTGGTTATTATCTGTTGTCAATCTTGCTGTATTGAGTTTTGAGTGACGTCCAAGCCGTGCCAGACATTTTATCTTCCGTTTATCGTCATTTAAGTCCTCCTGTGATGTGGGATGTTCTGTTATCGTGGTGTGCCGTGGTAGGCGTTCTGGCCGAAGTCCTCGCCCGCTACGAGCGGCTGCAGTGTTATTTTCAGGCCGATGGTGTTCAAACTGCCGCTCGAGACTCGGAAGAACGTCCTCATGTATTGTGTGTCTCGTTTGAGGTACCATTTCACGTACGTCCTTTGTTACTTGTACTGGGCTGGTATCTCTAACTCCATGCTGATACTTGTGTTCCTTGGGATCTTGGTGTCGCCTCTGTCTTCAGAAGATCTAATGCCGGGTTCCATGCCGAGCTCAGGTGAAAACCTAAAAAAGCGTTTCAGTTAATGAGATTCTCCGCGACCTTAATCTCAATAGATTCTTTGATGATGCAGTTCCAATATTTTGATGTTTGTGTTAAAATGTTGGCATCATTATGCCATAGAGGTTCTAAAAAATGCTCGGAGATCGCTTACTTGGTTGCCTGTCTCAGCCTAGAATGGCTAAAAATGGTTCAAATGGCTCTGAGCACTATGGGACTTAACATCTGTGGTCATCAGTCCCCTAGAACTTAGAACTACTTAAATCTAACTAACCTAAGGACATCACACACATCCATGCCCGAGGCAAGATTCGAACCAGCGACCGTAGCAGTCGCGCGGTTCCGGACTGAGCGCCTAGAACCGCTAGACCACCGCGGCCGGCTCAGCCTAGAATGCCTTTGGTGCTCTTTGTACCTGATGTCAACGGTCCTGGTCGTGTGGCCGATGTGTGCCATACCACATTCACATGTTACGTGGTAAACGCCCAGTTTCTGTAGACACAGGTCATCCTTCACACTCCCTAGCAGAACCTTAATTTTGGTGGGTGGATGGAACACGCTTTTAATGTTATGTTTGAGGAGCATTTTGCTGATTTTGGCAGATATCGGCCCGACACATGGCAAATATGCAACCTTCTACATTTTCAGGAACCTTTGGTGGGGAAACAGGGCAAAATGCCCTTTTAACATCTAGAGAAGAGTATCCGTTTTTGTAGACCACAGATTGTAGATGTTCTGTCTCCGTCGCCAAATTATTAGGCTCTGACAGAGTTCGTTTCCCAGTGAACCAGAGTTCGGAGTACACCATTTTTCTGCGCCGGGTGGTAGCAACTGCTGGCTTGCAGGTACAAGTCGGTGTGAGTGGGTTCTCAGTACACACTGTGACTGATGGTACCATTTGACTTCCTCTTAACTAGTACATCTAGGACTGTGATTGAAGGTGCTATCTGCCTTCCTCTTGTATATCTAGGAAAGGGAGTAGTACATCCTTCACCAATTTAATGATGAATTTAGTGTCACAGTGTCGTAAGTTTAGGTAGTCCAAGAAAATATCGAGCTTTTCCTTCCCGTGGGATCATACGACAAAGGCGACATCCACACACCTAAAAAAGCATTTAGGTTGGTCTAGGGCCGATGTAAGTGCCTTCTCTTCAAATCTTTCCATAAAGAGATTGGCCACCACCGCCGAGAGAGGGCTGCCTATTGCTGCCCCTTCCGTTTGCTAATAGATTTGACCCCAGTGTAGGAAGTACGTCGAGGTCAATATGTACCTGAATATGTCCAGGAGAGCACCGTCAAACTTTTCTCTAATCAGTTCTAGTGAATCATTCAGTGGTATGCGGGTGAATAGGGAGACCACGTCGAAACTGACCGTAATGTCAAGAGTCCATGATTTGTAACTGCCTGAGGCGTTGTAGGAAATACTCTGCGAATGTGATGGGCACACTTCCCCATATGTGGCGAGGGGATCTTCTTAAGCTGCTGAGTGGTGAGGTAGGTAGCTGCGCCTGTGTTGCTGACTGTTGGACGTAGAGCAACCCCATTCTTGTGTACATTAGGCATTCCATAAAGTGTGGGTGGTACTGGTGTTTTAGCACTTAGCTGCTTAACGAACTTTTCTGGAAGGCCGGTTTCCTTTAGAAGAGCCATGGTCTTCTTATCCACCTTGTCTGTGGGATCCCTTTCTATTGGTCTGCATGCTGGATCGTCCAGAAGTTATCGCACCATACTAGTAAATAAATTTCTGCCTTGTAGTTAAATTACTTGGGCAAGCGGGATTCCAGAGTGAAGAAGCCAAAACACCTCCCCAGTGCCCATACCCAGTCGCTATCGGGTGGACGGTCATTCATTTGTATCTTCTCACAAAAGGCAGCTGGTTTGTTGATAAATTCCTATTTTAAAGAAAAGTAACTACGTAAAGGAGTATACTTTAATGTAACTTGTTCACTTACAATGTGCTTGAACAAGAAACAACAGACAAATGACTGAGCGAATAGTAATTACTACAAATGGTTCAAATGGCTCTGAGCACTATGGGACTTAACATCTGAGGTCATCATTCCCCTAGAACTTAGAACTACTGAAACTTAACTAACCTAAGGACATGACACACATCCATGCCCGAGGCAGGATTCGAAACTGCGACCGTAGCGGTCGCGCTGTGCCAGACTGAATCGCCTAGAACCGCACGGCCACACCGGCCGGCTATTACTACATACAGCATTATTAAAAAAAAAGTACATGAAACATTTACAAAAGCACCTCGCACAACAAATAGCAGAAAGACATAGAAAAATAATTGTCAGTACCCCTCCTTGATTCTTTTTCTTCTTAATTCTTCACACACTTTACAAGTGTATGGTTTTGTAAGTAATCCAGACAGATGACTTGAATTCTCCACATGTTTCAGTTTTACAGTCGTTCCAATATGTTTTCCAGTGAACTTTCCTGGAATGTCAGTATGTTTCTCCTCCTGCCGGCTTAACTTCCTGTCCAGTTGCTGCTGAGTACAACGTTTTCGACTTTATTGTTAAGTTTAGATTAAACCGCCAAGAGACGTAATTGACATTTCCGTAACGATACTCTGACGAAAGTTCTGACTTAATAGAAGCCGTTGGTAACTGACAACCTTACTTTCTGTGAACTTAAAGACGTAAGTGACTATTCTTACTATACTTTGACTGACGTTCAACAAAATAATTCCGCAACTTTCATTCACTGAAAGTAATTTGCCAGTTGACACTACTTCCGACTATTTGCTGATACGCAGTGGCACACTGACCTATTTGCGTGCTTCTTTATTATAGATGGCGAATAATTCCGTATCTAATTTTCTACTTGCATGTATCTGGGTTCATAACCGCTTGATAAATTCTTGTTTTACAAATGAGTAACTATTATGTTATGTTTAAAGGAGTACATTTTAATGCAACTTGCTCACTTACAGTACGCTTGAATAAGAAACAGTAGATAACTGACTGAGCAAAGAATAATAATTGCGTACAGCATTATTAAAAAATACATGTTACATATATAAAAGCACCTTGTTCAACATATGACAACAAGACAAGACAAGACAAGCTAAAGAAGACAGACACCTTTTATATTCTGGCTGACAATGCTGGCACCCGAAAGTCGTGAACTACCTTCCAGGCACGCCTGCCAATTGTGCGCTGGGAAACTTGTAACTTGTCGTTACAAATTTGAGAAATGTTTGCACGTAGGCACGTCACGACATAGCGGCCCCGAGGTGGACATTTCCTCGCAAGACTTTTTTAAATTTTTTTTCTAAAGATACTTACTCCGTTCTGCTTTGAACTGTCTGGATTGAGAAACGGAACTGTTTTCTGTCTCTCTTTTTTTTCCGAAAGCATTTATCATGCCATGGAGGAGTGATCGTGGCGTAGTGAAAGTAGATACCATGTCCTGGGACGCAACCCACGTTTTGCCGAAGAACCTGGAGGGCTGAGTTTTCAAGTTTCTGAATGGAGTGGCGTTGCAACAAACGGGCGACAGACCGACCGTTAACCATTAAGCTCTCTCTCTTTGCATGGGAACCTCTGGTCAGCTATTTTAAAACGTGTCCTTGGAGAGGGAAGGGTGCTTGATTTCGCAGAGTCGATCTCTGCTCGTCTCCTTTGCTGACCACTGTTTACGCATTTTGATTGGCTGAGGGTAGTTTAGGTGGGGCTTTTTCGCGAAACGCAAAGGGAGAGAAGTGCAATCTTCGTCTCTTTGTCTCTAACCTCAAACCTTGACGGGAGGCAACGGAGATCCGACTTTGATGGAGACACTCTAACTCTGACAGGAGATTCCGGTGGGTGTAAACTTAATGGTTTTTCTGTCTTATCAATACGTAAATACCCTTTGTATTGGGTTGTTACATAAGTTCTTAGCACTTTTCCATAATTTTAATAAACACAACAGATACTCATAACAGACACACGTGGTTTTCAAGCGAAGAACGTGCCGGACCGAGTTGCCACGCGGAAAGCAAGTTCTTTGGAGGTTGTCCAACACAGAGCGGAAAAGGTGCAAATCTGAGGACGCAATATCAGGTGAATAAGGGGATGTGGAATAACTTTCCAACCCAGCTCCTGTCTTTTGTCAGTCTAGCACAATGCGGCCGGCCGTAATCGTTGGGTAGCATTATTTCACGCAATCTTCCTGGTCGTTGTTCTTCGGCAGCGTCTGCAAGACGTCTCAGTTGTCGACAATAAATGTCAGCAGTGACGGTCACACCTCGGGGAAGTAATTCGTAGCGCACCACACCGTCGCTATTCCACCAGATGCATAACATAATCTTTTGTGGATGCGCGGAAGTCTTTGTACGGGGAGTTACTGCTTTGTTTGGGCTCAACCATTCCTTTCTTTCCCTTATGTTAGCATAAAGACACCACTGCTCGTCACCAGTAACGATACAGGTTAGGAAAGGTCGATGTTGTTAACGAGCAAATAGATGACGACAAGCTGAGATGCATTTGGTCACCAGTATTGTGGTATGACTGGGACAGTGCACAAATGGTTTAATTCATACTTTACTGGAAGAATGCAGAAGGTTGAAATTAAAAGTACAGACAGTCTACAAAAACCAGCAGAGTCCTCTAACTGGGGAGGTATCAAGAACGGTGTCCCACAGGGTTCAGTCTTGGGTCCCTTATTGTTCTTAATATATATTAACGACTTGCCACTCTGTATTCATGAAGATGCAAAGTTAGTTCTTTTTGCTGATGATACAAGTACAGTAATCACACCCAAGAAGCAAGAATCAGCTGAGGAAATTGCAAATAATGTCTTTCGGAAAATTATTAAGTGGTTCTCTGTAAATGTACTCTCACTAAATTTTGAGAAAACACAGTTTATACAATTCTGTACAGTAAATGGCATAACACCATTGGTAAATATAGACTATGAACGGAAGTCAGTTGCTAAGGTAGAATACTCAAAATTTTTGGGTGTGTGCAATGATGAGAAATTGAATTGGGAGCAACACATCGATGATCTGCTGAAACTGTTAGGTTCAGCTACTTATGCTATTAGGGTTATTTCAAATTTTGGTGATAAACATATCAGTAAATTAGCCGACTATGTCTATTTTCATTCACTGCTTTCATATAGCATCATGTTTTGGGGCAATTCGTCATTAAGAGGGAAAGTATTCATTGCACAAAAGCGTGTAACCAGAATAATAGCTGGAGCCCACCCAAGATCACCTTGCAGACTTTTATTTTAATAACTCGGGATATTCACAGTACCTTCGCAATACAAATATTCACTTACGAAATTTGTCATTAATAACCCAACCCAAATAAAAAATAAGCTGCGAAGTGCATAGCTACAACACTAGAAGAAAGGGTGATATTCACTATTCTGGATTGAATCTCACTTTGGGGCAGAAAGGGGTGAATTATGCTGCCACAAAAATCTTTGGTCATTTGCCACATAGTATTAAAAGTCTGACAGATAGCCAACCAACACTTAAAGCAAATTAAAAGAATTTCCGAATGACAACTCCTTCTACTCGATAGACGAATTCTTAGATGTGAAGTTGTAACGGAAAAAAATATTAATTAATTATTTTGTGTAAAGAAAACTTATGTTAAAGTGACATGTTCCACATCGTTACGAAATGTCGTATTCATGATCTATGGAACAAGGATTAAGGTATGTATGTATGTGTGTCGATTTTTATGATTTTGGTTTAGACCATGCGGTACACATACACCAGATTTTTGAACTTTCCTCATTACATACGAATGTCGCACGATGGTGGAATGATCACCAGTCATCACATTTGCCAGTTCTCGAGTACAATAACATAGATCACTGTGGATTAATGCGTTTATGCGATCTTCATCGAAACCCGAAGGTCTTCCTGAACGTGGAGAGATACTAACGTCAAAACGGGCCTCTTTGAAACCAGAAAACCATTTTCTTGCCTCATACCCATACACGGCAGAAATGTTTCTGAATGCCTCCGCTGCTGTCGCCCCTTTATTGAACTGAAAGGGTACGTCGGAAATGTTCCAATTTCTCCACTTGGTACTTCATTTTCTAGCATTCACGCCGGCCGAAGTGGCCGTGCGGTTAAAGGCGCTGCAGTCTGGAACCGAAGACCGCTACGGTCGCAGGTTCGAATCCTGTCTCGGGCATGGATGTTTGTGATGTCCTTAGGTTAGTTCGGTTTAACTAGTTCTAAGTTCTAGGGGACTAATGACCTCAGCAGTTGAGTCCCATAGTGCTCAGAGCCAATTCTCCTAGCATTCACAGCTCCACTCATCATCTAGAAATGACATAATGGGGATATGTAAACTCAAATAACAACAGTGAACTACAAATAAAAAAATAACGATCTATAAATAAACCCATAGCAACCAAAGTACCAACATACAAAAAAAAAAAAAAAACTGCCACGAATTTTTGCACCAACCTAATACGTCGTTTGTCATTTGAACGAAGATAAATTAGACAACTTGGACTTGTTGCGACTATTATGTAGTTAGACAGTCTCCAATCTGCTATCGGGACTAACAGACCGCCGTGTCGTCCTCTGACGTTGGGGTCATTTGGATGCGGTGTCGAGGGGGCGTGGGGTTAGCTCATCACTCTCCCTGCCGTTGTTGGCTTTCTTGACGGTGGAGCCGCTACTTTTCAAGCAAGTAGCTCCTCAACTGGCCTCACGACGCTGACGGCACCCCGCTTCAGTCCTCCTAGCAGGGAAAAATCTCTGTCAGTTTCGGGACTCGAACCCTGGTCCTCCACATGGCAGCCAGACACGATCATCACTAGGCTGTGAGGGTGGACTAAGAAAATCAACTTTGAACTAAATGTTTTATTCGAATTAGTCTCCATCGTCACCTCCTCAAATATTTACTTTTCCTCCTGAAACATCCAGTCTTGGTAATCCCAATGTTGGTGTCCGGCTTTGTTCAATTTGCATCAGGCTGCGAGAGCAAGTATGGGTAAACTAAGCACCTGTACGTTACTCTCCCGTACAAACCTCTCTTCTTGCGTGACATGATCACTCACACTTTACAAAATTTTCATCATGCTTGTCAGAGTAGAGATCTGTTATCACGATATAAAACAATTCTGTTTTCCTGCCGGTCCCAGGAAAGCATTAACTCAACAGCGCTCTGACAACAGCGAACTGTTCTGGCTCCAATTACTTCGTTTATAAAGTGCCTTAATAATAATCACGGAGCAATCACATTAATTTGACCACCGCCTTTGTTCGACGTCAGGGTGCAATGACTACTTAGAGACGGCAGGCCCTGAAACTAACAGTGGAGGACGTATAAAGCATGTCGAGGGCAGGAGTACGGAAAACAGTACACTTGATGTCGTAATGAGTAAACGAAGCGATTTATTTGACATCCAAAAGGGCATGATCATTGGCTTTCGCGCCAAAGGTGGAAGCAATTCAAACAATGGTTGAAATGGCTCTAAGCACTATGGGTCTTAACATATGAGGTCATCAGTCCCCTAGACTTAGAACTACTTAAACCTAACTAACCCAAGAACAGTACACACACCAAAGCCCGAGGCAGGATTCGAACCTGCGACTGTAGCAGCAGCGTGGTTCCGGACTAACGCACCTAGAATCGCTCGGTCACAGCGGCCGGCGTGGAAGCAATTCCGGAACAGCTAAGTTTGTAAGGTGTTCGGTTACCACAGTGGTTAAAGTATACCGCTCATGACAATATGGCGATATCCAACATCGGTGCTGAGGCAACTGTGGTACATCATGGGCCTTAGATGACAGAGGTGAGCGATGGCTGCAGAGATGTGTACAGACGAACAGACGTGGAACTCTTGAGCTACTGACCGCACAGATGAACCAAGGGGCTACCAACTGTGTCTCCTCAACGAACGTCCAGCGATCGTTGCTGCTATGGGCCTCCACAGCTTTGACCTAGTTCATGCACCCATGCCAACTACTGCTCATTGGCGTTGAAGTTTGGAATTCGCACACCAATAGCGCAATCTGACGTCCACTGAGTGGCAACAAGCGGTCTTTTCAGTTGAATCCCGTTTTATGCTCAGTAGGACTGATGGCCGCCGGTGTGTACTGCGTGGAACGTCTGAAAGCAGTCTGCAACTATCGTCGAAAGCGTCCCGACCGGAGTTCATTCCCTGGGTGATCTCCTCATTCTGGAAGGCACAACGAATCGACACAAGTATGAAGCTATCCTTGGGTACGATGTCCAGCCCTGATTGCAGTCTGTCTCTCCTTGATATGGTGGCAGATAGCAGCAGGACAATGCAATCGGTCACACAGTTCAAGTGTACGTGCGGGGTTCGAAGAGCACCAGGATGAATTTATCATACTCCCCTGGCCAAGAAACTCCCAGGATTTAAAACCATGTCGAAGTCTCACAAACCGCCATTTAGAAGAAACGACATACAAAAGCAGTCGAGAATCTGTGGGACCACCTCGATCATGATGTTAGAACCATGGATCCACAACTGAGAAACATAGCTCAGCTGGCCAAGGCACTGGATTTCATATGGCTCCACATTCCTGTTGATATCTCTCAGAGCCTGACTGACTATCTTATTGCATGTGTCGCAGAGGTCCACGCTGCAAAAGGTGTTTATTCTTGCTTTTGGCAGGTGGTCACATTAGTGTGACTGGACAGTGTAAGTTAGTGTGGCTCAATGGCCGAGTGCAAGTGTCTTTCGATTGGTCGCTACTTCTGTTACTTCCGTGTTCCTAATTTACCCCAGTTATCAAACAATGGAAAGGGAACCTACAGTTTAACGTGGAATCAGAACCACGTGTCGTTCGTGGCGACTCCTCGCGTCACTGAAAATTTCGATGGTCCGGCGGGGATTCAGTCCCGCGACCTCTCGGTTTCGAGGCACGCGCTTAACGCTAGACCCTCAGACCCAACACAAAGTGACTTGAAATTCAGTAGTACGGTTGAAGGAACCGAAATTAAGAGAACAGTTACCTCTAGCAGAAATTCTTCTCGCAATTGCTCTAGCTTCGCCGTTTAAAGTTACGGCAGCCGCTTTCGGCTTCTTGATGGCAACCATTGGGCGCTGAAGGCTGTTGTTGGCGTTTCGGCTGCCTTGAGAGTGGCTCGAGATTGGGACAGCCCGGCGCGGTGGTCGGGCAGCGTGTCGGCCAGGTCCGCTATTTCGGGCAGCATCGATCTCTGCTGCCGTCGTGTGCGGGGGCGGTGGAGGCGGCGGCGGCTGCAGCAAGTACCGCTGCACCCCAGGCACCCGCCACACTTCCGCCCCCCACCTTGGCTGCTGGGATTCTGAGCGTAGCTACGCTAAGGGCCGTCAAAAAACTCGGATTTCCTTTATACTGGTGGCGACAGCGCTACATCATACACTGATTGCCAAAATTGAAGGAAATGTCACAAAATGTTTGATGCTCCCAGAATTATCAATCAGCTGTGATGAACAAATGACAAGGTGTAAAATGAAACTTCTTGGCAGAATCAAACTGTGTGGCGGACCGAGACTCGAACTCGGTACCTTTGCCTTTCGCGGGCAAGTGCTCCACCATTTGAGCTACCCAAGCACGACTCACGCCCCGTCCTCACAGCCTTACTCCTGCCAGTACCTCGTCTCCTACCTTCCAAGCTTTACAGAAGCTCTCCTGCGAACTTTGCAGAACTAGCACGTCTGAAAGGAAGGATATTGGGGAGACATGGCTTAGCCACAGCCTGGGGTATGTTTTCAGAATGAGATTTTCACTCTGCAGCGGAGTGTGCGCTGATATGAAACTTCCTGGCAGATTAAAACTGTGTGCCGGACCGAGACTCGAACTCGGGGCCATTGCCTTTCGCGGGCAAGTGCTCTACCAAGCACGACTCACGCCCCGTCCTCAGAGCTTTACTTCTTTCAGAAGTGCTAGTTCTGCATGGTTCGCAGGAGAGCTTCTGTAAAGTTTGGAAGGTAGGAGACGAGGTACTGGCCTGAGTAAAGCTCTGAGGACGGGGCGTGAGTCGTGCTTGGGTAGCTCAAATGGTGGAGCACTTGCCCGCGAAAGGCAAAGACCCCGAGTTCGAGTCTCGGTCCGGCACACAGTTTGAATCTGCCAGGAAGTTTCATATCAGCGTACACTCCGTTGCAGAGTGAAAATCTCATCCTGGAATGTGTAAAATGTTTGACACTGAGAAGAATCGCCCGAATGAGTTCATTATCGAGGGATCTGTAAATATCTGCACCATCACAAAATTTGATGGGAACGTGCCAACAATTGGTAGCATGATTCTTCGACATCAAAGAGAGCAATATAAGCTTGTAAATATATCATAATGAGACAGAATGATCAGAGCCTAAGGATATGGCTTATCTAATCGTGACATTCCGATGCATACAAAGCAGTCTGCCGTGACAGTTGTCGGCTGCATCATGATGTTGGATTTAGAGAGCTCAACCGTATGCGCATCAGCACACTTACTGGATACCAGTATACAAATCTCGGCGTTTGAACCACGTGTGTTCTCCCAAAGAAAATGCGGCGACCATTCCCGAGGAAAATATATGTGCAGTTTTCTTAAGAATGCCTTGTTATGTCGATACAACTATGTTGTTCGACAATGAAAAAGTTAATTGATCATTTACCTTATTGTGTATTGCCAGTAGAAAGGAAATCTAACGCCAGTCTAGACAGTGAAAATGAAAATATTTAGCACTCTGTTTCCACGGTACAACCCGCCCGGATAGCCGAGCGCATTAGCAAGCAACTTACAGCATTCAGGGAAAAGTTCCGGACCAGGATTGAATACGCTATGTTGACTAACGACGAGGACCGGTGTTCCAGCCAGTCTGGATATGATTTTTAGGCGGTTTTCACATCCGAGTAGGCGAATAAGGGACTGGTACCTGCGTTCCACCCCAGTTACACGATTCGCAAACATTTGCAATGAGTATTTTAACATTTTTGAGGAGCTTCTCTAGTGATCCAATACTTTGCTGTGGTATGTTAAAATGTGTTACAGTGATATGAAGAAACAAGAGTGATTCTGACACTGCCTCGTGTGGAGACGGCGAGACGGGTTTTGCGTGGGGCGTCTGCCGCGTGGGCCCCGCCCAAAGGGAGCGACCCAAGGTGGCTGCAAGGATCGGTACAGCAACGTACCCTCTCTGTCGTTCTGTAGTTTGGATTTTATCTGTTAAATTATTTCGTCGTTTAATGTTGAGCAATTATGTTATTGATGGTACAACATTCCTTTTTGATATATTACATTTTGTTTGTAAATTGTTTCGTAATTTAATGTTGTGCAACGAAGTTATTGACTGTACAACATTCCTTTTTGGTACATTACACTTTATTCCTTAATTTACTTCGTATTACCTAAGGAGTAGCTTCCATTATCAGTTAGCAGCCTGTTCATTAGAATTTTTGTTTTATCTTCTAGTTTGCTTTCCCACTAGTTTATGTTCAGTTGATAAACATTTTTACTATCGTCAGTTAACTTGCCAATATTCTTTTGTATTGTTTGTATACTGTACTGAATTTAATTGACGAAAAAAGAAAATACAAAAAAGCAGCAAGTAAAGCAGGTGAACAGGAATACACAAGTATAAAAAGTGAGATATATTGAAAGTGTAAATGGGAAATCAAGATTGGTTAGAGAAGAAACACAAAAGTACAGCATCATGTAGGCGCTGGGGAAGAGCTGCTTTTAGGAAATTCAAAGGGACTATTGAGTGAGAGAGAAACATATATGGAAATTTTTCAGTTTCAACATTCTGTTGACGCAGGAGCAGCAAATTTTATAATATTGCATTAACGGTTTATTAACAATCTGTCACAGATGCAGTAATATATTTGGCCACTAGTATCGAACCAGCTGGTTCATACTCAAGCCTGAGGCTGCTCTAATAGTGCCTGATCTTAATGACAAACATCAAAATGACAACGCAGGATTTATAAAATGTCCTCAGATGACTGTCACAGTAAACACTGCCTATTTAGCACACTTCGATTGTGACTTACGAGTAGACAAATTGATTGTGACAGTCATTTGCAAACATTTTATGAATAATGTATTGCTATTTTGATGTTTATTATTAAGATCATTCACTTTCAGTGCAGCGTTGGTAGGCCAGCCTTGAGAACGAACCAGCTGGTTCGAAACTGGTCACCAAACGTGTTACTGCATCTGTCACAGATTGTTAATAAACGCTTAATGAAATGTGCGTATATTAAGTTCTCAGATGGCAATATATTACTAAGCAAGGAAGAGAAATCTGAATGGTGGAATGAATATACTACTGGCCATTAAAATTGCTACACCAAGAAGAAATGCAGATGATAAACGGGTATTTATTGGATAAATATATTATACTAGAACTCACATGTGATTACATTTTCACGCAATTTGGGTGCATAGATCCTCAGAAATCAGTACCCAGAACAACCACCTCGGGCCGTAGTAACGGCCTTGATACGCCTGGGCATTGAGTCAAATAGAGCTTGGATGGCGTGTACAGGTACAGCTGCCCATGCAGCTTCAACACTTTACCACAGTTCATCAAGAGTAGTGACTGGCGTATTGTGACGAGCCAGTTGCTCAGCCACCATTGACTACACGTTTTCAATTGGTGAGAGATCTGCAGAATGTGCTGGCCAGGGCAGCAGTCGAACATTTCCTGTATCCAGAAAGGCCCGTACAGTACCTGCAACATGCGGTCGTGCGTTAGCCTGCTGAAATGTAGGGTTTTGCAGGGATCGAATGAAGGGTAGAGCCACGGGTCGTAACACATCTGAAATGTAACGTCCACTGTTCAAAGTGCCGTCAATGCGAACAAGAGGTGACCGAGACGTGTAACTAATGGCACCCCATACCATAACGCCGGGTGATACGCCAGAATGGCGATGACAAAAACACGCTTACAATGTGCGTTCACCGTGAAGTTGCCAAACACGAATGCGACCATCATGATGCTGTAAACAGAACTTGGATTCATCCGAAAAAATGACATTTTTGACATTCTTGCACCCAGGTTCGTCGTTGAGTACACGATTGAAGGCGCTCCTGTCTATGATGCAGCGTCAAGAGTAACCGCAGCCATGGTCTCCGAGCTGATAGTCCATGCTGCTGCAAACGTCGTAGAACTGTTCGTGCAGATGGTTGTTGTCTTGCAAACGTCCCCATCTGTTGACTCAGGGATCGAGACGTGGTTGCACGACCCGTTACAGCAATGCGGATAAGATGCCTATCATCTCTACTGCTAGTGATACGAGGTCGTTGGGATCCAGCACGGTGTTCTGTATTACCCTCCTGAACCCACCGATTCCATATTCTGCTAACAGTCATTGGATCTCGACCAACGCGAGCAGCAATGTCGCGATACGATTAACCGCATTCGTGATAGGCTACAATCCGACCTTTATCAAAGTCGGAAACGTGATGGTACGCATTTCTCCTCCTTACGCGAAGCATCACAACAACGTTTCACCAGGCAACGCCGGTCAACTGTGAAACGCGTATGTATTCATGTATTCAGTACCAGCGATGGCGAGGCATGACAGAATCTCTGACCAGAGAGTTATTTATCGTTGCTAGTCTGCGCTTGACAGCGCGAGAGTTTAGTCGCGAGTGGGACTCAGTTGCGAGTTGTAGTCGGTCGTTGTCGTATGTGAGGAGTCGGCGGGCGTCGGCATGGGTCTCTGGTCAAGATTCAGGACGAGGTATATTGTTAAATAAGGTAATGAAGCTGCATTGCGCACATCAGATAATATAATATATATTTATTGTGATTAATTTGTTCAAGAAATGCCCCAATAATAATTTTGTTTTCAAAGCAATTTTTTAAGAAAACAATCATTTGAATTGAAAGAATATTTCCCATGCATTTCCTTAAAGAAAAGTTTCACTTAAATTCAAAGAATATTTGCGATGCATTTCCTCCAAGCTATGGCGAAGAATAAGAGCAGTATTTAGACATGCAGTTTTACTGAGGTAAGAATTCGGGTTTAATTATTGCACAGGGCCTAAGATCGACATTTCGGTCTATTTGCGTTTTCATTGTCACTGAGATTTCATTATCATTGAATTGACTTACATTTTTGTGGGGAGCTTACACTTGGCTCGGATTGCTATTTCTCATTTATTGTCATTGTCATTAAATTTTAATTGCTGGGAGGTTACAACTGCTGTTTGTGTATGAGAAATCGGTTGGAAACTTTCCTCATGTGAGCACGTTGGTAGGTGTCGCCACCGGCGCCAACCTTGTGTGAATGCTCTGAAAAGCAAATCATTTGCATATCACAGCATCTTCTTCCTGTCGTTTAAATTTCGCGTCTGTAGCACGTCATCTTCGTGGTGTAGCAATTTTAATGGCCAGTAGTGTATATAGAACTAAGCAATGGAAACTAACTTTAGCATAGTATGGTGGAATGGGATGAGGAAGCAGATGATGAGATGACAAATATGATACTGCAGGAGGAATATGACATGTCACTAAAAGATCTAAGTCCAAAGATAACTCCTTGAATAGACGATATTCTCTCGTAATTATAGGATCTTTGGGGGAACATATCGTGACGAAATTGTTTTATGATGTACAAGATATTTGAGACAGGCGAAAAACCATCAGACTTCAAAAAGAATTTGGTAACTACATTTTTACAGAAGGCGTGTGCTGACAGCTACGATGACTGCCGAACCATCAGTTTAATAAATCATAGTTGTAAAAGACTAACAAGACTTACTTAAAAAAACAAAAACAAAAACGGAAAACCTGTAGAAACTAACCTCTCCGGGATAATATGTGTGGATCCCGCAGAAACGCCCGCTACTGGAAGTGCTTTGCAGTTTAAAATCTAGATTGTAAATCTAAGTCTCACTATGACACAATAAATCGACGTCTACATGTCTGTTCCATATTTACATTATTTTGTCAATCCTCTTTAGGTGTGAGTCATTAGGAACGGGGCACAAACACAAGTTAGACACAAAATTTTGTACATGACTGCACGTTCAGAGACCGTGAATAGTTACAATCAAAAGAAAACAGCCCTCGGTCACTAATTTGTCGTTAAAAATTAGTGATCGAGGGCTGTTTTCTTTTAATTGTGACAAGTTAGACATATCAGCCATTGCCACGTCTAACGAAGTCATGTAGGGGAAGCCAGGGAGAACCTACAGACAGATGGGACATGAACCCCACTCCTTCACAATACTAGTCAAATGGCCCAACCCTTCCCCATTACCCTCGTTTATGTGACTGATGAACTTACTCACAATATTTATTGTAAAATGTCTCTTTTCTTGTATCAAACAAAGTTCAGTGCCATGGAAAACCTTATGGAAAACCTTATTCTGAAGTGCCTAGGCAAAGCTGTGTATTAAGCAGATCGTCTATGAAATGTTGTGACGAACTTCGACGGGTTGTGGAGGATATCTACAGGAACAAATCGATGATAGGAATCTGTATCCGGAAACGTCATCCACAGACGTTATAGAGCATCAATGTTGCAGGTGTCAGTGCCTCCACAGGTTTGCCTTGGCAGCAAACGTGACTTTGTATGCTGACGAACGGTAAGTGGAACATCTCACAATGTTGCTTGTCATTCAGGGGTCGCGACTGATTGCCAGGATCGCCAATAGAGAAGATGTAGCTCAATTCTCCATAAATGGGTCTTGTCTCCTATGATTGTGATGATCTGTTGCCTTTGTAGTGGGCACCTTCTGACACTGAATGTAACAGCTACACCAAATATAGCGGGAAAGAGGTAGAAGGTACTGTATTAAGACTCGTACGAGCTTTCCAAATGATTTATTATTCCAAACTACAGTGCTGCATTCCCCTCGGTCTGTGTCACCAGGTCGTGCAATGCTGAGGACGCCACTTCACTGTCTGAAAAACGGCTTGGTGCGGAATGGCTGCCTCAGCAACCAATGCAACACCCTGTGGTGTGTCGGCCTTGTATGGCCGCGGAGTTGTGGCGATGTCACGATGCACCGGCAGCCACTCAGCGGCCTCCGTCCCTGCTTGCCTCAGCGCCGCTCTCCAGGAAGCCGCAAGGCGGCCCAGCGGCATGTTTCCTCGCCGGCGAGGCTAAGATCACGCCGGCAACAAGCGTCCATTATCCGGCAGCTGAATCTGCAGCCCTCGCAATGGATGTCTCCGATGTGTGTTGGGAGCGAAGACGACTGCCCGCGGTAGCGAGCTGTGGAGTAGCCAGCCGCTGGCTGGCAACGGACCCTGTGTCGGCCTCAGAGGGTCGAACCAGCAACCTGCCATGGACTGGAATGCTGGCGCCCCGTCTGCTGCTGTGTGTAGCTAGTGGTGCGACACGCCCCATCATCCAGGAGAACTGCCACACTTGAATCCCACGTTGGCCTCAGAGGGTCGAACCAGTGAACCACTGTGGACTGGAAATCTGGCGCCCCATCTGCTGCTGCATGTAGCCAGTGGTGTGACACGCCCCGCTGTCCAGAAAAGCTGCCACATTTCAACGCTTTGTTAGTGAACTAGCACCTAAATAAATGCGGCTGTGGGCCTCTGTTTTGCTAAACGCGCCGCACTGTGTCAAGTATTGATGACACTTAGGTTGGCCAGTGGGCCCCTTCTGCCTGTGACTTGCGCCATGCAAACCGCTGCATGTACTTTTTCCGGCGGTTCTACGCCCCTGTGGCCTCTATTTTACTTCGCAACTACTGGTGAGTGTAAGTCACTGTAAACAGGCCCGCGTCTAGCTGTAACTTGCGCGCTCAGAAATATTGCACCAAAACCAACTTTTCCTGTCCCAAACGGTAGTGCCGCTACACCTTGGTGAATGGCGGTTTCGGACGCTGGACTCCACCTGCAGTTGCCTTTTTCTCTGTACACGAAAAAACATTGGGGATTTTAGAGGAGTCCAGGAGAAAAATAAACTGCAGATGGAAACCTGTGTCCGAAACCTTCATCCACTGAAGCAACAGAGCATAGCATTCGTAGGAGACAAGGCCTTTCTATGCAGCAGCTAGCTCCATCTTCTCCACTGGCAATCGTGGCAATCGGTTGCGATCACTGAGTAAAAACAACATTTCTAGACGTTCCGCCGACGGTCCATCAACGTACAAAGTCACGTTTTTGCCGAAGGAGTGGCCTTGTGACACGCGACGGTACCTATTGTCTCGATACTCTGTAGCATCGTTGGATGGCGTTTCCGGAAGCGGGTAGCTAACCTCGATATGTTCCACAAGACACTCTCTACAACCCATAGAAGTTCTCGTAACATTTCTGGGACTCCCTGTTGGTTGACTGGTTGGTTGGTTGATTTTGGGGACGGGATCAATCAGCGAGGTCATCGGTCCCGTAGCATTAGGGAAGGAAGTTGGCCGTGCCCCTTCATAGGAACAATCCCGCAATTTGCTGGAAGCGATTTAGAAAAATCACGGAAAACCTAAATCAGGATGGCCAGACGCGAGTTTGAACCGTCGTCCTCCCGAATGCTAACCCACTGTGCCACCTCGCTCACTGGGGCACTCTGTATAATGGAGGATGAAAAAGTTTCTGTTCGAAGGTAGTACAATCCAGAAGCGGTATACCAATCTGATGCAATCGCCGTGAGCACTGACGCTATCATCCCACAGACGCACCAGGTTGAAAATATCCATTAGGTAAAATTCCGTGTCTTGCTGTGTGAAGTAGTCCGTAACTATCTGCTGTACATCCTCGTCCAACAGGAATCTTCGACCCTCCAAAGCCTTTTTTAAGGGACTGAAGGCATGATGATCAAATGCGGGGAGATCAAGATTGAAGGACGGATGGTAGAGTGTCTCACACTCGAATTGGCGTAACTTTTGCTTCACGACATTTGGGATATGGAGAGGGGCGTTATCATGAAGCAGCAGCACTCTTTGGCGCACAATTCCACAACGGTGGTTTTCGACAAAAGTCCTGTCCCATATACACACACGTCACAAAAAAGTTTTGCATCACCTCGGTTCAGAGAGTTCCGGAACATGTACAGAAAATTGGAATAGAGATCAACATAAATATCATTTACGCCATTTTTATTGCTCATGAAAACCACACATTGCATGTTGTACCACCATACGACGAGACCTTCAGGCGTGGTGGTCCAGATTGCTGTACACACCGGTATCTCTAATACCCAGTGGCATGTCCTCTTGCATTGATACATGCCTGTACTTGTCGTTGTATACTATCCACAAGCTCATCGAGGGACTGTTGGTCCAGATTGTCCCACTCCGCAACGGCGATTCGGCGTAGATCCCTGAGTGGTTGGTGGGTCACATCGTCCATAAACGGCCCTTGTCAATCTGTCTCAGGCATGTTCGATAGGGTTCATGTCTGGAGAACATTCTGGCTACTCTAGTCAAGCAATGTCGTTATCCTGAAGGAAGTCATCACAAGATGTGCACGATGGGGGCGCGAACTGACGTCCACGAAGAGGAATGCCTCGCCAATATGCTGCCGATATGGTTGCACTATCGGTCAGATTATGGCATTCACGTATCGTACAGCCGTTACGGCGCCTTCCATGACCACCAGCGGGGTGCGTCGGTCCCGCGTAATGCCACCCCAAAACAGCATGGAAACTCCACCTTGCTGCACTCGCTGGACAGTGTGCCTGGCCGAGTTGCCTCCAAACAAGTGTCCCACGATTGTCTGGTTGAAGGCATATGCGACACTCATCGGTGAAGAGGACGTGATTCTAATCCTGAGTGGTCCATTCGGTATGTTGTTGCACCCATATGTACCACGCTGCATGGTATTGTGGTTGGAAAGATGTACCTCGCCATTGACGTCGGGAGGGAAGTTGCGCATCGTGCAGCCTGTTGCGCACAGTTTGAGTCATCACGACGTCCTGTGGCTGCACGAAAAGCATTATGCAAGATGGTGACGTTGCTGTCAGGGTTCCTCCGAGCCATAATCCGTAGGTAGCGATCATCCACTGCAGTAGTAGCCCTTGGGTGGCGTGAGCGAGGCATGTCATCTACAATTCCTGCCTCTCTGTATGCGCTTTGGTTCACTGTGAGACGCCCGGACACATCCCCTGTTGAGAGCCCTTCCTGGCACAAAGTAACAACCGCGGTATCGACCGTCTAGGTATGGATGAACTACAGAGAACAATAGCCGTGTACCTCTTTCCTGGTGGAATGACTGGAACTGATTTGCTGTGAGACCCCCTCCGTCTAATAGGCGCTGCTCATGCATGGTTGTTTACATCTTTGGGAGGGTTTAGTGACATCTCTGGACAGTCAAAGGGACTGTGTCTCTGATACAATATCCACAGTCAACACCTATCTTCAGGAGTTCTGGGAACCGTAGTGATGAAAACTTTTTTGATGTGTCTACATTCTTCATTCCCCGTCCTTCGGCAGCCAAGTAAAGAATAACAGGACGGCGGCCCTGTTCGGAAGCATTTGGTAATAGCGTCGCCGTAGTTCACGTTTGCACATTTACTACACTCACATCGGAAAGAAAGCAGTGCATCACTGATCCCTTGCCTACATGTCGGAGCTTGTATAGGCGGAACGAAGTCGTCAAACGTTGCATATACGCTACGCAACGCCCTCAGACGCAAACTATTTGATCGTCCCTTATACATTCTATACTTAAATTATTGCTGCAATAATTTCACGACATTTTAATGTAGTATACCTACACGCATATCTAACTGCACATGACTAAGACAAGTGGTAGATAGGAATGACATAAACCTGTTTGCGTTCACTCTGGGAGAAAGGATTCCGGCTGCAGGGGAAGCGAGACGTGGCGTTCCCCGGTGCTTGCATGTTGAAGTGTCAAACTTTTGACATCGCTCCTCCCAAATGCTGCAGAATATTTTCCGTCGTCTTATTCAAAAGTTTGCCGGCGCTGTCAGCGAGGATTACGCCGCTGCTCCGATGTCTTCGGTACCTCATGAATATTTCCTCTTAGAGCTTTTGCAAGTTCGCAGAACAAACCCCAGTCAGGGAGACATTGCATAGACCCTGCAAAAGAACCTTTGATTCACAAGTTCAGCAGATTTTTCGTTAGATAACGGGGCTCTCGCTTTTGCACCATTATTGTCCTAGATGTTAATTTCATTTATTAAGCCATCGCACTGTGCCCAACATGACGATAGATAGCTGACTTTTTTGTTCAAGTAAAAAGTGTGTTACAATTAATGTGATGATATAAGGCTTTGTTTTTGGGATTCGCATCACTAAGAAATTATACGAGCAGTTTGGATGTTGTTAAATGTTGCGTTTTATTTAAAGACGGGATTATTTTGCTATTTATGCGTTATCTCAATTTTTTCATGTAATGAATCTCTCTGGAAAGATATTATGTTGTGATTGGTCTAAAGCAAAAGATGCGGAATAGCTCGATTTAGAACTGTAAGCTGACTGGATATGCTTCTCGGCCAATCTGAAGAGAATACATTCGTTCGTATTTTTGGGATAAAAGATTGGTTTGTGAAGTCTAGAACACATTCACAGTTCTGTCGTCATCAAGATCGGAAGCATTTATGTAAACTTTGAAATGATGTTTTAATTTTGCTGAATTTTGACTTTATGAAAGATCTTGGAGTGTCGTGGAGTGTTAATGGACGATCGATAAAATCGAATGTGCGAATTCCGGATTTTCTGTGTGAACTGTGAGTTTATGAATAACTAAAATCCAGGTGACCTTGTTATCCGAGATCTTGGCCGAGGATTAATAGAACAAAGTGAGCGATTTGTGTAATATAGAGCGAGCATTCTATTTAACAGCTAAATCATTGGTAAATTTTCCGGTAACATGTTAGGCACATGTCATAAACTGGCTACTAAGAATGACTGTGGTAGCGTGAGAGTGGCGAAACTGTGACTTCAGATTAGCACAGACTTGGCGGTAGACGTCGTACATAAGAAGTGACAGTGCCTCGTAATTTTTATTTAACTATTATCTCCCATCCAATAGCTATCCAAAACCTGAAACCAGAGAAACATTTTACGTGGTGAGAGCTGGTTTCTTCGGATGGGGCAGGATAAAGGTTACGATTGTGGATGGGGCCATAATCAGTTACTCTCGGTTGCACAACAAATTCGTAAACGTTATTTAAAAAAATCAAAATTTTAAAACAATCTCTTAAAAAACACAATTGACTGTATGACGGCTTAAGGCCTTATCACAAAAATATCTATAATTTTTACGGCCGAAGGCCACCAACAATAACTTAAAATCACACACTGCTGAAGGCTTGAATTAGCAATCAGAAGAACAATTACAAATAGCACATATTAGGATAAATACTTCGTCTTAAGACAAACTGTAACACAGCTGAAGGCCTTATTGTAAAGAAGTGAAATTATCACTCGGCTGAAGGCCACAAACAATTACAAATAACAAACGGCTGAGGGCCTGAATTCGAAGCCAGGAAAACAATTCCAAATAGCGCACATCTCAACAAATACCTTGCTTTTAAAACAAGTTGCTTAAAAAAACTTATTGTAAAGCGGCTGAAGGCCTTATTATGAAAGAAGTGAAATTATTGCTCGGCTGAAGGCCACACACAACTTCAAACCAAACACGGCTGAAAGCCTGAATTAGGAGTAGGAAGAACTATTCCAAAGAGCACCTTTAAAATAAATAACTTTCTTTTAAAACAAGTTTGCTTTAAAAAAAGAAAAGCTTACTGTAACATGGCTGAAGGCCTTATCACCAAAGAAGTGAAATTATTGCTTGGATGGAGGCCACATGAACAATAATTAGAAAATTACAAATATCCTTAAAACAAACACCACAATCTAAGAAATCAGGACAAGCGGTTCTCAGCAAGTGTTCCAAGGGTTGGCCTGGGAAGGTAATTCAAACATAAGGTAAGGCGAGACAGGCAGCCAAGAGTTGTACTCACATGACAGGATGGCAACTCAAACTAGAGGCAGCTTAAGTGCCGACCGACCGACTAACCAATCCGCCTAACGTCCGATCACCGGTACAACGATGGAATATTTTTAGGCAAGGACGAAGAGACAGACAGCACTACGTCTTCAGAAAACACCTAAGGCCAAAGGAAACACTAGAACCAAGGTAGACCTCCCAAATAATATGCACAGCACAATACAAGAGGCTGTTCAACTATACGCCCCCGGCCGGGGTTGGTTCAAGTGGCTCTGAGCGCTATGGGACTTAACTTCTGAGGTCTTCAGTTCCCTAGAACTTAGAACTACTTAAACCTAACTAACCTAAGGACATCACACACATCCATGCCCGAAGCAGGATTAGAACCTGCGACCGTAACGGGCGCGCGGTTCCAGACTGTAGCGCCTAGAACCGCTCGGCCACTCCGGCCGGCCAGCCTGAGTCACACAAGTGTTGAACATCACAGTGGCGACTGAATTACATCCGGCACTGATGAGTGGCTTAGCGAACAAAAGGCGATTGCGGTCAGCGAGGTCACACTATCTACCTGTACGGGCATAAAATACCCACTAATGGCTGTACGTAATGGATGACACTGTGTGGAGCACCTCGGCTGGCGCATATTCTTAATAAGCACGCATAATATTTGAAGGCAAATCTTAACAACTAATTAGTGCGTTTTTCTGAAAAACATATTGCTCGTGGTCATTGGTTATCGTTTTCAAATGCATCTGTTGTTTCATAAGAAATTCTTTGTAGCAAGTCTACAGCTGGAACAAATATTGTATTAGGTTGTAAAATAACAATACCTATCGTAATTTAAAAAAAAAAATTCAAATGTGTGTGAAATCTTATGGGACTTAACTGCTAAGGTCGTCGGTCCCTAAGCTTACACACTACTTAACCTAAACTATCCTAAGGACAAACACACACACCCATGCCCGAGGGAGGACTCGAACCTCTGCCGGGACCAGCCGCACAGTCCGTGACTGCAGCGCCCCAGACCGCTCGGCTAATCCTGCGCGGCTACCGTAATTAAATAATGAAAGTAGCACGTTAGGTTTTAGGGATTTCATAGGCATAACAGAGGCGGAAAAACATAAACCCGTCATAAAGATCATTATTTCTAAGGAAGTAGGTACAAAATGGAGGCATTACACGTGTAGTAGGTAACAAGATGGCATGAATTGCTTTGTTTTCTTCAAATGAGGCAGGACTAGGATCCGTATTTCTTTATAGGATAAATGTCGTACCCAGATATTACACTACAACTAGGAAAGGGTAAT
The DNA here is from genome assembly GCF_023898315.1 of Schistocerca nitens. Lineage (NCBI taxonomy): Eukaryota > Metazoa > Arthropoda > Insecta > Orthoptera > Acrididae > Schistocerca > Schistocerca nitens. Next base: position 459,135,948 of record NC_064620.1, on the reverse strand, counting down.
TTATTTACTCCATGAGAACCTCTTTCGACAACGAATTTTCATACTTTGAGGGCTCTAACTTGAATCAATAATTTTTGGAATGTGAAAGCACAACTATCAGCTCTCTTAAGTTTTGACTCGTGGATATTATGTTGATCTTTATTCAAAGATATATACTACCACGAAAAATTTAACGAAATATTTTGTAACATACGTAACTGAAGAGTGTTTTTTAAATACTGCTTCAGCGGTCATGATAAAACTAGGTAGCAGGAACGATCAAAGTGAATGCAATGAAACTAAGACGTACTTTTGAACGCCGAGCAAACAGTTCTTTTTATATTAATTTATTCAGATCACTGGTTGTAATGTATTTCGGAGCTCACTCTACAAATTATGATGTTTAACATTAAACTGCACATACAAGTGAAATGCGAAGATACAACTGCAGAGCTATTATTGCCACGAGCACATTTTCAGTCCACCTTAAGGAGTATAACTAGTAAAATAAGGGAGAGAGCGAAGCTAAAATGTTAATTGAATTTTCAAGAATTGATAAAATTTCTTGTGTAGCATTCTTTCGAAACTCAATTACTCGGTAGTCTGGATGAGTCACAGTCACCACTGGTGGAATTAAATATAGAAACCATAGTTGAGCAGAGTAACAACAACTTCCACTGCGGATGGTCTGATATAATGAATTGGATTACCTACTTTTCTAGTTGTCAGGCTCCGAATTGTTGTTGACGGACCGTGTCTGTATTAAATACAATGCAACAAATAATTTGCGTTCAGTTGAATGACATGAATCGGACTTCGTATGATAAATTTAGAGTCCAAAGGTGCGACTTTCTTGCAGTGTGCAAATCTTCACGTAATAACTCGTGATTGGCGCGGAAATCGACACGTCGCCAAACTGATCTCCATCCAACTTCAGTTACACTTAAACAGACTAACTGTCTCATATCATTAGTGACAAAAGGCAACATCAGTGATCTACAAATGAAACACGGACAAAAGTAGTAATTACGATCATTATTACCAAACTTCTTAGGTGTAATTACAAGCTACTTACATAATAAGCTGCTGCAAGACAGAGAACCAGAAGTGAAGTGACAAAAGATAGAAGGCGAATCGCGCCTCTCTCATTTACAAAGAAATGTACTTCACAATAGCGATTACTGTGTGATTATCGTACAACATCTTTGGTTCACTTTGTTACCGAAATATTTACTTACAGTAGGCTAAAATATGTTTGCTGAACCACGAAGAATCGCAATAGTGAAGTACCCTAAGCAAATTAGGAAACAGAGTGATTGGAAAGCGAGAAATATACCGTCCCATATGACAAACTGTTCTCTGGTAAGAGGGTTACATCATTACATGATGTTCTGTAGACACAACCAACATAATTAATGTAATTGCAGTCTTGTGTACCTGTTCATAATTGCTGTGGGCATTCCTGTTGCCTATCGTATGAGTCAGAGTTGTCCTTCGATACGAAGACAAGGTTTTTCCCGTGTTACCACCACCTGCCACCGAAAGCTCGATATTTTATTTATCTGTACTGAATACCTAAGTGCTCAGCATTTCGTTGAAGTGACGTTAACAAAATCAATTTAGTTCTCATTCGCGCTTTTAAGAAGCTGGTTAGAGATTGTCATTTTTTCATAACATTATTGAAATGAGTAAACGGTAGTACCTGCGAAGATTTGGAGCAAATTGGCTAAAAATAAACACTAGAAAAAGCGTTTATGTAGTGTGGAAGGAGCCGAAATAAAGCGCTATTGTAACTACCGATATGCGCAGTTATCAGCAAAATTGAGTGATGTAGTGAAACGTACGAACACTAACAAGCATAAAAGGGTGGAAAAACCTTTCCGTGATCCACATCAACATGTGTTGTCGTTCAAAAACCAGTGAAAAGTGAAACAAAACAAGTGCATGCAAAACTGCATTACTGACTGCAAAGCACTTTTATTTCAGCATATCTGATCACTTGTGCAAACTGTATAAATCGTTTTTTGAATAGTAGGGGTGTCAGCGAACTAAAGATGCATAGAACAAAACGTGCTGCTGTTCTTAAAAGTTCTTAAAAGATATTAGAAATAGGATATACAGCTTACTGATAGATGAAAGTAATGACTGGTTACAAAATTATTAGGTACAGCCATCAGGTACTATTCACAAACAAATAAATGCATTGTTGTAACCTACCTGTAGGTAACACGTTTAAATGAATGCAACGCTGATGGTCTCAACCTTAAAGGTTTGTATAAGGGGTAAAGCTTTAAATTTTGCGAAATTGGTAGTACTTGGGACTAACAATGAGCTGAATTCTGAATTAACTAACTTGCAGCTTGTTAGATGCGTGTGTCATTCTCTACATCCAGCAATTTCCCATGCTAGTGCAAAAGTCGTTCCTAGGAACTTAGATTTTCTAATTAGAGAAACCTACAACTGGTTCCCCCATTCGTCAATTGGCCAAGTCCCTTAAAAACACGTGTATGGAGCAAGTAATGAAAGAGAATTGCCTTTGAAAATTGTAAGTGTAAGTGAAACGCATTAGCTGTCACGTTAACTGATGCAGAAATAAATACTTCAACAGTGGCTTGAGCCGAAAATTTATTTTTGTGTAGCTAGAATCAAAGAGAATTCTTATTCCGCAGAGATTTTGTACCAGATTTAGGCAGACCGTCGTAATTATGCATTTCTTGTTTTTCTCAAGCCGACTATCAAGCTAGCTCAGACGCCAAACATACACTTTGACAGTGAAAATCTTGATCCCAGAAAACTTTCGGATGATTCATCGCTGCTTCTTAAGTCTCCACGTACGAAAATCGTATTTCAGCGCGAAAGGTTAGATAAATACGGGATAAACTGGAAGATCATTTAGACCCAAACCGCAAATTGGATATGAATTTGAGGCGGATATGTCTACTGAAAAATTTCCTTAGGAAGTTAGGCACGTGTGAAGGCGCCTTAAATTCATTGTTAGGTTAACAATTCAACTACGTCAGCGTCTTCCTGGGAAAATCGATGTTTCGCGGCAAATTCCGCCTGACCAATATCTCAAGCCTGTAAAACTGCCTGCAACTGAAATAGAAAAACTCTACAGATGATAAAGAAATATTAACAGGTGTTGACATACAGTGGAAAAAAATTACGCAATGTACAGTGACAGGAATTGAGCGATTGTGTTAAATTTTGGGTAGTAGCGCACCGTTATAGACTCCAGAAGAGAAAATCCTTTCCGTGAAAAGGCAGATATCACCTTACATGTGTCGTCACCTCCACATTCAAATGCAGATGTCGAGCTTGTGTATAGTTTTGTAAATAATACAAAATAAAGAAAGAAGAGAATAAAAATGAGGGCATTGCATTATCTATTGTGTGCCAAATACGGGCTCAAAACGGAGGGCAAATGTTGCGATTCATATGAACTGCCGAAAGAGTTGTTGCAAAAGATAGGAAACATGCAGTGCTACTCTCAACCATCAACTTGAGGTTCAGCATCAACTTAAACTTTATTCTTTGAAGATGGGATGAACAGCGAAGACGAAGAAATATAATTGATCACTAGCTGGTGATAGTGGAGGACAACAGCACGTTTAATCCAGGTACCTATGTTTAATTTTAAATTACTGGTCCATAACCAGTTTTATATTATTGTAGACACTTAACTACCTGCTCATCTAATTCTTCACTGGCGTATTACACATTCATTTTCGTATCTTATAACATATTTCAACCATAATTTCCTTCGTGTGTTTATTATAGGCATGGTAAAGTAATTTATTGAATGTCAGGAATCTATCGACTTTTTGGTGATTTTTTTGTTGAAACTGGTGACAGCTGAAGCTTGTTAGTTGGTCACACTGATAACAGCGTACAGTCCAGTCTTCTTAAAAGTTCTACCATCCCTGTCACGCGTTTCACATCTGTACGCGCCACTGAAGGAAGTTCCTATTTGTAGCAAAGACAGAAGCAGAAGATATAGCATATGTCTACAGTGCTGCTCAAGACGCTTCACTGCCAGTATCTGGAAAACTACCTTCCCCGATGATGCTGCTCTTTGCCACAGCTGTGCCTGTCGACTCGTCGTCTGCTGTTTCAGTCACGGAGATAGTGCCAGCTCTCTGTTGGAATCTGTTATCTGTTCCGATCGATTTGACTATCTCAGTATTTCTAGTTTCCTCCAGTAGTTGTCGTAAACTTATTTCACGTGATACTCGGCCAATCTAGCACAATAACTGAAACACATCTTTGTGTTTATGACGTTAGTGACTAAATTGTATCTCATCATAAGAAATTCAATTCATCGCTATTCGGAAAGTAAGGAACAATCGATCGTGAAATGGAAACCACACCGAAAATCAAAACTGTTTTACTTGCAACAATTAGCTACACTTTCTAGCTACCTCTCTACAAAGTCGCCGCTCCGACTTAGACATCTTTCGAGTACCCTTGTCGTAAAAGGCAACCTCCTGTGCTTTCCGACAATTTACTACGCTGGTCTGCAGCTCGTCCTCTGTGCCAAAATACTGTCTTCATAGCCAGCGGTTCATATGAGCAGAGAAGAAAATCAGAGGGAGCCAAGTCCGAGCTGTATCGTTGTATCATTGCCCCTGCAGTGTACGACCGACAACTGTTATCAAGCTGGAAATGGGTGAGAGCTACCAAACTGCTGAGGTCATCGGCCCCTAGGCTTATACACTACTTAAACTAATTTAAGCTAAAATTGTAGGATGTGAGGACTGCCTGTCATGCAAAACACCGTTTTTTCTCAGTACCCAAACATGTTTCAGCACCACTGTGCCATTATCAGTGGGTTTCCGTTTAATTTAATCTGTAATGTGAACATTTTTGTTAAATGATTACAAAATTATGTGGCTCTTTAGTTCTAACAATAGTTCGTTTATTTTTGTTAATACCTTTACACTTGGTGTGCATGAATTTTCCGGATCACTTTGTATTATTTAACAAAAATGTTCACATTACAGAATAAATGAAACGGAAACCCGCTGATGATGGCTTAGTGGTGCTGAAACATGTTTGGGCACTGAGAAAAAACGGTGTTTTGCATAACTGGCGGACCTCACATCCTACAATTTTAACTGCAAACACGGTCAACATAAGCAGCTGCAAATCCAAATGATGAATAACTTAAGCTAAGGACAAAACACACACACACACACACACACACACACACACACACACACATACACACATGCCCGAGGGAGGGCTCGGACCTCTGACGACGGAAAGGAGGGGGGGGGGGGGGAATCCGCGCGAACTGTGGCAAGGCGCCTCACACCACGTGGTGCACGTATACTTGGCAGGAGACACTACTGTCTAGACGTTTTTACCCGCTCACTGTGCTCTCAGAACTGAGAAATAAATACGTTGGAAGTGGTCCGTTTGGTGACGCAACGATCGTACGCCGTAAGTACGCTATCGTTTAGGCATTTAAATATTTGTAAGTCGAGCCTGTAATCTGTGTCTTTAACGAAGTCCGATCATCATCATTATTATTAAGCGAATCATTTCTTTGCATTTAAGGTTAATAGTAACATGGTCTTGTGTCAACAAGCTTACCAGTGACTACCTCTGGCTCTGATGCGAGTAAAATCAGATACGCAACCAGATGGTTCAAATGGCTCTGAGCACTATGGGACTTAACATCTGTGGTCATCAGTCCCCTAGAACTTAGAACTACTTAAACCTAACTAACCTAAGGACATCACACACATCCATGCCCGAGGCAGGATTCGAACCTGCGACCGTAGCAGTCGCGCGGTTCCGGACTGCGCGCCTAGAACCTACGCAACCAGACAAATTGACCTTAATACAACCGCTCATTTCTGGCCAAACAGCTATATATACAGTTTCCGTGCCCGGTGCGTTGTACATTCATGTTCAGAACAATAGAACACCTTGAATGACAAGAAAATTTGGAAATGTGTGGTACGGTCTTATGGGACCAAACTGAATGACTAGAGATAACACGTTCACATTCACAGGAGATGTATATTAATATGTTCTGCAGAAACGATTAGCATCAGAACCATGTCGATATCGCGTCGCAACATCACCTACCTGTAAAATGGTCCTGCAGTTGTCGGTGTAAATCAAATGTGTGACTTGAGCAAAAGTGCACGAAGCCTCGCAGATGTATGTGCAAACCGTACCGTACACTGCAGGGGCAATGATACAACGATACAGCTCGGACTTGGCTCCCTTTGATTTTATTCTCTGCTCATATGAACCGCTGGCTATGAAGACAGCATTTTGGCACAGAGGTCTCATTATTGGCGTGAGAGAATGTAATGCATCTATCTGGGAAACTGCTGCTTGTGCGGGACGAAGTGTTTCGGCAGTGTAAAGGATGTGTGCACAATGGCTCATAGAAGGCCATAGAATACGACGAGATGGGTCAGGTCGCACCAACCGGACCACCTTCCAGGAAGATCGACACCTCACCTCAGTGGCATTATAGGACACACGTGTGTCCTTCTCGGCTCTGGCGAAACGTGGGACAGTGTAACGCATCGCAGACTATCAGGTGTGACCGTTTGTTACCGTTTATTACAGCATGGGTTACGTGCGCATCGTCCACTCCTCCTACATTTGACGAATGTGCAGGAACATGCTAAACAGCAATGGTGTATGGAATGATATCACGGGGGACAGGATTGGCATAAGATAGTCTTTTGAGATGAATCCATGTTCTGTTTGTTTGAAAATGATGGCAATTTTGGTTCTCCGCAGACAGGGGGAACAGCATCACAGTGGGTACATTCGCACGAGACATACACCGCCAACTCAAGGCATCATGGTGTGGAGTGCTATTGGGTACAACCACAAATCACAGTCGGTGCGTGTCCAGGGTACTGCGACCGCTGTGACCTACCTGAATTACATCCTGTGAGACGTAGCCATACCCTTTCTGTCACAGCATCCCAGACGCCATTCTTAAGCAAGACAATGCACGACCATACGTTGCAGCACGAATACGTACCTCCTTGGTATCACAGGATATCAGCCTTTTGCCACGACCTGGCAGATCACCAGACATGTCGTCAATGGAAAATGCGTGGGATATCGTGAAACAACAGGTGCAGTGCTGTGACCCAACGCCAATCACTACAGATGAACTTTGGAACAAAGTGAATGCAGCATGGATGGCTATACCAAAGGACGCCATTTGCACCTTATACGTATCGATGGCATCACGCATGGAACAAGTTATCAGAGCCCATGGCGGACCATCTGCCTAATAGGCACAGCTGAAGCGAGGTGACTGAAATCCTAATCATTTCTACAGAAGACGCTAATGTACATGTCCTGTCAATATGAAGTCCTATCTCTAATCGTTCAAGATGTTCTGTTTTTTTTTTCTGAACATGAGTGTATATTCTTCCGATTCCGATTCCAAAAACGCTGTTAAGTCAGATCGTTAATTCATTACAATAGGCCTATTTCGTCAAATATCCATGGTCAGATTATATCAGGTGGGTTTGACATCCGTACGTTACCCTGGTTCTGTCGTCGTCTCTTGATTTCAATTACACTTTGTTAGTGATCTTGAACTACTAACGATTGGTTATTGTAGAAATGATTGTTTACCTGATATAATTTTCTCTTTAGAGCAACATTTATGTGACAGCTTACACTGGCCAACAGTGGAAGCGTAACTGGGATGTAATCAACATCGCGGTGAACGCACATTGGAAGCGTGTATTCGTCATCGCCATACTGGCATATCACCTGGCGTGATGGTATGGGGTGCTATTAGTTACATGTCTCGGTCACCTCTTGTTCGCATTGACGGCACTTTGAACAGTGGAAGTTACATTTCAGACGTGTTGCGACCCGTGGCTCTACCCTTCATTCGATTCCTGCGAAGCCCTACATTTCAGCAGGATAATGCACGACCGTATGTTGCAGGTCCTGTACGGGCCTTTCTGGATACAGAAAATGTTCGACTGCTGCCCTGGCCAGCACATTCTCCAGAGCAACATTTATGTGACAGCTTACACTGGCCAACAGTGGAAGCGTAACTGGGATGTAATCAACGTTTGTTAACTACACTACTGGCCATTAAAATTGCTACGACCCGTGGCTCTACCCTTCATTCGATTCCTGCGAAGCCCTACATTTCAGCAGGATAATGCACGACCGTATGTTGCAGGTCCTGTACGGGCCTTTCTGGATACAGAAAATGTTCGACTGCTGCCCTGGCCAGCACATTCTCCAGAGCAACATTTATGTGACAGCTTACACTGGCCAACAGTGGAAGCGTAACTGGGATGTAATCAACGTTTGTTAACTACACTACTGGCCATTAAAATTGCTACACCACGAAGATGACGTACTACAGATGCGAAATTTAACCGACAGGAAGAAGATGCTGTGATATGCAAATGATTAGCTTTTCAGAGCATTCACACAACGTTGGCGCCGGTGGCGACACCTACAACGTGCTGACATAAGGAAAGTTTCCAACCGGTTTCTCATACACAAACAGCAGTTGACCAGCGTTGCCTGGTGAAACGTTGTTGTGATGCCTCGTGTAAGGAGGAGAAATGCGTACCATCACGTTTCCGACTTTGATAAAGGTCGGATTGTAGCCTATCGCGATTGCGGTTTATCGTATCGCGCCATTGCTGCTCGCGTTGGTCGAGATCCAATGACTGTTAGCAGAAAATGGAATCGGTGGGTTCAGGATGGTAATACGGAACGCAGTGTTGGATCCCAACGGCCTCGTATCACTAGCAGTTGAGATGACAGGCATCTTATCCGCATGGCTGTAACGGGTCGTGCAACCACGTCTCGATCCCTGAGTCAACAGAAGGGGACGTTTGCAAGACAAAAACCACCTACACGAACAGTTCGACGACGTTTACAGCAGCATGGACTATCAGCTCGGAGACCATGGCTGCAGTTACCCTTGACGTTGCATCACAGACATGAGTGCCTGCGATGGTGTACTCAACGACGAACTTGGGTGCACGAATGGCAAAACGTCATTTTTTCGGATGAATCCAGGTTCTGTTTACAGCATCATGATGGTCGCATTCGTGTTTTGCGACATCGCGGTGAACGCACATTGGAAGCGTGTATTCGTCATCGCCATACTGGCATATCACCTGGCGTGATGGTATGGGGTGCTATTAGTTACATGTCTCGGTCACCTCTTGTTCGCATTGACGGCACTTTGAACAGTGGAAGTTACATTTCAGACGTGTTGCGACCCGTGGCTCTACCCTTCATTCGATTCCTGCGAAGCCCTACATTTCAGCAGGATAATGCACGACCGTATGTTGCAGGTCCTGTACGGGCCTTTCTGGATACAGAAAATGTTCGACTGCTGCCCTGGCCAGCACATTCTCCAGATCTCTCACCAACTGAGAACGTCTGGTCAATGGTGGCTGAGCAACTGGTTCGGCACGATACGCCAGTCACTATTCTTGATGAACTGTGGTATCGTGTTGAAGCTGCATGTGCAGCTGTACCTGTACACGCCATCCAAGCTCTATTTGACTGAATGCCTAGGCGTATCAAGGCCGTTACTACGGCCCGAGGTGGTTGTTCTGGGTACTGATTTCTGAGGATCTATGCACCCAAATTGCGTGAAAATGTAATCACATGTCAGTTCTAGTATAATGTATTTGTCAGATGAATACCCGTTTATCATCTGCATTTCTTCTTGGGGTAGCATTTTAATGGCCAGTAGTGTATATCGACAACGCTGATAACAAAAATGACAATGAAAAACTCGAATTAGCTTTCGTCTCTAAGATAAAGGTGGGGAGGGGTTCATTAATAATTTATTAGCATTCATTGCAAATTCCTTCCCATTTAGGCTTGGAAATCCTGCTGATGATAGAGTGATGAAGTTTCAGGTAACAATAGATGTGAGTATATTGTCGCTATTTTTGGCACGGACTCGCAGTGACAAGGGGAAGTGTAAGAGAAGGGAGGAGTGGATCATGTTTCATTCAAGTGTAGTTTCAGTCTGTTACAAACTGTGTTCTGTTCGTTTGATGGAATAAATTATTACTGAAGTGTAAGTTCCTGCAATTCAATACTCCTTGCGAATGCGTAAACAGCGCAGACAATTTTTGCAGCATTTTCGGACAGGCTACACTAAAATCGTAAAGGAGGCGAATTACGCCATATGTTAGGAAGGCGTACAGACTGTACTTCAGCCGTGAAATCGGGAACCAGGATAAGCCCTAGGCTCCTCATGTGTGTTGCATGTCTAGTGTCTCGAGTCTTCATGCGTGGCTGTTCGTATAAGACTTTCCAAGGGCTTTTCTATACCCATGATCTGGCGAGATACATCAAACCAGGTGAACGATTGCTACTTTTGTATGACAACTCCAATAACGCATGGTATTTCCACGAAAAAAAAGTCTTCCTTGACACATTAGTAGTAGTAGTAGCTTTATTCATCCTTAGAACTCTTTTTACAAGGACATAGGACATGTCAAAGTATTTGCAAGTTTAGACCAATTTAAAACAAGCTAATTCATATACACATACATTTACAGACTTCTAGTTAGAGAGAATCATTAGATTTTTCCTGCTATACAATAATTTTTTACAAATAACTTATTGAATAATGTAATGCCACACTGTTCACTCGTATCTCACAATCAGTCACTGCACATACTATAGACACTTTGTTTCATAGCACTTCACTCACTATACACACACACACACACACACACACACACACACACACACACACGCACACATACACACTGGTGATCTCTGGGCCATTTTCTGTACCACAACTTCCCATTTGCTATCCTGAGTCAGCCTCCCTCTATAATGAGTGTGATGTTGAGCTCAAAAAGAGGAAAAGGTGTTTGTATTGTGCAATGCATAGAGTGGGGGTAAGTTTTTCTAGAAAAGGAAAAAAAGAAGGAAAAAAGACATAGTGTGAAGGTGTTATGTGGAATGTTGGATGTTTCATAATCATTATTATTATTTATTTGTATAACTTTTTTTCCAAACTCCTACTCTGTTTTATCTAAGTAATTCTTTAATGTATAAAATGTATTGCATGACAGATACTTTTTAGCTGCCTTTTTAAATAAATGTATTTTTGCAATTTCTTTCATCTCTTTTGGTAATTTATCATAGAGTTGACAATGTCAACAGACTTTCCTGGAAATAAGAGGACATAAAAATATAAGGAGCTTGTGGCAAATCTTTTGCAGTCCTACAGTAGACTGGGGTGCAAAATGTCATTGAAGTTACATTTCTTAGATTCTCACATGGACTTCTTTCCCGACAATTGTGTTGCTGTAACCGCCGAGCACGGAGAAAGCTTCCACCACCAAATTTTTTATATGAAAGTGAGATACCAGGGAAAGTGGAGTGCATCAGTGTTAGCCGATTATTGCTGCACTCAAATCAGGGAATCACCAGCAGAAAATTAAAACCGCCAGGCAAAGCAGTTGCACTTCCAATGACCTTCCGCCGAGGATAACACCGAGGTAAATACATGCATAAGCTCATACAGGCAATAAGTGTAGTTATCATAACTTCAAAATGGGGCTAATCTTGCATTTTGATTAACATTTTTGTTGTCAGCACACCCGAAAACGTAAAGATTAGCTTTTTTCATGCCAGTTATAGATATAAAATAAAATTTTGTTGGCTTTTGTTACTTGAAACATAATAAAACGATCTGACCTCGCAGTGTTTTTGGAATCTTAACTACATAATGTTCTTAAAAGAGCTATATATATTTTCACCATTCTCTCAATGTTTTCATCATTTTCGTCCATGTGACGTTCGTTTCCTACATCAACACTTTTCCTTCTTACTTAAAAATTAAAAGAAAATCCACACAGATACAAAGGAGGTAGCACTATACAATAAAAGATAACGTCACAGCAGCAAAAGCCAGCTGATTATCTGGTCTAGTTGTTTGCTCGTAACGCCGAGACCTAGGGTTTGATTCCCGCAGACCATATCAAATTTTTCTCTGATAGAAGTATGTAGAAGGAGCTCCCCTCAGGGTTGTGAGGCCAACTGCAAAGCTGCTTCAATATAAAAGCCTTATGGGCATGTCGCAGAAGCAATTTTTTTGGATTAGAGAGCGACGTGCTTGATGTATAACGATTACGTATTTGCAAGATTACAGATTATTTCTACAGAATTTAAGTCTAGGTCTTATGGCGGCAGTAGGAAGGGAACCATTTTCTTGCAAAATTTTGTCAATGAAATAAAGACGATAAAGTTGGTTTTCTACATCTACATCTACATTCAATGACATTTAAGTGTTTGGCAGAGGGTTCATCGAACCATCTTCACAATAATTCTCTTTTATTCCAATCTCGTACAGCGCGCGGAATCATTATGTTGATCGCTTCTTCCTATGTAGATCGGTGTCAGCAAAATATTTTCGCATTCGGAGGAGGAAGTTGGTGATTGTAATTTCGTGATAAGATTTCGCCGCAACGAAAGACGCCTTTGTTTTAATGCAACCCAAATCCTGTATCATTTCAGTGACACTGTGTCCCCTATTTCGCGATGGTACAAAACATGCTGCCCTTCTTTGAACTTTCTCGATGTATTCTGTCAGTCCCTTCTGGTAAGGATCCCACAATATTCTAAAAGAGGACTGACAAACGTAGTGTAGGCAGTCTCTTTAGTAGATCTTCCATCATTATTTTAATAGATCTGTTACATTTTCCAAATGTCCCGCCAATAAAATGCAGCCTTTGATTAGCCTTCCTAACAACATTGTCTATGTGTTCCTACCAATTTAAGTTATTCGTACTTGTTATTCCTAGTTATTTAGTTGAATTTAGGCCTTTAGATTTGACTGATTTATCGTGTAACCGAAGTTTAACGAATTTCTTTTAGTGCTCATGTAGACGACCTCACACGTTTCGTTATTTAGGGTCAACTTCCAATTTTCGTGCCATACAGATATCTTTTCTAAATCGTTTTGCAATTTGTTTTGATCGTTTGATGCATTACTAGTCGATAAACGATAGCGTCATCTCTAAGACGGCTGCTCAGATTGTCTTCTAAATCGTTTATATAGATAAGGAACAGCAAAGGGCCTATAATACTAACTTGGGGAATGGCAGGAATCATTTGTGTTCTACTTGATGACTTTCCGTCAATTACTACGAACTGTGACCTCTGACAGGAAATCACGAATCCAGTCACGTAACTGAGACAATATTCCACTCAGTGTCAAAAGCCTTCTGGAAATCTAGAAATACGGAATCAATTTGAAATCCCTTGTCAATAGCACTCAACACATCGTGTAAGTAAAGAGGTATTTGTGTTTCACAAAAACGATGTTTCCTAATTCCGTGTTGACTGTGTGTCAATAGACTGTTTTCTGCGAGGTAATTCATAATGTTCAGACACGATATATGTTCCAAAATCCTGCTGCATATGGACGTTCATGATATGGGCATGTAATTTAGTGGGTTACTCTTACAACCTTTCTTTAAGTTGGTGTGACCTGTGCAGCTTCCCAGTCTTTTGGTACGGATCTTTCGTCAAGCGAACGGTTGCATATGATTATTAAGTATGGAGCTAGGCTAACAGCGTACTCTGAAAGGAACCCAACTGGTATACAGTCTGGACCGGAAGAGTTGCTTTTGTTAATTGATTTAAGTTGCTTCACTACTCCGAGGTCAGGTGTTCTTCTTTAAAATTCTGGAATATGTACTTCGTCTTCTTTGATGAAGGAATTTCGGCAGGCTGCGTTTAGTAACTCTGCCGTGGCAGCACCGTCGTCGATAGTATTTCCATTGCTGTCGCGCAGAGAAGGCATGATTGTGTCTTGCCGTTAGTATACTTCACCTACGACCAGACTGGAGACCGTCTCTCAGGGAGGCATTAAGTGAATTTTTATCTGCTTTTTTGTATATGTATATATATGTATATATATATATATATATATATATATATATATATATATATATATATATTAGGAATTGGGGATTACGTTATGTTCCTATACGAGAGTTGGAAGTTTTTCTGTTATAATGATAGAGGAGAAACGAACACGAAATGAAACATTGCCTGACAGTGTTGTTTGACAATACTCTTCGCGCACGCTCACTTTACATCTATTATTCACAGTGTAGTAGAGTGTATTTGCTCACAGTTCGTTAAAATATTGAAATACACCATTTGCAGCTTTAATTCGAACGCTTTATTTTTTCCCAAAATATTTTTGCAGATGTTATGCTACCCGCAAGTAATGACTCGTTCATTCCGGCACATTTTAAATCAAATTCTATGAATAGAACAGTTGTTGTCATTCTTTGCTTACCTGGGAATCTAGTTCGATGCGGCAAAAACTATGAACTTCTTGCAAAGATAATATTTCCTCGTATTAATCGCAATATTGCAGAAAGTGTTGTCTATTAACACGTTTTTCAATATCATAAATGCCTTTTACTTATTCTGCTCTGCGACAGCTATTTCAATGCTGCCTTGTTCTATACTGCTCCTCATTTGTCGTAATTTGCACGCCACTGACTTACTTCATTTTCGCTAATTAATATCTCTTAGCACCTGAAATAAAACAACCCTTTTGTATTATATTCCTGTTTTGAAAGTTCCCTAATTCCAATGGTATTTAGTAAGTGATTTGGCGTAATACACTAAATCTCATAAAATTTATTATGCCATTTGGTTACTAGTAGGTCATGCTTCTCCAATATATTTTCGCAACATTTAGCATTTACAAATTAAGCCATAATTAAGGAAATTTAGGTTAGCATTTTTATCTTTAAGTATTTTATATAATATGATGTAAATCCTATGTAAAAGTCTTTTCTATTGTATACGCCAGTTTCAGCATAAAATAAGCAAAGTTTTGTGGATAGTTACTCATAAAAATGTTAATTTGCACTGAGTTTTGTTGAATTGATTGTTTAGAAAACGTATAAATAGGAGGAGCACAAGGCTCAAGAATGGTCAGTTGGAGACAGTTTTGAGACGCAACCACTATGTCGCACGTCTGTGCAATAATCTAATTGTTGTAATACAGTATTGTGACTATGTAGCCTGTTATGTGGAATGGGCTCCCACTAAGAAGAAATGATGCAGCTTGTCATAAATAAACCACTATAAAACGACTTGGTACCTGGATTATTTCATGGAATTCACGTAACTTGATCCAGATGAAATGGACCGAGGCAACGACTACTTCAGCAGCAGCAGCAACAGAAGCAGATTACTCCGAGTTACACCGAACTAAGATACGTATAAGAAATCAACTGAACTATGTAAGTGTCACTGCAGAACTAATTACTAAAGTGTAATGCTTTGGAAACTGTTCTAGCAGTAAACATTTGCATTTGTCTGAAAGCAATTCTTTGAGTGGTGGGGGACAATGTGATCAGTAAGAAACAGCCCCATGATCACACGTTTCTTGATGTCTATGGAACACAAGAGTAACAAAAAAATTTTGAAGATTTTTGTTTAAATCAAATAATCTTTTTTCGATGTTGAAAATTTTCGCCCCAGTAAAATTTCACTGTCTGCCCACGTAACCAGTTTCGTTACACACCTTCCGTCGCGAGCTCTGTCGACACTATCACTACTTCTCGAAGTCAGTACAATCAGTGACGTTAACAGAACGTAGTGGCTTCACGCAAACGTATTTTCATCTATCACTTCTCGTGACCGCTTTTCTCGCTCGCACTGCGAGATGACAAACACATTGCTTTGAATTGGAACTTGATTGTACATGACTGTCACGTCATGACGTTAGTTCATGCTGCGGCCGGGTAATCAGTTTTCCTAGCGTAGTTACATGTTTATCGTCTCATTCCAGGTATAAATTTTCATACCTATCTTGCTATGTATTTTCTACTAGTTGGTACAGTGTGCAATCACATTAATATGAGCACCTGTCACAACCCTGATAATCACCTTTTGCAGCGGAGACCGCTGCGAGTAATGCAGGGAGAGAATCACGAGGTTCTGGAATTTACCGTCAGGGATGTGGAGCCATGCCGACTCCAGTGACGTGGCCAGCAGCTCTAGGTTGAGTATACAAGGCGTAACAGCCCGAACGAAATGGCCCCACATATTCTCGAATTTGTTTAATTCCGGAGAGTTTGGTAGCTAGGGGAGTACGGTAAACACATCCTAGTGTTCTGCGGACGATACACGTACCTTGCAAGCTGTGTAACACGTCGCATTGTCTTGCTGGTAATGGCATTGAACCAGGAAAAAACAAACTAACGTCGACATGATCCCCTAGTATGGCTGCATAGTTGTCTTGATCCATTGTGCCTTCCTGAATGCCGCATTCACCAGGGAGTGCCTTCCAACGATTGATGCAGAGCGTTTGCTTTCACGCGTTTCACTCTGTACCCGCCGACGACCATCTGTCCGGTGGATCATAAAACGGGATTTATCGGAAAAGGCCACCTGTCACCAAGCACTGGATGTCTAGCAACGGTACTAACGTGAAAATTTCAGCCTTCGTCGCCGACCGAATAGCAGTCAGCATGGGTGCACCAACCAAGCCCTTCTGCGGTGGCCCTTACGCATCAACTGAACGGTCGTTGAGGAGACATTGTTGGTAGCCCCTTGGATTCGCGTTGCCATCAGTCCGGATACATCGGGACACTCACCTTTATAGACCTTCTTGTCCCGAGAGCCCGACAAGACCAAATTTTCTCCCTATTTTGCATAATACTGTTACGAGATTGACTCGAGTACTGAAGTAAAAATCAAATGGCTCTGAGAACTACGGGACTTAACATATGAGATCATCAGTCCCCTACAACTTAGAACTACTTAACCCTAATTAACCTAAGGACATCACACACATCCATGCCCGAGGCAGGATTCGAACCTGCGACCGTAGCGGTCGCGTGGTTCCAGACTGTAGCGCCTAGAACCGCTCGGCCACACCGGCCGGCTACTGAAGTAACACCAATTGTTAGCACCACATGTAAATGCAGCCTCATTCAGTTTTGATTATGTCAACAAGTTTTTGCTGACAAGGTCGTCTCACAGATGCCCGCAGTTGAGAGAATTCTTAAGCTCTGGATTCCATCAAAACAACTTTTTGACGCCGTATAGGGGCCAGTTGAGAGAATTCTTAAGCTCTGGATTCCATCAAAACAACTTTTTGACGCCGTAGAGGGGCCAGTTGAGAGAATTCTTAAGCTCTGGATTCCATCAAAACAACTTTTTGACGCCGTAGAGGGGCCATCTGAAATAATTTCAGATTTTTTCAGTAGTCCGATCAGTAAAATTTACTTCTTGTTTCGATAACTGAAATGAGAAATATATTAATCGACACTCAAAGATGTCTAATGAAAGGAAGACTGGCAATTTTATTGGCATGCAAATCAGGATGTATCTGAACAAATTAATGAATGAGAAATTTGAGGAAAAGACAATGGCTTTCTATACCATAGCATTTGATTACTTAGAGAAATCGGTTATTTCTTTTAGTAAATAATCAAGTATTTGATTGCGTGACGCTATCTGAAACCCCGGATTAGCTGATGATTGAAAGCACTGTTATATACCTGACTAAAAATGGCGTGAAGATTTCAGGATACAATTGTTTTCAGGAATATATGTACCTGAAGAGCTTTTAAAAACTAAGCGTGACTCCGAAAAATGGAATTCTAATTACTCCACTGAAGAAAAGTGGGTTTACTTTCATAAGGAAACCGAAAATCTTGAATGCAAATGCCACGAGTATTTGTTTTCTATTCCCGTACACAACGCCACTGTGGAGGACATTTTCTCTGATGTCGGTTCAGCGGACTGATGAAAGAAGTCGATTGCTCCACGTACTGTGGAATCAATCTTACATTTTAACTACAAGCTGACTTGCTTGGAGTTTTATAAATGCGTAAAAGGGAAAAAAGACTAGCTTAAAAAGTTGAAATCTTCCAAAAAATTTGGTGTACCAGCTACTTCTGCCGCAACAAGTTCTATGTATCTGTGTTCTGAATAAAAATTAATTACAGTAAATAGATCTTACTTCCATCCCTGTCATCTATGCCACGTTGGGCGCCACAGCTGGGTCGGCATCGGATTTGGATAGCGCCATTTTTTCAGGTGCGGTATACATTAACCACAGGGACACGCGAACAGTTTACAAACTTAGCCGTTTCGGAAATGCTTCTACTGTTGTCCCGAAACCCAGTGACCTTGCGGTTTTCGGCGTCAGAGAAATCCCTCCGTTTCCGAATTCTGCCGCCTGCCATCTGTGAATGGTTACTGCATGTAGTATCGTGTAATTTCAGATTATGTTCTCTTGACCTAGCCTACCCGAATTCCTCTCTATTACAAAAACGAGTCATCGACAGAAATGAGAAAACAACCTGTAAAATATGGATACCGCACATTCCAGGCGGCGGATAATTTCTCAATATAAGGACTTGAAAAAGAGGTAGAACACGAGTGATTAGAGACGAATGTACGAGGGTGTGTCAAATTAAAATCTTAAATTTGTCATAAGAATTCAAAATTCACACCGTTATCCGTAAGTTGGTAAGCGTGTTACAAACAGCATGTAGAATGGCCTGTAGGTGGCAGCATACAACAGATGCACACATACCATCGTAGTATCAGTATAAAGAAGGCCGCCCCACTTGCGACTTGCACCAGGGAAGAACAGCATTCTGTTATTCGGTTTTTGCGTATTGAAGGTGTAAAACTTATTGAAATTCATCGACGAATGAAGGTTCAGTACGGTGATGCATTTTTGTCACAGCAGCAAGTCTATGAATGGAGGAGGAAGTTCGCAAATGGTGTGACGTCAGTGGAAGATGCTCCCCGTCCAGGTCAGGCGCAACGAGTTGTGACTCCACAGAACATTGCAGCAGTTGAAGCCATAGTGAAGGAAAACCGCCGAGTGACACTGAATGACATCGCAGCATGTTTACAGATTAGTCATGGGTCAGCACACCAGATGGTGCATGATGTGCTCCAGTTTCACAAAGTGTCTGCAAGATGGGTGCCACGGCAGCTGACTCCTGAAATGAGAGAAGTGTTGATGCTTGTGAAGAACTTCTTCGGCGCTTTGAACGAGAAGGTGATGCCTTCCTTGCAAGAATCGTTACTGGGGACGAAACCTGGGTTCACTTCGACCAACTGGAAACGAAGAGAGCGAGCAAGGTGTGGCGCCATTTCTCATCACCAAAACCAAAGAAGTTTCGAACAGAAGGTTATGCTCATTCTCTTTTAGGACGAAAAAGACGTCATTTTGGAGTATTAAATGCCTAGAGGGACCACTGTCACCAGCGCATCATACACAGATCTCCTAAAAAATCATCTGCGGCCAGCAATCAAATCAAAGAGACGTGGATTGCTGTCAGCATGTGTTCTTTTGCAACATGACAATGCAAGGCCCCACATTGCCCGTACAACAGTTGCAACAATCACAGAGCTGCATTTTGAGTGTCTTCCTCATCCACCATACTCACCAGACCTTGTCCCAAGTGATTTCCACATGTTTGGACCACTCAAAGACGCAATGGATAGGAATGAACTTCCGTTCTGATGAAGAGGTACGCCACACGGTGCATGAGTGGTTGCGCGGACTACCAAAAGTTTTTTTCTAAAGGAATTTATGCACTTTGTAAGCGTTGGAGGACTTGCATTGAGCGTGGGGGAGATTATGTTGAAAAGTGATACAGCTTTGTACTACTTCTGCACAACAAATAATATTTCAAAAAATATTTAAGGTTTTCATTTGACTCACCCTTGTAAGAAACAACAAATAACTCGCACAACAAAGAGCAAATTTCCAATCGCTTTCGATTACAGTATGAGCTATATCCGTCTGCAATCAACTTTTTTATTTTTTGAATCTCATTTTTGTCGTGTTTTTTTTTTCATTTTCATTCAACAGTATTTTCGCAATTTAGGTATTGATCTCTAGGCTACATTTACACATACGTTCTTATGTATGTTATTCGTCTGACTTAATCTTTGCATATCTAGTACCGGTACATGTAACATCCTTAACAATGTATACGACATCTCTAATATTTGTTCATCCTTCTACTTCCCCTTGCATTTTCAAGTGAAATATTTCTGGAATCTCATTTTTCGTGATACAGATCACTTCAGATGCGTTTTGTATCGATACATACCTCGAGACTACACGCTTAGTTTAGCGGAATGCCCGAATAAAAGCACTGACGAAAGAAATAGAGGAAGATTTATGTTCCTGGAAATATTCTGGAGAAGCGGCCTACGGTCTTCCTGCATAGAAATTCTCTAATAGAACACTAGTGTAGCTGATATTCGTCACGTAGTTAATGTCTGATTAAATGCCACAGCGTAAGCGAGGTTATTTTATTCGTAAAGGTCAAATAATTCGTTGAGCCCGAATGGCGCTTTTCCTGAACAGAAGAGTGCCCAAATACGTGTAATTACAGATCGTATCCTCTTTGAAGCGACAGCTAATACAGTCGAGTGCCGGAAATGATGTGTGTTGTTTCAGTTGATACTGTGTGATAATTAACTTATGACTCCTTTTAACACCTGCAGCGGTAGTCGATGCAAACCTATCGATATAAAACACACAGTCAAATGAAAATACGAAACATGTCGCGATAAATATGAAAATTTTAATTTCATTGCTCCAAAGCATAGGCAAAATAATTTCAGTAGGGGGTGAGCCGCTATTAATAACCAGCAGGCATTTTTCATTATTTAAAGAAAGATATGAACCTATCGCTTCGGGGACAATTTTTACCGAACAACAGAAAGAAAATATGGGAGACGAAACTAGAGAAATATTCAGTTGTGTTTTCGGGACATTAGTAAAACAACAGCAATCTACACCTGTATCTACATCTACATGACTACTCTGCAGCTCACACTTAAGTGCCTGGCAGAGGGTTCATCGAACGACACTCATACAATTTTTCTACTGTTCCGCTCTCGAACAGCGCGCGGGAAAAAACAGATGCTTAAAACTTTTCATTAGAGTTCTAATTTCGCTTTTCTATTACTATGATCATTTATCCCTATATAGGCAGTTGTCAACAAAATATGTTCGTATTGGTAGGGGAAGTTTGGTGATTGAACTTTCGTTGGAACATCTCACCTAACGAATAATGCCTTTGTCTTAATGACTGCCACACCAATTGGCACATCATATGCGTGACACTCTCTCGGCTATTTCACGACAGCACAAACGGGCTGCTCTTCTTTGAACTGTTTCAATGTCCTCCGACAGTCCTACCTAGTAATACCGCACAGCAATACTCGAGCAGAAGACGGGAAAACGTAATATAGGATGTCTATTTAGCGGACTTGTTGTGTCATCTAAGTGTTCTGCCAATAAAACGCATTCTTTGATTTGCCTTTCTTACAACATTATATATGTGGTTGTTCCAATTTATGTTATTCGCAATTATAATCCATACGTATTTAGTTGATTTGACAGCCTTTAGATATTTGTGATTAAAAGAAATGTAAAGGATTCCTTTTAGTACTCGTTTGGATGACGTCACACTTTTGATTACAGCAAAACCATTTTGTAATTGGTTTTGATCTTTTAATGAGTTTACTACACGGTAAACGAAAGCATCATCTTCAAACAATCGAAGAGTGTTGCTCATGTTTTAACGGGACTTGGAGTACATAATTTCCATGTAAGAAAAACAGCCCATATTTGGAAGAAGAAAAGAAAAGGAGGGGTGGGAGAAAGGCAAGAATTAAGGTTGTTCTTGAGGAAGTTCCACAGCTTAATGGAATTCTCGTTAACTGATTTTACAGTGTATTATTACATATCAATACCACCCTGCTGGCCGGCCGTTTGTGGCCGAGCGGTTCTAGGCGCTTCAGTCCGGAACCGCGCGACTGCTACGGTCGCAGGTTCGAATCCTGCCTCGGGCATGGATGTGTGTGATGTCCTTAGGTTAGTTAGGTTTAAGTAGTTCTAAGTTCTAGGCGACTGATGACCTCAGAAGTTAAGTCGCATAGTGCTCAGAGCCATTTGAACCACCCTGCTGGGGTCATAAAGTTGGCAACAACTTGCAAGTTTTCAACAGATGCTGACAGCTGTTGCGCAGGAACTGGCGGATCCATTGGAGCGCACCCACTGAGTCAAAGCTCCAGTGGCTCTGGATTACGGGTGCCCACTGCTAGCGCAATATAGGACGGCCGGCGACAGTCACACAGCCCATTCGAGCTTGAAGCCCCTTCACTACGAGATTTTAGACAGACGCTTCCCAGTCGCGGCTCCGACACCATCGATTGCGATTAATATGTTCTTTCAGACATATCTGGAAGGACAGGTACCATGAGAAATCCACGGCTGTGAAACACAATTGAAGATGGAGGGGGGGGGGGGGGAGAAAAGAAAGGGAAGGAAAGGAACTAATGATGTCAGCTGTATCGGGACTTTATGTGGAGTCAGCCGTATGGAGTGAAATTGCATCTCCCGATTACTGGGCAGTTGTGTTAACCGCTGCACCACTTCAACACAGTGTTCACCACAAACGCGCGATCTATCTTGGCATGCTCCCCAACTGACCCACACGTATTTCGATTCTCCTCGATGCGCAATGAAACCACAGCCTTCAGTGCAGATACACATTTACGTTCAGCTCCAGAGGAAAACCAAAAATTAGCGAGCGTGGAGGACATGGACGGGGACTGTTGATAGATGGGAGTGTGGGTCAGCTAGGGAGAGTGCCGAGACATTCTGTTCACGATGTGTGAGGGTGGTGATGTTGTTTATGCAACTACCGAGTAATTGGGAGATCCCGAGTTTAGGTTCCAGTCTGGCGCCGCACGGGATTAGCCGAGCGGTCTATGGCGCTGCAGTCATGGACTGTGCGGCTGGTCCCGGCGGAGGTTCGAGTCCTCCCTCGGGCATGGGTATGTGTGTTTGTCCTTAGGATAATTTAGGTTAAGTAGAGTGTAAGCTTAGGGACTGATGACGTTAGCAGTTAAGTCCCATAAGATTTCACACATACTCCAGTCTGGCACGCATTTTCACTTGGTGCCGCTGACTCCTCATAAAGTCCCGATGCAGCTGATATCATTAGTTCATTCCTTTTCCTTTGCTTTCTCCCTCCCCCCTCCCACATGTCTTAGATTTACATAAGATTGTGCTTTAGTACAGAGAGACTCATCCTTACTGCTGTTGTTCAAGCTGGACTCTATTTCTTGCTGCATTATTTGTAATGAGTCTTTGTATGATTGGAGATATACGACTTAAGTTTATCTTCTGTTCACTGTGTTAACTTGTTTGCTAATCATTTCTGCTCTTATCCATCTTTCTTACAACGAAAGCTCCCACACCATTCTGTAGCCCACTTCTCCTTACTGTTGTGTACAATGTTGTACACAACGCGGGAACTACTGAAATATGTTGAAGATCACTTATGCCCATTCACAATACACTGTGGGATCAAAAGTTCCGAACACACCCAAAAACAAACGTTTTTCATTTTAGGTGTATTGTGCTGCCACCTACTGCTAGGTAATCCATATCAGCGACCTCAGTAGTCATTAGACATCGTGAGAGAGCAGAATGGGGCGCTCCGCGGAACTCACGGACTTCGAACATGGTCAGGTGATTGGGTGTCACTTGTGTTACACGTCTGTACTCGAGATTTCCACACTCATAAACAACCCTAGGTCCACTGTTTCCGATGTGATAGTGAAGTGTGTACGTGAAGGAACGCGTACATGCCGATCTCGTCTGTTGACAGACGTAGAGACCGCCGACAGTTGAAGAGGGTCCTAATATGTAATAGGCAGACATCTATCCAGACCATCACACAGGAATTCCAAACTGCATCAGGATCCACTGCATGTACTATGACAGTTAGGCGGGAGGTGAAGGAACTTGGATTTCATGGTCGAGTGGCCGCTCATAAGCTACACTTCACGCCGGTAAATGCAAAACGACGCCTTGCTTGGTGTAAGGAGCGTAAACATTGGCCGATTGAACAGTGGGAAAACATTGTGTGGAGTGACGAATCAAGGTACATAATGTGACGACCCGATGGCAGGGTGTGGGTATGGTGAATGCCCGGTGAACGTCATCTGCCAGCGTGTGTAGTGATAGCAGTAAAATTCCGAGGCGGAGGTGTTATGGTGTGGTCGTGTTTTTCATGGAGGGGGCTTGCACCCCTTGTTGTTTTGCGTGGCACTATCACAGCACAGGCCTACATTGATGTTTTAAGCACTCTCTTGCTTCCCACTGCCGAAAAACAATTTGGGGATAGCCATTGCATCTTTCGACACGATCGAGCATAATGCACGGCCTGTGTCGGAGTGGTTACATGACAATAACATCCCTGTAATGGGCTGACCTGCACAGAGGGCTGACCTGAATCCTGTAGAACACCTTTGGGATGTTTTGGAACGCTGACTTCGTGCCAGACCTCAGCGACCGACATCGATACCGCTCCTCAAGGCAGCACTCCATGCTGCCATTCGCCAAGAAACCTTCGAACAAAAAAATAGTTCAGATGGCTCTAAGCACCATGGGACTTAACATCTGAGGTCATCAGTCCCCTAGACTTAGAATTACTTAAACCTAACTAACCTAAGGACATCACACACATCCATGCGTGAGGCAGGATTCGAACCTACGACCGCAGCAGCAAAACCTTCGAACACCTGATTGAATGTATGCCTGCGAGAGTGGAAGCAGTCAAGGCTAAGGGTGGGCCAACACCATATTGAATTCCAGCATTATCGATGGAGGGCAATACGAACTTGTAAGTTATTTTCAGCCAGGTGGCCGGGTACTTTTGACCACATAGTGTATATCCGAGTGCAATTCATATTGGCATTTGAGTTACTCATTACATCTACGTATATTGATGAGCTACAACAATGCCACCAATTGATTAATAGCGTGTTTATCTACCTTTTAAAAGTAATACAGCCGAGATTCTGTGTGGTATGGGTTCGACTAGCCATTTGACCTTTGTCCGGAGGCGTGTAGCAGATAGTATCTATAATGAGCGCTTGCAATTCCCAGAGCTAGCACCTGTGAGCTTTCCATATGTGTTCCATCAGGTTCAGACCAAGCGAAAATGGTATCCAAGAAGTTAATTTGAGTTCACTGCCATGCCCCTCAAGCGCAGTCAGTTATCCTCCTGGAAGATGCCATCACTATTAGGAAAGACAGTCTGTAGTTCACAGTTGATGCCATAGATTACTAGCGCATGTTCGATGAAAGCCCATGTGAATGTTCTATATAGCACAATGCTTCCCATACTGGCCTGTACCCATCCAGCAGTTTGCCTGGATTAAGGTATAAATGGATATGACAGAAACGTGATCCATTCCATGTCACGTTTACATTCAGCTACTGTCTAATACACACACACACGCACACACACACACACACAAGTGATTGCCTTGCTGTACAGTACTGTCATGCCTGGGTACGTATCATGGTGCCTTACCTTGTTCCGAAGGCTGATTCACTTTTGTGTTTACTGTTATTGCGATGTACAAATGGTGGAGTACATTCACATTTCCTCTCATCCACTTCTTGTTAGCAATGGAAGTCAACTACACGACAAGTGAAATGATGGATCTGATATTCTGATAAGGTTTAGTGAATGGACATAGCCTGCGAACCCATTCCTTCTATGCTGAAAAATATCCATAGCGCAGAGTGCCCTCTGATAAGCTGTTCAACAGTCTTTTCCAATGTCTGAGGAACACAGGTACCCTTGCACCTTGGAAGACTGACAGTGGAAGGCCCCATACAGTCCGCACCCCTGACCGTGACATGGAGGAGCGTGTGCTATGTTCGCTGGAAGACACCTCTGGGACCAGCGTGCAACAATTAGCAGCAGCGGAAGGCATGTCTTACTCTCTTATCCTGGGGGAGGGGGGGGGGGGTGGTACTTCATGACCAATTGCTGTACCCATGTCATCTACAGCGCATTCAGGTCCTAAGGCCACAGGATCATCATGGCAGATGGCAGTTCTGGCAATAGCTGTTGCAGAAATGTGCCACAGATGCACTGTTCACATTCAAGATTTTATTTACCGATAAGACAGGGTTCACAAGAGACGGTGTTGTGAACTTCCATAACCAGCGTGTATGAACAGATATACATACTCAAGCAATTCAAGAAAAAGGGCATCAACACCAATTCTCAATTAATGTATGGCCAGGCATACTTGGCGACAGATTGTCAGGAGCATATGTACTACCACAAAAGTTAACTGGGGTGCATTATCTGGACTTTCTCAGTACTGTATTGCCTACCTTGCTGGAGTCTGTGCCATTGCAGCAATGAATACAAATGTAGTTCATGCATGATGGCACAAAAACTCATTTTTGTCACAATTTGCGCGAACATCTGACACGCACATGGCGTGTCTGATCATTCCTCAGCCTCAATGCCCTAGCCTTTTTGCTATGGGGCACTTGAAGGAATTGGTCTACGCCACACCAACCAACGATGTGCAGGCACAACAGGGTCACTTTGTCAGTGCGTTCCAGCAGTTACAGCAACAACCAGGTGTACTTCAAAGGATGCATCATTCCTCACGCCGGAGGGCACGCCACGTTGAACATGTGTGTGTGTGTTTGACCCGCCACCTCACTTTGTACCTACTTTGAAATCTTCAATGGGAACCCCCGTTTTTTATTGTAGATTACAATTACATGACAAACTTTACATACGTTCCGCCTGAAGCATTTTCTTCGTTCCGCCACAGATGGTGCTGTAATCGGAGGAATAGGAATGGGTACGCAATCGTAATTTACGACATGCTACTCAATGGCCCTTGAATATTCAATGACACGTGGACCCCCACCTCCGTGTTGCAAGGGTAGGACAGACCAGTATTTCACAACTTGTGTAAGACGTGTATATTTCTATTGTCTATTATCAAACCACAATGTATGAAAGATTTTTATATTTTATTAATAGGATGAAGTAGGAATAATTAATATTTGTCATGTTGGAAATAATTTTGGTAGCAGGGAATGTCTGCACCAAAGTATTGTTGGCAAGAGAGACCGCACATTGATATAATTTTAAAAAAGGCGGGAGAGAGCGCGTATTTTTTTATTTATTTATTTATTGATTTATTTAACCTGGCAAGATTAGGGCCATGAGGCCCTCTCTTACATCTAACCGGGCATTCTACTTATTTTACATTCATATGTTTTAGTAGGCATGTTAAACTACATCTAGTACAAAAAGTGAAATAAACAATTAGAAAGGTACACCTGGAAAAATACATACATATAGAGTTTATATTCGTAGATCATAAGTACTGTTATAATTAGACATTATTGAAGAGACAGATTTTATATAGGAGTGCTGGCAGCAGGGAGTATGAGGGAGACTCATGGTGAAGGGAGGAGAAGAACAGAGAGACACGATGAAACATAATTAAGGAATGGATACATTTTAAGAAAAGAGCGGGAAAGACCGCGCATTGATACATTTTGTAATGGTAGCAGGGATTGTCTGCACCAGGAAGCATTGTTGGCAGGAGAGACCGCACTTTAGCATTCGTAGGAAGTCAGTAGTAAGCGAGATGTGAAGCGAGTCGGTAGCAGGTCTGAAGCGAGAGGTTGAGAGGAGCACTGTGCCTGCCAGCCACTAGCTATGATTTACAAGAGATTATAAAAGGATGTACAGAGACATCAGCGAACTATTGTCATAAGAGGAACTAATACTATCGAATTAATTTTTTTTTTGAGAAACTCAAGACTACTGAAGGTATGTTTGCGCAATGCTAGTTGTAAGATTATTCTAAAAAGTAAGTCCCATTTGAACGTTTGTAAAATCATTTCATTACCAACAGTAAATATTTGAGGCATTTTCAGAATATAATTAATTTTTGCCAGCAATGTTGCATTACTGATTATAATCCATCCCAAAAACCATCAACGTAAAACTTTGCAAAAGTTTTATTGTTGTCAAAAAAGTGTAACTATAAATTACGTAACTTCAGTCAAATTAATTAAAGAATAACGCCAGCTTTGCTATTAAAGAATAACGTCAGCTTTGGTAATCAATAAAGCCACTTATTATGACAGCCCACCAGCAGTTAATAGAGTATAGTAAACCAGAGTAAGTATATTCATGTCGCAGTTCGATGTAGCAGTCAGATGGCGATCCAGTAACAGTAAAAAAGGTAAGGAACAGTTTTGGGTTATTGCAGATAACGACTGAGGGCCACGACGACGACACATTCTATTTTTCGTCGAAATAATCAGAAAATCACTTTTAATAAGCAGCAATTAAATTTGTATGCGAAGATGGAGAAGGAGAATAAATTTCAAAGGGAAGATTTCATTCGTTATTATTAAGTAAGAGATAGAAATCGTAAGGGAAGGTTTCATAGGTTATTGTAGAAGGGAAAGTTGCGTAAAAAAAAGAGATATAGAGGAGACGGGAAGGTTTCACTTGTAGTTGGAAACCCTATTCGCAACGTTGTATTCCTCCGTTATAACGAACATGGGACTACTCGATGCGCCACTGTGGCCGTGGCTCGAGGCGAACGCTGCTCTGCTTTTGCAATTAGAGTAAGTGTACAACCCTTGTAACAACATCTGAGAGAATGTCAACACAAGCGTTTCTGACGTGGTCGGTCACTTCTTCACGGCCTGTTAGCACTTTCTGGTACACCTTACGTCTAAAGATATCTCCACTGAAGGAAATCCGGCAATGTCAAATCCGGCGACCTAGCGGGCCAGTTAATAGCGCCACCTCTGCCGATCCACCGATCAGTGTAAACACGATCTAGTACCACCCGCGCTTCAGTTGCGCATTGCCCTGGGTATCCGTCACAATGAAAGCATCCACGTTGTCGAACGTTCGGGGCAGCATCCTGCAGTAGTACTGGTAGTTCCTGCCCCCAAAACGTACGATATTTGCGTTCAACGTGCCGTCGACAAAATACGGACAATGAGTTAGTCCCCCCCCTTGATGCCACACCATACGTTAGCCGACCAAAGACGTTGATGGTCAACTTTCCGTAACCAGTGGGGACTGCTGCACTCCCTTAATGCATGTTACGCTAGTTAACGCTATCATGGTTTGTGGATGTAGACTCATAGGAAAATAGTATTTCGGCAAAGGATGAGGGAGTCGTTTGCATTTGTTGACGTGCCCATTCACAAGACCCTGCCCGGTTATGGGAATCGGCGCCATGAAATCCTCGATCCAGTGACACGTGGTATAGATGATACTTATGACGATGCAGTATTGTGATAATTGCAGTGTGATTGCTGTGTGCTTATGCGTCGGCTGTGCTGCACTGCCGCTAGTACAGGTATTTCATTAGCTTCTCTTGTAACACATTTGCTTCGTTTCCTTTTGCCGGTCTGTACGCTGCGATCAGACATAAAGGCGTTCACAATCTTGTAAAAGAACGAACGAGAGCGAGCTTTCTCTGGAAAACGCTCGGCATACAAGGCAATAGCAGCCTCAACATTTCTCCCTCAACATTTCTCCTGCATTCTTCGTAAACCAGGATCGTTCCAATTATTTCTTCTATGATTACAACATTCATCGTCCACTTGCTCGTCTGTTCTCCAAATGATAGGTTGGTGTGCAGGCAATAAACGCTTTGAAAGTATTGTAATGCTTAGAGCCGCTGTCTGATCTATGTCTATACAATACGTGAGCTCCTGTTGCAGTGTGCAGTCTGATAAGATGCGTCGTAGTTCGGTGCACGGCCGCAGTGGCGCTTCAGGTAGACCCCAGTTTGGTGTGTCGGAGGAATAAAGATTGCGATTGGGGTTCTCAATTAGAAGTTTTGAAATACTGCCCTGTCCTACCCTCGTAACATGGAGGTGGGGTCCTACGTGCCACTGAATATTCAAGGACTATTGAGTGGCATGTCGTAAATTACGATTGTGTACCCATTTCTGTTCCTCCGAGTACAGCGCCATCTGTGGCGAGACAAATTGGAATTATAACTTCTCTAGATCCGATGTGTAGCTTTTGAGATATTTTATTGTCTTCAGGAGAAGATTGAAGATAATTGAGATTCGTTACATGAGTAATACGATACTATATTCGTAGCCAGCAAAGGATTGGTCGTTATGTTAACTTGAGCTCTCCTACATCTACTACTTCCACCGTGTTGATAAACGTCCAGTTTTGGGTGGCATAAATTACTGGTGTGTTAGAGGTGAGCATATTATTCATTCTGTGAATCCTAATGCGGATGGGTGTTTGGTATCGAGTAATTGAAAGTATGTGATGTTATTCTGCGCCGTTTAGTATTGTTCCTATCTCGCCATAGTCTTTCTAAATTTCACACTGTTGCCTACATTTGTTGGTCCCATGCGGCATACGCTATCGTATTTGAGAAAAGGTATCTTGAGTCCAAAAACTTGTGCTACTTGTCTACTTGTTGGCATAAGGACACAGAAGTTTGTAAAGGATTGCTGCTAGTACCCGAAGGGTTTCATTTAATACTGCATGTTATGTGTGTACGGGCTTACCCAACGCTACTAATAATGTGTGAGTAAATGACCATGGACACAGTTGTTTAGTTACTATGATGAGGTTAATGAGGAAATCCTTGTTAATGCTGTTATTGCAATCATTTTGTAATTTGGTACTCGCGGTGGCTATGAGTTGTAAGCCATTAGTTTTCCATGTGTTAACTACTGTTCTTTTCTGTGTGAGCCGGCAGTTGTGGCCGAGCGGTTCTAGGCGCTTCAGTCTGGAACCGCGCGCCCGCTATGGACGCAGGTTCGAATCCTGCCTCGGGCATGGATGTGTGTGATGTTCTTAGGTTAGTTTCTAAGTCCTAGGGGACCGATGACCTCAGATGTTAAGTCCCTTAGTGCTCAGAGCCATTTGAACCATTTTTTTCAGTGTGTGTAAACAAATGTTTGACTTACGAAGTTTTGGATGGGCATTGGAGGTCCAGTAAATGTTTGGCTTTGAAATGATCCGATGTCCGTTGGCACTGACTGGGTAACCACGGCTGTTGGCAATATCCGGCCCACAGCGGACTGGGGCCGATAGATTGTGTTGACCGAGATTGGGGCATAGGCAAACTACCTTACTTGGATAGTATTTTATAAGAGTTTAAACGACTGTCAATGCATTTGATTAAGTCATAAGTTTTGCTTTCATGGTGCGTAAATGATCTCTTAAAATTTATTGTTTAAACTTACGGATTACTTATAGAGTTTGTCTAAATGTTTAGCATATAATTAAAAAAACAAAAGAGCACCTTTACCTGTGTGTCGTAAGAATTACGAAATTTGGAAGAAGTTATTGACATGTAAATGTATGGTTCTTGTGAATGAATTTTAATTTTGTTTTTGAATTCGACTGATTGGAAGTAATGGTTCTTGTGATGGATTTTAATTTCATCTTTGTTTGTTAATTTGTCAGCTTGGACTAAAAATTTAGAAAAGTGTAATTAATGTTTAGTTTTAATATACGTTTGAAAGTGCTAGTCCCCTTTGAATACCAGTCCTCGCTCCGCTGTCGACTTGGTACACTGTTCACCACATTACGTTACATTTACGCTAAGGTCAGCGGCCAGTATTATCACAAGCTCTGATTAGCTTCAAGTGTTGCTGAACATCGCAACAATATTATTACAAACCCGCCGCAGTGTTTGACGACACAGTGCGCCGTCTCAGAAGTGTGCAGCTGCCGAATTTGCAGTGCTTCAGTATAGCTTCCAGAATTACACTACAGTTTCGCCAAAAGACGCGAGCGCAACTTAACTGGTCGAGACCGAGAGGGAAAGTAAGTCGCCCACCTGCTGTAATATTACTCATCTTATAAATGCTATAAAACTTTTAATCACTTCTACTGGTGGCAAAGCTTTCTGAAATGGTAAAACGGCGCGTATAAAATTTTTACTTGCTTAATAATTAATTTTTATTCTGTCATACAGCATCAGATTCCCATTAAGCCGACGATAATGTTGACCGACGACTTTGTTTAGAGGCCTTTGACCGATCTCAAAATTATGCAGTTTGCGTAATTGCATTGCTCGGATACTGATAGAAATTATGGGTAAAAGTGATCTCAGGGACGCTTAAATAAACGTGTGATAAAGTAAATGCCGACTGACTATTAGTAGCGTTCGGCTGTGGCCACCAAACAATTGGTAGAAACTGTCCTTCGCTGCAGCCTCAAAAAGTTCTAAAATGCAACGTAATAAATTGAGATGTGGCTCTAATGTAAGAGGAAAGTAGCTTCTTGATTAAACATGGCTCTTATCTTTAAATTAACATAATTATTTAACCAAAATTTACTGATACGAGAGCGACACTTACATTTTATGAGGCAGCAATCAAACAAAACGGGAGAGAGAGAAGTGCAGCTCCTGCTTTGATACAGTCAAAGCAAATTACGGCGACTGCCTTCAACTTGCTTTACAGAGCGTCTTTTATAAAGTTTCAATATATAAATATTTCTCTGGAATATTCTTTATACGAACAGTTTAAAAAATACATTTTTATATTAAATTATGACCTTTTCTCCTTCCTTTACAGATTTACACAGACAAATTTTACTTTTAATATCTTTTAGCATTAATAAATTATTCGAAAAGCAACATTTATGGCCCCTTGAATACCTGTTTCTTATTTTGTCTCTAGAAATACACAGCAGGGGTTCAGCTGTGATAAAAGTATTCATTGTGTTACAGAGGAGTAAATAAACATCAAATGCCAATAGAATCATTAACAAATACATTGTCCATTTGGCAGTTCTTTTATAGAAAATTTTTAGTACATACACTTTACACTTCACTGTCTTTGTGTTCCTCTTTCTGGAAGTGTTCAAATATATTTGTCTTTATAGAAAATGTTCAAAAACGTTTAGTAAATACACGGAAATACAATATTACGGACATAAGTTCTTTCTGAGTTTGTTATCTCTTCATTATCTTTTGTCTTTTTACTGACTTTTTTCTTTAAGAATCTTGACAGACTTGTTCGCAGCTACGAAAGACGCGCGGCGCCTCTTATTGACACATCACAACACTTTCTCAATGGCCGTTATCTGTTGAGAGGGAATCGAACCCGTCGGCTTGCGCGGTGACCTCTGGCGGCGATTCCAGGAAACCCAATGCCCAGCTGGATGTCCATTGTAGATGGAAGGCTCTGGTGGTTGGCCATGCCCCAGCTCCTGCATGCTCAATCCACGTGACAACCGGCTACGGCCGTTGATACATGAAAATGAAAGCACAGCAGTATCAGCGCTACAAAAATTAGGGAAAAATTTGACTAGCGCAACAGAGTTAACTTTACTATTTTCATGTGGGGGTGTTCTTGTGACCCAGGTCTATCTTTATGAAACTTAAGTTCTCACTAGTTTTTGTTGGCACCACTATCTACAGATCGTGGCATATTTTCAGACTAAGTGACTCAAGTTCTTGTCCGTTGAGTTCGTCAACAAACAACAGTCGTATATGCTTTTTAGTGTTCACAGGCATTTAAAGAACGTCTCTTCAGAGTCACTGCTTAGAGCTGTTACTTTTTAAAAAATTCATTCAGTGTCTAATTGCAAAGTTTGTGTGTGGTGACAATTAATCACACTTATACATGGTGTTTGTTTATTGACGAAGTGGTTTTTACTTGTTCATTATCTCGCCAGTGCAATAATATCTTTTTTATAAGTTCACTAAGTCACTTTTGTGTGCAGGTACATGTGTCAACGTGTGTATACAGATCGAAGACAAGGCGTGTACACAGGACTTCTCACTGCATTGGCCGCCATGCAGTTCACAATGATGAGTTTGACATGCAAACTGTTCACTTCACGTAACACTTATTTACTTTATACATTTTGGATTCACAATGTCACTCGCTCAAGTGTCCTATTGTGACCATTGTCCACTAGTTCACGTCGCGATCTCCACTTATAAAAACACTCACAAATAAATGAGTCCCTTTTTCTTACCCACACAAGTTTGTTTGTTCCCTGGATAGCATTTACTTCTTGTACAAATTAATTAACATTGTTTTTACACCTGTATTTCTTACAAGTGGCGTTCTTTTTATGAGTAACGTGTCGCTCATGTGTTGTTGGTGTGTTAACCGTTTTGTTTCAATGCATTGCTTGGGGTCTGATGTTCATAAACTCCTTTACTTTTTTATGTTTCCCAGATTAGTACCAGTACCTAGGTTATCGTGACATTACCATGTACCCATGAAATAATTCTACTCAAGGTATGGATCGGCGAAGAGCAAAACACCAACAAAATCGGAACAACAGAGATTGCGATCGCGGAATTATGCCTCTGAAATCGCATGTGGCAAAAATCTAAACTCTTGCTCCAGATAAACTCACATAACTCATGCTCTCACATCACTTAACATACAATGGATCATGCTGATTAAATTGTCAGCAATTCCCTACTTCAAAATTGAATTCGTAATGACTCACATAAAATAGATAAGTAAGATTCAAATCAAATGGTTCAAATGGCTCTGAGCACTATGCGACTTAACTTCTGAGGTCATCAGTCGCCTAGAACTGAGAACTAATTAAGCCTAACTAACCTAAGGACATCACACACATCCATGCCCGAGGCAGAATTCGAACCTGCGACCGTAGCAGTCGCGCGGTTCCGGACTGAGCGCCTAGAACCGCTAGACCACCGCGGCCGGCTAGATAAGTAAGAGATTACACATAAATATTTAGATGCAGAATAAAACATCAGCCCAATAGCACCCTCTACTGGCTCCTGCTTGACTTAATCAACTGCAAATGCTATCGTTCCCGCTGTTTACATACGAGTATTTACAGTCTGAGTGTAGTTACTGCATGGCTTGTACATCTTCCTTTCAACAAATGACCAGTTCAGTTAGCATCACTAATATATAGCTCAGGTGTGTCAAGAGAATGCACTCTCTTTACATACAGTTTTAACAGGTTTAACGCATTGCCATCTATTTGGTAGTAATTAATATATAAGTGTACGACGTATTAATGTTGATTTGTGGGACTTAGGGAAAGCAGGAAAAGGTGTTGACGGGGCCTAATGAGTTACTGTTGATTGCACAGTGAACACATACATTTTTTTAAGGAAATAATTTTTTAAAAACAATCATTATTAAAAAAAATTACTGTAACACAAGCTGTAATGACAGCTGAAGGCCTTATTAAGAGCCGAGCGGTTCTAGGCGCTTGCGTCCGGAACCGCGCTGCTGCTACGGTCGCAGGTTCGAATCCTGCCTCGGGCATGGATGTGTGTGATGTCCTTAGGTTAGTTAGGTTTAAGTAGTTCTAAGTCTAGGGGACTGATGACCTCAGATGTTAAGTCCAGTAGTGCTTAGAGCCATTTTTGAACCTTATTAAGAAAGAATTCAAAATTCTTTGTCGGCTGAAGGCCACGAGCAATACTTCAGAATAATTAGCGGCTGAAGGCCTGAATTACAAGTGAGGAAGACAACTACACGCTGAAAATACCAAAATAATTTTTAAAACAATCATTTAAAAAATTGACTGTGACACAAGCTACACTGACGGCCGAAGGCCTTATTAAGACAGAATTCAAATTATTTCTCAGCTGAAGGCCATGAGAAATACTTCAGAACAATTAACAGCTGAAGACCTGAATTAAAAATGAGGAAGACAAATATACATTAAAAGTGCCAAAATAATTTTTTAAATAATCATTAAAAATTGACTGTAACACAAGCTACACTGACAGCTGAAGGCCTTATTAAGAAGAATTCAAATTATTTGTCGGCTGAAGGCCACAAGCAATAGAAATAATTTAAACAAAATATTATTTTTAAATAATTGACACAATTAGACCCAAATAAAGAAGGTAGTCATCCACAGACAGTGCTCCAAGGATCGACCTGAGAAAAGTCCCAACAGCTGCGTAAGTGGTGAGACAGGCAGCCAAGAGTCATGCTCACCTAACAGGAAGGCAACTCAAACTAGGCCAATCAATGCTCTTACCAAATCCACCTAACATGTGATAACCAGTACAACAATGGGATAATTCAAGCGAGGATGAAGTGACAGACAGCACTGCATCTTCAGAATCTGATGTTTAAAACATCGAGAGGCAGGAGGAACCACTACAACCAAGGTAGACAAAAGAAACCACAATCCACACCACAATCAAGGAGGCCGTGTAACTAAACGTAAATGCCGGACAACATCGGCAAGACGAGGAAAAGTACACTGCCCCAAAAATACACTAACCTCCAGGCCAGGTAACTGCGGCATTAGCGCCCACTAGGCAGTAAAATACCACTGGTTGCACTTCACCAGTAATACCACTAAATTCAAAAACTAATAACAGGCAGTAGAAGATGGCTAATACATTCCACCAACTCGACATGCTGCACTTGTTACTGTGATCTCACGGTGACCCTGCGAGCAGCAACGCACGAACAAACAGCGTGATCGCAAAATAGTGGAGGTTTCACTGCTGGATTAATGTTCACTCAATTCAACGTCCTGAGTCCAGTGGACAATGAGGTTGTGGCCCACGCAATTACAGCTCCTCGATCCGGCAATGCCTGCACGCCGCCAGAAGTCCCGGCATGTCCTCGCACTGCAGGACCACTCTACTGCTCCATCCCAACTGAACTGCCAACACCCAATGACCTGGAAATACTTGAGGTCGCTCCAAAGATAGTACCACAGGTCTCGCTATCGATAAACGCCGCTGCTGCCACTCACGGACAGAAAAAGCGAGCAAACGTAGTGGCGCCAGTGAGCGCACTAAGAAAACGAGAGGTCACAATCCGAATACACGCCGCCAACCTGTCAACGGTACAAACTCGAGCCGGAGCACGGCTCAAAAGCCATAGAAATTAAACTTGAAAAAAATGTTTACTGGAAGGTAACCGTTTACACTGAATATTACCGTCTCTTGCTCCATATACACTTATTTGCAAGTAACAGTTCATATTTTTATTTTTGTACTTCGTAATAAGTTATAAAAACTAAACTTGAGTTCCCATTTGGCTTTTGTTCATCACTTTCCCTTATCTTATACTTTAAATGATCTATACAGAAACATCTTCCAGAATAAACTTGTCAAACTTCTGGAGCTCATGTAACTACTGCTGAAAAACATTCTTTTCACTGACAAAATACTCAGTCCCAATTTATGTATTTCACAGTTCCAGTGCTGTAGTGAAATACTTACCAATTACATAGCGACTTTTGACAACAAACTTGCTTTCATGAAAACACATAGAAAAAACATCCTAACTATTATTTATATTCAGAAAATACTTAAAACTTAAAAAATCGTTTTGCTTCTAATAGCAAACGAATATCAGTAGTTTTATGCACCTTCTAGTGCTACACACACACACACACACACACACACAAAGGGAAGGATCTAAATACGCCATTGTATCATTTTTTGGAGCTCCTGTTTGATAGCCTCCCTTTTGGACCACGGGACAGAATAGGTTGCTTGACAGTAAGTTTTATGCAGTACAACTTCCATCCAGCAAACATAATCCTTAATCTCGTTAGGCTGGACATATTTCTCCAGCAACATATATAATTCCGTTTTCTGTTCGTCCAGTAAGGTTGTTACCTCATCGGATTTGCATCGCATGAGCATATAATCTATTTAGTTCTGCCCACTGTTCCTTAGTTCATGTGCAAGCTTCGTGAACTGTGAATGATTTTGCATCCATAGCAATCTATTCTTAATGATTTTAACTTGTATTTCTTGGTACAGTATGCTGTGTTTCGCTTTTGCTTTTATCAGCCTCAAAACAAACTCTTCATCTCCAAACTTTATATGGCATTTCCCATGTAGGTGACCGATCTTTACGTCCCTTTTCCGCATGAATTCCATGCCTACGAGAGAGGACACGGCTAAATTTCTCACGACTAGAAACGTGCATTCATCCACTCCTTTCTCGAAATCTACACCTATTCGTGCCTGTAACGTAACAGTGTGGCCTCTGGCGCCAGTTGCACCAGATACAGTGGCGGCTGCTGTGTAAGAGTACAAGAGCACGTGAACACCCAAACTTTCGACTCCTTGCGGATTTATTTGTTATTTTTCTTTGAATGCTGTGAAACGTAAAATAGATGCTGCAGTCTGAAAGATACCGAACTTAAATCTACGGCACCACTGCTTCTATAGACTCCGTGAAACTTGGCAATGGGGCCATGAGCACGCCTTTAGTTGTGCACGTTTTAAGGAGCTTTTGTGCATGCGCGACTCACGTCACGTAATTGCCTAACGGGCCAAACACAAACGTGTTTGATAAACAATGTGCACGGACCACTCTGTGCACATCTATCCCTTGCCGCTTAACTAGAAGTTTACATCAATGCCACCAGGTGGTAGCACACTATGGATGATTTTTATCTATGTTCGCTCGGCATAAGTCCTTCTAGATGATAGCACACTCCTCAAATAAGCTAATTCACTCACTACATAGCTACATTAGATCGGACGCCAGTATATCTTAAAGTTGTACTGACAATAAACCTATTTTGTGAGTTGCTTAACGAGTTACAGTATAAGTTATGAATTTTGTCATAAAGTAATCCATTTGAGGTGCTGAGAATCATAAGGACCAAAAGCATATCACCATAGATTGTAAGATTATAGCATTTATTCATGCTTCTGAAATCCGTTGGTCTTATGGTGAGACAGGTTTATCTGTGCTGTAGGCCCACATTGTATATATGAAAATTCACGAAAAGTTGTATCGCTGCTTTCTCTGATGTTCACTTAAATGTGTGGTCGAAGACGGTGTTCTTTTGGTCTTTATGGATCTCAGCTCCTCATTTGCATTGTAGTCAAGTGACCATGATGGTAGACATTACTACTTCAGTTTA
The DNA here is from genome assembly GCF_023898315.1 of Schistocerca nitens. Taxonomy (NCBI): domain Eukaryota; kingdom Metazoa; phylum Arthropoda; class Insecta; order Orthoptera; family Acrididae; genus Schistocerca; species Schistocerca nitens. The sequence goes on along the minus strand of NC_064620.1, from coordinate 459,097,189 downwards.
ATCATTTCCACAAACGGTAGTTTGTGTTTGGAATTTGTTGTTTATTGTGCGGAAATCTGCTTTCGTGTGCAGTGTAAAGATGAACTATGTTGAATCTATTTTAAATTCTAACAGAAAAGTAAAGCTGTGAGGACGGGTCATGAGCGGTGCTTGGGTAGTTTGATCAGTTGAGCAATTGCCCACGAAAGGGAAAGTTCCCAGGTTCGGGTCTCGTTCCGCCACACAGCTTTAATCTCCCAGGAAGTTTCATATCACCGCACGATCTGCTGCAGAGTGAAAATCTCATTCTGGAAACAGAAAAGTGAACTAGCAGTAATACTTAGCTGCAGAGGAACTAGGGCCTCCGAGAACAGATCATTTGATTGATAGAGTGATAAATCAAATAAGTGTAACTATAAGCGAACACTTAACAAGGAAGTGTACAGTTAGCACAAGTTGTGTGGGTGATTTTCAGTCCGGAAGTAAATTCGTGAAATTATAAATCTGTTAGCGATCAAATGGAAAAGCCCGAAAATTCTCATTTGTACAAAACTGGGAGACAGAGAGTTGGGAAATCTTACACATTATTTCGTTATCGTCCTAAACTGTGCTTAATTATGAGCAAAACAACAAAAATCAACAAGAACAAATCTTTCTTTTGTCAGGTAAGTTATTCGTCTTATTATTATTATTATTTCTTTCCTTTCTCAGACGTTATGTCTGGTTAAAAATGGAAAGTGAGGGTACCTTGATCAAGCGTGACTTCCTTTTAACTGTACAGTATATGTTACATTGCATTTAGGAACTTTCAGGTAATTGAACATGTATCAATAATTACAGATTTCTGTAGTTGTATATATACGTTTGGATGTAGCTGTATTGCGTTGATGTACTGGTGGATGTATGACTCCTGTAGTTGATAGTATAATTGGTATAATGTCAACTTCATTCCGATGCCACATGTCCTTGATTTACTCAGCCAGTTGGATGTATTTTTAAATTTTTCCTCCTGTTTTCTTCTGTATATTTGTTGTATTGGGTATGGATATTTCGATTATTTGTGTTACTTTCTTCTTTTTATTGGTGAGTATGATGTCAGGTTTGTTATGTGGTGTTGTTTTATCTGTTATAATGGTTCTGTTCCAGTATAATTTGTATTCATCATTCTCCAGTACATTTTGTGGTGCATACGTGTATGTGGGAACGTGTTGTTTTATTAGTTTATGTTGTATGGCAAGTTGTTGATGCATTATTTTTGATAAATTGTCATGTCTTCTGGTGTATTCTGTATTTGCTAGTATTGTACATCCGCTTGTGATGTGATCTACTGTTTCTATTTGTTGTTTGCAAAGCCTGCATTTATCTGTTGTGGTATTGGGATCTCTAATAATATGCTTGCTGTAATATCTGGTGTTTATTGTTTGATCCTGTATTGCAATCATGAATCCTTCCGTCTCACTGTATATATTGCCTTTTCTTAGCCATGTGTTGGATGCGTCTTGATCGATGTGTGGCTGTGTTAGATGATACGGGTGCTTGCCATGTAGTGTTTTCTTTTTCCAATTTACTTTCTTTGTATCTGTTGATGTTATGTGATCTATAGCGTTGTAGAAGTGGTTATGAAATTGCAATGGTGTAGCCGATGTATTTATATGAGTGGTTGCTTTGTGTATTTTGCTAGTTTCTGCTCGTTCTATAAAGAATTTTCTTGAATTGTCTACCTGTCCATAATGTAGGTCTTTTATTTCGATGAATCCCCTTCCTCCTTCCTTTCTGCTTAATCTGAATCTTTCTGTTGCTGAATGTATGTGATGTATTCTATATTTGTTGCACTGTGATCGTGTAAGTGTATTGAGTGCTGCTAGGTCTGTGTTACTTCATTTCACTACTCCAAATGAGTATTGCTCTGTGATATTTGAGTCCATTACTGTATTTTCTTCTTCTTCTGATTGCACATTATTTTGTTCCAGTATTTGTTGTACTTGTTGTTTGATGTTTTCTAATTCTGACTGGGGTATACTGTTATTTTTGATTATTACACGGATCTGATCAGCTAGTCGTGTTCTGTTAAAAATTTTAATTCTGGGTATCTGGTAATAAATGTTGTGTATACTTGTGATCTGTATCCAGTTGTGTTGGTTCCTAAGTTTGTTACTTCGTAATAACAGAACATGAGGTGTCGGTTAACTTCATCTGACCATCTCATCCTCTGTCTTTGTTTTCCTTCTAGAGTGGTTGCAGGAAGCATATCCTGCAAGACACCTCTATTGGGATTTAAATCACTTTCCGTGTGGCTAGCAGTGTCGTTACCATTGTGGACGGGCATAGGATTCAAGCGTCGTCCCCGACCATGACAGCGCTTGTCCGAGGCTTCATTAGGTCTGTCCTGAACCAACTAATCACACTAAAAGGGGGATTAGCCCAATTAGTGGTTTGTTCTTTTCGTCGCATTTTACGACTGGGAGAACATACCGGAGGCCTATTCTTTTCCCGGGCCTCCACGGGGTTTATTATTGTTATTATTATTATTATTATTACTATTACTGTTGTTATTATGATTGTCTGTGCCTGTAGTTGTATAAACTTGTTGATAAGCTTAACTGTTATACAGCAGACGCTATTAATTTCACGTTCTGTAATTTAACTGAATCCTAAAATTTGTGAACACCCAGAATGTATACTCACGAGCCGCCACTGACCAGATACCACGCAGTTTTGAACTGGCAAAGTCGGATTCTTTACTGAATGTGCTATTTTCTTAAGGAAATTGGCTTCTATCACATGTCGTGGGATACCTCCCACAACTGCTTGAGCAGCAGCTTGTACGTACTCCGAAATACCTTCAATATTATTTTCTACCTCATTAAATAACACTTGGCGAATGTTAGTCTCATCGTTTTACCAAAGCATGTTCACCTGCTCATTCAAACTACTGCCCCCATTCCGTTCCGCGACTGCTACGCTATGTGATCAAATGCATCCGGACACCCCCAAAAATATACGTTATCCATATTAGGTGCATTGTGCTGTCAGCTACTGCCAGGTACTCCATATCAGCGACCTCAGTAGTCATTAGACGTCGTAAGAGAGCAGAATGGGACGCTCCGGGGAACTCACGGACTTCGAACGTGGTCAGGTAATTGGGTGTCACTTGTGTCATATTCCAGTACGCAAGAATTCCACTCTCCTAAACATCCATAGGTCCACTGTTTCCGAAATGATAGTGAAGTGTGTACTTGAAGGAACGCATACAAGCCGATCTCGTCTGTTGATTGACAGAGACCGCAGACAGTTGAAGAGTCGTAATATTTAATAGGCGGACATCTATCCAGACCATCACACAGGAATTCCAAACTGCATCAGGATCCACTCCAAGTACTATGACAGTTAGGTGGGAGGTGAGAGAATTTGGACTTCATGGTCGAGCGGCTGCTCATAAGCCACACATCACGCCGGTAAATGCCAAATGACGCCTCGCTTGGTGTAAGGAGAGTAAACATTGGACGATTGAACAGTGGGAAAACGTTGTGTGGAGTGACGAATCACATTACACAATATGGCGATCCGTTGGCAGGGTGTGGGTATGGCGAATGCCCGGTGAACGTCATCTGACAGCGTGTGTAGTGCCAAGAGTAAAATTCGGAGGCGGTAGTTTTTTCATGGAGGGGGCTTTGTTGTTTTCCGTGGCGTTATCACAGCACAGGCCTACATTGATGTTTTAAGTACCTTCTTGTTTACCACTGTTGAAGAGCAATTCGGGGATGGCGATTGCATCTTTCAACCCGATCGAGCACGTGTTCATAATGCATGGCCTGTGGTGGAGTGGTTACACGACAATAACATCCCTTTAATGGACTGACCTGCGCAGAGGCCTCACCTGAATCCCATAGAATACCTCTGGGATGTTTGGAACGCCGATTTCGTGCCATGCCTCACCGACCGACATCGATACCTCACCTCAGCGCAGCACTCCGTGAAGAAAGGGCTGCCATTTTCGAAGAAACCTTCCAGTACGTGATTGAACGTATGCATGCGAGAGTGGAAGCAGTCATCAAGGCTAAGGGATGAGCCAACACCATATTGAATTCCAGTATTACTGATGGAGGGCGCCACGAACTTGTAAGTCATTTTCAAGCAGGTGTCCTGATACTTTTGATCACATAGTGTATCAGGGAGCTCGATACAGCTGTGTTTAGTTTGACGCCCCGGACATTGTCGTCGGTGGCGATTCAATCACCTCAACTATCCGGACGACATGATTGTAGGTATTCCTGCTTTGGTTTATAGGTGTACCTTGCCACTCAGGTGACCAGCTGCTCAGTGACCAGTTGTTTGTCACGTTCAGCCAAGATATTATTTGTTTTAGATGTCAGTGTCACATCTATCTCAGCAAGAATAATATTTACCTGCATAGAAATTAGTAAAGCCAATTGTTTGCCCTTTCAGAAAGTGTGTACTTCGTCGTATTCATTAATTCTCTCATGTTCTTTATCGCGAGCATTAATCATCTCAGCAATTTTATTGACTAATACAGAAATGGGATCTACGACGGGAGGAGGTATTTGTCGGCACTTTCAATTTTCTTGTGCCTGCATATTAGTTTCTGCCTCTATATTTTGGGCATCGGATTCTGTAACCGTTGGATCGTTACTATTGTTACCGCAATCGGCGTTATTTTCAAAAACGCTCTCGTTTGCAGAATCCGTTTTCAAATTTACCTATCTTTGCCATAACACAAATTGAAAATATACTGCAATATAAAATCTCTTGACAACACACTGAATAATTAACGCAGAAGTAGCCATCTTAATATAGCTCTTAGCAACAGTGCCTACTGCAGTTACTAAGTTGTAAACTACGCAAGAAAATCCAGAACTGCCCATGAGTTAGCCGACCGTTGTGGCCGAGCGGTTCTAGGCGCTTCAGACCGGAACCGCGCTGCTGCTACGGTCGCAGGTTCGAATCCTGCCTCAGGCATGGATGTGTATGATGTTCTTAGGTTAGTTAGGTTTAAGTAGTTCTAAGTCTAGGGGACTGATGACCTCAGATGTCAAGTCCCACAGTGCTCAGGGCCATGTGATCCATTTTTTTGACCATCAGTTAAATGAACTACGCGTCGCAGACTACAAAAGCAGAGACAACTGGTAACATGTTGATGACCAAACCTTTTTCTCCAAGTTGATGTTTGGAGTCTCTATTTAATTTCCGTTACATAAGTAAATTTTATTTAAGTTTCTTGTAGGCGTCATCAGTTTTTTCCTGACTCCAACAATACAGGTGGTTCATAAAAATAGAGCAAAGCATCAATTAACATTATACAATTTTTTGTTCGGGCCCCACGTTGGACGACAATATAATATTACTGATATTATAAATATTATAAAACTTTTAATCGCTTCTGCTGGTCACAAAGCTTCTGAAATGGGAAAACGGTGCATAGCAAATTTTTACTTGCTTAATAATTGATTTGCAGTCCGGCGTCCAGCATCAAATTCCCATCGGACAGACGAGAACGTTAATTGACGGCATTGTTTTGAGGCCAGTGACCGATCTCAAAATTACACAGTTTGCATGATTATATTGCCCGGATCTGATAGAAAAGATAGGCAAAAGTGATTCAGGGACGCTGAAATAAAAGTTTGATAAAGTAAATGCCGATTTAGTAGCGTTCGGCTGTGGCTACCAGACAATTCGTCGGCAACTCTCCTTCACTGCAGCCTGAAAAAGTTCTAAAATGCAACATAGTAAACTGAGATGCGGCATTAATGGAAGAGAGAGTATGTTTCTTGATTCGAACACTGCCCTTACCGTTAAATTAACGTAATTATTAACCAAAAGTTACAGATACGACAGCGACACTTGACATTTTATGGGACAGCAATAAAAAACAAACGAGAGAGAGAGAGAGAGAGAGAGAGAGGCAGAGAGAGAGAAAGAAGGGGTGTAGCTCCTGCTTTTATACAGCCAAAAGAAATTTCGTCGTCTGCCTTCAATTTACTTTACAGAGCGTCGTTTATAAAGATCCTCAGCATTTCTCTGGACAATTCTTTATATGAACAGTATAAAAAATACATTTTTATATTAAATTATGAACTTTTCTCCTTACTTTACAGGTTTATTTACACAGAGGAAATTTATTCCTAATGTCTTTTAGCATTAATTACGAGGGCGGTTCAGAAAGTAACCTCCGATTGGTCACAGTGCGGGTTGTGGGGGGAGTAGCGCCGCCATCTGTGCGTTCACGCACTCAACAGGTCAGTCGGCATCAAGCCGTGGTCGAGTGAACGTCGTACCTGCGCTAGTTTAGTTTTTATGGCAGTTTGAAATGTGTGCTGCAATAGAAAACCCCGCCAAATGTGAAGTGCGTGCTGTCATAAGGTTTCTTACAGCCAAAGGATATTCTGCAGCAGCTATTCATCGTGAGCTTTGTGCCGTGTACAGACCAAGAGTTATGAGTGAAGGAGTTATCCGTGAATGGGTACGTTTATTTAAAAGTGGACGAGAAAACGTTCATGATGAAGAGAGGAGTGGTAGACCATCATTGGTGACTGACGAACTCGTTCAGACAGTTGATGCAAAAGTTCGTGAAAATCGACGTTTCTCAATGTCGGAGTTGTCTACTGGTTTTCCACAGATTTCTAAGACTCTCTTGTACGAGATAGTGACAGCAAGATTGGGTTACCGTAAGTTCTGTGCACGATGGGTGCCCAAAATTCTTACGGACCACCACAAAACTCAAAGAATGGCCTCTGCATTAAACTTTCTGTCACGTTATGAGGACGAAGGAGAACCATTGTTAAACAGAATCGTGACCGGTGACGAAACCTGGATTAAGTACGTGAACTCTGAGACAAAAGAACAATCAAAGATGTGGGCACATTCAAATTCGCCTACCAAACCAAGAAAAGCCTCGCAAGATTTTTCTGCCAGAAAACGGATGGCAACGGTGTTTTGGGATGCCAAAGGGGTGTTGTTGGTTGAATTCATGGAACGTGGTACGACCATTAATCAAGACGTGTACTGTGAAACAACAAAAAAGTTACGACGGGCTATACAGAACAAACGCCGTGGTATGCTGACTTGCGGTATCGTTTTTTTGTACGATAACGCCCGTCCTCACTCTGCTCGCAGAACAACGGCCCTTCTTGAGTCCTTCAAGTGGGACGTTATCAACCATCCACCTTACAGCCCAGACCTGGCGCCAAGTGATTATCACCTCTTCATGCATTTGAAGAAATGGCTCGGGTCACAGCGGTTTGATGACGACGAAGAGCTCAAAGATGCGGTCACAGGCTGGCTCCAGGCACAAGCGGGTGATTTTTATGCAGAAGGAATTTCAAAGCTTGTGAAGAGATACGATAAGTGCCTCAATCGCTATGGAGACTATGTAGAAAAATAGTGCAAAGATGTAGTTGTAAGATGTATATATTAAAATATTTTTATTTAACTTGGTGTATTTTTTTAAATCAACCGGAGGTTACTTTCTGAACGGCCCTCGTAAATGTTTGGCACTTATTTGATCAATTATTCAAAAAGCAACATTTCACTGCCTTATGATGGCTCAATTTCAGAAAAAACCGTACGAATATAAGGGATACAATTCATTTCTGCCCTTTCAATACAGATATAAAGCCTGCTATGTGACGTTTAAAAAGGTCTCGGTCTCTGAGAGCAAGGAGTACACAAAGTACTCTGTGCCAGTGTGGCGCGTCGTATTGCAGTGTCAGAAACTTCTCGACACTGGCGCTGACGCTGCTGCCGCTCCTACAGGTAATGTCGAATTTTTTTTAAGTTTTGTATTTTAAAATGTAATGAAGTCAAGGTATTTCACTTCAAGGAGTAAAGGGATTTTTGAGAAATGGAATATTTGTTCCATTGATAGAAAAATGAAACACCCATTATTTTTCTACATAACCTCCCTTCACTTCAACGCACTTTGTCTAACGTTTTTTGATTCCGTCGGAAAAAGTTTTTTGGTTGCACCTGTAACCACTTTTGTGCCACATCAATGACTTCTGCAGATTTTCTTTCCCTGAGCGCCTCCCCTCATTCTCCAAACACACGGAAATCGCTCGGCGCCAGGCGTGGACTGTGTGGCGGGTGTTCCAGCAGTTCGACTCCCAACTCGTTCATTGTTTCGGCCGTCCGTTTGGCGCAATGTAGCCAATGGTTATCTTGCTGCAGCATGACACCGTTTCGCTGTCTGCCGCGACGTCTGGATCTGATTGCACGTTTCAGTTTTGTTCGAAAAACACCACAATAGTTCTCACTGTTCACAGTTTCACCTCTTTGGTGAAATGAACAGTTACCACACCTTCCATGTCCCAGAAATGTTTTAACATATTCTGACCAGCTTACGGTTGACGTTTACATTTCTTAACTTCTGGTGGGTGTTTGCAAACCAGGCTCGTAGCCTTGCTTTCCAGTTCGTCTACAGTAACGATTTGCTGTAAAAACCCATCTCCCTCGCGATGATAACGGGCCAAATGTTTACAAGAGGTGTCCATCCTTTGCGTCTTATGCTGCACTGACAATTCTCTCGGTACCCACCTTGCATACTTCCCAAAAATTTAAGGGGCTCCGGAACGCCCTATGCTTGCAATGTTAAAATAACGCTTATAAATTACATCTTTCCTCACAAAGTATTTGAGGTAGGAAGTTGAACTTTTTACAGATTATTTATTGGAATATGGGCTACAACTTAACACAGGGATTTTACAAAATTTTAGTTCAGTTATTAAAGATGATTTTTTTTCAATTGTAATGAAAATTCACAACATTTTTTTGCAATTTTTTATTTATACATTCAAAAATATACAGTTTTTTCGAAAAATGCTGTGTTAAATTATGCAGAAGGTACTGTGTAACATTTACTGAAAGTTTGAAACAAATATGTTTGGAAGATCCTTAGAAAACATGTAATTAGTATGAGAAAATAAAAGTTTTGGGAATCGAGCGACAAAGATTGGATTAACTTTTTAGTGCATTCCAGGTCCATAGGATGGATTATCTTCATCCTCTGCAAACTCCTCCTCCAGCTTCCTCTTGTTCCTCCTTCTGTTTACTCTTGCTTGTATTTCTAGACTCTTTACAGCCCTGTCTGCAGCCCGAAGGCGTTCCTTGTCTAAAGCAAGCATCGCTCGTACCATGTTAGAACCTATCTTCATTCCCATATTTCTAAATTCCTTGCACCTTACAATGTTGCCATCATTGAAAGTCCCAACAGCATCATACACACCAAAGTGAAGTGTTTCTATTCCAACAAATACACTCTTGGGGATTCTCGACCATATTACACTATTTACACTTTCATTGGGGTTTTGAGTTTTTCCGTGAATACACTTTTTCAACAGTTCATGTGCTGCTAAGTCTCTGAAAATAGGTTTTATCACCTCCATTATTGCATGAGGCAGACTATGCTTATGAGTGTACACTTCACCAGTTAGCAATCCTTTATTATATTTACACCAACTGTCTTCTTCTTTGGGACACAAGCTATGTTGGGGATTTTCATCGTCTTCATTGTTTACAGTAATAACACATACCTTTGGCTTTCCAACATTTCTCCTTTTCTTCAAAGCCTTCAGAGGATTTCTAATAACTTTACTTTTTACTCATTATTATACTTCAACAAAACAGAGACTCAAGAAACAGAATTAATTACGAATATTTTCGAGATAACGACAGAGTAAATAAACATGAAACAATCGACAATCACACCAGCGATATATATTGAACCATCACAGGTTAGCCACAACACATACTTTATCTCACATCACTAAAATGTACCTGATGAACACGGACGTTAATAATAACACCATTTGACAGCAGTTTAACAGCGCCACAGTGGGTCACGCCCATGTAGAACACATTTCAAAAAAAATTTAAAAATAGTTGTAGTCTTCGGAATTGAATAAATTATATATCTATTAAAAGGTAATAGTCTGCAGATTCAGAAAACGCAAAAAAGTAAAAATTGAACTTTTCATGATTTTGAGCCTTTCCGGAGCCCCTTAACCTGTCGTGTAAGATGGAATACGCTGAACCATGATTGATATGTAAAGTATTGGCGATTTCGTCCACTGTGATTCATCTGTTTTCCATCACCATACCCTCAACGACTTCCAAATTGTCCTCAGTTATTGACGTCGATGGCCTGACCAGTCTTTCTATGTCCCATAAAGAAGTTCTTCCCTGTTTGAAACACTCTCTCCATTCGTAGATCTTGCTTCACGATGAACACCTGGCACCATACTGCGCAGGCATTCGACAAATAATTTCCGTGGCTTTAACACCTTCCGCAAACAAAAAGCGAATCACTGTCCTCATTTTCTCGTTGGCGGAGATCGACAATGGAGCTGCCACGTTTCACTGTATACTACGATACAACGAGTAACGCAGGAATAAGAGTGACACGTTGTGTAGAATTGTTGCAGACGACAATAGTTCAGCACTGAATACCAGCAGTGTTATCAAGTCCTACCGCGAGAAGTTGCAAAAGTCCCCTTTACTTTTTGACTTCTCCTCGTACATTTCCATATGAGTTTCTTCTAAATTCTTTTTTTCATGTCAGACGAGCAATAACAGAATTACACTAATGTTTTCAGCTAGGTTTCTGTACCTAGTTTCGTGAGGTCATTGTTACCATTTATGGGCGAGACTAGTTTTACGACCTTTTCATAGACGTCCTGCAGTTATAATACTGTTTTAAGATTGTGTTCCCCCAACCTGCCATGGCAAATGCTGCTGTCGCTATTTAATGGAGATAGTTTTCCTCCCTGCCTGAAATCATAGCGTGTCTTACAGAGCGTGTGGAGGGAATGCTATATCTAAAAACCCACATGTGCACGCCACATGTGCTCTGCTACTCAAATTGCTCCTTCCTGCGAATGGTGCGCGCCTAGCCCATCATGGGGGGTGCTACAATTCTCCACCCTATAGCGGAGGTCGAGAAATACACATCCAAAATGGTCACTGAATCGTCTGGGTTTAAGCATTCCGCTCGGCTTAAAATCAACAGATTGCGCTCGGTTCCGGGAATGATGCTGCAAAACGCTGGCTCTGCTTTCATCCTGCGAGCGCGGCATGCTGTCTTCACCGAACGCAGGTGGCAGGCTTCATTCGTACAAGCAAAGGGCACGATTTGCATCCGGGTGCACATAGAGCGCTTAGTCGTTGCCAGCAGAACCTCCCCACATCTCGGACGTGATCCCAGGCAAGCACACAGAGTGGACACTGGCCTTCTCTCCCGACCTGGCCGCTATTTCCTCAAGGGGCTCCATCACCTGCCTAAAGCTGGCGCTCTCCATGGAAAGCACTCCCACCCTCTGCAGTAAGATAGGCCTCAGTCCCAACTGACGAAACGTCGCTCTCCATGAAAAGCACTCCCACCCTCTGCAGTAAGATAGGCCTCAGTCCCAACTGACGAAACGTCCCGAGCTATCTCAGATACACTTTCAGTAGTGGGCAATACCTCAGACTTGTTTTTTAAGGCGTACGGGGACGGTTGTGTGGCCAGTATCCACTTTCGTCTTCCGCCCAGAGATTTGCGGCCCTGCCACCGTTCGCCATTCACAGTCAGATAAGTGTTCGCTGGTCGGGACGTGCGAATCGGAAGGTACTGCGACGTCAGGACCTCCAGGAGATGCTATAGACACCTGAGGCGCCTAGACATTCGTCTCAGGCGGCCCTATGTCACCGCAGCCCATGGAAGCAGCTTGAAGCCTGTTGAATGTGGCCAATATCCAATATTTAGGCAATGGTCAGGTCTCCTACATCCGTACAAAAGTTACAGCCCCTATCAATTTTCAATCAGTTTTCGTCTATACTACAATTAATTAATACTAACACAGGAAGTTACTCGCTGCAATCTAAGTTCTGCTGCTATGCTACTTCTGTTCTTTTTTACTACACTCCAAAGTCACTTAGAATAAGTGTGTATACACTAGTCAGCACAGTAAAATACGCAGATAAGATTCATTTGTTCACAGAAGCATGCGAGACAGAAACAAAATAAATTCCACAGGTAAAACAGAAAGTGCCACTGCTGCTGCTGCTGGCTTGTATGCTTGTCCGGGGCTGCGGCTGCACGAAACCCTAAGACAAAGTCACAGGATCAGATGGAATTAACATAGAGGACAGAGAACCGCTGCTGAAACTCAATTTATTAAAAGTAGGAACAGACGAAATAATACCGCTTCATAAAGAAAAGATTTAAAAAAAAAAAAATAAAAAACACTGTCCGAACAGTCTTTGAAGGTACCGACTGGCCGTCGTGTCAGCCTCACTCGTAGGTGTCACCGGATGTAGATATGGAGGGGTACGTGGTCAGCACACCACTCTCTCGGCCGTTGTCAGTTTTTGTGACCGCTGACGCTACTTCTTAAACAAGTAGCTCCTCAACTGTCTTCAGAATGGCTGGATGCATCCCACGCCAACAGCACTCGGCAGATGAGGACGGTGACCCATCCAAGAGCTAACCAAGCCTGACAGCGCTTAACTTCGGTGATCTGACGGGAACCAATCTTACTACTGCGATACGGCCTTGGCTAAAGGATTATAAACCACACGCAGATATATATATATATATATATATATATATATATATATATATATATATATATATATATATATATATATTCCTGGAAATGGAAAAAAGAACACATTGACACCGGTGTGTCAGACCTACCATACTTGCTCCGGACACTGCGAGAGGGCTGTACAAGCAATGATCACACGCACGGCACAGCGGACACACCAGGAACCGCGGTGTTGGCCGTCGAATGGCGCTAGCTGCGCAGCATTTGTGCACCGCCGCCGTCAGTGTCAGCCAGTTTTCCGTGGCATACGGAGCTCCATCGCAGTCTTTAACACTGGTAGCATGCCGCGACAGCGTGGACGTGAACCGTATGTGCAGTTGACGGACTTTGAGCGAGGGCGTATAGTGGGCATGCGGGAGGCCGGGTGGACGTACCGCCGAATTGCTCAACACGTGGGGCGTGAGGTCTCCACAGTACATCGATGTTGTCGCCAGTGGTCGGCGGAAGGTGCACGTGCCCGTCGACCTGGGACCGGACCGCAGCGACGCACGGATGCACGCCAAGACCGTTGAGCAATGGAGCAACGGTCCTTGTTGATGGTGGCGTGCGTTCTTCCTACAGCATCTCATATGAATCTAAAAAGAATGCAACGATTTCAGAAGAAAGTTTGCTCCTGAAGTTTTTACGATTTGCGAGGCGTAGTAATTTAACACTACTATCATTTCCTTCCGGCCTGTATCTGACAGAAAAGAGAGAAGCAGATTCACAGTTCAGTGAGAATGGACAGATCATACGTAATTTGCGCTTGCTCCAAATGCTTGCAACTTATAGTTAAATGATCTAAAAATAATCTCAGGGACGCACTTTGCTTATAGCAGGACGAAATCAGTGGCTGAACGCGAATTGCATTCGGCACATTGCGTCTCTTTACTATGATCTGCTGAGCACGCTGTTCCAGCTAGTTTATCTGAAACAAAGATTACAAAAGCCATAATTCATGTACAATTTAATAATTGCTGGTAGAATGATAGCAATATACCCTTTTTTAACATATTTAGTTATAAATCAAATCTATATCTGCTACAGAGTCATTTACACAAAATACCTCTTTTCAGTTCGATGGAGACAAGAGCAGTGGGAGAAAATTCAGTTTCTTGATAGGAGCTTTTCTTTTTTCTTATTTAAGCATATGAACATGCAATTCCTCCGATTTGTTTCAGCCACAGTGTGATTTCGGTGATATCGTTGATATGAATTTACAGTTCATACACGTTTTATTACAATTTTCAGAGACAACTTGAAAGAGAAAAATTTTCAGGTAATGCGTCAACGACGATAAAACTTCTTGAGTAATTAAGCTATCATGTTTGAGTCCCGCTCCGGCAGACAGATTTAATCTGCCAGGAAGTTTCAAATCAGATGATTGTGCGCTGATTTGATATTTCCTGGCAAATATAAGCTGTGTGAAAATTCATTCCTGGATGACACTTTAGACAATGGAAAATCGAGGTCGAACGAGGCTTCATAAGAACGCAGGGACGATCTACAAAAGGCAATACATTTCCTACGCCAAGTATTCAAGCATTACAATTTAATATTTCTCACAGAAAGACTAAGATTATGGCTTTTAAAGGAGAAAATCATGTAATTTCAAAACTATTGCTAAATGGTCATGTTTTACAAGTTTCTCAATGCAGCTTCTTAGGTTGCAGCGTAATCTACCAGTTTGAAAAGGACTAAGAATAGCCGCCAGAGGATGTGTGGTACAATATACGTAGAACACTGGGCAAAAATTATTTTTGTAAAGTATAGCTATGCCTGTTTTGGCAAACGGCTCAGGTTCCTAGACAATGCGAAAGGAAGTCGCAACAGGTATTCAGTCTCTGAAATGAAATTTATGAGACACACAAAATGGTGAAGTCTTACGGAACAGTAAACCGCTGATTCTTTAGAGAAGCGAATTCCCATGTATGAAACTGCTTCAAAAATCTGATAACTTAACAAATGAGTTCATATATTAAGTAATTGACTTTAAACATATAGGAGAGAAAAACTTTTGTAAATATCTGAAATTATGCTTAAAGTTTCTTGCACGTCGCTAAGTGCTCTCATTATGAAAACACTTGATAAATAGAGTCTGGCTAATTTGCACTCCATTTTAAGCAAAACCTAGTTTTTTAGGCGTCTCAATGTTTACGACATCATATCTCCTAAACAATGTGTCCTTCAATGATATAATTTTACAAGTACATTCAGTTATATTTCGGGATACGGTCTGCAAAATAAGTTGCGAATAGAGCTGGTAGTAAACAAATAATACATTTAACTGCATGAACAGTGAAAATGTAATAAGCAATACACTTTCACTTTTCATCAATTTGTAATCAGTGAGTGCAGGTAAAATTTTGGTAAATATCTTAAATTATTTGTGAGCAAGTGCTTTCATTCTCAAATACTGGATGAATGTAGTACAGGTACGAGTATTTATGCGCCGTCAGTTACGCTGCATCAAGACAATCACAAAGTTCCTAACTGTAATAGTTAACTTGTGATGGTATATTTTTAACGTAAGAGTCTATCCAATAATGAGTGAATTAAGACAGCGTTTTAAATTTGGTAAATAACAACACGAAATATTGAAAAGAAATTTTTTGTTGCCCCTAGACGCCATCCGATAGGCAGCTTGCAACTGTCACTCGGTTCTGGGTAGGGGTTTAGTAATATAGAAGGTGTCCCAGAAATGTTGCGAAGAACGTAGAGGAGTTGTAGAGAGTGCGTTCTTGAGGAACAAATGGAGAACAGGAACCCGTGTCGGGAAACGTTATCAAAAGAAGCTACAGAGTACCGACGTTGTAAGCGCCTTCGCCTGCCACTAGGCCACTCCTTTGGCAACGAATGTGACTTTCTATGTTAACAGGCCGTCGGCGATATGTCTCGCAAAGTTGTTTCTTATTCAGTGATGGCGACTGACGTTAGTGGAGAAGATGAAGCTAACTGCTGCGTAGACAGGCCTTGTGTGTTATGAATGCAATGTTCTGTTGCCTTGGTGGATGATGGATTCGGACATGTGTTTCCATTTATGGCTTATTTTTCTGCCCTGTACCGAAAAGCAAGGGCTAGTAGAAATCCTTGGGTGACAGAAAATATATTGAATTTAATTGATGAAAGGAGCAAATATAAAAATGCAGTAAATGAACCAGGCAAAAAGGAATACAAACGTCTTAAAAATGAGATCGACAGGAGGTGCAAAATGGCTAAGCTCGGATGGCTCGATGGCAAATGCAAGGATGTAGAGGCACATCTCAGTAGGGGTAAGATAGATTCTGCCTGCAGGAAAATTAAAGAGACATGAACCATGGACCTTGCCGTTGGTGGGGAGGCTTGCGTGCCTCAGCGATACAGATGGCCGTACCGTAGGTGCAACCACAACGAAGGGGTATCTGTTGAGAGGCCAGACAAACATGTGGTTCCTGAAGAGGGGCAGCAGCCTTTTCAGTAGTTGCAGGGGCAACAGTCTGGATGATTGACTGATCTGGCCTTGTAACATTAACCAAAACGGCCTTGCTGTGCTGGTACTGCGAACGGCTGAAAGCAAGGGGAAACTACAGCCGTAATTTTTCCCGAGGACATGCAGCTTTACTGTATGATTAAATGATGATGGCGTCCTCTTGGGTAAAATATTCCGGAGGTAAAATAGTCCCCCATTCGGATCTCCGGGCGGGGACTACTCAAGAGGACGTCGTTATCAGGAGAAAGAAAACTGGCATTCTACGGATCGGAGCGTGGAATGTCAGATCCCTTAATCGGGCAGGTAGGTTAGAAAATTTAAAAAGGAAAATGGATAGGTTAAAGTTAGATATAGTGGGAATTAGTGAAGTTCGGTGGCAGGAGGAACAAGACTTTTGGTCAGGTGATTACAGGGTTATAAATACAAAATCAAATAGGGGTAATGCAGGAGTAGGTTTAATAATGAACAAAAAAATAGGAGTGCAGGTTAGCTACTACAAACAGCATAGTGAACGCATTATTGTGGCCAAGATAGACACAAAGCCCATGCCTACTACAGTAGTACAAGTTTATATGCCAACTAGCTCTGCAGATGATGAAGAAATTGATGAAATGTATGACGAGATAAAAGAAATTATTCAGGTAGTGAAGGGAGATGAAAATTTAATAGTCATGGGTGACTGGAATTCGTCAGTAGGAAAAGGGAGAGAAGGAAACATAGTAGGTGAATATGGATTGGGGGGAAGAAATGAAAGAGGAAGCCGCCTTGTAGAATTTTGCACAGAGCATAACTTAATCATAGCTAACACTTGGTTCAAGAATCATAATAGAAGGTTGTATACATGGAAGAATCCTGGAGATACTAATAGGTATCAGATAGATTATATAATGGTAAGACAGAGATTTAGGAACCAGGTTTTAAATTGTAAGACATTTCCAGGGGCAGATGTGGATTCTGACCACAATCTATTGGTTATGAACTGCAGATTGAAACTGAAGAAACTGCAAAAAGGTGGGAATTTAAGGAGATGGGACCTGGATAAACTGACTAAACCAGAGGTTGTACAGAGTTTCAGGGACAGCATAAGGGAACAATTGACAGGAATGGGGGAAAGAAATACAGTAGAAGAAGAATGGGTAGCTCTGAGGGATGAAGTAGTGAAGGCAGCAGAGGATCAAGTAGGTAAAAAGACGAGGGTTAATAGAAATCCTTGGGTAACAGAAGAAATATTGAATTTAATTGATGAAAGGAGAAAATATAAAAATGCAGTAAATGAAGCAGGCCAAAGGGAATACAAACGTCTCAAAAATGAGATCGACAGAAAGTGCAAAATGACTAAGCAGGGATGGCTAGAGGACAAATGTAAGGATGTAGAGGCTTGTCTCACTAGGGGTAAGATAGATACTGCCTACAGGAAAATTAAAGAGACCTTTGGAGAGAAGAGAACCACTTCTATGAATATCAAGAGCTCAGATGGAAACCCAGTTCTAAGCAAAGAAGGGAAGGCAGAAAGGTGGAAGGAGTATATAGAGGGTTTATACAAGGGCGATGTACTTGAGGACAGTATTATGGAAGTGGAAGAGGATGTAGATGAAGATGAAATGGGAGATAAGATACTGCGTGAAGAGTTTGACAGAGCACTGAAAGACCTGAGTCGAAACAAGGCCCCGGGAGTAGTCAACATTCCATTAGAACTACTGATGGCCTTGGGAGAGCCAGTCATGACAAAACTCTACCGTCTGGTGAGCAAGATGTATGAGACTGGCGAAATACCCACAGACTTCAAGAAGAATATAATAATTCCAATACCAAAGAAAGCAGGTGTTGACAGATGTGAAAATTACCGAACTATCAGTTTAATAAGTCACAGCTGCAAAATACTAACGCGAATTCTTTACAGACGAATGGAAAAACTGGTAGAAGCGGACCTCGGGGAAGATCAGTTTGGATTCCGTAGAAATGTTGGAACACGTGAGGCAATACTAACCTTACGACTTATCTTAGAAGAAAGATTAAGAAAAGGCAAACCTACGTTTCTAGCATTTGTAGACTTAGAGAAAGCTTTTGACAACGTTAACTGGAATACTCTCTTTCAAATTCTGAAGGTAGCAGGGGTAAAATACAGGGAGCGAAAGGCTATTTACAATTTGTACAGAAACCAGATGGCAGTTATAAGAGTCGAGGGGCATGAAAGGGAAGCAGTGGTTGGGAAAGGAGTGAGACAGGGTTGTAGCCTCTCCCCGATGTTATTCAATCTGTATATTGCGCAAGCAGTAAAGGAAACAAAAGAAAAATTCGGAGTAGATATTAAAATTCATGGAGAAGAAGTAAAAACTTTGAGGTTCGCCGATGACATTGTAATTCTGTCAGAGACAGCAAAGGACTTGGAAGAGCAGTTGAACGGAATGGACAGTGTCTTGAAAGGAGGATATAAGATGAACATCAACAAAAGCAAAACGAGGATAATGGAATGTAGTCAAATTAAATCGGGTGATGCTGAGGGGATTAGATTAGGAAATGAGACACTTAAAGTAGTAAAGGAGTTTTGCTATTTAGGGAGTAAAATAACTGATGATGGTCGAAGTAGAGAGGATATAAAATGTAGACTGGCAATGGCAAGGAAATCGTTTCTGAAGAAGAGAAATTTGTTAACATCGAGTATAGATTTAAGTGTCAGGAAGTCGTTTCTGAAAGTATTTGTATGGAGTGTAGCCATGTATGGAAGTGAAACATGGACGATAACCAGTTTGGACAAGAAGAGAATAGAAGCTTTCGAAATGTGGTGCTACAGAAGAATGCTGAAGATAAGGTGGGTAGATCACGTAACTAATGAGGAGGTATTGAATAGGATTGGGGAGAAGAGAAGTTTGTGGCACAACTTGACTAGAAGAAGGGATCGGTTGGTAGGACATGTTTTGAGGCATCAAGTGATCACAAATTTAGCATTGGAGGGCAGCGTGGAGGGTAAAAATCGTAGAGGGAGACCAAGAGATGAATACACTAAGCAGATTCAGAAGGATGTAGGTTGCAGTAGGTACTGGGAGATGAAGAAGCTTGCACAGGATAGAGTAGCATGGAGAGCTGCATCAAACCAGTCTCAGGACTGAAGACCACAACAACACAACATGGAGAAAAGAGAACCACTTGTATGGACATCAAAAGCGCAGAAGGAAACACAGTTCTAATCAAAGAGGGGAAAGCAGAAAGGTGGAAGGAGTATATAGAGGGTCTATACAAGGGCGATGTACTTGAGGACAGGGCCGGCCGCGGTGGTCTAGCGGTTCTAGGCGCTCAGTCCGGAACCGTATGACTGCTACGGTCGCAGGTTCGAATCCTGCCTCGGGCATTGATGTGTGTGATGTCCTTAGGTTAGTTCGGTTTAAGTAGTTCTAAGTTCTAGGGGACTGAAGACCACAGAATTTAAGTCCCATAGTGCTCAGAGCCATTTGAACCTACTTGAGGACAATATTATGGAAATGGAAGACGATGTAGATGAAGATGAAATGGGAGATGTGATACAGCGTGAAGAGTTTGACAGAGCACTGAAAGACCTAAGTCGAAACAAGGCCTCGGGAGTAGACAACATTTCATTAGAACTACTGACAGAATTGGGAGAGCCAGTCCTGACAAAACTCTACCATCAGGTGAGGAAGATGTATGAGGCAGGCGAAATACCCTCATACTTCAAGAAGAATATAATAATTCCAATACCAAAGAAAGCAGGTGTTGACAGATGTGAAAAAATATCGAACTATCAGTTTAATAAGTCACGGCTGCAAAATACTAAAGTAAATTCTTTACAGACGAATGGAAAAACTGGTAGAAGCCGACCTCGGGGAAGATCAGTTTGGATTCCGTAGAAATGTTGGAACACGTGAGGCAATACTGATCCTACGACTTATCTTACAAGATAGGTTAAGGAAAGGCAAACTTACGTTTCTAGCGTTCGTAGACTTAGGGAAAGCTTTTGACAATGTTGACTGGAATACTCTCTTTAAAATTCTGAAGGTGGCAGGGGTAAAATACAGGGAGCGAAAGGCTATTTATAATTTGTACAGAAACCAGATGGCAGGGGCATTAAGGGGAAGCAGTGGTTGGGAAGGGAGTGAGACAGGGTTGTAGCCTATCCCCGATCTTATTTAATCTGTATATTGAGCACGCAGTAAAGGTAACAAAAGAAAAATTTAGAGTAGGTATTAAAATCCATGGAGAAGAAATAAAAACTTTGAGGTTCGCCGATGACATTGTAATTCTGTCAGAGACAGCAAAGGACTTGGAAGAGCAGTTGAATGGAATGGATAGCGTCTTGAAAGTAGGATATAAGATGAACATCAACAAAAGCAAATCGAGGATAATGGAATGTAGTCGAATTAAGTCGGGTGATTCTGAGGGAATTAGATTAGGAAATGAGACACTTAAAGTAGTAAAGGAGTTTTCTATTTGGGGAACAAAATAACTGATGATGGTCGAAGTAGAGAGGATATAAAATGTAGACTGGCAATGGCAAGGAAAGCGTTTCTGAAGAAGAGAAATTTGTTAACATCAAGTATAGATTTATTTGTCAGGAAGTCTTTTTTGAAAGTATTTATATGGAGTGTAGCCATGTATGGAAGTGAAACATGGACGATAAATAGTTTAGACAAGAAGGGAATAGAATCTTTCGAAATATGGTGCTACAGAAGAATGCTTAAGATTAGATTGGTAGATCACATAACTAATGAGGAGGTACTGAATAGAACTGTGGAAAAGAGAAATTTGTGGCACAAGTTCACTAGAAGAGGGGATCGATTGGTAGGACATGTTCTGAGGCATCACCAATTTAGTATTGGAGGGCTGCGTGGAGGGTAAAAATCGTAAAGGGAGACCAAGAGATGAATACACTAAGCAGATTCAGAAGGATGTAGGTTGCAGTAGGTACTGGGAGATGAAGAAGCTTACACAGGATGGAGTAGCATGGAGAGCTGCATCAAACCAGTCTCGGGACTGAAGACCACAACAACAACAACAACCGAAAAGCACTGGGGATTTTAGATAGTTCCACGAGAAAAATAAACTGATGCAAACCTCTTCCCAAAACCGTCACCCACTGGGGCAACAGTGCTTTGCAACCACAGGAGCCGAGTCGTTTTTACGCTCTAGCTAGTTCCATCTTCTCCACTGCTGATCGTGGGAATCAGTCGCCATCACGGAATAACAACCATCACTTCGAGACCTTCTGCCTGCTGTCGGTCAGCGTACTAAGTCACTTTTGCTGCTGAAGGGGTGGATTAGTGAGAGACACCGGCGCCTATAACACTACGCTCTGTGGCGTCGTTGGATGACGTTTCCGGGCACTGCTTCCTGTCCTTGATTTGTGTCCCAAGACGCCCTCTACAACCCATCGAAGTCTGTCGCAACATTACTGGGACACACTGTAGAGAATATAAGAAACGAACTCAGAGCTTAGCTGTGAATTTCTTGTTTTAACGAACTATAAAATCGAAGTGAGTAAAATAGTTAAAACACATCGACGGGATGATAGAGAAGGATTAACAAAACAAGTACTTCACTACAAACCATAGCGAAAGTAAGAGGCAGGAAAGCTATGGAAGAAATGGCTAATCTGAGATCGTGACAAGCAAAGCACCTACTTTTTGAAGTGAAGGAGAAGAAGAAGAAAAAGAAGAAGACAACAGAACCAAAAACTACTGTCTCGACATCAGGAGAAAATGCCCAACAAAGGTCTACCCTACTCTACCAAATGTAAGCAGACACATAAGCCTGGTACAGTTCATGAGTTTACCTATGCTGTTGCAGGTCTTCAGTCTATGCTCTGCTATCGTTACGATCAAACAAATTGCTTGTGATGCTACTCAGACTTTCATAAAATATAACATAGTCGAAAATGTAGACATGGTCTTCGCTCATGTAGAAATTATCAAGAAACTGTTACAATGGCAGTGCGGTTGTTTGTTGATAGTTATCCTGACCGTGCCAAGTTCTCACGTGTTTTGCAAGTATTATTTTAAAAAATTCAAGAAACTTGACGTGTGAAGAACAAAATGCGTCACGAGAAAAACAGCAACCAGTGAAAGGAATGCATCCAATATGTTAGCAGCCGTAAGCTGCTACTCACATGCCGCCACTGGGCAACTTGAATGTGCAATTGGAATCAATCAAATGAGGTTATGCGAGTACTACATTTAAACACATTTTCAACATTTTACCTTTTACACTTTTCGCTCCGTCAACAACTTCAGGTCAATGACGTTCAAAGTTGGTAACGGCTCTCCGAATGGTGTCTGCTAAAACATCGAAGCTATACGGCGTTTCTGTGCAAGATTTTGTTTTCATATGAAGCATCGTTTATAAAGCATGGGCAATATGTATCGCAATATGCGATACTGAAAACCAATGGTAGCTGTGAGAAGTGGCTCAACAATGGCATTGTTCCGTCAACGTATGGTGCGGGCTTTTCAAGAACCACATCATTGGTCCCTGTTTTATTGGTGGGGCTGTAAATAGCCACAAGTATCTACATATAGCTCCTAACAGATTAACTGCCGCAGTAATTGGGAGGCAACTCGCAGGACATAAAGCAACCAATGTGCTATCAACATGGCGAATGTCCACACGGATAGTTACAGACCTAGAAAGCCTTACACTACTTTCTACTTTAGCCTGTGAGTTCACACCGAGCCTATGACACCTTTCTTTAATGACCTGAAGCATTACCCCTTTATTATAATCTGTCCCATACATCAATAAACGCAATCTGACTAACAATTGTTAAGTCAAGACAAAACTGAAACTACACTGGTGTGCAAACAAGGTCTAAAGAAACTTTTGCCTGATGTGCCGCTGCCAAATAACATACCTCGATGAAACTTTTACCATACGTAGAACGAACTCCTCCATTATAGTACAAAAGGTAACTGAAAGATATATGCAATGAGACGAACAGAAATGACATTTTTATTCAAAGACATGTATTACACTGAAGTGACCGCGACTCACTGATGTCATTCCGATTAATTCTCTTCATTTTTCTCCAGAGAATTTAATCCAGTTGACATAACGCAATAGGAAGATCGGTTGGATGCACGGAAACCTGATGGATATGGTGTTAGATTTGGACGTAGTTAAGCTTCCTTTAATGAAGTCCATGTCCTCAAACAACGTAACAATGAACACTCAGAATGTAAGATTAGTTCCGTAAATTTTTATATTAAAATAAGCACAGAAAAAATAACGGGGTGCTTTCATTTTGTTACAATCCCTCGCTGTCTGATTGCGATCACGGCAGCGAGTACAGTGGATGGAGAACGTGAAGAAGACGACAAACTCATCCGTCGACATATTGGGCAAAAAAACTGAGTCGTCAACAAGGTTGTTACTTTACCTTTTTGCGCCAGGAAAATTTCTTTTTAAGTTTTTCAGTCCAATATCGGGTCACATGAACCATGGACCTTGCCTTTGGTGGGGAGGCTTGCGTGCCTCTGTGATACAGATAGCCGTACCGTAGGTGCAACCACAAGAGAGGGGTATCTGTTGAGAGGCCAGACAAGCGTATGGTTCCTGAAGAGGGGCAGCAGCCTTTTCAGTAGTTGCAGGGGCAACAGTCTGGATGATTGACTAATCTAGCCTTGTAACATTAACCAAAACGGCCTTGCTCTGCTGGTACTGCGAACGGCTGAAAGCAAGGGGAAACTACAACCGTAATTTTTCCCGAGGGAATCCAGCTTTACTGTATGGTTAAATGATGATGGCGTCCTCTTGGGTAAAATATTCCGGAGGTAAAATAGTCCCCAATTCGGATCTCCGGGCGGGGACTACTCAGGAGGACATCGTTATCAGGAGAAAGGAAACTGGCATTCTACGTATCGGAACATGGAATGTTAGAGCTCTTAATCGGGCAGGTAGGTTAGAAAACTGACAAAGGGAAGTGGATAGGTTAAAGTTAGATATTGTGGGAATTAGTGAAGTTTGGTGGCAGGAGGAGCAAGACTTTTGGTCAGGTGAATACAGGGTTATAAATACAAAATCAAATAGGGGTAATGCTGGAGTAGGTTTAATAATGAATAAAAAAATAGGAGTGTGGGTAAGCCACTACAAACAGCATAGAGAACGCATTATTGTGGCCAAGATAGACACGAAGCCCACCCCTACTACAGTAGTACAAGTTTATATGCCAACTACCTCTGCAGATGACGAAGAAATTGATGAAATGCATGATGAGATAAAAGAAATTACACGTAGATAAGGAGAGACGAAGTCATAAACACTGGAATGGATGAAAAAAGTTCCGCACCATGCATGAAGTTTTAATACATTTATTCTTTACTACTAAGGCATTCCCGCAGTCGAGGCAGCTTAAAGAAATTCCTGTCACCTGGCAGCGCTTTTGCCATCGTTCAACTGCGAAGCGCAAACGGCTGTAGGTGAAAACAATAGCCGTTTATAGAACTATAAAGAGGCGCTACCATAGAGACACATACGAAATCGCATTGTAGCTTCTGGATATGTAAGCAAAAATATTGTTTGTAATCAAGTTGTGAGTTAAATAAACATTAAGGAGAATTTATAGTTTGCATACTATGTTTCTTAATTTCGATACAGTACTTATACATTTGTACAATTTGCATAGTTCTTCGTATTACTGTTCTATAATTTCAAATGTATTTTCACGAATACATGGAAATGAAATTTCCTCGCTATTACTCTACAAACACAATTCTTTTTTGTTTTCGTTTCTAATAGAAAATTGGCAAAATGAACATCCAGGTAATGCCAGGGTTGTCAGCTACTAGATTAAATAAATGGGGGGCCAGTGTACTGCCTTGAGCGAAATCCTTCCTTTGTTGACGCCGTTGACTTTTCCGATTCTCTAGTGGTACATGAGACTGTCTGTTTTGTAACAGAGATTCAATCAATTTGCTGAGCTGACGATGCTTAAACATGTTTTTTTCATGAGCGTTCTTTGATTGACAGTGTCAAGTGTAGAACTAAGTCTACCGGAGTTGCATCTGTGATTCGTTTGTTTTCCAACCCTTCCTCTATGTGTTGTGTAAGGTACAGGATTTGATTAGTGAACGATTTTTCCGGGTCTTAATCCAGCCTGTTGGGGAATGAGCTTTTGGTCTGCGACACTTGCTATACGATTTAAAATAATTCGTTCGTAAAGCTTATACAGATAACGTAGGAGCGCGACTGTGCAGTATTTATTCCGCTGACCTGCAGCTGTTAACGCGGAAACATTCTGAATACAATTGCTAACAGCTATTTTATTAATTTGTCGAATGGCAAACTGGAAACTACAAGTTCTAAATCTTAGATTTTACAAAATAACAACAAATTACAGACCACAATAAAAAAGTTTCGAATCACAAAGCCAATAAAAAATTAACAGAAATTACAGATTCTTTAAAAATGCATTGATACGGCATTCGAGATTCGCAGATTTTCAGCTGTATTCGATATCGAGTTGCAGTGTCGTCTGTAGTTTCCACTTCGCAGAGTTCTTTGAGCGTTGTTGGACAATGTTTTCCACGGTTTGCCCTGCCTCTCCGCAGTCACATTAAGGGCTATGGATGGAGCCCCGCCGGCCGCGGTGGCCGAGCGGTTCTAGGCGCTCAGTCCGGAACCGCGCGAGTGCTACGGTCGCAGGTTCGAATCCTGCCTCGGGCATGGGTGTGTGTGACGTTCTTAGGTTAGTTAGGTTTAAGTAGTTCTAAGTTCTAGGCGATTGATGACCATAGAAGTTAAGTCCGGTAGTGCTCAGAGCCATTTGAACCATTTTTGATAGAGCCCCATCTGTGTAGGCTAGCCCTAATTCTGAAGTGACCTGTTAGGATCGTGTTTCGGCAGTACCAAACCTTCTACATTAGTTGGGACCCTTGCGCTGGTATAGTCGGGGTAAATGGAAATGAGCGTGTGGCATTCTTGGCCGGGAGGCCCCATCTGGGGAATTTCGGACGCCGAGTGCAGGTCTCATTTCAGTCGACGCCACATTGGGTGACTTGCGTTCCGGTGATAAGGATGAAATGATGATGAGGACTACAGAACACCCAGTCCACGAGCGGAGAAAACCCACAAACCGGCCGGAAATCGAGCCCGGGCCCGCTGCATGGGAGGCAAGCACGTAACCACCCAGGTAAGCAGGCGGACATAGTCGGGAATTTCGTAGGTGTTGCAATGGAAAATATTGTTAGATGCCCATCTCTTTCCGGATTAATAGAATATCATCTCACACAGGTCTGTAGAACCTCAGGTGGGAACTTGAGCGTTTTCTGATGCGGTGTGGGTGGGCGGTGCTGTTGGGATGGATTAGTGGATTGATGGGTTTAAGGGACCAGACTAGAAGTTCATTGGTCTCAATACACTTGGGAGTAAGGGAGAATGAAGTTTGATCCATTCTCTGATTACAACCTGTTGTCATCTCATGTTTTGTGGAGGGATGATAGCAAGGGCATGAAGCCATAATGTCAGTATGTGTTTCAACATTCCAGTTATAGTACGCACAGACCCATTTAGATAGACCTCTTATTAGGTTACCTTACATTAGGAAAGTGGGTGCACTCAGCGACTGTGATATGACTTATAAATTGCAGAGCGCAGCAATCAGTCGTCCTTTTTTTTTTTTTTTTGCAGGTTTTATTTGGGAAATCCAGATTTCGGCTAGTGCCTAACCATTATCAATGCACTATTTTCTGGTCTCGATGCATGTCAGTTTCCTGTTGTTCGGGAGTCAGTCACAGTTCTTTGAATACTACTCATCTGATAATGGTTAAGCACTAGCCGATATCTGGATTTGCCAAATACAACCTAAAAAAAGGGACGACTGATTGCTGCGCTCTGTAATTTATAAATAGACATCTTTATTGTTGATATGCCTACCCTTACACTACGCACTGAGATGACAAAAGACATGGGGTACATCCTAACATCATGCCCTGTGTAGTGGAGCATCACGACGGGGTTCGGATTCAACATGACGTTGGAAGTCCCCTACAGAAATAATGAGCAATGCTGTCTCTGTAGCCGTCCATAATTGTTGTCGCTGCAGGATTTTGTGCAAGAACTGACCTCTCGACTATGCCCCATAACTGTTCAATGGAATTCATGTCGGGCGATCCTGTTGGGCAAATCCAAATCATTCGCTCGAAATATCTAGAATGCTCTTCAGACCTGTAGTGAACAGTTGTGACCCGGTGACATTGTCATCCATAAAAACCCCACGGTTGTGTGCTGCAAATGATCTCCAAGTAGCCGAACATAGCCATTTCGAGCCAATGATCGGGTCAGTTGGACCGGAGGACCCAGTCCATTCCAAATAAACACAGCCTGCAACACTATGGAGTCACTACCAGCTTGCACAGTGCCTTATTGACAACTTGGGTACATGGCTTCGTGGGGTCTGCGCCACACTCTAGTCCTACGATAATTCTTATCAACTGAAGTCACAACTCGTCTGACCAGGTCACAATTCCGGTCGTCTAGGGTCCAATCGATATGGTCACGAGCCCGGACAGGCGCTGCAGGCGATCTCGTGCTGTTAGTAAAGGCATTCGCGTCACTCGCCTCGTGCTGTAGCGCATTAACGCCAGAATCTGCCATACTATCCTAACAGACACGTTCGTCGTACATCTCATATTGATTTCTGCTGTTATTTTACAAAGAGTTGCTTGTCTGTCACCACAAACGCCGCTGCTCTCGGTTGTTAAGCGAAGGCCGTCGACCAAAGCGTTGTCTGCGGTGAGAGGTAATGCCTGAAATTTGGTATTCCAGGCACGCTCTTGACACAGTGGATGTCGGAGTATTGCATTCCCTACCTGTTTGCCGGCCGAAGTGGCCTAGCGGTTCTAGCCGGTGGAGTCTGGAACCGCACGACCGCTACGGTTGTAGGTTCGAATCCTGCCTCGGGCATGGATGAGTGTGCTGTCCTTAGGTTAGTTAGGTTTAAGTAGTTCTAAGTTCTAGGGGACTGATGACCTTAGCAGTTAAGTCCCATAGTGCTCCCTACCTGCTTCTGAAATGGAATGTCCCTTGCGTCTAGCTCCAACTACGATTCCGCGTTCGAAGTCTGTTAATTACCGTTGTGCTGCTCGGGCAACGGCCTTGCCGCAGTGGATACACCGGTACCCGTCAGATCACCGAAGTTAAGCGCTGTCGGGCGTGGCCGGCACTTGGATGGGTGATCATCCGGGCCGCCATGTGCTGTTACCATTTTTCGGGGTGCACTCAGCCTCGTGATACCAACTGAGGAGCTACTCGACCGAATAGTAGCGGCTCCGGTCAAAGAAAACCACCATAACGACCGGGAGAGCAGTGTGCTGACCACACGCCCCTCCTATCCTCATCCTCAGCTGAGGCTGACACGACGGTCGGATGGTCCCGATGGGCCACTTGTGGCCTGAAGACGGAGTGCTTGCTTTTGCCAAAATCGCATCGGACACCTGTTCACATGAATAGTCTGAGTAGAAATTGTAGCTCAGCCAATGCACTGCCCTTTTATACCTAGTGTGCATGATATTACAGTCATCTGTATATGTGCACATCGCTATCCCATGAGTTTCGTCACCTCAGTGTACTGTCGCACAGCACTATGCAGTTGAGTATACTAAGGATCGTTCAAATGGCTCTGAGCACTATGGGACTTAACATCTGAGGTCATCAGTCCCCTAGAACGTAGAACTAGTTAAACCTAACTAACCTAAGGACATCACACACATCCATGCCCGAGGCAGGATTCGAACCTGAGACCGTAGTGGTCACGCGGTTCCAGACTGAAGCGCCTAGAACCGCTCGGCCACCAGCGGCCGGCTAGTATACTAAGGATTGTGCTATGATAGCGTCCCCCAGGCAGCTGCTTCCAGAATCCTTATTATGTTGTTTTGGACACACTTAATCTGCACGTTCCCACATACGTCAAAATGAACTTCTCGTGATAAACACCAGATTTAGGTTTTCTGTATAAAAATAAATACGGAAAAACGAAACAATGGCTTGCAGTATTTCTTTAAATGCCAGAAATTATCTGTCAGCATCTCAGATTTCGTCAGTATAATATGAAAAGTAAGAAACCTTGCTGTTAGATAAGCGACGGCGGTTTGGCATTGCATAAGTTTCTCTGGAGCGGAACGGTTTTTAAAGAGAGGACATAGTGCTAAACGCCATGGGATAGTTCAACCGATCAGTGAGCAACGTCAATAGCTCAAATGTTGTATTCTGCGACAAACTGTTACAAAATGACTCGTTAACAGCGGACAGTTGTAAGTGGCAGTTAGCTAATGTTTTTGTAAAAACCCGCGTTTTTTCGAACACAACAGAGTAAAGCAAGGGTCGTAGCGAACCGTGGGAAATGCTTTATGAGCGATGCGGCGAGTTTAATTAGCAGCTTCCCTCGCGAAGTGTGACAAATTACGAATCGCCTGTCGACAGCAGTCTCTGGAAATGAGCGGATGTCTGCGCTGTTTCGGAATGAGTTTCTGCTGGGGCTAATTACTTTTACAGCGATGAAGGATGTCAGCAATCAGCAGCACAAAAAGCCGTCAAGGAGCAATCAACTGTGTGTAAGGTAAGGCGCATCTAGAGAGCAAGATGAATCACGTCTAGACTTCTTGGAAGTATCCGAGTAAGTAGCACGTGCAGAATCTAAATACTGTTATCTTTGCCATTAAAATGATCTCCACTGTCTCTGATGTCATAAATATTTAATAAAGCGTTCCTTCCAGTTTAAATCATGTCTGTGAACCAACAGGCGTTCGACAAAAACATGGAAACACCGTGCGGAATTCATGCTTGAACATAAATGCATATGACAGCGAACACTGGAGGTTGCGCTGTTGTGTTTAACCACGAATGGCACTTGCGCGATGTCTTCAAGACGTTCCAAGTGTCAGTGGTGGTAGGAACAATTTTCTGTGTACACTACTGGCCATTAAAATTGCTACACCAAGAAGAAATGCAGATGATAAACGGGTATTCATTGGACAAATATGTTATACTAGAACTGATATGTGATTACATTTTCACGCAATTTGGGTGCATAGCTCCTGAGAAATCAGTACCCAGAACAACCACTTCTGGTCGTAATAACGGCCTTGATACGCCTGGGCATTGAGTCAAACAGAGCTTGGATGGCGTGTACAAGTACAGCTGCCCATGCAGCTTCAACACGATACCACAGTTCATCAAGAATAGTGACTGGCGTATCGTGCCGAACCAGTTGCTCGGCCACCATTGACCAGACGATCTCAGTTGGTGAGAGATCTGGAGAATGTGCTGGCCAGGACAGCAGTCGAACATTTTCTGTATCGAGAAAGGCCCGTACAGGACCTGCAACATACGGTCGTGCATTACCCTGCTGAACGTAGGGTTTCACAGGGATCGAATGAAGGGTAGAGCCACGGGTCGTAACACATCTGAAATGTAACGTCCACTGTTCAAAGTGCCGTCAATGCGAACAAGAGGTGACCGAGACGTGTAACCAGTGGCACCCCATACCATCACGCCAGGTGATACGCCAGTATGGCGATGACGAATACACGCTTCCAATGTGCGTTCACCGAGATGTCGCCAAACACGGATGCGACCATCATGATGCTGTAAACAGAACCTGGATTCATCTGAAAAAATGACGTTTTGCCATTCGTGCACCCAGATTCGTCGTTGAGTACACCATTGCAGGCGCTCCTGTCTATGATGCAGCGTCAAGGGTAACCGCAGCCATGGTCTGCGAGCTGATAGTCCATGCTGCTGCAAACGTCGTCGAACTGTTCGTGCAGGTGGTTTTTGTCTTGCAAATGTCCCCTTCTGTTGACTCAGGGATCGAGACGTCGCTGCACGATCCGTTACAGCCATGCGGATAAGATGCCTGTCATCTCGACTGCTAGTGATACGAGGCCGTTGGGATCCAGCACTGCGTTCCGTATTACCATCCTGAACCCACCGATTCCATTTTCTGCTAACAGTCATTGGATCTCGACCAACGCGAGCAGCAATGTCGCGATACGACAAACCGCAATCGCGATAGGCTACAATCCGACTTTTATCAAAGTCGGGAACGTGATGGTACGCATTTCTCCTCCTTACACGAAGCATCACAACAACCTTTCACCAGGCAACGCCGGTCAACTGCTGTTTGTGTATGAGAAAACGGTTGGAAACTTTGCTCATGTCAGCACGTTGTAGGAGTCGCCACCGGCACCAGCCTTGTGTGAATGCTCTGAAAAGCTGATCATTTGCGTACCACTGCATTTCTTCCTGTCGGTTAAATTACGCGTCTGTAGCACGTAATCTTCGTGGTGTAGCAATTGTAATGGCTAGTAGTGTAGTTGTGAGTGCATTATGTCGGAGGTTATGGCATTGGAAATGTGGGCAAATTGTTGGTGCTTGTATGGCGGGTATTTCTGTAACTAAGGTAGCCAAAGTGTTATGTGTTTCAAGACATGGAAGGTTTTTACGATATACAGGAAAAGCGTAAAAAAGCCATCTGCTAAGTCACAAGACGGACGAAAGTGTTTGTTGGGTGACAGACGGTCATTGAAGAGGATTGTGACGAACAATACGAGGACGACAGCTGAAAAAAGTCACTGCAGAACTAACTTCGCACTTGTGAACCCTGTCAGCGCCAAAAACAACACGAAGGGGGCTCCAAAAGTAGGGAATTGCAGGTTGCGCTGGAATTCCAAACCTACTCGTCAGAAATGGAAACGTCCATTGGAAAACCAGGACTATGGAGCAATGGAAAAAAGTCGTTTGGTCGAGTGAGCCTTGTTTCACACCTTTTCTCACTTGTGGCCTAGTTTAAGTCCAAAGACTGAAACATGGCAGGAGTTTGGTGATGAATTGGGCAGCCATATCGTGGTATTCCATAAGCCCCATCGGTATGCTGCGAGGTGGCGTTACTGCTAGCGATTGAGTGAGGTTCATCCTATGGTACAATGTTATTATCCCGATAATGATGCTGTATTCTGGGTCGACAAGGTGTAGTGTAACGACGTAAGTTTTGTATGAATGATTTTATTTTGACATATGACCATGTGCAGACTTCGTCACCTTCGTCAGTTACAACACACTTCAAAATTATTTAAATCCTTTTTTAAATTTGTCTCTGAATGGTTCTTGAACGAAACTGTAATTAAAACATCATCATTTGAGTCGTATGCGCAGCATTTCGTCACTCAGGCCAATTGGTTTGCGCAAACTTTTTTCAGTTGAGATGTCGTTTGTTTCTCCTCAGAAATTATATTAATGCAAGTGATCTGCTTTAATAAATATTAGAACCACACTGAATAAACTTTCGAGATTCAAACTCGCGATGGACGTTGTCAAAAATTAATAATCTTGTCAAATAAATTACGTAACATAATTCTTCATAAATAAATTCTCGGAACACGTATTTAAACTTTAGTAGCATCCACTAGTTTATTATCTTCCTACATATAGACGTGAACCTGAGCCTTGACAAGACAGAACTGAACATTTACAACATGATTAAACTCTCTATGACGTCATTGCTGTAGAAACATTACAAATTCTTAATTTTCAATTTTTAGAAGCACGACACAAGAACTCGGTTTCAGGATCTTCTGTTGCTCTTTGGCTGTCGACCCGCGACGTATAGTGGCCAGCAATTTTCTCTCTGGTCCGGCAGCTAAGATGCTGTCTCCGTTCGTTGCGCCGCCCTCTCCGTACATGAAACATAAAAAATAAATACAAAACTTTAGACAATTCACAACATTACAAATATTACAAAAATACATAAACAAAAAACTAAATTAAACTTATATTCACCTGCAAACTGGACTGACACTGGTGGATGGGTGACGCTTCAATTTCGCGTCCCACCACATACCCCACCCACAAGCTCAGTTTGTCAGTTTTAACCGAAAATAAAACTTCTTCTTTATACAATATTTAACTGTTAATATTATACATGTTTCTCACATTATCCGTAATCTAAAAGTTCTTGCTCTTAGATAGATTCAATCCTTTTATGACGATATTGTTGTGACTATTTGTCATTTACCTTTAATTGTGCTATTATGGTAATTCATAATCGAATATATGGAGATTACTCCTTTTCATTTAATAGTTGCTAGTAAATAATAATTTAGTACGTTCTTTAACGTTGTTACATTGGGACAGAGCGTTCAAATTGTGATAGGTTACTTTCAGTTTTATTCATTTACTAGAGTTATTCTTTCCAAAATGTATATTGCTAATAAGTTTCTCACAATAACTAATAGTAATATTTACTTTACGACGTTCCTTTCCCGAATGCTTTATTTATGCCTGAGGTCAAGAAGAAATCAAGCAAAACTTTCTTTAGAATCTCGGCACGGCTTTCTTTACCTTCGGACGCTTTGTTGGGTAATGGCAGTTTATTTAGGAGAAACAAGCGAGAGTGCCCCGTTTGGTGTGTTCTA
Organism: Schistocerca nitens; assembly: GCF_023898315.1. Classification (NCBI taxonomy): domain Eukaryota; kingdom Metazoa; phylum Arthropoda; class Insecta; order Orthoptera; family Acrididae; genus Schistocerca; species Schistocerca nitens. Next base: position 459,063,752 of record NC_064620.1, on the reverse strand, counting down.
TATTAACACTATTACAAATCTCTATTAAAGGTACTCTGCTATGTTTTCGTGAGCCATATAGCTCTGGACGCCCATGGTCCCTAAAATTATTAACCATCCCCTTTGGTTCCTACTATCCGAGTAAATATAAAGTATACAAAATTCCTTCTGACCTAATAACAAAATTTCTTCCATATAAATCCCCTTTTGGTTATCTTTCTCTTTTTGAAGTACCGGTAGGTTATTGTAGAACACTTGTTTAAGCTTCCTGTCATTTCTTTAAAATAACACGTAACTATTACGAAAAACTTCACATGAATAAACTATGAACGATCTTCCGTATGTAACATATACTAAATATTAACTTATTTAGGAATGAAGGGTTTAATTTGATCGACACTATATAATCCTTTAATTACACCTGATGAAGGTTCCATAAGAAGTAACGCCTTGGGATGTACAATCTTATGTACAACATATGGACCTTCAAAGATAAAGAAGAATTTTTTACATTCCTTATTGATCTTCGAACTTTTAGGATGAGATCTCCTACCTGAAATGAGGGTTCTATGGCATGTTGATTATAACTTTTAATTCTCAGTTCGGCATTTTTAACAATCTGTTCGCGAATTTTTTCGTTGGGAATGCATTGTTGGATCTCATTTACTGGTGGCCAAGGTAGAGCAGCTAGTAAAGGCTCGCCTATAATTCGTTTGCCTAAAATTTCTATAGGTGATAATCCCGTCGTTAGATGAGGCAATTCATTTAATATCTTTTCGAATTCAGGCATTAGTTTAGCACACCGAGTATGTTTATGTGCACAATAAGTTCTACATAATCGTCCTAATTCTTTCATAACTCTTTCTACTAAATTACTTTGAGGGTGATATTTCGAAATTAAAATATGTTTGATTCCTTATTGTTTTATCATATATTGAAACTTTTGACTAATAAAGGCACTACAGTTGTCAGACATAAATCGTTTAGGAATGCCCCAGTTAACAAAGTAATTTCGGGTAAGACAGCGTATAACGCTTGCGGTTTTTATCTCGTTTCAAAGTATATAGCTTCACATGTTTGGACCAACATTCCATTACAACAAACACATAAGTAAATCCTCCTGAACTACGAGGCAGAGGGCCGAAAAAATCTAATGACAGTAGATCCCACAGACCTCGAGGAATTACAGCATATAATTTATAACGCTTAGATTTGTTATTAACTTTAACCTTTTGACAGGTTTCACAAGCCCTAATAATACTTCTCACAATACGGGACATATTTTTGAAATAATAATATTTCATTAGATGTTTAATACATTTATGAATTCCAAAATGCCCGTAACCTTCATGAATGTAAGTAATTAATTCGTACACAACAGTTTTTGGAATGCAGATTTTCCATCTCTGGTTTTCCCTCTGTGCTTTCCAATACAACAAGTCGTTGAAATATAACCACACACCCCGGGTGTTAACTGTTTCGTCCCCATTATTAAGGTTTTGTATAAGGTCCCTATATTGATCGTCATTTCTTTGATTGCATCTAATAGCAGTTACTATCCGTTTAACCTTACGTTCGATCTCCTGAGTTAAAAGGAAATAAACATGGTAATTTGTTCCTGGTTCTTCTGCAATGTTAATATTCTCCATTCCTACTGGAAGTCTCGACAAAGCATCCGACACTACATTTTGAGATCCTTTTATATACTGTAAGTAGGCTGTTTATGTTTTCTTGTTGGCAACGTTACGCAGCGCTCTGTATGAAAATCACTGGCTGTGCTGTGTGCAGTCTGTGGCTAGTTTGCATTGTTGCCTGCCATTGTAGTGTTGGGCAGCGGCAGCTGGATGTGAACAGCGCGTAGCGTTGCGCAGTTGGAGGTGAGCCGCCAGCAGTGGTGGATATGGGGAGAGAAATGGCGGAGTTTTGATATTTGTAAAAATGGATGTTATGAACTCCTATATATATTATGACTTTTGATGACTATTAAGGTAAATACATTGTTTGTTCTCTATCAAAATCTTTCATTTGCTAACTATGTCCATCAGTAGTTAGTGCCTTCCGTAGTTTGAATCTTTTATTTAGCTGGCTGTAGTGGCGCTTGCTGTATTGCAGTAGTTCGAGTAACCAAGATTTTTGTGAGGTAAGCGATTTGTGAAACGCATAGGTTAATGTTAGTCAGGGCCATTTTTTTGTAGGGATTTTTGAAAGTCAGATTGCGTTGCGCTAAAAATATTGTGTGTCAGGATAAGCACAGTCATTTATAATTTTTCTAAGGGGACGTTTCAATACCTAATTTCGAACTGAAATTCTTGCAATCATAATGCCAAACGTAATAGTCTACGGTGAAGTAACCGACAATTGTTCAAAAAGGTTAAAGCCTGATGATCAGTATATACAATTGTTTTTCTTCCCATTAATAATCCTCTTAATCTTTGAAAACCCCATACCACTGCGAGAGCTTCCTTCTCGGTTACAAAATAATTTCTTTCATGTTTATTTAAAGTTCTACTAGTGAATCCAGTAGGCTGATATAATCCATTTTCATTGTTCAGATCACCTTGGAATATTACGCAAGACACACCATAGTCAGAGGCATCCGTACACACACAAAAGTCCTGATTTAAATCTGGATGGTATAACATTTTGGCTTCTGTTAACGCTCCTTTTATCTTATTAAATACTTCCTCTTCCTCTTTTCCCCAGAGCCATACTGATTTCTCTTTTAATGAATCCAATAATTTAGGATTAACAACATCCTGCCCTGGAAGAAATCTTCCCAGATATCCTACCATTCCTAAGAATGATTTCAGTTGTTTGCGATTTCTAGGACTCGGGCATCGAGCAATAGCTTCAATACATGCTGGGTCTGGCCTAATACCTTTACTGTCCACTATATGCCCCAAAAATCTCACTTCCACCTTTCCGAAGTAAGACTTAGATAATTTTAAAGCAATTCCTCTGTCAATTAAACGGTCAAACAATTCCCGTAATATCGTTACGTGTTCTTCCTACGTTTTAGTGGCTACCAAAATATCATCTACACATAAAATAATCTTTTGTAATAATTGCTGACCCAAAGCAGAATATAATGCCCTAATGAAAGTTGACACTGATATATTAAGTCCAAAAGGTAAAACTTGGAACTGATATGATCTGCCTTCAAAAAGAAAAGCCGTATATTGCCGTGAATCCGGGTGTAATATTACGTGATGGTAGCCAGCAGTTAAATCCATTGTACTCATATAACGAGAACCAGCAATCTTAAGAAGTACGTCCTCCATAGGAATAGGTCTGTCTCTTTCCATTTCTATAATTTTGTTTAATTCACGAGCATCCAGAACCAGTCATACCCCACCAGTAGCTTTCTTAACTACCCACAAAGGACTGTTAAAAGCACATGATCGTTCGATAATATTTTGTTCTAGCATCTTACTTATTTCTCTACTAGCCGGTTCTTTGAATTGTACTGGAATAGGATAAGGTTTCTTAAAGAATGGTTTTTGATCTTTAATCTTAAGTTTACAAACGTAATCCTTGATTCTCCCCGGCTCATCTGAGAAGACGGCTCTAAATTCTAACAACAAAGATTCCAACTCTTCCTTTTCTTGTTCGGATAGACAATTCGTAGAATAACATTTTTCTCTCACTTCGGTTTCGAATTACTAGCCTCACATCGGTATACTTCATATTCAAGATCACTAGAATCTGTTAATAGGTTCATGGTCTGTGTGTACTTAGTCTGTAAGGATTCGTAGTAATTTTCAGGTAATCGATTATCAGAAAACCTCACTTTAAAAGCACATGTCTCCTTATGGATGGTTAAGGAAGAGTCTTTAAGATCTAATATAGCTTTATATTTACACAACCAGTCTATACCTAAAATTATGGCCACATTTAAGTTGGCTACGACAAGTACAGAGTGAGCAATTAATTGTTTAGAAATTTCAAAAGTTAAATAAACTTCCCCAGTAATATTTTGACTTCTTTTACCAGTAACTCCTATAATTTTCACCCCAGTTACAGGTAAGGTTGGGAAATTCCAATACTTTCTTTTAAGTTGAAATAATTCTTTAGATAAAATACTTACTTCACTACCCGAATCGATTATAATATTTACTTCGGTATCTTTAATATAACCTTTAATAACGGGTTTATAAGTTATATTCTCCCTTATCTGATTGTCTTCCTGAAGTAAATCTTGTTGCCAATCACCTTCCTTTTGGCAGCTTAATGATAAATTGCAATTGGGTCTTGTATAATCTTGACTAACAGTTCCCTTTAGTTGACCCGTACTAAAGGAGTTTACTAGTTTTCCGAACTTTCTATGATAACGTCACCTACAACTTGACCTTCATTAATTACTTGAGGATGATTTATCTCATTATCGTTATTGTGTAATTTCCGCATTTTAGAGTTATTACCACGATTTTGTTGGTTCTCATTATCTTTAGATTGACGTTTTATATAACAGATCCGGCTATGGTCGTTGTTGCTAAATTTTCGTGGTTCTAAATTATTATTATTTCGAGGATTGTCATTTCTACTAAATATAAATTTCTCCTCTTCCCGTTCTGTATTAAGTATATCTAACTGTTCTAAATATCCTAATAATTTGCAAGGTTGTGACCATTCCCTTTCTATCATTCTTTCCTTTACATAATACGGTAACCTACTAATTAGGACTCGTATTAGGTGACTTTCAATAATTGATTCTTCAATTAATTTAGCACGGTTTAAATGCCATTCGAAATAATTCCTATAACCTCCCTACCGTTTAGAATAAGGAGGAGGGTCTAACAACTCTAAAGTTAAGTGTTGTTGTTTTCCTCTTGACCAATAATTTTGTTTAAACTGCTTAACAAAATCATCCCAGTCCCTAAATTCAGTTCTATGCAGTACTGCTCATTCCGCATCTTCTGCTTCTAAATGTCCTATTACAAATTGAATCCGTTTTTCATTACTCCATTTAGGAGATAATGAAGTTTCAAAAGCTTTTATAAAGATTATAGGGTGAAGTTCGCCGCCTGGTTTGAATACAGGAAATCGACTTGCTACATTTGAATTTGCCGTTATATCATCCCAACATTCTGTGAGAGACATAGATGGATTTTGTTTAGATAGCAGAGACGGAGTTGCATCGGATTGGCTTGCCGTGATTTCTTTATTCGTATTGTTGTCGTCCGAGCTAGCAAACACGGTGCGACTGTTGTCTCTGATTACGTTATTACTTCTACTACTTGAAATGTTTTCATTATTATATAATTCCGATAACCGTTTAGTAATTTCCTGTATTCGCATTTATGTATTGGATATGCGATTAGCCAATATCGATTCTTCACTGTGTTCACGATGTGAACGCTCTGTACCTTCGTCAATGTTATTATCTTTGGAAGTCACAAGGTTACTGCATATTTCGGTAATTAAAAATTTCATGTTTTCTATTTCAGTATGATCTTTTTCTACTCGATGAGTTAATATCTCTAATTCTACATTATCTGTTGAAGAAATCTCTACAGGTTTGGTAGAAACCTCTTTAATAGATTCTAATAATTCTCTACGAACAGTTTCTGTTTGCATAGAAAATTCATCTCGTAACTAGTCGTTATTTTTCTCTATTTCATTTACAACTAAGACGTTGACACTATTTAGTCTCTTGGATAAGTCAGTAATATCATTTCGCATGCGAGCTTTTGCCTCACGCGATTCCTGGATATGTTCTTCTTACCTTTTACAATTATCAGCAATCTTATTACTAAGTCCTACTAGTTTTTCCTGCATTTCAACTTTAGAAGCCTCTATTTTATCACTTAATTATCGACTGGTTTCATTAAGATGTTCCTGTAACCTGTCTGTCGATTTTGTTAGCTCCCCTTTAAGTTCCTCTTTTAATCTAACCGTAGATTCTTCGTTAGACTGTTTTAATCTAGCAGTAGATTCTTCGTTAGACTGTTTTAATTCCTGTTTTAGTTCCTCTTTTAATCTAGCAATAGATTCTTCGTTAGACTGTTTTAATTTCTCTTTTAATTTAGCAGTAGATTCTTCGTTAGATTGTTTCAATTTAGCGATCGCCCTAAAAAGGGATCTCATGCTCCTATCGGACATAGATTGCTCTTCGTCTGACATTTCACTTCCCGACATTATTGTAAGATATTAACTAGTTACACACGCAGACTTGTAATCAACAATCCTGTAAAAGCAGACTCCCTATGTACAACACTCCACTTCCAACTTAAAACAGACTCACCGGACACTAATATTTTAGTTTGTAGTTCTCGATGATCAGTGTGCTGCTATGGGCTGCAGAAGTAACAGCCGTCTATGCAGCCGCTGAGATGCTGCAACCCCGCTTCCGCAACCGGCAGGACGCTGAGTCGAACACCGGAGACGTCACTGGCTGCAGCCACGCCCGGCACCACCGTAGACAGGCGAAGCCCTCAGCAACACCTCTAATTCCAGCCGGAGGAACGCCCCCCAGCTGACGTACTGGGCCTGTTAGTTTAGGGAGAAAAAAGGTTGTCGGGGTTTGCAGCGTTCAGCTGCTGCCCAACAGATGCGCCTTCTCGTGGAATAACTGCGTGACCGTACTGCTTGGCTGCGCTCCGTCAGATGCCCACACCCGCGAAGTCGCCGCTGGTTGGTGAAGGCTCCACGAAAACTCGCGTTGACTTCCGAAGGACTCTTGATGTTTTGTTTCGTACCTGTGTGTCTTAGTTGCACACAAGTCCTGTCACGGTCGCCACGGTGTAGTGTAACGACGTAAGTTTTGTATGAATGATTTTACTTTGACATATGACCATGTGCAGACTTCGTCACCTATGTCAGTTACAAAACACTTCAAAATTATTTAAATCCTTTTTTAAATTTGTCTCTGAATGGTTCTTGAACGAAACTGTAATTAAAATATCATCATTTGAGTCGTATGCGCAGCATTTCGTCACTCAGGCCAATTGGTTTGCGCAAACTTTTTTCAATTGAGATGTCGTTTGTTTCTCCTCAGAAATTATATTAATGCAAGTGATCTGCTTCAATAAATATTAGAACCACACTGAATAAACTTTCGAGATTCAAACTCGCGATGGACGTTGTCAAAAATTAATAATCTTGTCAAATAAATTACGTAACATAATTCTTCATAAATAAATTCTCGGAACAGGTATTTAAACTTTAGTAGCATCCACTAGTTTATTATCTTCCTACATATAGACGTGAACCTGAGCCTTGACAAGACAGAACTGAACATTTACAACATGATTAAACTTTCTATGACGTCATTGTTGTAGAAACATTACAAATTCTTAATTTTCAATTTTTAGAAGCACGACGCAAGAACTCGGTTTCAGGATCTTCTGTTGCTCTTTGGCTGTCGACCCGCGACGTATAGTGGCCAGCAATTTTCTCTCTGGTCCGGCAGCTAAGATGCTGTCTCCGTTCGTTGCGCCGCCCTCTCCGTACATGAAACATAAAAAATTAATACAAAACTTTATACAATTCACAACCATTACAAATATTACAAAAATACATAAACAAAAAACTAAATTAAACTTATATTCACCTGAAAACTGGACTGACACTGGTGGATGGGTGACGCTTCAATTTCGCGTCCCACTACAAAGGCCCCCATTGACACAGTTCCCATAGTCCAGGACTAGTGTTGTCAGCTCAAGGATGAAATGTCACATTTCGCCTGGCAACTATCGTCACGAGATTTCACTATTACTGAGCTTTTGTCGTCTAGTTTGGAGTAAAGGGTGCGTGATCATTTTCCAACTGCACTACCGTTATCGAAATCTGCCATATTTTGCAGGAAGAATGTTGTAAGATTCCTTTGAAAACTACAATATTCATCCATTTCGGGACAACTGGAAGCTGTTTTGAACGCCAGCGGTTTTCCTACACAGTGTTCACAGTGTTAGGCATGATACTGTTTTGTGTTGTTGGAGTTTCAGTATTTTTGTCCACCCCTTGTACGTGTGAGTGTTATGTCTGTACTGGGCACTACGCACTGTAGATTTAACAGCTAGTTCGAGCCTCCACGTGTTATGGCACGAATATATATATATAGGGTGAGTCACCTAACATTACCGCTGGATGTATTTCGTAAATCGCATCAAATACTGACGAATCGATTCCACAGACCGAACGTGAGGAGAGGGGCCAGTGTAATTGGTTAATACAAACCATAAAAAAATGCACGGAAGTACGTTTTTTAACACAAACCTACGTTTTTTTAAATGGAACACCGTTAGTTTTGTTAGCACATCTGAAAATATAAACAAATACGTAATCAGTGCCGTTTGTTGCATTGTGAAATATTAATTACATGCGGAGATATTGTAACCTAAAGTTGACGCTTGAGTACCACTCCTCCGCTGTTCGAACGTGTGTATCGGAGAGCACCAAATTACGTAGGGATCCAAAGGGAACGGTGATGGACCTTAGGCACAGAAGAGACTGGACCAGCACATTACGTCCACATGCTAACACCTTTTTATTGGTCTTTTTCACTGACGCACATGTACATTACCATGAGGGGTGAGGTACACGTACACACGTGGTTTCCGTTTTCAGTTACGGAGTGGAATAGAGTGTGTCCCGACATGTCAGGCCAATAGATGTTCAATATGGTGGCCATCATTTGCTGCACACAATTGCAATCTCTGGCGTAATGAATGTCGTACACGCCGCAGTACATTTGGTGTAATGTCGCCGCAGGCTGCCACAATACGTTGTTTCATATCCTCTGGGGTTGTAGGCACATCACGGTACACATTCTCCTTTAACGTACCCCACAGAAAGAAGTCCAGAGGTGTAAGATCAGGAGAACGGGCTGGCCAATTTATGCGTCCTCCACGTCCTATGAAACGCCCGTCGAACATCCTGTCAAGGGTCAGCCTAGTGTTAATTGCGGAATGTGCAGGTGCACCATCATGCTGATACCACATACGTATACGCGTTTCCAGTGGGACATTTTCGAGCAACGTTGGCAGATCATTCTGTAGAAACGCGATGTATGTTGCAGCTGTTTGGGCCCCTGCAATGAAGGGAGGACCAATGAGGTGGTCGCCAATGATTCCGCACCATACATTTACAGTCCACGGTCGCTGTCGCTCTACCTGTCTGAGCCAGCGAGGATTGTCCACGGACCAGTAATGCATGTTCAGTAGATTCACTGCCCCGTGGTTTGTGAAACCCGCTTCATCGGTAAACAGGGAGAACTGCAACGCATTCTCTGTTAATGCCCATTGACAGAATTGCACTCGATGATTAAAGTCATCACCATGTAATTGCTGATGTAGCGACACATGAAACGGGTGAAAGCGGTGACGATGCAGTATGCGCATGACACTACTTTGACTCAGTCCACCGGCTCTCGCAATGTCCCGTGTACTCATGTGTGGGTTCATGGCAACAGCAGCTAACACACCAACTGCACCCGCTTCTCCTGTGACGGGCCTGTTACGGACCCGTTTGCGTACTACGACCATACCTGTTGCATACAGTTGGAGGTAGATGTTTTGCAATGTGCGGCACTTTGGATGCTCTCTGTCCGGGTACCGTTCTGCATACAACCTGCAGGCTTCAGCTGCATTTCGTCGACACTTGCCATAGATGAGTATCGTCTCCGCCTTTTCAGAGTTCGAATACACCATGGTCACAGTTCCTACAACACTACAATATCACAGACGTCTGATAACACGGTGTACTACAGTTGGTCTGCGTGCGGAGAAGAATGCAGAATAACAATAGCAGCAAGCGCTACATGCGGACAGCGCGACATCTAGACCAAACCACAACAGTGCACTACAGCCACACTCGTAAACACGGTCGTCATCGTAAACATGTCCCTGCAGATGCTGCTCGCCGACCGTGGCCCGTGTTTGTTACAAAACGCAACTGAACGTCGGAGGTCTCAAGCGTCAACTTTAGGTTACAATATCTCTGGATGTAATTAACATTTTGCAATGCAACAAACGGCACTGATTACGTATTTGTTTATATGTTCAGATGTGCTAACAAAACTAACGTGATTCCATTTTAAAAAACGTAGGTTTGTGTTAAAAAACATACTTCCGTGCATTTTTGTATGGTTTGTATTAAACAATTACACTAGCCCCTCTCCTCACGTTCGGTCTGTGGAATCGGTTCGTCAGTATTTGATGTGGTTTACGAAATATATCCAGCGGTAACGTTATGTAACTCACCCTATATATATATATATATATATATATATATATATATATATATATATATATATAGGGTGAGTCATAAATGAGGAAAAATATGTCGAGGACCGCATGCTGCTTTGCGTAACACATGACACACCGTCACACCGTTGTTAATTTCGTTCTCCTTGGTTTACTGTGTACGTAAAGCATAAATACCTGTTAACCATGGAACGAGATACCGACGAGCCTCACGATAACTACATGTCATTCACCAATAGATACAACACATGACAATGTATGTGAAATTGTATCGGAACTTGTGAATCACACGTTGCCGGCAGTAACGGAGTGTACAGCCCCACGTTAGGGAATGTGTGTCCTGTAAGCTGTAAGAGTGGTCTACGGCGGATGTAAAACCGCGGCGTGCATGACGTGTTTACAACACCTCTGCGCTGCTCACTGTGCCCGACACTCGCCGTGTCGACAGCTGCTAGCGGCCGCGTCGCAGTTTTACTACAGTACAATGACAACTTTCAGAAACGAGCAATACGCCGAAATCCACCTCACCTACGGGCTTGCAGATAGAAGAGCTGACGTTGCAAGGCAACTGTTTCACGAGACGTTTCCTAGCCGGCGCCTTCCATCCGCAAAAATGTCTTACTCTGTGGATAGGCGCTTGAGTGAGTATGGTGCATGTGTAGCACCTCCAGGATTTAGTGGTCGTGGTCGACCGTCGACGTACAGTGCGCATGACGAAGAAAAAGTGTTACAAACTGTTGCGGAGGACGGAACTATAAGCACCAGGTCTCTCGCCACTGCGGTCGGAATGTCACAATCTATTGTTATGCGAGTACTCCATGGAAACCATTACCATCCCTTTCCCATGCAGGAGGTACAGTCATTATTGCCGGAAGACTACCAGAGGAAGCTGGACTTCTGTAACTTTATCCTACGGCGTCAGACCGACGACCACATTTTTCACGAACAATACTGTTCACTGACGAAGCCTATTTCACGAAGGAGGGTATAGTGAATTCGCATAATTGGCAAGAGTGGGCGGAAGGAAACCCCCACAGCGCAGTGATACGAGGGTACCAACAACGATGCGTTGTCTTCTCTGCCTCGTGATGACTGGGTGTTGTGTGATGTCCTTAGGTTAGTTAGGTTTAAGTAGTTCTAAGTCTAGGGGACTGATGACCATAGATGTTAAGTCCCATAGTGCTCAGAGCCAGCCGCGATGCGTTGTCAATATCTGGTGTGGTATTATTGATCACCATCTCATAGGGCCACATGCGCTACCACAAAGGCTTACAGGAGAGCTTTATCTGCGTTTCCTGGATGCTACATTACCGGAATTGTTGGAAGACGTTACTTTGGCCTCTCGTATGAACCTGTGGTACATGCAAGATGGTGCTCCCGCTCACTTCAGTGACACTGTGCGACGTCACCTGGACAGGGCCTTTCCTTCGAAATGGATGGGTCGTGGAGGCCCTGTAGCATGGTCAGCAAGATCGCCAGACCTGAATCCACTGGATTTCTTTTTGTGGGGCAATCTGAAATCTGTGATTTATGAAGGAGAGGTTGTTTATGTAAACACCCTTCAACGCAGAATACAACATGCCTGTGATATTACGCAAAGAGATACAGACGTGTTGGATCGTGTTCAGCAATCTTTCCTGCGAAGAGTTCAGTTTTGCCATACACTTCGTGGCCGTCATTTCGAACAGTGTTTATAAACCGCCACTGCAGCTTATGGTGATGTATTTCTACATTAGATTCGATTTGTACAGCTGTACTGTATTCGTCTGTATTTACTGCCACATACCTGTGTAGTTGTATTTTGTATTCTGCATCTATATACTCGTTCCTTAAAACTAAGTCTGGGACACAAAAACAATCATAAAACATGCATGTACAGTAATACAGCCCCTCCTCACGTTCCTCCTTTCCCTATGCCAACTAACCACGATACATAATACCGGCCAGCGTAACCGGTACGAGATAGATGTGGGCTGTCATTGCTCACAGTGTCAACGCAGACCGTCGCTTGACGCCGCATGCCTCGCCATCTCGTGAGCGTCTCGACTACCTACAACACTCGTATGTTGTGCCCTGTTGCCGACCTGTCCCCTTGGCCAATGTCGCCGCACCGTAACACCCAAAAGTCCACTTTATATTTCCAGATTTTTACCATTCAATTGCATTGTCATTTATTGACATAGGAACATGCAGAAAACGAATTTATGTTTGTAGCTCAGTGTGTGATAATTTGCACGACACATTTTTCCTCACCTATGATTCACCCTGTATATACAGGGTGGTTCATTGATCGTGACCGGGCAAAATATCTCACGAAATAAGCGTCAACGAAAAACCTACAAAGAACGAAACTTGTCTAGCTTGGAGGGGGAAACCAGATCGCGCTATGTTTGGCCCGCTAGGTGACGCTGCCATAGGTCAAATCGATATCAACTGCGTTTTTAAAAAATAGGAACCCCCATTTTTATTACGTATTCGTGTAGTACGTAAAGAAATATGAATGTTATAGTTATACCGCTTTTTTCGCTTTGTGATAGATGGCGCTGTAATAGTCACAAACGTATAAGTACGTGGTATCACGTAACATTCCGCCAGTGAGGACGGTATTTGCTTCGTGATACATTAACCGTGTTAAAATGGCTCAGAGAAGTGGCTGGTCTCAGTGTTTGGCTACGTCTTTCGTCATAGGGTGCCAGCTCACACCTGTAGTAAACTCAGTTTTTAAACTGACATAAAATATAAAAAAAAACAGTGCAAGGAGGTATTGCGGTGAAACTTTTAAAAAAATATTGAGTCACTCATGTTGATTTATAATTTGAACAAGTAGATTATTTCTATTTTACCACGAAAGCCTTCAATATATTGACTAAAACTCAAAATGCAGTCTGAGGGGCTTTAACGTTAGGTCGGCCGTTAATAACTGATGCTATGACACTTCACTATAAAATTCATAAGTCACGGTCACGGCACTTGACAGTCTGTCTGCAGTCTGCTGTCCTAAACCACTCAACGTGATCGTTTTTGAACGTCTCTACATACATACTTGTTCCCGATCGTGGCTACCAACGCAATACTACCCCGAGATGTGCGACACGTCCGGTTCTTAGCATCGCTCAAACTCAACTCCTATCGCCCTAAGTCTAGGAGATGTTAAGTCCCATAGTGCTTAGAGCCAATTTGACTAGTAGTGGTACAGGATACCCTCTGCCAGGCACCGTATGATGGCTTGCAAAGTATGAATATAGAGGTAGATATAAATTTACCTTACCTGTTAAGATGTCAGCCCATTGATTTACAGGGACACAAAACTAGCAGGAGAATGTTGTCTCTTGGTTACGAAGAAAACGGAACTTCCGCTACTGATTGTATCTCGGTGAAAACATTCCCACTAGCCTCTAATTTTTTTCATTGCAGTCACTCCGTGAGACGTATGTGAGACATTGTAATGTTTGTCCACAATACTTAGAAAAAGCGTACAGAGCTTACCTTTCAATTCCCCTTTCGTGAGAGTATCGCTTGCCTGCCGTATTCTCACGAATCCTCCCATCTTCGATATACAGCATTTGAGTACACATGATTTCGACGAGGAAGAGATGTCCGCCGCCAAGTCACAGACCCCTGCTAATACTCTCGAAAGTCCATTACATTTCGACAGCATTGTTCTATTGGTCGTTGACTGGCTAGAGAACTATCACAACGAGAAAAATAGCACACTAACGTACAGGAGGAAATTCACAACCATATAGAGTATACGTGGACTGCACAAAGATTTTCAGAAGCATAACACCCACAATTCGTTGATATCCTATGACTGTCTGTAAATATCCCCTGCATATCCCCCTGTATATCTCCTTTATCGTATTTCTATGATCACCACGTTAGAAATACGATGGTGTAATGGTGTCAGAGTATTCATTAGGAGTACAATCTCTCGCTTTCTCTCGCCTCGTTATTTTTACAACATCCAATAGAGGAAACGAACTATAAAAATTTCACTAAGGTCACACAGTAGAGAACTCAATAATATTTTACTGTGTCTGTCTGCTGATACAGCGAAAACCTATATTGTAGTCTTGTACTGAATTTTCATAACAAGTAACGATACTCGAGCGATATCAAAACGCGTGTATGGTCCGATTTCTTCTGTCTTCGAAAGTAACTCGTATGAAAGGATAGAATCTACATTCCACATACGAAATTCGAGTTGTGTAGACAACAGCCCCCATTTCGGAGTGCGTAAAATGAATTTTTTAAACTCGCGAGTCTATGTCGGCTCGAAATTTCTGTTAGAACTTTATGTCCAAGCCGCACCTGCTTGTCTCGCCGTGTCCGCAGCCAGCTGCCGACCGAAAGCTATGGCTTATCATCGCACGACCAGTGTGTACAAAGAATGTTCCGACCTGTCAACTATTGCTGACGAGTCCCGGTGGCAGCCCTCGTGGCGCCCTCTGGATGGCCGAATAGTGAATCAGCCAGTATGCTGGTAGAGCTGCGACAGAATCGGACGTGTGTGTTGTGTGAGAAGATTCAATATAGCGACTGTTAGTGTTGAACGATTATTCCCTTTCATGTAAATTGATCGGTTGAGGGCTGGGCGGCCACGGCGACAGTTTCTCCCGCCCCTGAATATTTGGTACAGCCAGCGAGCGGATACCTGGAGATGGGCTCACAACTGACAGTGTGGCCAGTGCAGGCATGCCTGCATGGCAGTTCGTTGAAGGCACTAACTCCGTGATCGTAAATCTGTGCGATCGGAAGGTTTTTTCGCCTAATATGTTTAGTGTAGGGTGGAAATGTTACGGTGTAGTAGGGTGCTTGTATTCTCAAATGTCGGTGCATGGAAGACCTTGGATATATTTAGTGCTACGATCTGTTTGTGGCGGAAATTTAATTACTTGATTTGTGTGTGTTTTTCAAACACTCGAACTATGTTTTATCAACTTAAGGTGATGGTGAGTGTTTTAAGCTGCAAAATGTTAAACAAATTTGATAGAGTACTGCAAATGGAATATTTTCCGCCACTTTTGATATCGCGATTGCGCCAGCTCTCCCTTAGTGCCCATCTTTAGCCAAAAGGAACACAGGAGTCTGAGGAGGAACGAAGACCTTCATCTACATGTTTGGACACGTTGGTTCATGCCTGTGTTCACACAAACTGGAACTAACCACTTGAGAGAGACGGAAAGCTAATCTGGAAATTTCTGATCAAAGGAATGCTGCCACATGTGCTTTGTTTGAGGGCTGCGAGAGCAAATAGTGATCTCTTGGATGAGTAGGTACGTCACCTTCGTCTATGGATTTGACGTGCGGGTGTTACAACATCAGGAAGTAACTACTTGAGCATGGTAATAAATAATAAATGGTAATAAATAATACATACACCCACACTGTGCAAGCCAGTGCAGAGGGTACTTCTCATTGTATCACATATTAGCGAGTCTTCCGGTTCCATTCGCGTATGGAGTGCAATAACAACAATGACTCTAATCTTGTCTTTATGGTACCTACTGGAGCCATATGTAGGGAGCTGTACAATATTGGGAGATTCTTCACTTACGGCGCTAGACAGAGTTATCACACGGTCCATTCTAATTTCGTTCATCAAACAACGTAAGAGACAATTCCATGCAATTTATTATGAAGAAATATGCTAACAGGCAGCAATAAAGTCCGACAAGTGGATAAACTACTAACTAATTAAGAATTAACATTTAGCCTTGCAACAATGTTGATATACATCGTTTCCTTGATAACCAAACAAGTAACAAATGTTGTACGAGACGAAACTAGTCTCATCGGTACAACAGGGGTCCTTAGGTTTACTCCTGAAGGAGACCAGAGGGTATTATAACACAAAATACTAGCTCGCTTTTCTATAACATAGATTAGAAGAATTACTTTACTTTGTACAATCCATTTCCATAGGAATGTCATAGGACTTTACAGCTCTCTCTGAATATTTATGTGTCACTTGATACAGACAAATTGCAAGTCTCTCACACAGTGCACATTTAACAATAACTTTCTCTTAGTGTCCTGCCTAATACACTGACCGCACGGCTGGCCTCCTAGAAGACGGTTCTGTCATCTTAGTCGATGATCGCGGACTGTTGCTGGGTGGTACTGTGCGCGGGCGTAAGGAGAAGACCGGCTACGGCGGCGTAGCGAGAGATTTCTGGCCGTAGCGACGTTGGGGTGCTCATTCGCCGATAGCTAGATTAGATTAGATTAATACTAGTTCCATGGATCATGAATACGATATTTCGTAATGATGTGGAACGAGTCGAATTTTCCAATAAATGACATAATTAGGTTAATTTAACAACATACTTAAGTTAATATAACAACTTTATTTTATTGTGTTTTTTGTTTTTCTTTATTTTTTATTTTTATTTTTTTAAAATTTTTTTAAATATTTTTTTTCTTAATTTATATCTAAAAATTCCTCTATGGAGTAGAAGGAGTTGTCATTCAGAAATTCTTTTAATTTCTTCTTAAATACTTGTTGGTTATCTGTCAGACTTTTGATACTATTTGCTAAGTGACCAAAGACTTCACCCCTTTCTGTGCCAAAGTTAGATTTAATCTTGAATAGTGAAGATCATCCTTTCTCCTAGTATTGTAGTTATGCACACTGCTATTACTTTTGAATTGGGTTTGGTTGTTAATAACAAATTTCATAAGAGAGTATATATACTGAGAAGCTACTGTGAATATCCCTAGATCCTTAAATAAATGTCTGCAGGATGATCTTGGGTGGACTCCAGCTATTATTCTGATTACACGCTTTTGTGCAATAAATACTTTATTCCTCAGTGATGAATTACCCCAAAATATGATGCCATATGAAAGCAATGAGTGAAAATAGGCGTAGTAAGCTAATTTACTAAGATGTTTATCACCAAAATTTGCAATGAACCTTATTGCATAAGTAGCTGAACTCAAACGTTTCAGCAGATCATCAATGTGTTTCTTCCAATTTAATCTCTCATCAATGGACACACCTAAAAATTTGCAATATTCTACCTTAGCTATATGCTTCTGATTAAGGTCTATATTTATTAATGGCGTCATACCATTCACTGTACGGAACTGTATGTACTGTGTCTTATCAAAATTCAGTGAGAGTCCGTTTACAAGGAACCACTTAGTAATTTTCTGAAAGACAGTATTGACAATTTCATCAGTTAATTCTTGTTTGTCAGGTGTGATTACTATACTTGTATCATCAGCAAAGAGAACTAACTATGCCTCTTCATGAATATAGAATGGCAAGTCATTAATATATAATAAGATCAACAAAGGACCCACGACTGACCCTTGTGGAACCCCATTCTTGATAGTTCCCCAGTTTGAGGAATGTGCTGATCTTTGCATGTTACGAGAACTACTTATTTCTACTTTCTGCACTCTTCCAGTTAGGTACGAATTAAACCATTTGTGCACTGTCCCACTCATGCCACAATACTTGAGCTTGTCTAGCAGAATTTCATGATTTACACAATCAAAAGCCTTTGAGAGATCACAAAAAATCCCAATGGGTGGTGTTCGGTTATTCAGATCATTCAAAATTTGACTGGTGAAAGCATATATGGCATTTTCTGTTGAAAAACCTTTCTGGAAACCAAACTGACATTTTGTTAGTACTTCATTTTTACAGATATGTGAAGCTACTCTTGAATACATTACTTTCTCAAAAATTTTGGATAAAGCTGTTAGAAGGGAGATTGGACGGTAATTGTTGAGATCAGATCTATCCCCCTTTTTATGCAAAGGTATAACAATAGCATATTTCAGTCTATCAGGGAAAATGCCCTGTTCCAGAGAGCTATTACACAGGTGGCTGAGAATCTTACTTATCTGTTGAGAACAAGCTTTTAGTATTTTGCAGGAAATGCCATCAATTCCATGTGAGTTTTTGCTTTTAAGCAAGTTTATTATTTTCCTAATTTCAGAGGGAGAAGTGGGTGAGATTTCAATTGTATCAAATTGCATAGGTATGGCCTCTTCCATTAACAGCCTAGCATCTTCTAATGAACACCTGGATCCTACTATATCCACAACATTTAGAAAATGATTATTAAAAATATTTTCAACTTCTGACTTTTTGTTCGTAAAGCTTTCATTCAATTTGATGGTAATACTGTCTTCCTCTGCTCTTGGTTGACCTGTTTCTCTTTTAATAATATTCCAAATTGTTTTAATTTTATTATCAGAGTGGCTGATTTCAGACATGATACACATACTCCTGGATTCTTTAATAACTTTTCTTAATATAACACAGTAGTTTTTATAATTTTTGATAGTTTCTGGGTCACTACTCTTTCTTGCTGTCAGATACATTTCCCTTTTCTGGTTACAAGATATTTTGATACCCTTAGTAAGCCATGGTTTGTTACAAGGTTTCTTACGAGTATATTTAACTATTTTCTTGGGGAAGCAGTTTTCAAATGCATTTACAAAAATGTCATGAAATAAATTATATTTTAAATTGGCATCAGGTTCACGGTTCACCTCATCCCAGTCTAACTGCTGTAGGCTCTCCCTGAAATTTGCAATTGTTAAATCGTTGACTGAACGTACTACTTTGGAGGACTGTTTAGTATTGCTGAATGGAGCTATGTCATATATTGTAACTAGCTGTGCACCATGATCAGAAAGACCATTCTCAACAGGCTGAGCATTTATCTGGTTAAACTTATCTTGGTCTGTAAAGAAGTTATCTATCAGTGAGCTGCTATCCTTTACCACCCGAGTAGGAAAATCAATAACGGGTGTCAAATTGAAAGAACCGAGTAATACTTCAAGGTCATTTTTCCTATTACCCTCTTTCAGAGAATCTACATTGAAGTCCCCACAAATAATAATTTGCTTCCCCCTGTCTGACAGATAGCACAACAAGGAGTCCAAATTTTTCAGAAATAGATGAAAATTTCCTGATGGGGACCTATATACAGTTACAATTATAAATGTGCCTTTATTTAATTTAAGCTCACAGGCACATGCTTCTATATGTTTCTCTACACAAAACTTTTTTATTTCTATACTTTTTGCACAATGACAACTTTTGACATATATGGAAACTCCTCCTTTCTCCATATTTTCTCACATTACATGTGCAGAGAGCTTATATCCACTTACATTTACGTTATCCATATCAGTAACAATGTGATGCTCAGACAGGCATAGTATATCTATTTCATTCTCAGCTTCTAAATCTTCTAAACAAACCAGAAGCTCATCTACTTTATTCTTTAAACTCCCAATATTTTGATGAAATATACTTACATTATTTTTAATTATACTTTTATGAGAACCTTTCCTTATTCTAACATTTGCAGTACTCTCCTGTCTGAGTTTCTCATTGTGCTTATGCCTAGTTCCTATACCAGTGGTCACACGGTGTTCTGAGAGGCAGATTATTTCAACTGGGTTGGGTGACTTTAATTCATCAATGCAATTACCTAGGACTGAGATACAACTTGGTGGAGATAAAATTTCTGGTGATTGGTGAAAATTTATAATTGATAGCTGTGATTGGTGATCCAATGTGCTAGAATTGTGCTGTTTAATTTCTTTCCTAAACTGAAGATTTGTTTCAATCCTGACCTCTCGTAGAACTTGACATCTTTCTGTCTTACCTATCCTAAAAAAGGTGCTGCTCCAACACCTGTAACCACTGGTATTTTACCATTCATGGCAGTGCCTCCCCCCTTAAATTTCCTGCTATTACCCCAGCCAGTTTCCCCTTCCCTTTCCTGTTGAGATGTAGGCCGTGCCTGGTATAGTCCCACCTACTGAGATAATCAACAGGAACCACAACAATATGAGCCCCTGCACCCGACCCAAGCAGCCGTTCCAACTCCAAATTAACTCTCCCAACAGAAGAGTTCAAATGAGGCCGGTCATGGCGTCTCAGGATAGATACAAATTCAATATTGGTGTGTCTCGATGCCGATGCAATCTTTACCAGGTCACACTCTATACTGTACCCAGGATCTCTGTCGATGCTGTTCCCTGGCCCTCCCACAATAACCACGGTGTCTTCCCTGGTAAATCATTTACAGAGTGAACCTAAATCCTCTGTCACCTGATCCAGACTAGCACTTGGTTTGAAAAAATTTGTGACCTGGTATTCTGGTCCTAATTCCTCCTGCAGAAGTTGGCCTACACCTCTGGCATGAGAACTGCCTAACAACAAAACTTTCTTCCTTTTCGATGACTTTCCGACATTCTTTTTCAATTTCCTATTGAAAGTTTGTTGTGTCCTGTCTACACCTACCTCTGCTTGAGGCTCATCAGTTTCTAACTGAAGCAACAGGTCAAACTTATTTTTGACATTCACCACAAAACTGTCAGACTTAGTTCTAGGCCTGTTCCTTCTGCTACCTGTTGCCACTTCGCACCTCTCTTTGCCCTTCTCCCTCCTTAACCTGTCCAGATCTTTCCTAGCCTGATCTAGCTCAGCCTGAAGGGCAGCAATTTTCCCCTCTTGTTCCACTATCTTCCTATCTCTGCCGCAAATCCTACATAACCACTGATGAGCCTGATCCACTTTCCCAACACCCACGCCACTGCAATCCCCCCAGTGAAAAAAACTACTACATACATCACACCAAACCCCGGAACTAACAATTCTACGGCAAGTCAGGCACTTCTCACTCATGGCAAAAATAATACTTTAGCTAGAATAAATCAATTAAATTACCGAAAATCAAAAAAGACGTTACAAGAATTAAGCCTATTCACAAATGTATATAAGCAAGTTTCTGTTTTAAAATTCCGCTGTTTTTCTGAGATCTGTATTAAAACAATGAAGGTATACGCTATTTATTATATATTTCACTCGATTGAATGAAAAAAAAGGACAATTAAACGAGGTACTTTAACTTTGATTCTCCAAAAACGTTACGAGAATTAGGCCTATAAACAAATGTATATAGGCAAGTTTCTGATATAAAGTTACGCTGTTTTTCTGAAATCTGTATTAAAACAATGAAGTTACACGCTATTTACGGTAGTTTACTTATTTGTTACCGAGAAACTAGTTAAATTACCGTGAAACAATAAACAAACACGTTTACAAAATTTAAGCCTTGCGTTTGCGCCTCACTCTTCGGATAACAACACGATAAACATTTTGCATTTATTCACACTCAATTTTTTAACCATAAAACATAGGCAGAACATTCACAAGAACAGTAATATCACTCCTTAAGGAAATTATTTTACAATACATTGGGTTTCGTAACTACTGTTTGTACCATTTTTACGTTCAGTACAAATCTGTAACTTGACAAGGTTACAAGCCAATTATGTATTTTGCACCCTGTTTTTAACGTACTTCCACCTCACTACGTTAATTTAAATTACTACTGTCACTGAGGTGCTGCTTTGCCTGACCGTGAGTGGCGTTAGCAGCGCGTATCGATATATCTCCTCTTGTAGTATCTTTGCTTGACTGCGTGACTTTCCGCTCGTTGTCTGTTGTAAGTTAGTTGGTCGAGTTCTGATAGGGAGTTCGGGTCTGCCAGTTAGTTGGAACGTGTCTGGAGTGCAGTCTGGACCTGCCAGTCGGGAGTTGAAATGCGGCACTTGTGCAGTCGGGTTGGAGCAGCAGCGAGGCCTGCGTCGACTTGGCTCGCCCGACCATTGCCGCCACGCATCACTTGAGCCGGGCCACGGTCTTGGGGGATCGTCGGTCGGTCGTCCTACAGGACGACGCGCTTTGAATCACCGATCGTTCATGAATCGGCTGTGTGTGTGCGCATCGACTCCCGACTTGTCTTCGTGTGTGCACAGTTACTGTTCAGGTCGTTGTGCAAGTGTTTGTCAGGTTGTGTGTGTAGTTGGCGTTATTTCCTTGATAAGTTATTTTAAATGTTGTCGGCGTACTGCATCTGAGAGGTCTGTCGTTCCATCGGGTGACGTGTAACTGGTTCTCTGAGCGCTTCTGGCCCCCTTCAGTTACCATCTTGTGGCACTAGGGTCGGTCCTTTCCTGGTGTAGGGATGTCGTTTAGCCAGTGGGCGTGTTTCCTCTGGATGGTAGGCTCCGAGCCAGTATTTCCGCCATCGTGTGTCTGGAAGTGAGTCGGAGACGCATCAGCACTGCAGTCGCGACGGAGCAGCAGTCGCGGACGGTTCAGCAGGCAGTCGATCGGTTGGTGCGGACCAGGGAGGACATCTACGTGCGGTGCAGTCGCCTGGGTCCGCTGCCGGGCCCTGCGCAGTGTCGCAGGGTGTGTGGAGCTGTCCGATGGCTACGAGCTTCGTGTTTCACCGACCCAGGACGTCGAAGTTGCGTGTAGTTTTGACAGCTAATACGCATTTCATTGTAGATAATCACGTTCGTAACTGGTTCGTGGCAAGCAAGTCGTGTGTCGGTCGGTCCGTGGCTGTCACCTGGTTGGGTTCCGACGGATCAAGTGTAGTCGGGCTCACCACCTGTCTCACCTAAGTGAAAGAGGGCAGACCGACCTCCCTGGAGGCTTTCTGAGTGCCACCGGTGCTTAATTATCTGTTGACAGCTATTTTAAATTTTAGGCTTATGGTTATTTATTTTGTTTTCTTAACATTTTGCAAACTTAAACACTGCGGCCTTCTGCCTTTAAAGATCTATGGTAATATATTCTGAAGTTTTGAAACTTAATTGTGGCCCTCAGCCATTTGTGTTGCACCTTGCATATGTTGCCTTTTGGGTTTTAAATTATTTTATTGCTAACTTAATTGAATTTTTGATTTTTAAAATTTCTTGTTGGCCCTTTATCTTTAAAGGTCTGTGGTAATATATTCTAAAATTTTGGAAATTAATTGTGGCCCTCAGCCATTTGTATTGCACTTTACGTATGGTCTTTTTAATTAGTTTAATGCTATCTTAATTAGATTTTTGTCTTGTTAAGATTTCTTGTTGGAGGCCTTCAGCCGTGATAGAGTTGCTAAATTACAATAAATGACAATTACAAACAGAAACTGACCTCAACCCTTGGCCCTTTCCACAAACCGAGAGAGGTGGCGCAGTGGTTAGCACACTGGACTCGCATTCGGGAGGACGACGATCAATCCCGTCTCCGGCCATCCTGATTTAGGTTTTCCGTGATCGCAGCATCATAAATCTCTGTTTACACTATTCTTTTCCAAGTAAGCGTAGTAGGATATATCTTCCACATTTTGAAAAGGGATAACGCGTTAGCAGTTTGAATGCGTCCACCTACACACCTTTCTATTTCCTTACTCATGCAGTCCATATTATAAATCACATTTACATTATTTGCTGTAGATTTTCTTTGACAGACAAGTTTTCAATTTTTATCTTAAAATTAGGTGTGTGGTTGCGATTATTAGCATTCACAAGTGAAATATTATCTCTGTTTCTTTGAAAGCATGCAGTGCTTTGATTCTTCCAATTTCTATATCTAAACGAATAACCCCACAACTCGGACCAACCTGGCTACAGGAAGTAGTCTTTAACAGTCAATATTAGAATGCGCTTCAAGCAACAGTCCTAAGGCCCTAAGACGACAAACTGAAGGTCCTAACTATGCTTAACAAGTATGTGATCGCTAGTAAAGTGCCGTTTTGGGACACAGATGTATGCGAAATACATGTAAAAAATAAAACTGACAGTCCGAAAACTAATGGTTAGGAACCAACGGAGGAAGTAGGCATGCCATATTCAAATGTCGTACGTGCACCAACATACGTATTCTTCTGTACAACTAGGTAACCGATGAACATTTTGTATTGAATCTTCGTTTATGTGAAGCTGATGGAACAAAGAATGTCTTGATATACATTTTGGAACTAGCATTTCTTGAGCTCACATAACTGTTTCTACCCTCTCAATATTGGTTCTCGAAACGTTATAAGTAGGCTTTCGTGGAACAGTTGGTGTATTTTTCCAGGCTTCCAGAAGTTCTCCTGTGAGTCATAGAACTTCTTACTGTTCGGACAGTCCTTCTTTGTACACGTTTAATATACTATGTTCTATTTGGTATAGGATCCACGCAGCTGAGTAATATTCTCAGATGAGATCACAACTGTTTGCAAGCATTTTCCTTTCTTGAATGATTACATTTTCTCAGTAGTCTACCAAAACACGAAAAACTGCCACCTGACCTACCTACCAATATGCTTACCTGATCATTCCGTATCATATTCTCATAACCTGTAGCATCCAGGTATTTGATGGTTACAATGTGTTTATACTGTATCTGTATCTTCACAATACAATGTTCTCCAGATACGTATGCATGTCTGAAGGGACAGCCACTTTCACCGATGACGACAGCCGTCATAAACATTACACAATAGATTCGCTTCCTACGACTATGCATTGACGTCAACTGTGTGTGGCACACAAAAATCTGTGCCAGACCGCGACTCGAACCTGGATTTTCCTCTTCATGGGTGCGGTCGCGTAATTTTTTTAAAATTTTTTTATACACAAGGAAATGAAAGGACAGGAGACAATCTTTGTCATAGGCAGGCATCCCTGGTGCCTTTACCCTTCCTAACGCCACACTGATCGTCATCCAAGAGATCGTCAATTTTATTTTCCATTCTTCTGTATATCATTCTTGTCAGCAATTTGGGTGCATGAGGTTCTAAACTGATTGTCCGATAATTCTTGCACTTATCGGCTCTTGTAATTGTGTGGATGATGGTTTCCTGAAAGTCAGATGGTATATCGCCGGACTCATACATTCTACACACCAACGTGAATAACCATTTTGTAGCCACTTCCCCCAATCATCTTAGAAATTCCAATGGAACTTTATCCCTTCTGCCTTATTTGATTTTAATTCTTCCAAAGCTTTTTTGAATTCTGATTCTAATTCCTGATCCGCTTTATCTTTCCTATCTACTCATACTTCTTCTTCTTTCATGTTATCAGATAAGTCCTCCCCTCATAGAGGTCGTCAGTGCACTCTTCCCGTCTATCCGCTCTCTCCTCTGCATTTAACAGTGGAATTCGCTTTGGACTCTTAACGTTACCGCCTTTGCTTTGAATTTCATAGAAGGTTGTTTTGACTTCTACATATGGTGAGTCAATTCTTCTGACAATCATTTATTTTTCGATATCTTCACATTTTTCATGTAGCAATTTCGCCTTGACATCCCTGCACTTTGTATTCTTTTCATTCCTAAGTGACTTATATTTCTGTATTCGTTAATTTCCCTGAACATTTTTGTACATCAACTGAGGTATTTCTTCTGTTACCTATGGTTTCTTCACATTTACTTTCCTTGTACCTAAGTTTTTCTCTTCAAATACTGTGACTGCCCTTTTTAGAGAATTAAATGCATGCTGAGCTGTTCATTAAGGCTCTATAGTCTCATATAACTTCAAGCATATCTCTTCATTCCTCAGTACTTCCGTATCCCGCTTCTTTGCACACTGACTCTTCCTGACTAGTCTCTTAAACTTTAGCCTACTTCTTATCAATACTAAACTGTGATCTGATACCGACTGTGGTGTAATCTAACTGAAATCTCCCTGTACCCCCTGGCCCTTTCCAAGTGTACCTTCTCCTCTTGTGATTCTTGAACAGAGTATTCGCTGTTACCATCTGCAGAACTCAATTAGCTCTCTCATCTATCATTCCTACTACGAAGTCCATATTCTCCCGTAACTCCTTCTTCTCCTCATACACCTACAACCGCATTCCAATCCCCGATAACTATTAGATTTTCATCTCCCTTTACATACTGAATTACTCTTCCAGAGTCCTCATATACTTTTTGTATCTCTTCATCTTCTGCATGCGATGTCGGCATGTATACCCGAACTTCTACTGTTGGTGTTGGTTTGCTGTCGATTCTGATGAGAATAACCTTATCACTGATATGTTCACAGTAACTCACCCTCTGCACTTTCCTATTCATAATTAATCCTATTCCGGTCATACCATTTTCTGCTGCAGCTGGTCTTACCTTATTCTCTTTTGACCTGAGATCCTAGTCTTCTTTACATTTCACTTCACTGACACGCACAGTATCTAGACAGCCATTGCCCTTTCCAGATTTTCTACCTTCCCTGTAACGTTGAAACTTCTCACATTCAACGCCTCGCCTCATAGAAAATCCCTTTCGTTGGTTATTCAGACTTTTTCTCATGGTCACCTTCCCTTGGCAGTCCCCTTCTGGAGATTTGAATTTTTTACCAATGGAGAGATCGTCATGATGATTTTTCAATTACAGGTCGTACGTCCTGTGGTTACACGTTATGTGTCTTTAATGTAATAGTTTCCATTGCCTTCTGTATCTTCATGCTGTTGATCATTGCTGATTCTGCCCACCTCTAGCGCAATAGAGTGCCCTGAATCTCTGCCCACTCCCTTGCACTCAGTGGAAAGGCCGTTTCGCAGATTGATGATGAGTTCTCATGCTTTAAGTCTTCAACCGCCCCTGCCGATGATTTTTATTCAAACTTTTAGCTGTGGCGGTGTTCGAAACTGGGACCAAGGATGGTTTGATAACTAACCAAAGACGCTACCCTTGGACCACAGTTGCGATCTATGGTTGAAATGTCTGATGTGGAAATCACGACCTACGTTTTCTTCCTCAGACAGCTTCTGGTGATTAGAAAGATAAATCCTCTTCTGTATATTGAGGTATCTGTTGAACATCCAGGTCATGTCTGCAACCCTTTATCTTTTTGATTTGGGAGTTTTCCCTTCCCTCTTCTAAAACTGAGATGAACTGGTGAAGGCAAATGACAAGCTAAATTTTTCTCTGTCCTTGTACGTGTGGTACAGGTGGGTTTCGTTATGGTTAGCAGACACAAAAAAATGACGAAGACGATGTTAGTGAGCTCCTACTTTGTGAACGTATTGGAGGATTACGGGGAGTTGCAAGCCCGGGTTTACTTCTGAATCTTTGTAACAGAACAGGACTTGTCATTCAGGAATGTGGAGGAAGGATGGAATTTGTGTGATGGTATTTTGCTGGGACTGAAGAAAAAAATTCCCCTTCGAAGTATTGCCTACATTAACTCCACATCTCCACTGATGTCCAAAATATTAACGAGAACAAATCTCGTAATGAAGGCTGGGAGATTGTTGTGTATAATCAGGCTACATGAATACTTTAGTAAAGAAGAAATAATACATATTGTATTCCAATTCAGAAAGCCCCATGAAGATTGATTCATATAGCCACATTACCTTATTATTTTTTAAATGTAAGTAGTTGCTCAAATTTATAACAGATGGTGCCACAGATCGTGAACCCACGAACAGATGGTGTTAGCTGTTCTTTTGACCGACGTGGTGGATCGTGTACAAATGTTAGCGGAAAGATTTGGAACTAGCTTTCGTGTATTTCAACAACAAACCTCCTCCCAGAGGGCTCGCTACTCTTTGGCAGGTCCATGCTTGGCTACCACGGGGCCCTAGTGTTTGCAGCATCTCCCCCCCCCCCCTCCCCCCCGCTTGGGGAACGCGTCTGGGGTGTTGTTGGGAATGTTGTGCATTGTCCGTCACTGACATAACAGTCTCACCACTGTTTTTCGTTCCCTTTTCCTTTCTCGGTTTATCTTCTCCTGTCCTTCCTCCACTTCTGCATTTGAGGTTCCTCTTTTTCTTCTTCCTCCTTGTGCTCTCCTGAAGGCCAGCCCACGCTTCTGACGCGTAATTCTCATCCACCACCCATTTTTGGTATTCCAACACCCTGACGGTTCTGCAGTGTTTCAGAATGATAACGCGCCGCAAGATCGCTCTCATGTCTCCCCGGAATGGTTCCGGGAGCATGCAGGGGAGGTCCAAAGACTGAGATGGTCACCCTGTAGCCCAGATTTGAACCTTATCGAGCATATCTGGGAAATCATGGAACGCAGGCTCTGTGCCATAGATCCTGAACCCACGAACAGACCAAAATTGGTTGGCGATCTGCAAATGATTTAGCGTCAGCTGTTTCCAAAGGAGTACCAGGGACTTTTAGACTCACTTCCACGACGTCTCACTGTAGTCGACAGGGCCAGAAGACGCCCCACGCCGTAGTAGGTGCCTGTCCCATGACATCTGCTAAGTCAGTGTATTTTAAAGAAATTTTTATAGCCAACACCGCGTTGAAGACTGTTATTTATTGACCGGTTTCGACAGGTATTACTGTCATCTTCAGCTCTTTAAAAGCTTGTATGGTTGTATGTCGTGTTACCCATGGCGTGGGTAATGAAAGCACAGTAGAAAATGGCGAGCAACTAAAAATGCTTTTAATGATCTGAAGGTAACAGTCTTACCTACCAAAATCTGTCAATAAACAACAGTTTTGAATACGATATTGACTATAAAAAATTTTTGTTGGTTACTATGTTTCCTCCACAAATAATAAACTTTTTCTACTCTTCATTCAAATTAAATATGAATTTGTATATAAAAGTTGGATAGAGTAATACGTGATTTAAAATGACAATTGTGGCGTGCGTTCAGGTGATTAAATCAGTGCCTTCTCATCATTACGAAAAATAAATATTTTGCAGCCTCTGACGTGGCAGGTGGAAGCGCAGAGCTGCACACCGATACGAAGGTATCTCGGCAATCGCTTTATGTACGAGCTCAATTACGTCTCGTCGGTCTGCTGCCGGGAGCTACGCTCTATCTTCATTTCTTACTCGCCTTTTATCGCGCCGCTAATCGACACAGCCGGATATTCTTGCGCTTACCCCGGCCACTGAAAATGGAGGCATATTTCAAAGCGGGGGCGGAAACCACACCCGGCCGGCCGCGGGGTCCGGGGCCGCGGATATTACGTCATTTATCAAAAAGCACGACTCGCAAATTGGCGCCGCACCAGAGATTACGCTCCTCCGCGGGATTGCGGGCAATTCGACGCCAGCTCCTCGCCAGACATTTCGCTATTCTCGTTTCCCTTATACCTCCATTTACGAAAAGCAAATTAACGGACGCAGGTGAGCGAGGAAACGAGTATTTCCAAGTTTCCGGCGAAAGCAAAAAATGTGAAGTGCCCTTGACTGTTGCTCGTACACAAGACGTGCTAAATTACTAAGCGCTGAAATGAGACATTTAAGTTTTCTTTCCATATCGAAATCCATACATATTATAAAAATGGATGTACGTATAAAGGGTGAAGCACCTAAAACTTGCAACGCAAATTTTGCGGAAATGTTAAGCACTTTTGAAGTGCGGTTTTCACAGAAGGGATTGCTAGTCAGGATTTGGTAGTGTTAGTCAGTAAACTCCTTCCAAACAGGCCTTGGAAGGCTCAACGGTCCGACCGGCCGCCGTGTCATCCTCACCCACAGGCGTCACTGGATGCGGATATGGAGGGGCACGTAGTCATCACAAAAAATGTGTGTGAAATCTTATGGGTCTTAACTGCTAAGGTCATCAGTCCCTAAGCTTACACACTACTTAATCTAAATTATCCTAAGGACAAACACACACACCCATACCCGAGGGAGGACTCGAACCTCCGCCGGAACCAGCCGGACAGTCCACGACTGCAGCGCGTTAGACCGGTCGGTAGTCAGCACACCGCTCTTCCGGCCGTACGTCAGTTTACGAGACCGGAGCCGCGAGTACTCTACCAAGTAGCTCCTCAGTTTGCCCCACAAGGGCTGAGTACATCCCGCTTGCCAACAGCGCTCGGCAGACCGGATGGTCACCCATCCAAGTACTAGCACACCCCGACAGCGCTTAACTTCGGCGATCTAACGGGAACCTGTGTTACCACTGCGGCAATGCCATTGGCGTTAGTCAGTAATTAGATTGTAATAATACTTACAAAGAGTATTTTTTGTGCAAACATACACTTTTTAAAAGGAACAATGCGTATTGACATTGAAAAACTAAAAGTACGGTAAATTACATTGTAGAGTGTTTGTTGCTGGAGTCGTTTACGAGATACCGACACTTGTACAATACACTTGTACAATACCTCTGGTAGCGTACACTAAAGTACAACGCAAGTGCATACACTAGTTGTGAGGATTCTGACCAGTAACGAGAAAACTGATCATCACAGAATGACCACAGACAGCGGCAGTACACGCCTTCAGTCTGTTATGGAACGACTGCTGCACACGTGCTAGCATTTCAGCGAAGACGTCCGAGCAGGCTGTAATAACACGTCGTTGCATATCATTGGGTGTACTTGGTATATCCTTGTAAACGACGTCTTTCAGCTTTCCGCACAGAAAAGAAGTCTGCAGGAGTCAAATCCTGGGAACGGGCCGGCCAAGGCACGGGTGCTCTGCGTCCAATCCAACGATTAGAAAACAATTCGAGAAAATGTGCTGCAGTACTTCGTGTATTATGGGCTGGACAGCCATCATGCTCGTACCACAGTTACTCCTAGTTTGCAGAGAAACGTCTTCTAGCGAGCGTTGAAGATGGTGTATTAAGAGGCTGCGACGCTTGTGCGCGTTCAGTTTCCGTCTGTGAAAAACGGACATACGAACTAATGACTCACTATCTCATAACATACGTTTACACTCCATGGACGATGACGTTCCACCTGACGAAGTCAACGGGGATTGTCAGCAGACCACCGCGTGGTTTGAGGCGCAATGTCACGGATTCCGCGACCCCTCCCGCCGGAGGTTCGAGTCCTCCCTCGGGAATGGATGTGTGTGTTGTTTTTGGCATAATTTAGTTTAAGTAGTGCGTAAATCTAGGGACCGATGACCTAAGCAGTTTGGTCCCTTAGGAATTTACACACATTTGAACCTTTGATTTTTTGTCGGCAGACCTATAGTGCATATTTTGGCGGTTTAATGTCCATGCTTAGTAAATGCGGGCTCGTCACCAAACAAGATATGTGATAAATCTGGAGTATCGTGTCTTAATGCCTCTGTGCAGAAGTTAGCACGATACTCATAACCGTTTCCATGCAGATCTTGATGGAGAGAGACGTGATAGGGATGAAACTTATGTTTTATGGAGAATGCGTAGGACACTTGCCTGACTCATGGCACTTCCTCGTGCGATTGTGTGGGACCTAACGTGCGGATAAGCTGCAACACCAGCACGAACATTAATTTCTCCCCCTTCTGTCGTCACTTGTCTCCTTCTGTTACGTAGTCTAGTTGTTACAGTACCACTTACACGTAACTGGTTGAAGAGGCTGACAAATAATTTCCGAGGTGGGTGTCATCTATTGGGATATCTTGCTGCATACACCGTACAAGAACGAACTGCATTCTTCCTACACGCTTCATGAATCATGAGTAAGTCGACATTTTCTGCATTGGTAAATCCAATTGTCCACTCATGACCTACGCACTCAAGGAACACACAAACATACTGTAAGCAAACATAACAACATCGTACCTATAATCCGTTCATCATAAGAATAAACCTGATGTAAACATTGCCCGATGTATTCTTCTGCATTTGCTGAAACCTGATTGGATTTCCGTTTCACGTGGGACTGCACCCTTGCTGTCTCGAGTACCGTCAAGTACGATAATAAGGGTACGCTTTGTGGTGTGCTTTACGCACACATCGACTTAGCGATAATACGGGACAACAGCTTTACCGGAGCATTTAACTTGGACAGCACTGGCCGGCCATCTGGTGCTTCTAGCCTGCAGTGACGTGGCCAGTTGCAGTTCACACGTAAAACGAGACGAGCAGAGAAGCAATACAGCTTCGAATGTAATGTAATTTTTTAGCAGAATGAAATAATACACTGCAAATCTTCCACAGTACGCTCCTTAGACACCTAGACGAAAACCGCAACACGTTATCGTTTTTAGCTAAAATGCTATTGTAATTAAAAATAAGATTGACTTACCCACAGCGTAATTTTTCTGCATAAGCTGTGTGTAACGTAAGAGAGTATTGAAGGATTTCACGGTATAGTTAAATATTGAAGACACTGAAGGTATTTACAGTCATTCGTCTGATAATCTCTTAGCTCCTTCCTTATCCGAGAAATACATTTCTGGTCTGGAAGTGTCACCTGCTACGTTGATAACGAGCCTATCAACGGCGGGATCCATGAATTCAACCTCCTTTTATGACGAGCCGTTCTATATCCCGCCAGCGTTCGGCAGTGACATGTGAGAAAACTGCGTGCGTTACTTCCGTTACGTCTGGCAGCTTAATAGTCTTGTTACTTCTCGGGCTAAATCCCGCAGCTTGACTCCAGATCAGTTCTGTTGGGTTTACATTGTAATGGTACAGTAGCAAATGTAAAAATGCGGCGTACGTATGATATGCTCGATGCTGTGAAAAAGATTGTTTTTCATGGTTCTACGATACTTACCTACCCCTGTGGTATAAAACGATGGACATAGCCCAAATAAAGAGCATATAGTTTTTCATTTTTGCCTTAAACATTAAATAATGTTTTCTTAATTTAAACAACTTTTATGAGCAGTCTTTCATAAAACACTGAAAATTAAGAATTTGTATTTGAAATGCAAATAGGAATTCCGCATCCAATATGTAATTAGAAACAAGAAGACGTGCATTATTCATAAAAATGATGATGAGTTTCATAATTACGAGATGTAGGTATTTCAAATTGAAGGAGAAAGAAAATAATACTAGGGAAATTTGAAACAACGCACGAATAGCAGCATCGCATTCACACTCCGTTACGCTACCGACTGCTCTACACAGTGTATGTGGCCTTGTTATCAACTGCATTGTATAGAACACTAGGAAAACTTCAAAGCCGATTATCTCCGTAGATTGTTGAAAAACATTAAGAACAGCCTATTTCTCGGCACTTTTTAACCTTGTCCACGCGCATGTTTCACTACAGAACAGAAAGCAGCCTCAGTCATTTTAATACTGCGCATTAACAGCGCGACAATCAGAGCACAAAGCTGCAGAGGCTGTGACTGTTCACGATTTTTGAAATAAAAAAAAAAATATGTAGTTAAAGCGTGGTTAAGAAAAATGTTGATGGCTGTTAACACATTTGAATATCTAAAAGTTTCATTTAACGTAACTTTGTAATGTTGTTGTCGTGTGGTCTTCAAAAAAGGCTCTGTGTACTATGGGACTTAACTTCTTAGGTCATCAGTCACCTAGAACTTAGAACTACTTAAACCTAACTAACCTATCACACACATCCATGTTCGAGGCAGGATTCGAACCTGCGACCGTAGTGGTCGCGCGGCTCCAGACTGTAGCGCCTAGAACCGCTCGGCCACCCCGGCCTGAGACTGGTTTGATGCAGCTCTTCATGCTACTCTATCCTGTGCAAGCTTCTTCATCTCCAAGTACCTACTGCAACCTACATCCTTCTGAATCTGCTTAGTGTATTCATCTCTTGGTCTCCCTCTACGACTTTTACCCTCCACTCTGCGCTCCAGTACTAAATTGGTGATCCCTCGATGCCTCAGAACATGTCCTACCAACCGATGCGTTCTTCTAGTCAATTTGTGCCACAGACTCCTCTTCTCCCCAATTCTATTCAATTCCTCCTCATTAGTTATGTGATCTACCCATCTAATCTTCAGCATTCTTCTGTAGCATCACATTTCGAAAGCTTCTATTCTCTTCTTGTCCAAACTATTTATCGTCCACGTTTCACTTCCATACATGGCTACACTCCATACAGATACTTTCAGAAACGACTCACTGACACTTAAATCTATACTCGATGTTAACAAATTTCTCTTCTTCAGAAACGCTTTCCTAGCCATTTCCAGTCTACTTTTGCAATCCTCTCTACTTCGACCATCATCAGTTATTTTGCTCCCCAAAATAGCAAAACTCCTTTACTACTGATTCCCGGCGGGGTCAGGGATCTTCTCTGCTTCGTGATGACTGGGTGTTGTGTGACGTCCTTAGGTTTGTTAGGTTTAAGTAGTTGTAAGTTCTAGGGGACTGATAACCATAGATGTTAAGTCCCATAGTGCTCAGAGCCATTTGACCCTTTACTACTTTAAATGTCTCATTTCCTAATCTAATTCCCTCAGCATCACCCGAATTAATTCAACTACATTCCATTATTCTCGTTTTGCTTTTCTTGGTGTTCATCTTATATCCTCCTTTCAAGACACTGTCCATTCGGTTCAACTGCTCTTCCAAGTCCTTTGCTGTCTCTGACAGAATTACAATGTCATCGGCAAACCTCAAAGTTTTTATTTCTTCTCCATCGATTTTAATACCTACGCCGAATTTTTCTTTTGTTTCCTTCACTACTTGCTCAATATACAGATTGAATAACATCGGGGAGAGGCTACAATCCTGTCTCACTCCATTCCCAACCACTGCTTCCCTTTCGTGCCCCTCGACTCTTATAACTGCCATCTGGTTTCTGTACAAATTGTAAAAATCCTTTCGCTCCCTGTATTTTACCCCAACCACCTTTAGAATTTGAAAGAGACTATTCCAGTCAACATTGTCAAAAGCTTTCTCTAAGTCTACAAATGCTAGAAACGTAGATTTGCCTTTTCTTAATCTAGATTCTAAGGTAAGTGGTAGGGTCAGTATTGCCTCACGTGTTCCAACATTTCTATGGAATCCAAACTGATCTTCCCCGAGGTCGGCTTCTACCAGTTTTTCCTTCGTCTGTAAAGAATTCGTGTTAGTATTTTGCAGCCGTGGCTTATTAAACTGATAGTTCGGTAATTTTCACATCTGTCAACACCTGCTTTCTCTCGGATCGGAATTATTATATTCTTCTTCGCCTGTCTCATACATCCTGCTTACCAGGTGGTAGAGTTTTGTCATGACTGGCTCTCCCAAGGCCGTCAGTAGTTCCAATGGAATGTTGTCTACTCCGGGGGCCTTGTTTCGACTCAGGTCTTTCAGTGCTCTGTCAAACTCTTCACGCAGTATCATGTCTCCCATTTCATCTTCGTCTACGTCCTCTTCGATTTCCATAATATTGTCCTCAAGTACATCGCCCTTGTATAGACCCTCTATATACTCCTTCCACCTTTCTGCTTTCCCTTTTTTGCTTAGAACTGGGTTTCCATCTGAGCTCTTGATACTAACACAAGTGGTTCTCTTTTCTCCATAGGTCTCTTAAATTTTCCTGTAGGCAGTATCCATCATACCCCTAGTGAGATAAGCCTCTATATCTTTACATTTATCCTGTAGCCATTCCTGCTTAGCCATTTTGCACATCCTGTCGATCCCATTTTTAGACGTTTGTATTCCTTTTCGGCTGCTTCATTTACTGCATTTTTATATTTTCTCCTTTCATCAATTAAATTTAGTATTTCTTCTGTTACCCAAGGATTTCTATTAGCCTTCGTCTTTTTACGTACTTGATCCTCTGCTGCCTTCGGTATTTCATCTCTCAAAGCTACCCATTCTTCTTCTACTGTATTTCTTTTCCTCATTCTTGTCAATTGTTCCCTTATTCTCTCCCTGATATTCTGTACAACCTCTGGTTTAGTTAAATTATCCAGGTCCCATCTCCTTAAATTCCCACGTTTTTGCAGTTTCTTCAGTTTTAATGTACAGTTCATAAGCAATAGATTGTGGTCAGAGTCCACATCTTCCCCTGGAAATGTCTTAAAATTTAAAACCTGGTTCCTAAATCTCTGTCTTACCATTATATAATATATCTGAAACCTGTCAGTATCTCCTGGATTCTTCCTTGTGTACAACCTTCTTTTATGATTCTTGAACCAAGTGTTTGCTATGATTTAGTTATGCTCTGTGCAAAATTCACCTACTACGTTGCCTTCTCTCCCATTTCCTACTACCGAATTCCAATCACCCATGACTATTAAATTTTCATCTCCCTTCAGTATCTGATTAATTTCTTTTATCTCAGCATACATTTCATCAATTTCTTCGTCATCTGCAGAGCTAGTTGGCATATAAACTTGCACTACTGTATTAGCAGTGGGCTTCGTGTCTATCTTGGCCACAATAATGCGTTCACTATGCTGTTTGTAGTTGCTTACCCGCACTCCTATTTTTTTTATTCGTTATTAAACCTACTCCTGCATTACCCCTATCTGATTTTGTATTTATAACCCTGTATTCACCTGACCAAAAGTCTTGTTCCTCCTGCCACCGAACTTCACTTATTCCCGCTATATCTAACTTTAACCTATCCATTTCCCTTTTTAAATTTTCTAACCTACCTGCTCGATTAAGGGATCTGACATTCCACGCTCCGATCCGTAGAACGATGTCCTCTTGAGTAGTCCCCGCCCGGAGATCCCAATGGGGGACTATTTTACCTCCGGAATATTTTACCGAAGAGGACGCCATCATCATTTAACCATACAGTAAAGCTGCATGCCCTCGTGAAAAATAACGGCTGTAGTTTCCCCTTGCTTTCAGCCGTTCGCAGTACCAGCACAGCAAGGTCATTTTGGTTAGTGTTACAAGGCCAGATCAGTCAATCATCCATACTGTTGCCCCTGTAACTACTGAAAAGGCTGCTGCCCCTCTTCAGGAACCACGCGTTTGTCTGACCTCTTAACAGATACCCCTCCTTTGTGGTTGCAATTACGGTACGGCTATCTGTATCGCTGAGGCATGCAAGCCTCCCCACCAACGACAAGGTCCATGGTTCACGGTGGTGATGGTGGGGGGGGGGGGGGGGGAGAACTTAGTAATAAGATATCTAATACATAAGTTGGACCTACTTCCAAGAGCGTAACAACACAAGGGTACGCGTGCTTCAGCTTCTGACCAATCATCGCGTTTGTGTTTGTTTACATCAGGTTTATTCTTATGATGAAAGGATTATAGCAACCACGCAGGCTGAATGGCGCAGACAAGTGTCGGTGTCGGAACGTTTCAAAATACGATGTCTCGTAAACGACTCGCACTAGAATCCTGAAACAAACACCACTGAGATTCTAATTTACCCTATTTATAGTCTGTTAATGTCAATAGACATTGTTCTACTTCAAAAAGTGAATGTCTGCACAAAAATACACTTTCTAAATATTATTAATACCGATTTATTAGCTAATAATACGAGCCCCTGACTACCAATACATTCTGCCAAAGCCGCACGTCTATATCACCTTTCGTTTCCGCAATATTTGCGCTGCAAGTTTTAGGTGGTTCACCCTGTATAGCGTTCCACATCTACTCCTAAACTACTCGACTGATTTCTACCAAAACTTGGTACGTGTCCATTATAATTATCCGGGCTGTTATGCCGTGTTTGGTTGATGAATTCTTTGTCAATTCCCAACGTTTCGTCCCCGTCAGCGGAGGACATCTTCAAGGGGGTCTGTAGCTCGATGAACTGACGTTTTCAGAACAAGTGACGTCACGCCTCGGCGCGAGAGCGCTCGGACACGGAATTTAGCTAGCCAGTGGGTGTGTTGGACCATCCATCGAGCTACAGACCCCCTTGATGATGTCCTCCGCAGACGGGGACGAAACGTTGGGAATTGACACAGAATTCATCAACCGACCACGGCTTAACAGCCCGGATAATTATAATGGACATGACATTTCCGGCCGTGAAAGTCTACATTTTGGTATCAAACTTGGTACACATATCATTTACCGTCTGGAAATAATTTCTGTGGGGGTAAGAACTACCTGCCTATGAAAGAAGAAGGGGTGGGTGTGGTGGTGAAAAAGATGTGCAGCTAACGACTCGTGAATACCCAATCTTTATTCATCCATTATTTGAGAACGAGAGCACTTAGTGACTTGCAACAAACTTTATATATAATGTCAAACCTTCGCAAATGTTTTCTCGGTGATGACCCCCATAAAATGACGAAAAGAACATGTTCGTCGCTTACTAATTGTAAGTTTTTGTCGTGCAAGCAGTTAAACAGCTGCGTCAAGTACGAGGTTTAACTCGATTATTTCTTTGCTACAGTCTCTATTCGCAACAAATTTCGCAGACAGTATCGACATACGCCGCTGAATGTGCAGGGTGACGACTATTGAACTATATGAAAAGAAACAAATTAGTTACAAATTACGACGTACAGACACTTTATCCAACGTTAAAACGTCGCTAAAATATCCGGGTTTAGGTTATGACATGTTCGATATGCCTGCCATCATTGGCGATTATGTGGCGCAGACAAACAGCGAAATTCTGAATGATCCGCTAGAGAGTCGGAACGTCGAAGACGTCGATGACCTCTGAAGGGCTGTTTGCAGTTCAGCAATGGTTTAGGGGTTATTGCTGTACACCTTGTCTTTGATATAGCGTCACTAAAAGGAGTCGCATATGTTCAGATCCGGAGAATATGGCCGTCAATCGAGGGCCATGTCTGTGACCTCTGGGTTCCCCAGAGCCAGAATGTGGTCCCCTACGTGCTCCTCCAGGACGTGAAACACTCTTCTACTTCGATGGGGTGGAGCTCCGTCTTGCATGAACCACATCTGGTCTAAATTAGAGTCATTTTGAGTAACGGGGATGAAATCATCTTCCAAAACCTTCACGTATCATTCGGTTGTCACCGCGCCATCAAGAAATATCGCACCGATTATTCCGTGACTGGAATTGCACACGACACAGTCACCCATTGAGGGTGAAGAGACTTCTCGGTCGCGAAATGCGGATTTTCATCCCCCAAATGCCTCAGTTTTGCTAATTGTCGAACCCATCCAAATGAAAGTGGTGTTCGTCGCTAAACCAAACCATAGGTGCATACTAAATCCCATCCTGCCTCGCGGCCAACTGTACAGTTGGAACGCCATAACACAAACCGTTCAGAAGTTATGACGACTTTATTTCTTATAGCTCAATAATCGTCCTGTACCTACAAAATTATATCGTTTTACAATATATTTCAGGACGTACACTCAGATGCGTGAAAAATTTACGCATCGTGCATGAACTTGAAATTTATGTAAGATCCTACCAGAGGGGTCGAATCGTGGACTATTTTAGAAGGAAATATGACGCGGCCTAACAACCCAGAAGATTTAGTTACGTTCTAATATTTAGTCTTTGATACTGACTCTCTTCACAAGATCCAAATATACCACTGATTCTACCTGCAAAATTATAGCTTTGTGCGACACATTGTTCAGAACATATGACGTCGTAAAAATTGAACTGCGTGAAAATGAAACTGGAAGGCGTAATTCGCTGCAAATATAGGTGAAATACGTGTACAGATATGTGTGAAGTTGTGTGTACTCTGATAACTTTGCGGGTTAGGAACTGTTCCTTAACCACTGGATCAATTAAAAAAAAAAACTTGGTACACGTATTACTTACTATCTGGAAAGAAGTACTGGGAGGTAAGAACCGCTAGCCTGCTATTGGGATGGGGGTGATAACATGCAGAGAGAAGGTGGGGAGGAGGAAATGGACAGAGCGCGGGAGAAGGAGAGGATAGACACAGATACGGAGAGGTGTATAGAGAGACGCTGAGGAGAAAATGGATCGACAATGGAAAGAGTATGACGAATGGAGAGGGGGGGGGAGGAGAAGATGAACAGAAAGAGTGAGGAGGACGAGATGGACAGAGAGAGAAAGGAGGATGAGATTGCCTTGGAGACGTCAGGAGATGAACGTGTAGGGGGAAGAGGAGAGGGAGCGGAAAGTAATGACTGGCAGGGAGAGGGGGAAGAGCAAATTGACAGAGAGATATTACGCAGAGGGGCAGGAGGAGATGGACAGAGAGTGTGGGGGGAGGTGGGCAGAGGTGGAAGGAGGAAATGCACTGACAGGATGGGAATATGTACTCGAGCAGCGCCAGGCACTCACCTAGTATACTACAAAGTTGCAGTGTCGATCCTCATAACCAGGCTTCCTCCACAAGTATGGTGTCGATAGGGGCAGTACTCTATAGAAGGTATGTCCGTAAGAACGTCCAAAAATTTAAGAGGACTGGGCAATTTTGGATACGGAACCTGGGGTCGGAGAAGCCAGCTAAGGAGATGATAGGAATAAAATCACATTACTGTGTACTTTATTATTTACATTAATTACCGGTAATGAAAATACTATCATTGACTCAATGAACGTACCATTTGTACTGTGTCTTACAAAATGTTCTGAAACTGACGCCCATCAACTCAATGCAAGCACATCAGCGAACAAGATTCTGACGCACCCTGACAAATATCCCTGCTGTGTTTCGAATCACATCACAGGCAGCTACAATTCTGGCAACTAATTTCATCTCCGTATCCACTGGTGATGTTTGTGTCTCTCTATCGACGAATGCGGGAGACTGATTCATTGGAAAGACGAAGCAAGGGCCGCGCGGGATTAGCCGAGCGGTCTGAGGCGTTGCAGTCATGGACTGTGCGGCTGGTCTCGGCGGAGGTTCGAGTCCTCCCTCGGGCATGGGTATGTGTGTTTGTCCTTAGGATAATTTACGTTAAGTAGTGTGTACGTTTAGGGACTGATGACCTTAGCAGTTAAGTCCCATAAGATTTCCCACACATGTGAACATGTGAACGAAGCAAGGGACCCGGCAACAGGAGGACCACTCGCACACCCTATTTTGATGAGTAGGTGCTGGAACATGCTGCAACGGACCACACTACAAGTACTCGTCGTTTTGCATGTTAAATGGGCGTTAGCATGTGGTAAGTGCTCCCCCCACACTCTTTGTCCATCTCCTCCCGCCCTTCTGCGTGAAATCTCTCTGTCAATTTGCTCTTCCCCCTCTCCCTGCCCATCATTACAAGTGACTTTAGATGTTCTTATAGGAAATAATTAAGGGGATTCAAGTCAGGTGACCTCGCAGACTATGGGATAGGACCTCCCCTACGAATCCAGCGACCAGGAAATACAGCATTGAGATGGTTGCGGACATCCACACTGAAGTGAAGTGCTGCACTGACATGTTGTTTCACATCCTCTCACGTCAGCCAAGGGTACGTTATCCAACAACTCAGGTAGAACTCTTTGTACTAACCCCTCGTAGAGGTTGCCTCAGACAGTCAGTTAGAAGATAGAGCCCAATAAGACTTTCGCCTACAATTCTGGCCCAGATATTCGCAGCAAAACGTACGTGGTGCGTGTCTGCTACAGCGTGAGGTTTTCCTCGTTCCACACACGGCTATTCATGCTGTTCGAAATACCACCACGATCAAATGAGGCCTCGTCAGTAAACAGCACGTTTTGAAGGAAATCTGGTATCAGTCCATTGTTGGAACAATCACTGACACAACGCGACCCTTGGTAAAAAGTCAGTCACAAACATTGTCAGCCGTGGTAAAAATTGCTGTTTCGAAGAGCGCGCCGTAGTGCGTTGTGTGAAGCAGTTGCCCTCCGTTTCTGGCGGTGGCGCCGCTGTGGCAGTCGCAGCTGTGGTGTCTCCCTCTGGTGGGAAAGGAGAAAGGTTGCCTGTTCACATGCATTTAAAGGGCGCTATCTGCTCGGCAGATGGTCAATTGGGGCCAGTCTGTCAGTCTCGGCGAGTCTAGTCAGTTCGTCAGCCGGGTCAGTGTGGGGCAGTCAGTGTTGGTCTGTCGTCCGGAGTGCTAGTATGTGTTAGGCCACCAGTCTGCTCGAGTTTGTTCAGGCAACGGTCACTGGCGGTTGGACCGATCGGTTGGTCGGCCGCCCACTGGGACACAAGATGACTTGTCCGTCTTGAGCGTCGGCGCATGTGAGGTCGCCACGTCAGTCCAGTGGGCCGCGCCGTATACCGAGGGGTAGTGGCTTCGCGGCCGACACGAGAGTAACAGTAGTCAACCCAGGACATCGGTCTGGCCGGTGCGAGCTGCGACGCCGTGGGACGGAAGATCGGCGCGCCTTCCTGCGTCCGTTGAAGCGGCTGGCAGCGGACGGTTCGGGAGAGCGTTTTAGGGGTGCTGCGCCAGGTCTTCGCCAGATATCGTAGTTTATTAGAAGTGATTCGTGATATGTTGTTTCATTAACTTGTTAAATTCTACTTCTTTTCTTGGTCAGTCTCTCGTCCCCAGATTGTTCGTCTGTCTCCAGTCCGCATTAGCTAGGAAGTTAGTGTCTATCTGTCTGCCGTACGTTAATAGCAGCTTCTGTCTTGGTTGTCGGATTCGGTGTTAAGAATTTATTGCTTAAGGTGTAAAGGCCGAATTCCTGAAATATGTTTTTATCTTGCCTATCATCTTGCGAGGTGGTATACGTGTAATGTAGAGCATATTGGTAAATTTTATGTAAAACTGCATTTCATGGATTTTATTTAAATGGTCATTTTAGTATATAAAGTTGCCCCCGTCCACCGTAAGAGTTCCTTTAAAAACAAGTTGCACTTTCGGTGCAAATAATTTTTAATGCGAGTGTTTTGTACCATTTCCATCCCTCTTACCGGGTGCATAGTATGTGTTTGTGTGAGTTGTTAAAATTTTTAGTTTAAAGTAATCTGGTGTGTTGCAGATTTGCACCAGTGTAGTCTTTCAGAGGTTGTTGTGAGCGGTCGTGACTACGGCCATGTTAAAAGGGAGCAACAAAGTTCTCGGCCCGAGAGCTCATACTATATAAAAAATTGTT
The DNA here is from genome assembly GCF_023898315.1 of Schistocerca nitens. NCBI lineage: Eukaryota > Metazoa > Arthropoda > Insecta > Orthoptera > Acrididae > Schistocerca > Schistocerca nitens. The sequence goes on along the minus strand of NC_064620.1, from coordinate 459,021,250 downwards.
ATTTATGCCTCTGAATAAATTGTAACTTGATATTTTCAGGGTACTTTCTGATTCTAATTTTAAATCTTTTAAAAAAAGGGCTTTTAGGAATAAAATTTCCATTTATTAAAATTAAAAAAAGGTTTTTAATTTGTTCATCAGTTACCCATTGGCAACTACTTCCACGCTCACATAGTGTGATAAAATGTGTTAAAGTAAATTCTTAAGAAAAGGTTTTGAAAGTAAATTCATGGTTCACATTGCATGGACTAGTTGTGGGTGATATGGTTCTAACTGTTATTCGTGGAGCACTTACCACATGCTAACGCCCATTTCACATGCAAAACGACGAGTACTTGTAGTGGGGTCCGCTGCAGCATGTTCCAGCACCTCCTCAACAAAATAGGGTGTGCGAGTGGTTCTCATGTTGTCAGGTCCCTCGCTTCGTTATTCCAGTGAACCAGTCTCTGGCATTCGTCGATCGAAAGAAATAAACATTCGTCGTGACGGATGATTCTATTAGGAAATAGTTCCCTGTACAATCTTTCAGCAGGGACAGCATTGCAACGTACTTACGCATACACAAGGTGCATGTCAGTGAGTTATGTGAAAGTGTACCGATACTGCTCCATTGTGTTGTTCTGTACGTCTCAGAACAGCGCTTAGTAATGAATGGGTCTGTCGTCGATTCATAGCACGTTCTATCATGGGTCAACGTAAACATGATACGACAGAGTAAACAAAACAGAGTAAAAAACAAACCTACATCATGACTGCCTCGTAATCAGGCTCATCCTCCTTGTTTCCTTGCAGGAAATAAAGAATGTACATGTAAATAAACAGCACCCTTCGTGTAAAGTTGTACACATCTTAGTTGTAAATAAGCTGGAAAACTGTAATGCTAGACAAAGCGGTAGTCAAGTTTACTTCCCTGTCTCCTTGAGCTGGCTTCTCCGACTACAGGTTCCCTACCTCAAATTGTTCAGTGGAGCATTCTGTATATCTTGTTACATTTTTGGACGCTCTTTGGGCAACACCCTGTATACCCTTGGGCGAGTTCTTCAGGTGGACAATCGGTGCTGGTAACCTTGGTTAGTTAGTCCAGCCAAAGAAGCCTTATAACTTTTCTGCTGGTGCCCATCACTGTAACTTTTGGCTTCAGTCTTCCGACTGATTTAATGCCCCCTTTACCGGAAGTGTCCCTGATGCTGACAGGACGTAAAGGTTACTCATGGACCAGGGTTCCTAACTTTTCCTCTAACGGAACACTTTAACAATCCTGGTTCTTAATGGACAACCTTGTTTATGGTTTGATAGTTAATGAATTTTAAAAGAAAATGAAAAAAAAAACTTGTTTTATTCAGCGATTACTTAATTTAAATCATAAACAATAACAAAGAAATCATAACAAAATATCAAAAAGTAATTAGTGTCGTAAAAATGTCGAAACATTTAATATATTAATAACTTTTGACGGAGCACTCAGTCGTTTCCCGTCGAACACCAGTGTTCCGCAGAGCACATTTTTGGGAAACAGTGGTATAAATAGTTAATAACAGGAGAACGACAGGCTACACGTTACAGATTGTTTTGTAACTGTGAGAATGCATAGTTGACTTGCTTTTGAGACACAGACATATTCTGAAGTAGGAGCAAAATCGACTGTCTTCAATAAAAAATAATGGTACAGTTGTGTATTTTATAATGTAATTTTTAACCTTTATCAGAATGTTTAACGCATTGTCTATCATTCTTGGACCCACTAGGATAGCCGTGTGCCTTAACCCACTTTCTGGATTCTGGCTGGAGCTCCGGCCCTACATCGAATATTCCCAGCTGGGCCGAGGGCCGATGGGCTGGCCAGACTGGATGTGGTTTTAGGCGGTTTCCCACAGCTGACTACGTGAGTACAGGGCTGGTTGCCCGGTCTCGCCTCATTTACATGATTTGCCAACAGTTCGAAAACGTTTTCCCTCTTCACGTGGATAACGCTACACACAGATAGTTCGACTATACATATTCCATCCTGGATGGTGGGGTTGGGGGGGGGGGGATATGACGGAGGGATAACAGGGTGGTGACAGGATCGACATCCGACCACCCCTTAAATTAACCACGTTGCATCCCATAGTAACACTGCCAATCCCTTGCAGTTGCTGGACAATGGCACAAGGAAAAGAAGAAGTGTGTATCATGCTTGGATTAATAGCTAATGCCGGATTCCTACTAGCGACTGCGGCCGCAGTTCGGTCGCAGAAAGAGTAACATTTGTCTGGGTAATGGTCTCTGGTGTGCAGCGACATGGTGAAGTGGGAGGGTAGACTAACTTACGCACTCAGGTACAAAAGACTTGAGGTTAACGGACGCAGCAAAGTAAACCTGTCGATAGTAATCTTTGCTATGAAGCCTCTGGGATCCTTGTAGTAGTTACGGTATCTCAGAGGCTATTTGTGAACACCATATGTGCGCTGCCTGACAACTGCTAGGGAACACATTGTTGGACAGGAAGAATTACAGGCAATGGTGGACGACATGAAATACACTACATCGTATTAGGGACGGAGCTATACACGTATAACGAAAAATCATAGGTATTTCACCACGTGGGGAAGCTGAATAACAGGCATTAAATAACATCCATGTTTGACGTAGGTCAGTCTCCCAACATAAAGGTAGGTATCGCTCTCTGTTTGCAATGTGCCGTCCTCAGGCACTAATGCACATTTTACACCTGTTACTCATACTGGCTACAAAACTATCGAGGACTCCTTGGAGGGGGGTTGGGGGGGGGGGGGGGGTGGAATTGTTCCACTCCTCTCTCAAGGCGGTATTCAGTACTTACAATCAATACCTTCACTTTTCAGTGCGTCCAACACCTCAGCTGTCCTGTGCGAACGGTCATTGTTTTCCTAAACATGAAGGCAGGACTTTTCGCATCCCTTAACAGATGGACATGATCCAGAATAATCTCCCAGCAATACCTGCTGTGCTGTAACGGTACCTCGTGCAAAGATATGCAGCGGTGTTCGGCAATTACGCATAACGCCCGCCGTCAACACCATAATGGCTAGGCCATGCTGAAGACGTACATGAACAATATGTTGCGTGTAACGTATTCCCATTTCTTTGTGCACTAACTGGTGTCCAGAATCACTTGCCATAGTGAAGTGGGATTCGTCGGAGAACATCATACTGGACCACTGCTGCTGATCCCAACCAACATCCTTCCTAAACTCATGAGCTCTTTCTCGACGATGAAGTGGTTAAAGTGGGATGCGTTTGTCAGTATTACAAGCATACAAACCGGCCTGATTTAATAGCAGCGAAATCGTTTTGGCAGGGAAGTGGTTGAAAAGACTGCAACGATCTGCCCTCGACTGAGGTGTCTGTTCCTTTTCGTCGCTAGGGCAACTTATCGAGCTTCTTGCTGTATTGTGGCCCATCTGTGACCACCGGCGTGCTTTCACAGAGTGTTTCCACTTTATCAGCCTATTTTAATAGCGAGATGACGCTTTTGGACATATCCATTACTGCGGCCACAATGGTAACGCTTAGACCGTCTTCGAGCCGTCTAATTGCTCGTCCACAATCGGAAGCACTCAAATGATGTCATGCAGACATGTTGCCTCATCACACGGAATGTCCCACTGATCAGTTCCACAACAACTTTCGTCAAACGTCGTACTGCATGAACTGTAGAATGCATATAGAGTGTTCGTGCACAGACTTCGCGGCAGCTATCACGTCCCACCATCTACATTTTCTTTTACTATCACTGCCCGTGTGTTCCGCAGCAATAGTTGGTTTTTCCGTAGCAAGTGGAAGTTGCTCCTTAGCAAGTGTCAGTTGTTCCTTAGCAGACCTAAAGCAGTGTATGTGGATTTATAACGGAGAAGTGGTGCTTTCGTTTTGTAAAGTGGTATCTGTGGTTTCCAGGCGACGGCTATATAGGAAATTCACCTGAGAGGACCTAGCACGAGAGTGGGTCGTGGCACGAGAGCTGAGTGACAAAAGGTAGCTCGGTTTTATGGATTTTTGTGAGACAAGGAATGAAAAGAGCGAGAAGGCGAAAGTGTGTATGAGTGCAGGAGCAGACGAAAAGTGCACGCTGTCAGTGTTGATTTGGTACTGGCGACCGCAAGCGTGAACGCTAAGGTGGTGAACGCAAACTGGAGTGAGAGGGATAGAGGGTAATCTAAAAAAGGAAGAGGTGGGAATTTCTACGTAGAGCAGCGAAAAGCGGAGAAATGCAGTGTTCGCAGCGAAAAGTGGAGTGCTAAAGCGGACTCGCTATAGTTTATTTACGCGTGGGAGAAAGAAATCCTGTTCGGTAGACATGTAATTCTCCGTTACGGCAAATAGCTTTCAGCAGGGACTCTGAGTGTCTAAGGACGCTACTGACCCTAAGGTAGGCCATTAGCTACAAAATGTGTAAAATTATTGAGACGTTAATTGTTGTTGTTGTTGTTGTGGTCTTCAGTCCTGTGACTGGTATGATGCAGCTCTCCATGCTACTCTATCCTGTGCAAGCTGCTTCATGTCCCAGTACCTACTGCAACCAACATCCTTCTGAATCTGCTTAGTGTGTTCATCTCTTGGTCTCCCTCTACGATTTTTACCCTCCACGCTGCCCTCCAATACTACACTGGTGATCCCTTGATGCCTCAGAACATGTCCTACCAACCGAACCCTTCTTCTAGTCAAGCTGTGCCACAAACATCTCCCCAATTCTATTCAATACCTCCTCATTAGTTATGTGATCTACCCATCTAATCTTCAGCATTCTTCTGTAGCACCACATTTCGAAAGCTTCTATTCTCTTCTTATAGAAACTATTTATCGTCCATACATGGCTACACTCCATACAAAAACTTTCAGAAACGACTTCCTGACACTTAAATCTAAACTCGATATTAATAAATTACTCTTCTTCGGAACGCTTTCCTTGCCATTGCCAGTCTGCATTTTATATCCTCTCTACTTTGTCCGTCATCAGTTATTTTACTCCCCAGATATCAAAACAACTCCTTGACCACTTTAAGTGTCTCATTTCATAATCTAATTCCCTCAGCATCACCCTACTTAATTCGACTACATTCCATTATCCTCGTTTTGCTTTTGTTGATGTTCATCTTATACCCTCCTTTCAAGACACTGTCCATTCCGTTCAACTGCTCTTCCAAGTCCTTTGCTGTCTCTGACAGAATTACAATGTCATTGGCGACCCTCAAAGTTTTTATTTCTTCTCCATAGATTTTAATATCTACTCCGATTTTTTTGTTTCCCTTACTGCTTGCTCAATATACAGATTGAATGACATCGGGGAGAGGCTACAACCCTGTCTCACTCCCTTCCCAACCACTGCTTCCCTTTCATATCCCTCGACTCTTACAACTGCCATCTGGTTTCTGTACAAATTGTAAATAGCCTTTCGCTCTCTGTATTGTACCCCTGGCACCTTCGAATTTGAAAGAGAGTATTCCAGTCAACATTGTCAAAAGCTTTCTCTAAGTCTACAAATGCTAGAAACGTAGGTTTGCCTTTTCTTAATCTAGCTTCTAAGATAAGTTGTAGGGTCAGTATTGTTTCACGTGTTCCAATATTTTTACAGAGTCCAAACTGATCTTCCCCGAGTCGACTTCTATCAGTTTTTCCATTCGTCTGTAAGGAATCGTATTAGTATTTTGCAACCGTGACTTAATAAACTAATAGTTCGGTAATTTTCACATCTGTCAACACCTGCTTTCTTTGGGAATTAATCAACTCATAATAATAAAAGTGCCTTCACTTTTAACATATATTGGCGTGCCGTTTGAATATGAGGGCGTGATGAGAAGTAATGCCTCCGAATTTTTGTATTCTGTTCTCGATATCGGTTGAGGTATTACAAGTCGTGTATGGTACTCGGTCGACTTCCCGCTTCGCTGACGCAAGCCGAAACCCTGTGCAGTTAGAGCGCTCCGAATTGTAACGTGTAACGTAGAGGTGCATCACGAAAGTGAGTCGGTGCGTGAGAAACCGCGGGCTATAATCGAGTTTCTGATCTTATAAAACATCGTCCACACAAGGAGCATGACAATCCCAGACCACACAACAGCGCTGCGACATCTGCAATAATTCACTGTCATCGATCATCCTTCATGAATGCCCCACTTGGCCCCATCCGGCTTTCATCTGTTTGCAAAACTTAAAGAACACCTCCGAAGACTTTATTTTGATAGTGATGAAGCGCTGCAAATAGAGGAGACGTTGTGGCTCCTTCAACAAAGTTGAACATTGTACAATGACGGTATCAACAAACTGCTCTCTCGTTAGTAGAAATGTGTTCGTCGCTAGGGTGACTATGTTGAGAAATAAATATGTAGGCATGTAGAATAAAAATATAGAATTTTTATAAAGAGTTCTCACATAAAATATCGGATGAATTACCTTTCAACATGCCCTCAAAGTTAGTATTTTCTTCTTTAAGTGTTTCCGTGCACTTATGCCGCAGTTTTTTTTCCAGTGTGCGCCGAAATCTTCATGTGTTGCAGATATAAGTGAATGGAAGAGGTATTCGTCTATTTTTATTTGTTTTTGTCAACCTTACGGTGTTGATATCCCTACAGTTCACCTACCCTATGAATGGCTGTTGGATCTTCGCGTGGCGTGTGATTCCTGTTAGCCGGCCGGTGTGGCCAAGCGGTTCTAGGCGCTTCAGTCTGGAACCGCGCGACCGATACGGTCGCAGGTTCGAATCCTGCCTCGGGCATGGATGTGTGTGATGTCCTTAGGTTAGTTAGGTTTAAATAGTTCTAAGTTCTAGGGGACTGATGACCTCACATGTTAAGTCCCAAAGTGTTTAGAGCCATTTGATTCCTGTTAAAAAAAATATCCTTGTCTCATGGGGTGAGATTGACGACGCAATAAATTTCAGTTAGAGGTATTGATAGGGACAGAAAAGGGCAGCTTGACATGAATACCTTTATTTCGGTGGCTAAATAAAGCTGTGGAACGACACACTAACGCTAATCTCCTCACAATCTGTTTTGAGGATTCCAATTTCTGTCTGTTCCTGTTATTGTTCCTCTGACTGCTCTCTTCCGAACAATGTTCACTATTCCTGGATGCCCACAAACTTGACTGCGCTGATGAGACACTTCCACAGAATTCATTCTTGAGCTGGTTCTCCAAACGCTTCTTCACTACGTACATTATCAGTCCAATTACTTGTCGACATTATTCGATGCCACCAATTTTCAAAATTTTGCAATTTCATCTTCTCCAAATTTCCAGTGTCAATGTTTCATTTTCCATCAAAATAACTGTAAAAGATCTTTGCATAATTCTGGATGAGCTTCTGTCTTGGGAAGAACTGTGACTGCATGCAGAAAATTGTTCTTTTGCGTACGTGCAATTCAAAAATTTTAACACCTCAAATAAATCTAAAAGATTTAGTTCTACCAAATTTTTACTGGTATGTAGTTAAACATGGCACAAATAATGAAAACTCTAGAGGACTAGAATTAGCTATGAATGCTTGCGTGAGGTGTGTGTGTGTAACATTCTTCCCATGCTAAGTTAGGCTGGGGGCGACCCTACAGGTGAGGTAATTTTCATAAGCTTATTTATTTCATCGACTTCTTAGTCACTGGTATCGCAAACACCAATCCACCTACAAAGACGCTTACTACACGTGTAAAACCCCAGTTAAATGCTGGTTGCCTATAGGCAAGGATAATGACATCACAAACTGTGCCCCCAAATCCGCACCGCTCAACACAATGGATCACTTTTTAGAAACCTCGTAGTTGTCTCCCATTACTAAGCAGGATTTTGAAATCTGGCTCATAGGTGCCTACAAACCTCCTCTGTAGCAGCGCGAAAGTGTGGAACCCTGCGATATCACTAAGGTTCGACGGTGCTTCAAATAACTTGGTGTCGTACGCGAAAAGAAGCTCCGAATTCATGTGTCGAGTAAGGTGAATTAACAGATGTCACACTGGCACCAGATTTCACCAAAATTCAGCTCAGAGACCATGGACGTGTCACACGGTGGGTCATCACATCACCTTTTACCAACATTTCACGCATTCTTTTGAGCCTACGCAATGCAAGTCAGAACAGCGACGCAAGCGTTGAAATCAATCGGTTTCCTTATGGGAGGCCGAGGTAAACGTGTCAGACAAACCTCCACTTATGATCAACGACAAAAGCTCTCATGGGGAGACATGAAGCGCGTCACCACCCCTTTCTTTGGGTCGATGATACCCACACATTTTGCAGTCGAAAGCAACAGCTTGCACTGCAATGAGCAACAGGACCACGTTCTTGACAATCTTTGACACTGCTGACAGCCTAGGACGTTTCAAACATTGTTTAAGGACACAGTGGGACCGTATCTCCATTCATCGTGGTCACAACATTTTGGAGGGCAGTGCGACTACTGTTTTTGCTCTCGCACATAGGCTGGAAACACCAGCGACTGTTCAAAAACATTCTACTAGATTTGAACGTGATCTAAAGCAGCAAAGGGTGCTTATACTTATGCAGTCCTCCTGTGGCATGATCGTGAGGTTGTGCCACATTATCACTTAAAGGCATATAGAATCAGAGCAGTGTCAAAGGGGTGCCTACCTATAGGGGCCTAGTACAATTTCTCTATCTGCACACTTTTAAAATTTTCAATAAAGATGGGAGGATGCCACCGAGGGTGCTGACAAACTGGAAAGGCTTAGAGGGACCATTTTCCCTTTCATTTACATATGTGTTACTGTTGGACCACCCAGTGACCTCGCCACCGGACGGCTTAATATGCATAAGCACCCTTCGCAGTTTCGGATCACGTTCAGATTTCATCGAGTGGTTTTGATCGGTTGCTAGTGGTTGCAAACTGTACAAGAGAGCAAAAATAGTGGTCGCGAATGAAACAACAAATTTACTGTGACCATTCTCTGATTTATTTACACTGTGTGATAAAAAGTATCCGAACACCAGGCTGAAAATGACTTACTAGTTTGTGGCGCCCTCCATTGCTAATGCTGGAATTCAGTATGGTGTTGGCCCACCCTTTGCCTTGATGACAGCTTCCACTCTCGCAGGAATACGTTCAATCACTTGCTGGAACGTTTCTTGGGGAATGGTAGCCCATACGTCACGGAGTGCTGCACTGAGGAGAGGTATAGATGTCGGTCGGTGAGGCCTCAAACGAAGTCGGCGTTCCAAAACATCCGAAAGGTGTTCTATAGGACTCAGGTCAAGACTCTGTGCAGGCCAGTACATTACAGGGATTTTATTGTCGTGTAACCACTCCGGAAAAGGCCGTGCATTATGAAGAGGTGCTCGATCGTGTTGAAAGATGCAATCGCCATCCCAGAATTGCTCTTGAAAAGGGGGAAGCAAGAAGGTGCTTAAACCATAAATGTATGCCTGTGCTGTGATAGTTCCACGCAAAACAACAAGGGGTGAAAGCTACCTCCATGAAAAACACAACACCATACCCACACCATGACACTGGATCGCAGCATTGTGTGCCATGATTCATCACTCAACCAACGTTTTCCCACTGTTCAGTCGTCCAATGTTTATGCTCCTTACACCAAACTAGGCGTCGTTTGGTATTTACTGGCGTTGTGTGTGGCTTATGAGCAGCCGCTCACCACGAAATCCAAGTTTTCTCACCTCCAGCCTAACTGTCATAGTACTTTCAGTGGATGCTGATGAAGTTTGGAATTCTTGTGTGAGGGTCTGGATAGATGTCTGCGTATTACACATTATGACCCTCTGCAACACTCGACGGTCTCTGTCAGTCAACAGACGAGGTCGGCCTGTACGCTTTTGTGCTGTACGTGTCCCTTCACGTTTCCACTTCAGTATCAAATCGGAAACAGTGGACCTAAGGATGTTTAGGAGTGTGGTAAACTCGCGTACAGACGTTTGATGCAAGTGACACCCAATCACCTGACTACATTCGAAGTCCGTGAGTTCCGCGAAGCGGCCCATTCTGCTCTCTCGCGATGTCTAACGACTACTGCGGTCACTGATATGGAGTACCTGGCAATAGGTGGCAGCACAATGCACCTAATAAGAAAAACATATTTTTTGGGGATGTCCGGATACTTTTGATCACATAATGTATATCCACAACGCACTTCGAAGGTTTACGAAATATGAGAGTTTACGTGTGATGTATTACGGCAGAGGAAGGAGCCGGTGACCGCTGGAGACAGTGCCACAAGTTATCTCAAAATCACAACACAATACACCCAAAACTTTCTTACTAACACGTACAAATCCATCTGACACTGAGGGTTTAAACCTTCGAAACGCATTGTGGATACAAATATATCAGTGACTTATAGCAGTAACTTGTTGTTTCATTCAATATCGATTACAGCCACTGTGAAGCATTCCATAGGAGTGTGATCACATTGAGTGGTGGTGCACCCCCAGTATGTCGTTGGGTTAGGGTTGAAACGTCCGGGGGTGTCAGAAGCGTCAAAGGTTGTCAAGAATGTCATCCTCTTGCTCATCGCACCGCAAACTGTCGTTTTCGACTGCGAAATATGTAGGAATCAACACCTGATGGAATGGCATGGTTTCATAGACGTCTTTTAGGCCACTCCACGAGGCCTTTTCGTGTCGATTCTGAGCGGCGGAGAGTCTGAAAGGTTTTCCTCGGCCACGGATTAGGAACGACTTTAAGGCTGCCCGTCACGGTTCTGGCCTCCATTGCGGAGGCATCAAAGAATGTGTGAAATATGGGTAAGATGAGCTGTGACGACCTTCCTATCATATGACAAGTCCACTACGGCGTTAGACAGATTTTTAGAGAGCTCTGGGGCCAATATGACGACCTTAGTCCACCTTACACTTTGCATGAATCTCTGAGCTCTGACCTTTTCTTGGCATGTGTCGACATCAAGTTGTTTGGAGCATCACCGAGCCCGAGGGTGACGTATCGTAGTGCCACGCTTCAGCACCACTATACAGGAAGAGTACAGGCACCTTAGAACCAAATTTTAAAGTTCTGCGTAATATAAGACAATTACGGGGTTTTGAAAAAGTTATCCTTCAGTTGTGTTACATAGTGTATGATCACCATGCGACAAACCACACTACCCCTTTCCCTTTCCCCATCCTTCTCCCCTCTCCAATCAATTTGAGCGTAGTATTACAATGAAATGCACACCCTTAGCTGCTTACAGGCGTTGATATACGTCAACGGGGACAGATGAAAATGTGTGCCCCGAGCGGGACTCGAACCTGGGATCTCCTGCTTACATGGCAGACGCTCTATCCACCTGAGACACCGAGGACACAGAGGATAGCGCGACTGCAGGGATTTATCTCTGGCACGCCTCCCGGGAAACCCACATTCTCAACGTATTGTCCCGCACTACATTCGTAGTGCCCCCGCCCATTATACTCATTACTCGCCGGCCGCTGGTGGCCGAGCGGTTCTGGCGCTACAGTCTGGAACCGCGCGACCGCTACGGTCGCAGGTTCGAATCCTGCCTCGGGCATGGATGTGTGTGTTGTCCTTAGGTTAGTTAGGTTTAAGTAGTTCTAAGTTCTAGGGGACTTATGACCTCAGCAGTTGAGTCCCATAGTGCTCAGAGCCATTTGAACCAACTCATTACTCGCGGCACGTTGCCGATTCCCGTAAGAGTTCGAGCACTGTTTGTGCATTCGCACAGAAGAAGAAGATGGTCAAGTGGCCGGTGAGCCTTAACTATTTATATACTAAGATGGTATCTGTTCTTTCGGACATGTCCATCTTAGTATATATACTGAGCGTAGTATTTTAATGGACACTGAAATGAAACATCCGATCACCGCCTAATATTTTATTTGGTATTACGAGGAGGCAGCCAGTCACAATATAGCAGTGAAATTATTCAAACTTCATTTGAAATGCACAGAAGTGTGACAGGTTCGAATATAAAAAAAAATTTCCAAAAACATTACGCAAGTTTCACTGGAATTTGAAAAATGGAGCTCTGTTCAAACACATTTGCCTCTTAACTGCGTAAAGTGGCACCATGTCACATGCACACACACGCACACACTTAGGTACACACGCACACACTTAGGTACACACGCACTTACTCTCTACATGAAAGAAATACATACAATATTTGTACGTCCGGCACATCATTAGCATACTCGGTAAATTTCATCTTTGTGGTTTAATCACGACAGTAAATTCACTCCCCCCTCTCTCTATGTATGTACCAATGTGTGTGATTGTGTGTATGTAATGCTTACTTAAATGAGGCAAAAAAATCGTGAAATTTTATTGACGGAACGAAAGGAAACAAAAAAAGCCAAACGTTATTACTGATATAAATTTTATGATGAAATCCTTTAGACTTACATATAGTAAATCAAAGTAATTTTATTTTACTCTCATATAATTAATTACAGTTAACATTGACATGCAGAACAAACGGTTTGTCAACTACTTCTGTTACACACTGGAAGGTTACGAAGTTGGTACACATTCTACTTCATATCCATCGTTTTTTGGAATATCTTCTAATGCAAACAGTAGTTTCTTCCAATTTGAGTAAATACTTGAGATATCTCGATTAGACAACCAAGTTATGAGGTCTGTATGTGCCTTAATAAACTCAAAATTATATTGAACTGCGTTTTGCGGGCAAACTGTATACAATATGAAAATAATATAGCTAATGTAACAATCAACCAATTTTTTGTACTGAAGCTGGAACAGTCCAATGAAATAAATACATTCATATTTATCATACACTTCAAAAACCAGAAACTGTTCAGAATCTGGACGGGAGAGCTCTGCTTTTTAAGTGATTGTGATATTTTCACATTCACTTCTGAAAGAGAATTTAGGTCGTAACCAATAATTTTGTACATGAGAACTGAACACTGTTCCAAATTAAACACACAGCCACAACAATCTCTTACAGTGTCATTGCGTGATACTTTATGAATAGTAACTCACGTTTTCATTTATATAGATTTCTACTAAGCACTCACGAAAAATGTATGTTAGTCTGTATTACTATTTTTGAAATCAACTGTGACCATGTATTGACTCTTCCATGTTATATCTTGTACACGGTACCACTGTTGAAGTAAGGTCTACCATTAATGATAGTTAATAATCTTGACAGCAGATATGTTTTGCATTTCTTCAGATGGACCAGCACTGTCACTCCAAATTGGATGATGCCTCGTCTTGCGCTCAGTATTAGGTTGTGGTCTCCCATCTCCAATGCCCATAGTCTTTCAGTGTGGTATCGTGCTCCTGCCTCTCACGGATGTTTCAAGTTCAGTAACAATCAATCACAAGAGTTCCTACTTTCTTCTTTTACAACCAGTATCCGATAAGCAAATTATAAAACATTTATTAGCATAAGTACACTCATGTTCAGAAAAAAACAGAACGCCTTGAACCACTAGAGATAGGACGTTCATAATCACAGGACATGAACATTAGTATTTTCTGCAGAAATGACTACGCTCGCCGATTACACTCACTCGGTTGTGAGCTCTGCAAGATCCATGAACTATTTTGTATTTACGTGACAAACCCTAATTCTAGGGCTGTCTTTCATTTTTGACAAATGGATCTATGCCGACAATTGTAAAAAACGGCGATGGTACATTAGTCCTTACTAATGTAAAATTGCTACGTTCTGAAGAAGACAAATTTATATTTGTCGAAACCTAGGTAAAGAATTACTTTATCCATTGCAACTGGTCGGCTGGTTATAATTTTATTACGTGGAACCGTTGCTGTTGTGCAGCTATGTTTAAAAAAAATGTTTAAAATATAGAAATGATTACCATTTAAACCATGCTGGCCCGCCGGTTCAAGGTCAACATCGATACCGCGGCACAACACCACCTACCGGTAAACTGTACCTGTGGCGTTAGTTGTCGCTATAAACCGAAGGTGATGGATCAGTGTGACTTGAGCATATGTGCAGGATGCCTCGCAGACGTATGCGCGAACACCGTCAAATCAGCGAGTTTGAAAGAGGGCGCATTATTGGCATGAGAGAATGTGAAACTTCCATCCCGAAAATTGCTACACTTGTGGGACGAAGTGTTTCGGCAGTGCAACGGGTGTGTGCTGATTGGTTCACGGAAGGTCGTAGAACACGACGAGATTGGTCAGATGTCAGATACCCCCCCCCCCCCCGACACCTCATCCGAACTGCAATGCAGGGCTTATCTGCTTCCTCCTCCACTCTGGTGTGTCAGTGGAATAGTGTAACACGTCGTACACTGTCAGGGGTGACAGCCCGTTGCCGTTTATTACGGCATTTTTCAGTAAGATAATGCACGACCACAAGCTGCTCCGCCAACTCATGCCTTCTTGGTATCACAGGATGTCAGCCTTTTGCGGTCGCCTGCCAGATCACCAGACCTGTCGCCAATTGAAAATGTTTAGGGTGTTGTGAAACGACGGTTGCAGTGCTGTGACACACTGCCAACCACTGTAAATGAACTTTGGAACCATGAGAATGCAGCATGTAAGGCTGTACCATAGGATGCCATTAGCGCCTTATACGCAACGATGCCATCACGCGTGGAACAAGTTATCAGAGCCCATGGCGGACACTGTGCCTACTATGCAACAGGACACACACTCAACCGAGGTCACCAAAATGATAATCATTTCTACAAACATGCTAATGTACGTGCCCTGTGAATATGAATGTCCTATCTCCAGTCGTTCAAAGTGTTCTGTTTTTTTTTTTCTGAACATGTGTGTAGTATGTGGTGCATGCCAGTCTTACTTTGTGTGTCCAAAAAAAGAAATTGTTGAACAAGCGCGAGGACTAGTATGCTGGCAACGTCTTTTACGGTGCAGCAATGTCTTAGTGGGTCTTCTACAGAGCGAACAAATTCCGATTTGTTTCGACAGGCAGAAAATGTGGTTAGTCAGCTTTACTCAGTATGTCCTGTCTTGTTGACACAAGCAAACTGTTCAGATGTGTGCGAATTCCTATGGGATCAAACTGCTGAGGTCATCGGTCCCTAGGCTTGCACACTACTTAATCTAACTTAGACTAACTTACGCTACAGACAACACACACACCCATGTCCGAGGGAGGACTCGAACCTCCGAAGGGGGTGACACAAGCATCATATTTCTTCTACCACATCTGAAGGTACATGATGTAGAAGGGATGCATGATTCAAGGCACACGATGTAGTAGTTGTAGTGGGACTGGCGGAACTGGGTTGAGATATGAGTAAACAAATACAGGGTGATTATAATGAAGTTATACTTTCAAACCACTGTAGAAATAACACCATTGGTCAGAATGACGTCAGATTGCAATGGAATATTATCAGAGATGGAGGAAACTATATGTCAGAAGAATAATAAATAGTTACAAAATGTAGCAATAGGTCGCGCTGTAAGCATCATAATTTAATAGTGGCTGACTACAAATGACAAATGAATCATACAACAAAGCCTAAGGTGTAAGTCTGACGTTAAACTGTACTAGTCAGTTTGCATTGGTGTACAGGTATGATACTGTTAGTTTTGTAAGTCCATCCACCACAGCAAGGTCGTATCATATCGGATGGGAAAAACCGGTTTTTAATTGTCCTGAGGCCAAAAACCGCATAAAAAGCATGATTCAAAATCAAAGTGTATCATTACGACGGTGAGTCAAATGAAAACCTTAAATATTTTTTAAAATATTATTTATTGTGCAGAAGTGGTACAAAGCTGTATCATTTTTCAACATAATCTCCCCACGCTCAATGCAAATCCTCCAGCGTTTACAAAGTGCGTAAATTCCTTTAGAAAAAATTCTTTTGGTACTCCGCGCAACCACTCATGCACCGCATGGCGTACCTCTTCATCAGAACGGAACTTCTTTCCTCCCATTGCGTCTTTGAGTGCTCCAAACATATGGAAATCATTTGGGGCAAGGTCAGGTGAGTATGTTGGATGAGGAAGACACTCAAAATGCAGGTCCGTGTTTGTTGCAAGTGTTGGTGGAAGTGAACCCAGGTTTCGTCCCCAGTAACGATTCGCGCACTTTGTGAAACTGGAGCACATCAAGCACAATGTAGTGTGCTGACCCATGAGTAATCTGTAAACATGCTGCAATGTCATTCAGTGACACTCGGCAGTTTTCCTTCACTATGGCTTCAATTGCTGCAATGTTCTGTGGAGTCACAACTCGTTGTGCCTGACCTGGACGAGGAGCATCTTCCACTGAAGTTACTCCATTCGTAGACTTGCTGCTGTGACAAACATGCATCACCGTACTGAACCTTCATTCGTCGATGATTTTCAAAAGGTTTCACACCTTTACTAAGCAGAAACCGAATAACAGAACACTCTTCTTCCCTGGTGCAAGTCGTAAGTGGGGCGGCCATCTTTATACTGATACTGCGACGGTATGTATGCATCTGCACTATGCTGCCACCTACAGGCCATTCTACACGCTGTTTGTAGCACGCTTACCAACTTACAGGATAAAGACGCGAAATTTCGATTTGTTATTGCAAATGTAAGGTTTTCATTTGACTCACCCTCGTAATTTCCGTGTGATTGGCGCAAAACATGTTCAATATGGCGTGCACCGTTTTCTGCAAGAAGTTGAAATCGAGAAACAGCATGTTCCACAATTGATCGAAGTGTTTCCGGGGGTCACGTTCAGAATGTGTTGCGCAATGCATGCCTCCAATGCAGCTAAGTTTGCAGTCGGAACGCTGAACACAACATGTTTCGGATAGCACCAAAGCCAGAAGTCACACGGATTAAGATCAGGTGACCGGGCCGGCCAGGCTATAGGGAAATGACGGATGATAATTCTAGCATTTACGAAATGGTGGTTCAGCAGCTGCGTAATTGGATTTGCAGTGTGCGGACGTGCGCCATCTTCATAAAAAAGATCTCATTCACACATCCACGCTGTTGGAGAGCTGGTTGCGCAAAAGACACTCATAGCGCTTACCAGTGGCGGTACAGGTAACAGGACCAGAAGCACCTGTCTCTTCGAAAAAATATGGTCCTATGATAAATGATGCCGTAAACCCGCACCACACAGTAACCTTTTCAGGATGAAGTGGTACTGGTTGATTTGTGTGTGGGTTTTCCGTTGCCCATATTCGACAGTTCTGTGTATTGACATATCCTGTGAGATGGAAGTGTACTTCACGTGTCCACAAAAGCCGGCCGAGGTGGCCGAGCGGTTCCAGGCGCTTCAGTCTGGAACCGCACGACCGCTACGGTCGCAGGTTCGAATCCTGCCGCGGGCACGGATGTGTGTGACGTCCTTAGGTTAGTTAGGTTTAAGTAGTTCTAAGTTCTAGGGGACTGATGACCTCAGAAGAAGTCCCATAGTGCTCAGAGCCATTTGAACCATTTTTTTTTTGTCCACAAAATCTTGCACGGCCAATCATTGTCCACTTCAGCGCGAGCAACAAATTCTAAAGCAAAGGACTCTCTTGCTGACAGGTCAACAGGAAGCAACTGGTGCACATGAGTAATTTTGAATGGTTAGCAAAGAAGGATGTTTCGTAGGATTTTACGCACCGTGCTCACGGGTATGTCCAATATTCGGGCAATTCTCCGTGCACTGCACGTTTGCACACCACCACTCGTCTCCTCCTGCACTGCTGTGGCCACTGCTTCCACTGACGTCCAATCAGTTCGTTTTCTCCCTCTACCAGGTTGCACACCAAAAGAACCCGACTTTTCGAATTTCCGAATCATTTTCTCCAGACCCACGGCAGTCATCGGACCAACGCCTTTTTTCAAACCCTTCGGTGTCTGGAACTTCTGCAGAGCGACGTGTGCACAGTCATAATTCTTGTAATACAGCTTTAGAAGCAGAGCGCGATCCTGCACTGGGACACTCATGGCGAACGTCGCAGACGCGAAAGGAGGAAAAGCCGTGTACCCGGCGTGTTTATACCAACTTCAATGGCTTGGTTCAAATGGTTCAAATGGCTCTGAGCACTATGGGACTCAACTGCTGAGGTCATTAGTCCCCTAGAACTTAGAACTAGTTAAACCTAACTAACCTAAGGACATCACAAACATCCATGCCCGAGGCAGGATTCGAACCTGCGACCGTAGCGGTCTTGCGGTTCCAGACTGCAGCGCCTTTAACCGCACGGCCACTTCGGCCGGCACCAACTTCAATGGGTCGTGCGCATGACAGGTGTTTCATTTACGTATTATGACACATACAGCATGCGCTAGATGACGATCAGTTTGGCTTTAGGAAAAGTAAAGGGACGAGAGAGGCAATTCTGACGTTACGGCTAATAATGGAAGCAAGGCTAAAGAAAAATCAAGACACTTTCATAGGATTTGTCGACCTGGAAAAAGCGTTCGACAATATAAAATGGTGCAAGCTGTTCGAGATTCTGAAAAAAAGTAGGGGTAAGCTATAGGGAGAGACGGGTCATATACAATATGTACAGCAACCAAGAGGGAATAATAAGAGTGGACGATCAAGAACGAAGTGCTCGTATTAAGAAGGGTGTAAGACAAGGCTGTAGCCTTTCGCCCCTACTCTTCAATCTGTACATCGAGGAAGCAATGATGGAAATAAAAGAAAGGTTCAAGAGTGGAATTAAAATACAAGGTGAAAGGATATCAATGATACGATTCGCTGATGACATTGCTATCCTGAGTGAAAGTGAAGAAGAATTAAATGATCTGCTGAACGGAATGAACAGTCTAATGAGTACACAGTGTGGTTTGAGAGTAAATCGGAGAAAGACGAAGGTAATGAGAAGTAGTAGAAATGAGAACAGCGAGAAACTTAACATCAGGATTGATGGTCACGAAGTCAATGAAGTTAAGGAATTCGTGGCGGGCCGCATCAAACCAGTCAGTAGACTGATGACCAAAAAGACAACACCCTCTATTGACAAATTTTCATACTATTTTTTCTGTCATACGTTTTCCTCCTTCTCCGATAATATTCCGTTTAAATGTGACGCCATTCTGACCAGTGATCTTATTTCTACAACGTCTGCCATGTAAGCAGGAGATCCCGGGTTCGAGTCCCGGTCGGGGCACACATTTTCAACATGTCCCCAATGAAGTACATCAACGCCTGTATGCAGCGAGGGTGTCTATTTAATTATCATTTCATTTCTAGCAAAGCTGCATGGTCATCCACAGTAATTGTTCTTTCGGGAACAGTTACTACCGTCGTATACATCACAGATTATTTTTTTCATAGGAAATATAGAACGTTGAGACCTGGGTAAAAAACAAGTCAGATGTATGAGACTGTTATTTTGTATACAAATCTGATTTTCACAAACATATATTTTTTTCAAAACTTTTCGAGATTTTGGCCCTTATAGTTCTTAGTGTTCCAATTGAAAATTATAGGTTTCGTACTCGCATGTTTTTTCACTGTGGAGTTGTTGTGAAGTGATTGCAATCAACTGGATGCCACTTTGTCAACCAGCTATGAAACCGAGAAATGGACGCTACAGTGGAACGTGGAATGCGAGCCACGTTCCGTTTCTGGAGAATTTCCACATCATTGAGAGGTGAATGTTAAGTTAAAAGGTAGAGTGAAAAAATCGACCCGACTGGGATACGGATCCTACAACTTTTCTACCACAAAACTATCATACAAGCTACCGTTTACTTGCATTTCTTACTAATGCAAGGCACTGCTGCTCTCTCGGGTTATGGCGGATATTCAGTAGGCTGCATTGGCTAGTTTTCATCGTAATTCAATTTGTACGAAATATTTATGAATTGTATACAGAAACCTCCTTCGTGAATCAGTAGATCTATTAGCCAAAACCAGATCAAAATCCCTACAGCAGTTCCTGAGATTAGCCTGCACATTCAAACGGACGCTAAGAGGCGACATCAGTCTGTATATGCAGAGATTGAGCACATAAGTAGGCTGTCGTCAGAAATATTACACTTATCGATAAAGGTTGACAGCGTTGTCTAGTTTTTGTTTTGGTAGTACTTCTGAGTCGCGCGTATACGATTTGGAAGCTAACTTTCATTAATTATTAATGAGTCAAAGTTTCTAAAACAAATATCAGGAACCGTTGCAAGTCAAGGTAACTAAAGTATTTCCTGGTTCGTGTTAAAACTATGTCATCCATCCACCCATTTATACACATGTATGGTGCTGTGTAACTGCTACAGACGACTGAACTAAGCTTCTGATATATCTCGTGTGTAGGAAAATTTGACACAATTTTCTTGTGTTCTACTTGAGTGAAATCCAAACGATTTTCGTCTGTCAACACGTCAATCGCTACTATACAGATCTTCACTAACTTACCCAAAGTAGGCTTCGTCAGTACTCAATACTTATGCAGTTGTCTCAACAGCACAGCGTGGTACGGCAAATATCGAATTTGTGGACAGCCAGTTTACGTTTTCAACACAAAGAAGCGAAATGACAAAACTCTTCACGTCAATTAACATCTCACCGAAGGAATTTGAAGGAAACTGGTCCTTATACTGAAGGAAGGTTTTAAATTTTGAGAAGTGTTTAATTGAGAAAAGAAGAAAGAAATGGCACCAGAATGAAACGTGAGACTTTTAGCTACCTTCAGACCCGCTTTGGACGTTTTGTTAAAAATACCAACTGTTATCTTAAACAAATATAATACTTCGCAGCCCAACCCTCTGGACAAAAGAATTCCAATTAAGCTACACCTTGTTATTGAAGACTATCCCAAAAGCGACAGAAGGCAGACAGGTAGGGTTTACACATGTTGTACTTCGCTATGAAAGGGATGTCCCATTTAAAGGCTGACTGACAGCTGACAGACGCCGCCGAGTTCCTGAGGACACGTGACACTTGAGCAGGGTGCTTAAAGGCCTTCACTTTACAAACGGACCTGTTCTCAAGCTGTAGCCTTCTTGGCGACGCAGAAATACAGATAATCACATGGAGGCATTCTCGGCGGTTTTATCAAGAAAGTGCATCATGTAAGTCGTTAGGAAATGGAAATTTTGGAAATTTGTGGAAAGTTCCTATGGCGCCAAACTGCTGAGGTCATCGGTCCCAAGGCTTACACACTACTTAATCTAACTTAACCTAACTTACGCTAAGGACAACACACACACCCATGTCCGAGGGAGGATTCGAACCTCCGACGGGGGTAGTCGCGCGAACCGTGACAAGGCGCCCGAGACAACACGGCTACACCGCGTGGCAGCCGTTAGGGAGCTGGCCATGAACAGTGGTGCGCGTCATGATAAGAGACTGCAAGAGAACGCAGACTGCGTTCCAGTACTGCAGGCTGATCGCTGTGAGGGGCTTGTCAAAGGAAGATCGCAAACATCTTGCGGTATCATATTTACTTTAGTATTTCTCAGTGTTGTATTCGAGTGACTTAATTACTCGATGTTGTGTTCAAGTCACTTAATGGTACTGTGAGTTCTAAGATTCTTGAAAGGTTGGATGATGTGCAAGATGTTGTTGTGGAACAACATGTTTAAGTACCGCGTTATGCTCCGGTCTTTCGTGACTAGTTGACGAGGTTAACTCTGGGTGACCCATAGAGAACTGCAATAGATGTCACAAGCGTCGAATTAAAAACGATGTCATCAGAACTGTAACATCCCAGGCAGTAATAATAAGAATAGCAGAAGCTTTTAGAACACGAATCGACTGGTAACAGTACTTCGTGCCAAAGCTAAGAAATGCCCAAACTCTGTAGAATGATAAGACTGAATACAACAAAATAAAAGAAAAATGTACGAGAGGCGTTCAGTAAGTAACGCAACACATTTTTTTCTCGGCCAATTTCGGTTGGAAAAATGGGATATTTGTTGAGGGACGTCGTGGAATGTCCCCGCTTCATCCACTACAGTCGATATACGCAGCCTTCGTCATTGCGTCTGTGACGCATGTGCGTTCCAAGCATAGAGCTGTCAATGATTTTTTTTTTTTTTGGCGGAAAACCAGGGCGTCAGAAATATTCATAGATTCTTGCACTGTGTCTGCCTGGCAGAGCTGGCAGTGAACGAAAGCACGGTGACTCGTTGGGCGAGGTATCTGTCATCATCTAAACAAGGTAGCACAAAGCTGTCAGGTGTCCCGCGTGCCGGCTGGACGCACTCCGCTATGCCTCCTGCGATGTTGGAGCGTGCGGACACTCTCATTCGAGGTGAGCGACGGATCGAAATCTAACACCTCGCTGCACCACTGGACGTCTTTGTCGCTAGTGCTGAAACTCTCATCCACCAGCTGGGGTACTGAAAGGTGCGTGACCGCTGGGGTCTTCGCCGCCAAACAGAAGACCATAAAGAGCATCGAAGGACGCCATGTGAGGAATTTATTGCGCGTTACAAGGCTGATCGGGGCAATTTTTGTCGAACATCGTCACAGGGGGTGAAACATAGGTTCATCATTTCGAACCGGAAACACAACGGCAATGTATGGAGTAGCGCCGTACCACCTCTCCCCCGAAGGAAAAGTTCAAAGACGCTGCCTCAGCTGACAAAGCCAAGACGACGATCTTCTGGGAGTCTGAAGGCATCATTCTGTTTGCTGTCCTCCATCACGGTATTACGGTTAACTGTGAAGTGAGTGACTGAATATGTAAGTTTCTGGCCAGAGAGCGTGAATGTTTTTAACCATTGGTTTTTTCCTAGCTTGTGATAAGTATGTTCAAAGTGAATACCAGTGCTCCTGCGCTTATACACGATAGTATGCCTGTGCTCTCTGTGTTAAATACAAGAGCTGATTAGTTTACCACTGCCTCTGGAGACTCAGCTTTATGTCCGCTATCAGTTACGGAGACAGTGGAAAAATTTGTTGACTCGCTGACCAACGACCCGTATTTATGCAGGAAATAAGTAATTAAATTTCATTGGCGGAAAAATTATACGAAGCATGTATATTTCCATAAAAAGTATGTTGCTACCCTCAGAAAATTGGAGAAGCAACTTCAACGTGTTCGTCACCACAAAAATACAAACGAACTTCTCCTTCTCTGTGACAACGTATTGTTTCACACAAAACTCTGCACCTGAGAGGAGCTCACAACTGCATTAGACTGTTCTTCCTTTTCCGCTCTACAGTCTGTAACGACTCATGTTGAATGTTACTTATGTTTCTTCTGCCTGGTCCATTGATGAATGAATGTGAAATTTTGCATGCTTCACAAAATTTATTCACATTAATTGACATCCGAATTGCACACTCGTCATGTAAACAAAACACGGACAGACTTCACTGATCGCTTTGACTTCCAAAAGTAACTTCAAAAACTGACTCCTCGCAGCATCTCTGCATTGCTTTATATAGAATTTTAACAATAACTTCCAAGATAAAGCATTATTAATGTTGTAAAATTTTTATGTTACAATGAAAATTTACAAAACGTAAAGAAAATGATGTTACAGCCGAATAAGGTATAAAATACAAAATTCAGTGACAATCTTTTATAGTAATATCTTTAGTTTTACATCAGAAAATCATTCTGAACTTTAATTACAATAATGTCTCGTATTATTTTAGTTACGTAAATAATTACAGGTTGGATTTGGTTACTAATATTCAAAGGCAGTACAGAGCTCGTGCTTTATCCGATTACATACATAAAATGCACAAATATGGCCTCAAATTCTGGAAATTGGAAAACTGTGAGATATAAACAATTGGAGAGTTAATTCTAAATATAATTACAAAGAATATTAATTACAGAGGAAGACATAAAAATAAATAACAAATGAAAATTCATCGCTTGTTAATAACTTTTAAGTTGTTTCTCAAGATAGTGAGGTCTTCTATTACTAGATTTTTAGATTACCATCTTGTTAATTATAAGCAGTGATTTTTCATACTAACATCTCTGCAGTCTCTAGTTATTTATTTATAAGGACTTATTACTTCAATTTCTTGATTAGTTACTTAATTTAGTATATGTACATAAATTTATCAGTGACAACAATCCACCGATAATTATGACAACGCACGTCCTTCCAGAACATTCCATATGCTTTCGCAATGAATATAAAGTTTTTTATCAGATAGGACAGAATGATATATATAAAGACACACATACAAGGCCTTAGCCAAGCACTGAATTGTCTGATAACTATCCGGATGCCTATTAAAAAAAAAAAAAAGGTGTTATCGGACATTTCATATGAGTTCTGGGTGAGGCTGTACTGTTATAAGTCCAGATACCGCGCCTTCCAGCTTCCAGCTGTTTGGCCCAATGAAGGAAGCAGTACGTGGATGGAAGGAAGGTTATTGATACAGCAAAACTTTGGCACCGACGTAGACCAGAAGAGTGGTACCATGCGGGCAAACTGGCCTTCCCAGTAAGGTGGCGTAACGTCGTCGCATTGAACGGAGATTATGTTGAAAAATAGAGTTTTGTACCCAAAAGAGGTTGAAATAACATGGCATGTTAGAATCCTGAATAAAACCAACCTGCTCTCAGAAAAGATATGTGTTGCATTACTTATTGAACGCTTCTCGTATGTTAGTGTTTGGACACACATTCTTATAACACAGTTTCCGACCTATATTCACGCCGCTTTTATCAGTGAAATACGGTGTATATGATTCTACATGCGACGAAATAGTTTGTTTGTTGAAATGACAGAGCAACACTGACATGAAACTGTTCCCCCAGGGTGACCCAGGAGGAATGGTCGATATTCAGGGATATGAGAGGAACGATCACTCAAGCAAAACAGTGCCGTAAAATACACACGTTAACAGCTACGACCAATTCTACATCTACATGGTTAATCTGCAATTCACACTTAAGTTCCTGGCAGAGGGTTCATCGAACCATTTTCATACTATATACTTCTCTATCATTCCACTTTCGAATAGCGCGTGGGAAAAAGAAACACCTAAATCTTTCCGTTCGGGCTCTGATTTTTCCCATTTTATTATGATGATCATTTCTCCCTACGTAGGTGGGTGTCAAAAGAATATTTACGTATTCAGAAGAGAAAGTTGGTGAATGAAATTTTGTAAATAGATCTCGCCGCAATGAAACCACCTTTGTTTCAGTGACTGTATCCCCAACTCGCGTATCATATCAGTTACACTGTCACCCCTATTGCGCGATAACAAGAAACGAGCTGCCGTTTTTTGCACCCTTTCGATGTCCTCTTTCAATCCTATCTAGTAAGGATCCCATACCGCGCAGCAATATTCCAGCAGAGGACGGACAAGTGTAATGTAGACTGTCTCTTTAGTGGGTTTGTCGCATCTTCTAAGTGTTCTGCCAACAAAACGCAGACTTTGTTTCGCCTTCCCCACAATATTATCTATGTGGTCTTTCCAATTTAAGTTACTCGTAATTGTAATTCCTAGGTATTTAGCGGAATTGACAGCCCTTATATTTGTGCGATTTATCGTATACCCAAAATTTATCGGATTTATTTTAGTACCCATGTGGATAACATCGCACTGTTCTTTGTTTGGTGCTAATTGCCACTTTTCTCACCATACAGAAATTCTCTCTAGATCATTTTGTAATTGGAATTGATCGTCTGATGATTTTACTAGACGGTAAATTACAACGCCATCTGCAAACAATCAAAGGGGGCTTCTCAGATTATCACCTAGATGATTTATATAAATCAGTAACAGCAGAGAGCCTACGACACTACCTTGCGGAACGCCAGATATCACTTCTGTTCTACTCGATGATTTTCCGTCTATCACTACGAACTGTGACCTATCTGGGAGGAAATCACGAATCCAGCCACACAACTGAGACGATACTCCATGTGCACGCAATTTGATTAATAGTGGCTTGTGAGGAACGGTATCAAAAGCATTCTGGAAATCTAGGAATATGGAATCAATCTGAGATCCCTTGTCGACAGCACTCATTACTTCATGGGAATAAAGAGCTAGCGGTGTTGCACAAGAACGATATTTTCTAAATCCGTATTGGCCGGCCGGTGTGGCCGAGTGGTTCTAGGCGCTTCAGTCTGGAACCACGCGACCGCTACGGTCGCAGGTTCGACTCCTGCCTCGAGCATGGATGTGTTTGATGTCCTTAGGTTAGGTTTAAGTAGTTCTAAGTTCTAGGGGACTGATGACCTCAGATGTTAAGTCTCATAGTGCTCAGAGCCATTTGAGTCTGAATCCGTGTTGGTTATGTATCAATAAGTAATTTTCTTCAAGGTGATTCATAACGTTTCAGTACAGTATATGCTCCAAAGTCCTACTGCAAAATGAGGTCAGTGGGTTACTCCTATTTCCCTTCTTGAATATTGGTGTGACCTGTGTTACTTTCCAGTCGTTAGGAACAGGCGTTTCGTCAAGCGAGTGGTTGTTGCTAAGAAAGGCGCTATTGTGTATGCATACTATGAGAGGAACCTGATTGGTATACCATCTGGACCGGAAGACTTGCCTTTCTTAAGTGATTTGTGTTGTTTCGCAACACGTAAGATATCTACTTTTATGTGACTCATGCTAACAGCTGTTCTGGTTTGGAATTCTGGAATATTTACTTCGTCTTCTTTCGTGAAGGAATTACGGAAAACTATCTTTAGTAACTCCGCTTTAGTGGCAACATCATTGGTAACATTTCCATCGCTATCGCTCAGTGACGATATTGACTGTTTTTTGCCACTGGTGTACTTTACATACGATCAGAATCTTGTGCCGTAGAGGGCATTTGTTTCACGGTATCGAAGATGAAGACGTGCTCATACCTCTTACAGGGTGTATTTTCCTTCGTTCCTGTCATATGCCTGAATATTGACAATCCCTCCTGGGCCACCCTGCATAGGTACTGATCCCAGGATTGTGTGACAGTGCCATGGGAGTGAGGGTATAAATAATTATGTGGCGGCACGTCGGATATATGCGAACACGAAATTTGGCAACTGATTTGATTTTTGAGAGTGGGTGACGTGACGGTATTTTTGGGTAGAGAACAGGTAATGGAAAGAGTAGTGAGAAAAATTATTACCGCCATTTTATATCTCACGTAGGCTTATTAAGCATAAGAAAGCTTGGGGCGTGTGCAGAGGCATACAGGCATTGTTTTCCTTCTACTCAGATCACGATTGGATTGGGACAGAACATCGTTAATATGGGTATACAAGACCCTCCTCATGCTTGCTTAAACCTACCTTAGCGAGCGTAGTTGCTGGATCTGTCCCGCTTTCAGAATGTTTGGAGCAGGGCAGGTCCTCCAACCATCTCGTGATTCTGACGATATAACGCGCCAATTGGACATAATTTGGCACGATAATCCTCAGGGCATCCAACAAATGTATCAATCAGTGGCAAGTCGAATAACCACTTGCATAAGTGCCAGAGGTAGACCAACGCATTATTGATTTGCTAAATTTGTGAAACCGTTTATCCTGAACAATTCATCCAAATTTTCTGCAATTTTAATCATTTGCTTGTCCGTCTACGTGAATCACATCTGCCAATTTTCGTCTCATTCGTATAACTACTTCGTGGTGAGCGGCTTTTTTGTCTTAGAGTGTATCTAAGGGGTTTTCAAAATAACAGATTAGACGTCACGAAGCAAGCAATTAGAGTAATCCGTATTTCTTATTTCATCTTAGACACGTAAAGTTCTGGTAACTGTTTATTCGCTGCTCAGTATTATTTACAGATGAAATTGCAATTTGGGTCACTGTGAGTAATCGCTGCTTTGCCAAATTTGATACGAAGCATGTAGCCTTTGTAAAACTGACGACGTGCTACACGCAAAAGCCCTGCTTTGTACCTGTTATCTTACGGAATACAAAAATAATTGCCAGTCGGAAAACATGCGACGTTTCATGCAAGCCGCTGCGAGTATAACACCATGAATAATGGAAATTAGAGTGTAAAATTTAAAAAAAATGAGATACAGGTGTTAATTACGTGCTTAGCACCAACCACTAGCGTTTCATTTGTTGCAAAGCATTTCCCTCTGTTTTGGATTGGCAGGAGAGCCAACCCAAGAATATTAGAGGAAGCCGAAAGGCACGCGTTTTAGCTCATGCAGGCTGGCGTGAGGTCTGGAACAGGACAAGGGAATTAGACTTTAGCAAAAAAGGACGTAGCTGTGGAATACTTAACTTTAATCCATAAATGGTGAACATCGCTCTTGAGGGTACATTATTTTACAGTATCAATAGTAATTGGTAATGGCGCCTTGCTAGGTCGTAGCAAATGACGTAGCTGAAGGCTATGCTAACTATCGTCTCGGCAAATGAGAGCGTATTTTGTCAGTGAACCATCGCTAGCAAAGTCGGTTGTACCACTGGGGCGAGTGCTAGGAAGTCTCTCTAGACCTGCCGTGTGGCGGCGCTCGCTCTGCAATCACTGATAGTGGCGACACGCGGGTCCGACGTATACTAACGGACCGCGGCCGCTGTAAAGGCTACCACCTAGCAAGTGTGGTGTCTGGCGGTGACACCACACCCTCCCCTCTCCCTTTCCCTCCCTCTCCCCCTTTCTCTCTCGCGTTCTCCCTCTCCCTCTCGCCTAGCCCTGCCAACGTATGAGGAGCCACCAAAGTACACCACAGCAATGCTAAGAGACGCAACACCTAGCCACTTTGTTCTCACTGCAGCCAAATCTCTCCTTTCATTAACGCCGTGCGGTCCATTCTCACTAATTAACGGCTCCTACAGACTCAGCTCGACGATCGATACGGATGGCAAAAATTTCCGGGCACTAATGCTTGCCGTAGTACTCACATGAGGCACGCAGGCTGCACCGTCTTTAATGTGACTGCTTTGTGATCAATGTGGAACCACTTCATATTAGCATCTGACACTTTTAATTTCTTGGCGTTGAAGATCGTTTATGCTAATTGTATACGGTGCAGAATGTGTCCTGATAATGTCACAGCAGGATAAGTTTGGTCGAATCGAGTAAAATTTTTAGGATAATCATAGATTGGAGAAGCATCATTGTTGAGCTCGTAACGTGATAAATTACTTTTATCTTTGCGAAGTTTTTAGGCCCTGTATTGCTTCTGCGAAAACCAACAACTGTAGGCAAACAGTTGCAAATAAAACAGTTGCTCTCTGTTTATTCCTCCGCGCGCAAAGCTCCAGAAGTTATAGTAACATAGTAATGCTGTTGTGTGCCATGTAAAATTTAGATGTTTTCCTAAACAAATTACTGTTTTTGCATTGCGCAGCGCTTAGTACTATTGCAGTATGATATACACTACTGGCCATTAAAATTGCTACACCACGAAGATGTGCTACAGACGCGAAATTTAACCGAAACGAAGAAGATGCTGTAATATGCAAATGTTTAGCTTTTCAGAGCATTCACACAAGGTTGGCGCCGGTGGCGACACCTACAACGTGCTGACACGAGGAAAGTTTCCAACCGATTTCTCATATACAAACAGCAGTTTACCGGCGTTGCCTGGTGAAACGTTGTGATGCCTCGTGTAAGGAGGAGAAATGCGTACCATCACGTTTCCGACTTGGATAAAGATCGAATTGTAGCCTATCGCGATTGTGGTTTATCGTATCGTGACATTGCTGCTCGTGTTGGTCGAGGTCCAATGACTGTTAGCAGAATATGGAGTCGGTGGGTTCAGGAGGATAATACAGAACGACGTGCTGGATCCCAACGGCCTCGTATCACTAGCAGTCGAGATGACAGACATCTTATCCGTACGGCTGTAACGGATTGTGCAGCCACGTCTCGATCCCTGAGTCAACACATGGGGACGTTTGCAAGACAACAACCATCTGCACGAACAGTTCGACGACGTTTGCAGCAGCATGGAGTATCAACTCGGAGACCATGGCTGCGGTTACTGTTGACGCTGCATCACAGATAGCAGCGCCTGCGATGATGTACTCACGACGAACCTCGGTGCACGAATGGCAAAACGTCATTTTTTTCGGATGAATCCAGGTTCTGTTTACAGCATCATTATGGTCGCATCCGTGTTTGGCGACATCGCGGTGAACGCACATTGGAAGCGTGTTTTCGTCATCGCCATACTGGCGTATCACCCGGCGTGACGGTATGGGGTGCCGTTGGTTACACGTCTCGGTCACCTGTTGTTCGCATTGACGGCACTTTGAACAGTGGACGTTACATTTCAGATGTGTACGACCCGTGGCTCTACCCTTCATTCGATCCCTGCGAAACCCTACATTTCAGCAGGATAATGCACGATCGCATATTGCAGGTCCTGTACGGGCCTTTCTGGATAAAGAAAATGTTCGACTGCTGCCCTGGCCAGCAGATTTTGCAGATATCTCACCAATTGAAAACATCTGGCGGCCGAGCAACTGGCTCGTCACAATACGCCAGTCACTACTCTTGATGAACAGTGGTATAGTGTTGAAGCTGCATGGGCAGCTGTACCTGTACACGCCATCCAAGCTCTGTTTGACTCAATGCCCAGGCGTATCAAGGCCGTTATTACAGCCAGAGGTGATTGTTCTGGGTACTGATTTCTCAGGATCTATGCACCCAAATTCCGTGAAAATGTAATGACATGTCAGTTCTAGTATAATATAATTGTCCAATGAATACCCCCGTTTATCATCTGCATTTCTTCTTGGTGTAGCAATTTTAATGGCCAGTAGTGTATAAGACGCTTAAATAGTTGCGGGTGGTAAGTTAAAGCCACGCAACTTAGTTTCTTTACAGAATTATTTTGCTTTTGTAACATTTTTATAAATATGGTTTGTTGACATAGTGCAAGGCCAGACTATTATTATCTTTTTACTATTGCAGTAACGTTATTTATTGATGGCCACTGGCGTAGTGCAAAGCTACGAAAAATGCTTTCAGTTCACTTAAGCCAGAATGAAAAAGGTGAAACTGATACATTTACTACATTTGTGCATTTTTTTTTAGTCATCAGTCTTCTGACCGGTTCGATGCAGCCCGCTACGAATTCCTCTCTCGGGCCAACATCTTCATCTAAAAGTAGTATTTGCGTCGTACATCCTCAATTATGAGTTGTATGTATTCCAATCTCTGTCTTCCTCTATAGTTTTTACTCTCCTCACCTCCCTCTAGT
Source organism: Schistocerca nitens (assembly GCF_023898315.1). Classification (NCBI taxonomy): domain Eukaryota; kingdom Metazoa; phylum Arthropoda; class Insecta; order Orthoptera; family Acrididae; genus Schistocerca; species Schistocerca nitens. Next base: position 458,990,314 of record NC_064620.1, on the reverse strand, counting down.
ACCACGGACGTTACTCCCTGACGTGTTAACACATGTTGTGTCATCTTCCTCTTTCTTGTCAGTGTTTTCCGTATGTTTCTTTCTTAATCGATTCCGCCTTCTCATTCATTATATTATCAATAAACCCACTTTCAACATTCTCCTATAAAATCACATCTCAAATGCATCGATTCTCTTCCCACTGTTCGTGATTCAATACAACACAATGCTGTGCAGCAAACGTACATTGCCCGCATCTCGTGGTCGTGCGGTAGCGTTCTCGCTTCCCACGCTCGGGTTCTCGTGTTCGATTCCCGGCGGGGTCAAGGATTTTCTCTGCCTCGTGATGGCTGGGTGTTGTGTGCTGTCCTTAGGTTAGTTAGGTTTAAGTAGTTCTACGTTCTAGGGGTCTGATGACCATAGCTGTTAAGTCCCATAGTGCTCAGAGCCATTTGAAACGTACATTCTTAGAAATTTATTCCTCAGATTAAGGCAGGTGTTTGATATCGGCAGACTTCTCTTTTTCCAGATATGCCCTCTTTGCCGTTACTAATCTGCTTTTTACGTAATATTTAAAAAAACAGTCGTAATTTGCAGAATGATCTTTATTAATTTAAGAACGACGCGTTTCGCCCTGATAGGGCATCATCAGGTTGTGTTAACAGATCAGAAATTCTCTGCCAGAAAGCATTCCTCTAGAAGGCATGATACCGCATAAAGCATACTAAAAGGCAACCTCAAGTAGGCGACGACAGACATAGCAGCGGAGAACAGGACCTTGGACGCCAACTGTAAACAGCCGTACACTATGTAAGTAGGCTATTTATGTGTTTGTATGTTGGCAGCACTATGTAGCGCTTTGCATTAATAACTCTGACAGTGCTGTGCGCACTCTGTGGCTGGACTGACTAGCAGTTGAAAGTTAACAGTCAGCGGTGATGGCAGTTGGAGATGAACAGCCAGTAGTGATGGAGGTTGGAAGTGAGTAGTTAACATTGATGGAGGTTAAAGTTTTGAAGTGTTAGCGAAAGCGGACGATCTGGACGCGTCCGACTTGGAGATTGAATATTATTCATGATTACATAATTTTTGGAACTGGATGTCACGAGCGATAATATATATTTTTGTACTGGGTGTCACATTATTTAGGTAAAAAATACATTGTTTGCTTTGCAACAAAATCTTTCCTTTGCTAACCATATGCCCATCAGTAGTTAGAGCCTACAGTAGTTAGAATCTTTTATTTAGCTAGCTGTATTGGCGCTTGCTGTATTGCAGTATTTCGTGTAATGAAGATTTTTGTGAGGTAAGTGACTTATGATATGTATCGGTTATTGTTAGGATTTCTTCTAATTGAGGGCCATACTTTTGTATTAATTATTTGAAGTCAGGTTACCATTTTTTGAGCAGTCAGATTGCGTGGCGCTAGGATATTGTGGGTCAGTGTTGAAATGACAAGAATTAGTAAAGAGAAAGTAGGCTCAGTTTCACTCAGCATTTTCAGAATTAAAATAATTAAGTAGTTTCACCTTCTCAGTTATTTCAGTCCAAGTAACAAATCATGAATTAAGAAGTTCCAACTACAACGGCCCCAGAGGGCCATCCGCATTCAAATACGGAATATCACCACGCCAACATGGAACGAAATACATTTTATGTTTTCTTCTGAACTTCGGTTGTCATGTGCTACAGGGGCAATCAAATAAAAACGAGGCAGACGGAAAATAGTAAGTAGACCGTTTATTATTTCAAAAGTATTGCCGTAACTCTTAATATCCTTATCCCATTGTGGAACAATACGGTCACGTCCTTCCGAAAAATATTGGCGGTTGTCTACGGAATCATGATTGTAACCAGGCGTGCTCCTCTTTGTCCGAAGGAAATCGACGTCCGCGAATGTCTTTCTTCATGGCTCCAAAAATATGGAAATCACATGGGTAGAGATCGGGACTGTGTGCAGGGTGTATAAGGCCTTCGAGCGACACCCCTCCGGCATAATCGAAACAGCAGGCAGGCCAGCTCCGGGAAAATCATGATGACCTTTTTCTTTGACTGCAAAGGTCTCCTGCTCATTGACTTTCTGGCACACGGTGGCACAGTTAATGCACAAAGATAAGTGGACAGTTTGCAAAAAATGAAGCGCGACGTCGATTCCAAATGCACAAGAAAATTGACTGTCGGCATTATAATGTTGAAGGATAATGCCCGCTCACTTGTTGTCAAGGTTGTTTCGAGTACGCTGCAAAAGTTTCACTGGGAAGCACTTACTCATCCTCTACAGAGTCTCGATAGCTCCCCATGCGATTTCAATGTATGTCGAGCCCCGAAAGAAGACATTTGTGGCCGTAGATTTGCTTCGGACGGAGAAGTGCACGCCTGTGTACAATCACTGTTACGTCGGCAGCCGCAAACTTTTTCCCTGAAGCAGCCATTGACCACCTTGTCTCACTGTGGGATAAATGTATTGTTGTGATGAATACTTTTGAAATAATAAGCGACTTACTTAAATTTCTCTGTCTGTCTCATTTTCATTTGATTGCCCTTGGATTTTTCTTCCAAGGTGGGAGAATTCCTTCACTTCGTCTGCTCCCAGTTTTGATGTTATCATTACTTTAGTCTCTCTTCGGTTTACTCAAAATCGCTGTTCTGTATTCGTTGCGCAGTTCATGCCATTTAGCTCGTCCTGTAACTTTCCTTAACTTTCGCTTAGGGCATGAGCGGTATTCGGTGAACCTTGTACATAAGCAGAGCATTCGAATCAGCTAAGCGTCAGCTGAGACAACTGAATAGCGCTTTTCGAACTATTACAGTGCTAACAATAAGACTCCATCGGTGTCAGAGAAGTCTATACGAGCCTATGCGTGTTTATTCTTAGCTTTTCTATGCGTTGCCAACAGGCAGAGATCTGTTTATTTTATAATCTAGCAAATGGCGGTTGCTGAGTTTTTACGCTCCAGGAGAACCTGTTAAATATATCATGAATCTATAAACGAATTGCCGGCCGCGGTGGTCTCGCGGTTCTAGGCGCGCAGTCCGGAACCGCGCGAATGCTACGGTCGCAGGTTCGAATCCTGCCTCGGGCATGGATGTGTGTGATGTCCTTAGGTTAGTTAGGTTTAAGTAGTTCTAAGTTCTAGGGGACTGATGACCACAGCTGTTAAGTCCAATAGTGCTCAGAGCCATTTGAACCATTTTTATAAACGAATTAAACAGATTGGCTCAAAGCACTACGGGACTTAACCTGATGTCATCAGTCCCCTAGAACTTAGAACTACTTAAACCTAACCAACCTAAGGACATCACACACATCCATGCCCGAGGCAGGATTCGAACCTGCGACCGTAGGAATTAAACAGAAAAATGTAAAAATTCTTACCTGTTGGTGCTGCGCTACGCCGTATTTGCGAAATGACATACGTATGGAGCTCAAACACTAGTACGCCAGGAAAATATTATGTTCTATCCATTATACTTTTCTCTCAGAAACTGCGGCCGTAAAATAACTAGCAAGAGGCAATCGCGCCGAAGTGTGTCCATTTAAAGTAACTATCTCCAGCAAGTAGTGAGAAGTAGCAGAAATGAGAACAGCGAGAAACTTAACATCAGAAATGTATCACGAAGTTAAGGATTTAGAATGGCAGCAAAGTAAGCCATGATGGACTGAGCATGGAGGACATAAAAACCAGATTAGCGCTGGCAAAAAGGGCATTCCTGGCCAAGAGAAGTCTTCTAGCATCAAATATAGGCCTTAATTTGAGAAAGAAATTTCTGAGAATGTACGTTTGGAGCACAGCATTGTATGGTAATGAAACAAGCACTGTGGGAAAACCGGAACAGAAGAGAATCGAAGCATTTGAGAGTCGTCCTACAGACGTATGTTAAAACCTATGTGGACCGGTAAGGTGAGGAATGAGGAGTTTCTCTGCAAAGTCGTCGAGAGAAGGAATATATGGAAAACACTGACAAGAAAAAGGAACAGGACAACAGGACATCTTTTAACACATCAGGAAATAACATCCGAGGGACTAGAGGACGCTGTAGAGTGTAAAAACCGTAAGAGAAAGACAGAGGGTGGAATAAAGATGAGGCGCTGCAGTCATGGACTGTGCGGCTGGTCCCGGCGGAGGTTCGAGTCCTCCCTCGGGCTTGGGTGTGTCTGTTTGTCCTTAGGATAATTTAGGTTAAGTAGTGTGTAAGCTTAGGGACTGATTACCTCAGCAGTTAAGTCCCATAAGATTTCACACACATTTGGACATTTGGAATAAAGTCATTTCCTGCAAATAATTGAGATAGTAGGTTGCAAATACTACTCTGAAATGAAAAGGTCGACACAGGAGCGAAATTAGTGGGGAGCCGCATCAGTACTCCAGAGATAGCTCGAAGACTTCTTAACTAACAGAACCCAGAGTGTTGTCCTCGACGGCGGGTGTTCATCAGAGACGAGGGCACCGTCAGTAGTGTCCCAGCCAAGTGTGGCGGGACCCCTGATATTTTATACAGGGTGTCCCAGCTATCTTGTCCACTCAAAATACCTCTGGAACAATAACAGCTATTGGAAAACGACTTTCACCGGTATCAATGTAGGGCTGGGGCCCATGAATGTACATATTTGGAAACATTCTAAAACGAAAGCATATGTGTTTTTTAACACAAACTTATGTTTTTTTAAATGGACCTCCTATATTTTTTCTTCAGCAATCCATAGCATGACAAAGCACATACACAATGGCGTTGATTGCATCGCAATATTCCCATTACATCCCGAGATATTGAGACGCGAAGTTGACGCTTGAAACACCCGACATGCGCTGCTAGCGCACGTCCTGAGGCTCAGGCGTGAACCCCATGCTGCCCGTAATCGCGATGTGATTGACATGTGTAATCACACCTCCATACTTATCAAGAGGGACAATTACCTGTCAATCACATCGCGATTACGGGCAGCATGGGGTTCACGCCTGAGCCTCAGGACGTGCGCTAGCAGCGCATGTCGGGTGTTTCAAGCGTCAACTTCGCGTCTCAATATCTCGGGATGTAATGGGAATATTGCGATGCAATCAACGCCATTGTGTATGTGCATTGCCATGCTATGGATTGCTGAAGAAAAAATATAGGAGGTCCATTTAAAAAAACATAAGTTTGTGTTAAAAAACACATATGCTTTCGTTTTAGAATGTTTCCAAATATATACATTCATGGGCCCCAGCCCTACATTGATACCGGTGAAAGTCGTTTTCCAATAGCTGTTATTGTTCCAGAGATATTTTGGGTGGACAAGATAGCTGGGACACCATGTATAAGCGGCGATCAAAAAATTTCCGTTCGAAGGCCGTATAGTTCAGGATCGGTATGCCAATCAGGCAGAATCGCCATGAGCAGTGAGGTAATCATCCTGGCGACGCACCAGATTGAAGGTAAAACGTGCGGAAGTCCGTAACTGTCGGTTGTACATTCTCGTCCGACAGAAACTGTCGGCCCTTTAAGGTTTTTTATTTTCTTTTTTTTTGCACCGAAGGCGTAATAACCGTATCTGGAGAGATCAGGACTAAGGACTGATGCTCGAGTGTATCCCACTTGAGTTGGCACGACTTCTGCGTTACGACATTTGCGATATGGAGACGTGCATTATCACGAAAAAGCAGCACCCCTTGTCGCAGTTTTCAACAGACATGCTGCACCATACTCGTTCTACATCCTTGGATAGATGTCTACCGGTGTTTGTCCTTCATCAGCCAAGAAGAGAATGTCTGTACGCATAGTCGCCATAGTTCATGTTTTCATATTTAGCGCACGTATGTTGCAAAGATACGATCACCCGCTAATCCGTTGCTTACATATCAATGATTATATACAAGCACCGGAGTCGGGCTACGTTGCACGCCCTCAAACTGAAACTTTTTGATAGCCCTTTATATATACAAAAAAAGATCTGGCGGACAGGGTGAGCATCAGTCTGCGATTGCTTGGTGATGATGCGAAGTTCTGCGGGAAGGCGTCGTCATTGAGTGAATATATGAGGATGGACAATGGCTCAAATGGCTCTGAGCACTATGGGACTTAACATCTGTGGTCATCAGTCCCCTAGACTTAGAACTACTCAAACCTAACTAACTTAAGGACATGGCACACATCCACACCCGAGGCAGGATCCAAACCTGCGACTGTAGCAGCAGCCCGGTTCCGGACTGAAGCGCCTAGAACCGCTCGGCCACAACGGCCGGTGATAGACGGTGACTTGGACAGGATTTGTAGTTGGTGTGATGAATGGCAGCTGCTCTAAATGTGGAGAAATGTAAGTTAATGCAGATGAGTAGTGTTACGGCGTAAAGTCAAGCGCTGGTGCGCCAGTCGGGAACGATAGAGAAGAGATGGCTGTGAGAAGTCAGCCAATTGCACGCTGACCGACCCCTCTGCAGGACGACAACGCGACAGCAGCGGCCCCAATGTGTAGAGGACACAGACTTCGCGCCCGACTGCTGTGGTCCAGTTCAATAGTAGCTTCAGAGACTGGACACTTGCACAGAAGCGCCAACACTAATTACTTTGCTTCTACATTCTAACAGCGACTTGTGATTGTTTATACTAAAGAAGATTCATATTTCCTATGTCGCACTTTGGTTGCGATACATCCGTGTATGTGACAAAGACAAGTATTGTCTCTTTTCAATTTGTAATAAAACTCATTAATACTATTTATTTGTTCGTAGACACCCCATATTTGACGACAAGTTTGGACATAATAAGTAAGAGAGACAAAACCATAATGTTCGAATACAGCACTAGTAGTGTGCCGCTTGATGCAGTCGTGTAAATTTCATATCTAGACAGAACGTTGAAAAGTGATATGAAATGGAACGAGCATGTAAGGACTGTAGTAGGGAAGGCATTCGATTACATGTTCTTTCATCGTGGACGGATTCAACACGACAAGTATACAACTAACGTTTTGTAGTTCTACAGTCATTGAATTTTACCGCTGCTGATGCTGACTGCTTAGGTGCAGACGCCTGCTTCTCGAGATATCGCTTGTCAACTCCAGGCTAATCCTCGGTTTTCTTTTAGATCTATGAATGTTGACTTCATTATTCCAGGATTTGCTGCTACAGTGGATCATAAGACGATCGCAATCGCTGTGGTGCGCACCATGAGGCACGTTCTCTGCGGAGATGATACATCAGAAAATTAATTCCACATTAAAATAAAAGCGGAAGCAAGCGCTGCTTAGTATCGTGCTGAAACTGCCTCTATGGGTGAAGTGAACAAAGAGGAGACGTAGGTTCAATTAATGTTTTCAGAAAATGGTATGGTACGCTCCGAACGCAATCCACTATCGACAAAGCCGTTGGCATAATAATACGTGCTGGAAATCATCAGTCACCATAGTGTAGGAGTTTATTCGAAATATCAACAGGCACAAGAAAAGGACAAGGAAGATGCAAATTAGTAGCCCTAGTACTGAAAGTCCGCCTCTGCAATTGAGTTTGACTGCTATGCAAAGGACACGGCTTCAGTTACTGGTACTAACAGAGACTGTTCCTTGGTGGGAGGTCTCCAATTGAGGTCTTTGCTTGAGAAGTAGTGGTTCCAAGGCAGAACCGTATCGAACTGATTCTAGGCCCTTGGCCAATCTGCCAAAGCAATGCAGTTTTACTGAGGATGAGCTAGGGGAAAGGTTGACACAGTTATGCTGCACTTTTATTACAGTGTTTTTGCAAATGTTCATTACAGTTCATTGTTATAAGCATTGACTACTAGCCTATTAAAAAATCACTGCTGTAGGTTGAGAGACAACTGAATAAAGAGTTAACGAATCTTTGACATCAGTTTACACGAAACGACTGGTGTGTTAGTTGACACCTTGTAATTGTCTTATATTATAATTGTATTTCAAAGAAACTAGCGTATGAGGTCTAGGACCTGGTCGCCGACCTCTGATATCCTACAGTACGGTAACGAGTAAAAGCAAGAACTCCACTGTTGATCATGAGCGAACTGTGTGAGCTGCAACTGTACGAACTAAACGCACTGTTGCCGCATAAACCACGTTAGAGATAGACGTCTGTACAGTAACAGTCGGTCCTTTACGATGATACCTGCTCGAAATCATTCTAAAAATGAGACTGCGACAACAGTGCCTGTGGGCTGAAGGAAATGCATCTTCATAGAGAATAGGAACCCTAGGGATAGGAGAAGTCGTATACCGACGCTCAAAATTAAAGTGAAGTTACTCAGCGGAGGTTCAGTGTGGCCTGTAGTTATCATATGGCAGCAAAACTTGCTAGATATGCTAATGCGTTAATGTGGAAACGATTTACGCTAGAAAAACATTAGTTACAATTTTGGCCACCAGATGTAAATCTATTGCTGTACAGCATCGCCTCGACATCTCCACAGCACTTATTGGACAAATTGTGTAAGTGGTGGTTAATAATAAAATCAATAGTGTGCTTTGTTTGAAATTTTCTGCCCACGCCCCATTCCCAGTCCATAACAGTTGGAAACATTTCTTTACGTCTTTCTTGCATTCAAAGTGTCAAATTCGCACCTTATGATCAAAACTGCGACCAGTTTTTTTCCAGCGTAAATCGGTTCCGCATTAACGCTTTAGAACGTCTACCACCGTCGTTTTTCTGCCATACGATAATTACAGACCACACTGGACGTCTGTGAGCAGCTCACTGTATTTACGAGGGGCGTTTGAAAAGTCCGTGCAAAGTCGAGAGATGGCACCACCGGCACGTGTCGAGGTCGTGTTTGGTTAATAGCATCTTTGGGAAAGAACGCGCTCCAAGTTTCAGCCATGTTGGTCTATTTTTTGTGTTTGGCGTTCGTTTGAATCAAGGAAGTTGAGTGATTGTCAAAAAATGGACGAAAAAGAGTTTCGTGTGATGATTAAACATTACTTTATGAAAGGCAAACCGCCTCAGGAGACTAAAGAGAAGCTTCATACACATTACGGTGACTCTGCACCTTCGATTAGAACAGTTTATAATTGGTTTCAAAATTTTCGGAGTGGCTATAAGAGGGCAAGTGATGCTGAACGTTCTGGACGCCCTGTGGAGGTTACGACTCCAGAAATCATTGATAAAATCCATGATATGATGATGGAGATAGAAGAGTTAAGGTGCGTGAGATTGCTAGTGTTGTGGGCATCTCGAATGAACGGATACATAATATTTTGCATAAACATTAGGACATGAGAAAGCTATACGCAAGATGGGTTCCGCGATTGCTCACGCTTGACCAACAAAGGATTCGTGTGAAGTGTTGCAAGGATGGTTTGCATCTGTTCAGCAAGAATCCGAGCAGGACTTTAAGCGTCGTTTCGTCACTGTGGATTAAACATGGATACATTACTATACTCCTGAGGCCAAACAACAATGTAAACAATAGGTTACCAAGGGAGAGTCTGCACCAAAAACAGGCGAAGACCATTCCTTCGGCCGGAAAGGTTATGGCGACTGTCTTTTGGGATTCGCAAGGGATAATCCTCATCGACTATCTGGAATAGGCTAAAACTATTACAGGTGCTTATTATTCATCGTTATTGGACCGTTTGAAAACCGAGCTGCAAGAAAAACGCAAGCGATTGGACTGCAGAAAAAGTCCTTTTCCATCACGACAATGCACCAGCACACACCTCAGCAGTTGTGGTCGCAAAATTAATGGAAATAGGATTCCAACTCGTTTCACATCCCCCCTATTCTCCAGACTTGGCTCCCTTGGACTGCTATTTGTTCCTCAATTTGAAGAAATGCCTGGTGGGACAAAGATTTTATTCAAACGAGGAGGTGATTGCAGCAACAAATAGCTATTTTGCAGACTTGGACAATTCCTATTATTTGGAAGGGATCAACAAATTATAACAGCGTTGGACGAAGTGTGTAAGTCTAAAATGAGACTATGTCGAAAAATAAAAAAAAGTTTACCCCACACACGTAAGTAGATTTTATTTTTGAACGGACTTTTCAAACGCCCCTCGTGTAAGTGCCCGGTACCTCTCCCAATTGTTTCTGAAACGGTGACTCTTTCTTTGTTCTCTTGTACTGGTCATGTTTTGAGCCCAGTGTATGCCTGCGCTCTTGTAGAGGCTATCTCGCCACCCCTCTCCCGTGGTCTGGAAATTCCGCAACAGCCGGGAGAGCGGTACGCTAATCCGCTGCCCGTCTCTACCGCATGAAAATGACGTCATATGACAAAAGACGACACAGCGGCCTTGTAGGCTTCGTGTAGTCCATTGGCCTGACTGCGTGCATGCTTCGTACACTAGTAAACAGTCCATCATCACTGTGTATGTTATTATAAGCTTCTGCAAAAAAAAGTAAGACTGGTCCTTCACTTACTGTACGGTGCACGGTTGAAGTTCATTGTGTCTATAAACCAGTAAAAATCGGATAGTTCTTCTTTCTCATTCCCTTTAGTCTCTCCTGCATGAAATGGATTCCAGAGAGGCGAGCAATTCTCGTGAATACGACTCAATAGCCTGGCTGGTACCACAGGTCTGGCATTTGTGAGCTATCTGCATAACAACGTTGTAAACGTCGCGTGACAAGCATTCAGCTCTACGCTGAACAATGCATTGGCGGCTCGCTAGTATGCATAATGCCATGCCGGTGGATGCTGCTACTGCCCTGCCACAGAATACTGTTAACAGTACGACAGGGGGAGACATGGGTCGCGTTTCGGTAATCATCGAATACCAAACGTATTAATAGTTTGTATAAGGGGAATGTGTCTGGTTGTGGGCCGCCTTGGTTGAGGATGTCAAATAAATTCACTGTTGTGGCTGAAAGTAAAGTTCTCTTAAGGCTGAGTAATTCTACATAAAAACCCTCACATAAATTTGTAATAATCCAAATTCTTGTGAGATTTCCCTTGTTTATAAGCGACCCCCTTTTCGACTGGTATTAGGCTGGAAAAATACTTTCCAGCCCAGGTGGCACTACCCTTAGAGCGCTCTCTACCTAGTAAAAATTAATGAAGTAAGCTGATGTTCATAAAATTATTTTTCACTATGAATTGGAGAAAGAAAACTATGTATTGCCGTCTCTAACATCCCAAAATGATGGTACAGGATGCAGGCATTTCTGTATCGATATCTGACAATAGACAAAGATTAGCAGACATTCGTGCGCGTGTAAAAGGATCGATGAGGAAAGCATACAACTACCACCTTGATACCTTACCAAAAGTCTGGCTGAAAAACCGAGAAAATTCTGGTTCTATGTAAAATCGCTAACCGGGACTAAAGCTTCTATCCAGTATGATGTGGTAGCAGAAGGTAGCAAAACGAAAGCCGAAGTTAGGAGAGTCCTACAAAGATACCGCCGTTTGAACATCGCATAAATTCACGTGCAAGACGACGTAGTAATAGGCATTCCCGACGCAGAGAAACAACTGAAACAGTTGAAGACAAATCAGTTACCAAGTCCGGATGGAATCCCATTTCGGTTTTACGAAGAGTACTCTATCGCACTGGCCCGTTATGTAGCTTGCATTTATCACTAATCTCTCGCTCGTCGCAAAGTCTCACGAGACTGGAAAAACCGGAGATGATTCCTGTATATAAGGAGGGCAAATGAACGGACCCGTAAAATTACAGACCAGTACACTTAACATCGGTTTTCTATTGAATTCTTGAACATATTCACTGTCCGAACATACTAAATTTCCTTGAGACGGAAAATCTACTGTCCACGAATGAGTACGGTTTTAGAAAACATTACTCGTGCGAAACTCGGTTAGCTTTCTTCTCTCTGCGAACTACATATATGAAGGGCAAGAGAGAGATTGCATATTCCTATGTTTTCGCAAAGCCTTTGATACGGTGCCAAAATGTAGACAATTAACGAAGATACGAGCATACGGAATAGGTTCCTAGATACGTGAGAGCTCGAAGACTTCTTAAGTAAGAGAACCCAGCACGGTGTCCTCGATGGTGAGTGCTCATCAGAGACAAGGATATCATCAGGGGTGCCCCAAGGGAAGGGTGGTAGGACCGCTATTATTTTCTGTACACTTAAATAATATAGGGGACAGGATGGGCTTCAGTTTGCTGGTGATGCTGTGGCGCATGGGAACAGGCCGTCGTTAAATGATTGTAGAAGGATACAAGAAGTCTCATACAAAATTTATAGAGGACCGAGGAGCGTAAGGGACGATGCGGGAGACCCGCACCGCTGTATTAGGCAAGGTCCTAGTGGAGGTGGTTTGTCATTGTCTACCTCCGACCGTAATGGCCATGAATGATGATGATGATGATGATGAATACAACACAACAACACCCAGTCATCTCGAGGCAGGAAAAATCTCGGACCCCGCCGGGAATAGAACCGGGACCCGATGCGCGGGAAGCGAGAACGCTACCGCAAAACCACGAGCTGCGGACAAATGTATAAAAATGTAAGTTAATGCAGATGCATAGGAAAAGCAAACTCTGTAATGCTTCGATACATCATTAGTAGTATCCTGCTTGACCCAGTCATGTCGTTTAAATATCTGGGCGTAACGTTGCAAAGCGACATGAAATGTAACGAGCGTGTAAGAATTGTATTGGGGAAGATGAATGGTCGACTTATATTTGTTGGGAAAATTTTAGGAAAGTGTGGTTCGTCTGTGAAGAAAACGGCATATAGGGTATTAGTAAGACTTATTTTTGAGACTGCTCTAGAGTCTGGGATCCGCACTATGTTGATTCTAGTAAGACATAGGAATCGGCTGCTAGTTTTCTTACCGGTAGATTCGAACAACACTCAGATATTGCGAAGATGGTTTGGAAACTCAAAAGGGAATCCCTGGAGGGAAGGCGACTTTCTTTTCGAGCAACACTATTGAGAAAATTTCGAGAACCAGCATTTGAAGCCGGCCACAGTGCGATTCTGGTGCCGCCAACGTACACGTTGCATACGGATTACGACAATAGCGTAAGAGAAGTTTTGTTATATTCGTTTTTCCCTCACTCTGCTTGCGGAACAGGACAGGAAATGGCTAGTAGTGGTACAGGAGATCCTTCACCACGCATCGTACGGTGGCTTGGGGAATGTGTATGTAGATGTAGACGTAGAAATTGTAAAGACACTAGCATAATTCGGTGTAAATTTCATTTTCTTTTTTCTTTTCCTCAGACATTCAACAAAGAGTAGGAATAGTGGATGCTAGGTCTTTCGTTTCCATCCATAGAGGGTTTCAGGGAGGAATGGTCAATATTCAGGAATATAATGGAAATCCTCATTTAAAGCAAAGAACTTCATATGGACATATGCTCCATTCCGAATGGTTTCCAAGATAGAACACATTTTGGGCTCTTTAACGTCTTATTCTAGCCTGACCTATCTCATTGCTTTCAGCCCTTTTCTCGAGATATCTTTCTGCCACTAAACTATCCCGTTGTACGAGCAGTTGTCCTTGGTGTATTGTGAGTCAAATACTGTGAGGTATTAAGAGTGTATCAGAGAGAAGCACGTGCTGGTTAAAATGTGACACATGTTCACCAGCATTGTGAAGCCTAATGCAGGATTGGCTCAGGTGACTGTTAACATAGGGGGGTTATGTAGGGATTTTACTAAAGAGGATCAGTTAGTGATTGTGGGTGGGGCTGGTAATAGTATTGATAGGGATGGGGAGTATGACATAGATGGTGACCTGGAAAAGATAGCCACTCAGACTGGCAACACGAATGTGCATTTCGTGGAACTGTTTCAGCGTCACGATCGGCCTCATCTTAATACAGCCGTCAGGCGTAATAACATGAGACTTGGGGGTGCGCTGATGACAGAAAGCATGGGTCACATTTCAGTGGTGTCGGTGGAGTCTATCAGCTGGACGGGTTTCACTACACATGGCCTGCACCTCAACAGGTATGGGAAGGGGAGGTTGGCAAAGCTTATAGGTGACAGTATAGGTGGGGTTGGTGGGATCACTCATGGGAAAATCCTTGCAGTAGTGGGTGTTAGAGCTGCACCTTTTTTAGATTGAAGTCAGCTGATAGGTATTCCTGCTTAAAGGAAGTCTCTCTAACAAAGGAACCACTTTTGACAAAGCTTAGGTATCCGAGTAATGAGGGAATTAGTATATTTCATCAAAATATACAAGGTATTAGAGATAAAGTTAGAGAACTGCTTATAGATGTTGACTCTGAAATTGTTGGTATATCTGAACACTTATTAAATAAGGAGATAATTCAGAGGCTTCCTTTACCAGAATACAGGTTGGCTGGCAGCTTTTCGAGGAGCTCTTTGCGGTGTGGGGGAGTAGCCATGTATGTGAAAAACGTTATCCCATTTGAGACAATCGATGTTTCAAAGTACTGCACTGTTATGGTGTTTGAATGTTGTGCAGGTGTGGTTAAATTTAACGGAGCTAAACTTCTAACTGTTGTTATTTATAGATCCCCAGACTCCGATTTCACAACATTTTTGGTAAAGCTAGAGGAGGTTCTTGGTTCACTTTATAGGAAATACAAAAAGTTAGTTATATGTGGTGACTTCAACATCAATTGTATAAGTGATTGTGCAAGGAAGAGGATGCTGGTAGACCTCCTTAATTCATATAATCTTATGCAAACCGTATTCTTTCCAACGAGAGTGCAAGGGGACAGTAGAACAACCATAGACAACATTTTTGTTCATTCCTCATTACTAGAAGGGCATTCTGTTAGCAAAAAGGTGAATGGCCTTTCAGATCATGATGCACAAATTTTAACTCTAAAAGATTTTTGTGCTGCAACACGTGTTAAATATAGTCATCAGCTGTTTAGGAAAGCTGATACAGTTGATGTAGAGACCTTTGTAAACCTTATCAAGGAACAAGAGTGGCAAGATGTTTATAGCGCTGATACAGTAGACGATAAATATAATGCTTTTCTCAAGACTTTTCTCGTGCTCTTTGAAAGTTGCTTTCCGTTAAAAATCTAAATGCAGCAGCCCGTTACAAATAGTATTGTATGGTGCTTAAAAATGGTATTAGGAAGGCAAAAAGTATGTGGTATGCAGATAGAATAGCCAAGTCTCAGGATAAAATTAAAACCGTATGGTCAGTCGTAAAGGAAGTGGCTGGTCTGCAGAGACAGGTCGAGGATATAGAATCAGTGCGTAGCGGGAATGTCCGTGTTACTGATAAGTCGCATATATGTACAGTATTTAATAATCACTTTCTGATTATAGCAGTTGAACTAAATAGAAACCTAGTCCCAACAGGGAATCATATAGCGCTCTTAGAAAAAAGTGTTCCGAGACTGTTACCTGAAATGCTCCTCCATGATACTGACAAGAGGGAGATTGAGTTAATAATTAAATCACTAAAGACCAAGAACTCTCATGGATGTGACGGGGTATCTAGCAGAATACTGAAGTATTGTTCTATTTATGTTAGCCCAGTACTTAGCCATATCTGTAACTATTCCTTTAGGAGTAGTCGGTTTCCTGACCGATTAAAGTACTCGGTAGTGAAGCCACTTTATAAAAAGGGAGACATTGATAATGTTGACAATTTTAGACCTATTTCTATGCCATCGGTGTTTGCCAAAGTTATCTAGAAGGTTGTATATACAAGGTTACTGGAGCATTTAAATTCACATAATATGCTGTCAAATGTTCAGTTTGGTTTTAGAAATGGTTTAACAACTCAAAATGCTATATTCTCTTTTCTCTGTGAGGTTTTGGACGGATTAAATAAAAGGTTGCGAACGCTAGGTGTTTTCTTTGATTTAACGAAGGCTTTTGACTGTGTTGACCACAAAATATTACTACAGAAGTTGGACCATTATGGAGTAAGGGGAGTAGCTAACAATTGGTTCGCCTCTTTCTTTAAGAACAGAAAGCAGAAGGTAATTCTCCGCAATATTGAATGTGGTAGTGATGTTCAGTCCCAATGGGGCACTGTTAAGTGGGGCGTTCCCCTAGGGTTGGTGCTGGGGCCACTGCTGTTTCTTATTTATATAAATGATATGCCTTCTAGTATTACAGGTGATTCAAAAATATTTCTGTTTGCTGATGACACCAGCTTGATAGTGAAGGATCTTGTGTGTAATATTGAAACAGTATCAAATAATGTAGTTCATGAAATATTGTGGAAGATAATTTGATGCTAAATCACAGTAAGACTCAGTTTTTACAGTTTCTAACTCACAATTCAACAAGAACCGATATTTTGATCAGACAGAATGGGCATATTATAAGCTAGACGGAACAGTTAAAGTTCCTAGGCGTTCGGATTGATAGTAAGCTGTTGTGGAAAACCCATGTCCAGGATCTTGTTCAGAAACTAAATGCTGCTTTATTTACCATTAGAAAAGTATCTGAAATAAGTGACACTTCAACACGAAAAGTAGTCTACTTCGCATATTTTCATACGCTTATGTCGTATGGTATTATTTTTTGGAGTAATTCTTCTGATTCAAAAACAGTATTTTTGGCTCAAAAACGGGCTGTTCGAGCTATATGTGGTGTAAGTTCGAGAACCTCTTGTCGACCCCTATTCAATAGTCTGGGAATTCTGACATTGCCCTCACAGTATATATTTTCTTTAATGTCGTTTGTTGTTAGCAATATTAGCCTATTCCCAAGAGTTAGCAGCTTTCACTCAGTTAATACTAGGCAGAAATCCAATCTGCAAGTGGAATGCACTTCCTCGACTCTTGTGCAGAAAGGAGTGCAGTATTCTGCTGCACCCATTTTCAATAAGCTACCACAAGAACTCAAAAATCTTAGCAGTAGCCCAAACTCTTTTAAGTCTAAACTGAAGAGTTTCCTGATGGCTCACTCCTTCTATTCTGTCGAGGAGCTCCTGGAAGAGCTAAAAAATTAAGCAAATTCCAGCGTTACATTGTTGATTTTCTTTATTTAAACTTACGACTTGTCACCTGAATATGTTTTTTTATATTTCATTTTATCTGTTTCTAATATCGTGTTATAATTTCTTGTATTGACTCTGTCCATGACCATGGAGACTTCTCCTTAATTTGGTCCCACGGAACAATAAATAAATAAATAAAAATAAAAAAAAGATTATGAAGATATGGTATATGTTTACAGCTTCTGCGGTGGTAGTGCTCCCACTTCTGTGGAAGAATATCGTAGGCGCTTTTCTTCACGTCGAATTCGTGAACGTAGGCTTTTACCATACTTTTCAGCACATTGCATGAAACACGTATTCTTCAAAGCTCCCAATTTCTCTTCTGAATGTGTAGTTCAACAACCTGTGCGGGAACAAAAACGCAC
This sequence comes from Schistocerca nitens, assembly GCF_023898315.1. Lineage (NCBI taxonomy): Eukaryota > Metazoa > Arthropoda > Insecta > Orthoptera > Acrididae > Schistocerca > Schistocerca nitens. The sequence continues at coordinate 458,973,119 of NC_064620.1, read as the reverse complement.
TGTTGACGCGGTGCAGCGTAACAGGACAAAAAATGGTTCAAATTGCTCTGAGCACTATGGGACTTACCGTCTAAGGTCATCAGTCCCATAGAACTTAGAAGTACTTGAACATAACTAACCTCAGGACATCACACACATCCTAAGGACATCACGCACATCCATGCCCCAGGCAGGATTGGAACCTGCGACCGTTGCGGTCACGCGGTTCCAGACTGAAGCGCCTAGAACCGCACGGCCACAACGGCCGGCGTAACAGGACAGAGCGACGTGTATGAAGAACAATATTTTCAATTGATACTTTCTGAAACGCATGTTGTGATGCTTACTAACTGTTCTATATATATGACGTGTGTAAACCTGACAGTGTATTGAATAATATGGAAAATAAATAAAGGAATTCTATCCCGGAAAACATTCGCTACAGGGCAAACTTCCATAAGGCGGTTTTTGCTTCAAATTATCGTTTCTGTCATAGCCTTGAATACTGATCATTTCTCCTGGGACAGTCTGGATACATTATCTCATCAACAGTATCCGGACACTCATGTGTACTGCGGGACTGAGCAGTAGATGCCACGAGAAATGGAGCCACCAGTATTAAAGGAGGCGGAGAGTACTACGTTATCAGTAGAGTTGCAGTAACAGCAGAATGTGTCGGTCTGAAGGCCGCCCTCTGTGACCGAGCGGTTCTAGGCACTTTAGTCCGGAACCGCGCTGCTGCTACGGTCGCAGGTGCGAATCCTGCCTCCGGCATGGATGTGTGTGATGACCTTAGGTTAGTTATGTTTAAGTAGTTCTACATCTAGGGGACTGATGACCTCAGATGTTAAGTCCCATAGTTCTCAGAGCCATTTGAACCATTCAGATGTTAAGTCCCATAGTTCTCAGAGCCATTTGAACCATTTTGTGTGTGATGACCTTGGGTTAGTTAGGTTTAAGTAGTTCTACATCTAGGGGACTGATGACCTCAGATGTTAAGTCCCATAGTTCTCAGAGCCATTTGAACCATTTGTCTGTCTGCAGAGCTCAGTGACTTCGAAAGTTGACTAGTCACTCTATGTCACCTGAGTAACGAATCCCCAGCGACATTTCAACCGTTCTAAAGTTGCCCAAGTCAAATGTTGGTGATGAGATTATGAAGCGGTAACTTGAAGCAATAACCACACTGAAACCGAGGCTAGGCAGACACCATACGTCCACGGAAGAGACGGTAGAGTGCTCCGGAGGGTGGTTGTAAAAATTCGCATGAAGTCACCGGAGGGAATCATTCTTGAGTTACTAAAGTGCTACCGACAGTCTAGCTTGCTCAATTTTTGTAAACACTCTTCGCCAATCTTGTAAAGTCCCCGTCGCTACTGCTGTGCCGGCCGTGGAGGCCGAGCGGTTCTAGGAGCTTCAGTCTGGAACCGCGCGACCGCTACGGTCGCAGGTTCGAATCCCGCCTCGGGCATGGATGTCTGTTATGTCCTTAGGTTAGGTATATTTACGCGCGACCGCTACGGTCGCAGGTTCGAATCCTGCCTCGGGCATGGATGTCTGTTATGTCAGGCTAGGTAGATTTAAGTAGTTCTAGGTTCTAGGGGACTGATGCCCAGAGATATTAAGTCCCATAGTGCTCAGAGCCATTTGAACCATTTGAGCTACTGCTGTGGAGGCCGAGTCACCTCTGTTGTTACGGTAGGCCGAAATTATGAGTTCGTGAAACGGCTTCTGGCGCAGTACACCGCTAAGACAATTTCTCCCTGCCACTATTACACAGGATCAGGTTACAGAATAGGAGAACGAAGGTTCTACAACACTCCAACAAATTAGTAACAAAGTCACACAAACGAGTTAAAATTGTCTACTTACCTTTGTGACTTGTCGAATAATGAAGTCTTCAACACTGTTTGTAATACAGGGTGATTCAAAAAGAATACCACAACTTTAGGAATTTAAAACTCTGCAACGACAAAAGGCAGAGCTAAGCACTATCTGTCGGCGAATTAAGGGAGCTATAAAGTTTCATTTAGTTGTACATTTGTTCGCTTGAGGCGCTGTTGACTAGGCGTCAGCGTCAGTTGATGCTAAGATGGCGACCGCTCAACAGAAAGCTTTTTGTGTTATTGAGTACGGCAGAAGTGAATCGACGACAGTTGTTCAGCGTGCATTTCGAACGAAGTATGGTGTTAAACCTCCTGATAGGTGGTGTATTAAACGTTGGTATAAACAGTTTACAGAGAATGGGTGTTTGTGCAAAGGGAAAAGTTCTGGACGGCCGAGAACGAGTGATGAAAATGTAGCACGCATCCAGCAAACATTTGTTCGCAGCCCAGGAAAATCGACTCGCAGAGCTAGCAGAGAGCTGCAAATTCCACAATCAACTGTATGGAGAGTCCTACGAAAAAGGGTAGTTATGAAACCTTATCGTCTGAAATTGGTTCAAGCTCTGTCTGCAGCTGATAAGATTAAAAGAATCGATTTCTGTGATTTTATCCTTGTTCAAATGGAAACAGATGAATCTTTCGTTTCAAAGATTGTGTTTAGTGATGAAGCAACTTTCCACACTAACGGGAAAGTCAACCGTCACAATGTCTGTATATGGGGCACTGAGAATCCGCGGGAAACAACTCAGTATGAACGTGACTCGCCTAAGGTGAACATTTTCTGTGCCATTTCAGCCAATAAAGTTTTTGGTCCCTTTTTCTTCGAAGGTGCTACTGTAACTGGACTACAGTATCTGGAGATGTTAGAGAATTGGCTGTTCCCTCAGCTCGAACAAGAAGCACTACAATTCATATTTCAGCAGGATGGAGCGCCACCACATTGGCACTTATGTGTCCGTAACTACCTGAACGTCAACTACCCGAGGCGATGGATCGGCCGCCAGGCAGCCCGTGACAGAGCACTTCATCACTGGCCTCCAAGAAGCCCTGATCTTACCCCCTGCGATTTTTTCTTGTGGGGGTATGTTAAGGATATGGTGTTTCGGCCACCTCTCCCAGCCACCATTGATGATTTGAAACGAGAAATAACAGCAGCTATCCAAACTGTTACGCCTGATATGCTACAGAGAGTGTGGAACGAGTTGGAGTATCGGGTTGATATTGCTCGTGTGTCTGGAGGGGGCCATATTGAACATCTCTGAACTTGTTTTTGAGTAAAAAAAAACCTTTTTAAATACTCTTTGTAATGATGTATAACAGAAGGTTATATTATGTTTCTTTCATTAAATACACATTTTTAAAGTTGTGGTATTCTTTTTGAATCACCCTGTATAACACAAAAATGGCCCTCAATTGCTAAATGCAAATAATAGTAGGTAAACTTCACAGTATATAGCAAATGCAATTTACAACAACTGTCTGTTCATTTCTAAGAGTTCACTAAACGACGGTCCCTGACCAAGTCAGCCCTAGAGGATGATGTATAACCAAGTGGGCGAGAGCTGCTCTTCTATCTTCCGAGTAAGCTTCGTCCGTTGTCGTCCGGTCATTGGTGGATTGTGCTCTGCCGGCAGTTCGCCGAGGCGAAGTCGATATCTTCATCCTCAGCTCCGCCCTTGGCGCTGGCGGAACTAGCGCCAAGTGGCGAGTCTCAATGGCACTGACACCAGCTCGCATCTTTGCGCCTGTGGTGCTTTCGCCCTGACTGTGTCTTGTTCGGGCGACACAGCATCAGTGACTGTACGTAGCGGGTTAAAGAAACGGTTGCAGTGGTCGAGCCGCACCTCATAAGCCACACATCTCTACAGTCAGTGCTACGCGACGATTGACATGTTGTGAAGGGCAACCTCATCGGATAATGGATGACTGGAGGCGAGTGATTTAGAATGATGAATCGCACTCTACGTTTCGCAATATGATGAAAGGATTATGGTTTGGCGGATGGCTGAAGAACGTTACCTGGCATCATGTTTAGAGTCAATATTGAAGTGTGGAGGGAGTAGTTGTACGGTACAGAAGGATTAACGTGGTTCGGCTGTCGTCGCCTTATTGTGCTCAAGTAAACGCAAACTACGGAAGAATGTCAATACATTTTACTGCATTGTGCATTGCGTACAGTAGAGAACAGTTCGGAGACGATGACCGACTGTAAGTAATTTAACTCTTTTGTGATAGTAGCAAGTTATGGAATATACCGATACTTTGCTAACTGAAGTAGTAACAAAGCGGTCTAAATAGAGGTGTGGAGACTTGCTGTCGAGAGTAAGAAAGTTGTGTTGTATGAAATGTAGCAGCGTAAGAGAATGTAATTTTTTTGAATGTGAAGTTCAGAATGAGAGTGCACCCTGTCATAAAGGAGCACCTGTGAGGCAATGGTTTGTGGACAATAACATCCCTGAAATGTACAGAACTGTCCAGAGTCTCGACCTGAACCAAATGGAACATATTTGGGGTGAGTTAGAACGTCGAGTTCGCTCCATACGCCAGCGCCCAACGTCACTACTTTCTCTGATTTCGGTCCTTGAGGAAGAATGGCCTGTCTTTCCTCCGTTAACATTCAGATATGTCACTGAAAGTGCCCCAGCAGAGATCAACCAGTCATAAAAACGAGGGATGGACACGCGACACATTCATGTCTGCTTGTATGTGTCCGCATACATTCGATCAGATTGTGTGTCTTCTGTAACTGCCATATTTGGAATTACTATTTTCCATTTTATGCTGTTGTGTGCTTAAACATTTTATAACATGATGTTACTTTCGAGCAATAATTTCCTTGCCCATAAATATCCACATTCGTGGGAGCAGTTCAAAGAACTGCATTTAATTTAACCCTTTTCTGACAGAGACAAGTTATGGAATATATCGATACTTTGCTAAGTGAAGCGGTAACAAAGCGGTCTAAATAGAGGTGTGGAGACTTGCTGTCGAGAATAAGAAAGTCGTGTTGTATGAAATGTAACAGCATAAGAGAATGTACATTTATTTGAATGTAAAGTTCAAATGACAAGTGGATAATTGTGTTGAGACGTTCATCGTCATACGCTAATCGTTGCTCAAAAGTAACAAAATGTTTTAAAATGTGTAAGCTCACAACAGCATAATTACTACTTGAAGTACTGTAGTACGATGAACAGACTTTTTAAGTGAGTAGTTCATCGCGAATCATGGAACTGTGGATTGTAAGTTCCCACTAATTTGTACTCTGATTAAAATTTTCGAAGGTTCCGCTAAATTTTCATACGGGGTGCCACGTATAGTATGAAAGACATTTTAAATAAACTTATCTACGGTATTGTCCAATGTGATTAGGCATTCACATGTGTTTTGTGTATAAGTTGCTATTAACCGCATTTCATACACTGCTTATTGTTACTACTCGCATTTGAATGAGCATGAAGAATGTCACACATTGGCAATGAGTTAAAAGACGTTTCTCGTACGAACTGTCTTCTGTACCGCAACGAACCGTTAGCTAGACGCTTACATTTGTTTTGTGTGTTGGTTGCTATTAAAAATTTCACAAGAGCAAATATGCACAATTGTCAGACAGACTGTGAACTAAAAGACGTTCTAAGTGAACTATTTCTCGTGATGTAGCGATCTGCATATCACAAACAGTCGTTCTGTACGCTGATTACTATTTGCCACTCGCAATTAAACTGGTTTATAGTATGCAGAGTGCGAACAGATGTGCTATGATACATAGACCATAATGGAACAAAGTATTTAAGGATACAAATTATCTTTGGCGACATTGGTTAAACTTTTATTATTCACACCGAGTAAATTTATTCCTCACCCTAAAGAGTGATGACGATTGTAACCCTTCAGAAATCTATAAACAGTTTTTACCGCGTCATAATATGTCAACTTTGAAAAGTATATCTACGTTCACAGTATTGATCACGGACGTCGCCATTGTACTACGATATGCAGATCGCCGACGTTGGACGAACGCCATTCACTAGCGCGTCACTTCAGTGATTTGCATTTAACATTCTGGATACTAAAAGGAGTCTGCGACGCAAACAATAATTACTTGTTGGAACTTTCTCTCTCTCTCTCTTCATTGTGACTTCGTAATTCTGCCAGAGACAACAAAGGCCGTGGAAGAGCAGCTGTACGGAATGGACGGCGTCTTGACAGTAGGATGCAAGATGAACAGCAACAAAAGAGTGGCCACGGGATGAAGTCGATTAAAATCAGGCGACGCTAGGAAATGAAGCACCAGAAGTACTAGATGAGTCTTGCTCGTTTGGGCAGGAAAATAACTGATGATGGTTTAAGAAGAGAGCATATAAAATACAAATGGCTGTAGAAAGGAACGTGTTTCTGAAAATGGGAAATTTTTTGATATCTAACATAAATGTGTTATAAAGTCTTTTCTGAGGGCGTTTGTCTGGAGTGTAACATTGTACGGAAGTTAAACATGGATGATAAGCTGTTCAGACCAGAAGTTCATATATTGTGTGATGTTGTGGCACAGAAGATAGCTGAAGATCAGCTGGGTAGATCGCGTAACTGAGGAGGTACTGAATGGAATTGGGGAGAAGAGAAATTTGTGGCACATCTTGAACAAACCAAGGAAACTGTTGATAGGACTCTTTCTGAGATATCAAGGAATCATCAGCTTGGTATAGAATGGAAGTGTTGTGGATAAAAATTGTAGTGAGAAGCCAAGAGACGAATATAGTAAGCAGGTTCAAATGGATGAAAGTTGCAGTAATTATTCGGAGATGAAGAGGCTTGCACAGAATAGAGCTACGTGGATAACTGCATCAAACCAGCCTCCGGTCTGAACACAACAACAACAACAACAACAACAACAACAACGTATTTAATTAATAAACGTATGATTGTTCTACAGCAGCCGCATGACTTTTCACTGTTACGTATTAATTCAACTATTGTTGGTTCCACGGTCTTTTAAAGCACTTTAATTAACTTCATATATGTTTTCAATCGTGGGTTCTATGCCTGTAGTTGAATTATTTTTCATAATAGTGGTTAAGAGCAAGAACTTATACAATTTAGCGATAAACCTTTACTCTTATACCATTTACTTTCTGTAAGTTTCTTGCAATATTCGCATAATATTCAGCTTCTTGCTATCGTTTTCTTTCGGTATATTTAAGTGTAGACTATATTATATCGTGCTTGTACGTGTTATTCATCTGTTTGCTCGTATATTCAAACATGTAAAGCATTTATAGTATTTATATTATATTTGTATACTTGTGTCATAGTATACTTGTGTCATACTGAATCCACCACTGGACACGTTACTTTCAGTCAACGACGAGCTTGTTGTATTTCTTTCAGTACTTGTGACTCACTTTCTTCGTCATTAGGATGGATTTCGTACGCTAATTTGTCCGATATTGGCTTATCCGAAACAGCATTTCAACAAAATTATTATGTATTAGTGTACATTTTGCGGTGGAAGTTCCATTAGTTGGTTATGCTTTTCGACGCAGAACAGTCCGCCACAGTAGCTGAGTGGTCGGCGCGAAGGAATGTCATGCCAAGGGGCCCGGGTTCGATTCCCGGCTGGGTCGGAGACTTTCTCCACTCAGGGACTGGGTATTGTGTTGTCCTAATCTTCATCCTCTCATCCTCATCGACACGCAAGTTGCCGAAGTGGCGTCAACTCAAAAGACTTGCATCAGGCGAACGGCCTACCCGACGGGAGGCCCTAGCAACACGACATTTCAACACAGTACACATGGTGTGCCTGGCACTCTCTTATAGACTGTCACAAAGTAAAATGGGCGCTGAATAGTTAACGGTAGTGACAGGAAACCGTGACCGCACAAGCAACACAAAGTATTACATTATGTAAAGTTATCTGGATACAGTAATAATTGACTTTGATCACATTAACTATTACATTTGTAACCAACTAATTAATCGAAAACTAACCGATTTTGTAGCTGTGTTCAAGTGGGCGCTGTATGTGTTAAATCTGGCCAAAAGCAAGTATGTTTCCTCAACTCTGAACATGCGCACCTCGAAGTATCACGTAATTAGCGGAAAGGTTTGAATATTTTACACCAACCTTAGATGGGAGACCAAGATAAAAATGCTCGGATTAAAAAGGTAATGGTTCAAGGTCTTCCATTCCTTTCAGGGCACAGCAGCGGTTGCTACAGGCGTCTTAATGAAGTCTGAAGAAACGAAGGTATTAAGACAGACCTCGTCGTTTTGTGGCTGTTCTAAATGAGGCTATTGAAATACGAGTGGCTGACGATGTGATCGACAGAGATAGTGGCTACACCCTAAGCAATCTTGGGACCCAGTGCTCAGCTAATTAAAATCACAGCACAGACCGGGAGCCACTACCGCGCCTGACGCAGGCTAAAGAGCCACTGAGAGACCGGGGTTCGCGTCTAGCCATCGGTGATGCTTTTCCCCACCACTCCACACGGCTCGCCTGCGATGGTTTATTGGGTATGGAGCGATTACAGTTTGAAGGATGTAGCGAATACACTCATTCTGCCTGTATCACCTAATGATGACAAAAAGGCAAGCTGTCGAAATATCGTGTTATGAAGACGACTGCACACGGCTGGACACCCGAGACTGTACACACACACGTTTATAATTAACTGTATTTGCTTCTGTTTGGTGGCTTCGTGTGCGCGCAGGGTTTGCAGTTTGTACGGAAGCTAGTCTGCATGCCAACTTACTGCTAGGGTGGCGTGTGAGACGATGCGCTGCCGCTGTATTTTCTCGGTGAATGTGGCTGTTGCTCATAAGTCCGTTGTATCGGGATAGAAGAGTGAAAGTGGCCTACAAAGTTTCTAAAGTATGCTCTGTTAGTAAAATCACTGAAACGGCGTGTAAAAATATCAATTTCGTCTAATATTAGATATATTTGGTGTCTGAAAGAACGAACACCACGTATATACTGGGTGGAGCAGCGGAAACGCATGTTTTTCACTATTGAATGACTGGGACACGGTCTGATAAAAATAATAAAAACAAGCATTAAGTGATGGATTTTTAACGCAGTTTTGGAATATACGTACTTTTAATTAGGTTCGAAAACTAATGTCTTGGATGTGACGTCATTCTTGCTGGATACAAATATGGATCCTCTCCCGAAAGTTACGCATGGCTCTCTCCAGCGTTTCATTCGCAACGGCTTGTTTCCTGACGAATGGAATTCTTCAGGTCAGCGAATGTGCGAGTCTTGTTCACGTAGACTTTTGATTTTAAATATCCCCACAAAAAGAAGTCGCATATCGACAAATCGGATGAGCGAGAGGCCAGTAATCATCATCATATCTCGGAATAACATGTCCTGCGAACATTTGTGGAATCACTTCCATGGATTCTCTCGCCGTGTGAACTGTGGCACCGTCCTGCTGAAACCATATTTCTCTCATGTTCACTTGCACCTTTCAAGTTCTGGACGAAGAAAGTTGTTTAACATTTTAACGAAGCGCGCTGATGTCACAGTAACTGCAGTTCCTTCCTCTTCAAAAAAATAGGGTCCAACAATCCGCACCTTTGAAATGCAGCACCACACTGTTACTTTTAAACTGTGGAGAGGTCTTTGGTGTAATTAATGTGGGTTCTCCGGCGCCCAATACCGACAATTTTGAACACTGACGTAACTGCCTACATGAAAATGTGCTTCATCACTCATGAAGACTGTAGCATCTGCATCTTCCGTAAAAATTTCGTCCATTACGCGACACAACTCTCTGAGCTGCACAAACCCCTTCGCTAAGCTGCTGGACGATCATTATCTTGTACGGGTGGAACTTAAGATGATCATGTAGTATGCGGTGAAGCGAACGACGTGACATACCCAGCGCTACAGCCTGTCGTCTAGCAGATCGTTTCGGACCAGCCGTTCAAAAAACATGTTTCCTCTGCTCGATCCGGTATAATAAAGGCAAAAACGGCTAATGATCTCTTCAGTGAGGATGTACACCAGGCTCGAACTCTTACAAGAGTTGACGAATACTGAGGGTAATGGGCAAGGAGCACTGCTTTGGTAGTGAAGTATCCTGGGGTTGGAACACTTCCGCAAGAAACACACGTGCATATAGTTCATCTCCATATTTAAGAACATAATGAATTCAGTATAAATGGTCCTCGTTGACTGCCACAGACATGTAACAATCATGGTAACTATTTCCTTACTGAAAAATAAGTTCACTTGTAAGTAGGCTGTAAGTAGGCTGTTTAGGTTTTTTTTATTGGTAACGCCACCTCTGTATGAAAATCACTGGCTGTGCTGTGTGCAGTCAGTGGCTGCTTTGCATTGTTGTAATACTCGCCATTGTAGTGTTAGGCAGCTGGCTGTGAACAGCGCGTAGCGTTGCGCAGTTGGAGGTGAGCCGCCAGCAGTGGTGGATGTGGGGAGAGAGATGGCGGAGTTTTGAAGTTTGTCATGAACTGCTATATATACTATGACTATTGAGGTAAATACATTGGTTGTTCTCTATCAAAATCTTTCATTTGCTAACTATGCCTATCAGTAGTTAGTGCCTTCAGTACTTTGAATCTTTTATTTAGCTGGCAGTAGTGGCGCTTGCTGTATTGCAGTAGCTTGAGTAGCGAAGATTTTTGTGAGGTAAGTGATTTGTAAAAGTTATAGTTTATTGTTAGTCAGGGCCCATTCTTTTGTAGGGATTTTTGAAAGCCAGATTGCGTTGCGCTAAAAAAAATATTGTGATTCAGGTTAAGGACAGTCTTGTATAATTGTTCAAAGGGGACGTTTCATATGGCGACCCTGCCAGGATACCTCACTGGAATCTTCTGATTTTTTCCTTGTAGTTTGTGTAATTAGTGTAGCTTTTGTTTATTGCTAGCGCGTAATTATAGAGAGAATTTCCATTGTAGTTGTAGTTTTTCATTGTTGTACAGTAAAACAGTTGTGGCATGCATGTAGATTTGCACCAAGTATTTCGCAGATGCGCTTGCAGTTAAGTAGACATTATTTCCAATTGCTATGTTATTTTATTTTGCTCTTCAAATTGTGCTTTTCTGTGTTATCGTGTGAAATATTGTGACAATAATGGCGTGTGAAAAACGTAACACTAGGCTACAAAGTAAACTGAGAAATAATAGTGACGACGAGCGTAGCTTATCAGCACCACTGTGTAATGAATTAACAGACATTCAAAGTAGTAATTTGGTAACTGTGCATAGGGAAATGAGGCGGGCGTCAAATAATGGCGTAGACAATGAAACAAGTAGTGAACAGGGAAGCATTATCGATCGATCGGTCGGCAATAGCTCGCCTCAGGAATCCGAAATGACACGACACAATATTGCAAATACTGTAGACTCAGGTTTTGGGTTCTCACCGTTTTCTCAAATGAGTCAAGATACATTTTCTGCTTGTCAAAATGTGAATGTTTCCGGTGCAAATTCACTGCCGAAAAGCACTGAGGAACATGTTCCAGACACCAGTGCATTGTTATTACAATTAATACAACAAATGGGACAAACACAGCAAAAGCTTCAAAAAGACACAATGGAACAAAATCTTCGAAAGTTAGACACAGTGGAATAAAATCAGAGAGACACACAGCAAAAGCTTCAAAAGTTAGACACAATGGAACAAAATCTTCGTAAGTTAGACACCACACTTGAACAAACACGTGAAGATTTAACTACTGAGTTACATAACATTGAATCGAAATGTCAAAAAGTCTGTAATCACGTAAAAACACAAATCTGTGAGCATTTTCAACCTATTTTTTCGCGGCATGAAAATGCATTACAGAATCACGAAGCAGCCATAAAAGAACTGCAAATTATTGTTCATGAAAATCATGAGACCTTGCAAGCCAAAATTGACTCAGTTGCATCTACCGATACGGTTACGCAACTTGCAAAAACCCAGGAAAACTTAAAGGACACAGTAGATACGATATCAACACAAATGGACACTCTGAAACTTGGTTCAGAAAAACACACTGAGGAAATAAGTACACTATCGGAGAAAGTAGCCGAACTTTCGGATCAGTTCACTAATTTATCTACGAAGGTAGATGATAATCTGAATGACACAAAACCAGTAGTCTTTAATGACACAGAAGAGTGCGAACAAATTAGGAAATTCAACCAAAATCAAATCAATATACAGTACAAAAGAGAAATCCGGGAAGTACAAGATCAGTTGGCACAAGTAATACAAAAATTACAAATTTCAGAGGACACTCGCACTCCAACACGGGAAGAGGGACTTCGAAATACGGAAAAGACGCAAAATAATAACACAGGGCATTTCGGAAATTATGAAAGAAATTGGCAATGTGCACCGAATTTTGAGATTGAACCGCCGACACGACGTAACAATGACCGACATGCGACTCGCCAACACGATGATTTTGACTATAAGCTGTTCATTACTACAAGTAAATTCAAAACGTTTAAGAATTCTGGCAACGACATTCATCCACAAGCGTGGCTCCATCAATTCTCTCATTGTTTTCCTCCCAACTGGTCATTAGAGCACAGATTAGAATTTATGTGTGGCTACTTGGAGAATGAACCAGCTGTAAGAATGCGATCGGTCATTCACGATTGTCACAGTGAAGGAGAATTTTATCATGCCTTCCTCTCAGCATATTGGTCTCAAGCTACACAAGACCGAGTAAAACATAGCATCATAATGATGAATCATTTCGAACAATCTGAATTTTCCAGTCTTGTGAAATATTTTGAAGACATGTTGCACAAGAATCAGTACCTGTCAAACCAATACAGCCCCTCAGAACTCATCCGCATTTGCTTAATCAAATTGCCTGAACATTTACGACATATTATTTTGGCAGGACGTTGTAAAGACGACATTGAAGCTTTTCAGGGACTCTTACAAGAATTAGAAATTGACACAGACAGTCGTGGGATGAGAAAACAGGAAAACAATCACTACAGGTCACATCCGTCAAAATTCCGTGACGACAGAAATAATAACTGGACGCAACAAGGCTATTCTCACAACACATATCGTGACCAAAACAGACACCACCCATATGACAACCGTTGGCAGAGTAGTAATAATTACAGGGAAAGATCACCTCTCCACGGTAGTGACTATCACAGAGACAATCAGAGAAACAGACAATTTGGGAACCAAAATAATTATTATCAAGGGAGACAGAATAACTTTAGACGCAACGGTCCAGCGGGCAGTTACGATTCAGGGAGAAATTCTCCACCATGTGACCGACAAGAAAGAAACTATGGAATCTACCGACATGGCGACAGACGATATGATCGTAACGACAGACCTGAATTACATCAGAACTGGCGGGATTCAAACAGAGCAGGGCCCTCTCGGCAAGGCGAATTTGTAAAAGTTTGGTCTCCTAATCCCAATAACGACGCGCGCCAACAAAGAGGCAGACAATGACTCGCACCGCAGGCAGCCACCTGCGCCGGCTGGCTCAGCGAAAAATAACATAGACGCTAACCTTGAGAAAAATTCCAGTATTCTTTACCGACATATACCACACGATGAATCCGTTGAAGCTGGAGCTCTGCATAGTAGTAAGAGTAAGGGCTTACACCACATTTCACATGTAAAACCCTTTATTGAAAGATAATCTGCTTTTTAACTTTGTCTGCGCCATAAAACTTTTCACTTCACATTTCTAGTATGCATTGTCAGACTTAGAAACTGTTACCATGCAACAATGTTTGAAGTTAAATGTCCAATCAAGAACCAAGAGAACTTATTTAAACAGAAATTACGAATGCATTCTAATTGTGAACAGACGACACAGTGTTGTATTTGTACATTCTTGCTTGTTAGTTGCACGATTATGTAACAACTATAAGGCTCACATACTTCGAGCATATGAGATGAGATTTTAATGCAACATTTTGGTTTGCTTGAAAATACATCCTTTATTTGAAGTACTTTCTGTGGGATTAAAGATGACTTAGCATTTGGTTTCTTTGACAGCTACACGATTATATCACGACGCTACTAATGAGTGACAATTTACAATGTTGCTATTGCGGTGTTTCTGTTTTATATCTGCACAGTTTATCTGAATTCTTCTGGAAAGTAAAACACGTTTTAGTAGTAACTTTTGTGGTATAGAAGCAATGAGACAGCCTTTTTCGTGGCACAACAATACGTTACTGTACAGTACTTTCTTCATCACGCCAATAAGCATAATAACTACGATATCTATACGCAAAGCATTTCACTTTTGTTTATCATGAGGTAAGTACATTGACTTCTGCAGAACTTAGCTTTCGGAGGACGATAACTACGACACTTCCACAGAGATTATGTTGCGACAAGATGCACAGTTTAGCGCTACAGTACACGTATTTGAATGATTAATCTTATACTTAAAACATTTATTTTTAAAGATTTTTGAATTACAAAGAAAGTTTTCCATGATACATTTCATTCCATTGCTGTAATTTGTAACACCTGAGCGTATAATTACATTAATCCTCAGGGGGGTACACGCTTACTTTGTGTACCATGTGTTTGGCAAGCACAAGGAGCCCTAGCCAATATGGTATTTGCTTATACAACTTTACACATCGGTACCATATTTCTGTCACACAAATTACACAGCTATCTGATCATTTAACTGAGAGATAAACATTTTTTTTACTACATCACTGACACATGTTTACGCAATTACACAGTTGGATAACTTCACACTTATGAAATTGTATTTTGCCTGTACTTTGTGAACTGTTCATATTTTTTCGGAACCATTGTGATACTATGAGAGCTTTGAATGATGTATTTAGTAAGGGAGCATGATTTTAAAGTACGTTTGAGGTAGATGACACTATTGAAATGAGCAGAGAATTTTTTTTAGGTTTTGACATTATTGCAGAAAGCTACGACGTTTTTGAGATTTGACTGAGGTGTTATGATGTTATTTTTATGACGACAATGTGTATTATGCTGTTGAGGTATGTTTATGATCAATAAGATGATGCTACCATATATGAGGAATTTGATTATGCTACGTATTTATTATGACGAAATATTGAAGAAGTGTCGACGAATATGTATATGAATAATGAGTAGTGGTTAGGGACTCTGATTTGTGGAAAAGGATGTTGGAAACCAAGAATCGTACTTTAAAAGTTATGAAATGTGTGTAAATGCGTGAATGTATCACAATGTCGACGAAAATTTTTTTGGACACTGTTATATCAATAGGATTTTGTTTCTACATATTTGTAACGCAAATTCTTACCTGTGAAATATTTTATATGAGACTGTCATTGTAGCGGAAACTGGTGTCATAAATATTTCGGTAAGAAAGTTAAGTGACCACCTGCGCGTAATGCGTCGTGGGCACCCAGCTGGGCGACAGTCGCCTGAAAAAAAAAAGCCATTAGCGTGTGCCTTTCAGCGGCACAGGTAGAAAAAAAAGGGAGGCCATTATCCTCGCTATTGACGTTCCTTTGTAGAAAGCATCGCAAAAACGACACGGTCGAACTTGAAAACATATGATTACACTGTGGAGCTCTTAATTTATGATATTTACTAAATTGCCTAATGAAATGAAATGACGAGGAACATTTTTACATCTATTGTCTTGCTAGTTGAGAGAAATGCCATATGGCTTGCTTTATGTATATATTTGCTCATTTTGTTTAATATCTAGTTTCTAGCTGCACTGCAGCATTGGTTAAAATAAAATTTTATAGATGTACTAATATAAATATTTTCTGTCTACAGATCGAGTAAATAATAATTTTTTTCAAAAAAATGAGGGAGCACAAAAAGACATTTACCTTCACAGGAACTGCATTCATAATTTTCTTTTCAAGTATTTGGTAATTTCTTTTGTAGAATAAATTGTGATGCATCACTCTAGTGTTCAGATGTGACATAGGTATTAGACATGGCCATTTTAGTGTAATATTTTTTCTGCTTGAGCTATGTCATGTTTAGATATAAGTTTTTGCATTAGCTGCTGCTGTTTGCCAGGCATAGTGCTACTAAATTTCACTTTGTATTATTCTTTTAAGCCAGTTTTACTACTGATTTATTTTTCTTGTTTGCTGCTCATTGCCTTATATTAGTCGTAATTACTGTAGCTTGCTTTGCCATTTGAATATTTTGTCATTGCTGTTTCTGTTAATTTTTTTGTGCTGCTGCATTGCCTCGTCCTTTAGTTTATGCATCTGAGCTCAGTAGATTTAAGTTAGCTTAAGAGGGGGTAGACTATATAAGCGAATGAGTTGCAATGAATTGGAAGAAATGCATAGAGAAGTCATATGAAAAAGGTACAGAAAGCAGGTATAGATAGGACTTTTTGGAAATAATGAAGAACGAAGGGAGATCTCAGAGAAGTAAAGAAAGTTTTGTTTGCAAAATACTGCAGTAAAAGAAACCCTGTCCTCTCCTTGTGTTATCCCACTATGTGTTTGTGTTCCCTTGTGTATTTGTGTTTTTCTTGTCTTTATGTGTTTAGCTGATGTTGTTATGTTGTAGAATTTTTCTAATACTATGTTATTTACTTTGTAAAGATGTTTAAACATTATTTATTCTGTTTTATTTTAATGCTCATGTGTGAAGTTGATGTTTCGAAAGTTATTCTGATCTTTTATGTGTGTATTCATGTCATAATTCCTGTAACACTGATGTATATGTTATTTCGATTCTTTTGTAAAGCCTGTACTACAAATGTTATCTGTATTGTTATGTTCTTTAATGATGTATTTTGTACCTTTGTAATTGTATTCTTATGTTATAAAATTATAATTGACATCAATTCATCATATTATTAACTTGTAAGTTACATTTCACTGCACACGTTTCTGTTGGTCATAGTATATGGACAATATGTGAGAAGTAGGGACTGTTAGTGTTTGCACGTGTGTTAATAATTCAGCAAGGGACTGGATAACAGCATTGCTGGTTCTAAAGACAATTCCAAAAACTTTGTGAGTGCACAAGTGGTGGTTATGGACTTGCTATATTATCCGCAAGACTCTTCAATGGTGATTGTGCACCTGCACAGTCACAAGAGATGGCTGCTGGCCATCTCTACAAGGTCTACAGTGGGTCTACATCTTTGATGATCCATCAATACCATTATTTCTACAAGGACTGCAGTGGGTCTGCACCTCTGGTGGCCCACCAATACCGTAATCTCTACCAGGACTACAGTGGGTCTGCTCTGTGATGACCTACCCACCAATACTCTTCAAAACTTCGACTGACTCCGCTGTGGGTTTACTCTGTTGCGGCCCATGACCTGTCTGCATGTCGAGAGTCAGCACTGCCTTTCCGATGGAAGGACAACGCTACTTCTTTGCATGGAAATCCATTACTTCCGTGTCCATTTTCTTTCACTGCTCAGACTTTGAGAAAAACACTGCTATTTTACTGTGATGAACGATTAGGACTGTCTTTATGGACTGTGAGAAAGTATAGCTTTTGACCAATATTGTATCAATAAGTGTGTGCAATTGATATCTTTGTTATTGTAATTATAAAATTTTTTTATCAAATCATTATTGGCCACTGTCCAAAACAATTTGTAAAATTTTTTGTGGGGAGCATGGGGGCTATGTAAGTAGGCTGTAAGTAGGCTGTTTAGGTTTTTTTATTGGTAACGCCACCTCTGTATGAAAATCACTGGCTGTGCTGTGTGCAGTCTGTGGCTGCTTTGCATTGTTGTAATACTCGCCATTGTAGTGTTAGGCAGCTGGCTGTGAACAGCGCGTAGCGTTGCGCAGTTGGAGGTGAGCCGCCAGCAGTGGTGGATGTGGGGAGAGAGATGGCGGAGTTTTGAAGTTTGTCATGAACTGCTATATATACTATGACTATTGAGGTAAATACATTGGTTGTTCTCTATCAAAATCTCATTTGCTAACTATGCCTATCAGTAGTTAGTGCCTTCAGTACTTTGAATCTTTTATTTAGCTGGCAGTAGTGGCGCTTGCTGTATTGCAGTAGCTTGAGTAGCGAAGATTTTTGTGAGGTAAGTGATTTGTGAAAGTTATAGTTTAATGTTAGTCAGGGCCCATTCTTTTGTAGGGATTTTTGAAAGTCAGATTGCGTTGCGCTAAAAAAATATTGTGTGTCAGGTTAAGGACAGTCTTGTATAATTGTTCAAAGGGGACGTTTGACACTGCTAAACGAAAGTGCTTGGAATACTAGTCTTGGTTGAGGAAACAACACAATGAAAGTTTCTACAGTCAGAGTTCATTCTCCACTAGTTTCACTATCACGTGTTTAAGTCCTCGCTCTCCTTGAGTGGAGCACAATGGAACAGACTAACATGTCAGTTACGAACTGCACGAGTACACAGTTTCTATTTTTTTCCTTTATTGAGGTTCGATTCCCCCCCCCCCCCCCTCCCCGAAGGGTGCGGGCTGGCAGCAGCTTAGTACGCCGCTCTTCAGCCTACAGAATTTTTTAAAAGAATGAAGATAATAAGAATAAGAGCAGGCATTAAAATTGGTGACTTAAATGGTAAAATGCTGGAAAATTGTGGAACTTAAAACATAAAACAAAGGGTTGGCGATGCTAACAAAATACACAGGAAGCAGACAGGTAAAATAATAGACAGACAATTAAAAAACACGGTGACAATCTGGTTTCTGTTCGCAAGAGATATAAAATTATCACCCAGTGACAGCATGATTTCCGTTCTCACTTTGGAAAAGACGCACAACACTGAACACTCACTTAAAACACTGCACTAAAAAGTTGGCACAAAGATGATACACCACAGCAGAGGGCAGAGGGGGGGAACCTGGACAGATGATGGGAAAGAAAATGGAGAAGGAGAGGAAAAACGAAGTGGGGGGAGGGGGGAAGGAGCCGATGGAGGATGAGGGCTCATAAGAGCGGGGGGGGGGGGGCGGACTCGAGACGGAGTGGGGAAAGGCAAAGAAGGGGAATGGAAAAGGACTCGGGGGGAGGGGGAGAGAAGGGAGGCAGAGAGAGGGTAGGCAGGGAAAAAAACATGATGGAAGGGGGGGGGAGAGGGAGCCCAGGAAAAGGACAGAGGAAGGAAGAGGGAGGTGAGGATCAGAGTCGATAGGAGGGATAAATGGAAAGAGAGAGGGCAGCATCCGGGATGGGGAGTTGACGGAAGCCACCATGGGAAAGGAGGTGAAGTGTGTAGAGATGGAGGGTAGAGGGGACCCAACAGTGAAGTCGCAGCTGAGGGCGGGGGTTGGAGAGGAGAGGCGCAACCACGGGATGAGGGGGATCAAGCCGGCGGGAGGTGTAGAGTATGTGGATATGTTCGAGGAATAGGAGGAGTCGGGGGAAAGGAATCAGTCTGTAGAGGATCTGCGTGGGGGACAGAAGGCGAATATGGAAGGCGAGCCAGAGTGTATAGCGCTTGAGGATTTGGAGGTGCTTATAGAATATAGGGGGGGGGGGGGGGAGGGCGGATATCCAGGTGGGACTGTCATAACAGAGGATGGGAAGGATTAAGGATTTGTAGGTGTGGAAGATGGTAGAGGGGTTCAACGCCCATGTCCGCTCAGAGAGGAGTTTGAGGAGTCTGAGGCGGTTTTGGGCTTTAGATTGGATAGAGCGGAGATGGGGGCCAGGTGAACAGTTTCTACAGTTTTGCCGAGTAAGTCTGGCAGAATATCAGCAGGCCCGCGAGCATGTAGCCGAGATCCCTTGGCGGTGAAGGCGACGTACGATCGGGGTGGCGCTTGATACATACCAGATTTCTTCTCTTGGCTGATTGCGTCCTACTGCCGTGATTGGCGCGGGCGCTGTCCTAAATCTCTGCACAGCGGAGGTATACTTCCTCCTGCTTGGCTGCACGTGATATTGGCGATGCAGCAAAAGGTTCGTGGCAGGCGCGACCTCTTCTGCTGATATGCACGCCCTCTGTTTTGGTCCGGTGTACGAGAAGGTCCTCTGGAGGTCGCGCTGCAAATGGCGGAGCCGGAACGTCGTGTAGTCTAGGGCTGAGCTGGCAACCAGCCCGACGGTAGTGTGTTGCAGTGTGGCGTCAGCGCCTGACGGCTTTTTCGACACGCCAGGAAGTATGTGGATAAGTTGAAAATCTGGGTCTGACGGGAGGCGTGCTAGGTAGTTCGCACTGTGCAGGTGCGATGGCCGGATGGCATAGTGGTCAGAGCAACTGCCTTGTAAGCAGAAGATCCGGATGAAAATCCAACTCCGGCACAAATTTTCAACTTTCCTCACTGAGTTACACAATGCCCACTGGCAGCCAGCGTATGTAATTCATTTGTATCTTTTCTTCCAGTATTGCCAACAGGCGTCCCTTCATTACGTATCACTTTAAAATGCGTATCAATGGGTTCAACAGAGATCCTATATTCACTGAAAGCCGTTTTTGTATTGTGTATTGAAGCGTCCTCTTAAACGTGTCTCAGAAGTCCTGTCTGTTTGACCTACGTAAACATTTGACAGTTCTCACTTTCACTTTATATACACCTGCTGCCGTGAATTTCGATGCTTTTGTATTCACACAAAGCTTCAATCTGAAGCGAGCTATGTTACGAGGGTTGTCTAGAAAGTAAGTTCCAATCGGTCGCGAAATGGAAACCACTGGGAAAATCTGGTAAAGCTTTGAACAGATGTGTTGGGCAGCGTCTCTAGTATTGCCGTCGATAGCGTCGCGTCGCTCTTGTCAGTGTTGAGTGAACAGTGAGCACGTAAAGATGCGCAGGGAATAGCGTCTCCCGCCAAGTATGAGGGCCTGGTTAGAGATTTCACCTGCGTGATGCAGCCCACATAACACAACTGTCAAGCAGTTCCTTCTTCATGCCAATTCTCGGCCACACACTGCAGGGCCAATGAAGACGCTCGTGCAGCGTTTCCGATGAGAAGTGTTTGATCACCCACAGTACAGTCCGTAATTGGCTCCCCCCTGCCGGCCGCTGTGGCCGAGTGGTTCTAGGCACTTCAGTCCGGAACCACGCTGCTGCTACGGTTGCAGGTTTGAATCCTGCCTCGGGCATGGATGTGTGTGATCTCCTTAGGTTAGTAAGGTTTAAGTAGTTCTAAGACTAGGAGACTGATGACCTCAGATTTAAGTCCCACAGTGCTTAGAGCCATTTGAACCATTTTTGGCTGCCCTGAGTCTCATCTCGGCTCACAAAAACTGCTGGCTATGAAGACAAAATTTTTCCACAGACGACGAGCTGCAGACCAGTGCAGATAACTGGCCGAAAGCACAGGCGACTGCATTCTATGACGCGGATATTGGAAAGTTGATACAACACTACGGAAAACTCGATTTTCGAGCGGCGACTGTGTAGAGAAGTAGGTGGAAGGTGTACCTAACTGTTGCAAATAAAACGGTTCTCGTTTTCACTGTGTTTTCCATTTCGCGGCCGATCGGAACTTACTTTCTGTACAACGCTTGTATCAGTCTTAAACACCATGCTCAGATTGTGGTACGAAACGGTCTAGCAATTACGTGTGACACTTGCCGTTTATAACGCATCGACATGTACACAATTTTCTTTTCTTCCTCTTATCACTTTGCTTAGAAACAGTAAAAGTTTAGTTTAGTTTTAGGGTTCGACCTAAATAACATATCAGTGCTTTTTAGAACCCATCTCTGGACTCTGTGTTTACTAACTTATTCACTAAATATAATACAGCTTAAACACTCATAGTGCTTCGTTTCGGCAAATCCTCACCCCGTTGGTCTATCAGTTACGTTAAGAACAGTTGAACTAATAGAAATTTCAGTTATTATTTTAGAAAATACGTGTGAATCATGAAAGCATGAAAGTGCCTTCTCTCTGAGCCTGGGCTCAGAGCCAAATAGCGGGGGTATTTCAACGTTAGCACAAAGCAGCGGGCTTGTGGTTTATAGAGCACTGCACCGGCGTCCCCGCGGCGGTGCATAACGCGATGCATATTCATGGTTAGTTGCCGAGTTAGTTCCCCGTAGACCGGGGGTGGGGGGCTGTCTGATCACGGCTGTTACGGCTCTTCTTGCCTGCTTCGACGTTAATCTCGCCAGCCAAATGTGCGACATGATGCATCGCCTGCGGTCCTCCCACCATAATACGTTCTAATCTAAGATCATAACGGTCTCGATTACGCCACAGTGATCCATTGCCATCTTATGCTGCGTAGCGGTATTTCAGAACGCGGACCTACTTCGGCGCGAGCTAACGACGGCAGTCGGATGTAATTTAGTTGCAAGAAAACGATAACACTGTTGTTTTAATCTATTTCAGTAGCTTGTTCATTCAATAACATTGCGTGTGTTGCTTCAGTTCCCTGCGTTAGCGGCATAATGTTAAGTTGTTTGACAAATGAATGTCGAACGCCCTATCTACACTGATGAAAAAAATCTCACTCCAAGGAGTAATTAATGTAGATTAATGAAACTGCTGGATTACATTTGTCTAGGTAACATATTTATGTAAAGTAGCAAGATCACAGGTTAATGTGCCTTAGGTGCCAGAAAAGCCATTGCAAATGTGAAATTCTGGTACATTAATAATCGATGTAAACATCAGAATTTTGAATGCAAGCATGCAAATGTGCATGAACTGTCGTACAAGAGCAGCAAGTCAGTTTCTAGGATTTTGTACCACGTCTGTTGCACTTAGTCGGTCAATACAGGGATGGTTGGTTAACGCTGGTTGTGGACGACGGTGGAGTTGTCATCCCATGGTGTCCCATAGGTGTTCGACTGGAGGTTCATCTTGTAGTCAAGCGGGCAAAGGCAATATGTCAACACTCTGTAGAATATGTTGGGGTACAACAGTAGTATGTGGGCGAGCTTTATCCTATTGGAAAACACCTCCCTCCCTCCTGGAATGCTGTTAGCAGGCCGAATCAGCAGAACGACGTACAAATTTGCATTCAGGGCGCATGGGATAGCCACGAGAGTGCTCCTGCTATCATACAAAATCGGACCCCAGACCATAAATCCAGTTGTGGGTCCAGTGTGTCTAGGTCACAGACAGTGTGGTTGCAGGTGCTCATCTGGCGTCCTAACCAATACGTGGCCATCATTGATACCGACGCAGAACCGGCTTTCATCAGAAACCATAACAGACTTCTATTCCGCCCTCCAACGAACTCTCGGTAGGCACAAACCGAGGTGTACCCTACGGGGCGTCTAACTCGGACTTACAACAGTTCGTTGTGTCACAGTGGTGCCAACTGCTGCTCGAACTGCTGCTGCAGACGGAGTATAATGCGCCACAGCCATACGCCGAACACGACAGTCATTCCTCTTGGTAGTGCGACGTGGCCTTCCGGAGCCCGGTCTTCTTACGACTGCACCTTCCTGTGACCACCGTTGCCAGCAGCCATGTGCAGTAGTTATATTATTGCCAAATCTTTCTGCAGTATCGTGACGGAACATCCAGCTCCTCATACCTCTTTTATTGACCTCTTTAAAATTCAGTGGGGTGATCATAATGGAATCTTCGTCGTCTTAAAGACATTCTTGACTAACATCAACTGACTACGTCCATACGAAGTTAACCAACGCTCATGACCTTTACAGTGCGTAATTAAAGCAAACCCGATTTGCATCCTCATAGTGGCACTATTAGAACCACTCTTATCAGACTTTCAGATGTAGAAACATGACTACCAACTGTAATCTATCACGAACCACTTCTCCCTTGTGTTGGTACTGTTTTCCATCAATGTGGCCGGCCGGTGTGACCGAGCGGTTCTCAGGCGCTACTGTCTGGAACCGCGCGACCGCTACGGCCGCAGGTTCGAATCTTGCCTCGGGCATAGATGTGTCTGATGTCCGTAGGTTAGTTAGGTTTAAGTAGTTCTAAGTTCTAAGGGACTGATGACCTCAGAAGTTAAGTCCCATAGTGCTCAGAGCCGTTTGAACCATTTGAACCATTTGAACCATTTGAACCATCAATGTGTTTTCAGTGGTTACTGTGGCCCATAAGCAAATTGTAATAGCTGGGGATTCAGGAAAACCCTTAATAGTCAAGAGAGCAAATGTAGTTTTATTTGATAAGTACGACGTATGTTTTTTAAATAGTTAGCATTTTGAAATGAAAATAAAACAGTTTTATTTTTTCATAAATCCATGTAATTCAATCTAGTTTTGTACGTAATTCCCACCAACATATGACGTCTTTCCTTTTGGTTGTGAGTACTTGAAATGTCTCTTACTAGTGAGAATTCCGCCGACTACGAAATACACGCTGTGGTCCGCCTTATTAGTGCTAACGACGTGAAATCGGCTAAAATTCATCGTCGGACATGAGAAATATATCCAGAAAACATTACGAGCGACAGGATGGTACGCAAATGTGTGAAGGTCTTTAAAGATGGCCATATGAAAGTGCTTGATGAGGGCGAAGTGCACGACCTTCAGTCAATACTGACGATTTGGTGTAGAAAGATGACAAAGTGAGAGAGAACAGAGAGTTATGTGATGAGTTTCCTGAAGTGTTAAGAAGTGTGCTTTATACAATTGTTGCATAATCAGGCCGCAGATTTCCACGAGGATGGTATTCAAAAACTGATTGAACGATGAGATAAGTAACTTAATATTGGTGGAAAATATGTAGAAAAGTAGACAGAAGTACAGGCTTTCATGTAAGAAAGATTTTTATTATTTTAAAACTGGACTTACTTAAAAATCAGGCCTCGTAGTTTCGGCTTATCTACAAGCCATCTTCAGACCATAAAACACATCATCATAACTCAGTGAATTGTATAAATAAATGGAAATGCCGTCAGGCTAGGGCCTCCCGTCCGGTAGACCGTTCGCCTGGTGCAAGTCTTCTAGTTGACGCCACTTCGGCGACTTGCGTGTCGATGGGGATAAAATGATGATGATAAGGACAACACAACACCCAGTCCCTGAGCGGAGAAAATCTCCGACTCACCCGAGAATCGAACCCGGGCCGTTAGGCATGATATTCCGTTGCGCTGACCACTCAGCTACCACGTGGATTGTATAACAAACGTTTCTTGTCTCTCTATGACGATCTGTCCCGCCGTCTGACAGTCGTACACTGATCAATGTATTGTCTTATGATCTGAAGTTGGACTGTAGATTAGCCGATGCTTGTAATCAAATAAAATTATATTCGCGATCTTGACTATTAAGGGTTTTTCTGAATCCACAGATTTGACACCTTGTCAAATAATAAAACAAGTTGTAAAAATCTGTTAAGATCATCTACAAGCACATTAAAACGGAGTGCTGTTGACAGCAACCTACTTAATTTTATGAGAGAATGAACAAAAAGTTCCTTAGTTTGAACAGTGTCCTGAATATTGAAGTCTCACTTTGAAGCTACCATATTTTACCCTAACGAAATTTAAAGGCAAGATATGCATAAATAGCAAATAATAAAACAAGCATAATTAATTCTACTACACTCCTGGAAATGGAAAAAAGAACACATTGACACCGGTGTGTCAGACCCACCATACTTGCTCCGGACACTGCGAGAGGGCTGTACAAGCAATGATCACACGCACGGCACAGCGGACACACCAGGAACCGCGGTGTTGGCCGTCGAATGGCGCTAGCTGCGCAGCATTTGTGCACCGCCGCCGTCAGTGTCAGCCAGTTTGCCGTGGCATACGGAGCTCCATCGCAGTCTTTACCACTGGTAGCGTGCCGGGACAGCGTGGACGTGAACTGTATGTGCAGTTGACGGACTTTGAGCGAGGGCGTATAGTGGGCATGCGGGAGGCCGGGTGGACGTACCGCCGAATTGCTCAACACGTGGGGCGTGAGGTCTCCACAGTACATCGATGTTGTCGCCAGTGGTCGGCGGAAGGTGCACGTGCCCGTCGACCTGGGACCGGACCGCAGCGACGCACGGATGCCCGCCAAGACCGTAGGATCCTACGCAGTGCCGTAGGGGACCGCACCGCCACATCCCAGCAAATTAGGGACACTGTTGCTCCCGGGGTATCGGCGAGGACCATTCGCAACCGTCTCCATGAAGCTGGGCTACGGTCCCGCACACCGTTAGGCCGTCTTCCGCTCACGCCCCAACATCGTGCAGCCCGCCTCCAGTGGTGTCGCGACAGGCGTGAATGGAGGGACGAATGGAGACGTGTCGTCTTCAGCGATGAGAGTCGCTTCTGCCTTGGTGCCAATGATGGTCGTATGCGTGTTTGGCGCCGTGCAGGTGAGCGCCACAATCAGGACTGCATACGACCGAGGCACACAGGGCCAACACCCGGCATCATGGTGTGGGGAGCGATCTCCTACACTGGCCGTACACCACTGGTGATCGTCGAGGGGACACTGAATAGTGCACGGTACATCCAAACCGTCATCGAACCCATCGTTCTACCATTCCTAGACCGGCAAGGGAACTTGCTGTTCCAACAGGACAATGCACGTCCGCATGTATCCCGTGCCACCCAACGTGCTCTAGAAGGTGTAAGTCAACTACCCTGGCCAGCAAGATCTCCGGATCTGTCCCCCATGGAGCATGTTTGGGACTGGATGAAGCGTCGTCTCACTCGGTCTGCACGTCCAGCACGAACGCTGGTCCAACTGAGGCGCCAGGTGGAAATGGCATGGCAAGCCGTTCCACAGGACTACATCCAGCATCTCTACGATCGTCTCCATGGGAGAATAGCAGCCTGCATTGCTGCGAAAGGTGGATATACACTGTACTAGTGCCGACATTGTGCATGCTCTGTTGCCTGTGTCTATGTGCCTGTGGTTCTGTCAGTGTGATCATGTGATGTATCTGACCCCAGGAATGTGTCAATAAAGTTTCCCCTTCCTGGGACAATGAATTCACGGTGTTCTTATTTCAATTTCCAGGAGTGTATTATCCAGTCTCAAATACATGTGTCAGTGATTCAAGCGATTATTTCAAACAAACCTCATGTAACTGATGAGCTCTAAACAAACAAAAACAAGTGTCCTAGAAACACCTGTACATGCACTCAGTGCAGGTTATGTTTCTGAAAATACATAGTGTATACAGTAGTAATTAACAGCAGAGAGTGACACTACCTTAAGTAGACGATAATACACGGTCCAGTCACATTAGTGTGACCACCGCATATTTCGACGTCAACGTGCGATGACCACTCACAGACGATAAGTGGCAGCACCGAAAGTGCAGGGTATATGAAGCGTATCGGGGGACGGGGCCGTTCCCGGAAATCTGTGCAGTCGTTCTCGTAACGCGATTCATCTGACGTTCAAAGGGCTTTATGATTAGATTTCGGGCCAAGGGTGGTAGCATTTCCGAAACGGCTAAGTTCGTAAAGTGTTCGCGTGCCGCCATGCTTAAAGTATCGTGCATCAAAATATGTAACATAAATGTCCATATCTTATGATTGCAATGATTTAGAAGCCTAAGTTATTTACGCAGCAAAGCGATTATAGACCTTAAAACTAAATTCCGTCGGAACAGGACTCGGAAGGGCCGACAGTACCGACCGACTGCCGTGTCATCCTCAACAGAAACACTATGTGATGAAAAGTATCCGGACACCTTGCTGAAAATGACTTACAAGTTCGTGGGCCTCTCCACCGGTAATGCTGAAACTCAATATGGCGTTGACCCACCCTTAGCCTTGATGACAGCTTCTACTCTCGCAGGCATACGTTCAGTCAGGCGCTGGAAGGTTTCTTGGCGAATGGCAGATCATTCTTCACGGAGCGCTGCACTGAGGAGAGGTACCGATGTCGGTCGGTGAGGCCTGGCACGAAGTCGGCATTCCAAAACACCCCGAAGGTGTTCTGTGGTATTCAAGTCATGACTCTGTGCAGGCCAGTTCATTACAGGGATGTTATTGTCGGGTAATCACTCGGCCACAGGCCATGCATTATGAACAGCAGGTGCTCGGTCGTGATGAAAGATGGAGTCGCCACCCCCGAACTGCTCTTCGACAGTGCGAAGCAAGAATTCGGTTAAAACATTAATGTAGGCCTGTGCTGTGATAGTGCCACGCAAAACAACAAGGGGTGCAAACCCCCTCTGTGAGAAACACGACCACACCATAACACCACCGCATCTGAATTTTACTGCTGGCACTACACACACTGTTAGACGACGTTCACCGGGCATTCGCCATACCCACGCCCTGCTATCGGATCGCCACATCGTGTAACGTGATTCGTCACTCCAGACAACGTTTTTCCACTGTTCAACCGTCCAATGTTTACACTCCTTACACCAAGCGAGGCGTCGTTTGGCATTTACCGGCGTGACGTGTGGTTTAAGAGCAGCCGCTCGACTTTGAAATCCAAGTTTTCACACCTTCCGCCTAAGTGTCATAGTACTTGCAGTGGATCCTGATGCAGTTTGGAAATCTTGTGTGATGGTCTGGATAGAAGTCTGCCTATTAAACATTACGACCCTCTTCAACTGCCGGCGGTCTCTGTCAGTCAACAGACGAGGTCGGCCTGTACGCTTTTGTGCTGCACGCGTCCCTTCACGTTTCCACTTCACTATCACAGTGGACTTAGGGGTTTAGGAGTGTGGAAATCTCGCGTACAGACGTATGACACAAGTGACACTCAATCTCCTGACCAAGTTCGAAGTAAGTGAGTTGCGTAGAGCGCCCCATTCTGGTCTCTCATAATGTCTAATGGCTACTGAAGTCGCTGATATGGAGTAGCTGGCAGTAGGAGGCAGCACAATGCACCTAATATGAAAAACGTATGTTTCTGGGGGTGTTCAGATACTTTTGACCACATAGTGTACATGTCAGTGGATACTGATATGAAGGGGCATGTGGTCAGCACACTACTCTCCCAGTCGTTGTCAGTTTTCGTGATTGGAGTCACTGCTTCTCGGTCAAGTAAATCCTCAATTGGCCTCACAAGGGACTTGTGCATCCAGCTTTACAACAGCGTTGGGCAGATCGGATGGTTACCTAAGTGCCGGCCAAGCTCGACAGCGCTTAATTTCAATGATCTGACGGGAATCGCTGTCACCACTGCCGCAAATCCGTTAGCTATACACCTTAATATGTGACATAAATTTCAGCTTTACACGTCCACCCGATCCTGAGAAACGTTGATCTCAACGTAACGGACAGCTGCAATCACACAATAAATGAGAAAAGCTTTCCTTTTTCGTGTGATGTAAATACAGATTACCAATTTTTGGATTTTCTGCTTTGGTTGTTTTGTACAGCCACGCATCTTCCAAAATTTCGTGATTCTGTGTGAACAGGAGGTACCTAATAGGTTTCGTCGACTGACTTTGCATCAAAATATATGACATAAACGGCCGTACGTTTTGATTGCGTTGTCTTTGGAGGTAATGCTTATTACACCAGCAAGGGACCAGAGACTTTTGTATGTGACATAAATTTCAACTTGATACGTTTATCGATTCCTGAGAAAAAGGGCTGTCTACGATCGGACACACAGGCAGGTAGACAGACAGACAGACAGGATGTGATCCCATAAGGGTTCCGTTTCGCCCATTGAGGCACGGATCCCTAAACGGAGCTTCGTACCGAGACTAGCCCTGAGTAAGCAGCACCTTATGGTGGGCACATGAATTCCTTCAAGTATGCAAGTACGTTAGAGCTTGGAGCCTGATTTACAAAATGTGTTTCGGAATACACCACTCTTCTGTTCTTGTGTACGACGTCCAGCCCGTAAGCCTGCGTCAGAGTTACCAAAGAGACACACACACACACACACACACACACATACACACACACATAAGCGCGTGCGCGTGTGTGCACACAAACAGTGAGGCACGCTCGCATACACAAACGAGGTCACAGTTGCACGGACGGCGATGTTTTTATATATTTTACGCAGTTGCTGGTTTCATGCTTGACGTCATGACTGCGGTGTACGTGGGCGGTGGGCAGCGGGCGATGGGCGGCGCTTTGATCAGCCCGGCGCCGAGGACTCGTGCAATTACCGTGGCCGGCGCCGGCCCAGGCAGAGCGCCGGCGGCGTGGGCGGCAGGGAAACACGCAAAGGGGTGGGGCGGTGTGGGGTGGGGGATGTGAGCCAGAGCCACTGCAGTCGCAGCGGCCACTTTTTTAGTCCAGTTACCGGCGTTTCACCTCTTGACGAGGCCTGCTTCTGCACGTTGTTAACTCTGCTCTCTCTTTTTTTAATCCATCCCACGCAACCCTCAGTTCTGTGGCGCGTGGAAAACAACATGGAATTATACCTGCGGTGGTCAAAGGTACGGATGTCATAAACGACTTAGGAAGACCAGTGCTGCGTCCCATGTTGCAAGCGGGCCATCCCAATCAACCGAGCTATATACATACATTATTCCAGTGCCTGTGTTGTTGAGAAGTACCCACAGGAACATTGTGTCGTACTTCTGAACAACACAGACCTTGCAATATCGTAGTTATCCACCGACACCGGGCAAACGACTTTTCAATTGAAATACACTACTGGCCATTAAAATTGCTAAGCACGAGGATGACGTAATACAGACACGAAATTTAACCGACAGGAAGAAGATGCTGTGATGTGCAAATGATTAGCTTTTCAGAGCATTCACACAAGGTTGTCGCCGGTGGCGACTCCTACAACGTGCTAACATGAGGAAAGTTTCCAACCGATCTCTCATACACAAACAGCAGTTGACCGGCGTTGCCTGGTGAAACGTTGTTGTGATGCCTCGTGTAAGGAGGAGAAATGCGTACCATCACGTTTTCCGACATTGATAAAGGTCGGATTGTAGCCTATCACGATTGCGGTTTATCGTATCGCGACATTGCTGCTCGCTTTGGTCAAGACCCAATGACTGTTAGCAGCATATGGAATCGGTGGGTTCAGGAGGATAATACGGAACGACGTGCTGGATCCCAACGGCCTCGTATCACTAGCAGTCGAAATGACAGGCATCTTATCCGCATGGCTGTAGCGGATCGTGCAGCCACGTCTCGATCCATGAGTCAACAGATGGGGACGCTTGCAAGTCAACAACCATCTGCACGAACAGTTCGACGACGTTTGCAGCAGCATGGACTATCAGCTCGGAGACCATGGTTGCGGTTACCCTTGACGCTGCATCACAGACAGGAGCGCCTGCGATGGTGTATTCAATGACGAGCCTGGGTGCACGAATGGCAAAACGTTTTTCGGATGAATCCAGGTTCTGTTTACAGCATCATGATGTTAGCATCCGTGTATGGCGACATCGCGGTGAACGCACATTGGAAGCGTGTATTCGTCATCGCCATACTGGCGTATGATCCAGCGTGATGGTATGGGGTGCCATTGATTACACGTCTCTGTCACCTCTTGTTCGCATTGACGGCACTTTGAACCGTGGACGTTACATTTCAGATGTGTTACGACCCTTGGCTATACCCTTCATTCGATCCCTGCGAACCCCACATTTCAGCAAGATAATGCACGACAGCATGTTGCAGGTCCTGTACGGGCCTTTCTGGATGCAGAAAATGTTCGACTGCTGCCCTGTCCAGCACATTCTCCAGATCTCTCACGAATTGAAAACGTCTGGTCAATGGTGGCCGAGTAACTGACTCGTCACAATACGCCAGTACTACTCTTGATGAATTGTGGTATCGTGTTGAAGCTGCGTGGGCAGCTGTACCTATACACGCCATCCAAGCTCTGTTTGACTCAATGTCCAGGCGTATCAAGGCCGTTATTACGGCCAGAGGTGGTTGTTCTGGGTACTGATTTCTCAGGATCTATGCACCCAAATTGCGTGAAAATGTAATGACATGTCAGTTCTAGTATAATGTATTTGTCCAATGAATACCCGTTTATCATCTGCATTTCTTCTTGGTGTAGCAGTTTTAATGGCCAGTAGTGTATCTCCCTTCTAAGGGAGTATACATAATGGATGTATGAGTGATGGTTGTACACACATGGTTGGTGTCATATGGATATTTGGTTCTGGCCGTGAAGCGTGCTCGGGTAGCCCATGGTAAAGTGACTACTTGTGATAAGCGGAAAATCCGGATCCGAATCCCGGTCCAGGACAAATTTTCACTGTCGCCATTCCATTATACACCTGATGGATGTCCATATTCGCAACTGCGAATACATTTTACGAAAGTACGAGGGCTATTCGGAAAGTAAGGTCCGATAGGTTGCGAAATGGAAACCACGGTAAAAATCAAAAATGTTTTATTTGCAACAGTTAGATACACCTTGCAGCTACTTATCTCCATAGTCGCCGATCCGACTTAGACGTGTATCGTAGCGTTGTACCACCTTTCCAATACCCTCGCTATAGAAGGCAGCCGCCAGTGCTTTCCGCCAATTCTCTACGCTGGCCTACGGCTCGTTGTCTTGTGCCAAAATCTTGTCTTCATAGCCAGCGGTTCGTGTGAGCGGAGATGAAACTCAGAGGGAGACAATTACGGGCTGTATTGTGGGTAACCAAACATTTCCAATTGAAACGATGCAGGAGCATCTTCATTGCCCCTGCAGAATGAGGCTGAGAATTGTCTTGAAGAAGAAACAGCACGACAGTTATGTAATGTTAGCTGCATAGCTTCAGGCGAAATTTCTCACCAGGCCCTCGTACTTGGCGGCAGACACTATTTTCTAGACATCTTTACGCACTCACTGCGAGCTCAGAAATGAGTAGAGCGACGTGATGCTAACTGGGGTTATACTAGAGACACTACCCAACACATCTGTGCAAAGCTTTATCGGATTTTCATAGTCGTTTCCATTTCGCGACCGATTGGACCTTACTTTCCGAATAGCCCTCGTATATGTAGGCCAACCGCAACCATAATTCTAGAGCCACTGCAAGCTGTCGCGAGATTGTCAGAAAACCAGCAACACTACGTTTGTTTTACCGTCAGTGCCGGCCGCTGTGGCCGAGCGGTTCTAGGCGCTTCAGTCCGGAAACGCGCTGCTGCTACTGTCACAAGTTCGAATCCTGCCTCGGGCATGGATGTGTGTGATGTCGTTAGGTTAGTTAGGTGTAAGTATTTCTAAGTCTAGGGGACTGATGACCTCAGATGTTAAGTCCCATAGTGCTTAGAGCCATTTTAACCTCGGTTCGGTGCCCTGTTGTTACGTGGCACAGCACAGCGCAGCGTTCCCACAGCCGAGTATTTGTCAAGAGCCTATGACAAGTTACCCAGCCAGAAGACGCGTGAAATCCTCTTGGCTCAGCTTACAAAATTATTTACTGAGTGAATTCCGCTGTCACAATATCTTCTCCAGTCATCGGTTGACCTTATGTTTAGTCCAGACCGAGTAGCTGTGTCTGCTATTTGTGCACACCGACAGCCAGTGCTGATGTTTGTAGGCTGCGAACGGGATCCACTGAGGCTGGGTCGCTCATTGGTCGGCATGGATTGATACACTTGCCAGCCCCCGAGTATTGAGCTTAACTCGGGGCGGCAGTTGCCGAGGCCCACCTATTGTATTTGTTAGAAAATAATTGTTTGTAAGTCATTTCCAATATGTTTTCTATCAGTACATATAGGTAAAATGAAAAATATTAACTGTAGCAAAATGGTGACCTGCACTTCCTTCGCCCACGGAATCGAGACAAAAGCGTACACCAAAATTTGACTTTTGAAGGTATCATAAAAAGGCTACTTACGCTGACAGAGAATTCAGTTTACGATTCCGGCATTAATCTCCGATCAAAATCGTAGGTTCTGTTCTGAAGTTATGTTTCCTGTCAATTTGAAAATTACGGTTTCGAAAGAAACACGTTTAAATGTTTGGGTTACGTTTTTGTAATTAAGTTAAACATACCTCTAGTCAGCGATACCTGGACCTTACAGCAATTCTTTCGACTGAAAATCAGGTCCTCCTCCATTTTATTCGTGGCCATGGTGGTCCTGTGGGCCTCTTTGGCAGCTTCTGTCATCCGGTACTCTACTCGCGTGATGCGAAACTCGTCCGCTTTTGTGCCGAAGTTGTTAGAGGCTGGTCCGTTCCCAAGTACATGCACGTTCATAATTTCCATAGTGCTTGTCAGACTGTCGTTCAAATTATGTGTCAACTATTTCTTCCCCGCCGTGAATGGTTTCCGGAGACGCTCTTTCACAAATGGCCTTGTTGTTGTTGTTGTGGTCTTCAGTCATGAGACTGGTTTGAGGCAGCTCTCCATGCTACTCTATCCTGTGCAAGCTTCTTCATCTCCCAGTACCTACTGCAACCTACATCCTTCTGAATCTGCTTAGTGTATTGATCTCTTGGTCTCCCTCTACGATTTTTACCCTCCACGCTGCCCTCCAATGCTAAATTTGTGATGGCCTTATAACTCGATAATGGAGTTTCTTGCGGACTTGGGATGAACACTACAGTAAATTAGGCATCCCAAAGAAAGATTATTTTAAGCCAAAGAAATAAAAAATCGATTTTTTAAATTTTCAGAGAGGAATACAAACCTTAATGGAATTCTCCTTTTGACGACTATCAGTAACTTTACAAAAATCAAGGAACTTTTCAGTATACCAGCTGTTGGCCACTCTAGCATCACACTTACACTGAGGTGGGAAAAAGTCGTGGGATACCTATATACTCATATACAGATGGCGGTAGTCTCGCATATACAAAGCATAAAAAGGCAGTGCATTAGTGGAACTGTCATTTCTACTCGGGTGATTCATGAGAAAAGACGTCCGACGTGATTGTGGTCGCACGACGAGAATTAACAGTCTTTGAACGCCGATTGGTAGTTAGATGTAGTGCCCGACGGCCTTCACTTAACGACTGGGAGCAGTGACGTTTGCATGGAATTGTCAGTGATAATAGATAAGCAGCACTTCGTAAAATAACCACGGAAATGAATTTGGTACATACGACGAACGTGTCCGTTAGGACCATGAGGCGAAATACGGCGTTAATGGGCTATGGCAGCAGACGACTGATGCGAGTACCTTTGCTAAAAGCACGACATCGCCTGCAGCGCTTTTTCTGAGCTTCTGACCATATCGGTTGGACTCCAGACGACTGGAAAACCGTGACCAGGTCAGATAAGTCCCGATTCCAGTTGGTAAGATCTGATGGTAGGGTTCGAGTGTAGCGCAGACACCACGTAGCCATGTTGTCAAGACATTGTGCAGGCTGGTGGTAGATCCTTGATGGTGTGGTCTAACTAAACCGGTCATTGACTGGGAACGGTTATGTTCTGCTACTTGGAGACTATTTACAGCCATTGACAGGTTTTATGTTCCCAAGCAACTACGGAATTTTTATGGATGACCATGCGCCATGTCACCGGGCCACAATTGTTTGAAGAACATTCTGGATAATTTGAATGATTTGACCACCCACATCCCCGAGATGAATCCCACCGAACATTTATGGGACGTAATTGAGAGGGCAGTACGTGCATAAAACCCTGCACCGGCAACACTGCTGCATTTAATGGACGGATATAGAGGCAGCATGGCTCAATATTTATGGAGGGGACTTCCAGCGATTTGCTGCGTCCATGGCACGTCAAGCTGCTGCATTACACCGGGCAGCAGGAGGTCCGACTCGACGTTAAGAGGTATCCCATGATTTTTGTCACCTCATTGTAAAAGTTGTGTGAAAATTTATACCTTCACTAATTACGAAAGCTTCTGAATTAATTTTTAACCTCAAGTACCTCACATTTAGGTCTGTTCATCTACACGCATGCTCATAAATTAAGGATAATGCTGATACATGGTGAAACAACTTTCTGATGGGCGGTTTGGGGGTTGAAAACACCATGCGGTGCATCTGAACTGAGGTCGACGCACGGTGGCGCTGGCAGCAGTCCACATATGCAGAGGTGTGTTGGTGCATGTCGGAGTACGGTGCAGCGAGTAAGTGTGCAGACGTTTCCACACGTGCTAATGGTGACTGCGTGTTGAAAATGGCTCAAAGAACAAATATTGATGACGTTATGAGGGGTAGAAAACTAGGGCGACTATAGGCTGGTCAAACACAGCAGGTCGTAGCACGGCCCCTCCGTGTGCCACAAAGTGTAATCTCAAGATTATGGCAACGATTCCAGCAGACAGGAAACGTGTCCAGGCGCTACAGTACGGGACGTCCACAGTGTATAACACCACAAGAAGACCGGTATCTCACCATCATTGCCCTCAGGCGGCCACAGAGTATTGCAGGTAGCCTTGCTCGGAACCTTACCGCAGCCACTGGAACAGTTGTCTCCAGACACACAATCTAAAGACAACTGAACAGACATGGTTTATTCGCCTGGAGACCTGTAAAGTGCATTCCACTGACCCCTGGTCACAGGAGATCCCGTAGAGCCTGGTGTCAAGAATACAGTACATGGTCATTGGAACAGTGGTCCCAGGTTATGTTCACGAACGAGTCCAGGTACAGTCTGAACAGTGATTCTCGCCGGGTTTTCATCTGGCGTGAACCAGGAATCAGATACCAACCGGTTAATGTCCTTGAAAGGGACCTGTATGGAGGTCGTGGTTTGATAGTGTGGGATTATGATTGGTGCATGTACACCCCTGCATGTCTTTGACAGAGGAACTGTAACAGGTCAGGTGTATCGGAACATAAATTTGTACCAGTATTTCCGCCTTCTGATGGATGATAACGCACGACCCCATCGAGCTGACATCGTGGAGGAGTACCTTGAAACAGAAGATATCAGGTGAATGGAGTGGCTTGCCTGTTCTCCAGACCGAAACCCTATCGAGCACGTCTGGGATGCTCTCGGTCGACGTATCGCTGCACGTCTACAACCCCTAGGACACTTCAGGAACTCCGACAGGCATTGTTGCAAGAATGGGAGGCTGTACCCCATTAGCTGCTCGACCAACTGATCCAGAATATGCCACCCCGTTGTGCGGCCTCTGTATGTGTGCATGGTGATCTTAT
This sequence comes from Schistocerca nitens, assembly GCF_023898315.1. Lineage (NCBI taxonomy): Eukaryota > Metazoa > Arthropoda > Insecta > Orthoptera > Acrididae > Schistocerca > Schistocerca nitens. The sequence continues at coordinate 458,936,494 of NC_064620.1, read as the reverse complement.
CCCATATTGATGTCGGAGTACATGCGCAGTAAACAGTGGCGTTTTGTAGCACATGTGTTTCGGGACGGTTTTCTCAACTTATCACCAATGCCGTGAACTTAGAGATCTGTTTCGTGTGTGTTCCTTATGCGCCTATGCTGTTAGCGCCAGTTTTTTGTTGTGCCACGTTGTGTGGCACCACATTCTGCAATTATCCTTAATTTATGAGCATGAATGTACATCTACTACGTCTGCATCTATACTCTGCAGGTCACTAAATGCTGTGTGGCTGAAGGTACTTTGTGTATCACTGTCTCTTCCCCCTTTCCTCTTCCAGTCGCGAATGGTGCATGGTAAGCCTCAATATCAACTTGAAGTTATCTAATTCTAACTCCATGGTATTCCGACGACATATGAGCATTAGGAAACAATCGATTGGTTGACTTTCCTATGAAAGAGCGCTGACGGAACTTAGATAGTAAATTATTCATAACGGCTCTCTCGTAACGTCTTCCACTAGTGTTCATTGAGCATTTCTGTGACGCTTTCGAAGTAGCTAAATGAACCTGGGGCGAAGTTCGTTGTTGTTCATTTAATCTTTTCTATTTTCAGTATGGCATGGGTCCCACAATGATGAACAATATTCAAGTAACGGTCGAAAGATGTTCTGATTTTTAAACTACCTAGTAGATGTTGGGACTTCGTGTTTCTCTGTTAAAAGGACGAACTTGGCGATAGGAGTGGTAGAAATGAAAATGACTGCCTGACTTCCGATTCTCGCTTAACAGGTACATTTAACCTTACCTGATAATCTTCTGCTGTCTTGACAGTGGCCAGCAGCGGACCTCGTCTCTAGTAGCAGAGGCACTCCGTCTTCAGGCCGCAAGTAGCCCATCGGGATCATCCGACCGCCGTGTCATCCTCAGCCGAGGATGCGGATAGGAAGGGGGTGTGGTCAGCTCACCGCTCTCCCGGTCGTTATGATGGTTTTCTTTGACAGGAGCCGCTACTATTCGGTCGAGTAGCTTCTCAATTGGCATCACGAGGCTGAGTGCACCCCAAAAAATTGCAACAGCGCATGGCGGCTCGGACGGTCACCCATCCAAGTGCCGGCCACGCTCGACAGCGCTCAACTTCGGTGATCTGACGGGAACCTTTGTTTCCACCGCGGCAAGTCTTCTAGCAGAGGTTTCTGATTATTAATTAAAGAGTCGTAGGAGGCAACAGGGGGATTCTACAAACCAGAGGTCGGACAGATCTGATAAAACCTTGCGTACATTTCCACAAACAAAAATGGAAATGCGAAGTAGCCTTTTACAGTTACAATATCGAGTACTACGCACATAGGAATAGCACAAACCTGACAGTGTAAACGTCTTGCTGCAGGGAAAGGCAAAAGGAGCAATTATGTAACATAAACAAACCTTTGTTAACACGTCCAGCGTTTGATCATAGAGAGAGATGGACTGTACACTGAGAGATAAATTGAAATGATTATTATCCACGAGGGAGAATAGACTAAAGCACAGGCAGGGGCAGTACGAAGCACTATCGCGCAATCATGGTTAGCTTCATCGCGCCTACGATCAATACGCAAACCATTGCATTTCTGATAGCTCATGATAGCGGTTGCATTACCTTTAATGGGAAACAGTACTAACCGGAGTTGTAAGGTCCATGGTTGCTACTGAGAGGAGTAAGCGAGCACAAAGACACACCAATGGCGGCAACTTCTGCACTACTGAACTCCACGGACATACTCCAAGTAACAACAACAAGCAAATCAAGACGAGAAGGCCTCTTCCGTCAGTTTTGTTACCGAGAGTGTTGCAACCCAGTGAGCGTCTACTGCAGAAAGAGGAACCCGTATCCTACCTAACCAAAGTGACGGTTAAGTTTTGTTCCGGGCGACAAAGCCTGGTCTCACGTTTCGGATTCCCTGGAGACGTGGCGGCTCGTAGAAAAGGGGGGTGGTGGCAGACTGAGGTCCCTCAGCCACGAAGAACCCATGGTTATGAATTCAAAATAACGACTCGAACAGTCTTTGTGGCTGTTCGCCTTATTGAAAAATTACTAGAGATATTTAAGCCAGGGCACGGAAAATTACTTCACCCCCACGAGACAACGGTCTTCTGGTTAAGCAACCCTATGGTATTATCTGACTGCCGTCCGCAGCTCGTGGTCTTGCGGTAGCGTTCTCGCTTCCCGCGCACGGGGTCCCGGGTTCGATTCCCGACGGGGTTAGGGATTTTTCTCTGCCTCGTGATGACTGGGTGTTGTGTGTCTTTCATCATCATTTCATCATCATTGAATCGCAAGTAGCCGAAGTGGCGTCAGCTAAAAAGGCGACCGAACTTCCCCGAATGGGGCCTCCCGGCCAACAATGCCATACGATCATTTCATTTCATTTCATCTGACTGCCGGGGAAAATTAGTTTCGTATAGTTTAATTGACAATTAATTTCATCAACTTTCCGAATATTAATCGGATCGACGTTTGCTATATAGCAAATAACTCGTAAATTTACATATAGTTTGAATCTACCGTGCGAGAAGTAAAATTGATTTTGTTATGGTACGCTCTCTTTGTCAGAAAAGCTGGGTGGGGTAGCAGTCGTCCCTGCTGCACACCTCTCTGTTCTAAAACCTTCTTGGTAGCTGGTCTACTCTCATGATGAATGTAAGCCTTTTTGGCAATTAGTTTTATGTGATGGTTCCACTTTAAATCGCTCCGTACGAATGGTGTCAGATATTTATTGGACGTGACTGCTTGTTTGGCAACTGTGTAATCATACAGCAACACTCTTTCTTACGTTGAGTGTCAACTCCCAATCCCAGAGCCGTACGTCGATCTTCTACAGATCTCCCTCTATTTCGCTACAATTTTCTAGTGTTGCAACTTTTCTACATACATCACCATCTGCCAACAGCCTCGTGGAGATGCCGACGATCTGATAGTATCCTCTAGGACACATACGCAGAATGCTCAGAGGAAATACCAAATATTTTAGTAGTTGAATGCATAGAATGATACAAATAAAATATTCTGTACAACATGTGCACAGTTGGTATTGGTTACAGAGATGTGACTGATTACATTGATAAATTTCCGTTTCTCATGTTGTTACTCTAGCTGCAATGGGCTTATTTATCGAATGTAATTTTCGTTTTGATGTCCTAGTTGTAGAGTTGCATTTGAGCTTACATATTTGAATCATCCGATTATGACTATCATTTGTTGGCCAATTCCATATTATGCCAATGTGGTATTTTGCGCTGGTTTTGCAACGGGAACAGAGAATTTTTCTAACTACAGAGTACCAGATTCAAGAACGTGTGCTCGTGTTTTAACCAAGCTGCGTCTTACTGGTGCAATACCGAGCAATCAGGCTTGATCTGAACTCGCAAATGTGACTGAAGTAGAAAACATTCTTTTAGTAACGATATAGTTCTCAACGAACACACACAGAATGTCTTCATACACAAGAATATAGCGGATATTACACCTGGCCCTTGAGCTATACTCAACAGAACTTAATGATGTATATATGCAGATTGAAGCAATAAAGCAAAATTTGTTCAAAGGCTGGGATGCAAATCCAGTTGTCATGCCCACTAAACAGATATGCTAACCACTACGCCTCCCTTCTCAATACCAATTCCCATTCACGCCTGAGCCCACTTGGAATTCCCCTTTAACTCGCACAGCATTGCAGAGACTCTCCAACTGCATTGGAATAGCCCATCAGCATCGAATAAACCGAGGGATCATGTATAAAACGACGGCATATGTGTATTAATCAAATGAAACTACTTGGCTCCAGAGACACAGAGACCCTTGCAAGTCTCAATACAGATGTTTCAGACTTGAAAAAGTCTCTGGAACCTTATAGTTTCGTTTGATTAAACCATTTATGCCTGGGTTTGAGACTTGAAAAGCTCTCTGGAACCATATATTTTATTTTGACAGATAACTGTCATTCAAACAGCACCTAACAAAGAGTGCAGCTAAATTGAGCTCAAGAATTATTCTGGAAAAGTAGTCTGCTAGAACATGGAGTTCTGCAGCTTCGACCATACAATCACCTGACTTTGGCCTTATTCACTCAGTGACAATGTTCCGCAGCCCTGTCTGGATAAACAGTATCCTCTCGAAGCCGGTAGATAAGAAACTAAATGAAACACACACAATCAAGTCCAATCAAGTATTCTGGCTATCTGCACTGAGCCGAATTCCACCGCCTAATCTTAGAAGAAAGAATAATTTTTGAAGGAATATAACAAAATTTGCAACAACCAGCGGCTGCCAATTCATGAGGACATACCTGCTACCCGAATTAACAGACTCAGCTACATACTCCACTCAGAACAGCTAGCAACCTGATGGAACATGACTTCAATCCTCAGGAAGCTCGACGGAAGAATTGTATCAAAGTACTCTAGAGCAGAGGTCCATAGCTTTCTCAAAACCGACCTCAAGCTATAGGAACTTGATCTACCCCAGTAGTCATCGAGTACACTCAACAGCATCCGAATTAAGCATTGGAGAAAGGTGGGGAAAGAATACCATTGGGAAGTGCACCTGTGCCTCCCCAAGATAGACTGTCAGACACATATCTGGAAACTCGTTGGGCTGCTTGGGCACTGCAGTAGATGTGACAAACTATATAGATACTATGTCTGTAAATTTGTAAATTATGTATGTATTTCATTTGTATTTCTAAAGTAGTGTGTAACTGTCATACGATTAATAGTAACAGTACTGCATATGTGGACGACTACTATCCTTATTGCCGGCCGCTGTGGCCGAGCGGTTCTAGGAGCTTCAGTCTGGAACCGCGCGACCGCTACGGTCTCAGGTTCGAATCCTGCCTCGGGCATGGATGTGTGTGATGTCCTTAGGTTAGGTTTAAGTAGTTCTAAGTTCTAGGGGACTGCTGACCTCAGATGTTAAGTCCCATAGTGGTCAGAGCCATTTAACTGTATTTATTATTTACATCGTATTCAACGTCTTTGAGAAGAAAATGAAGGTAGGGTATTGGAATTTTGTCGTTGAGTAATTGTAAAACGGTGAATATTCCCTTTAATACTATTTACAAATCGAGTCAATCTCACTCATGACAGTATCAATAATTCTCGTATCTACTCGTAACATCGGCACGCCGACGAAAACACGTACATCCTCGTGGAGACACATTTGCAAGTACGCTTCTCTGTAAACGTGTGGTGTGGTATGATAGAAAGTAAGTTGAAGGGGTCTGTTGTGTTACCACATCGTGTTACAGAGTCCCGTTATCTAGACTTCCTTGAAAAATGCTTTCCTGCATTATTGGCTACTTTTATCTACAAGGATGAGTATCCTGCATGGAGGCGGTCCTGAACCTTGTAGTCATCACATAGCACTTCCCAGAATGTGACTCCTTGAAAATGGTCACGTTTCTTGGCCACCAAGGTACCAGGACCTTATTCCCTTCAGGCTTTTTGAGTGGATAGGTGCTTGAAAGGGGAGGTCTACAAAGAAAATGTAAACAGAAGAGACAGTTTCGATTATGAATAGCGGTGCCCTCGTAAGAGACGGACGACCTCATAAGAGCAGCTAATGGAGCTGTCAAGAGAATTTGAAAGTACACTGTTGCGAGCGGTGGAACTTATGCAAATGAATTTTGGCCTTTTTCATTGCTTAACATCTGCTGTGACACTTGTTCGGCTTACATTCTAATAGCCCTATCTCTGTTACCAATAAAAATTGGACACGTTTTCTGTGGAATGATTTACTAGAATCAGTTTATAATACCACTTCATAAAATACACTCTGAGACGCAAAAAATATTCGTGTACATGTTCAGACAAATGTCTATAATTTCAGAATAACTGCACAGTTCATTCAAGAGAAAGAGCTCTACAAATTGAGCAAGTCAATAACAGGAAGGTCCGCCTCTACCTCATGCAAGCAGTCCGGAGCGCCTCCGGGCTGGTCTTCGCTGGTCATTCGGGCTCGGTTCGAAGCGGGACTCACCACTGCAGACAAATCTACTCCAGTCAAGACATTTCAGGCCGAAGACGTGTCTGGAGCGGCCCGCCGTCTACCGATTTCCGTTCCATTCTGATAATTCTTTCGTAGTGTCTTTTTTTCTCTTAGAATGTATTTACCATTTATGCTGAAACACTTTAGTAATAGTAAAGCATTGCTGACTGTGATTAGCTTTGACTTTTTCATACATTTCATCAGTGACGTCATCTTCCTTATCAGTGGAGAGCCGCATACTTTTCCTCCTCCCTTCCCCTCTCCTTATCTCCAGCAATAATAGCACAGTATTAAAAATCCAAAATGTCAGACATAGCCAAAATGTGTAAGTGGGAAATTAAAAACCATATCCTACCCTCCCCTGTTTCCAAACAGCGCAGCGCAGTTTTTATTATCTGGAGCCATTTTTTTATATTTACACTACTCACTCTTTTACAATAGAAAACAGTCATTTATACACATAATTTAGGATCCTCATCATCGTTTTAGATTTAGTAATTTTCCCAGGCCAGTGTATTTACTTTATCAAGAAGCTTATATCGTTCATCATCACTAGCAGATAGAGACAAATGATACAAATGGCTCTGAGCGCTATGAGACTTAACATCTGAGGTCATCAGTCCCCTAGAAATTAGAAATACTTAAACCTAACTAACCTAAGGACATCACACACATCCATGCCCGAGGCAGGATTCGAACCTGCGACCGTAGCGGTCACCCGGTTCCAGACTGTAGCGCCTAGAACCGCTCGGCCACCCCGGCCGGCTATATTAGGACGTGTTTTTATATGACGGGTCTGAAGATCGTCATTATAGACCGAAACCGGTAGTCTGGTGAAAAAAATTTGTGACCGTAGGCGTGAAGTAACGGAAATTTATAGGATATAATCCTGCTAGAATTGACCATTTAAAACAAGCACTACAATTTCACTTGTAGTTTATTTCTGTGTGTTTATCTGGTACTACCTCGGGAATTTTCGTGTGTACTCCTTCATAAGAATACTTATTTTAACTAACGTTAAAGAGTAATTGAATTATTTCCTTCAGAACCCAGCCAGAATTTCAGACTTGGAAAGCTTCCACTCTTTTCAAAAGTCGCTCTGGGACACTAGTTGAGTACCATTCACTGATGCCTGCAGTCAACAATAGAGGTTCAAATGGTTCCAATGGTTCAAATGGCTCTGAGCACTATGGGACTTGACATCTGTGGTCATCAGTCCCCTAGAACTTAAAACTACTTAAACCTAACTAACCTAAGGACATCACACACATCCATTCCCGAGGGAGGATTCGAACCTGCGACCGTAGCAGTCGCGCGGTTCCGGACTGAGCGCCTAAACAATAGAGGATAATTCTATGTATCAAGGTATATCTGATTTTCCTCACCTGTTATCGGCAAGAGAAAGTTGCAGACTGCCGAACAACTGATCTTGGTATGTTGGTTAGTTTGACGAACTTTTGTCTCGAAAATGGGAAAACATCATCGAAGAAACGTCTAGGCTCGTTAAATCCAAACCTGGTATCCATAACACCAGCACCTATTCGTCTTCTAAATGCAGACTCGGCGTCAAGCCTATTGTGATCATCATTTAATCCGTTTTGCTGCTGGTTCAGCCATAATAATAATAATAATAATAATAACCCCCGTGGAGGCCCGGGAAAAGAATAGGCCTCCGGTATGTTCTGCCAGTCGTAAAAGGCGACGAAAAGAACAAACCACTAATAGGGCTAACCCCCCTTTTAGTGTGATTACTTGGTTCAGGACAGAACTAAAGAAGCCTCGGACAAGCGCCGTCATGGTCGGGGACGACGCTTGAACCCTATGCCTGCCCACAATGGTAACGACACTGCTAGCCAACTGGAAAATGATTTAAATCCAAATAGAGGTGTTTTGCAGGATATGCTTCCTGCAACCACCCTAGAAGGAAAACAAAGACAGAGGATGAGATGGTCAGATGAAGTTAATCGACACCTCATGTTCTGTTATTACCAAGCAACAAACCTAGGAACCAACACAACTGGATACAGATCACAAGTACACACAACATTTATTACCAGATACCCAGAATTAAAATTTTTAACAGAACAACGACTAGCTGATCAGATCCGTGTAATAATGAAAAGTAACAGGATACCCCAGTCAGAATTAGAAAACATCGAACAACAAGTACAACAAATACTAGAACAAAATAATGTGCAATCAGGAGAAGAAGAAGAAAATACAGTAATGGACTCAAACATCCCAGAGCAAACAAACAAAGAACAACACACATCAATTAAACAATCAGAGGAAAACGACATCTTAAGACAGCCACCAGAACAAGCACAAATAGAACACGAAGTGACACACATGTTAGATATAGAAGAGAAATTTCAGCTGGCATATATAGAATACAAAGACACAAATACAGACATTAGACCATTCTTGCATAGACCACCAAATAACCCACAAGTCGAAACAACAATAACAACTATCAACACAATCATACACAACAAAATAAATGAAAATACAACAATGGAAGAGTTACAACTACTGGTTTATGTAGGAGCACTCACTACACTAAATATACACACTAGGCAGAGATCAGAACCAACCAACACACAGAAGAAACCCACAAAACCAGCATGGCAACACAGGCTACAGATCAGAATAGAAAAACTGAGAAAAGACATCGGACAGCTAACACAATTTATAAGAAATGAAATATCAGACAAAAAACGAAAAAGGTTAGGTAAAATCTCACAACAAGAAGCAATGGAGCAATTAGATGAAAAGAAGCAGAAGTTACAAGCATTGGCCAAACGACTTAGAAGATACAAAAAAAGTGAAAATAGAAGGAAACAAAACCAAACATTCAACACAAACCAAAAGAAATTTTACCAGACAATAGATAACACACACATTAAAATAGACAATCCACCAAACATAACAGACATGGAACACTTCTGGAGCAACATATGGTCAAACCCGGTACAACATAACAGGCATGCACGGTGGATACAAGCAGAAACAGACTCATACAAGATGATACCACAAATGCCTGAAGTGATAATTTTGCAACATGAAGTCACCCGAGCAATTAATTCTACGCACAATTGGAAAGCCCCTGGAAATGATAAAATAGCAAATTTCTGGCTAAAGAAGTTCACCTCAACACATTCACATCTAACTAAATTATTTAACAGTTACATTGCAGACCCATACACATTCCCTGATACACTTACACATGGAATAACCTATCTGAAACCTAAAGATCAAGCAGACACAGCAAACCCAGCTAAATATCGCCCCATAACATGCCTACCAACAATCTACAAAATATTAACTTCAGTCATTACACAGAAATTAATGACACATACAACACAGAACAAAATTATAAATGAAGAACAAAAAGGCTGTTGCAAAGGAGCACGAGGATGTAAAGAGCAACTGATAATAGATGCAGAGGTGACATATCAAGCTAAAACTAAACAAAGGTCACTACACTACGCATACATTGATTACCAAAAAGCTTTTGATAGTGTACCCCACTCATGGTTACTACAGATATTGGAAATATACAAAGTAGATCCTAAATTGATGCAGTTCCTAAACATAGTTATGAAAAACTGGAAAACCACACTTAATATCCAAACAAACTCTAATAATATCACATCACAGCCAATACAGATTAAGCGTGGAATATACCAAGGAGACTCATTAAGTCCTTTCTGGTTCTGCCTTGCTCTGAACCCACTATCCAACATGCTAAACAATACAAATTATGGATACAATATTACTGGAAGATACCCACACAAAATCACACATTTGCTATACATGGATGATCTAAAACTACTGGCAGCAACCAATCAACAACTCAACCAATTACTAAAGATAACAGTAGGATTCAGCAATGATATAAGTATGGCTTTTGGAACAGACAAATGTAAGAAAAATAGCATAGTCAAGGGAAAACACACTAAACAAGAAGATTACATATTGGATAACCACAGCGACTGCATAGAAGCGATGGAAGAAACGGATGCCTATAAATATCTAGGATACAGGCAAAAAATAGGAATAGATAATACAAATATTAAAGAAGAACTAAAAGAAAAATATAGACAAAGACTAACAAAAATACTGAAAACAGAACTGACAGCAAGAAACAAGACAAAAGCTATAAATACTTATGCCATACCAATATTGACCTACTCATTTGGAGTAGTGAAATGGAGTAACACAGACCTAGAAGCACTCAATACACTTACACGATCACAATGCCACAAATATAGAATACATCACATACATTCAGCAACAGAAAGATTCACATTAAGCAGAAAGGAAGGAGGAAGGGGATTTATCGACATAAAAAACCTACATTATGGACAGGTAGACAATTTAAGAAAATTCTTTCTAGAACGAGCAGAAACTAGCAAAATACACAAGGCAATCACTCATATAAATACATCGGCTACACCACTGCAATTTCATAACCACTTCTACAACCCTTTAGATCACATAACATCAACAGATACGAAGAAAGCAAATTGGAAAAAGAAAACACTTCATGGCAAGCACCCATATCATCTAACACAACCACACATCGATCAAGACGCATCCAACACATGGCTAAGAAAAGGCAATATATACAGTGAGACAGAAGGATTCATGATTGCAATACAGGATCAAACAATAAACACCAGGTATTTCAGCAAGCATATTATTAAAGATCCCAATACCACAACAGATAAATGCAGACTTTGTAAACAACAAATAGAAACAGTAGATCACATCACAAGCGGATGTACAATACTAGCAAATACAGAATACCCCAGAAGACATGACAATGTCGCAAAAATAATACATCAACAGCTTGCCTTACAACATAAACTTATAAAACAACACGTTCCTACATACAAGTATGCACCACAAAATGTACTGGAGAATGATGAATACAAATTATACTGGAACAGAACCATTATAACAGATAAAACAACGCCACATAACAAACCTGACATCATACTCACCAATAAAAAGAAGAAATTAACACAACTAATCGAAATATCCATACCCAATACAACAAATATACAAAAGAAAACAGGAGAAAAAATTGAAAAATACATCCAACTGGCTGAGGAAGTCAAAGACATGTGGCATCAGGATAAAGTTGACATCATACCAATTATACTATCAACTACAGGAGTCATACCACACAATATCCACCAATACATCAATGCAATACAGCTACATCCAAACATATATATACAATTACAGAAATCCGTAATTATTGATACATGTTCAATTACCCGAAAGTTCCTAAATGCAATATAACATATACCGTACAGCAAAAAGGAAGTGGCGCTTGATAAAGGTCCGCGTCACTCCATTCCTCACCAGACTTAACGTCTGAGAAAGTAAAGATAATAATAATAATAGGTTAAGCTGAAAGTTAAGCCTTCCAAGATGATCTTCTTCTTCTACATGTTATAGCTGCAGCTGCTAGTGCTGCTTCTGGCACATTATTTTCCCCTCAACTGCTCGATCAGATTGCAGATTCTTCACTACTCGATCAGGAAAACCGAAGATTCTGTAACATTCTTTAAGAAAAAACATGTAGCCATAGATATGTATGACAAACAGAATTTTTGAATGATAATGTGCATAATAAGAATACTTACATTGTTCCTCCAATTTCCGACTTCCAGCTGCTTTTGTGTAGAAACTCCAAATCTTCTTCTTGCAGATTTTTTTCCCCAACTGCTCCAGGAGCTCAAAATGATGTCGACAGCTCTGAGGATAAATCAGGACTGACTTGTGCGAGATGAAAATTTGCTTTCTATAACATCCGCTTCCCTGAAAAAAAAAATTGGACGGGAATTTGCGTGGAAATTTCTTTGCCAAATCAGAGTGCGTGGACTGCAGAAACTCAGCAGCTCCAAATACCGGACCACATATTCTGTAACATTAAATGTGTAAAAAACATATATTCGTAGATATGACAAACAAAATGTTTGAACAATAGTGTACATAAGAACAAGAAAAATACTTACATTTTTTTATCGGATTTTCGATTCTCCTATGTTCCTGAGCTCCCAGCTGATACCACGATGTTGACAGTTGGGCTGGCAGAACATGAATGACTGACTTCTGGGAGTCGATGCTAAGCTCTTTATATGCTCGCTTCCTTGCTGACATAGCAGAGATTTCGCTTCTCGTGTGCTGAATCAGAGATTTCACAATCATATTCCAGGAAATAACAGATTCAATCTAAGGCTTTTTCCCTAGACAAGAAACAGGCAAATTGAGACTTGTTCCCACATTTTAGCTCCGGAACTTATTTCACTCAACTTCTCCCTAGCCTCTAGAAGAAGAGGAGGAGTAATGCGTTAAAAAAAATTCTCGTGTATATAAACCAAAATGATAGCCAATACCCTCAAAGAACTCCAGAGAGACAGGCAATGACTTTATCATGGATGCTGTACCATGTGTTGTGTGATCAGTATCATGAAATTTCTTTTCTCTTGTTTTTATTTCCCTCTTGCATTAAAAAAAACCGAGCGAGGTGGCGCAGTGGTTAGCACACTGGACTCGCATTCGGGAGGACGACGGTTCAATCCGGCCATCCTGATTTAGGTTTTCCGTGATTTCCCTAAATCGCTCCAGGCAAATGCCGGGATGGTTCCTTTGAAAGGGCACGGCCGACTTTCTTCCCTAATCCGATGAGACCGATGACATCGCTGTTTGGTCTCTTCCCCGAACCAATCCAATCCATTAAAAAAAATCGGACCCTTGACCTTTAAAACATCAGCGCATGCCTGTTTACGAGCGACGGTGGTGCGATCCTCCAGCATTCACTGCGGCCTTGCGAGGCAGGAAAGACTGCATGCCCGCCTTGGACCATATCTCATCACGTTGGCTCTGTCGTCGTACATTTTGCAGACAGACGATGCAGTGTTTACAGACATTTTCTGAGCCGTCGAACCATTATAAGGCCTTTAGTCAATAATCGAAGCTCTTCTCCAGTAGATATTGTAGTCTACCGCTTACGATTTGTTTATATTACACTGACATTGTAAAATTAGAATGAAAATGTTCAGGCGGAAATTTCTGCTCCTCGATTTTTAGGTAAAAATGAAGAGATTCATCTCGCAAAAAATCATCCCTGCAGAAGCTTCAGAGCTGTAAAAACATCATGAGATGGTTGATATGCAGGCAGCTGCATTAATTTCCAGAGCCAAATTTTCAAAGGACCATTATTTTCAACGAAAATTTTAATTCAGTCGAACTGAGTAGACATAATGAAACCCAATACTGTAGGAACGGCTATTTTTGGATATTTCCAATGAGCTTCTCTCTTTCGAGTATACGTTTCAGACCTCCCTAGCCTAGACAAATCTGAGAGGCGCTGGTAATCGAACCGGGGTACTTCCACATATTAACCATTCGCAGTACAATCCTCTCTCTCTACAATCTTACTTTAATCAAGGAACTATGTTGCAACTATGAAACGCTCTAATGAATGAACAATATTATAATATATTACAGATTTTTCTACAGTGGGGGATGAGGCTGAATATTCTTGGTGTACTTTAGATCGTGCATTACACAAAGAGAACTAAACCCCATATTGGATTTTCAGGAGGGAGAGGCTTATGTTACCTACATTCTCAGCTTGGTAGACTCGAACATGCAATGAATAATAATAATAATGCCTATCTATAATGCAGGAGCATGTAATAGTTCCACTACAGATTGCATTTTCCATGTGAGATATCTTGGGAAAAAAAAGTAGATAGGTTCTGTCGTCCTAGATTTCCTAAAAAATCACACTAATTTCTTTATAAGATTCTGAATTCAGAGACGTGAGGCTAGGATTTCCGCAAGATTTATTAAATGAAGCAAGTTTTCGCTCTTTTAGAAAAAAAAATCATATTTCACAGTAAGAGATCGTATCACATGCACAGGAGGTTAGAAAACGATAGCGACCAACTGCAAGGTGTTGTAGAGGGTGTCTTGAGGATAAGAACCCTCCTCTTGAAACGTCATCCATCCACACTACAGAACGTCGTAGGTGAAGGTGCTGGCGCCTGCCACTAGGCTACCCCTTCGGCAGCAAACATGACTTTGTACGCTGACGGACCGTAGGTGGAACGTCTCGCAATCATCGTCATCTTGGACAGTTTCCAGCCACTGGCTGGGTCTGTCGGGAACACAAGCCTCTCCATCGTGTTCTGTCTTTCCACCATTCCCCCTCTTCCACCTTCGTCCAGTTCTCTCCTCTTCTCGTCACACATTCCTTCACTCCCTTCACCCATCTATCTCTTGGTCTTCCTCTGGGCCTCTTCCCCTCCAGTTGCAGATCAAACATCCTCTTTGGAATTCTTCCCTCATCCATTCTCTTCATGTGTCCATACCACTGCAGTCTTGATCTTTCTATCCTGTCCTGTACTGGTTCCTCCTTTAGTCTTTCCCTCACATACACATTTCGCAATCTGTCTCGTCTTGTTACACTCAACCTGCTCCTCTGGAACTTCATTTCACTAGCAAAAGGGATAGATGAAGAGATAACACGAAAAGTCAGAAAAATGTATGAGGGAAGTGAGAGTTGTGTGAAAGTGGGGAGGGAACGTACTGCATGGTTCAAGCTGGAAAATGGGCTGCGACAGGGAAGTGCACTCTCGCCTTTATTGTTTATTATTGTTATGGATGAAATCCTACAGCAAGTATCAGATGCAATTGGAGATCATAAAATGAAAGCAGTGCTTTTTGCCGATGACCTGATGTTATGGGGAAATTGCGAGAAGGAGGTGCAAGAGCAGTTAGATGCATGGGAGGCAACGGCAGCACAATATGGTATGCATTTCTCTGCAAGGAAAAGTGAAATAATTGTCACAACAAGGAAGAAGAATAGGCCAAATGTGGATATAACTTGTGGAGGGGAAAAACTACAAGTGGTAGAGAGCTTCAAGTACCTGGGAAGCATGATTGAAAGTAAGGGGGGAAACGCAATGGAAATAAATGAAAGGTGCAGAAAAGCAGGGCAGTTCTACAAATTCATTAGGGGGCTTATTTGGAGCAAGGAGGTGCCACAGAAATCCAAGGGAATTATATACCGAACCTACTTTGTCCCCATATTGGCATACGGAAGTGAGACATGGGTAATGCACAAAAGCGACAAAAGTAGTAGAACGTCTCGCAATGTTGTTTGTTATTCAGTGATCGCGACTGATTGCCGCAATCGCCAGTGGGGAAAGTGGAGCTATCCGCTGCATAGACAGGCGTTGTCTCCTGTGAATGCAATGGTCAGTTGCGTCGGTGAACGACAGTTTTGGACACCGGTTTTCATCAGCGGTTTATTATTTTTTTTCTCCTGGAACTCTCTGAAATCTTCAATGTTTTCCGGTATACAGAAGAAAAATAAATTGCAGATGAAAATGCATCTCCCAAACCGTCATCCACTAACACAACAGAGCATGATATTCATAAATCCATGGGAAAGAAGGCTTGGCGATCGCGACAATCAGTCGAGATCACTCAATAACAAAAAGCATTGAGAGACGCTCCGCTTTAAAGTCTTTACTAACAAGGAAACCTCCCCATCGCAGCCCCCTCAGATTTAGTTATAAGTTGGCACAGTGGATTAGCCTTGAAAAACTGACACAGATCAATCGAGAAAACAGGAAGAAGTTGTGTGGAACTATGAAAAAAATTAGTAAAATATACAAACTGAGTAGTCCATACGCAACATAGGCCACATCTAGGAGAAGGCGAGCTCAGGAGCGCTGTGGTCCCGTGGTTAGCGCGAGTAGCTGCGGAACGAGAGTTCCTTGGTTCAAGTCTTCTCTCGACTAAAATTTTACTTTCTTTATTTTCGCAAAGTTATGATCTGTCCGTTCGTTCACTGACGTCTCTGTTCACTGTAATAAGTTTAGTGTCTGTGTTTTGCGACCGCACCGCAAAACCGTGCTATTAGCAGACGAAAGGACGTGCCTCTCCAATTGGAACCGAAAACATTTGATCGCAAGGTCATAGGTCAACCGATTCCTCCACAGGAAAACACGTCTGATATATTCTATACGACACTGGTGACGGCATGTGCGTCACATGACAGCAATATGTTGACGGCCCACCTAACTTGTATACTTAGCGGATGGGTAAAAAGATTCTTCTACCTTTCCCGATTTAGGTTTTCTTGTGGATGTGATAATCACTCCCAAAAAGTGATGAAAACATAAGAGTTTCTCACATAAATTGAAACTAAAAACTTAAACTTTTCACTCGAGGGAAGACTTGAACCTAGGACCTCTCGTTCCATAGCTGCTCTCGCTAACCACGGGACCACGGCGCTCCTTGACTTCCATCTTCCTTGATGTTCCTCTCGTTCCATAGCTGCTCTCGCTAACCACGGGACCACGGCGCTCCTTGACTCCCATCTTCCTTGATGTTGCCTATATTATCATAGACTACTCAGTTTGTATATTTTACTAATTATTTTCATAGTTCCACACAACTTCTTCCTGTTTTATCGACTGAGCTGTGTTCAGTTTTTCAAGGCCTATCCACTGTGCCAACTTATAACTAAATCTGAGGGGGGTGCGATGGGGAGGTTCTCTTGTAAGTTATATTTCCTGCCGAAGGGGTAGCCTAGTGGCAGGCGTTGGCGCCTTAATTTCGACATCTGTAGCGTCGTTGAATGACGTTTTTGGAATCAGGTTCCTATCCTCAATTTGTTCTACAAGGTACCCTCTACGACCCCTCGAAGTTTTTGGTATCGTTTTGTAACATCTTGCATATGTTGTAGTGGCAAGGGGGCTGACATTCGTACATCATTAGCAGAGACTAACAAATGAGTCATTGCTCTCTCTTGTTAGAGCTGAATGTCATGGAGGATGGTGGGTTGTATATCAACAATGCTTTTGTAACTTGAGGTGAATAAAACCTTTGTGATGGAATGAAATAAAGTATATCTTTGAACTTGGAGTCAATTTAATATTACACCAGAGGTATATATGTTAATCCAAGTTTGCATATTTAGCTGTTAGTCATTAGCCATTAGCCATTACCCATTAGGTATCAGCCACTAACCATTAGCTGTTAAATATTAGCCATTAAGTATTAGGCATTAGGGGGTAGGCATTGTAGATGTGTGTAATAGTATGTGTGTGACTGAGAGACAGACAGGGAAATGATTACTAGAGATCATGGTATTTGACGAACTAAATACAGAGGTGTATGTATGTATGTGTGTAAGTATGTGTGTGTGTGTGTGTGTGTGTGTGTGTGTTTAGTGCATATATTTGATCTTGGAGTAGAGGTATGTATGTGTAGGTAAATAATGGATAAGTTTGATCTTGGCTTCACTTTACTATTGAGTTAGAGGTATGTGACTTTCATAGAAGCAGTGAATATATTTAACTTCAAACTGAAAGTTATGTGGTTTTTCACTGCATATCTGGTGTACCATTTTAATATTACTACATTCTGAATGATTGGAGATAGGGAGGAGAGAGAGGGGAAACTGCAAGTTGGAGAAATGTAATTTGACACCATTTTTTTTACACATTATTTAAACACTATGCTCTTATTCCTTGGAGATAAGGGATGTGAGGTGTGAAGCACAATTGGTCTATTTCCGTCAACTTGGATTTTTATTACTGTTCTGTGATTGGTTGGAAATATAGGAGGAGGGGAGAGAGGGTCTTTCAGTATCCCATTAACGCAATTGATTGATTGACTGATTGGTTGAAGATAGGAATGTGGGGTGTGGGATTTAAAGCACATCTGTTTCCATCATATTGAATGTTTTGATTGGCTGGAGATAAAGAGGGGAGAGGGTTTTTAATTTTCCACTAACCCAGATGGGCTATTGTGCAATATTATATTCTGATTGATGGGAAACAGGAGAGGGCTGATATATGATGTGTAGAGTTCAACTGATTTTTAATATTGCAGTATGACTGGCTGGAAATTAGGAAGGGAAAGGAGGGAATCAGTGTGACTTGATGTGTGCATCGTAAATAATGTAATTCAGACCACTTTTACACATCATTTAATAATGTGCTGTGATTGGTTGGGTTTTAAATTTACCACTAACACTATTGGGCTATTTATATTAGATTTGTAATACTGTACTCGTTATGATTGTCTGGATATAAGGAGGACGAAAGGGAGAAAGGTTTTTCAACTTTCCCTTAACATAATTCGGATATTTTCTAATACTATGTTCTGATTGGTTCTAAAGAGGAGAGGGGGGATATAATGTACGCAATTGGTCTATTTCCATCAACTTTGTTTTTTAATCTTGCGCTATGATTGGCTGGAGATGAGGAGTTAGTAGAGTGGAGGAAACGGTGCTTCTAATTTTCCTGTAATGCAGTTGGATAAGTTCCACCATCTTTGGTTTTTAATACTGGACTATGATGACTGGAAATAACGGGGGAGAAATATTTCTTATTTTCCAATTATGTATTGATATTTTGATCAATGTTATTGACTGATGATGTCATGAGCTCAAGCTCATTTATGACGTCACACAGGACGATGACGTTACTGGTGACGGCACTTTTCTTGGTTGGAGGAGAGGGAACAAGTGCAAAGTGCACCGAAGTCGGCACAGTGTTACTGCCATTCACTCTATCCTATAATACACCCTTGGAATACACCCGAAGCTCCTTTAATGTCTGAAGATTTCACTCCATTAGGAATGATGTACTGTATTGTCTTTAAGAAAAATGATAAAGTTTTATTGCCATCTTATGAGGGATCATATCACAGTGTCAATACGCAAAATATTGTCAAGCGATGTGGGGGTGAAAGCTAGTGTAGCAGCAGCTGTTTCCACCTCTTCCGGTTCCGTTGCTGCCCTAGGGAGGCCGGCTGCTGCTGTGTGCGGATGCACCGCGGCTGGGTCCTGGTTCCCTGGGTCGCGGGCCGCGCGGTTGGTCTTCCGCTCACGCCGCGACCAGGGAAATCAGCGGCTGCGCTTCCCCCAGGTCGGCCGCTCGCGTACCTCGGCGCTTCTTCCTCCTCTACTTTGTCGCTATCGATCTGCCCGCCGAGGTCGAAACAAATCGCGAGTGCGGCCCGCAGCGCTGCCTGCCTGCCCCGGTGGGCAAGGGGTTCCCCGCCCGGGCAGAGGGGCGGGAATGGTGGAGGGGGCAGGGGTGGAAGAGGGGGAGAACAAGTGGCTGCGGCCTCCTAAGCTATTCTCTCTCCCTCCCTTTGCGCCGCCGGAGGAGAATAGTGGCCGATAAATATTCGTGAGGGGGAAGTTTGTGCGGGAGAATTGCACGGAGGGCAGGAGGTTCTGGTCGGTAAACAAATAAGTGGCTACAAGTAGAGTTGCGAAGATGTGCCGGGCGGCGGCAGCCTCCTAAATAAATTGTGAATCGCATGGTTCTCAAGTCGTACCACTGTTCACCACCTTGAGGCGGGCTGCAATGAATAACCATGTCTAGCCCTCTGGACCCAATATTCCTTCTGGGCGCTTCACTAGGCTGCCTTATTAAATTTACACATTATTATTCCATTCTACATCGACACAATAAAGTAACTAGGGTAGCTGGTACCTAAGCCAACCAGATTAGAGATTAGATTAGATGAGATTAATTATTCATTCCATAGATCCATAAAAGAGGGAATCCTCCTGGGTGTGGAACATGTCAGATGAACACATTACAATAATGTAATTAGAAAAACTTGAGTTTCATTAATTTTAATGATCCTCAGTCAATAAACAGTAAAATTACGTACATGAATTAAATTTAAACGTCTAATATTTACAGGTTTAATACTTACATCTGCTTTCATTAAATCCATCATTCAGACATTTGCTAGTTTCTTGGCATTCCCCCATCCCCTTTCCTCCCCACAGATATCACACATTTTCTGTTTAATCCAATTTGCAGATTCGCCTGTTTGTTTGTTGAGAACAACAAAACTTTACAGTGAAGTGAAACTTCCTGGCAGATTAAAACTGTGTGCCCGACCGAGACTCGAACTCGGGACCTTTGCCTTTCGCGGGCAAGTGCTCTACCAACTGAGCTACCGAAGCACGACTCAGGCCCGGTCCTCACAGCTTTACTTCTGCCAGTATCTCGTCTCCTACCTTCCAAACTTTACAGAAGCTCTCCTGCGAACCATGCAGAACTAGCACTCCTGAAAGAAAGGATATTGCGGAGACATGGCTTACAGTGAAGTGATAAGGCACACGTTTCATCGGTTTGTATGGTAAAGTTTAAAACATGCGACAAGCTACAGTCCAGAATCTGATTGTTTGCTATAATGACGACATTGTTTTATACAACATGGCGAGTGGGGTGTGGGTAGAATAATGACCGTGTTTGTCAGGGGGGACTGAAAGTCATAAATTCAAAGAAAATGTCAGTATTTATTGGGGCTTAGGTTCACACTGGGACTTTCCAGGATGAATGTGCTCATCACTGCGACCTTCCAGGTGGATGTACTTATACCAAATGCCAGTCACGAGGGGGCCAGAGAGAGGACGGCGAGACGGTTAAAATGTTTTATTAATATTTCAAGGGTTCATACTGAATAACACAGGGAAGTGCAGATACAAGTTGCAAGAGAGGCAATGGCAGGTGCGAGAGCGAAAAAACAGCTAAAACACAAGAACTAAAACAAAAAAAAAAACCATAGAGAGAGAGAGAGAGAGAGAGAGAGAGAGAGAGAGACAGCTGAAAGCTGTCTGCCCTGGAGCAGGAGCAGTACACAAGAGAGGGAAGCCATGTGTCTCCCAACAGAAAGACGTCGGTGGAAGCCACGCCTTCTGGTTGATTATTAAGAGAGTGCTGTGTTATGCTGCGTCTTTGTGCGCGTTCTGAACTGCCATAGACTTTGGTCCATCCATTCAGCGATCTGTAGCTGATTAGGACGACGGGCGAAGATCTTAAGGCAGTTCATTTGTATGGGTCCATGTGACTACAGACAACCGGGAGTAAGAACTGCAATTCTTCTCTTAAAACTAAGACCTTAGAATTTTAACTAAAAACAACAGCAAGTAATAATTGTGATAAATATGATTCCCGGCGTTTACAATGTTCAAGTAACACGACGGAGTGAGGACGGGTAAATTCGAATAGGTGTAGAAATGAATAGGTTAAAGGGGAGGGGAGATTGGCGAATCTACCTCGCCTAATTGCCGCAAGTTATTCGAACTCGAGCAACAGAAGCGTTGAAGCAGCAGCTGGAGAAGAATGGCTGCTAATGTGAGAGAGTAGTCCCCTCACGATGTTTGCAGCATGGCGTCAAGAAGTTGTTATTTCACGTTCCTTACAGGGCCTTTATGAGGAAGCGTAACTGTCTACCGAGGCGATAGAAGAAGAAATGGAATCAAGTGTTATGGTCAGATTTTGACGGAACTTACGAAGATTGCGATCAAATAAGGTGGAAGCCATAGATAAATTCCTTCGGAATTACTAGAATCGTTAAGGCACTGGCAATCAAAAACTGATGTGTCGAATCAATGAAAAAAGTGAGACATCCCATGACACTTTCCGAAAAATATCATTCACACAATTCCGAAGATATCAAGAGCAGATAAATGCGACGTTCATAGCATAGTCAGCCTAACACCTCATACATGCAAGTTGATGACATAATACCCGGAATAAAGAAAAATAAAATATGGGATCTATTGCATGACTGTTGGTTTGGCTTTAGAAGAGGCTAAAGTATTGTAGAGATAATTCTGACGCAGCCCTCGATAGTGAAAGCAAAACTGAAGAGAAATCAATACACTATCTTAGGATTTGTCAATTTAGAAAAGGCGTTTGACAATGTAAAATAATACAACATGTTCGAAATTTAGAAATATGGGTATAAGCTATAGAGAAAGACGGGTAATATAGAATTTTTTTAAGAATCAAGCAGGAACAGTCGAATGGATGAGTGAAGTGTTGGGATTAAAAATGATGTAACACATCGATGCAGTGTTTCTCCCCTACTGTTTGCTCTGTACATCGAAGAAGCTGTTACAGGAATACAAGATACGTCCAGGAAAGGGATTAAAATGCAGGGTGAAAAAATATAAATTATAAAATCCGCTGATCACTTTGCTATCTTCATTGAAAGTGAGGGAGAGTTGCAGGACATGCAGAATGGAATGAACAGTCTACTGAGCGCAGGGTGTCGACTGAGAGTGAACCAAACAAAGACGCTCTACCTTAGACCAGTCAACTTTTTCTCCAAATTGATTGCTTCTGCACTGTCGTCATGCATTTCTGTTGCATGTCAGCACTTACACTGGCAAAAATAAAATGTGGAAATTGCTTAATATTAATAAGACTGACATTTATTAAATTCTATGTGATCATCATTATTATACATATTAAAATTTTAATTGTTGCAGCAATTTTATTACTATAATCATTATTATTTGTGTAATCTTCATTATAATTCATGCATTGAAAACCCTAAGGGCCCAACGCACAGACACAAAGTTAAGAGAAAAATAGATATTTGTCGAAATCGAATGTGTAAGAAACTTCGGGTCATTGTTTCTCATTTTTTTTTTTTACCAGATCTCAGCACACTATATTCCCTATGAAAACATAATTTGCCCACTGTATATTATGAAATTTTTGATAATATTTAGGTTTATTATTATTAATGTTGTGTCACAGGAATTTGATATATTGGCTACTGACTGTAGTGTCTTTCTGACAGCTGTAAAGTACGCAGTCAATGTGAAACTAGAATCAGAACATAAAGAACAGGTGCTAAAAGCTCCACTCTCTCTCTCTTTCTCTCTCTCTCTCACACACAAAAACACACACACACACATACACACACACACACACACACACACACACACACACACACAAACGCGCGCACTCGCGCGCGCGCGCGCGCAACACAAGATTCTGACGAAGTCCAACACTTCGTGGTCGCCGTTATCATCATTGTCATTAAGCGTATTCTACGCTTGAGGTTCAGATAAAACTAGCTGTCCAACCTAGTGGTCTGCCAGCCTTTGTATTCCAAGATTGATATTTGCCTTTCACCTACGTTTTTGGGGACTAGATTTTGCAAACAATCTACAAACTCTGGGGGAAAGGCAAATTGTGGCCCATTATAGGCGTCTTTTAGAGTACAATGGAGAATATATTACTTTAAACAACAGTTTATCTGGGCTCAAGGCTCTCATTGCAAACCCGTTGAAAACTGCATCATTGTGACGTTTCTACAATATACATTATTACCATGTACATCAAATTTTGGTCTCTTGGTGAGGTCGTTAACACCCTAAATGGTTCATACAATTGCGTAGTCTTCCACGGCCAGAGTCAGTTGACTCGGAAGAACAGCACTGTAACCGTGGTCGAGACGCTGGTGTCGCCAGTATAGTTTTTTACATTATAGCGCGGTACCATATTCAGAAAACTTTCATTTCGGCCTGAAGGGTTCTTAAATCCTCAGATTCCATTTTACAGCCCGAAACGCTGAAATGATGTAACATGCTGTTATTGTGCGGGGTTTCTCCAAGAGCTTCCAGTTCTGCAGCCAACGAGTGTCCCTAAAGCAATTAAAATATGTGCATATGGAAGTAAGAAATCGGTGAGAAAGCTTTTCGTGAATGTTCGTATATGCAGTGTGAGCCTTGAGCCCAGATAAAACTGGTTCACCATAAGATCAGCAGATATCAGGAGCATGCACACACGATAAAATCTCAGTATTAATGACAGAGTGCTTCAGGCTCTTATGGTTCTCAGGACCTCAGTTACATATTTTTCATGCAGTTTAGAAACTATAATGTCTCGTCACTGAAGAAATCCGATTGGATGTAAGGAGGGCCTGAAATCCCTAATCGTCACAGGTGAAACAAATTCATAAAGAAATAAAAACCCTCCCTTGGTGTATATCCGATTACACTTTTATTCCCGAATAAAATACTGTGGATTATTCGCTAGGAGTTGTTCAGTTCAGTCAGAAAGCAGTCTAATATTCCATACGATCAATACCGGGTGATAAAAAAGTCAGTATAAATTTGAAAACTGAATAAATCACGGAATAATGCAGGTAGAGAGGTACAAATTAACACACACGCTTGGAATGACATGGGATTTTATTAGAACCAAAAAAATACAAAAGTTTACAAAATGTCCGACAGATGGCGCTTCATCTGATCAGAATAGCAATATTAGCATAACAAAGTAAGACAAAGCAAAGATGATGTTCTTTACAGGAAATGCTCAATATGTCCACCATCATTCCTCAACAATAGCTGCAGTCGAGGAATAATCTTGTGAACAGCACTATAAAGCATGTCCGGAGTTATGGTGAGGCAATGGCGTCGGATGTTGTCTTTCAGCATCCCTAGAGATGTCGGTCGATCACGATACACTTGGGACTTCAGGTAACCCCAAAGCCAATAATCGCACGGACTGAGGTCTGGGGACCTGGGAGGCCAAGCATGACGAAAGTGGCGGCTAGTACACGATCATCACCAAACGACGATCACAAGAGATATTTCACGCGTCTAGCAATTTTTTTTATTCTAATACAACCTCATGTCATTCCAAGCACGTGTGTCAATTTTTACCTCTCTATCTACATTATTCCGTGGTTTATTAAGTTTTCAAATTTATACTGAGTTTTCGATCACCCGGTATTTTGTACACCAGACGTCAGTGCAGAAACTGTTTGGGACTCCTGGAAGTGAAGGAGAACAACATAATCCGGGACGCCTTCTGGGTCTCGTGCACAAATAGGCGAGATGGGTTGCATGTGATCATTATTGTTTGAATGCATGCTGATTTCCACAGGGGAGATTTTTCTCCTGCGGAAGAGTCTTGGTTCAAATGGCTCTGAGCACTATGAGACTTAACTTCTGAGGTCATCAGTCTCCTAGAACTTAGAACTACTTAAACCTAACTAACCTAAGGACATCACACACATCCATCCCCGAGGCAGGATTCGAACCTGCGACTGTAGCGGTCGCGCGGTTCCAGACTGTAGCGCCTAGAACCGCTCGGCCACTCCGGCCGGCGAAGAGTCTTAATACACTAGCATAAAATGTGGTCGACTAATTCGAGACCAGCGAAAGATATGTCTTCTCTCCTTCTCTCATTTTATTTTATTATTTTTTTTTTTTAAAGAAAACGACTCTTCATTCTACACTGACCAGCACCAGCTAGCTAGCATCTACATGCCTGACGGGTCGCTTTGACAGAGAAATGAAAAGTGGATAGGAAAAGTGTTTGTGTGTGTGTGTGTGTGTGTGTGCGAGAGAGAGAGAGAGAGAGAGAGAGAGAGAGAGCAGATTGCGAGTTATGGAGGGTAGAAGGTTGAGAGGGAGGAGTGAAGGGAGGAAGCCAGCCTGCATGACTGAGGCTCTCCAGCAGCTGTAAGGACAGCACTGCGGATCTGCTTTGAGCTGAGGCAGCCTCTAAAGGCCCTCGGTGGAGTGGGCGCGTGCCGGCACGCAGAAAGCGCAGCAGCGGGACGTTCAGTGAAGAACGGCGATGTTCGGTTGAGAAACACGTGGGCGTGGGCGAGTCCCGCCAGGCTGGCTGTGGCGCGGTTGTCCCCCAGTCTCCAGTGACGGTCTTACTTTGTAAAAATATTGGCAAGGCGCACACACAGTCTGTAGGGCAGCGGTGCGCATTGATGATTGGGGACCTCTGCGATTGATCTTGCTGCTTCTCCGTGGCCCGCAATCAGTCAAGCGCAGGTCGTTTAAATCACACACTAGCTGCTTAACTAATAAAGTAATTTCCCGTACATCATACGCCATGAAACTTTGTAAGAGTGCTTAGGCTGCCCCTACCGATAGATTTTATGCGACTTGCAACGCCTTAAAAAACTGCTCGTGAGATTATAGTTTTCTCACTTTACGGGCAAACTATTAATTCTACAGAAAATTTAACTGGGACTTTTTGTAGGAAATTTATTGTGGACGAACTTTGTGCTGGGATTCGTTTTCGCTAGAGGTAGTAGGTTTCAAATTGTTCAAGAAAAATGTGCAAAAGTACCCTTCACACGCGTTTGTCTTGAATAACTCGAAAACTGTGGCCTCCAGCGAGAATGTAATCCAGTACGAAATTTAATGACATAACATTTCCTAGAATAGGGCCCTTTTCACTTTTTCTGTAGAACTAACGGTTTGCACGTAGCGAGCGAGAGAAACTGAAAATTCGCGCTTGTGATTTTTGAAGGCACTGCAGATTGCATAAAAGCCCATATGTAGGAGCAGCTGACTCACCATGTATGGTGTATGAGAATAACAATATTTTGTTTTTCAGTTTTATACTTCAGATTTTTTCTAGAGGTATTTAAAATTACCTAAGAACCACACATTACAGTTTCCCTTTAT
This sequence comes from Schistocerca nitens, assembly GCF_023898315.1. Lineage (NCBI taxonomy): Eukaryota > Metazoa > Arthropoda > Insecta > Orthoptera > Acrididae > Schistocerca > Schistocerca nitens. Next base: position 458,910,174 of record NC_064620.1, on the reverse strand, counting down.
AAGCAATCGCCTGAGACGTTAATATGCTTTTGCGTATACACCAAAGGATGACTTAAAATAAACGTTTTGTCGATAAACAGTTAATTCTAAAGAGATTCATTCTGAAGAAAAAAAGGACAATTGTAGAATATGGCCCCAGTGTCATTATATTTTCATTTATCTACATCTACATCATATTCCGCAAGGCACCTAATGGTGTGTGGTGGAGGGTACTTTCGGTACCATTAGAATAATGCGTGGGAATAACGATTGACCTCTGTATTGCTCTAATTTCTCGAACTTTCTCCTCGTGGTCAATACGCGAGGTGTATGGGGGGGGGGGGGGGAGGGGAAGTAATATGTTGTCCGACTCCTCCTGAAAAGTGCTGTCCCAAAATTTCAATACTAAATCTCCCCGTGATGCACAACGCCTCTCTTGTAGCGTCTGCCGTGGAGTTAGTTTATCATCTCTGTAACGCTCTCTCGCCAGCTAAATGATTCCGTGAAAAAACGCGCTGCTCTTCGTTGGATCTTCTCTATCAGTCCTACCTGACAGGGATTCCAGATAGATGAACAATACTCAACAATCGGGCGAACAAGCGCCTTATAAGCCACTTCTTTCGTGGATGAGTTACATTTCCTTTTGGTTCTTTCGATGAATCAGAGTCTGGTATCTACTTTTCGCACTATCAGTTTTATGTACTCATTCCACTTAAGGTCCCTCTGGATAGTTACGCCTAGATACTCTACGGCAGAGGCTGTCTGCAGCTGCCGGCCGCTGTGCCCGATCAGTTCGAGGCGCTTCAGTCCGGAACCGCGCTGCTGATACGGTCGCAGGTTCGAATGGTGTAAGTAGGCTGTTTATGTTTTCTTATTAGCAATGTTACGTAGCGCTCTATATGAAAATCACTGGCTGTGCTGTGTGCAGTCTGTGGCCAGTTTGCATTGTTGTCTGCCATTGTAGTGTTGGGCAGCGGCAGCTGGATGTGAACAGCGCGTAGCGTTGCGCAGTTGGAGGTGAGCCGCCAGCAGTGGTGGATGTGGGGAGAGAGATGGCGGAGTTCTGAAATTTGTAACACTGGTTGTCATGAACTGCTGTATATATTATGACCTTTGAATACTAGTAAGGTAAATACATTGTTTGTTCTCTATCTAAATCTTTCATTTGCTAACTATGCATATCAGTAGTTAGTGCCTTCCGTAGTTTGAATCTTTTATTTAGCTGGCAGTAGTGGCGCTCGCTGTACTGCAGTAGTTCGAGTAACGAAGATTTTTGTGAGGTAAGTGATATGTGAAAGGTATAGGTTAATGTTAGTCAGGGCCATTCTTTTGTAGGGATTTTTTTCAGTGAGATTGCGTTGCGCTGAAAATATTGTGTGTCAGTTTAAGCACAGTCATGTATAATTGTTCAAAGGGGACGTTTCATATGTCGACCCTTAGCCGAGGATACCTCACTGGAATCTTCTGATTTTTTCTTGTAGTTTGGGTAATTAGTGTAGCTTTTGTTTATTGCTAGCGCGTAATTATAGAGAGAATTTCCATTGTAGTTGTAGTTTTTCATTGTTGTACAGTAAAACAGTTGTGGCATGCATGTAGATTTGCACCAAGTATTTCGCAGCTGCACTTGCAATTAAGTAGACATTATCTCCATTGCTATGTTATTTTATTTTGCTCTTCAAATTGTGCTTTTCTGTGTTATCGTGTGAAATATTGTGACAATTATGGCGTGTGAAAAACGTAATACTAGGCTCCAAAGTAAACTGAGAAATGACAGTGAAGACGAAAGCAGTGTGTTAGCGCCGCAGAGTAATGAATTAACTAATGTTCAAAGTAGTAATTTGGTAATTGCACATAGTGAAATGGAGCGGGTTGCAAATAATGGTGTACACAGTGAAATAATTAGTAAACAGGGAAGCATTATCGATCGATCGGTCGGCAACAGCTCGCCTCAGGAATCAGAAATGACAGGAAACAATCTCGCAAATACTGTAGATTCAGGTTTTGGGTCCTCACCGTTTCTCAGATGAGTCAAGACACATTTTCTGCTTGTCAAAATGTGAATGTTGCCGGTGGAAATGCACTGCCAAAAAGCATAGAGAAACAGATTCCAGACACTAATACATTATTATTGCAACTAATGCAACAAATGGAACAAAATCAGAGACAAATGGGACAAAGGCTTCAAAAGTTAGACACAATGGAACAACACCAGAGACAAACACAGCAACAGTTAGACACAGTGGAACAAAATCTTAAAAAGTTAGACACAGTGGAACAAAATTTTAAAAAGTTAGACACAGTGGAACAAAATCTTAAAAAGTTTACCGAGCGAGGTGGCGCAGTGGTTAGCACACTGGACTCGCATTCGGGAGGACGACGGTTCAATCCCGTCTCCGGCCATCCTGATTTAGGTTTTCCGTGATTTCCCTAAATCGCTTCAGGCAAATGCCGGGATGGTTCCTTTGAAAGGGCACGGCCGATTTCCTTCCCCATCCTTCCCTCACCCGAGCTTGCGCTCCGTCTCTAATGACCTCGTTGTCGACGGGACGTTAAACACTAATTTCCTCCTCCTCCTCTTAAAAAGTTAGACACAATGGAACAAAATCTTCACACCACGCTTGAACAAACACGTGAAGATTTAACTACTGAGTTACATAAAATAGAATCGAAATGTCAAAAAGTCTGTAATGACGTAAAAACACAAATTTGTGAGCATTTCGAACCTATTTTTTCGCGTCATGAAAATGCATTACAGAATCACGAAGCAGCCATAAAAGAACTGCAAACTATTGTTCATGAAAATCATGAGACCCTGCAAGCTAAAATTGACTCAGTTGCATCTACCGATTCGGTTACGCAACTTGTAAAAACTCAGGAAAACTTAAAGGACACAGTAGATACTCTGAAAATTGGTTCAGAAAGACACATGGAGGAAATTACTTCATTATCAGAGAAAGTAGTTGAACTTTCGGATCAGCTAAATAATTTATCAACGAAGGTAGATGATAATCTGAATGACACAAAACCGGTAGTCTTTAATGACACAGAAGAGTGCGAACAAATTAGGAAATTCAAACAAAATCAGAATCAAATTAATACGCAACACCAAAGAGAAATCCGCGAAGTACAAGATCAGCTGACACAGGTAATACAAGAATTACGTATTTCAGAGGACACTCGCGCCCCAATACGGGAAGAGGGACATAGAAATACGGAACAGCCACAAAATAATAACACAGCGCATTTCGGAAATTATGAAAGAAATTGGCAAGGTGCACCGAATTTTGAAATGGAACCGCCGAAACGACGTAACAATGACCGATATCCGACTCGCCGACATGATGACTTTGACAATAAGCTGTTCATTACTACACGTAAATTCAAAACATTTAAGAATTCTGGCAACGACATTCATCCACAAGCATGGCTCCATCGATTCTCTCATTGTTTTCCTCCCAACTGGTCGTTAGAACACAGATTAGAATTTATGTGTGGCTATTTAGAGAATGAACCAGCTGTAAGAATGCGATCGGTCATTCACGATTGTCACAGTGAAGGAGAATTTTACCATGCCTTCCTCTCAGCATATTGGTCTCAAGCTACACAAGACCGAGTAAAACATAGCATCATAATGATGAAACATTTCGAACAATCCGAATTTTCCAGTCTTGTGAAATATTTTGAAGACATGTTGCACAAGAATCAGTACCTGTCAAACCCATACAGCCCCTCAGAACTCATCCGCATTTGCTTAGTCAAACTGCCTGAACATTTACGACATATTATTTTAGCAGGACGTTGCAAAGACGACATTGAAGCTTTTCAGGGACTGTTACAAGGACTGGAAATTGACACTGACAATCGCGGAACGCGAAAACAGGAGCACAACAATTACAGATCACATCCGTCACAATTCCGCGATGACAGAAATAATACACGACAAGACTATTCTTTCAACGTAAATCGTGACCATAGCAGACAACACCCGTATGACAACCGTTGGCAGAGTAGTGATAATTACAGGGAAAGATCACCTCTCCGCGGTAGTGACTATCACAGAGACAATCAGAGAAACAGACAATTTGGGAACCAAAATAATTATTATCAAGGGAGACAGAATAACTTTAGACGCAACGGTCCAGCGCGCAGGTACGATTCAGGGAGAAATTCTCCACCACGTGACCGACAAGAAAGAAACTATGGAATCTACCGACATGACGACAGACGATATGATCGTAACGACAGACCTGAATTGCATCAGAACTGGCGGGATTCAAACAGAGCAGGGCCCTCTTGACAAGGTGAATTTGTAGAAATTAGGTCTCCAAATCCCAATAACGACGCGCGCCAACAAAGAGACAATAGGCAATGACTCATACCGCTGGCAGCCACAAAACATACGTATGAAACTAACGACACAGCTGCCGTAGCTAGTAATTACGTAAAAATGGAAGACATTAGGGACATCTTACTCCAAGAACACGACGTAAAACATAACAACATTGCATATCCTGTGATTCACATTACTGTAAATGACGTAAAATTTACGGCAGTACTTGACCCTGGCAGTCCCATTTCAGTAATCAGTGAAACAGCTTTTAGCAAATGCAACAAATCGAACGATTGCCCCACACTTCCGTTACGTAAGATTAAATTACAAGGTGCAATCATTGGAAAAAGTGTAGATGTACGCCAACAAACCAACTTAGAATTCTTTTGTCAAAGCCACAGCTTCTCTATGAACCTTCTTATTGTTCCATTATTGTCAACGGAAATTATACTGGGAGTAGACTTTTTGAATGAATACAAAGCAGTCTTAAACTTTCACGATGCTGAAATAAGTTTAGAGAAAGAAGGTAAGTCAATAGCTTTGAAATTTGAAGATTGGCTCTCAAACCATGACGAAGAAATTAATCGGCTTTACGTCCTGTTAGACAACAGTTCGGAATTTTCGACGGAACTTGACACTAACAATCACTCTGCAAGTACTGACAGGGGTGATATCGACGGCGCATTTGATACTAATGAGTTAATTCAGAATAAAATTCAAACAATTGAGAACTGTAATGACAATGATAGGCAAGACCTTTTTGAGATTTTACAAGCACATTCCACAGTTTTTACTCACAAAACAGGAACAATCAAGGGATTTCAATAACAATTTCGTGTTCGTGAGCATACTAAATTTTGTGTTAGACCATACGTAATTCCGGCGCATTATAGGGACCGTGTTAGAACAGAAGTACAATCTATGCTTGACGAGGGCATTATTGAGCCTGCAGTAAGCTCATACAACAATCCATTGCATGTTGTTGAGAAGAAAAATGGATCGATCAGGCTTGTCTTAGATTCGAGACAAATCAATACTATCATCATTCCTGAAACAGACAGGCCGCAAACGTTGGAAGAACTTCTTCAAAATTTTAATGGTGTAAAAGTGTTGTCTTCCATTGATCTCAGATCCAGCTTTTATCAGATCGAACTTCATCCAGAATGTAGAAAATACACAGCTTTCCTTTGTTTCGGCGTTTGTTATCAGTTTCGGAAACTTCCTTTTGGTTTGAACATTTCTTCGGCAGCATTCATTCGCGGGCTAAATTCCATATTACCTGAGTTCTTAAAACGTCACATCACCTTATATGTGGACGATATTCTAATAGCAGAAGCTTCATGGGAACAACATAATCGCATCCTCAATAGTTTGTTACGTATTTTTGCAGAATCTGGAATTACAGTTAACTTGGAAAAATCTGAATTCGGTAGGTCAAAGGTGAGGTTTTTGGGACATACTATTTCTTCTGAAGGCATTCAGCCGGATCCTGAAAGAAGCAATCAGAGCCATTCCAGTTCCATCCACAAAAAAACAAGTCCGCAGTTTTCTAGGTCTCGTAAATTTTTACCGTCGTTTTCTGAATATGCAAATTCTTGTTACACCAAAACTTTGTTCTCTCATTGGAAAAAATACTATTTGGAACTGGGACGAACAAGCACAGTTGGAATCCAATTCTTTGAAAAAATCGCTACTTAACGCGCCAATACTAGCTCATCCAGATCTGTCACAAGATTTCTGCCTTAGCACGGATTCTTCTAAAGTCGGTCTTGGTGCCCATTTATTTCAAGAAGCCACAGAAAATGACACTACTGTTCAGAAAACCATTGCTTTTGCTAGCCGAGTGCTAACAAAATCTGAAAAAAATTATTCCGTTACTGAATTAGAAGCTTTATCTATCGTTTTGGCATTTAACAAATTCCGTTTCTTTCTTTCTGGTAAGCACGTAAAAGTATACAGTGATCATCGTGCATTACAATTTCTTATGTCTTCAAAATTAAATCATGACAGGTTAAAACGTTGGGCATTGTTTCTGCAAGAATTCCACTTCACAATAGTCTACATTCCCGGCAAGGAGAACATTGTTGCGGACGCACTGTCACGCGCACCGGCTGAGCTTGAGAAAAGTAACACAGAAGGCAACCTCGAGAAAAATTTCAGTATTCTTTACATTCAGAAAGTCGCCTTTGAAAACTTCATCACCACATCTTTAAAGGACATTGCTCATGAACAAGATAAAGATCCGATTTGGAAAGACATCAAGAGCAAATGGCATGAAAAGACACACACACAGATTCGGCATTATTACCTGGTTAGAAACAACATACTGTTCAAACGCTGCACTGTTGATGACAAGCTATGGGTACTTTGCATTCCTGACGATTTTGTTAATAAGCTCATTTGGTACATTCATTTCAGCCATGCACATTTTGACCCACGAAAATGTTATCATATTCTTCGAACGACTTGTTATTTTAACTATATGGAAAAGAGAATTCGAAGAGTCTTGTCTATTTGTAAACTTTGTCAAAAGGCGAAACCATCTACTGTCTCACATCGTGCTCCGTTGTTTCCTATTATTCCTTCTAAATTAAAAGAATTTGCTGCTGTTGATCTCTTGGGACCGCTTGTCAGAACATCTAATGGATTTTCGTACGTTCTAGTCGCTGTTGAACTTACTTCAAAATTTGTTTCTTTCACTCCGTTACGTAAAGCCACTGGACGGTCTGTATCCAACGCCTTTGTTAAAAATTTCTTACGTGAAGTTGGACACGTTAGTAAAGTCATTTCAGATAACGGACCGCAATTCAGATCTGCTGTTTGGTCACGCATGCTTCGGAATCATAAAATCAAACCTGTTTTTATTTCATTGTACTCACCACATTGTAACCCGTCTGAACGGATTATGAAAGAAATCAATAAGCTTTGCAGACTTTATTGTCACAGAAAGCATCAGCATTGGGACAGATATTTACACTTATTTCAAAACGTGCTGAATGAAATGCCTCATGACTCCACTGCTTTACCACCTACTCTTGTACTGAGGAATGAAGAACCACCGAACAGAATCAGAGAGCTTGTACCTTTCCCAAATACACGTAATCTTCGACACAAAGACATAATTGATTTGGCTATTATAAATATAAAATCTGCAGCAGACAAAAGGAGAAAACTACACGGTAAAGCAAATGCAAAGAAATTATATATTGGTCAGAAAGTTCTCATTAAAGCTCATTCATTGTCACATAAGAAGAAACACTTGAGTTACAAATTCTTTCTAGTTTACAATGGACCTTACAGAATCCGACATATACCACATGATAATTGCGTTGAAGTTGAAACTCTGCATACGAGGAAGAGTAAAGGTTTACACCAAACTTCACATGTAAAACCGTTTATTGAAAGATAATCTGCTTTTTAACTTTGTCTTTGCCATAAAACTTTTCACTTCACATTTCTAGTATGCTTTGTCAGACTTAAGAAACTGTTAATATGCAACAATGTTTGAAGTTAAATATCCAATCTAGAATCTAGGGAACATTTTTAAACAGAAATTACGAATGCATTGTTATAGTGAACAGACGACACAGTGTTGTATTTGTACATTCTTGCTTGTTAGTTGCACGATTACGTAACGACTATCAGGCTTACATACGTAGGACACATACTGGTACTACTAATGAGATTCTAATGCAACATTTTGGTTTACTTGAAAATACATTCTGGATTTAAAGTACTTTCAGTGAGATACCAGATGACATAGTGGTTAGTTTATGTGACAGCTACACGATTTTATCACGACGCTACTAATGAGTGACAATTTACAATGTTGCTTTTGCAGTGTTTCTGTTTTATATCTGCAGAGTTTTCTGTTTTATTCTGGAAAGTAAAACATGTTTTAGTAGTAACTTTTGTGGTATAGCAGCAATGAGACAGCCTTTTTCGTGGCACAACAATATGTTACTGTACAGTACTTTCTTCATCACGCCAATAAGCATAATAACTACGATATCTATACGCAAAGCATTTCACTTTTGTTTATCATGAGGTATGTACATTGACTTCTGCAGAACTTAGCTTTCGGAGGACGATAACTACGACACTTCCACAGAGATTATGTTGCGACAAGACGCACAGTTTAGCGCTACAGTACACGTATTTGAGTGATTAATCTTATACTTAAAAAACATTTATTTTTAAAGATTTTTGAATTACAAAGAAAGTTTTCCGTGATACATTTCATTCCATTGCTGTAATTTGTAACACCTGAGGGTATAATTACATTAATCCTCAGGGGGGTACACACTTACTTTGTGTATCATGTGTTTGGCAAGCACAAGGAGCCCTAGCTAATATGGTATTTGCTTATACAACTTTACACATCGGTACCATATTTCTGTAACACACAAATTACACAGCTATCTAATCATTTAATTGAGAGAGAAACTTTTTTTTTTACTACATCAGTGACACATGTTTACGTAATTTCACAGTTGGGTAACTTCACACTTATGAAATTGTATTTTGTCTGAACTGTTCATATTTTTTCGGAACCATTGTGATACTATGAGAGCTTTGAATGATGTATTTGGTAAGGGAGCATGATTTTAAAGTACGTTTGAGGTAGATGACACTATTGAAATGAGCAGAGAATTTTTGTTAGGTTTTGACATTATTGCAGAAAGCTACGACGATTTTGAGATTTGACTGAGGTGTTATGATGATATTTTTACGACGACGATGTGTATTATGCTGTTGAGGTATGTTTATGATCAATAAGATGATGCTACCGTATATGAGGAATTTGATTATGCTACGTATTTTTTATGATGAAATATTGAAGAAGTGTCGACGAATACGTATATGAATAATGAGTAGTGGTTAGGGACTCTGATTTGTGGAAAAGGATGTTGGAAACCAAGAATCGTACTTTAAGAGTTATGAAATGTGTGTAAATGCAATGCCGACGAAAATTTTTTTGGACACTGTTATATCAATAAGATTTTGTTTCTACAGATTTGTAACGCAAATTCTTGACCTGCGAAATTTTTTATATGAGACTGCCACTGTAGCGGAAACTGCTGTCGTAAATATTTCGTTAAGAAAGGTAAGTGACCTTGATGTAATGCGTTTTTGGCGCCCAGCTGAGAGGTAGTCGTCTGACAAAAGAAAGCCATTAGATGGAGAAAAAAAAAGAGGCCATTATCCTTGCCATTGACATTCCTTTAGAGAAAGCATCGCAAATACGACACGCTCATTACTTGGAAAGATACATCTGCACACCTGATTATGACAAGCATCTTTATACGAGAGTTGAGAGAATTTCTACTAACTTATGAAATGTCGCATGACTATTGAATGATATTTTTATGCTTTGCTTTTCATAGTTGCGTATTTCATTTGATATCTAGTTTCCAGCTGTGTTGCAGCATTGATTTTATAAAATAAAATGCATTTACTAATGTGAACACTTTCTGTCAACAGATCTATTAAATAATAATTTTGTAATCCACATTCTTAAAAAAAAGGAGCACTTGGAAAGGAAAGAACAATAAGAAGGGACTAGTAACAGTAACTGCACACATAATTTTCTTTTCATGTACATGGTAATATTTTTTTTACAATAAGTTGTTGTGGTGCACCACTTTAATGACATAGATATTAAGATTTCCCTTATCTGCGTTGTTGACTTTAGTGTAATATTTTTCTGCTTGAGCTTTGTCATGTTTAGGTATAAATTATTTCATTTGCTGCAGCTGTTTGCCAGGCATAGTGCTACTGAATTTTAATTTGTGTTACTCTGCTAAGCCAGATTTATTTTTCTTGTTTGCTGCACATTACCTTATATTAGTTGTAATATTGCAATTGCTTTGCTAATTTCTATAATGCTGCTTCCTTTGCAAATCTGCATTTTTTGTCATTGGTGTTTGTGTTAATTTGTTATGTGCTGCTGCATTGCCTTGTCCCTTAGTTTAGCATCTGAGCTCAGTATATTTAAGTTAGCTTAAGAGGAGGTAGACTATATAAGAAACTAACTATGATGAATTGGAAGAAATGCATTGAGAACGTATATGAAAACGATTTGGGCCAAAATGAGTATTGTACAATGATCCATAATTATTTTGAAAGAAATATGGTTAGAATACAGAAAAGACGTATAGATTGAACCTTTTGGGAATAATGATGAACGAAGGGAGATCTCCAAGAAAAAAAAGGAGGTTTTGTTCGCAAAATACTGCAGTACCAAATGTTACACTGAAAACGAACCCTGTCCTTTCCATTGTGTTATCCCCCTATGTGTTTGTGTACCCTTGTATATTTGTTTTCTTCCTGTCTCTGTGCACTGTTTCATAGAATTTTTGTCTCTTCTAATACTAAGCTACAGTCACTATGATGAGGACACTGTTATCCTCAAATATAATTGGCATTAATAATATGTTATTTACTTTGTAAAGATGTTTAGACATTATTTATTCTGTTTTGTTTTTATGCTCACGTGTGAAGTTGATGTTTCAAAAGTTACTGTGATCTTTTATGTATGAACTTATGTCATAATTCCTGTAACACTGATGTATATGTTATTTCGATTCTTTTGTAAAGCTTGTACTACAAATGTTATCTGATTGTTATGTTCTTTAATGATGTATTCTGTACCTTTGTAATTGTATTCTTATGTTCTAAAATTGTAATTGACACCAGTTCATCAAATTAAGTAACTTGTAAGTTACATTTCATTGCACACATTTCTGTTGGTCATAGTATATGGACAATATGTGAGAAGTGGAGACTGATAGTGTTTGCACATGTGTTAATAATTCAGCAAGGGACTAGATAACAGCATTGCTGGTTCTAAGGACATTTCAAAAAAATTTTTCTGTGCGTGCACAAGTGGTGGTTTATGGACTTGCTATATTCTCTGCAAGGCTCTTCGATGGTGATTGTGCACCTGCACAGTCGCAACGGATGGCTGCTAGCCGTCTCTACAAGGGCTGTATCTTTGATGGCCCACCAATACCATTATCTCTACAAGGAATACAGTGGGTCTGCACCTCTGGTGGCCCACCAGTACCGTAGTCTCTACCAGGACTACAGTGGGTCTGCTGTGTGATGACCTACCTACTACCAATCTTCTTCAAAACGTCGAATGACTCTGCTGTGGGTTTGCTCTGTTGTGGCCCATTACCTGTCAGCATGTCAAGAGTCAGCACTGTCTTTCCGTTGGAAGGACAACACTACTTCTTCAAGACTGCATGGAAATCCACTACTTCCGTGTGCATTGTCTTTTACTGCTCAGACTTTGAGAAAAGAAACGGCAGTTTTACTGTGATGAATGATCAGGACTGTCTTTATGGACCATGAGAAAATTTTAGCTTTTGATCAACATTGTATTAATAAGTGTGTGCATTTGATTTCTTTGTTATTGTAATTATGAAACATTTTTTCAAATCATTATTGGCCACTGCCCAAAACAATTTGTAAAATTTTTTGTGCGGAGCATGGGGGCTATGTAAGTAGGCTGTTTATGTTTTCTTATTAGCAATGTTACGTAGCGCTCTATATGAAAATCACTGGCTGTGCTGTGTGCAGTCTGTGGCCAGTTTGCATTGTTGTCTGCCATTGTAGTGTTGGGCAGCGGCAGCTGGATGTGAACAGCGCGTAGCGTTGCGCAGTTGGAGGTGAGCCGCCAGCGGTGGTGGATGTGGGGAGAGAGATGGCGGAGTTCTGAAATTTGTAACACTGGTTGTCATGAACTGCTGTATATATTATGACCTTTGAACACTAGTAAGGTAAATACATTGTTTGTTCTCTATCTAAATCTTTCATTTGCTAACTATGCATATCAGTAGTTAGTGCCTTCCGTAGTTTGAATCTTTTATTTAGCTGGCAGTAGTGGCGCTCGCTGTACTGCAGTAGTTCGAGTAACGAAGATTTTTGTGAGGTAAGTGATTTGTGAAAGGTATAGGTTAATGTTAGTCAGGGCCATTCTTTTGTAGGGATTTTTTTCAGTGAGATTGCGTTGCGCTGAAAATATTGTGTGTCAGTTTAAGCACAGTCATGTATAATTGTTCAAAGGGGACGTTTCAATGGTACCTCGGGCATAGATGTGTGTGATGTCCTGAGGTTAGTTAGGTGTAAGTAGTTCTAAGTCTACGGGACTGATGACCTCAGATGTTAAGTCCCATAGTGCTTAGAGCCATTTGTACCATTTGTCTCCAGCTGTTTGTAATCAGAAGTGTAGCTGTACAGTAGTGGATTTCTTTTCCTACAAATGCGAAATACCATCCGTAATATATAAAATATTGTATCAAGAAACTGACAGAAGGTCAATTAACGTAAATAGTGTTTCATTTGTAGCAATAAAAGTTATGTCATGTTTCAGTTTTCAAAGAGTAACTACAATTTTCAGTGGTTCAAGATTATTATTTTTGTTTGTTATGCTGTCAAATAGAGTGTTGGATGAATGGAACATGCATGTGAAGTATGACTCACAAAAGCTGTTAGTAATTAACTAACCATCTGCCCCAGCTGGGCAAGGGTGATATTAAGTATCTATTGCTGGACGCTCGAGTGGCGTAGTGGTAATAAATTATACACACAAACCTTACTCGTGCATGACTATCCAAGGGAGAAAACCGTATCAGAATCATTTTAGTACTATCTCAGATTAGCCCGAACGCACAAACATACATCGCAGAGGGTGAATTTAATTTTCATTAGTACGAAACAAGATATAAATACATTGGTCGTCATTAAAAGAGTTGCACTCACAAGGACCCAACCTATCCATCGCAAACTGGGTGGGGTGTTGCTCATCATCAGCTACGCAGCTGATTGCTTTTGCACTCTCGGTCACACACTCGGGCTATGTGGGTGAGAGGGTGAAGTCATGCTCATTGGTTGATAAAAGGGTGCCCCAAACAGCCACGCCACCTGTAGGACAGCAGGTAGTGTGCACTATACCAAGGCAACACGTTTGACAGCAGATGACCCGGATAGGTGAGTTTGAAATGGACTGCATCGTGAGGCTCTACGAGACAAGTTGGTCCTAACATCTTACTGCGCACCGCATCGGCATACAGACACCAAAATTTTCTGTTGTTGGTAGCAGTGAATACAGGGTGGCATGCATGCACCACATGCAGTATCTGGACGTCTGTCATGCACGCAAGGAGGGGCGACCGACAGTTGTGTACCACATGCAAACAGATTTAACGGCAATGGTAGGGTACATACAGTGGGGTGTACTGCCACCTATGCAACATCTCATAAGTGCTAAAACCATTGTCAGGTGGTTGCATGACGTAGGGTTTGCCACACGAAAATCATTATAAAGTCTGTGAGTGAACATTCGCCTGGTGTTGGGAACAAAGGACATGGGCTCTGCAGTCTGGCAGCGGGTCATCTTCAGTGACGAGTCCCATTTCTGCCTTGGGGGCGACGACCATCAGTTCTGCGTCTGGAGATGCAATGAGGAGCATACGGGGTACAAGTATTTTACTTCGAGAAGGACTTTGCGTTTCTTTCCAAATATTCACCTGCTCTGTGTTACCACAGATTACGTGTCAGTGTTCCCATCTGAACGGAGAGTGCAGTACAAGCGAGGTGTCTAGTTGCTTTCGCTGCTCTGTGTGAAATGCTTGGGTTTCTGATGAAGTTCGCCAACCTACAGAGTGCTATAGATATTCCTTGCACAAAAAAAAAAAAAAAAAAAACATAGATACATTGTCTTGATGCAGTAATGAACTGTTAGCGACGAATTGATACTACTTAAACGATCGATTCTTTCGGTTTTTTCTGATGGCACAGATGTTCATTGCAGCAGCACACGAGAAACTGCGAATTAGAATCTTTATCCACCGTCTGTTTAACAATTCACATGTCGTTAATAATTTCAAAAATTCTCTTTCTAAACACCGGTAATTGCTCACACATCTACTTATTCTTTTGACTGTTCTAGACTTCACATTTCTTTATAGAACTGAAATACACCTACAGCATCAAAAACAGCCTAATTGTTTCGTTTGCCTTTTCGTTTAACTTCTCTTCTTAGTTTTTCTTATTATAATTACTTCTGAAATAAATGGGCGAAAGCCTGCATTTAAAGATGCCTATACTTGAATGTCAAGGAAATTTAATTCATAGTTTTTATACGGTGATACTCATAGCAGAAAATCAGCTTTTTGGCTTGCTGCCTCGGAACTCTTCAGCGAATCACACTGATGGGGTACAATTTGGACGGTCTTTCCCACAAAAGAGATAGTGGTCATATCATCTGTTACTGGTACCTCAGACTGCTTATTACGAACCCGCTTAATTCTACAATCTCAGCTGCTCTAAGGAGAGGATCTTGGAGCTAAATATGTTGGCTGCTAAAGCCAGAAATATTACACATCCCCTTCCTTCTGAGATTCCCTAAATCTGGGATGTTCTCTCAGATATACTCAGTTAGGAAATAAGTAAACTCAATCAATTTTGAATGAATTTAAAAGCGATCATTTATCAACAGCCATACTGCCCCACTACTCACATATTTCCATACTAGTTTTTCAATGATAAATTTGTTTTACGTACGTTCATTTTAATATTATTAGGAATTCTCAATAGTGCTTTGTTCATCTTGAATGATAAATTACTACACTAATTATCTTACAATAAGAAAACTCTGTCTTACTCTCAATATATACCCATAGCATTATATTGATTACATCTTAGTCACCTCTCCTAACATTAATAACACCATATTATTTGAATCTCATAAACTAATTAATAAAAGTTGAACAATCAGAATAATTCTTTTGTTAGCTGCCATCTGATTAAAGTATTTGTAATTCCTGGAAGAAATGTGCATTAGCAGTTGATTGTATACCTTTTAAAAACATTAGAAATTTTATGAATATCGGCGGACTGCCGTCCTCTGAACTGTAATTAAAGAAGAAAAAATTGCATCAGTCGGACGTCTTTACACACTTATCACAACTCTTCTCGGCACAGTGATTTTCTTTGGACTTCTTTACCCCTTTCTGCGTCATACAGACGTTCACTTAATAAAGAAAAAAAGCGCTATTACACTACTTAATACGGACGTTGGCGCTCACGCAGCAACAGGAAACAGTTGCAGGCGGATCACGACGGCAACACATAGGCGTGATTCCATTGTCTGAGGTGTGACCTTGCATTACATGACTTGATTCTCCCGACCGATGCTTGGTTCAGTAAATAGGCTAATACTAGGCTATAAACAATTCCTTCTCTACTCGAGTGAAACTGATGTTCTTACAACGACTGCTAGTGGAACTATATTCATGTATATTTTGTGTACATTTCTGGCAACATTTTTAGAACGTTATAAATCCAACTGCGATATCTTAGTATCGTACAAACCTTGCAATATTCTGGCGCTGATTGCATTGCTTATAGTCAGACCTTTATTTTGTGTTCCTATTATTTTAGCCAAGTACATAACGTTACTACGTGCACTTCACTTAACGTGGCCTCGTATTTAAATCTTGTATGTACTTTTTTTACGTCACTTGTGAGATCTTCATATCTTATTGTCGCTCCGCGCATAGGTCACTGCATCACATTGCATAAATAATTGACGGAAACCAGTTGGACTTTAAACAAAATTTCTCGTATAATTGGTCGACTTACAAGTTTCCTTACACATCTCCTTCATCACCCTTCGTATTGGACGAAGTACCTTTTGTTTATAATTACCATTCATTCACTACAAACCTCATTGGCAGGACCATCACTTCCCTATCAGCGTATAATAATTTATTGCACCGAAAACCACATCGCCTTCTCAATTTGTTTCATAAAAGCGTAATTTATATATCTGTCTAGTTTGACAGACCTTTCACTTACTTCTTATCTTGAGGCGACGTACAAGCCGTAACTTTGTTTCGCCACCTAATCGTGTATTCTATCATAATTCGTCACGATCTTCTGCTGCTGCTCGCCTATATTACTCTACAACTTATTTTATTCCTTATATTTCATTATAATAGCTCTCATCTTATTTTCTGTGTCTGCTATGTTGCTTAAAATGTGTTTAAAATGATTATAGACTTGAGGTTACACCTTATTCATGATTTCTGTTCCTCCCATAATAACCTCCTCTGTTTATATCCCTCTGAAAAGCGCCTCTCCTTCCACGGAACGCACTGCAGCTACGTGATGATGGTCTGTTTTCCTCCCAACCATGACGTGCATCTTTCCCACCCAAACCACTGCTTCGGCTTGGCTCGCTGTTATTACGGCGGTCTGTCCACTACTTGTTCTTTGTCCACCCCTCCTGTCCTTACCCACTGGCAGACAGTGAAGTAACTGTTCAGGGACTTTCATTACGTCATTGACGTCATATTTATGTGAACTGATAAGCCTCTATTGTACTGACTCTGGAAATTTAAGTATAATTATCGCTGTAAGGACTGACTCTTTTAATGGGTCCTTTAAGTACGAATTCTTTTCCCAGTGGGTTTGGAAAAATTCTTTATAGTAATGAGTGCTGTCGAAGTGTATCTCTAATTCCATAATTCTAGGTTTCATTAGGAATTTTGACACAGTTCCTCACACATGTGTTGTAATCATGTTGCACACCTATAGAGTATCATCTGAGTCGCGCGACTGGATTCGCGATTTCCTGTCAGAAAGATCATAGTTCGTAGTAACTGACGGAAAGTCAACGAGTAAAATAGAAGTGATATCTGGCTTTCGCCAACGATGTGTTGCCGGCCCTCTGCTGTTCCTAATCTATATAAACGATTTAAGATGTAATCTGAGCAGATGATTTAGATTTTTTGCAAATGTAGCTGTCATTATCGTCTTGTAAAGTCAACAGAAAATCAAAAGTAATTGCAAAATAATGCAGACAAGGTATCTTGTAACCTCCCTGTTAAATTGTTAGAAATTTATTCAGCCGGTGACGTAATTTTGAAATGAGAGTTAGTGTGAATGTCGCGCAGTAAATATTTCACGTGAAGCGCCGTTGCGACACAGGCAAAGGTCAATTACGGAAACTAAGCCACTGACTATTAAAAGTAACTGTATTAAAGAATACACCCTACAGACTACACAAAATGAGAGGGCACGTACATTCGCGAGTGAGTGGTTCAAAATAAGAATTAATACTGTAAGGAAAATGGTTCATAAGTATTGTTACGTCGGTACACACTCAGCTGTATGCGAACGTACGGTCGGGATAGAGGCACGTACGTTCTACGTACTATCATTCAACGCGGCCTGGGTAAAAAGAATTGTGGTTAAATTGCATCCATATATCTACGAAAGAAAATAATCGGACATTGTAATTAAATGAAAAGAAATATTGCAGGTTCTGAATGTCGCTGCAAATATGACATAAATATTGAAAATGATATTGGCGGCCACGAAGGGAAAGAGATGAACACATTCACGTACCTCTATTGTTGAGCAGCGCCGTCGTGAAGGTCGTCGCCTCCATCTAAATTCTCCATACAAAAGCAAAATAATAATAATCTTCCAGAGTTACGGGAACTGGGATCCATGTTATCGTAAATGAGAAAATCGTATTGTTTCATACGTTGCTTTCATTAATTAACACAATTTCACTAGTAATTACACAGCACGTCTTATCACCAGGACATGAGAACAACTAAAACTAATAAGCAAAGAGTGTAAATGTTCTTTTGTCCATAAGTGTCAAATACTTTTCAAATGGATATTTCGTATTAGAGTTAGAATAATTATCTATACATTTATCAATAAGAAAAAAAGGATTTAGTTAAATTTCGGTTACACGGTAACCTACACAACTCTAAAGACTGTAAATTCAACCAAGTACCTAAGGATTACAATTACGACCATCTTAAATTGGAACGATGACATGGGAAATGTTGTGGGGAAGACGAATCAAGAATTGCGTTTGATGGAAGTGTGCTTAGAAAATGCAGTAGATCTACTACAGAGACTGCCTACACTACTCTAGTCCGTCCTCTTCTGAACTATTGTTGGGCCATATGGGAACCTTAACAAGTGGGACTGACAGAGGACATCGATAAAGTTAAGAAAGGGGTGACTCTTTTAGTATTATTGCGAACTTTTCCAGAAGTAAGCGCAACCAGTCGCCTTTTGTAATAATGGAATTGTTATGTATCGTAACCGGTTTCGAACTGCCTAGAGATTCATCATCAGATGGGGCACACACATAACGAATGTTAGGGCACTGTTCGTGTAGCTGCGACGATGGAAAAATGAAACAAATAAGCACCTAGTCTGGCGAGAATTATTTACAATGTTAGATAGATTTGAAGAATGATTTTAAGTCCATCTAATAACGTAAATAACACTCGCCACATTCAGTACTCACTGGTACTCTTTTTCTGTCTTGCCACAGCTACAGGGCTCCCAAAATTCTCTAAACATTCGTTAAAAGTGCGTGCCACATAATGATGAGTCGAAATAAAAATTGAAACATATCATAAAGGTGAATGGTTACAGCTATTTCCGGAAGCGTTTATTCATTGTAATCACGATGTTCCACATCCATAATGGATGAAAGTTGCGTAGGGGTGAGAGCGTACCGAAACAATGCTCGAGGTTGCAGTCACGAAAGCAAAGGCGTTTTTTTTTTGCGGCGAGACTTTCTTCAAGAAATTTCAACCACCAGATTTCTCCACTGAATGTGAAAATATTCTACTGACGCCTGTCTACTTAAAGAGAAACGATCGCCGTAATAAAATGAGAAAAACCAGAGCTCGTACGGAAAGACTAAAATGTTCGTTTTCCCGCGCGCTGTTCGGTAGTGGAACGGTAGAGGAATAGTAAGAAGGTGGTCCTATGAACGCCCTGCCAGGCATTTAACCCTGCAAAGGTCGCGTGGATCACATACACTAAGATGACAAAAGTTGTGGTACCTCGGATCTCCTTTTGGCTAACGTAGAGCAGCAACTCGACGTGGCATGAATCTCAAAAAGTCGTTGGAAGTACCCTGTAGAAATATCGAGACATACTGCCTTTATGTTGTTGTTGTTGTTGTGGATTTCAGTCCTGAGACTGGTATGACACAGCTCTCCATGCTACTCTATCCTGTGCCAGGTTCTTCATCTCCCAGTACCTACTGCAACCTACATCCTTCTGAATCTGCTTAGTGTATTCATCTCTTGGTCTCCCTCTACGATTTTTACCCTCGACGCTGCCCTCCAATACTAAAATGGGGATCCCTTGATGCCTCATAATATGTCCTACCAACTGATCCCTTCTTCTAGTCAAGTTGTGCCACAAACTTCTCTTCTCCCCAATCCTACTCAATACCTCCTCATTAGTTACGTGATCTACCCACCTAATCTTCAACATTCTTCAGTAGCACCACATTTCGAAAGCTTCTATTCTCTTCTTGTCCAACTATTATCGTCCATGTTTCAATTCCATACATGGCTAGACTCCATACAAATACGTTCAGAAACGACTTCCTGACACTTAAATCTATACTCGATGTTAACAAATTTCTCTTCTTCAGAAACGCTTTCCTTGCCATTGCCAGTCTACATTTTATATCCTCTCTACTTCTACCATCATCACTTATTTTGCTCCCCAAATAGCAAAACTCCTTTACTACTTTAAGTGCCTCATTTCCTAATGTAATTCCCTGAGCATCATCTGACTTAATTCGACTACATTCCATTCTCCTCGTTTGGCTTTTCTTGATGTTCATCTTATATCCTCCTTTCAAGACACTGTCCATTCCGTTCAACTGCTCTTCCAAGTCCTTTGCTGTCTCTGACAGAATTACAATGTCATCGGCGAACCTCAAAGTTTTTATTTCTTCTCCGTGGATTTTAATACCTACTCTGAACTTTTTCTTTTGTTTCCTTCACTGCTTGCTCAATATACAGATTGAATAACATCGGGGAGAGGCTACAACCCTGCCTCACTCCCTTCCCAACCACTGCTTCCCTATGATGTTCCTCAACTCTTATAACTGCCATCTGGTTTCTGTAAAAATTGTAAACAAACTTTCGCTCCCTGTTTTTATCCCTGCCACCTTTAGAATTTAAAAGAGAGTATTCCAATCAACATTGTCAAAAGATTTCTCTAATTCTACAAATGCAAGCAACGTAGATTTGCCTTTTCTTAATCTTTCTTCTAAGATAAGTCGTAGGGTTAGTATTGCCTCAAGTGTTCCAATATTTCTACGGAATCCAAACTGATCTTCCCCGAGGTCGCCTTCTACCAGTTTTTCCATTCGTCTGTAAAGAATACGCGTTAGTATTTTGCAGCTGTGACTTATTACACTGATAGCTCGGTAATTTTCGCTTCTGTCAATACCTGGTTTCTTTGGGATTGGAATTATTATATTCTTCTTGAAGTCTGAGGGTATTCCGCCTGTCTCATACATCTTGCTCACCAGATGGTAGAGGTTTGTCAGGACTGGCTCTCCCAAGGCTGTCAGTAGTTCTAATGGAATGTTGTCTACTCCCGGGGCCTTGTTTCGACTTATGCTTTTCAGTGCTCTGTCAAACCCTTCACGCAGTATCATATCTCCCATTTCATCTTCATCTACATCCTTTTCCATTTCCATAATATTGTCGTCAAGTAAATCGCCCTTGTATAGACCCGCTATATACTCCTTGCGTTCGCAGTACCAGCACAGCAAGGCCGTTTTGGTTAATGTTACAATGCCAGATCAGTCAATCATCCAGACTGTTGCCCCTGCAACTACTGTGAAGGCTGCTGCCCCTCTTCAGGAACTATACATTTGTCTGGCCTCTCAACAGATACCCCTCCGTTGTGGTTGCACCTACGGTACGGCTATCTGTATCGCTGAGGCACGCAAGCCTCCCCACCAACGGCAAGGTCCGTGGTTCATGGGGGGACTGCCTCTATAGCCGACCATAATTGAAAAGTGTTGACGGTGCAGGACTTTTTGAGCGAACTGACAACTGACCTCTCGATTATGTCCCATAAATGTTCTATGGGATTCATTTGGGGCGATATGGGTGGTCAAGTCACTCGCTCGAACTGTTCAGAATATTCAAAAAACCAATTGCGAACAACTGTGCCCCAGTGAGATGGTGCATTGTCATTCATAAAAATTCTATCGTTGTTTTGGAGCATGAAGTTCATGAATGGATGCAGATGATACCCAAGTAGCCAAACACAACCATTTCCATTTAACGATCGGTTCAGTTTGACCTAAGGTTGCAGTTCATTCCATGTACACACAGCCCACACCATTATGCAGCCACCTACCAACTGAAATCGTGAGGCCACGGATTTCCAGTCGTCTAGGATCCAACCGATATGTTCACGAGCCCAAGAGAGGCACACCAGGTGATGTCATTGTGTTAGCAAAGGCACTCGCGCCGCTCGTTTGCTGCCAGAGCCCTTTAACGCCAAATGTCCCCGCACTGTCGCACAGTGATTTCTGCTGTTATTTCACGCGGCCTACTCTGCAAGCTTAAATTTTACGGCACCACGACGATTGTCTGTAAGGATTGGTGGCAATAACACCCTGGCTGGAATCCTGAAAGTCACGACTCTTTCACACCAGAGTGGAGTTAAATGCTGTTTTCTTATTTCTGAGTCCTGGCCACGTCCGTGTTATATGAAATCGCACCTATTAACGCGCCTGCAAGTGATTGGGTGTATCATCATCGATCAATGTTGCTAATCGCAATTTGTTTTCGAGGCCAAGTTATAAGTTCCATGAAAGCAGAAGCTGATATTTCCGCTTCTGAGTAAAAGTAATTTTAAGGAGTTTTAAAGTTGTAACCTTTATCGGTGGCCCCTTGAGCCATTAGTTCACATTTTCTAGTCCTTAGGCATCCTTGTGTGTAGCCTTATTTGCGCAGATTACTGTTCCCTTTTCTTGGCAGGGTAACTTCGGCGGCACATGACGCGTTCCTGTCCCGTGGGCCTAGAGCAGAGGCGTGTCAGCTGTTTGCCGCAGCGGCACTTCCACCGTCGCAAGGCCTCAGGGGTTGGCCGGCAGTCTGGTACCCCTATCAGTCGCGTCGTGATTGCTCAACTTAAGTAAAGTTGATCGTTTGATGCGCGCCACGACGGAGTGTCGCAGATTAATCGAAGCTCAGAAGGTTTAAGGCGTGTTTGCCTAGCTCGAGGTTCCCCCCGATTATACCTCTCTAACTACTCATTTAAACCTTGCACTCTTTTACTACATCTCAGCACGTTAAATTTAAGAGCTGTTACTTATCAATATAATCTGTTGAACCTTACCATGGTACACAGTCATCAGCTAACTCAACTTATAGTAAAACGTGGCTGCTCGTTCCCTATTGGCTGTGATAGCTGTCAGCTTAGTTCTCAGCTCATCTCGAATTTTGGAAAATTGCATATTTATTAAAGGTTATTTTCAACATATCTGCTGGATTGTGCCATTTGGAAGTACATTTCAGTTTCATGTGCACCCAACGTATCTCGAATTTTGAACAACTGTATATTCGTTAAAGGTTATCGTCAACGTTTCTGCTGGTTATACCAGTTGGAAGTGTCATTTCATATCCATGCATTCTCAACTTGTTTTGTGTTTTGGACAATTGTATATTTATTTAAGGATAATTTTCAATGTTTGGTTGGTGTGTACCAGTTGGGATTTACATTTAAATTGTATACGTCTGTTTGAGGGATTGTGTGTTTAATTGCTTAAGGCATTTTTTTTTAAAATTAAGGCTTTTACATTGTTAAGCGGCTTTCCAACAGCCACAAGCAGTGGCGTGACTTGTGATCCATTCTGTATTTTGGATGGGTGTTGTCCACCTGTGTAACGGCTACCTAAGCCTGGAAATGGTTAGTACATTTAGTGGATCTCATTGTAATTCATTTGCTGATAAAATTGTTTCTTGAACCTGCCTCCATTCAAGCATAGTTGGCGTGATATTTTCTTGCTTTTGGGAAGTGTATACTTCCGGTTTCAAGCCTTGCTCTTCATGGTATAAATTGTTAAATTTTGTATTTAATGAATTGAACATGTTCAAGTTTTGATTGGCTGAGAGATTCTTTTAATAAGGCTTTTTAAAATTTTAATGACAGTATTGTTGTTAAGGAATAAAGCGTATTACATGAAACAATGAACGACGAAATATGTGGGTCCACCTTCCATGTATTTTCCTTAAAGCTGTCCAAACATTAGTTGTGCCTTCCCCAGTGTATGTAATCCACTTGTGGACATCGAAGAGAGTCTGAAAGGCGGGTAGCTACAATATTTTGAGCCTCTATGCAATTTAAGATGTATTGTTGTCGGACCCTTCGAATTTTGTGTTAGCGCCGGTCACGTGAGGTTGCATCACAGAAGTTGCGCGCAGTCGGCGATCTACAATTATAATCCGCGCCACCAATTACGTAAGTATTTTTGAAACAGAGTTTCTTTTCCTAGTGTTTATTTTCGCTTTAACTGTTAAAATACGTTTATTATATTAAATAATTACTGTTGCAGAATGTGTAAACAAGTGAAATAATTGCGTGATTTCATTAATCTTCACCAACACCATGGAACAATGTAAGAAGCGGGAATTATATAGTGACTAGGGGAGACTGAGAACGAGGAGCATTCCTGACTTGAGTTCTAGCTAAGTAGATGATCGTTTTTTTGAGTCATCAGTCTTATGACAGGTTTGATACGGCCTGTCACGAATTCCTATCCCGTACCAATCTTTTCATCTAAGAGTAGCACTTCCCATTATTTGTTACATACAGGGTGGTCCATCTGAAGTTTCGGATGAGATCATCTCGAAAACCATACATCAGGTAAAAATAGTGGGTAAGACAAGTTCTGAAGCTCAAAAGGGGACATCAAATGATACTACACGTGAACTCCAGCCCCCGCCCCCTTAGGTGTGGCAGAGGGAAACTTTTAAATCTTTAATGGAAACACCCATTTTTATTGCAGGTTATGATTCTTCATAAAAAAGTAATCAAGTTTTGTCTGAAACATTTTTTAAACCATTGACTGATGGCGCTGAAATCGAGAAAAAAGTGAAATTGGGGAAGAGCTCTAATTTATTTAGAATTATCCGAGAAAGTCGTATCAAATCGATAAAAAAATGTCCACCAATTCTTTCGTCACTCCAAATTAAGCTATTTTTGTACAAAATGTACTGTATCCTACTTTTAGCGTTACCCAGGAACAACGACATGGACGTAGTAGAATGATGTTCCCATGGGGTGCTTCATTAGTGTGAGTCCCCTTGCCTCTCACATGTTGGTGTGCTTCATTAGTGTGAGTCCCCTTGCCTCTCACAATTTGGGATGCTTAATTAACGAAATTAGCCACGAAGAAATTGTTCAAAATAATCCCCATGTTCTTCAATGCATGAAGTCAATCGTCTGCTAGAGTTATCCACAGTTTTGAGCAGAACATCCCGTGGGATGGCTGGACACGCTCTTCGAATGCGTTGCTCCATATAGTTTCTGGTTGTGGGCTGTCTTTCATTAACAATATTTTTTAAATAACCTCACAAGAAAAAAGTCAGGAGATGTTAAGTCTGGTGAACGTGGAGGCCACGGAATTTGTCCTCAGCTTTCTATTCACCGACCAGGGTACCGTAAATTTAAAACGTTCCGCACGTTTTTAGCATAATGGGGAGATGCTCCGTCCTGCTGGAACCACATTCGTTGCCTAGTTTCTAAATCAATATCTTCCATTAGCTCCAACAAATCATTGCGGAGAAGTTGTAAATAAGATTCCCTAGTAACATTTCGGTCAACAAAATACGATCCTATCAACTAACCGTTTAAAATTCCACACCAGACCATTCACGACCGTTTGTGTTGACTGTCAACGGGTCTGTGCCAGTGTGGATTGACAGGGAAGCAATAATGACAATCATGACGATTTAATTCGCCATTGTTTTTGAATGTGGCTTCATCGGTGAACATAACGAATCTAAAGAAATCATTGTCACCTCTTACCATTTCCAAGGCCCACTGGCAGAAATGCACGCGTATTTGCATATCATTCGGCTTTAATGCCTGTGTCAGTGTGATATGATACGCATGATATTTATGTGCCTTCAAAATCCTCAAAACAGTTGATTTCGGTATTCCAGTTTGTCTCTGAATCACACGACTACTAATTTCGGGATCCAGTTGAACACAGGCGAGAACGGTAAGGGTACGAGCGTCATTTTCATTGTATTTGCGATGACGAGGCGGGCGGTGAATGTATCCATTTCGAGCTCGTTGAGTGGAATTTCGAATAATATTTTCTCCTGGATGTCGTCTGTTTGGGAAACGATCCGTATACAACTGCGCAGCTGCAGTGTAATTGTTATGGCATTCACCTAAAATTAACATCATATCAACAATCTCTGTAGGAGGATAGTGAGCCATGTTTCGCTAAAGAATAATTTACTTTCGTCAATTGATGTTTACGGTTCACATCTGAAAGTGAAGTGACGTCTGATCGCATTGCACCGACCTTAATACTGAGCCATAGTTCGCAGTTTGGCCACGGCAGCGCCACAGTCGGGTGGGTAATGCAATTGTGAAGAGTTCCCTAATGAGATTTTATCACCATTCTGCGTCACTCCATCAAAAACTAAGGCGGGTAGGATACATTTTGTAAAAAAAAGATAGCTTAATTTGGCTTAACGAAAGTATTGGTGCACATTTTTTATCGATTTGATGCGTCTTTCTCGTATAATTCTAAATCAATCAGAGTTCTTCCCCAATTTTAATTTTTCTCGATTTCAGCGCCATCTGTCAGTGATTTAAAAATCAAGACTTGATTACTTTGTTATGGAGAATCCGAACCTGCAATAAAAAATGGGGGTTTCCAGTTAAGATTTATAAGTTGCCCCCCACCCTACCTAATGGGGCATGGGCTGGGGGTCACGTTTAGTATGATTTGATGTCCCCCTTTGAGCTTACGAACTTGCCTTACCCACCATCTGTACCCGATGTATAGTTTTCGAGATAATCTCATCCGAAACTTCAGATGGACCACCCGGTATATTTCAATCTCTATCTTCCTGTACTGTTTTTACCCTTTACAGCACTCTCTAGTACCATGAAGTTTATTCCCTGATGTCTTAACACGTATTTTACCATCCAGTCTCTCCTTATCAGTGTTTTCCACCTGTTCCTTTCTTCGCCGATTCTCCGGAGAACCTCCTCATTTATTACCTTACCAGTCCACCTAACTGTCAACATTCCTCTGTAGAGCGACCTCTCAAACTCTTTGTTTCTCTTGTTTCGCTTATCCCAAGGTCCATGATTCGCTGCCAGACAATGCAGTGTTCCAAGCGTACATTTTCAGAAATTTATGGGTTATGGAAAAGGGAAAGTCAGCCATAAACTTCGGGAATGACACAGAGAAGTTCTGCGGGTCGCTGCTATTGCCACAGAAGAACCCGAAAGGGAAGAGTCGGGAAGTGGATAATGCGTGTGATAAATTTATTTTCTCCCGTCATTACAAAATCATCTGCATGTCTTGTTCCGGAAACCACGAGAGATGAGTACTTACCAGAATATGGTTTTCTAAATTTAGTCACAACTACATGTTCTTTTTTTCAACGGGGAGGAAAAGTGTTTACTTTTTGTTAATAATTTTTAATAAACATTAAAATGAGCAACACAAAGAAATATCAATTTTTCTGAAAACTCAATAGCTTCTTTTTCTAGTTGCGACAGCGGGCACCTATGCGAGTGTGCGACCACTTAATGTTTGTTTTTACAGTGCGAGCATTGCAGGGTTAAGTGTGAATTGGAGAGTAGACATGTTGATGTGGATGGAGGTAATACTGATCCTTACACATAAAATGGCTTGTTAATTTCTAATTAATGCGGTCCTGATGTGGTGATGTAGTTTGCCAGCCCCTGATAGGGTGGCATCACACCAGCAAGTTTGGCGACAGACGCCACAGAGCTGTACAGCTGTCCCTCTCGCTGTGGGAGTAACCAAGGACACTGTTGCTGGAGCCTCAGCCTTGCCGGAATTTCCGAGTCTCAATTCCTACTCCCTCCCCCCCCCCCCCCCTCCCTCCGCATCCTTTCCTCATCTCCCTCAACCACTGTCGGCTGTCCTCCGCCTTGGGAGGGTCTCAGCCGTGGGCCCGCGCAGAATGCGCAACAGGGTGCGCGGCCTCTGGGCGCTGCTCCCCCCCCCCCCCCCCCCATCTACCCTGCACTCCCAGCCGCAGGCCTTGCCCCGTATTTCAGCCACTGGCTTTACGGCCGCCTTGAGTTATGTGCCACTGCCGGGTGGTTGGAAGCCCGCCCCTCCCCTCGTAACGTGTTGCGTATCAGATGTAGCTGCAGAGTCTCGACCTGCTACTGATCACAGCAATCGGGCTAGTTTTGCTGGCCGTGTTGTTTGCGACGTTAGAGGTATAATGTTCATGTAATTTTGCATCGCTGCGCACACAACTTTTATGTCTCCGTATGCTCATCCTGGCCTTGAGAAGGCTTTTTATAGAGTTTGTAACCGTCCCTTAGGGAGTGGTTATACAGAAACGAGTATTAGATTAAATTCTGTAATACGAAATGACCTAAGAGCCAAAAACCAGTAGTAGTATTTCGAAGTAGTAGTTAGTTAAAATTTTACAAAGAGTAGATATTCGAAATAGAGTAGCGCAAAGTAGTACAAAGGGAATCCAAGGTAGACATAACAGAGCTGCGTTTTGTTTTGAATGTAACCAATGCGCAGATAGCTCTCTTGAATTTTTGTTTCCAGAGGTGGCGAGTGTATTCGCATTTATCCCGTGGTAGTCGTAATTTTTGGATTAGATGTCTAATTACATTGCATTCTTAGAACTGGATTAGACGGTTCAAATGGCTCTGAGCACTATGGGACTTAACAGCTATGGTCATCAGTCCCCTAGAACTTAGAACTACTTAAACCTAACTAACCTAAGGACAGCACACAACACCCAGCCATCACGAGGCAGAGAAAATCCCTGACCCCGCCGGGAATCGAACCCGGGAACCCGGGCGTGGGAAGCGAGAACGCTACCGCACGACCACGAGATGCGGGCTGGATTAGACATTGGGGTGGTGGAGAATAGATTATTTTGGGATAAATTGAGAGACGGAGTTAATTAGAGGTGATTGGGTGTACGAACATTGATATTCAAGTGAATGTGATTGTACGTATTAAACGAAACGCTGCGATCGTAAATTTACGATTGTGAAGAGCTTTATTGACAATACGGAAACTTTTATGTTGAATTAGGACTTAATTCGCTGTATGTGAATTATTATAGAGTATTTGGACCGAAAACAGTTTGGACTTTATCACACTAGTATCTTTGTCGCTCGTTGTCAAGGTGATTCCGCTAATAAAAGAGAATTGAAAAATAGAGCCCGTTAAAAGATTAAACTTGTGCTGAACAGACACTGAAAGGATTCGAACCCATAATTAATATCGTGTCGTGAGAACTGAGAAGCTTAGACATTGTAAGGCCCAGAGACATATTTATAATTTGTCGGACATTAATGGCAAAGGATAGTTTCATGGAAAAGCATATCTTTGGTGATAAGTGCACGAAGGAATGCAGTACTGGCTGACTATTATCATACCGAAACAATAAACACTAGGATCAACTCTCCTTTCATTGATCCCCCGGTGCCATCTCTCATTAATTTAAGAACTTAATTTTGTCAATAAAACGGAAATATACGAGACATTCCCAGTGTTTACAACATTCCATAATCAGCTAGTACATAGACAATAATATCTGTGAATATGCAAGGCTTATTGAAGGAAGCTGATAAACCTTTTTACAAACAGGTTTAATAGGATTCAACGAATCCATACATACTGCGAAAGTAACTAAATCAAATTACTCAGGGAAAAAATTAGTGTAAATTGACTTGAACTCAATTGATATCTTACTCCAGAGTATTAAAAAAACTATCTTTGGATGAAATATCTCCGGAAACACGACTAGATTCAAAACGTGATTCAGAGATGTTTTACGCCCGACCCACACGGCAGGGAATGGTTCTTAACTAGTTAACTAGCCGGGACTATATATACACAAACCTTTGAGATCAGCTCCGCTTCCGGAATGGGGGGCGGGGGAGAGAATGGCGAAGCGATATCTGTGCAGTCGCGACGACGGTGGGTGTGCGGGCATAAGTCCCATATCAGATGATGCGGTAACCGGGTTTGATACTTCGCTGACTGACAACATTCTGGTGACAGTTGCGGTTCAACATTCAGGTCTATCTTTGCAGCCCTTTGTTACCTTAACGCACTGGGCAGATAAAATATACGATACAGTATGCAGTACGACGAGCCATATGATATGCAAAAAGACAGTATGAATGACGTTTCAGTTTCAGCTGCAAGCACCAGCTCTTCTGAAGAGGACGTTACAGCTCAAAAAATTGGAAAGGAAAAGAAAGTACTGTTTTATCTTTATTTGTCATTGTTTCCTGACTGGTTTAATGCGGCCCGCTACGTATTCCTCTCCTGTGCGTCAGCCTCTTTATCTCAGAGTAGCACCTGCAGTCTACGTCCTCAGCTATTTGCTGGATATATTCAAATCTCCGTTTTCTTCTGCAGTTTTTAGTCTCTAAAGCTCCATCTAGTACCATTGCAGTTTCTCTGTGATGTCTTAACAGATGTCCTACCATCCTGTCCCATCTTCTTGTCAGAGTTTTTCATGAATTTCTTTCCTCGCCGTTTCACTGGAGAACCTCCTCATTCCCTAACTTATCAGTTCACCCAATGTTCGACATTTGTCTGTAGGACCTCATCTGAAATGTTTCGATTCTTTTCTGTTCCGGGTTTCCTACGGTGTATGTTCCATAACCAAAACTTGTACAATGTTATAAATATCAAACATAGTTCAGTTGTACAATGCTATTAATATCAAACATAGTTCAGCTGTCCTCCACCCATGAGCCAAAGGACCTTGCCGTTGGTGGGGAGGCTTGCGTGCCTCAGCGATACAGATAGCCGTACTGAGGGTGCAACCACAACGGAGGGGTATCTGTAGAGAGGACAGACAAACGTGTGGTTCCTCAAGAGGGGCAGCAGGCTTTTCAGTGGTTGCAGGGGCAACTGTCTGGGTGACTGACTGATCTGGCCTTGTAACACGAAAAAAAAAAAAAAAAAACGGCCTTGCTGTGCTGGTACTGCGAACGGTTGAAAGCAAGGGGAAACTACAGCTGTAACTTTTCCCGAGGGCATACAGCTTTACTGTATGGTTAAATGATGATGGCGGTCTCTTGGGTAAAATATTCCGGAGGTAAAATAGTCCCCCATTCGGATCTCCAGGCGGGGACTACTGAGGAGGACGTTATTATCAGGAGAAAGAAAACTGGCGTTCTACGGATCGGAGCGTGGAATGTCAGATCCCTTAATCGGGCAGGTAGGTTAGAAAATTTAAAAAGGGAAATGGATAGGTTAAAGTTAGATATAGTGGGAATTAGTGAAGTTCGGTGGCAAGAGGAACAAGACTTCTGGTCAGGTGACTAAAGGGTTATAAACACAAAATCAAATAGGGGTATGCTGGAATAGGTTTAATAATGAATAGGAAAATAAGAATTCGGGTAAGCTACTACAAACAGCATAGTGAACGCATTGTTGTGGCCAAGATAGACACGAAGCCCACACCCACCACGGTAGTACAAGTTTATATGCCAACTAGCTCCGCAGATGACTAAGAGATTGATGAAATGTATGATGAGATAAAAAAAAATTATTCAGATAGTGAAGGGAGACGAAAATTTGATTGTCATGGGTGACTGGAATTCGATATTAGGAAAAGGAAGAGAAGGAAACGTAGTAGATGAATATTGAATGGGATTAAGAAATGAAAGTGGAAGATGCCTGGTAGAAGTTTGCACAGAGCATAACTTAATCATTGCTAACACTTGGTTCAAGAATCATAAAAGAAGGTTGTACACATGGAAGAAGCCTGGAGATACTGGAAGGTCTCAGATTGGATTATATAATGGTAAGACAGATATTCAGGAACCAGGTTTTAAATTGTAAGACATTTCCAGGGGCAGATGTGGACTCTGACCACAATCTATTGGTTATGAACTTTAGATTAAAACTGAAGAAACTGCAAAAAGTTGGGAATTTGAGGAGATGGGGCTTGGATAAACTGAAAGAACCTGAGGTTGTAGAGAGCTTTAGGGAGAGCATTAGGGAACGACTGCCAAGAATCGGAAAAGAAATACAATAGAAGAAGAATGGGTAGCTTTCAGAGATGAAATTGTGAAGAAAGCAGAGGATCAAGTAACTGAAAAGATGAGGGCTAATAGAAATTCTTGGGTAACGGAAGAGATATGGAATTTAACAGATGAAAGGAGAAAATATAAAACTGCAGTAAATCAAGCAGCCGAAAAGAAATACAAACGGCTCAAAAACGAGATCGACAGGAAGTGCAAAATGGCTAAGCAGGGATGGCTACAGGACAAATGTAAGGATGTAGAGCCGCATATCACTACAGGAAAATTAAAGAGATCTTTGGAGAAAAGAGAACTACTTACATGAATATCAAGAGCTCAGATGGAAACCCAGTTCTAAGAAAAGAAGGGAACGCAAAAAGGAGGAAGGAGTATATAGAGGGTCTATACAAGGGCGATGTTCTTGAGGACAATATTATAGAAATGGAAGAGGATGTAGATGAAATAAGAGATATGATACTGCGTGAAGAGTTTGACAGAGCACTGAAAGACCTAAGTCGAAACAAGGCCCTGGGAGTAGACAACATCCCATTAGAACTACTGGCAGACTTGAGAGAATCAAGCCTAACAAAAATGTACCATCTAGTGAGCAAGACGTATGAGACAGGCGAAATACCCTCAGACTTCAAGAGGAATATAATAACTGCAATCCCAAAAGAAGTAGGTGTTGAAAGATGTGAAAATTACCGAACTATCAGTGTAATAAGCCACGGCAGTTTGGATTCCGTAGAAATGTTGGAACACATGAGGCAGTACTGACCCTACGACTTATCTTAGAAAATAGATTAAGGAAAGGCAAACCTACGTTTCTAGCATTTGTAGACTTAGAGAAAGCTTTTGACAATGTTGAGTGGAATACTCTCTTTCAGTTTATGAAGGTCCCAGGGGTAAAATACAGGGAGTGAAAGGCTATTTACAATTTATACAGAAACCAAATGGCAGTTAAAGAGTCGGGGGACATGAAAGGGAGGCAGTGGTGGGTAAGGGAGTGAGACAGGGTTGTAGCCTATCCCCGATGTTATTCAGTCTGTATATTGAGCAAGCAGTAAAGGAAACAAAAGAAAAATTCTGAGTAGGTATTAAAATCCATGGAGAAGAAATAAAAACTTTGAGGTTCGCCGATGTCATTGTAATTCTGTCAGAGGCAGTAAAGGACCTGGAAGAGCAGTTGAACGGAATGGACAGTGTCTTGAAAGGAGGATATAAGTTGAACATCAACAGAAGCAAAACGAGGATAATGGAATGTAGTCGAATTAAATCGGGGGATGCTGAGGGAATTAGATTAGGAAATGGGAGGCCTAAAGTAGTAAATGTGTTTTGCTATTTGGAGAGCAAAATAGCTAATGATGATCGAAGTAGAGAGGTTCTAAAATGTAGACTGGCAGTGGCAAGGAAAGCGTTTCTGAAGAAGAGAAATTTGTTAACACCGAGTATAGATTTAAGTGCCAGGAAGTCGTTTCTGAAAGTATTTATATGTAGTGTAGCCATGTATGGAAGTGAAACGTGGACGATGAATAGTTTAGACAAGAAGAGAATAGAAGCTTTCGAAACGTGGTGCTACAGAAGAATGTTGAAGATTAGATGGGTAGATCACATAACTAATGCGGAGGTATTGAATAGAATTGGAGAGAAGAGAAATTTGTGGGACAACTTGACTAGAAGAAGGCATCGGTTGGTAGTGCATATTCTGAGGCATCAAGGGATCACCAATTTAGTGTTGGAGCACAGCGTGCCATGCTGTACGCCGGTGACACCCCCTTCCTTGTCCTCGCTCCTACCCTTCAACAGTCCCACCACCTTCTCCAGAATCGCCTTGACCTTTTTGCCACTGGTTAGTGGCTCCTAAAACGCAATCCTTCCAAGACCCACGCAGTCACTGTAGGTCGTACCACTAACTCCTTCCTGCTCTTTGATTTTTTCATTACCATCTGCTCCTGTCCTGTCTACTTTTCCCCCACCCTCACCTACCTTGGACTCACCACTGACTGTCACCTCATAAGGATCCCTCATCTCTGCTCTATCCAATCCAAAGCCCACGACCAGCTCCTTCACATTAAACTACTCTCTGGCCGGACATGGTGGTTGAACCCCTCTGACATCCTCCATACCTACAAATCCTTGATCTGTCCCATCCTCTGTTATACTAGTCCTGCCTGGATATCCGCTCCCCCTCAAATTCTATAAGTCCCTCCATATCCTTGAGTGCCATGCACTCTGATTCACCTTCCATAAATACCTCCCGTCCCCTATGCGGATCCTCTTTAACCTGATTCCTTTCCCCCATCCGATCCTTTTCCTCCAATATATCCAATTCCTCTACACCTCCCACTGCCTTGACCTGCCCCCCGCCCCCCCCAAATCCCCTGTTGCTTCTCTCCTCTCCAAACCTTGCCCACTGCTGCACCTTCACTGTTGTATCCCCCCTACCCTCCACCTCTACACCCTTCTTCTTCTTTCCCAAGATGGCTTCTGTCAACTCCTCCTCCCAGATCATGCCCTCTCTCCCTCCATTTATCCCTCCTATCAACTCTGATCCTTACCTCACCCTCCCTACCACTGTCCTTTTCCAAGGTTACCTCTTCCGCCCTTCCATCCTTTTTTCCTCTGCCTACCCTCTCTTTGACTCCATTCTCTCCCCCAGAGTACTTTTGCTTTCCTGTCCTCTGCCTTCCCCACCCCTTCTATCGTCTGTCCTGCCCCTGCCCCTCATTTTATGTATTCTCTCCCTCATCGGCTCCCCCTTTTTGCTTTTCCCTCTCCTTCAGCCTTGTTTTCCTCTCATCTGTCCAGGTCTCTCCCCCCCCCCCCATCTGCCTTAGGCTGTGGTCTGTCATCTTGATGTCTATAGTGCAGTGTTTAAGTGAGTGTTCAGTTTTGTGCAACCCCTTTTTAAAGTGTTGTGAACAGAAACCATACTGTCACTAGGTGTGACTTTTTATCTCTTACGAATGGAAACCAGACTGTCGTCGTGTTTTTTAATTGTTTGTGTACTATTGTGCCTGTCTACTTACTGTGTGTCTTGATTAGCTTCACAACAGTTTGTTTTTATATTTTAACTTCCACGACTTTCCGCCATTTTACAGTTTTGAAAAGTCTCCGTTTTTATCTCCTCTTTTTATGGTTTGTTATCATCTTATTATGTTTTTAACTCTTCTGTAGGCTGAAGAGCGGCATAGTAAGCTGCTGCCAGCCCACCCCCCTCTAGGGGGAATCGAAACTCAATAAAGGAAAAAAAAAAAGTATATCACAGTTGCCTCGGCGCCGGTCCTGGTACCGCCATTTTTGCCGTGCATGATATTTCTTAATCACGGCGGTATTCGAACAGTTTACAAAGTTAACTGTTTCGGAAATGCTCCATCTTGGCCCGAAAGCCAGTGATCATGGCGCTTTGGATGTCAGATACATCGCTTCGTTTGCGCATTTCGACCACGTCTGCACTCTTTCCAGCCCCCGGAGCGTTAGAGTTCTTGGTGTTTTAGTACAATAAAAGGGTGTAGTGGCAAAAAGCGTAACCGAGACGGAGAGGCGATAAAGTCCCGATCGAATACGAACGGCGGTTTAAAAACCATTGGGCTACTATACTGGCTAGTATGAATTTTGTTTTGGGGTTGTTTTCCACGCTCGTTTTGGCGAAACTTGAGCTAGCCGCAAACTCCGCCACAGATAATGCGATACACATAAAGCTCAGATACTGTAAAGCACGCAACAGGGTTTTCAAAATTCACAGGCAGGCGGCAAGCACGAGTTCTCTCCCTTACGTTAACTGACTGTGCAACAAAGTTAAAAGTGAACAAATATACCGACTCATGAGAACAAGGGGCCTCCTGCAGCAAGACTGACGCTGGTGTGTGTATGTGTGTGTGTATGTGTGTGTGTGTGTGTGTGTGTGTGAGAGAGAGAGAGAGAGAGAGAGAGAGAGAGAATGAATGAAACTCGACTCAGTTTGAAAAATGATTGTGGCCGGATGTTTGAATGGATCGAAAACAGTGGATGGTTTGAGTCGGAGGTCAAGGAGCAGGCGAAAGACTTCTGGTGTCGAGAAACATCAAATTTGATGGAAAGCTCGACTCGTTCTCTCGTAATCAGATGACTATCATCAACGCTTGGAGATGTATAAACAAGTAATTTCTTGTGCAGCCTATTGTCGCACTAATTTTACTGATTGAGTTCATAACTGAGCACCTTCAAATTTTAACTAAATTGGAATCCATTGGATACCGGTGGTGCACAGCGACCGTTGAATATTCAAACGTAAAGAAGGAGAGCAGTCAATCGCAGAAACCGTAATATATAGCAGATCTAAATTGCGACTGTAACACAGTCATCGTCAGTACATTACGATACATCTAGGTTTGCATAAAAGTACATGTTCTGCTACTGACTGCTTCTTTATATTTGGATTTTCAAAGTTGTTAAGGTAAAACAAAGCACATGCTAAATTTGTTTCCAACTTAACTAATCGAAAAGACACATATGATAAATAAAACTGTTCACAATAAACATTGTAGTTATTAGAGCAACCAGTCGGTTTCACGTCCTTTGCTGAGATTTCTTTGCGCTGTAATGTAGGTAATGATTTTTTTCTTTTTTGATTATTTCATTCCCTCTATATGGGGCGCTGGCTACTCTTCAGCCAAACAGTGATAAATTATATACATGTAGCTTTTTTACCGATAAGATATTAAAACAATAGTACTAAAATACAATTGGAATGATTTCTTTTGTTGCTTTACTGTAAAACATAAATGGCAATGGTGTGGCTGTTGCCAAGAGGATGATAATGACGACGATGATAAAGACTCGTTCGGCAAGTTCCACGAGTTCAGGTCACAGAAAATGCTGGTTGAGTAGGAAGTGAACAAGTGTGGGGGGTTGAGAGGATATTACAAATAACGCTCACTATGTCTGTGTGTGTGGGGGGGGGGGGATGATGTTCGTCTGGGAAGGAAATACAAGTGGAGGATGGAACAGAAAAAAGCGAGAATTGGTCAGGAAGAACTAAGAAAAGTCACGAAGTTGTGGGAGTAAGGATAGGTCTCAGAGCGGATTTATGGCTCAGGAAGGGGGAACATGTTGAAGTTGCTCTGGCAGAGGATATGGAAATGCCGTTGTGGCTAGGGCCTCCTAGTGTCGTTGCAAAGGGAGCCTAGGATTGGAGAAAGTTCGAGTTTGCAGGACATACTGGATTTGCGGATGTGTTAGAACAATTTGAAGAGAAGAGGTAATTTTATTATCTGGTAGGAAAAAAATATGGATGCAGAAGGAGAAGGATACGACTGGAATTTCTTTGGGAGAGAATGTGATGAGTGTGTAGACGCAGGGTTGGTGGAATGTGTCGATGCAGGCATTCCAGCGTATTGGAGACGAAAATTGGAAGGTAAGCTATTGTAATCAAGTATATGGATGGTGTAAGTTGTTCGAAGGTGTTCAGTGTGAGTAAGGAGAGATAGGAATTTGATGATAAATGGTAAAAGATCCATGTAGTGGGATGTAAATGGATATGGGAAGGCAGACACATTGCATGGCGTTCAAGAGTTTGGAGAGACTTATAGGACTTAGGCAGAGCGGTTATCCACGCAAGATTTGCATAGGAGAGGAAGGGTTGGATTAAGGTTTTGAAGGTATGGAGAATAGTAGAAGCATGTAATCTCCAAGTTAAGCCAGTTAGTAGTTTTAATCTATTGTGGGCTTTCTGGTAGATGGGTAGGAAGTAGATGACGTTTCCATGTTAGTTGCCAGTGAGGGTTTGTCTGAGATATTTTGGAGTATTATTTAACGGCAAAGGCGGTCGTAAATGGTGAGGTAGAAGTCATGGAGGCGGAAAACAGCAGGTAGCTCTTCCTATAAATATTGCCTGGTTACGGAAGGGGTGATGCTGAGAGGCCATTAGTTACACCAGGAAGAAAGCTAACTGAGGTGGATTTGGGGGGATTGTTGGGATTTCTGTAGGGTAGAGAGCTAGAAAAGCGCGGTAATCAGCATATTGAATGAGGTGCACAGGTGGTAGTAGTTTGGGCATATTGGCAGTATAGCGGAGGTAAGGAAGAGGATAGAGGAAGGAACCTTGGGGCTTGCAAGCAGCGGGATGGCAGGTATGGGAGCTGCTGTTGTTAACAGTGGCAAAAGACGGGTAATTGGATTCATTTTAAAACAAGTGCTGTGATATGAGACGAAGAAATGATTTATATACGTAAAAAGTATTTCTATCTGCGCTACTATCAAGTGCAGAAAAGCTCCTTAGCTATTTTTGTGTCTTGCGAAAATTTTGGTGTCACCTCATCTTACTTTGTGAGAAAGTCCTTTTTTTTCTTATGGTCAAAAGAGAGTGGACACTATCACTGATTAATTTTCTGACGAATAATGACATGATACTGGTTTAATTTGCTCCGGCGGATACGCAAATAGATTTTCAGTCTGGGTACTTAAAGAACTTGCAGACAGTGATGCCAGCATGCAACATTCAGAGCCACGACGATATCATTCTGTTTATGTTTTAGCGCCTACCGCAGTGTACGTCGGTCAGCAAACGTACACACACCGGCCTGTGTTTACCGCAACACTTGTCGCGGGCCACGACCTGGTCGGAGACGTCTGTCGTTGGCGGCAGCCGGCAATGGCCATAGGCGATAGCTGCTGTATGGTGAGCAAACTATCGAACGTAAATTGCCTGGGCTTGATGCAGCCACAAACTGTTCTCGAAAATGTTTCTGGAAGCTGTTGCTGTTATAGACAGATTTTGTTTGACGCTTCAAACTTTAGCAGTATACGATATGCGATTTAAAGAAACTAGAGAATGGTGAGGACCCGAACGAATGACTTTATGATTACAGAGAACTATAGCATGAGTAGATACGGTTCAATAACAGCTCGAGATGACTGACAGATCCTCCTCCACACAATTCCGCATCCTACTGTGTTGTCGGACCGTACATATGGCCAGACTTAGAATTCCTGGGCAGCCCGGAATGTTGCCCACCATAATTGAACGATTCGGACTTCGTCTCTGCGGCGGCCGGCTAGCAGCCAGGTTTTATGTCTAATACTGTACTGTCCTGTCATCTTGATGAAATATTCCGAAAGACTAACATTTGAGATGTGGCAATGAGCAGGTAAAATTCATTGTTTGAACCCAGATCTGACGTTTGGCACTTAAGCTACAATTGCTCTCTAGTATCACGTTCCGTGTGATGTACATTAGGAAACACTGATGTAATGAAAAAAGGTATACCGCAGCAGTGTCATATTGACTCAAAAGTAACTGTGACTCGAGCAGAAGGTTTAATTCCATTACATCAAATTTCATCGTAAGATAGATGTGATAAGCGTATAATTCAGTTGCACTGTCTGATACATTTAAACCATGGTTATAGACTATATGCTTTAAAGGTTGTCAAGCCATTTTCGGTACGGGATATAATATACAGTCTCAAGCCACTTCTGAACAAGCAGTGCCACATGAGTAACTTTACCACCATTGTGTCGAAATTTTATGACACTTACGTTAGCAGCTAAAAAGTTCTCACACTCACACATACATCTCAAAAATAAGTAGATCTGATAAAACCCAGCAGAATACCTACTATATCACTTTCAATTGACTTGCATTCTTTATAATTCCACTCATGGAATTCAAAGCCAGATGGACTCTGCATTTCCGCCGAAGATGCACTGCGCAACTTTCAATTGGTATATTAATTCCTTTTCATGGAAAGGGTGTGACATGACACACCGTATCATACCATTTCGTAAGGGTACCATCCTGTCACTTCCATGAATGTTTATTCATGGTAAGAGTTGTTCGGTTTGGAGAACAAGGAGGATTACTAAGTATTCATAGTTTTATTCATAAACATATAACTGAGGATGGAGTGGACTCAAACTCACGGCTTTACGTCTACACCACTGGTACTGCATCTATTTTTCTCATTAAGTATTGTATTTATGCCTGTCATTAAAAGAAAATCATATCTCCTTTGTGCATTCGTCGGTATTGGTGTCCTGCCTGAATGTAGATAAAGAGAATACAAATGAATACGATGCTTTTTCTCGATGCAAAGAAGCTAAATACTGTCAATTTGATGCCTTCATCAGCATTGACGTTATGTGCCACGTGAAAAAAAGAATAGTTTCATGTTTGTTCCAGTCTTTTTGATTAATGGTCGATTAATAATTGAAAATCAAGAGTGTATTGAACGACTATAAAGAGCGAAATTGACAGCCAGTTTTTGTGTATAGGATCTTCTTTATTCTTTTTTAAGAGAGATAACGCAAACGGATTGTTCTCTTTTTCGGGGAAAACAAAATGTTCACTTGTCAACAACAAAATTTTCTCCGTAACAACACAGTAATTAAGTTCCGTATCAAATTTGTGTCCGCCTCCACAACTGCATTTAGCCGGCGGGGACTAGAGGGAACGTGTTTCCTGTTACATCTGTTATTCTGTGACAATTCTTCCCACGCATCATGAGTTGCTTCGCACAGCGCTGGCTTGGTTGTCGGTGCTAGTCTTCTACGCCTAATAATTTTTTCCATCTCTGCCCATACGTGCTCTATGCGGCTGAGGTCAGCATCTCTGGGAGGTCAGTCCAAGAGCTCAGTGTCTCCTTTCATTTGAAACCAGTATTTTACACAGTTGTTTGTGGTGACAGGAGGACAGTCTTGTTGGAAGATTATTCCTCCTCACGATAATCTATCACGAACAGAAGAAACATTACGTTTTCCAGTATTTCTCATTAGTAATGACTAGAAAACAGACTGTCCAATTGCTACAGAATGCCGTACACACTTTTTGATATACTGTACATCCTCAAACTCTGACAGCAGTTCGGCCATACCTTTGCCGCTGATGGACATATCTGCCGTCGAATCTCAGTCCACTTGGTCGATATACATGGACTGAAGTATTTAGTTCAGCAGAAAACACGCCTCTCTTCCTTCCAGTACGAAATCTGTTCCCTCCTGTAGGCCAGTGTTAATTTTAATCTATCAGCCTTATGTTACTATTTTA
Organism: Schistocerca nitens; assembly: GCF_023898315.1. Lineage (NCBI taxonomy): Eukaryota > Metazoa > Arthropoda > Insecta > Orthoptera > Acrididae > Schistocerca > Schistocerca nitens. Next base: position 458,869,711 of record NC_064620.1, on the reverse strand, counting down.
ACATTTCCTTAACCGTCGATTTTCGTCCATACCTTCCTTTCTCGTTGCGACAACAACGACGAATGGTCGACGTGTCCACTCTTAGCTGGAGGATGTTCCTAATTTCTGTGCTACTCCTGAAAGGGCCCTCATCACTGCAGTCGTGTGTGCTATTGTCTTGATCCTCCGTGGTAGTCCGTGGACGTCCAGGCCTTCCTCCGCGCTCTATCTTAGGGCAACATAAATGGCGCTGATACAGTACGTATGCATGTTCATCAAGCGCTGGAATGCTACCTGTCTCAAATTCCTTGGACTGTGGCATTTCGTTAGTAAGAACCTACTGACGAAGCAACAGGAAACGAAGTGCGATATAAGGTACAGAACACTTTCTTCGCCTCAGAAGTCAAATTCATTCCCGATTATATGCTTTGCAAAAATATTTAATAAAGTATCTCCTTGTGAGTATTGTTTAGAGTATCTTGTGAATGTATTTTGTCTCTAAACTTGATACGTAGTAATAATAATGACACCGTTTTCGGATATTGAAGGTAAAATTTAGATTATTATTGTGATGCACGTCATGTTGCTGCGGCTAACGTATTTTAGTCAACTGTGTGACCTCACATATTACACCACAAAAGTCCGTAACAGCGCTTAATACAAGTGACAGGATAACGTAGTAGGTAAACCGCTGAGTTGTAATCTTTTGTTATTGCGTTGGGGAATGGTGCCACTTCTACAAATTTTAATGCATTCTAAGCAAAGAATTGTTGATTTAGGAGGACAACGTCAATTGTCACGTTTAAAGTACCCGTAGTACTGTTAACACTTGTGTGTGTGGCTTCCAATGCTCGTTGGAGGAAGGCAAGGACGAACAGTCTACCCCGGTTTCGCTATTATAAATATATCTCAATTTGAGGGTGAACTCAGCCTACGGTCGTTAACCGTATTGTATTTTTAAGAGTCCCATACATTTCGATGTTAAATTCAGTTTCAGCTAATGAGTTCCACAGCTACAGGCACCCTACGTGTGATACTTCTTAGGCAAAATATAACGCAGTGCTACCAGATGAAAAAAACTACATGGCCTAAACTATGCAGACTTTGCATTTAAAACTTTTCCTTCCTGGACAATAGGCTTTGCGAATGTTACAGCTTAAGATGTTTAATATTAATCTAAATTCCTTCAAATACGACAATTTTAAAAGAAATCTTCTGAACACCACTAAATAGCGGTTCGTGAAGCGATTACTGGCCGTAATTTGCCGCATTTCGCTGGTTATAAGGGAAAAAGTGTACTGGCCAGAAAACTAATCTGTCAGAAGGAAAAGGAGGAACGAAATGAAACCTTTCATGTCGAGAGGTCATGTGACTTTTGTCTCAAAGACTACGAGATCAGGTGAAATGAATAATGAAGTTAGCAGTACTGAAACTGGTGTTCCACAGAGTTAGAATTTCTGGTTGGTGACTATGTGTAAGGCCTCTGAGTCGAACGTCAGGTCTGTAACGTTGAAATATTTTCTACATCGTTGAAGTGGATATTACATTAGAGCAATTCCGCGAAAATGTGAACTTTGATCACGTAGAACGAGTTTAATGCAACAGAAAACAGTTGATCTTTTGCAATATGTTCTTCCTTGTGCTACTTGAAATAGATGATTCGATCAAGCCATCTGGAGGGAATGATGGTGATATTTAACAGAAGATGCTAACATCCTCTGGCTTTAAAAGCGGCGTTTACCGCCAGCTTTAGTATTTTACAAGCGTCACCGCTAAGCGCTGGTAAATCAAGTAATAAAACGCAGTTTCTGTTATGAAGTAACGACATCATCGATTAATTTACTTTTAATGTAATCTACGAATAATTGATTGGAGATGTCCGATATTAACTAAAAGTATTCCCCAGACATGGAAAGAACTAAATAGCTACTTGTTTCGGTCCAGTTGTCATAGATTGTCGAAAACATTTGCTGTGAACTAAAGACTTGCTTGTTTCTGGGCAGCTGCTTTAAAAAATGAGCAAGAAGCGTTAAATGCTTCCTTCAAGCACACTTGTGGCAGCAGTCGAATTAAGAAGTTAGTACCGGTAATGGCAGTAATAATCGAAATATTTAACTCCTTACTCTCAGAAGTATATCTGTATCTAAGAAATTTCTTGAAATAGTGAAAATTTCAAAATTGGTACGAATTGAGGGTATGATGGCTAAAAGCGTCTTTACATGTCGCTGACCTGAGACTATCATGGTTTACATGCGAGAAGCCTGTTAACAAAGAACTGAATTTGTTTCACCGTGTCTAATTTGTAAGCTACGAGCATCTTACGTCACGACACAGGATTATATTAACTGTCGGCTTCAGTGTTGATTTCCGCAGCGCGCCTGTCGGTCGAGTGTACGACATAGCAGAACAGTCATTGTGAGTACAGTGATTGATACGACCGTGGAACACAATATTCGCAAATGCCACTTGAAATTTGCATTCCCATACGGTTTTGAACATCAGAAAGTATCCGAATTAGACGATTTCACGACAGTGTTTGTTTGGGTAACGCTGAAATGCTAGGTTTACAGTACGATTTCGTAGCAAACTCCATGTTTGTTAAAATACACGATGATGAAACTTGTGCTAGAATTATGAATAGTACCCAAGGAACAGTGGACTTTATGCATACAGACGGAGAGATCAACAAGGTGTCCATCACTTATGCAGGTCTTGGATTAAGACAGTTGGAATTTTCATAGTTCCATTTGAAGTAACGCTGGATCAATTTCGGAGGACACTTGCCTGTTACGGAATCGCTCTACAAATAACGTCTGAAAAATGGGCCGAAAATAGGTATTTCAACTAGACAACGGGGTAAAGGGTGTTAAAACTGACTAACAGAAACATACCCAGTCACACGTATTCATTCAGGGAGTTAAAGCCTTAGTATTATATGACGGACAACCACGCAACTGTTACAGTTGCTAATTCATCGTCCATTTAAGATCAGCATATCCAAAAGTTAACAAACTGCGTAGAAACATCCGCGCACATCCAGACATGGAACGGGGAAAGTTGCGTAACAGTTCAACGTATGCAAGCGTATTGAGGAGTCCGGGAACTCCGGAACAACAGAGAGTACTTTTACCGGTAGTCCCGGCACAAGCAAGTACCTTAACAACGAGTGCTGAGACGCTTCTGTCCGACCAGGTAACTGAAATTTCTCTACGCCCATTGGGCACCTTAATACATGCGTCAGTGCACCCCCCCCCCCCCCCCCCCGTCCCCCACACACACCAGCCTGTATTTACCAAAGATGTTCCGGAGGAACCCGAAAAGAAAAAAAAAATCTGTCAGACTGCTTAGCGATACGCCTCACGAGCTTTACATACAATTAGCAACAAAGCCGAGTACCGAGTACCGTGGCAACATCAAAAGATCCCACACCAATATATGAGACCATAAACATTACCGATGAGGAAGCCAAACAACACACCACACATCTGACAGACCGAAACGGCATGCGCGCTACCAGACGTTCGAAGTGTTACAAGCCTTAGATAATAAATAACAACGGACCCCTAAAATGTTGAAAAAAGGAGTGGAAAGTCAGACGGATTCAAGGACGTGAGTCAGGACCAAAATCCAATACGGACGATGAGATCGAAACTATGAACGTCGACGAGCAGGAGAATTATTGAGAAAATTACGACCGACTCCAACGTCTTACACTCTACCCTGAACTGGTCTGTGGACATAGAGGATTAAGCAGTTTCACTAAGTAGCTGCTTTGACATCATGCAGAGTTATAAAATTGTGACGGTAAATATTAATAGAATCAAGTAGTGTGTTAAAATTAAAGCATTAACAAATTACCTATATGCTGCGGATTTGAATGTAATATTTGTCCAGGAAGTAGTGAGCAGAAAATCACCGATAGCGTAAGGTACGATGTGGTTTTAAATATAAGAACTGTAAGCGCGCAGCTGTTTTATTCAAACAAGGCATATAACCCAAGCACAAGTAATTTTACCTTCAGACAGAAATATCTCAATGGTTTTTCAGGAAATTTTCTTAATGAACTTTCATACACCCTCGGGAAGCATTAGATGAAGATATAGAAACACATTCTGCTAAGACGAAATAGTGAGTTTGTTTATAAGACCTTACACTGCCATAATGACTGGGGGAGATTTTTAACTGTTTTGAATAAATTGGACCAAATCTCCAATTTTAATTTTTGCAATTAGTTACTACTATTTGGCGAAAGCCTTCAACTAAAAGATTCTTGGATACATTTCCGTCCCAACAGACCCAGTTTTTACGTATGCCAGCCATGAATCTGCAAGCAGACTCAACAGGTCCTATGTTCATAAGGCAAGTTAGCATTTGCGAAATATGGCCAATTAGTTTCTCCGACTACAGTGTCTATCTCATATCTCTGAAACACGCCTTACAAAATATTTTATGGGAAGGGTAGTGTGGCAGACAAATGTCTCCCTATTAACAGATGCTTCTCTGTCTTCGACAGTCAAAGAAACTTGGAATAAATGTATCCGACGGTTACCAGCATATACCGAACACGTAGTGTGGTGGACAAAGCCAACAAAACCAAGCCTACTATAACGCACAAAGAACTTTCCGCAGGAGAAAACGTACTTTAGACGATATACACGAGGGTGTTATTTTGTAGTATTACGAGGCCTGTACACGGACGAAACAAATATAACTTAAAATACGAGTATATAAAGGATTAAGCCTACAAAAACCCAATTAAATGAGCTCGCTAGACAGTCGTTGGATGGCATCCAAATTAGGGCACGAGATCTAAATGGTGTTCCTAGTGAGCCGACCTCCATATATTACTTTATCCGCGAAATTGCTCTGCCACTGTTCAAATGGTTCAAATGGCACTGAGCACTATGGGACAACATCTTAGGTCATCAGTCCCCTAGAACTTAGACCTACTTAAACCTAACTAACCTAAGGATAGCACACACATCCATGCCCGAGGCAGGATTCGAACCTGCGACCGTAGCAGTCCTGCGGTTCCGGACTGCAGCGCCAGAACCGCACGCCCACCGCGGCCGGCGCTCTGCTACTGTAATAATGACCATGATGACATACCTTACCCAATTTATTACACTTTTTGTTTGGCAATGAAGCTGAAAAAAACACTGGAGTGCCGCTTTTGGAAAATTTCACAGTGTTCTAAAGTTTCTGGTACCTGTATCTTGAACGGAAAAACTGAAGTGGCTTGTCTATTATATGCAATGACCTTCTTTATCTGTGCAAAATGGACCAGAGAGTACTAGACAGATGTCCATTTTTAATTTGAAAAACACTTTGAAGAAATTAGATATTTCAGCTTTGCGGGACGTAAAAAATGTTATAAAAGACATATTTACGCCAGTGACTGTAAAACTTTCTTTATTTCACGATTGAAGTTTCGGCTTTAGGCCATTATCAAGTGAAGATGTTGTGGCTATTAGACCATGTCAACCTGAAATGACCTAAAACATTTATAAGGAATGATTTTTCCTTGAATTGAATAAACATGTTTCAAACAATCCTCCCATTTACAATCATATTCATCAACTGAAGAAAAGCTGTACTCATTGATTACTGTAAAATAAGGGTACATCATGAAGTGAGACTCGACAATGTGATGCTACACCATGCTCTGATTCCACACAAAAATAGTTAATTGTTTAAAAACCAGTAATATTGTCATTGTTTTGAAAATAGAATATGTCGTGGCACCTACAGCTGCAGAAGTCAAGTCATCTACAGCTGAACTGTAGTTTTTGTAGTTTTTGTATTTGTTTGTGTGAAATTAAATAACGAATTTGAGAGCTGTTATGTAAACTTTCTCTGTATTTTTCTTAAACACTGTTGTTGAAAATGAGAAATTAAAGCCTTACATTTGTTTCAGTGTGTAATTCAGAATATGTTTCCAAATTTCTATACCTTAAAACTGTGTTATCATCTTAATTTTTAAGATGACGCAACTATTTTTTTCTTCTTCCCCTTATACAGTGTTTATACTGCAGCAAAAATTTGATTAAATACGGTTGATTCTGAAACGTCAGTGTTAAGTGACTCAGTAATAAATTTCTACAGTATGTGTACATACATTTTGCACAAATGCTGTTTTTCTATAGCACCTATATTCATAAATTAAGTGCTTATATTATTATCAATAGTTCTTTCATTTCTCTGTTGTATTCATTGCTGTCCTGAGGAATCTGTTGAAGTTTTTGGCGCCAGGCCAGAAGAGTAAAGTTTCAGCATCAGAAACCATTTGTCCCTGACAACTTACCACAAAAAACAGAATCTATAGCCTCTAACACATACCAGTAGCCTATTGCAGATCTTAAAGAATACAACGCATTTCTATGAAATGGATAATGATCCTGTTAAACAGAGGCTGTTTACCTAATAAAGAATTATCGTCTGAGGCAGGGTACTTAAAATGAATAAATTTGTTCACCATTACTGAACAGCAAGATTATTGTGTAAAGCAGATAACCATAAACTGTGCGGAATGCCTATTAGGACCCTTGGACCTCTTCACATACTCTCCAATACATATATGCCTTAATGGGTTTTCTTACAGCAAAAGAAACAAGCTTCAGGTGTACAGCGATGCACACAGTCACAAGACGAGGTATACAAACTAATCTTCATGTACACTTTGGTGTTTTGCCCTGTGTTCATGGTGGAGCTATGCATGGTGAATTCCTAACAATTTAAACGAAAAAATCATTTAATTAACCACTCTTTCTAGAAATTATCTGAAAATCTAGATAAAAGGATTACAATTTTCTGTGAGTTACGTGGCAGGTAAGATTATTCATTGAAAGCTATATGTCAGTATGTCAGAGAGTAATTTACAAATGGAAGCAAATATTTTGTTTGGTAAAAACTGGGGTTAACAAGTAAATATCAAACTAGCAGTAGGAGATAATGAGCAAGTATTTACTATGATTTTGAGGCAGCATCTTCTTTCAAAGTAGCAACTTCATTTTAATTTTCTTAGTTAAATTTAGCTAATGTAGGCATGAATAATACTAATCACTACAACGATACGTAGATTAATGTTAATATTGGTACAGATTAAGGTCTACAGTTTGCTTGTCTTTTGTTGACATAAACTTTGACTCATTCTAAATTCTTGAAGTGTCTCCTTTTTCATGAGATTTTGTCTCAGATCAGATATTGTGCTTTGTACTAGAAACAGAAGAGACGACGTGGATGTATACTCAAAGAAGTATTGTTTTGCAGTCTACAGATTAGGCAAACTGACCAAAATGTCAGTTGTGAAAGTTAACTATTTTACAATCCTTGTAGAGATATCTTCATGAGTCTAAAGTCAGGATGTGTGTGAGTCCTTAGAAGTTAAACTCGATGATTTTAATATGACAAAACGTTAATATCCAATTAACTACTATGGTTTTCTCTATAATAAACATTTTGTAAAATATTACAATATAGATTGTTTTGATGTACGATTCCTTTGGCTAAAAATAGACATTATGGATATGAAAGGAATTCATTTCTTAAAAAAGGATAAAGAATCATTTCACATGTATTTTTGAGCAGTCGCCATTTTGTTTTTTAGTCTTGTGGAAAAAGATTGAATAATCAACGAAAGGATAATGTTCTATGAGTCGAGTCGTGGAATGTCAGAAGCTTGAACGTGGTAGGGAAACTAGAAAATCTGAAAAGGGAAATGCAAAGGCTCAATCTAGATATAGTAGGGGTCAGTGAGGTGAAGTGAAAGGAAGACAAGGATTTATGGTCAGATGAGTATCAGGTAATATCAACAGCAGCAGAAAATGGTATAACAGGTGTAGGATTCGTTATGAATAGGAAGGTAGGGCAGAGGGTGTGTTACTGTGAACAGTTCAGTGACCGGGTTGTTCTAATCAGAATCGACAGCAGACAAACACCGACAACGATAGTTCAGGTATACATGCCAACGTCACAAGCTGAAGATGAACAGATAGAGAAAGTGTATGAGGATATTGAAAGGGTAATGCAGTATGTAAAGGGGGACGAAAATCTAATAGTCATGGGCCACCGGAATGCAGTTGTAGGGGAAGGAGTAGAAGAAAAGGTTACAGGAGAATATGGGCTTGGGACAAGGAATGAAAGAGGAGAAAGACTAATTGAGTTCTGTAACAAGTTTCAGCTAGTAATAGCGAATACCCTGTTCAAGAATCACAAGAGGAGGAGGTATACTTGGAAAAGGCCAGGATATACAGGAAGATTTCAATTAGATTGCATCATGGTCAGACAGAGATTCCGAAATCAGATACTGGATTGTAAGGCGTACCCTGGAGCAGATATAGACTCAGAGCACAATATAGTAGTGATGAAGAGTAGGCTGAAGTTCGAGACATTAGTCAGGAAGAATCAATACGCAAAGAAGTGGGATACGGAAGTACTAAGAAATGACGAGATACATTTGAAGTTCTCTAACGTTATAGATACAGCAATAAGGTATAGCGCAGTGGGCAGTACAGTTGAAGAGGAATGGACATATCTAAAAAGGGCCATCAGAGAAGTTGGGAAGGAAAACATAGGTTCAAAGAAGGTACCTGCAAAGAAACCATGGGTAACAGAAGAAATACTTCAGTTGATTGATGAAAGGAGGAAGTACAAACATGTTCCGGGAAAATCAGGAATACAGAAATACAAGTCGCTGAGGAATGAAATAAATAGGAAGTGCAGGGAAGCTAAGACGAAATGGCTACAGGAAAAATGTGAAGACATCGAAAAAGATATGATTGTCGGAAGGACAGACTCAGCATACAGCAAAGTCAAAACAACCTTTGGTGACATTAAAAGCAATGGTGATAACATTAAGAGTGCAACGGGAATTCCACTGCTAAATGCAGAGGAGAGAGCAGATAGGTGGAAAGGATACATTGAAAGCCTCTATGAGGGTGAAGATTTGTCTGATGTGATAGAAGAAGAAACAGGAGTCGATTTAGAAGAGATCGGGGATCCAGTATTAGATTCGGAATTTAAAAGAGCTTTGGAGGACTTACGGTCAAATAAGGCAGAAGGGATAGATAACATTCCATCAGAATTTCTAAAATCATTTGGGGAAGTGGCAACAAAACGACTATTCACGTTGGTGTGTAGAATATATGAGTCTGGCGATATACCATCTCACTTTTGGCAAAGCATCATCCACACAATTCCGAAGACGGCAAGAGCTGACAAGTGCGAGAATTATCGCACAATCAGCTTAACAACTCATGCATCGAAGCGGCTTACAAGAATAATATACAGAAGAATGGAAAAGAAAATTGAGAATGCGCTAGGTGACGATCAGTTTGGCTTTAGGAAAAGTAAAGGGACGAAAGAGGCAATTCTGACGTTACGGCTAATAATGGAAGCAAGGCTAAAGAAAAATCAAGACACGTTCATAGGATTTGTCGACCTGGAAAAAGCGTTCGACAATATAAAATGGTGCAAGCTGTTCGAGATTCTGAAAAAAGTAGGGGTAAGCTATAGGGAGAGACGGGTCATATACAATATGTACAACAACCAAGAGGGAATAATAAGAGTGGACGATCAAGAACGAAGTGCTTGTATTAAGAAGAGTGTAAGACAAGGCTGTAGCCTTTCGCCCCTACTCTTCAATCTGTACATCGAGGAAGCAATGATGGAAATAAAAGAAAGGTTCAGGAGTGGAATTAAAATACAAGGTTAAAGGATATCAATGATACGATTCGCTGATGACATTGCTATCCTGAGTGAAAGTGAAGAAGAATTAAATGATCTGCAGAACGGAATGAACAGTCTAATGGATACACAGTATGGTTTGAGAGTAAATCGGAGAAAGACGAAGGTAATGAGAAGTAGTAGAAATGAGAACAGCGAGAAACTTAACACCAGGATTGATGGTCATGAAGTCAATGAAGTTAAGGAATTCTGCTACCTAGGCAGTAAAATAACCAATGACGGACGGAGCAGGGAGGACATCAAAAGCAGACTCGCTATGGCAAAAAAGGCATTTCTGGCCAAGAGAAGTCAACTAATATCAAATACCGGCCTTAATTTGAGGAAGAAATTTCTGAGGATGTACGTCTGGAGTACAGCATTGTATGGTAGTGAAACATGGACTGTGTGAAAACCGGAACAGAAGAGAATCGAAGCATTTGAGATGTGGTGCTATAGACGAATGTTGAAAATTAGGTGGACTGATAAGGTAACTAACGAGGAGGTTCTACGCAGAATCGGAGAGGAAAGGAATATGTGGAAAACACTGATAAGGAGAAGGGACAGGATGATAGGACATCTGCTAAGACGTGAGGGAATGACTTCCATGGTATTAGAGGGAGCTGTGGAGGGCAAAAACTGTAGAGGAAGACAGAGATTGGAATACGTCAAGCAAATAATTGAGGACGTAGGTTGCACGTGCTACCCTGAGATGAAGAGGTTAGCACAGGAAAGGAATTCGTGGCGGGCCGCATCAAACCAGTCAGTAGACTGATGACAAAAAAAAAAAATCTTGTGGAGGCAGTGAACTATAAAAGTCACATTGCAACGAAAACTGGTATTCACTGAAGAGCTGTAGTTCTGTTGCTTGGAAACAGAGCTGTCAGTATTTTTCACCTTGCCACGTGTAAAGACAATAACCATTGCATTAATATTAGGAATTTGGGGGAAGTTAGGTTAACTGCACTACTATATGTGCTACAGCAATAAGGTACGTTGTTTTATTGTTAAATCAAATCTTCGTTTCAGTTACATATCAGTAACACCGTTACTGCCAACTCCACTTCATATAGCTCATGAAGATGGAAACTCGGCTTCCTGCCTTGGTTATTTATTGTCCATGCTTTCATGGATTGCCTCTAGGCAGCATCTTTGACTTAGATATGACGTCAGTGCTCAAAGCTGACGAGTGGAATCGGACACTAGAATTTATCTTTTATTTAGTTTTCTAGTGAATTCTGCCATAGGGTAATCGAATAATAACGGATTTTTCCACATAGTTGTAGAATCCAGATTGTAATCCCCCTTCCAATGAGATCCTTTACTTTATAAATTCGATGCAAACGTCTCTACAGAATGAAAAGCAGTAGATTAAAGTTCAACAAGCAACCACTGTTTCATGCATGACATATTCAGAAGAATACTCACAGCAAAATAGTGAGTTAACATGACTGTTACATTTAAATTCAGCCTCGATCTTTCGAAATTTCTTCTACATCTCGACATATATTCGTTGGAAGTTCTCGAAGTTGGAATCTTTGTTAACATCATGTAATTTTAGCAAATACTGCACCTGCAAAATTCGCCAATAACACATAACGATTGTGAAAATCTTATAGAGCATTTTCGCTGTAAAGGCAACTGACTCATCCTTAATGTAAAGCAGTTGTGTATGAAATCAGACGTTTCTAAGTCATGAATACTCTCAGCAAAACAAGACACTGAAAACAAATTAAGATATGAAAACAAAAGAATGTACATCAGAGATTTAATATATGTGTGAAACGAAAACATCCAGAGGAAACTTTTAACATCCACAGCTATAGTCTGTGACATTAACAAAATAACATCACACATTAAGTTATTGCTCAAAACTGACGGTTGGAATCAGACACTAGAACTGACCCAAAATAAGGGTAAAATACGTAGGGACAACCACACGAAGGGACCTAAACTAGAATGATGACACGAATGTAATGGTAGGAAAAGCAGTCGCAAGGCTGAGGTTCACTGGAAGAGTCCAAAGGAAGTGTAATTCATCTACGAAACAAAAGACTACAAAAATGTTATTTGTCCGATTCATGAGTGTTACTGATCAGTGTGAGGCCTTTGTGAGATTCGAGTAATAGAAGAAATTTGACGAAGATTGTTACACTGTGATTTCTGCGTCTTTGTTACTTCATGAGAACCATATGGAGGTAAGTAATAGCGCGACTTTCACCAGAACGTATCTCTCGGAATTTGAACAGTATCCATTTCACAAAGCACAGCTCCTACTGTGCCTCAGCCACTGGAGCTTGTTCAGCAACTACATAATGTTCTCTCACATAGTCAACGATTCCTATACAGATTTGAAATCAATGATAAACTAATTAGATACAAGTGATTATCCAAAAGATAATGTTTATGTACTTCCACAAGTTAATAAAAAACTTTTAGCAAAAATGAAAAATGAAAATAGTGGAAAAATTATGGTGGAGCACTTTAGTTTAAGAGCAAAAATGTATGCTTGTAAAGTAGAAGATAAAGAATATAAGAAATGTAAAGGAATTACAAAATCAGTTGTGAAAGTTAAAATTACTTTCAATGATGATAAAAAATGATTGGATGACAAAATAAAGCAATACAGAAAATGATCACATCATTTAAACATTTATTATATACAGATGAATTTAATAAAATTGTTTTACATTATGATGATGGTGAACATGTTGTATTATAAGATGGGATTAATACGTTACCTAATGGACTTTTTAAATTAAATTCAAATAAGATAAAGAGTGATAAAAATGATTTCTTAAAAGAATTAAACAATTTCACAGATGATAAAAATGAATACTTAAAAGTATTAAACAGTGGTATAGATTAAATAAGAAACTAAATCAAATGTAAAAAATTATCAGTTTTTTGATATTTTTCTTGATATGGCTCTTTTTTATGTCTTGGTAAATAAAATTTAGAAACACACTTTCCACAAAAACATTTAGCTATTCCAAAACCATTTTTTATCTTTTTGATATTTTAAAGCTAATTTTCACATTTGAATGATCACAGCTGAGGATATATTTACAAGAATTTGTAACTTCCTTTCCACTTTCTCACAAATAAATCCTTTAATATGCCAATTACGAAGAAGTTCTTTGCAAATCTAAGAAAACCTGATTTTGAAGGCAATTTATATCTTCTTATTTTAATTTCTTTACGAATTTCTTTTCCTTCATTGCCCAATGGACAAATCATTTTATTTTCACTTCATTAATAAGGAAATAATTTATTGAAATTCCAAAAAAGCGTTAATATTTTTATATGTAAATGGAGTCGCTTGTGGATCTAAAAAGTGATAAACTCATTTATAATAATAAATATGTTTAATAATTATTGTTGAAAGTAATAATACACAGTTTAAACAAAATATGTGGCTTATGTTTTAGAATGTAAAGATACTAATGATGCAATTAAAAAAAAACATGTTGATGAAATATTTTGCTTTAGCAAAACATACAGAAATTTTTAGAGTTGGTGGTTTGATGGGTCTTCATTGTAATGAGAAAAGAACAATATTCATTATGAATCTGGGCTTTATTCTTTAATTTTAAAAAATAAAACCAAAGAAGGTAAACAATTTAAAAATGGGTTACTCATGATGTTTTAGCGTTCATTACAAAACTTGGTGAGTCTATACTGAAAGAAAAAATAACTTGGAAAATTTCAGTAAAATCAAAGTCAAAAGAAGATTTCAGGAAAGTAATTCGGGATGCAGATGAATTAAAAGATAAGACTAATGAAAAAATTCCTCAATTAAATGATGAAAATTTAAGAACTAATTTTGTTATTTTAAGACTGAGTGATAATGATTTTAATTATGTTATTTCAACTGAATGAAAAATGAAAAAACAAATAGATATTTTCAGATATTGGCATTCAATTTGTGGAGAATTCTGAAGAATTAATCACTACCAAATTCAGTAAATTTGTATAACATAATGGAAGAAAACTTATTAATTTATTCTTATGAAATTATTTCAATATTTTTGATAATCATTCATGAGGACAATTTAAATAGGATATAAAGAAACTGACAAACATTTCTTACAACATAAATGTATACTTACAAGAACTTTTTCTTAGTTAAATTCCATATAACATTCACAATTATTTTGAAAACCTATTGTTAAACAAAAACCATAAATTTCATTGTTTGATCTAGTAATTCAAATTACCATCCTCAAATAATTTTGACATTCAGTCGCTTTTGTTAACCATTATTTGAATGTCAAAATAAACTCAATCTTCTTTGATGAACCATGAAAAATTATATTCTGTATAAAAAAAATCTAGATTTTCAATAGTGTACTCAATTTATATATAATATTTTACTAACATCTAAATAAATTACTTTTGTTTTCTTTTACACAATTTCATGAATCATCTAAACCTAACTACTTAATATAAACTTTATTACCTTTGTTTGATAAAACATTCTCAACAATGTAAAAATCTGGAAAATTTGTTTTCAATAAATCTTGTTTAAAAAAGTTTCCATTTATTTTTTCACCCTTTCATTCTTTCAGTTTGTGTGTCTGGATTCGTTGATTAACATCTTCAATATGGAAAATTTGTATTGACCATTTTACCATATAACCTTTTTAAAAAAGTCCTTTAACTTCACTAAGTCTTACTTTATCACCAAGTTTATATTTAGGTTTAGTCTGTAACTAATTCATTATGTAAATAGTTTATAACAAGATTTTTTCACTTTATTTGTTTATGTTCTTTGGGGGCATTCTTACATTTCAAAGTATTGTGTTATCATGTTCATTTACTAATTTCAAAACTAAGTCAACCAACTTATGATTGACTTGAAAATCAAATTTCTTCCACATTGTTTCTTTTAATGTTATATTACATCGTTCAACAACAAAGCTTTTAATTCACTATAAGTTGAAAATGTAATAAATGTAAATTTTTTCATTAATTCTTGAAAATCTAAGTTATAAAATTCGTTTCCATTATCTATTTGCAAATTTTGTTGTTTTCTTGGCTCAAATATTTTTTCAAAAAAGTCAACTACATTTTCAACTGTTTTATCTTTAACTGGAATTGCCCAAGCAAATTAAGATAAAATATCAGAAACAGTTACCTAATATTTATATGCTTTATTAATTTTCGAAATTCCTTTCAACTTTCCGAATACGTTTTGACTAACTGAGCTTGTCATAATCATCAATCCAAAAGCAATTTCATTATTTCTTTTAAAAATCTTTCTACTTGCTTTATGTAACTCTTTAAATTTTTTTACGGGTATTTAGGCCTTTACCTACAAAATTTTATTATTCAACAAAGAATTCAATTCTTTGTTTTCCATTTTAAGTTGCCAATCTATGAGGACAGTAAACATTTTACACTTCTATCAGTAAATGTAATTATGTTCTCAATTTATATGGAATGATTAAGTTGTTTTGACAAACACAATTATCTTTACATCAACTGGTACAGTTATAACAAAACCCTTTAATGTAACAGTTAGAATATTTGATTTGTGAACTGTTTTTATTCCCAGAACGTAAGGAGTTGTTTTATAAAGTTTTTTCTTCAACACTTATCGTAATATCAAAATCGTCAAATATTTGTATGATTTGGCGAACAAGAACTTTTTTTAACTATAAAACCAAATTAATTAAATTTTTGGTTTTTTGCCACCATTCAAAAAAATTAAATTCAATAATTTGTTTAATATAATCTTTATAGTTGAGTTTATATAACCCATTTTCCATTGCTGAAAAATCTTTAATTGCCTTCTTCATAAAGTACTTACTTACTGTTTATTAATATAATTATTCAACTGTGTTAAATTCTTGAACATCTAGATTTTGTAACAAGCTTTGATAATTCATTCTGTAAATAACGTTTGCTGACTTCGTCAATTGCATCAGTTGGATGATTTATATTTGGAAGTCTTCTACATATAAAACCAACATAACATTTAGTTACATTGAAAGTAGCATTTAATTCTTTTTGGAACTAGGTGAATAAACCATTTATTTGTGTAGGTATTGAAGGTTGAGAATCTTTGAATTTTGATTGAAAGTCATTAAGTTATGCAGACTTTAAATCTTTTTTTAATCATCATTGCGTTTATTTCCGAAAAGGTCCATTTATTACATTTAAAATTGCATTAAACTTATAATTCATATGTAATAGTATTAAAATTAATAAACCCAAATGACCACAAATTACTTAATCAAAATTTTTAATTTTCTTGATATAATAGTATACATTATTTTTTCCCCAATAATTAACTAGTCTTGGACTATTTCCTCCATATGTTTCAAAACAAATTTTATATCTTTTTTGTCATGATTACAAATCCAGTGAGTTTCATAATGATCATTTTGCATAGTATATTTATTGCTTCATTAGATAATTCATCATAAAAATATCACCAAAACGATTTATTTTTAATTGTCTAACTAACTCCTTTGTGTCAAAATCAGATAAAGGGATTTTAAATTTTTCGATTTTTTCTATGAAATTTTCGCATATCTTTCCCTTTCTTTTCATTTCCAAATTACGTATTTTTTGTTCCTCTAATACTCATCACCTATTTTCTTATTTATAACTGCATTTGCAGTTGTTCAGTTCCACCAACAAGTAAATCAATTGTTGCAAAATCAGGTAATGGAGCTAATATTAATGGAATAAATCTACCTTCGCATTTTTTTAGTCCAGAACTTTCTTACTTTTTGTTATATATTCAATAATATTTTTGACTTCACGATAGTTAATGAAATAAGTAAATTTCCACCAATTTTTTCTATTTCTTACTTTTTTGAACAACACTTCAATGGGTCTATAAAGTTTAATTTTTCATTAATGATTTGAAGTTTAATTTTTTGGTTTAGTTTTTCCATATAGAAGCAAAGTATAATCAATCGAAAAGTTATTCATTTATGTAGATCAAGAAATAATAAAAGAATTTTTACATACCCCAATCATTTTTATCAAGTCATAGGCTAAAGCCTGCATCTCCTGGTGCAGCTTCTAAGTCCTTTCCTAATTTTCGTTCTCCATATGTAATTCCTGTAACAACAGTTGAAGCTGGTTTTTATCCTAAAGAAGCATCTTTTCCATTTATTCTTTGTTTTGCAAATAACTGAAGTTCTTTGTGGGCTTCATGTATTTTTTCTAAATCTTTATTATCTCCATAAGAAATATCATGTTCTCTACATTTTAATCTAAAGGATAAAGTCCTTGAAACCCTCCAGTTAATCTTTCTACTAATTTGCTTTCTGGGCAAAATCTGTAGGCTGCAAGATGTGTTTCGAATGGTAAATTATTAATTAAGATATTAACTAATGTTTTCCCCTATTTTTCACTTTTCCAAAACGTATGTGGTAAATTATTCAAAAATGAAGAATTCTTTTGGGATTATTATTAATAAAATCACTAAATTTGTTTGTTAACATTTGAGTTATTCCTTCTTTTTCATTGTGATAATTTTTATTTCTTGCTTATTGTTCCCCATGAATTACTGTTTTGTCTATCGATTAAATCAGAAAGATGGCGAACAGTGCAGTGTATCGTATTGAGAACGCTCTTATGATGATCGGAAAAGTGGCAGAAGAAGGAGGATATATGAAGAAGGAAATGAAGAACAACTTACTAGAGGCGGTGAGTGAAATAAGAAAATGTTTAGAATCTTTGAAAAACGAAAGAAACGCAAATAAGGTGGAGAATAGGAATCCTACAAGAGAGGTTAGGAACATCCAACAAGAGACGAGCGCGGGAGAAGACAGCTGCACTGGTGGACAACTAGCGACATCTATTGGAGAAGCTCAGGAAACAGCACATACTGTACAGTAGCCTACTGGGCACGTAGCGACATCTATTGGCGAAACGCAGGAAACAGCACATAGCAGACAGTGGACTGCTAGTCACCTAGCGACATCTATTGGCGAAACGCAGGAAACAGTACATAGCAGACAGAGACAGACGGAAGAGACACCTACGGGATCTGAGAAGAACTTCAACAGAGACATCGGTGTGGGTAGCTTTCTGGAAAAAGCAAAAAAAGACGGAAATAAGACGGAAATGGGAGAACTGAGGCATAAAGTGGAGGAGATAACTGATTTCCTAAAAAACCAACTAGGGATATTAATACAAGAGCAAATAAAGAAAACTCTAGAAAAGGAAAGCCACCTAGACGCAGAGAAAACCAAAACTGATGGAAACAACATACAAACTAAATACAACAACAAAGTTAAACCAGAGGGAACGACAATATACAGAAATCCTCTGCTCCAGCAACAAAATCAGTTACAAGTCCAAATCAATGCACATGAGCAACATAATAAAACCCGAAATCAGGTTAATGAACTAGAGGAACCGACTTGGAGTACTGTGGCAGGGAGGAGCTGGTACAGAAGAAACAAGAGTAATTATAAAACCATAATGGGTATTAAAAAAGACGAAGAAATGCAAGCAGCAGAAACGACAGCGTGGCTATACATCGGTAACTTAAAGAGAACCACCACAACTGCTACAGTAGTGAAATACCTTAACAAGAACGGAATACTGGGACAACTAGAATGTGAAGAACTGCGCACACTGGGCGACAAAAAAGCTTTCAAAGTAGGCATTCCGTTTGAAAAGCTACAAATCACACAAGAACCAGAATTCTGGCCAGAAAACATAAAAGTACGTCGATTTCGTTTCCCAAGACGATCAATGGAAGAGGGAGCAGAGCTCAACTAAACTAAGAAGAAAACCAGAAGAGCAAGAAATAAAAGCAGTCTTGTGGAATACAGAGGGAGTAAAAAGTGCTCTTAACCTAGCACCAACAGACATTCCGCAAAACTCGGACCTTGCAATTCTAACAGAAACCTTCCTGATAGACAGCTGGCAACATAAAGATTTCTATAATTATCACCTAATGGCAAAGAAGGGAGAAAGAGGACGACCCATGGGAGGAATATCTATCCTACTGAAACCCTGGATGACGCCCACCAAAAAAATCATAAAACAAGAAAATAGTATGCTAATAGAAGCGGCAAACATAAATATAATTGCAGCCTATTTTAAACCGCACACAAATGCTGTAGAAATAATTGACGAAATAGTCACACTCATCAAAAAATGCGACAGCAAACCCACCATTATTGCAGGCGATCTCAACTGCAGAATAGACACAGAAAACTATAAAACAAAACTAGTCGTTGAAACCCTAGAAGAAGATGGTTTCACCCTACTTAACGATAGACAGATACCTACATACATATGCCACAATGGGAAGAGCACCATTGATATCGCATTAACAAGAGGAGACATAGAAGGAAGTATTCAACCAATATGGCATGACTCCATTACTCCTATACGAAAGCATATTCCAATGAAGATAAAAATAAATATCGTCACGTCACCGCCAGCAAGAAAGATCCACCAAATCACACAAAGAAAAATTGATATAGAAAAATTAACAAACGAGCAAGAACAATTAACAGAAATAGAAACTTTCATAGAGGAAGGAGACCGCGAAAAAGCAACAGACCAAATAGAAGACGTCCTAAAAAATTCAGTGATACAAACAACCCCCAAAACAAGGGTGGCCAAAAGATGGTTCGATGCTGAATGCTACAGCAAAAGGAACGCTGTTCTAAGAATCCTCCACAGACTAAGAAACCAGCATGACGAGGACACATACAAACTGTACGCAGAAGAGAGGAGAATCTACAAAAAAACTAATAGAAGAGGAGAAAAAAGAATACATAAAAAGTGAGGTAAAAAGAGAAGCAGATGAAGCAGAGAAAGACCCATACATAGCAGCAAGACCAAGAAAAATGGCTCATACACCAAATATAGACCTGAAGGAATGGGAAGACCACTTCAGTAAGATACTGAACAAACGAGGACTCAAAACACCCCCAAAGAAAGAGAAACAACATCAAACTAAGGAAAAAGACAATACACGGAATCCCCTAAATGAAGATGATGTGAAAGAAGTAATAAAAGCACTGAAGAATAAGAAAGCAGCAGGACCTGATAATATATATAATGAACATATAAAAGATGCAAAAGAGGCCCTCCAACACATATGGACCAAATTGTTTAACAAATGCCTGGAACTTGGAAGAATTCTGACACAATGGAGACACTCGACAATAAAAGTTCTCTACAAAGGTAGAGGAGACCCAATGGACCCAAACAAGTACAGAGGCATAGCCCTGGAAAATACTCAATTCAAGATGTTTTCAAAAATAATAACACAAAAAATCCAAGCCTCTGTGGACAGCCGTCTCCCAGAACGACAAATGGGTTTCAGATCTGGAAGATCAACACTTACGGCAGTCAGGCTTCTTCTAAACAACATCGATGATGCACTACAAAAGAAACAAATGTTCTACACAGTGTTCATAGACTTTACCAAAGCCTTTGACCTATTGGAAAGAGAGCTCATAGTCCGAAAACTGGAAAACACAATGGGAGAAGATAGCGTATGGGCAAGAATAATCAAATCAATCCTCGAATACAACTTAATTACAATATCAGACAACCTCTCTTTTTCGAACCCCATTCTGCAATCGAACGGAGTCTTACAGGGTGACCCAATGAGCCCTTTGCTGTACATTCTTGCCACTGAAGAAGTACTCCGAATTGGAGAAAATGAAGAAGATGTGTATGTATATGCATACGCTGACGACATAGCCGTAGGTTCAACAGATATACAGAAGCTGCAGAGAATCATTGAGAAAATAGACTGATGGTGCAGTGAACACAAACTACACATAAACATAACGAAGACAGAAATGGTAATTTTCAGAAAAGGAGGCAAAACACCCAAGAATGTGGAAATCAGTATCAGAGGACAAAAAATAAAAATCTCATCAGACATAAAATACCTAGGAGTGACATTGCAACCAACAGCCAAATGCTTCACAAAACATACAACAGAACGTGCAGCCCAAGCAATAATAGCAATACAGGACATCAAAAACATCCGCCTACTCAGTCTAGAAACAGCCATGAAATTATTCAACACGAAAATCTTGCCAATCCTGGCCTATGGGATGGAGGTTATATGGGACCACCTGACAGAAAAATATCTAGAAACACTAGAAAAGGTAAAATCGACCTATCTAAAAAGAGCACTAGGTCTCTCAAAGACAACTAGATCTAGACTAGTGTACCTGCTAGCGAGAGAGACATTCCTAATTGAAGACATCAGACTTCGATATATGATGCCACACACCAGGGCTTCCAGAAAGCAACTGAAGATCATGGAGGAAAAACGAGAAAAAATATGGCCGGAGTTTTATGGCACCGAAGCAATGACGAACCACTCATGGACAGCACCAAACTTCGAACAGCGACATGTCGTAACTAGACTTTCTATTCACGGCTTTCATCATCTAATCTGCAAGAACAAAACTTATCATGACCCAACCGCAATATGTGTATGTGAACTGTGTAACGAAGCCTGTGAACGATATCACACAGAACTGTGCAGTAAAAGAGTGAAATCGATAAATGAATATGCAAAAATGTAAAATGTAAATGTAAAATATTAAGCAAAGTAACTGTATATGGCTATTTGGCTGCAATTTTATTAAATAAATCTGTAATATCATTCATCCAGATATAGTCAACTTGTTTTTTCTGAATATTTTTTTGCTAAAACTTCACCAACTTTTTCTAATGAATCGTTAGAATTTCTTTTTGAAAGTATTTCTTTCCTCAACAATTGTTTTAATCAAATGATTTTATTTACTTCCTCCACTTGATGTTATTTTATTAGGATTACTGTCATTATATACAGCATTTGAGTTGAATAAAATTCTTGCATAATTCTGTAGACCAACAGAATCAAATTCTGTTCCTAAATCATCCATAATTATTTGTCTTTTACTTAACCATTTCATTAATGCATCTGTTCCTTCATAGTCTTTCCCACCAATTTTATCACCATTCAATTATAGTGGTAATTTGCCAATATAGTTTTAGGGGTCAACAAGTTTTAATCCAGAAATAGGATCTTCATGTTTCATAAATTCCTAAATCTTTCACTTATACTAATTTATTTAACATCCTTACGTTTTTCTTTTAATTTTCTTTCTTTCCCATAATTCTCTAATAAACTATTTATTTATGACTCACTTAATGCCTTTTCATATTCAGCAGGATTATCATCAACCTATTCAAATAGGTTGATGATAGGTGAAATATCATTAAATTCACTTGAACGATATGAATTATAAAGGACCATTTCTTTTACAAATTCTCTGTTTTCTTCAGTTGGCTTTAAAACCTTCTCTCGTAATCCTTCAATTATTTGGTTTACTGTTTCAACTGTATCGATAACTAGTTGACGTTCTAACTTAAACTTTCATATTCTGTTCTTCATTAATTTAACATTTTTTAAACTGTTATTTTAATTCTTGTTTTACTTTTAGATCTCATTTGCTTTTGTAACAATTTCTGGATCATATTTGTGAACTTTTATTAAGAACAAGCTTATGTAAATAGTTTGCTGAATTATATATTTACTGATAACTTTCAATGTGTTTATTTTCAATGTTTATTTTTATTATTTATGTTCAATGTTTATGTTGTATATTTAAGTTTATGCTTTAGGTTTATGTTCAATGTTAAAAAATTCTTAATCTATTCTCTATATTTATCTTCATTTTTATTTCTTGTCTTATCTATTGTTATAAAACCAAGTTTATCTTTCTTCCGATATTTACAACCTAATTTCTTAAATTCAATCAATTTTACATCGCCAGCAACAAATTTATGATAAACATGACTTAAATTTGTATCATGTTGTCTAAAAATATTTTTAAAACTTTAATCATGTCTAAGTAAATTTTTAAGAGTTTTGGAATACGTTTGACTTACATAAAACAATCTATCCCTTTATGTGTTCCTTTACTAAAATATCGTGTAACTTTGAGTGAAAACATCAGAAACTACAGCTGAGTTTTCTTCACATTCATCTAATACAATAACTGCTTCATTGTTTTCAGTAAAATTAACAGTTCTTTCTTATACTTGATCCTCAACTTACATATTTTTATATATTCTTGATCCTTTTGCAATAAGTATATAGAAATGACTAGCTTTTTGGAATTAATTTTGTTTGGTTTTATTACTATTAAAAAGGAAATAATATTTAATGTAGAATCAAACATCCTTTTATTTCTTCTTCAACTCAGATTCATTTGTCTTCATGTTCAAACGAATTAAATACAGAAGGACATATTCTTAGTAATGGAAAAATTAAAACTAAACAAAATTATGTTCTGGACTAAAGATAATGATAATTCTACTTTTCTAGAAATTGTTGTTAAGTGTATGGAATTTGTGTTCATGTTGTTAAATATGAATCAGAATATTCACTTGAAATAGAACAAGAAAGGCTTAAAAATCTAAAAATACCAATTTCTTTCTTTGAACTTCAAATGACAAAATTTGCAGGTTTACAGGTAAAAGAAGTTTTGAAGTAGATATTACTAGTTATTATAATCCTACTGAATTTAACATTCCTTACTTTATTTTCGTTGTTTTCCAAACTAATCGAAATTTGATTCTTCTTTGTTTGATCATGTTACATTACAAAATATCTATGGAAGAAATGAAATTTTTTCACAACAATTATGGAATTTTGATTCACAATATAACTTCTGAAGAGATTATAATTCTTATAGAGAATTTAAAACAAAAAATTAATTAAATAAGATATAAATGTAAGTCCTTTCAGTTTTATTCAAATTTATCAAATTTATTTAGTTAATATAACTTGAAGAATGAATGTATTAATTACTCAAAAACTACAATGTAATTATGTGCATTCTTTAACAAGAATATTCCAAATGATACTATCGTTTATGTTATTATGTATGGAAAAAGTATTTAACCTAAGATTTTCAATGTAGAATGCTTACTGAAAATTTTTTGATTAAATAAATGAATTAAATATTAGAAAAAATGAAAGATATTTTAATTTCTTGTTTTCATTTTCTTTTGAAATATTTCTATGACATTAGAATAGATAAAAACTGCAAACCTTAGGTCTTCAAAAGTTAAGATGGTTAAAGTATTGAATCATTAATCTCTTCAAACGTTTTAATTATTTTATTCTTTAATTATTTTCTTTTTTATAAAATTTCCATGAATGGTAGCACTGAAAATCTGTTAAGTGAATTAATTTCGAAGCGTGAAATTTTACCTATGAAATCTGGAGTTAACATTTAGTTACTTTTAGAGTGATAAATATAATTTTAGTAATCTAGATCTATATAGTAGACCCTTTCAAAATATTGATGAAAAATTAGATAACCTTCTATATCTATATATTGTTTTTTGCGGTTAATAAGTAAATAAAGACCGACCTTTTCATGTTATTGAATGTGAATAAATTTTAACTTCTAGAAATTATTTAGTTTACAAAATAATGATCTGTTATATTTTTAACTTCATATTTAGAAAAAATGCTAATTTTGTATTTAATGATCTCAATACTTACCTTCGTTTTTGCATTTGGAGAATTCTAGAGTTTCATTCACCTGTTAGTATGGTTTGTATGCTGTGCAAAATTCATCTAAGCATCTCTCTTACTTTTGAAGACAAGTGTACTTATAGCAATAAATGCAGCCAATAGTAAGTGAAAAAATGATGAAATTTCATATGTAAAATAAGTTTATTTTGTTATGGTTTTGAACTTCCACTGCTATGAGTATGAACCCTGAATCCTTTCTGGTCATGCAAGAAAAGTTTTATGAATTTATTTGTAAAAGTATAGACAGTGGAAATTGAAATATTCTGTGGTACCTAAACTGCTGAAAATCAGCCCGTTTGATGTCCTACGCCCTGTTGAGCTATGTATAGAAGTTGTGTTTCATGTACGTGAGATTGGAACCTTGATCCTGGGTTGCACTTTCTGTATCAATATCGTTGCATAATTGATCTTAAATGACGTTTAGTAGAAGTTGATGGGAGGACATTCGAAAATCGCTGCATCTGGTTTTTCAGAAATTCATAAGCCAGCAGTTGATGATGAAATTATAGAAGAGTGTAACAATTGCTGGTGGACAGGAACTGTGATCATGCCAAAGAACTTTGTTTATGACTTGAAGAAGAATCGACTTTGTCACGATTACTGACATTTGGATAGTAAGAGTAAGACAGATATTACCCAACTTTGAACGTCACTGAGATGATAGATAACTTAGGGTAAAGCCAGTACTTCCCAACGATGACACTATGGAGTGGAAAATGTCAGTTAGGAGATGCTCCTGAAGATAGAAAATGGTGTTTTCAGCATCTCTGGGAAACTATCAATATACAAAGATGTCCTTTGAGTTGAAATATGTACAGGAGACATTCGAACAGTTGCTGGACACGGTGCTGAAACAACTAAATGGGATGAGTGTCTCATATATCTTAATGGTATAACCTTATTTTGAAGGGATATAAAAGAGCATAAACAATGTCTGAGGGGAATGTGCAGTTGATTATGAGCAGCCCATTTGACAGTCTTTATGGAAAAAAGTCGCTTTGTGCTCGAAAAGTTTAATTTGCTAGGTCATATTATTAGTAGGGATGGTGTAAGGACTGATATGAGGTTAATAAAGACAGTGCAAAGGTTTCTGGTACCAAGGAATTACAATCTTTTCTCGGTCTCGCCAGTTATAGAAAGTTCAAAAAGAGGTTTGCGATGGATATTGCTTGGCCACTTACACAGTTACTAATGAAGTAGAAATTTTTTTTATTTTCAGAAGTATACCAAAAACCATATGTCGAGCTGAAGGGAGCATTAACGTGGAGTCCCGTGCTGGTGTTCCCATACTTTCAGAAGGAGTTCAAATTGCTATGTCAGAGAATGTTAAGGGGTAGGAAGTTACACATTTTCATTGAAACTCATTTGCATTGCTGCAAGCAATATCAGGTTAGGCCACAGACAGGCTGGAGCAGTATGTCGCTAGTGAGTCAGGCCTTGTAGAAAATGTGACACCGTCATCTGTGTGAGATACACACATTCAGCAGGAAGAGGACTATGGCAGTAAACCAAGAGAAGAAAGTGAAGCATATTCGTTAGCTCATAAGACATGGTGCAAGAAACTGTCTCACATAAGAACATGTAACAGGGACCTGATACAGCAGTGAATATCGTTTACATGAATATAGTAGAATAAGGAGGCCACATGGGGACACATGTGGCTATTTCGGACAAAGCTTTATCTCATAGCTTTGCGCTAGCTTCCTTTAAATATTTCTAGTTTCCAGTTCTCATGACCTGATCGTTGGGATCAATGGCATTTGCAAAAATAGCACAGGATTCTATTATTACAATACTATAATGAAGCTATGTCCTAGATGCTCCAGCACAGTCTATGAAATAGCCGCAGATGTACTCTAGATGATAGTCTTCACGTGATGAACTTCACACTGCTTGCTGCCTGCCCTCTACTGATGCAGAAACTGTCTGCCTTCTGACAGTACCATATCACAGAATGCTGCCAGCACTCAACTCAGTGCCTCCTGGGCTGCAAGTTCCTATTCAGTACCCATATGCCCCAGCTGCTGAAACCTACTAGGCCAGTAGGGAGTCGATCAACCAACCACATGACTACCAACACCAGGTACATCGCAGATGGATCATAGAGGGTCATCGTAGAAGTCGGAGTTGGACCGAGGACACTCCAACAGCCAGTGCAAGATATGGCAGCCGCCTGCCAGTTGGCAGGCAGCTGTAGCAGTGAGGTCGTTAACACCACCGCCTGGGCATGAAGACTCCGAGCTGAATAAACAGGCGTTCGATAGAAACCAACGTACAGATGGGCGAAGCATTATCTGAGACTGGTGCGGGAGACCAACGACTTGTAAACAAGGTGAATAAATGATTGAACTTTAATTATGTTTTATTAGTGTTGAAGACACTTCACAGGTTCACAACAATCTTCCTGGCCTCACATAGGTGTGTCTCCACTCGCACCCTCCCCCCCCCCCCTCCAGGAAATTTGTGATGTGAAGCATCGAATCACGCTCTGGTGTGGGTTTTGAGCCAGGTAGTAGTCGGGCACGAAAACCAAGACAGATGAACATGGTGGAAAAGAATTATTCGACAACAGGAAGGAAAATGCTTACCTTGATTTATAGTGACGTACTTCTCTGTTACCTGTATGGAAGCAAGTTCAAAAAAATGTCTAATTATGTTGCTTTGAGGAGGTTACTTGGTTTGAAGGACCAATGCAGTAGATTGACGAGGCAGGCACTGATATTCAGTGAATCTGAGTACGAAGGAATGCACAAATTAAGAAAGAAACACAAATTCAAGCAGACTAGGCAGAAAAATAGCACTGGGTTATGACCTTGGGGAATGACAAGCAACGCAGAGCACTCATGAAGTGTGTAAGCAGTATGGCAAGCAAAAGTGGGTTAGTAAACACACTGGATTATTACGTAGCCCAGCTGCAACTAGGAGTGCTACGTCAAATGCATTATCACATTTTATCGGCCAATGGGGGATGTTGGGCAAGGAATCGTAGAAGACAAGTGTTGGTGGAAGGGATGGAAAGACGACGTCGATCGAAACTTTAGGAATTGAGTGGACTGTGCACCGCTAGCTGATTTGCGTCGGAAGCAGTACTGTTACAGAAGCTGCCAGAAGCAACTGAACCGTTCAGTTTCATTGGGGTGGACGTGGCAGGCCCATTCAGCCGAACACCAGCATATAATTGGTTTTGTGCTGACCATAATAGATTGTTTTCTCGTTACATCGAGATGGTGTCAATGCTAGACCAGCAGGCGGTCACAGTCGCAGAAGCATTGGTGAGTAGGTGGGTATAGAAGTTAGAGGTGCCAGAGATGAACTAACGCCATTCAGTAGGAATAAATATCCATCCTTCGCTGTGAGTGCATTAAATTCCAAAGTACGCACTAGTGCAGAGTTGTCGCCATTCGAGGTGGTTTATCGGAAGAAGGTGCCTTCATCATTTGATATGGTTCAATAGAAAGGTCTATGACTATTGAAGACTACACACGAGATAATTCCATGAAAGTTAGGTGAAAGCGAGGAGAGAGATGACACGGAAGAAGCCGAAAGATAAGCGACAGTAGAGAGAGGTCCAGAAACCCCAGCCTCGGTATATATTAAGGCCAAAAAATTAGTTGATGTGTTGTGTGACCTTTGCGGTTACTGAAAATTTTTCTTTTGTGTATAGTCTAGGGTACTGACGTCGTTTTGTACAAAGTTATATATTTATATAGGGTTTTTATCGCAAGTGTATTGAGACATGCTGTTCAGAGACAGAAAGCATCTTGGGGCAGGGAAGGTGATATTAGTCCCTATCCTCAGGTTAACATATGGGAGAAAGGCGGAAGAAGAGGGATGTTACTTTTGATCGTTTTGTACTTCCTCTCCGGAGGAGGAGTGAGGGCGTTGCAGGATCATCACTAGGATGCAGCAGCTAACCAGACGTGGTATTATCGACTCAAAATTTGTCATTGGGTTTACTGTTAAACGTGCGGGAGTCGCAGAACGTAATTAAGAAGTTGGAAGAAACGTTTACTCTGATACAGCAGTTAGCAGTTAATATAAGGAGGTTGACAGAGGTCTCGAAGGAGCATAGAAATTTGGTTAAGGCATATGAACAATTAAAGCAGTAGATTCAGGAGGATAGCAGTGGTTCTGAACGAATTCAGGAGAGTAGATGCTGGGAGTAGAATATTAACGACAATCTTAGGAACAGCAGACAAGACCGACGTAATCAAGTTCAATGAGACAGCAGTAACTGCAGGGTGGTTAGTGGAGGCTAATAAAGCAACTGTAGAGTGGCATCGTATGCGGATCACGAACTTGGATGGCGGCGTTCTAAACACACGCATGTTCTAGAAACAGACTAAGGAACTTGTGGATTACGCCAAGGCCTTGGCTAGTTCTCTGAACGAGATTTAGGAGCATTACAAGCATGAATTTAGGTACTCGATGCAAGACTGACGTTAACGAGGCTATTGCAGTCCCAGGGGATAGCCTCTCGAACGTCTGGGTGGAAGTAACAAGTCCGGAAGAAGCCATCCATCAAGCGCTAGATGGACAGTGAAGTCCTGTCTTGTTAATATCTGAACGGTATTTGAGAGGACATAGGAAGGTGCAAGGAAAGCTTTAGCTGAAATTTCAGCTGCAGTTGAACCGAACAGGCAGAACTTGCCGTTCTACTTCCATGGTGCAACAGTTGGCGTAAAAACGGATAGATAGGGACCGATGACCTATGCAGTTTGGTCCCTTAGGAAATCACACACATTTGAACATCTGAACAACGGATAGCGCATCACTAGCCGTATCGGTGAAGGTACCGATAGTGGGCAAGCACGTGTTGTTCAGGTGTCACACAGTGCACACTTATCCAGCGATGTTAGCAGAAGTTGGGAAATTTGTGCAAGTAAGAGAGGATGGGGTGCTGTTTTTGGCGGAAGATGGGGATCAACACGTGATGATGACAGAGGGTGAGCTCCAGCAATGCCAGTGCAGGGATGTCACCTGATGCTCAAATGATGACAAGGAAGAATATATCCATGATGCAAATCTTTAAACTACGTTGAATTTCCTACAAACAAGTTTTGTTCATTTTTTCCGTAGGACTATTAATTTATAAGTGGAGAGCGAGAGACTATGAAAATCTCGCGCTTGATTTCTGACGGCAGGATGTAACACTGCGGATTGCGTAAAACAACACCGCTAAGGACAGATGAATCACCTCGTATATTTCGCATTTCAGTTCCATTCAATTTCATTTCTTCCAAATGGTTGAGTTTTCTTTCCAATACATAGATTACCTATAGCAATCACACACGCTACTGTATAGTGTTACACTTCAGACATTCTCTGCATGCAAACTCTCGTCGAGCAGTCACTGCGACTGAATTACGCACAGGTGAAGACATTCACCTCATGTACTGCCCAGAGTGGCAGAATTCAATAGAACTCACGCAGGCTGCCTTATGAGATCAACTGCAGCTCTTCATCCGCCACCAAGGAGTCTTCCATACCACTCACAGCTCTTGTCAGTAAATGTGCGGACTCCCAGTTGATTTCTTGAACGACTTAATGAAGGAATACCCAATACGGCCTAGCACATGTAGCCGCTATGGCAACATTTTGGTTTTTGGAGGCAACAGGTCATCTTTTTCGTTCCTTTTCTGCCAAGGGTATCCAGATTCTATCCTTGATAAACAGGAAAGCGTTGTTCGTGCCTTTTGTGGTATTATTGTTGGAAATGACGCGTTTCAGTAAGAACCATTTTCAGGTTACACACAAAAATGGAAATAATATAGAATAATCCAACAACACAAAACAATGAATTCACAAAATTCTTTAATAGTAGATGTCTCAAATAGATTTATCCGATTTCTTCATGAATGACGATAAAACTTTCGGTAAATTGTTTAAGTCATCAGTCTTCTGACTGGTCTGATGCGAATGAATTCCTCTCGTATGCCAGCCTTTTCATCTCAGCATAGCACTTGCAACCAACATTCTACATTATTTGCTTGATATATTCCAATCTCTGTCTTCCTCTACAATTATTGCTCTCTACAGTTCTACAGCTCCCTCTAGCACCATGGAAGTTATTCTCTGATGTCTTAAAAGATGTCCTATCATCCTTTCCCTACTTCTTTTCAGTGTTTTCCAGCTATTCCATTCCTCGCAGATGCTGCGGGAAACGTCCTTATTCCTTACCTTAGCAGGGCACCTAATTGTAAACATTCTTCTGTAGCACCACATCTGAAGTTCAGCGATTTTCTCCTCTTCAGGTTTTTCCGCGGTCCATGTTACACTATAATACGTTGATGTGTTCCAAACGTACATTCGCAGAAATTTTTTCTTTAAATTTAGGCTTATGATTGACACTAGTAGGCTTCTCTTGGTCATGAATGCCCTTTTTGCCACTTCTAGTCTGCTTTTTATGTCCTCGTTCCGTCCATATGGGGGTAGGATGTTTCTCAGGTAGCAGAAGTCCTTAACTTCATCTACTTCGTGACAACCAATTGCGTTGTTAAATTTCTCCCTGATATCAGTTTTGCTACTTCTCATTACTTCCGTCTTCTTTCGATTTACTTCAGTCCGTATTCTGTACTCATTAGACTGTTCATTCCATTCAAACCATCCTGTAATTCTTCTTCACTTTAACTGAGCATAGCAAGGTCATCAGCGAACCACGACTTTGATATCCTTTGAATTTTAATCCCACTGTTGAGTCTTTCTTTTATTTCTGTCATTACTTTTTCGATGTACAGACATAACACTGTGGGCGATAGAGTACGCCCTTGTCTTACACCATTTTTATTCCGAGCACTTCGTTTTAGGTCTTCCAGTCTTATTGTTCCCCCTAAGGTTCTTTTACATATTGTACACTACTGGCCATTAAAATTGCTGCACCACAAAGATGACGTGCTACAGACGCGAAATTTAACCGACAGGAAGAAGATGCTGTGACATGCAAATGATTAGCTTTTCAGAGCATTCACAAAAGGTTGGCGCCGGTGGCAACACATACAACGTGCTGACGTGAGGAAAGTTTCCAACCGATTTCTCATACACAAACAGCAGTGGACCGGCGTTGTCGGGTGAAATATTGTTGTGATGCCTCGTGTAAGGAGGAGAAATGCGTACCATCACGTTTCCGACTTCGATAGAGGTCGGATTGTAGCCTATCGTGATTGCGGTTTAGCGTATCGCGACATTACTGCTCGCGTTGGTCGAGATCCAATGACTGTTAGCAGAATATGGAATAGACAGGATCAGGAGGGTAATGCGGAGCGCCGTGCTGGATCCCAACGACCTCGTATCACTAGCAGTCGAGATGGAAGGCATCTTATCCGCATGGTTGGAACTGATTGTGCAGCCACGTCTCGATCCCTGAGTCAACAGATGGGGACGTTTGAAAGACAACAACCATCTCCACGAACAGTTCGACGACGTTTGCAGCAGCATGGACTATCAGCTCGGAGACCATGGCTGCGGTTACCCTTGACGCTGCATCACAGACAGGAGCGCCTGCGATGGCGTACTCAACAGCGAACCTGGGTGCACGAATGGCAAAACGTCATTTTTTCGGATGAATCCAGGTTCTGTTTACAGCAACGTGATGGTCGCATCCGTATTTGGCGACATCGCGGTGAACGGACATTGGAAGCGTGTATTCGTCATCGTCATACTGGAGAATCACCCTGCTTGATAGTATGGGGTGCCATTGGTTACACGTCTCAGTCACCTCTTGTTCTCATTGACGGCACTTTGAACAGTGGACGTTACATTTCAGATGTGTTACGACCAGTGGCTCTACCCTTCATTCGATCCCTGCGAAGCTCTACATTTCAGCTGGATAATGCTCGACCGCATGTTGTAGGTCTTGTGCAGGCCTTTCTGGATACAGAAAATGTTCGACTGCTGACCTGGCCAGCACATTCTCCAGATCTCTCACCAATTGAAAACGCGTGGTCAATGGTGGCCGAGCAACTGGCTCGTCACAATATACCAGTCACTACTCTTGATGAACTGTGGTATCGTGTTGAAACTGCATGGGCAGCTGTACCTGTACTCGCCACCCAAGTTCTGTTTGACTCAATGCCCAGGCGTATCATGGCCGTTATTACGGACAGAGGTGGTTGTTCTGGGTACCGATTTCTCAGGATCTATGCACCCAAATTGCGTGGAAATGTAATTATATGTCAGTTCTAGTACAATACATTTGTCAATGAATACCCGTTTATCATCTGCATTTCTTCTTGGTGTAGCAATTTCCATGGCCAGTAGTGTATATTACTCATCAATCCCGATTTTACTCAGCATTTCGAACATCTTGCACTATTTTACATTGTCGATTGCTTTTCCCGGGTTGACAAATCTTATGAACATGTCTCGATTTTTCTTCAGTATTGGTTACATTAATAACCACAACGGCAGAACTGCCTCTCTGGTACCTTTAACGTTCCAAAAGTCAGACGGTTCGTCGTGTAACAGATTCTCAATCTTCCATTGAATTTTTCTGTGAAATATATGTGCCAGAAACTTGGATGCATGAGCTGGTAAGCTGACTGATGATGATTTTGGTGTGTGGGGCGCTCAGCAGCTTTGTTATCAGTGCCCGTAAAAATTCTCAACCTTTTCATGGTCCAGTCTCGCCATTCTCCCGAATGACTATGAAATGATGAGGACAACACAAACATCTAGTCCCTGCGTGGAGAAAATCCCCGACCCGGCCGGGAATTGAACGCGGATCCCCGTGATCCAGAGGGAGCAACGCTAACCACTAAGCAACGAGCTGCGGTCGTTAAGGTGATTGTGCAATATTCTCGCACTTGTCGGATCTTGCTATTTTCACAATTGTGTGGAAGATGTTTTTCCGAAAATCAGTTGGTCTATCGGCCGTCTCATAAATTCCACACATCAACGTGAATAGTCGTTTTCTTATCACTTCCCTCAATGATTTTAGAAATTTCGATGGAATGATACGCATCGCTTCTGCCTTATTTGATGTTAAGTGTTCCAAAGCTCCTTTAAATTCTGGTTCTAATACTGACTCCTCTGTTTCTTCTCTCTCAGCTCCTATTTCTTCCTCTATTGTGTCATCAGACAATTCTTCCCTCTCTTAGAGGCATTCAACGTACTCTTTCCACTTATCCGCTCTCTGCTCTGCATTTAATATTCACCGAAGTTTATTCTGACTTCGCTATATACTGAGTCAGTCCTTCCGACAATCGCCGGCCGCGGTGGCCGTCCAGTTCTAGGCGCTTCAGTCCGGAACCGCGCGACTGCTACTCGCAGGTTCGAATCCTGCCTCGGGAATGTGTGTGATGTCCAGTTAAGTTTAAGCAGTTATAAGTTCTAGTGGACTGATGACCTCAGATGTTAAGTCCCATAGTGCTCAGAGCCATTTGAACCTTCCGCCAATCATTTCTTTTCGATTTCTTCACATTTTTCGTGTAGTCATTTCGCCTTAGTTTTCCTGCACTTCCTTCTTATTTCTTTCCTATTTGACTTGTACTTTTGTATTCTTAAATTTCTCTGAAAACTTTTGTATTTCATTCTTTCGTCGATTAATTGAAGTATTCTTCTGTTGTCCTTTTTTTCGTCGCAGCTACTTTCCTTATACCTCTGTTTTTCTTTCCAACTTCCGTGATTGTTCTTTTCAGTGATGCCCATTCCTCTTCAACTGAACTGCCCACTGAGCTATTCGTTATCGCAGTATCTATAGCCTCTTCATTCCTTAGTATTTCCGTATTCCACATCTTTGAGCATTGATTCTTCTTGATTAGTTCCTTAAACTTCGTCCTACTGGTCAGTATTTCTGAATAAAGTTTAACTTAAGCATCGAAAGTAAAAGTGTCTCTTGTTGCCAATTATTAATTGGTAGATGTCGTCCTGGTTCAGCTAGCTCGCTCACTCACTCGGCAGTTACCCAGGGTGAATCGAGTCGAAACGGAGAGAAGAAAGCCACAAAAGAGTTTCGCGTTTCTCCATTTCAGCAGGTACAGCTTGGTTACAACTGCGAGGCGAGATTATAGCACTGCTCCTCTTGGATCGTAAAGAGTGTAGGCATCTCGCATTCCGCCATTCTCCTACCAGATTGACTGATCTCAAGAGTATGAGATTTTATTTGTACGGTTCTGTGAAAGACTCCGCTACTTACCTCCCTTCCCAACAAACTTGAACTGCGGCGTCGCATAGCAGCAGGAATGAATGGATTAAATCCACCCAGCCCGCGAGTACCGACTTGATGTGGACTCTTGCCATCCCCCCTCCACACTGTCTGAGCACTGTAGCTAGCGACCAATAAGGAGCCACCAGACGACTTCCAATGGAAAAGTGCTGCGCATCAA
The DNA here is from genome assembly GCF_023898315.1 of Schistocerca nitens. Classification (NCBI taxonomy): domain Eukaryota; kingdom Metazoa; phylum Arthropoda; class Insecta; order Orthoptera; family Acrididae; genus Schistocerca; species Schistocerca nitens. The sequence goes on along the minus strand of NC_064620.1, from coordinate 458,835,136 downwards.
AAAAAAAAAAAAAAAAAAAAAAAGGCTCTGAGCACTATGGGACTCAACTGCTGAGGTCATAAGTCCCCTAATACTTAGAACTACTTAAACGTAACTAACCTAAGGACGACACACACATCCATGCCCGAGGCAGGATTCGAACCTGCGACCGTAGCGGTCGCGCGGTTCCAGACTGTAGTGCCAGAACCGCTCGGCCACCAGCGGCCGGCTGCTGCGCATCAGGTGCGCGCGAATTCTGTGTTGACACTACTCAGTACTCACTATTCTGTTTGTATGTTATGTGTGTCCTGGGTCAACGTGTCCTCGTACTGTATTTTCGAAATGATTTCGTTCGAAGATAGTGTTGTGGACGAGCGAAACGCTGAAGTATTTGTACGTACCATATTTAGTATGAATTTTTTGCGCTTAATGTTTATTTTTAAGCGTTAAAATTCATTGCTTTCAGTGATAATGCTGTCGGCGAACGAAAGGAAGAGTGAAATAGTTAATACTATTTCTCAAGTGGGAGTATTCTCTGTTTGCTTTTTGAAGCTATTAATCCAGACTGTTCACTTGCCAGCTGTTATTGGCAACTTGGTAATGTCGGCTACTTAAGATTATAGAATTACGGGGATCAAATAAAACATGAAAGATAGGGTATTGGTAGGGCAAAAATAATATGAGCAGGATCGGGTAAAAATAGCAATTATTGAAGTAAATTATGGAAGGAAATAAGGTGAAGGTACAGCCAACTTGTTTACCTGATCAAAAATCCCCATTTAAAAATCTTGCTGTGGACTCCAGTAATTTAAATGGTGTGATAGTAAGCAGGAGATTTAATAACTGTATGAAACAGCGTGCGCAAATCGTAATATGAAACAGCGGTATACCTATTTTGATAGCTATTTTCATTTCTCAGTACTGGAAAATTACCATTTAATACATGTTTCTGTACGAATTTGGTTTTCATGTTTCTTGTTAGCAATATAGACTTTTAATGATTCTTTAAAATAAAGCTTTTTTCGTAGGCCATTTTTTCCTTATGTTTAACATATATGTGAATCATGTATATGTGTATAAAATTTCAGAATCAGCTAAAACTTATTAAAATTTTGTACTGGGATTATAAAACACATTTGTATGCTAAACTGTGAGTTGTTTCTTCCATTGTTTGGAAAGGTGGAGGAAAAGTGGAGTAAACAGAAGACAATCATACCTTGAGCAGCTGACTGCGTCTTAAGTTCAGATTAATCACAAATAGTGTTTGCTTTTTTTAAAATAATTAGTAACTAGTTTGTTGACTCTCTGTATTTCAATTTGGAAATCATTACACTATCAGTAGTGTTGAATGCCTAGAAATTACATCAAACTGCAACCTTAAAGAGAAAGAGACAGAGTATGCTGTGGTGGTTTAAAATTAATGCCAGGTGTAAATAAAAGCTCTTACTCAACTGTAATTTAAACGTACCACTGGTATCTGAGAATAATGCTAAAAAGTTCTGAAAACACAAAGATCTGTTCTCAGTAAAGATGAGTATACTTGCTTGGCTACATGGGCCTTCCCGTAACTTCATTCAAGGTAATACAAATTGTTGCTGAGTTTGTTCAGCTCAGTACTAAAGAAAGCATATTTACCAGTGAAAAGAAGTTTTGCCAGTAAGGACTGGTTTTCAGATTTTACCAAACACCCAACTCTAATCACCCAGAAACTTCAGAAATTTTAAATAATCTGTAGGAGCACACCAACATGCCCATCTGTCTTTCCCTTAAAAACATTTCCCTTAAGATTTGGAATTGGAACTTTCAGACTGAAGTGTCTAGAAAAATTTGTTAAGGCCAAAACTATTAGTTTAAATACTGTCTGTAACATTAATGGACATAGTTAATATTTCCTCTGTATAAAAATCTACCCTTTTCCTCAAAATTTATATTACCTTAATTTGTTTGACATAGAATTGTCTAATAGACCATTATATGAATTCTTTTTATCTTGCCTCACCTGTGTAGGTACTTTCTTCAATTTAGTCAATAGCTCATTTTTTGTGCCCCCAAGTATTTTTTTCTTTTTTCAGTGAAATGTTTGTGTGAATAGGAAACATTTTTAACCATATTCTGATGAGTACAAAAGTTTTTCACCCAAAATTTCGAAAGTTTAAATATTGTTTTGTGTTTACCTCTCCCTACCCAAGGTAAAATGTGTACTTATTGGTGGTTTTTATGAAATTGTGGTGTGGTCTACCATGTGTCTACATACCTGCTGCACTTCTTATATCAGATGTATGTTACTGTAGGGAGGAAAATTCTGAAATAATTTAAATGAAGCCAAGTAAAGAAGTGATAGTAATACATGTTCTTCTCTCTTAACAGGAAATTCTCCCGCAGTGGGAAACACGTGTGTTGGAGTTGCACAGAAATGAATGTAATGTGCAAGAAATTAAATCTTTAAACATCCTTGTTGATGTTAAAACAAGGGAGGAGTTTGGACAGTGGTTGGCACTGTTTGAAAACATAACAAAAACAACTTATACAATAAGGTGCACTGAACCTGCATCAGGAAAGATATTGTTTTCAAACAAAGGCTGGTCTGTCACCACAATACTCACAGTGTAAAAGTTCGTGGTTCAGTGCAAAGGGCAACAAAAAACACTAACTGTCCATCAAATCACAGTGACAATTCACGCTGTGCGTGATAGATACAGAGGTATGTTTGTAGAGAAAGCCGTGCTCTATAAGGAAATGCCATGTGAGGTTAACTTGGTGTTGGGTCATAACCACAGTGTTGAGAGTGCTGCTGCTTTTAGATTTAGGCAACCATCAAGTGATGTCAAAGAAAAATAAATCTCCCTGTTTGAAAGAGGTCATTCACCAGCCACTGCTCTTGAGCCAATAAAGGTTGAAATTCAGCTGAATTGTTCAGATTACCCTTTAGTCCTTGCACACAGAAGCAGGTGTCCTGATTACAACTTTTGCCACTATTTGTTCAATAAAGTTTTTAAGAAGAAGTATAGGCCAACAGACTTCAACAGAGAAGGAAAGCAGCTGTTGCAACAGAGTTTAGAGGAATACAACAGTGAAGTTGGAGCTGTGTGTGCCAAGATGATTCACAAAGATGATGATTATATAGTATGGTAAGAGTATATTTACAAATTTGTAGTCTGATGAAAACTTTATGCTTACACATTTAGCTACTATTAATATTTGTATAACTGTTTTTCAGCATTTGCTCACCACTGATGCAAAAAGTCCATACTCATGTAAAAGCTGCTTCCAAACTTGTATTTATGGATTCCATTGGTTCTCTGGATCATGATAGCAGCAGAGTGTTCGTTTTACTTACTCACAGTGAGTGTGGAGGTTTACCACTAGGAGTTCTGATTATGTCTTCAGAAAGCTGTGGAGTTATAGAAATGGGACTAGAGTTGCTGAAAGAGATAGTGGGGGAAAATATTTTTGGGGGAAACATCAATGGCCCAAGTGTGTTTCTGACTGACGACAGCCAGTCAGAACAAAATGCAATTAGAAGGTGCTTCCCAAACACAAAAACTTTGTTGTGTATATTCCATGTCCTGCAGGCAGTGTGGCGCTGGCTTCTCAAAGCAAAAAATGCTATACCACAGCAAAAACAGTGCGAGTTCTTCCAGAATTTCAAAAAAATAATGTTTGCGCCAACAAAAAATGAAGCAGGGGTAAACTATAATGTAACAAGAGCGAACATCGGTGAAAATCATCAAAATTTATTGAAATACTTGGAAGGGTATTGGGATAGGAGAGAACTGTGGACCCTTTCACATCGGCAAGGTATGCTTATAGAAGGGCACAACACAAATAATATAAGTGAGGCCTTCATGAGAATTTTAAAGAACAGGATTTTTGAGAGGGTGTGTGCCTTCAATGTGGTTCAGATGGTGGACTTTTTTCTCACAAAGGTGAATTTGTATTTTCAGAGGAGACTTCCTGATGCTGCTAATGGAGCAAGTCCTTTCTGTAGGCCTATAAAGACTCCTTCACAGGAGATTCCAGCAAAAATCAGGCAAGTCAATGAGGATGTTCTGCTCATTCCCAGTGAAGAAAGGGAGAATCATTATTACATTGTTAATATGGCTGTTCGTGTTTGCACTTGTTGCCAAGGCAATACAGGGAAGATCTGCAAACATATAGACTGGGGCAGTACTGTTTTACCACCAGGATACTACAGGGAGGTGACGGATAGTGACAGTATATGTAGACTGTATTATTTTATTGCTACAAATGAGGACCCTCCTGAAGGGTGGCTAGAGCCTCTGTATTGCTCTCAGAATGCAGGGGCTTCAAATCCTTCAGAACGTTTGGAGCAAACGGACACAGGATTGCCCTGTGAAAGGCAAGAAGAGATGCCAGAGACACTTCACATGGAGACAGTTCCAGGCAAAAGAAATAATGATTTAATAGACGACATAAAAGCTTGTCTCATAGATTTTTCAAATAAATCTCCTGAGGAAATGAGGAAAGGCCTTGAAGTCATGTGCGAAAAATTGAGAAAGCTTCAAACGCCATCTGCATGTGCATCTTATTTGGCAAATTTTGGTGAAAGTAAGTAAAACATACTTTTATATAAATGTTACGGAAAGTAATTCAATACTGTATGAATTCTAATTTTATGTTACAAGAAAATCTAGAAAAAATCGTGGCAACTATATTCCTGTTCAGCCCACTGCAATAAGCAGAAGAAAAAACAAGTTGCCAGGTCGCAGATGTCATCCAGGGGGAAGACAAAGACCACACTCTAAGCAAATCAAGGAATTTGTAAAGACAGTAGAAATTTTTGAAATGGTAAGTATTACATCTCTAAAGTCAAGTATGGCATTTTGAAATTTATCTAGCAACTTTCCTTTCCCCAAAGGGCATAATAAGGAATAAAGTAATTATTATTTATTTAACATTTTTAAGTTTGAGGGAGCACTTCTAGCACTGCTGGACATACAGTGCTATTGGCTAACTTGCATAAATTTTATACTGTGTGCTAATGGCGGTGTAAAGACCGAAACAATCCACAAAAGAAATAAGAAATTGCAACTGAAAACTGCCTCCAGACTGACCTCACATCCAGTTTTGATAAAGGCTATGGCATGCAATTTTCTGGCACCATTTTTAAAATAATTCTTATTTTATCTGAAGGCAGCTCTCTTAGTATCATTAAAGAAAAAGAAGATTCTTAATTATGATTTGATGTGACTGTCACGTGGAATAATTTGTAGACGTTGCTACTGAAAAAACTGAAGTCACTCTACACCTTGAGCTTGGTGTGGATAATTCCGAAACACATTCAGATTCATTCGAAAAAAAAATCGATATGTGTACAGGATGTTCACTTCCGTGCAAGCAGCATTGCATATGTCCATTGGCTTGTGGCTTTCTTATGCAAATGTGAATGTTCACACATAGTTCACAACACGTCATGTTCCAAAGCAGTGGCATTAGTACATTATGGAATAATTGCTGATGGGTAAAAGTGCTCATATCTTGTGTTAACACAACTTCCTGACTGGCAGTTGCCTCAAGTTCCCCATTAGCTTAAAATCTCAGTCCTGACTATAACACCATCTAGGCAGAAAAACTACATCTGGTATTGATTATCACCCATATTAATATACTCACGTTTAAACTGTTTGCTAATCTTGTTTAGATGTTAGGTTATTAACATCATGGCATTTCGTTTCCTTGGTCCAGTATGTCTTGCATGTACAGTAAAATTCCCATTATATGACATCTAAATTTTAACAATTAACTAGGCCTATATTTTTTAAATATTAGTTATCTAAGTGTTTTTTTAAAGGTGTGGCATATAAATATTATGACTTTAAGTAGCTAATTACTATATAAAGATATAAATACACACAAATGTGGAGCCACTTTGAGTTTCATTTCGTTATTATTGATTGCTAAGCACTACTGCAGTGTTCTTTCATGGCAAAGACTGGTTTTAGTGCATGTGTAAAACTTGTCTTCTAGGTGTTATAATGAACATTTTTAATCAGAACAGAACAACAAAATTCATACCAGAAAAATTGAATATTTCGATGCAGAAATGGATAAGAAAAGCCATGTTACATAAACATTTTTCCCCAGCATTAACCCAGTATTAGTGCAGCAAACTTAGTAATCCATAATTTAGAAATAAAGGTTTTCAGTAATGTCAATGTGTATTTTAATTTATTTTCAGGCTACCTTTCCATCACCAGCTATGCAGACATCCCAGTCAGCTTTGGACTTTTGAAGGTGCACGACAGTTTACTGCAGCATAGTGTGTAGGATTTTCTTAATCTGAGATCCAACCTAATGAAAATATTAAGGGAATGATTTGTAATAATTAAGTTTTTTCTTAAAGCTCAGGCCTAGCCTGACTGCTGAAATATATAAGTTTTTTTCTTGTAGCTCGGGTCTAACCCGATTATTGAAATAAGTTTTTTCTTAAAGCTCAGACCAAATTTACTATTGAAATAATGAAGTTTTTCTTTAAATTGGGATATCCCAACAATGTTGATACTTATTGTGTATGTTGCAGAAGTTTCTGGGAAATGTGAATTATCTGTTCTTAAAATGTAAACTACATTTTATATTCTGCAGTATGACTTTTTTTATTTACATCTGTTCCTTCAGGTTACATGTAGCTTATTTAATTTGTCATATTATATTTGCATTCTGAAGTAAGTTCTGTCAGCTGATAATGAAAAATGTTTCCTGCATTTTAATATATATTGGCAATAATAAACTGTAATACTGGCAGGAACAAACTATTATTATCTTATTAATTGGTATTAAAACTTTATTTTAGAAGATTAAGTGAAGATATTTTACAATGTTAATATAAGAATCACATTTAAATAGGAATTATGAACAGATTGCCCCCATTTACACCAAGGTTGGCATAAAGGAATTGCTTATGATGATAGCTTCCTCTGGCATGTAGAGTCTAAACAAAAATTTTCCATCTCAAATTAACTAAAAAGGAAGTCAATAATTCTTTTGCTGGGAGAACACGCTTTCAGGCCACCATCCCAAGCTAAACAAAAAACGCATTAATGTTGTAAAAAACTTAAGTTTTTTATTAAATGCCAAGCCAACTGGTCAGGTTGCATGTCTTCATATCACAGTTTGTGACTTTAACATTCTGAAAATGAAAGGACAATGAATCTCTTTAAACTTTTATTTGAATAGCAGATAGAAAGCTGAAGCAGGTAAGTGTACTCACCATGAATGTTTATATCCAGCTTTTGGTGATGCAATGTTCTGCTTCTGGTAAGTGAAGACAAAGGGGAAAAGCAAAGGAGTGTGGAAAAATTGTGAAATATGTTAGAAAGTAATAAGACAGAATCAGGGTACAGAGAGACTTATGCTTGTGTGGTAAACAACCTACAGACAAGGGTTGGCATGGGTAGGTGGATGAAAGCCAGATTCTCGTAATTTAACTGTGCGTTTCAAATCACTGTGGTTGCTTAATCTACAGAGAGCTATTAACTGGAGAGGAGAGAGTAATCATTTGTTTAATTTGGTATATGTATTAATGTCACACTCCATGCATCAATGACAAAGAATAAGAATACAAATATAGCACTGGCACACATTTACTAAATTCAAGAAACCAATTTAAGACAGGTATTGACTATAATGATTACAATTTGTACACAACTGCCACAAAACCACACTGACAGTAAAACACAATTTGGGAATATTCACATTACAGCATTTTTAAAAAATGATACTGTATTGCTGTACAGAATGTTTATGAAACGTCCCCTTTGAACAATTATTACAGGACTGTGCTTAAACTGACACACAATATTTTTTTTAGCGCAACGCAATCTGACTTTAAATAATCTCTACAAGAGAATGGCCCTGACTAACATTAACCTGTACTTTCACAAATCACTTACCTCACAAAAATCTTGGTTACTCCCACTACTGCAATACAGCGAGCGCCACTACTGCCAGCTAAATAAAAGATTCAAACTATGGAAGGCACTAACTACTGATAGGGATAGTTAGCAAATGAAAGATATTAATAGAGAACAAACGTTGTATTTACCTTAATAGTCATCATATATATATACGAGGGCCGTTCAGAAAGTAACCTCCGGTTGATTTAAAAAAATACACCAAGTTAAATAAAAATATTTTAATATATACATCTTACAACTACATCTTTGCACTATTTTTCTACATAGTCTCCATAGCGATTGAGGCACTTATCGTATCTCTTCACAAGCTTTGAAATTCCTTCTGCATAAAAATTACCCGCTTGTGCCTGGAGCCAGCCTGTGACCGCATCTTTGAGCTCTTCGTCGTCATCAAACCGCTGTGACCCGAGCCATTTCTTCAAATGCATGAAGAGGTGATAATCACTTGGCGCCAGGTCTGGGCTGTAAGGTGTATGGTTGATAACGTCCCACTTGAAGGACTCAAGAAGGGCCGTTGTTCTGCGAGCAGAGTGAGGACGGGCGTTATCGAGCAAAGAAACGATACCTGAAGCCAGCATACCACGGCGTTTGTTCTGTATAGCCCGTCGTAACTTTTTTATTGTTTCACAGTACACGTCTTGATTAATGGTCATACCACGTTCCATGAATTCAACCAACAACACCCCTTTGGCATCCCAAAACACCGTTGCCATCAGTTTCCTGGCAGAAAAATCTTGGGAGGCTTTTCTTGGTTTGGTAGGCGAATTTGAATGTGCCCACATCTTTGATTGTTCTTTTGTCTCAGGGTTCACGTACTTAATCCAGGTTTCGTCACCGGTCACGATTCTGTTTAACAATGGTTCTCCTTCGTCCTCATAACGTGACAGAAAGTCTAATGCAGAGGCCATTCTTTGAGTTTTGTGTTGGTCGGTAAGAATTTTGGGCACCCATCGTGCACAGAACTTACGGTAACCCAATCTTGCTGTCACTATCTCGTACAAGAGAGTCTTCTAAATCTGTGGAAAACCAGTAGACAACTCCGACATTGAGAAACGTCGATTTTCACGAATTTTTGCATCAACTGTCTGAACGAGTTCGTCAGTCACCAATGATGGTCTACCACTCCTCTCTTCATCATGAACGTTTTCTCGTCCACTTTTAAATAAACGTACCCATTCACGGACAACTCTTTCACTCATAACTCTTGGTCTGTACACGGCACAAAGCTCATGATGAATAGCTGCTGCAGAATATCCTTTGGCTGTAAAAAACCTTATGACAGCACGCACTTCATATTTGGCGGGGTTTTCTATTGCAGCACACATTTCAAACTGCCACAAAAACTAAACTAGCGCAGGTACGACGTTCACTCGACCACGGCTTGATGCCGACTGACCTGTTGAGTGCGTGAACGCACAGATGGCGTCGCTACTCCCCCCACAACCAGCACTGTGACCAATCGGAGGTTACTTTTTGAACCGCCCTCGTATATATATATATATATATATATATATATATATATATATATATATATATATATATATATATATATAGCAGTTCATGACAAATTTCAAAACTCCGCCATCTCTGTCCCCACATCCACCACTGCTGGCGGCTCACCTCCAACTGCGCAACGCTACGCGCTGTTCACAGCCAGCTGCCTAACACTACAATGGCGAGTATTACAACAATGCAAAGCAGCCACAGACTGCACACAGCACAGCCAGTGATTTTCATACAGAGGTGGCGTTACCAATAAAAAAACCTAAACAGCCTACTTACATAGCCCCCATGCTCCCCACAAAAAATTTTACAAATTGGCTTGGGCAGTGGCCAATACAGATTTGAAAATATTTTTCATAATTACAATAACAAAGAAATCAAATGCACACACTTATTGATACAATGTTGGTCAAAAGCTAAAATTTTCTCACAGTCCATAAAGACAGTCCTGATCATTCATCACATTGCAGTGTTTTTCTCAAAGTCTGAGCAGTAAAAGAAAATGCACACGGAAGTAGTGGATTTCCATGCAGTCTTGAAGAAGTAGCGTTGTCCTTCCAACGGAAAGACAGTGCTGACTCTTGACATGCTGACAGGTAATGGGCCACAACAGAGCAAACCCACAGCGGAGTCAGTCGAAGTTTTGAAGAGTATTGGTGGGTAGGTCATCACAGAGCAGACCCACTGTAGTCCTGGTAGAGATTACGGTATTGGTGGGCCACCAGAGGTGCAGACCCACTGCAGTCCTTGTAGAAATAATGGTACTGGTGAGTCAGCAAAGACGCAGACCCACTGTAGTCCTTGTAGAGATAAGGGTACTGGTGAGTCAGCAAAGACGCAGACCCACTGTAGTCCTTGTAGAGATGGCCAGCAGCCATCTGTTGTGACTGTGCAGGTACACAATCACCATCGAAGAGTCTTGCGGAGAATAGAGCAAGTCCATAAACCACCACTTGTGCACTCACAAAGGTTTTGGAATTGTCCTTAGAACCAGCAATGCTGTTAACCAGTCCCTTGCTGAATTATTAACACACGTGCAAACACTAACAGTCCCTACTTCTCACATAATGTCCATATACTATGACCAACAGAAATGTGTGCAGTGAAATGGAACTTACAAGCTACTTAATTTGATGACCTGATGTCAATTACAATTTTATAACATAAGAATACAATTACAAAGGTACAAAATACATCATTAAAGAACATAACAATACAGATAACATTTGTAGTACAGGCTTTACAAAAGAATCAAAATAACATATACGTCAGTGTTACAGGAATTATGACATGAGTACATACATAAAAGATCAGAATAAATTTTGAAACATCAACTTCACACATGAGCATTAAAACAAAACAGAATAAATAATGTCTAAGCATATTTACAAGTTAAATAAAATATTATTAATACCAATTATATTTGAGGATAACAGTATTCCTCATCATAGTGAATAGTATTAGAAAAAAAATACTATGAAACTACACAGAGACAGGAAGAAAACAAATACACAAGGGTTCACAAATACATAGGGGGATAACACAATGGAAAGGACAGGGTTCGTTTTCAGTGTAACTTTTGGTACTGCAGTCCAACCCAAAACTTCATTCCATAGATCTTTCGTCTTATTTCAACCTTTGCTTCCACCAAAAAAATCCTATCCAAGCATGCTTTCTGTATTTATTTCACATATTTCTCACCTCATTATTTATTTCCAAGAAAATCCTACCTATACCTGCTTTCTGTACTTTTTTCGTATGACTTCTCAATGCATTTCTTCCAATTCATCGCAACGCAGTCTCTTATATAGTCTACCCCCTCTTAAGCTAACTTAAATCTACTGAGCTCAGATACTAAACTAAGGAACGAGGCAATGCAGCAGCACAAATCAAGTAACACAAACATCAATGACAAAAATTTCAAGCTGGCAAAGCAAGCTACAGTAAATCTAAATTACGAAGCAATTCACATTGCAACTAATATGAGGCAATGCGCAGCAAACAAGAAAAATAAATCTGGCTTAGCAGAGTAACACAAATTCAAATTCAACAACACTATGCCTGGCAAACAGCAGCAGAAAATGAAATACCTAAACATGACATAGCTCAAGCAGAAAAAATAGTACACTAAAGATAACAGTGCAGACAAGGGAAATGTATATTCACATCTTAATGTCTATGTAATTTAAGTGGTGCACCACAAAAACTAATTCTACAAAAGATTACTAAGTACTAGAAAAGAAAATTATGTATGCAGTTCCTGTGAAGGTAAATGTCTTTTTGTGCTCCCTCATTTTTTTTAATTATTATTTACTCGATCTGTAGACAGAAAATATTTACATTAATACATCTATAAAATTTTATTTTTATCAATGCTGCAGTGCAGCTAGAAACTAGATATTAAATGAAATAAGCAATTACGCAAACCAAAGCATAAAAATATCATTCAATAGTCATGTGACATTTCATAAGTTAGTAGAAATTCTCTCAACTGTGGTAGAAAGACGCTTGTCAGAATCAGGTGTGCAGATGTAAAAATGTTTCCAAGTTATTATTAGCGTGTCGTATTTACGATGCTTTCTACAAAGGAACGTCAATAGCGAGGATAATGGCCTCCCTTTTGTTTTCTACCTGTGCCGCTGAAAAGGGCTCGCAATAATGGCTTTTTCTCAAGGCGGCTGGCACACCTGGCCGCTCACAACGAATTACGTCACGGTCACTTACCTTTCATACCGAAATATTTACGACAGCAGTTTTAGCTACAGTGACAGTCTCATATAAAAAAAATTCACAGGTTGAGAATTTGGTTACAAATGTGTAGAAACAAAATCTTATGAATATAACAGTGTCCAAAAAATTTTCGCCGGCATTGTGATACATTCACGCATTTACACACATTTCATAATTCTAAAATACGATTCTTGGTTTCCAACATCCTTTTCCACAAAGCAGAGTCCCTAATTCATTACTCCTTACCTTATTACACATATACATATTCATCGACACTTCTTCAATATTTCCTCATAACAGACATGTAGCATAATCAAATTCCTCATATAGCATCAGCTTGTTGACCATAAACATACCTCAGCAGCATAATACACACCGTCGTCGTAAAAATAACATCATAACACCTCAGTCAACTCTCAAAATCGTCGTAGCTTCCTCCAATAATTTCAAAACCTAAAAAAAATTCTCTGCTCATGTCAAAAGTGTCATCTACCTCAAATGTACTTTAAAATCATGCTCCCTTACCAAATACATCATTCAAAGCTCTCATAGTATCATAATGGTTCCGAAAAAATATGAGCAGTTCACAAAGTACAGACAAAATGCAATTTCATAAGTGTGAAGTTATTCAACTGTGTAATTACGTAAACATCTGTCACTAATGCAGTAAAAAAAAATGTTTATCTCTCAGTTAAATGATCAGATAGCTGTGTAATTTGTGTGTTAGAGAAATATGGTACCGATGTGTAAAGTTGTATAAGCAAATACCATATTAGCTAGGGCTCCTTGTGCTTGCCAAACACATGGTACACAAAGTAGGCGTGTACCCCCCTGAGGATTAATGTATAATACCCTCAGGTGATACAGATTACAGCAATGGAATGAAATGTATGACGGAAAACCCTTGTATCATTGCACTTCAAAAATCTTTAAAAATAAATATTTTAAGTAAAAAATCAATCACTCAAATACGTGTCCTGTAGCGCTAAATGTGCGTCTTGTTGCAACATAATCTCTGTGGAAGTCTCGTAGTTATCGTCCTCCGAAAGCTAAGTTCTGCAGAAGTCAATGTACTTACCTCATGATAAACAAAAGTGAAATGCTTTGTGTATAGATATCGTAGTTATTACGCTTATTGTTGTGATGAAGAAAGTACCGTACTGTAACGTATTGTTGTGCCACGAAAAAGGCTGTCTCATTGTTGTTATACCACAAAAGTTACTACTAAAACATGTTTTTCTTTCCAGAAGAATTCAGAAAACTGTGCAGATATAAAACAGATACACCGCAAAAGCAACATTGTAAATTGTCACTCATTAGTAGCGTCGTGATAAAATCGTGTAGCTGTCACATAAACTAACCTCTGTGTCATCTGGTATCTCTCAGAAAGCACTTTAAATCCAGAATGTATTTTCAAATAAACCAAAATGTTGCATTAAAATCTCATTAACAGTACTGGTAAATGTTCTAAGTATGTGAGCCTTATAGTCGTTACGTAATCGTGCAACTAACAAGCAAGAATGTACAAATACAACACTGTGTCGTCTGTTCACTATAACAATACATTCGTAATTTCTGTTTAAATAAGTTCTCTTGGTTCTTGATTGGATATTTAACTTCAAACATTGTTGTATGTTAACAGATTGTAAGTCTGACAAAGCTTACTAGCAATGTAAAGTGAAAGATATATGGCAAAGACAAAGTTAAAAAGCAGATCATCTCTCAATAAACGGTTTTACGTGTGAAATGTGGTGCAGAATGCGGTATAAGTCGGTAAAGAATACTGGAATTTTTCTCAAGGTTAGCGTCTTATGTTATTTTTCTCTGAGCCAGCGGGCGCACGCGGCTGCCTGCTGTGCGAGTCATTGTCTGTCTCTTTGTTGGCGCGCGCCGTTATTGGGATTTGGAGACCAAACTTCTACAAATTCACCTCCTCGAGAGGGCCCTGCTCTGTTTGAATCCCGCCAGTTCTGATGCAATTCAGGTCTGTCGTTACGACCATATCATCTGTCGTCATGTCGGTAGATGCCATAGTTTCTTTCTTGTCGGTTAAGTGGTGGAGAATTTCTCCCTGAATCGTAACTGCGCGCTGAACTGTTGCGTCTGAAGTTATTCTGTCTCCCTTGATAATAATTATTTTGGTTCCCATATTGTCTGTTTCTCTGGTAGTCTCTGTGATAGTCATTACTATGGAAATGCGATCTTTCTCTGTAATTATTTTTACTCTGCCAACGGTTGTCATACGGGTGGTGTCTGTTTCGGTCACGATTTACGTTGAAAGAATAGCCTTGTCGCATCCAGTTATTATTTCTTTCATCGCGGAATTGCGACGGATGTGATCTGTAATTGTTGTGCTCCTGCGTTCCGCGATTGTCAGTGTCAATTTCCAGTTCTTGTAACAGTCCCTGAAAAGCTTCAATGTCGTCTTTGCAACGTCCTGCTAAAATAATATGTCGTAAATGTTCAGGTAATTTGATTAAGCAAATGCGGATGAGTTCTGAGGGGCTGTATGGGTTTGACAGGTACTGATTTTTGTGCAACATGTCTTCAAAATATTTCACAAGACTGGAGAATTCAGATTGTTCGAAATGTTTCATCATTATGATGCCATGTTTTACTCGGTCTTGTGTGGCTTGAGACCAATATGCTGAGAGGAGGGCATGGTAAAATTCTCCTTCACTGTGGCAATCGTGAATGACCGATCACATTCTTACAGCTGGTTCATTCTCTAAGTAGCCACACATAAATTCTAATCTGTGTTCTAACGACCAGTTGGGAGGAAAACAATGAGGGAATTGATGGAGCCATGCTTGTGGATGAATGTCGTTGGCAGAATTCTTAAATGTTTTAAATTTACGTGTAGTTATGAACAGCTTATAGTCAAAATCATCATGTCGGCGAGTCGCATAGCGGTTATTATTTTGTGGTTGTTCCGTATTTCTATGTCCCTCTTCCCGTGTTGGGGCGCGAGTGTCCTCTGAAATACGTAATTCTTGTATTACCTGTGTCAGTTGATCTTGTACTTCGCGGATTTCTCTTTGGTGTTGCGTATTAATTTGATTCAGATTTTGTTTCAGTTTCCTAATTTGTTCGCTCTCTTCTGTGTCATTAAAGACTACCGGTTTTGTGTCATTCAGATTATCATCTACCTTCGTAGATAAGTTAGTGAACTGATCCGAAAGTTCGGCTACTTTCTCCGATAGTGAACACATTTCCTCAGTGTGTTTTTCTGAACCAAGTTTCAGAGTATCTACTGTGTCCTTTAAGTTTTCCTGAGTTTTTGCAAGTTGCGTAACCGAATCGGTAGATGCAACTGAGTCAAATTTAGCTTGCAAGGTCTCATGATTTTCGTGAACAGTAGTTTGCAGTTCTTTTATGGCTGCTTCGTGATTCTGTAGTGCATTTTCATGCCGCGAAAATATAGGTTGGAAATGCCCACAAATTTGTGTTTTTACGTCATTACAGACTTTTTGACATTTCGATTCGATGTTATGTAACTCAGTAGTTAAATCTTCACGTGTTTGTTCAACCGTGGAGTCTAACTTTTGAAGATTTTGTTCCATTGTGTCTAACTTTTGAAGCATTTGCTGTGTTTGTCTCTGATTTTGTTCCATTGTGTCTAACTGTTGCTGTGTTTGTCTCTGATTTTGTTCCATTGTGTCTAACTTTTGAAGCTTTTGTTGTGTTTGTCCCATTTGTTGTATTAATTGTAATAACAATACACTGGTGTCTGGAACATGTTCCTCAGTGCTTTTCGGCAGTGAATTTGCACCGGAAACATTCACATTTTGACAAGCAGAAAATGTGTCTTGACTTATTTGAGAAAACGGTGAGGATCCAAAACCTGAATCTACAGTATTTGCGAGATCGTGTCGTGTCATTTCGGATTCCTGAGGCGAGCTATTGCCGACCGATCGATCGATAATACTTCCCTGTTCACCAATTGTTTCACTGCCTACGCCATTGTTTGCCTCCCGCTCCATTTCCCTATGCACAATTACCAAGTTACTATGTTGAACATTAGTTAATTCATTACACAGTGGCGCTAACACACTGCTTTCGTCTTCGCTGTCATTTCTCAGTTTACTTTGGAGCCTAGTGTTACGTTTTTCACACGCCATTATTGTCACAATATTTCACACGACAACACAGAAAAACACAATTTGAAGAGCAAAAATAAGAAAACACATTAACATGACACTGAAAATAATATCTAGTTAATTGCAGCTGCGAAATACTTGGTGCAAATCTACATGCATGCCACAACTGTTTTACTGTACAACAATGAAAGACTGCAACTACACAGGAGATTTTCTCTACAATTACGCGCTAGCAATAAACAAAATCTACACTAATTACACAAACTACAAGAAAAAAATCAGAAGATTCCAGTGAGGTATCCTCGGCTAAGGGTCGACATATGAAACGTCCCCTTTGAACAATTATTACAGGACTGTGCTTAAACTGACACACAATATTTTTTTTAGCGCAACGCAATCTGACTTTAAATAATCTCTACAAGAGAATGGCCCCGACTAACATTAACCTGTACTTTTCACAAATCACTTACCTCACAAAAATCTTGGTTACTCCCACTACTGCAATACAGCAAGCGCCACTACTGCCAGCTAAATAAAAGATTCAAACTATGGAAGGCACTAACTACTGATAGGGATAGTTAGCAAATGAAAGATATTAATAGAGAACAAACGTTGTATTTACCTTAATAGTCATCATATATATATATATATATATATATATATATATATATATATATATATATATATATATATAGCAGTTCATGAAAAATTTCAAAACTCCGCCATCTCTCTCCCCACATCCACCACTGCTGGCGGCTCACCTCCAACTGCGCAACGCTACGCGCTGTTCACAGCCAGCTGCCTAACACTACAATGGCGAGTATTACAACAATGCAAAGCAGCCACAGACTGCACACAGCACAGCCAGTGATTTTCATACAGAGGTGGCGTTACCAATAAAAAAACCTAAACAGCCTACTTACATGTTGTGTTATTTAAACTAATTGGAATTTCGTATAATGTACTGTAGTGATTCTGTCCTAACCCATACCAAGCTCACTTAGACCCAGATGTCTGGTGCTCTTAAAACCCCACTCAGTGCTGCCTTCGAATTGCCAGCAAGCTTATACATACATCTCTCACTGCCATTTGACTACTGCAGTTATGTTCAACTTTAGTGATATTACCATCAACAAAAACGCAAAATTAAAAATGTTCAGAATGCAGTCATATGTCCAAATTAATTTGTGATGGGAATGTATAATGACTCGTTGCAGATCACTACAATCTATAATGCAGAGTGATCCCTGGAACATATTACAAACGAACTGACAGGCTATTTAATTCACAAAATAGTCCTTTAGGACTTCAGCATAGTAAAATTTTGTTTTAATTGCTCTTTTCATCATGAATGCCTATTAATGACTAAAAACTGAACCATGTGATGTTTAAGTAACTTTGATTTTCTGATTTTGCTATTAGACACATACACATACACATACACACACACACACACATACACACACACACACACACACACACCACACATTTACAGATTGCATGCTGTTTGTGTGATCCATATCTGAGGAGGGGGTCATGCGTATCCACCACTGCCAGATATCTACCTTCAGGTAAGTGATGCACTGTATTTCCTTTATGTATATACATATACAATCTTCAATCAGTATCTTGTGACATTAAGGTGTACAGGAAACAACAGTATGTACCAGTAAAGGAACTGGAATGAGTTATAACAGGGCAGGTATACCAGCTTGCCCAGGAAAATGCATTAAACATAACTAATATTATATCAGCTTCACTTTTAAGACTTATGCCTTACAACATTAAGTCTCGGTCATTGTCTTCCTAATGACACTCCTCCATCACACTTGTCAAACAGGGTGCTTCAAGTTGTTGAGATATCTCACTTCAAAAAAACTTAGTAAAACATTTATCATAACCTAAATAGGTGTGTGTCACTCAGGGGTCCACGTTATACACAGTCTTTTTCTTCATGAATGTTTCCCACAAACTATCATGCATGGAGGATAGATTCCATTCACGAACGATGGTACTTAGTAATCCCGAATAAAAACCCAAGCCAGCTGATAGAGAAATCAAATAAATGTCTCAAAGATGGTTAAAATTCATCACCTAAAGACAAAGCGGCTTTAAACATAAAGAAAACTAACTGTATGAACTTCCATATGAATAAAAACCATAGTGAGGTTTGACTAATAGTTAACAAAGATCGATTAAAACGTGTGACAGAGTAAATTTGTGGGCATTAATGTGTTGCCAGCTGGAACAAGGAGAACATGTGAACATTTTAGCAGAGCACATGTTTCAAACATCAGTTATGTGATGATATTTTAGAATACCAGTGCTTGGAATGTGTAGATTGTCTTCAAGGCATACATAAACAGAAAAAATCACAGAAAAATCTTTAACTATGGACTAATACTAGACAAATTCACAAATTTTTCCAGATAGATGTAATTTTTAAATCTGAGACAATATGTGGAACAAGCAACTGAAAGTATATTTCCACATTTTCTGTTGTTCTTTAAATTATATGTAGTATAATACAGTTAAAACAAATATCAGGGCCCATTTTTAGATTCAAAGTTCAGGTAAAAATAGAAAGTGGAAGACAAAAAACCCCCATATCATTCAACAGCAATGGGGTGTAAAACAAACTGACAGCCGACACCTTAATCTGTACTGTGCACTCAGTCTGGCATATTTATTTTTAAATCTGAAAGTTGTTACCATTTGAAAAGTCCTATCCTATTTTGTTTTGCTAAGATCCAAGGTAACTGGTGTTATCATAACACATTTCTTTACACTTAAACTAATTTAGTAAAATTCTTTAATTAGTATAAAAATAACACAAGCAAGATTTCTGGGCCTGTATGAATGTAGTTTTATGAGCTTAGCCAGAACTATTACATGAGCACATGCTATTTTCTTTAGACTAAAAAATGTATTGAAGGTAAGCACATTCTATGCTTCTTTATAATGATTCCACCACAACATGCCTATAGTAAGCATATTTTACTGTGCCTTAAAAGCCTTTGAGGTCTGGTACTGACAATTTCCCTAATGTATCATGGCTGACTGTGCTACATTCAACTTCTATTGGGGCAAACATAGATATATTAACACACTGGAAGATTAATACATTTGCTAATGTGTCCATGTTTTATCCTATGTGCAAGAAAATAATGTACAGTCCTATAAACAATTAAAGAGGAGAGTCAGTTAAATAGTAACATTTAATACTGTAAAAAGGTCATGAAAGAGCAATACACTAATTAGACTGGTTTGGCTTTCTTAATCTACATAAACTTAAGGCTGCTGCATTGGAATTATTTTTTAGCAAAATTGGGATAAAATGTATTATATTATATACTACTCGTTTTTATCCAGGACAATGCCCAAAAATCCCCATAGGTACTGTTGCATACTTACATATGTTGACCTCTCATACATATGTTGTGTGTGCTTTGGAAAAAAAAGGTTTTTTTTTGTGTAATCGAGTTTTTACTCAAGTTTGAGAAAGAAAATCAAGTATATAAATGTATGAGTAATACACCAAAATACTGGCCAGCAGCTGTGAAACTCTAGGTTTGGTTTTATTGAGCCTTGGTCAGTCTTTTCTGAAGAGATTACTTTTTCACAGTAAAAAGTTAAGTCATAAGACCAAAATATCTGCAATATAAAATCAACTTTGAAAAATACTTTTTTAAATAGGCACCTAAAAAAAACGAAAGTAAATTTAAGAAAACTTTGATCATATTTCATAAATGTCTGACAATAGAATGATGTTCTTATAGATCCAGATGTCTTAGTTTTCTCATAATAAACCAGCTCATAACTCTGTGCCATAATGATGTGTCACACCACAACACCCTTACGTTGCGAGTCAAGGCGCACAGGTGGAATCGGACGCTTCCATTGACCGCTAGTTTCTAACTGTTTTCAATTTTCTCTAATTAGGCTGACATTCCTGATTATGGCACATGTTGTTACATAGTACTGATGGTGGTTGTCCACAGGTATTACAAATACTCATTTACAGTGCAGTAAATGTTAGTTAATAAATTTGTTGTGTATCTTTGACCAAATGTGTGGGAATCATTTACACCAATAATGTTATGTGGCATCCTTTGCACTCATATAGACTCGAAACTAGTAATCTATGTGTAATTTTAAAAATAAACACGTACCATTAAATGAATATTTCTCTGTGGATACATAAATTTTAAAAATTAATAAAAATACCACAATAATTTGATTTTATGCGTTAGAAATGGCTTGTGAAAGCCAGCAACGACTGTGGAAACAATGAGTTTGTTTATAAATAACACGATTTTTACTTTTATTTATATTTTTCACTACGCGTTTCGAGAAATGATTCTCATTTTGAAGTGCATTGTTCTGTATACTATGACATTTTTTCCGTGGTGTTTGTGTGGGGTTCTGTTTGTTCTGTTGTCCTTAAATTCTTCTGTGGTCCAGTTTTCTGAGCACAATACAGGCATACATAAAAAAAGCACATTAATAGTTACAAGCGAAAACACCACGAAAAAATGGCACAGGATGGTGAACAATGCACTTGAAAATGGTTGTTATTTAGCGCAACGCTTCGTGCAAAATATAGAGAACAGAAAAAATTGTGACTGGTAGCTCAGTTATTTATAAACAAACCCTTTGCGCAACAAAATTTTTGATTTTTCACGTTTTCTTAAGCTGACATTTTTATTGTTCCATAGTAGAATGATTATTATATTTCACCGTGTTAACAAAAAATCATCAGTACATGACATTCAAGGTTTATAGTAACAACCACACCAAAAGCTTAACGTTCTACGCGATAAATCCACAGTTCTCCGATTTTACCGCGGCTAATCATCACTAAGGCACAACATATTCGTACTTGTTGTAATCTTAGCACACTATTCATAAAGAAGCAAGTATAATTTACGCGAAGAAATACAACTTTCACAGAAAAAACAACAAGTTTTCACAACAGGCCTTTGTGCGTATGCGTACTTTCCTACTAGGCTGCTACAAACATCAGCTGTTCCCAGCCCAGCAATACAGCGTTTATAAGGCACTATCTGATTGGATACTCGGTTTCGCCCACTTCTGACCACTCATTGGTCGCTAGCTTGGAGCTCAGACGGAATGGACGGGGTATGGCTAGACCCCGGGTCAAGTCAGGAGTTGCCACCCAACCCTTGTGGGGCCAACTGAGGAGCTACTTGACTGAGGAGTAGCGGCTCTAGTCACGAAAGCTCACAACAGCTGGGAGAGTGGCGTGCTGATCACATGCCTCTCCATATCCGCATGAAGTGACGCCTATCGGCTGAGGATAGCTCTTCTGTCGGTCGGTACCGTTGGACCTCCGGTGGCGTGTTCGGACGGATAGAAAGTTAATCAGTTAAGATGTTACCTTTAGTTTACGTGTGTTGCATGCCTGTCGCCCATTACTTCAATTCGATCACTTGGTTTCCATATGAGACCAGTGTCTTACTATGTTCCTCTAGAAATCGGAATCGGTGAACCATCTAGAAACTGAGAGGGTGTGTAAAGGGCAGCGTAACATACAGAAAAATCTTGTTCTGTAAAGTTATACGCCTGCCTGTTACTCAACAATAAACATTATTTATAACAAAATTGAAACTGTCATTGTTTTATTAATATTTTATTTGAAAATTGTTGATTTGTAACGTGAAACAAAGGTATTTTGCAATAAAAAAATTATAATAAAGATTTATCCTATAGCGCTAAAAACGCAGTTTCCTCAAAAAAAAAAAGTGAACTTAAAAAAATCGCAAAACAAAATCATATGAAGCGTTAATTCAGTATTTAGACGAATTTCTATAAAAAGGTTTTCTGCTTAATAAATCGAAATTCAGGCCTTTGATCAGGATGAAGAACACACTATTCAGTACAAAATAACAGTAACTACACGGATTTTTTAAGTTTCTGATGTTTCTGCATGTTAACTGTTCTATCATCAAAAGTAATTGTAATTTTATCTAGAAGTGGAGAAATTAAGAAAATAACTAATTTTTATTACTTATAAAATGCAATTTATATTTTGCAAGGATATAAAATTCATCTTAACGATGTTTGGTTCTAATTATGTGCAAAACAAACGAACATAAAAAAAAGCGAAGTCATCGGCTCCCAGTTTCTCTGTCACACATTCGTTTATATTTCTTTCCCTACCAATGGAACCAGTACTACTGGTAAACCTACCATTTACTACTTCATGTACTGCACCAAAACTACCGGATCGTAGTTTTGGTAGGCTACAACTCTATTCCAGACCTATACATGGAAGCATGGAACGAGCTGGACCATCTCCTGTAGGTCTGTCGGCGGGTCGTTAGCGAACATATTATGAAAGCTAAGTGAAAACTTTCAGCTGAAACGTAATTGTAAAAATTAGTGATGGTTGTACCTGTGCACACATAAAAGATGTACCCTCATAAATACGAGAGGTTGTTGTGAAAATAAAACTTTGTAGATCTACGGGCAAATTAAATTACCTTCAATTCTCTATCTTCATTCATATAAAAGGTATAGTCTTCTGATATCGGCACTCGGTCACATGTACTCACCTACTGAAGTGATTGTTTTGAGCTGTTAAAATTTTTGTATTTATTCTTTTTTATGGGTAATATGAATATGATGGTTGTTGGAGCGGGTTGTGTCGAAGGAAAATAAAGTAAAAGTTGAGATCCAAACTTTCCAGTTTGTCATTCAGTTCTGAAGAAAAGATGGTTCTCATACATGGAAAATTCATCATGTGTCCTGTTTGTTATATGCCAAATGTCTTGTGGATCGACTTTATGTTGTTATATAAACATTTAGAATCACTGCTCATAAAATACGTCCTAAATTATGGACAATTTCCAGATGTTAGTATATTTAGAACCGGAGAAATAGCCGCAGTGAAGACGTCCAAAAGTCGCTTAACAAGCAATATTGTACCGTTTGAAATTCTCACCACAAACCGTCGTTGCTGGCGCGGTCAGAGAGCCAGGCGTCGTTTCGGTGTCAAAGTACGCTTCCGCTTTCGGCAGCCCACAGACGCGGCCGCTATTGGGTTAGCCCTGCGGACTCGCCTAATGGCTACGAGGCGCCGGGCGGTAACACCGTTACCGGCTACTGACGACGTAACAGGCTTGATGTTGGAAACGTTACGCGAACGCGGAACAGGCTATAGCTTCGCTCTGAACACGTTTACACGTCCCAACAGATTACTTACGTAAGTTTGTGCGTACGAGCACAGAGTATTTCTGGGGGAAACAGATTAAGGTCGATACTTTCCTACGCTCCTAGCACATTGCGAAGTAGTGAAGCAACTCGAATTGAAGCATCTAATCGCCGCCATTCGTGAGGATGAATATATATAGGTTGTTTCAACACCTCACCGAGGAACTTCAAGCAATGATAGGTCACTCAAAGTAGTTAATTTTTTAACTTAACGAGTGTATAGTCTTAAATGCGTAACTAATGTTATACTAATGAATAACTGCAGTTACGCAAACATTACCGCTTATTATTATTAGAAATGTTCTAACGGTAATTTATACTGTACCTGAGTATGTGTTGCTCGCCTTCCTATCACTGCCCGCCCAACTCAGGAAAGTACGTCAGGATTCTGTTGGATCAGGTGGAAAGCATCAGGATTTGGGGCTATCAGCTCAGTTCCGGTAGTAGTTTTAATATCGTAAACCACACTCTTGACATGTCCCCAAAGAAAGTAATCAAGGGGCGTTAAGTTAGTCGAACGCACAGGTCACGCAACAGGTCCTCCTCGTTCTGTACAATGTTCCCCAAACTCGACGGTTAGCTGTGCTCGCACAACAACACTGCAGTCTGCTGGGGCTCCATCATGCTGAAACCAGAGACCTCTACGCACTGCAAGCGGTAAATTTTCCAGCACATCAAGAAGTGTGGTTTGCAGGAACTGTTTCAGTAAGTTGCTTCACTGAACGTAGGTGGCAGGAATAGAGGAACAGAAGGTTCTCATCCACAGTTTCCGCCAACATACTTATGGGCAACCTCCGCTGGTGTGATCTAACAGCAACTACATGTCGTTACTCATAGTCCCTGCTAGTAGAATACCCATCAGATGCAAACAAGGACTCGTCCATAAATAAAACATGTGTGTGGAGGGCAATATGATACCCTCTTTGGTGTACGAACCACTGGAGACTGCATACGATGTGCGTAATTAGCTGTTTCTAAAACCTGCTCTCTTTCAAGGTGGTACATACGTAGATGATACTCCTGCAATATTCTCCAGACACACACTTTATCTGTTTCCACAACAAAGGCTATAGTATGTGTGCTGTTCGAGGGGTCATTGTCACTCTACGGATCACTTCACCCTCAAAATCTGGTCACGCCTACAACCACCAACATGCCGAGGACGCAGACTCCTTGTTTCTCGTAAGCGTCTATGAACTGAGGCAAAGTACCGTGGTGGTCTTCTGTTAAGAAACCGATCTTCGTAGGTACGAAGGGCTACTCTTTCATTTCTCCCCACCTCACTGTGTAACCCATACAGTGTGTTTTAGGACGTCACTGACAAACTTTGGGAGATGATAGAGCACACAAAAACGATCATTTTTGTTTCGCGGTTTATGGATTTTGCTCGTAGTCATGATGCTCACCGCCATTAGTGACCTGTTCCGTAGCTGTCGGTAAGGTTATTTTGTAGAGTCGTACGAGTCCAGTCACGCAGCTTGTGTTTTTGTGAAACTGTATCTTCAGTGGCGTGCATCGTACAAGTGCTGAATTCAGTTTGTGTTGTTGTAGCTATTTATCTTCACTGTCGGGCCTCTTACTACTCCTGAATTCAGGTTTTCTTGCTTTTAGTACTCAATGAAACATGGAGCATGGATATGATGAACTGACTGATTTGATTAAAAGTTACGGTGAGGCGAGGGGATATTGTAGAGCAACTCTACGTACTTACGACAATCGGTTCCCTAACAGAAGACACCCACAATACATTTGCTGCAACTCATGGAAGCTTACGAGAAACAGAGAGTTTGAGTCGACAGCATGTTGGTGCTGGTGACGTGAGAACATCAGATGTTAAGGGTGAACTGATCTGTAGATTTAGCAATGAACCTTCAGGCATCATGTGCAATATAGCCGGTTCTATCGATGTAGGTATCTGTTTGGACAGTGCTGCAGGAGTAGAGCTCACATTCGAGCAATCTAAAAAGGGAGCAGATTTTAGGACCATCTGATTACCCACATTGTATGCAGTTTGTACAATGGTTTGTACACCATTGAGTGAATGATGCTGCCTTCAGCACTCATGTTTTACTTATATATGGGAACTTCTTTACACAATATGAGTATTTATCAGAAGGAACAGCCGCATCTGGGGTATGAGAACCGGCATGCAGTTGCTATTAGGTCGAACCAATGAAGGTTCTCTGTGGGCGGGAATTGTGATTGATCATGTTTTAGGACTTGTAATACTGGCACCTAGGTTAACTGGAGCAGCTCACTTACAGTTCCTACAAACCACAATTCCGAAACTGTTGATATCTCACAACAAGGATTGGGATAGTTTTAAGGGAAAACACATTTAAGGTGGACCCACATATTTCGTCATTTCATGGAGTATGCTTTATTGCTTAACAACAATTATTATGAGTAATAAATTAAAAACCTTGTCAAAAATGAATAATAATGCTCACAATAATTTAGAGAACTTGAACAGGATCGATTCATTAACAAAAAACTTTAACAATATACATGAAACATCTGACTTAGGCAAAGTCAGGATTTGGTATGGATGGGGCCTTACTCAGTTACCGTTGATTGCTCAGTTTTTCTTTTTTTTCTTTAAAAAATCACGTACACTTTATTTAGAACCAATTGCAAATGAGGTTGACAATAAAGAACAATTATCAAATTTGGCTATTAAGGCACAACATCTAATAAAACATTCTTAAGCAAGTTGCATTCACGGCTGAAGGCCTTATTGATAATACGAATTACTTGTCGGCTGAAGGCCCCAATAGTAATAACTCAAAATCAAAATAATTAAAAAAACAGTCATCACAATCTGATCAAGCCAAGAGAGAAGTGGGCCTCAAACAGTGCTCCAAGGATCAGCCTGGGAAAGTCGCTCAACTTCGTAACCGATGAGACCGGCAGCCAAGAGTTGTATTCACTTAATCGGATAGCAACTCAAACTAGTGACAGTTTAAATGCAGACTAACACTCTTGCAAAATCTACCTAACGTCTGATAACCAATACAACGATGGAATCACTCAGGCAAGCTGGAACAGGCGGACAGTACTGTCTTCAGAATCTGGTGTTTAGAACATCCAGAAGCAGAAGGAACCACTACGACCAAAGTAGTCCAAAAGAAACAACATACCCGGACCACAATGAAGGAGGTTGTCGAACTACACACCTTACTGGACAGCAGTGGCAAGGCGAGGAAAAGTACACTCCACGAAAATATGCTAACCTCCAGGGAAGGTAACTGGGGCGCTAGCGGCCACTAGGCAGAAAAATATCGATGGTTGAACTTCACCAATAACCACAAGGAATTCAATGATTAATAGTAAGAAGTGGAAGACAGCTAACTAATCTCGCCAAGTCCAAACACTCCACTCGTTGCTCTTCATCTCAGTGACCCTGCAAGCAGCAACACTTGAACAAATGGCGTGATCTCAAAATAGTGAAGGTTTCACTACTGGGTTAATATTCACTCAACTCAAACGTCCTGGGTCCTGTGGAAAACGAGGTTGTGGTACTCGCAACTGCAGCCTCTCGATATGGCAGTCCCTGCGTGCCACCAACAGTCCCGGCATGTCTCCGCGCTGCCAGACCTCACTGCTGCTCCGTCCTAACCGAACTCCACGACACACTCCCATCCAGAAAACACTTGACGTCCTTCCAAAGATAGTACTATGGTACTAGATATCGATAACTGCTGCTGCCACTCGTGGACAGACAACGTTAGCAAACATAGTGGCACCAGTAAACATAAGAAGAAAACGAGACGCCACTATCCCTATTACACGATACCAACCTACCAACGGCACCAACGCAAGCCGCAACACGGCTCAATATACCATGAAGAACAGGGTTTAAAACGAGGAATATACACAGGTTCCAAAATACAACTAACAAGTCACACCAGCTAGGAGGCGACAGCAAGCTAGTTCAACAAACTGAGTTTTACCACTAAAATGAATTGCAAATGACTGCCACTAAAAGTTCTAATAGTTCCTAAGCATGGATAAAACTTTAAACAAATAGACAACACCCATCCAAAATACAGGAAGGATAACAAGCAACGCCACTGATGTTGCTGTTGGGAAGCTTCAACAATTTACGAACCTTAATAAAATCCCTTAAACAATAAAATACACAATTCCCTAAAATGCAAGAGAAGCATGGAAGGCATACAATTTAAATATGACTTCCAACTGGTACACACCAGCAGAAACATTAATAATGACTCTTAAATAAATATATAATACCTAAAAATGCAAGGAAAGCGACAGGTTACAGCAACCAGCTATCACAGCAAACTAGCAGCAACCGATGAAGTTTTACAATGAATGGAGTTAGCTAATGATTCTGGATATTAAAAACTCAACAAGTTCATACCCATAAGTAAAAGCCTTTAAAACTTAACACGCTACAGAATTAGCAAATAGAGCCTGCAAGATTTAAACAAGTTGTTAAAGGGCAAATATAGTCACAAGGAGCTTCGGACTTTCTGAACACACCTTAAGGCTTGTGTGATATGCACAACTCTCAATATTTGGATAGATCATGGGTTCCGAAATTAACTGGGCAACACTGCGGAGTGGCACATACGAAAACAATAACTTATTGCGGGAATGGCTACACATAAAAGTCATTAGCCTGACTCTCCTTAATATTACATGAAAACTGACGACGTGAACTTCAAACACCTGCAGATCCAAATACCAGAGAACAGCCTCTTTTAACAGTGCACTGTCTTCGACACATGAAAACTGACGACGTGAACTTCAAACACCTGCAGATCCAAATACCAGAGAACAGCCCCTTTTAACAGTGCACTGTCTTCGACACAGACTGTATTGCAGTCCCAATTACATCAACTCAGTTTACAACAAAGCGTATTCATACTCTGGCAATGAATATAATGTAGGACAAACAAATTAAAATCAGTTACACTGACCGGTGACCACCCTAACAGTCACTGGGAGGCGTAATGAACATGACGAGTCTCATTCAACATTAACAGAGACGTGGCCTTTCGATAACAAGTACCAATGAAAGATCAACACTTAGCTCCGCTCAGGTGTGAAGAAGCCTTAACTTTCAGGATTTCAAGCAAGGGTGTTACTGCCTGCAGTCCGTGCAGGAGATCTACAGGTGCTGTAGTGTTTCAGCTTCCAGAGTTGACCCAGTGGTTGTTGGCCAGATTGTACGTGGGATCAGCTGCCTTTCCGCAAGTCGCCGTTATCAATACTTAATCCAGCCGGAAAACTTTGGCTCCAACCAACTTAACAACTCGCGGCTTCATGGGCTCCACGTCCGGGCAGCAGGACTACCACAAAACCAACTTGCCAGGCATATGGCCTCCCGCTCACTGCACGTACTACGGGCAGCCAAACCCAACAATACACTCCTCGACAAAAGACTCTAGCCCCGGCTCATGACCAGGATAGATATCAGATGTCCAAGTAGTTAGTGGTGCCAGAGGAGTGGCATGTCCGCCAAAACTAAATCCGCTCAACTTTGGACAATCAACCGCATGCTGTGCGCAGAGATCTCTGGTTCAGACATGACGGAGCCCCAAAACACTTCAGTGTTGCTGCGTGAGCGCAGCTTATTGTCAATTTTGGGGACATGTGAAGAGTATGAGTCACGACGCTCCAATTACGGCTAGAGTTCAGCTATCCGTTAGAATCACCAAAATCCGACGGAATCTTGACGTGCTCTTCAGAGCTGGACGGGCACTGATGCGAAGGTATGAGGCAGGTATTGAGCTGTAAGGAGGATTGTTTGAACCATTCATTAAAATTATCGTCAATGCATGCTTAATAATAGTAAATGGTTATTTCTTTGGTATTGTAGTTATCCATTATTACGAGTGTGAGTCAAATCAAAGCCTTAAATTTGGAATAACAAATCGAAATTTCACGCAGTTATCCTGTAAGTTGGT
Source organism: Schistocerca nitens (assembly GCF_023898315.1). NCBI lineage: Eukaryota > Metazoa > Arthropoda > Insecta > Orthoptera > Acrididae > Schistocerca > Schistocerca nitens. The sequence goes on along the minus strand of NC_064620.1, from coordinate 458,805,718 downwards.
AAGCGTGCTATAAACACCGTGCAGAATGGTCTGTAGGTGGCAGCATAGTGCAGATGCACACATACCGTCGCAGTATCAGTATAAAGATGGCCTCCCCCACTTGCGACTTGCAGCAGGGAAGAACAGAGTTCTGTTATTCGATTTTTGCGTTTTGAAGGTGTGAAACCTATTGAAATTAAACGACGAATGGAGGTTCAGTACGGTGCTGCATGTTTGTCGCAGCAGTAAGTCTACGAATGGAGTAGGAAGTTCGCAAATGGTGTGACTTCAGGTCAGTCACAACGAGTTGTGACTCCATAGAACATTGCAGTAGTTGGAGCCATAGTGAAAGAAAACCGCCGAGTGACAATGAATGACATTGCAGCGTGTTTACAGATTAGTCATGGGTCAGCGCACCACATTGTGCTACATGTGCTCCAGTTTCACAAAGTACCTGCAAGATGGGTGCCACGGCAGCTGACTCCTGAAATGAGAGAACGACGTGTTGATTCTTGTGAAGAACTTCTTCGGCGCTTTGAACGAGAAGTTGATAGCTTCCTTGCAAGAATCGTTACTGGGGACGAAACCTGGGTTCACTTCCACCAACTGGAAACGAAGAGAGCGAGCAAGAAATGGCGCCATTCCTCATCACCAAAACCAAAGAAGTTTCGACAAAACCATCAGCTAGGAAGGTTATGCTGACTCTCTTTTGCGACGAAAAAGGCGTCATTTTGGACCATTACATGCCTAGAGGGACCACTGTCACCAGTGCATCATACACAGATCTCCTAAAAAATCATCTGCGGCCTGCAATCAAATCAAAGCGACGTGGATTGCTGTCAGCAAGTGGCCTTTTGCAACATGACAATGCAAGGCCCCACACTGCCCGTACAACAGTTGTAACAATCACAGAACTGCATTCTGAGTGTCTTCCTCATCCACCACACTCACCAGACCGTGCCCCAAGTGATTTCCATATGTTTGGACCAATCAAAGACGCAATGGGAGGAAAGAAGTTCCGTTCTGATGAAGAGGTACGCCACTCGGTGCATGAGTGGCTGAGCGGACTACCAAAAGAATTTTTCTCTAAAGGAATTTATGCACTTTGTAAGCCCTGGAGGACTTGCATTGAGCTTGGGGGAGATTATGCTGAAAAGTGATGCAGGTTTGTACCACTTCTGCACAATAAATAATATTTAACGATAATATTTAAGGTTTTCATTTGACTCACCCTCGTATAATATCAAGGATGTGTTTAAGACTATATGTACTTTAATAAAATATGATCCTCCTTTTGTGATCTATTATTGCTCAGGTCTTTAAATACCCTGCATAGGTTGTTAGAGACTCAAGACAGTTGCGATAAAATACCGGAGAGTGAGATTATTTTACGTTTTGCGTTTAATTTATCCTAACCAACACATGTCTCGGCGTCTGTCTTGAGCACTTAGTTTTCACAGCCCTTAACGTCTTCTTTATTATACAATTGTGTCTGCCTTCCTTTACACAGTTTTATCATATTTTTCCTTCATCTCTCTTCAACTTGTTGGAAATGAATAACTGTGCTCTCCAATATATCTTGGGCCAGGAATTTTATTCTCAAACACAGTCTGAAAGGTCTCAGCTTCATTTCTCGGCTCCCGTGGTTTCTTTCACTAGTAACCCGGCAATGATACAAGTAGGCCATATTAATAATTTCCTTCTACAGGATGTACCACGTGGAATGGTCGATATCCAGGGATATGACATTAACGATCATTCAGTAAACATGAGCTTTAAAATGCATACCTTAAGAGCTACGAGCACTCGTTCAGCAGGAAAGTTTCACACTAGCGAAGATGAAGTGCTGATAGCTCTTAGTGTATGCACTTTAGATGGTTCAAATGGCTCTGAGCACTATGGGACTCAACTACTGAGGTAATTAGTCCCCTAGAACTTAGAACTAGTTAAACCTAACTAACCTAAGGACATCACAAACATCCATGCCCGAGGCAGGATTCGAACCTGCGACCGTAGCGGTCTTGCGGTTCCAGACTGCAGCGCCTTTAACCGCACGGCCACTTCGGCCGGCTATGCACTTTAGATTTAGATTCTGTGTTCAATAGACTTATTTTGCTTCGACTATGTCATATTCCAGAAAACTGACCTTTCCTCCAGGGACATATTATGGTATTACCCAATTCCCTAGATCTGTATTTCATTTGTACGAGAAGCGTAACGGTTTCCGAACTATACATTCACCTCTGTGTCCTATTGCACAGCAGATGCACTTAACGTTCCGCATATAGCAAGTGAACAACATCAGGATGAATTAATTAAACACTAAGGTTGTTACCGCACACCAACCAGGAAAGAAGCAAGGCAAAGTAATGATAAGGCTAGATTCAATAATATGATCATTCCCCATTTACAACATAGTGATGAAATGCTTTCACGAAGCCCAAGTTAAATTCCACATTAATCCCTTACATCAAAATAGCTACACCGCGAACTGGTCCTTGAGGAGACACCAAGCCAATTCGAGCAAGGTATGGAGATACAACAGCTCACCAATATTGTACATTACTACACTTAAATCTTTCGATGGCCAAGTCTGGCGTAGCCGCTGCTCATGAGGGTGCAGGAAGAACTGTTGTTTTCTGATCTCTCGTTGCTAGACATGTTTGCATAACACTGTGTCAACCAATCAGGAGCCGCCATCTCCCTCCATGCTACTTTAGCGTTCAATGTTATTTTTGTGTAGCCTGCGGTATTGTAAGAGTAGATCCAAACACATTATTCGCTGAAAGATAGACCATCTTTGACTATACAAGGTGGTTCAGCTGCTCCTTTCTATGGATTTTGTGCAACCCACAGCGCCTTCACATATCATATGTAGGATTCTATATTCTCTCGCTCGCTACACACAAACAGTTAGTCCTGCAGGCAAGATGAACAGCATCTTTCTGTAGTAAATTTAATGTATTTCAATCCTGAACTGGAGGATGTTTTCCCTAGATAATGTAATTTTCGAATTATCCAAGAAAAAATGTACAAAAGTGACTTTTAGACGCTGTTTTCTTGAATAACTCGAAAGCTGTGGCCTCCATAGAAAAGTCGTCTCAGTACAAAATTCAACTACATTGAAGTTCCTACAAAACGTCCTCTTCATTTTTTGTGTAGAGTTATTAGTTTGCGTATAGCGAGCGAGAAAATATGAAAATCTTGCGAGTGGTTTTTTTGAAAGCGTTGCAGGTTGCATAAAACCCGCAGGCAGATGCAGCTGAAACGCCCTGTATGTACTGAATGTAATAATTATAATTTTCAGTAAACAGGAGATACAAAAATCAGATGAAGGGTGTGATTCCTCAATTTCACATTCCATCTGTTTCCAGCTTTATGGGCGGGCAAGGTAGAACTGCTGGTGGCCTGCAATCATGGTGGGCGCCACGCGGTTTCGTTTGGGCGCTGGTGTCTCTCCTAGATGCCTGCCTTCCGCAGATTAACAACGGGTTGCTGTGACCCCACACCCACGTCAGCTGGGCAGGCTGTCATCTACCGTCCTCCTTCCTCTGACCGATCTGAACACTACTCAGCACCTGGCCGTCTCCACTTTACTTGCTTTATTACACTACAATATCTATTCACATAATTACGTAGCACCTCTCTACAAAATGAGGAGAGCATAGAAAATAATTTCCTGTTGTCTGAAAATCCTTTCTGCCGGTCACAGGCAACAGTTCTGATAAGTGAATAATTAGAAGGAACCTAAAAGAACACATGCGTACACATCAGCTGGCTGAGGTAGAACGTTAGTTCTCGGAGAGTATATTACGCAAATGTGTTATTAGAAAGTAAGAAATAGCGAGAAATAGGTAACCTGCGAAATGTAATACTCTTTCCATCTTTGTTTCTGCTTCGTTATTTCCTATTGCAATTCGCAGTGCAAACCAGAACAGAAATGAACCACATTTACACAGTATTGCTACAGAAATGGCGGCTTCCTTCCTTTTCAGTATGTGAGTGCTACACTAGCACTTTTATTTCCAGTACGTCTACGCCCTGTCGCTCTAGCGAGTCGAGAGCTCACAAAAACGTGAGAGCGTCGATAAGGGGCCAGAAGATGATATTGTTAGTGATCGTTTTTGACAACAAAGGAACGTGTCAAATTCGTTTCTTTTCGCTCTTATTTTGTATGTACGGAGCAGTCAGATGAAACCATTAAAAGTGGAACTTTACTAACAGTGTCATGTTTTACTTGTGCATACCTGCCAAGCAACTTAATAGTATTGGGACAACGTCGGTACCATTCCAAAATACCGTCACCAACCCCCGCCCGCCCCCGCCCGCCCCCCCCCCGCACCCACCCGCACCCCCCCCCACCCCGCCCCCGCCCGCCCCCGCCCGCCCCCCGTCCCTCCCGCCTACGTATACGCGCTAGACATGAAATGTTTTCATAACACCGTCACCTTTCCAAAGCATCGTTAGTCGACAAGGTCGCACGCAATGTATCCGGCACGTGGTGCCTCTCTAATCGTTATTACCGTAGCGGGTTGTGACATAGAGAGAGTCCATTCCAAAGCATCGTTAGTAGACAACAACAAGATCGCACGCAGTGTATCCGGCAAGTGGTGACTCTCTAGTCGTTATTACCGGCGCGGGGTTGTGACATAGAGAGAGAAACCCTTTCTGGAACTCGAACCCTGCTCCTCCTGGGTGGAAAGGCCAAGTGCTCCCACCTAACACAATTAAACCACCAGACACACATGGAATTGATGGGAAATTAAAAAATGCCGGAGCCCTTTCTGGGACTCGAACCCTGGTGCTCCTGGACGGAATGCTCAAGTGCACCTCCAACACATGAAACCTGTCTAGATGCGGGAGAGGAAGGTTAGGTTAGTGTACTTTATTTATTTTGGTTGAGAAACTGACGCAAAGATCGATCCTAATTGCGTAATTAATCACAAAGATAAGCTCTAATTACACAACTATATGCAAAGCACTACAGAAGGACGGCATAAAATCGCAATACGCCGCGAAAACTGACGATACCATACAACTGGTGTTATCCTGCCAAGAAAAAAATTCGCAGAACCACTCGAAACCAGCGACAGAAACATCGAAACTCTACCCTACACCTACAAGCTGCCAGAGTTGATATTAGCTAACTTTGAGAAGGGTGTATTTCCTGCTTTTCATGTATGCGTGTTTCTACTGCATTACAGAGAAGTTATTATCAGAGTTTTTTTTCTTTGTATACGTCTACGGCATTGCATGTTTCGAATTCTTTAAGTTCAATGGGCTCCATGTACAATTAATCTTAAATAGAGTGATGGTAGAAATGCTGTCTGGATGCTTCCATATGAGGTCTACTTTTTTCGTATTTGGTCTTCGTGGCCCTTATGCGCAATTAATGTTAGCTGCAGTAGAGTCGTTTGGTAGTTACCTTGAAATGAGGGTCTCTAAATTTTGTGTTTACAGTTCCTAGGAAAGAACACCGTCCTCCAAGGACTTCTGTTTGAGTTCTGAAAGCAGCTCCATGGCACTTACAGGTAACAAATCTAGAAGCCATTCGCCGAAATTCTTCAACATGACCTGGAACGGATCAATCCCACCAGTGAAGTAAGCAGGACGATAGTAATACACCTGAAAGTTACTGGTTTATTATTCCTACTCATCAGCATTAACTTGCATTTTTTCCGCATTTAAGGCTAGAGACCATTCATCACACCAAATGGAAATTTTGTCTAAATCGTCTTGTGTCCTCCTACAGTCACTCAGCTTTGATGACTTATCGTAGACCGCTGCATCGTCGGCAGACTACTGACCCGCCAAATCATTTAAGTATAAAGAGAACAGCAGCTATCCAATTGCACTGGGCTGCATGTTGGATATAGCCACTCTCGTATCTCTGAGCCTGTTACATATGCTCGTGCCCTCGTTAACGGGCTGCGATGGGAGATCGTGTCATGTACCTTCCAGAAATCTAGAATATGTAATCCACCTGTTACCTTCCTTTATAGTTCTAGATATATCATGTGAAATAAAGGCATGCCGAGTTTTGAACGAATGATGCTTTCTAAAATCAGACTGTTTCATCAACATAAACAGCTTAGCCTCAAGAATGTTTATTATATTCGAACTGAGAATACGTACAAAGATTTGGGAGCAATCCGAAGTTAGGGATATTGGTCTGTAATTTTGCGGTCTGTTCCTTCATCTTTCTTGTATACTGGAGTGACCCGCGCTTTCTTTCGTTCCTTTATACCATTCGTTTCGATCTTCGTATTGGACGAGAAAGAAAGAGAGAGAGAGAGGCGGGGTGATGGACCAATTCCCTGGAGTACTCCTTCTAAAATCTAACAGGAATGCCATCCGGACCAGATGATTTGTCTGTTTTTCAAATCTTGACGGTGCTTCATTATGTCAGTTATACATCTTCCATACGGGGGTCCGTCCGAAGGTCAAGAGACTGCATGTTTGTACGGTTTTCATGCTTGAACGATGTCTTAAACGTGAAATTTTAAACTTAGGTTTGGCTTTTGATATCTTCAACTGCCGCACCAGACTGGTCAACAAGGAACTGACTGGAATCCTTAGACTCGCTTACCGATTTTACACACGGCCTGAAAGTTCTCGGCTCCCTGCCAAATCTTTTGCTAAGTTGTGACGGTGGCAGTTACGTGCTTCACCCATTAATATTTCGGCAGCCGGCTAATGGCTTACGAGACCTCGATTCAGTCTATTAAACGTGCTTGATTCGATTATTCTATTCCCTACAGCTTACAGCCATGAAATATCGATCAAATTATACATCATCTTCGTTTTCCATTAATGTCGATGGTACTTCATTCCTAAATATACGGCTTACAAGTAGTATTGTTTAGTGCTCGTCGCAGTTATGAGTACCGGTAACTACAAGCGAGGTTCATTACAAAAGCGAATCATTACAAAAGCTATACTATCTGACTCGAAATAGCAAGGTATCTATGACAGGGTATGCTAATACACAGAAAATTCGGTGCATAACTGATTCTTTGTCTATGTGATGCACAAAACTAATTTCATTTTGTTTTGAGGTTATTTATTTATTTATTGATATTAGTTTCAGAAGCTATCCCCGATAGCCCCGCATCGCCATCACTGTCAAGATGGTACTTACTTCCGGAGGAGGGGTATGGAAAAGATGATAATGATGACGATGATGATGATGTAATATTTCTCTGTGAAATAATAAATATCGAGTAAAAGCACTACATATTTTGGAACACAACCTACGAGCAGCTTAGAGACAGAAGTGATGACACTTTCTGCGGGACCTGACCATCATTTTGCAGAACAATGCTCAAGCACGTAGAGTGCAAACTGTTACTGATTTGTTTGACTGATGGGATTGCTGAGTGCTGTACCACCTACTGCGGTCCCCTGACGTAAGTCCTCGTTAGTTCAACTCGATTTCTGACTGAAGGAAACACTTCAAAGCAATTGCTTGACGACTGCTGCAACTCATCGATTAACAGACCGCGCCACTCGAACTGTTGACACATGTGACACTGCTAAGAGCATCACTGGCAAGGGTTATACACTATGCTGGAGACTACTTTGAAGGTCAATAAAACTTTGAAAGACATATTTATTTTGTACGAGCTGTAAATAAATAGGGTCCACTGTTAAATGTCCAATCCTCGTATATAAACTCTCTCCTAGTATCCACCATCTTCTACAAGACGAGGCCCTTACAACAGAGTATACCACAGAGGTGCATGTGTGTTTGATGCTTTAGAAATACGCAGTGTGTTGCCTCTACAGTTGCTAAATTCATCGTATCATCCACAGTGATTAAATGATACACTGTCACTGATGCGGCCAAAGATGCCAATACAGAGATAGAATGTATTGTACTTAAACTGCCAACAGCCTCGATTTTTACATCAGTCTATCGCACACCCTTGTTCAGTCTATTTCAGTAATGTCCAGCCTTGTACCAATCCATATATCCTCAATTTACACTATAACTTTGATGCCACTGACTGATCTCCATGACAGCAGCAATATCTCCCTCCCTGTAATACTATTACTTGGAGTGCAATAAGACTCTCTTCACCAACTGTTCGGTGTTGTAATCAAGGAAGAAATTAACCGCATATTTACCTTCTCAGAGGAACCGAAAGTATAAGACCACTCGGATTACGTTTCGCAGACTCATCCATCATTCAATTTGATTTCGTTTGGCTCCCTTACAACTCAGCTGATGATGCCATTCTTACGTGCTCTCCGTCCCACACAGCAACTTGTGTGATGAAGACGCTCGATCTGCTCACCACACAACGAATTCAACCACTGGTGGTGTTAAAGATTAATATGTTTTAGAACAGTTAGTCTAATTCTGAAGACGACGCTAGTTTGACTGATTATGGCATTGGTCTTCCGCTCCTAGTCTGCTTCTGTCTGTAACGGTAGGCTCAATTCAACGTCATGCTTATCTGTTGAACAAAACAAGAGTTAGTTTTACACTTTACAACAAGTAAAAATCAGTGATAGTGGTCAAGGTTCATGGCTGGACTTGAGAGCATCTATCTTTTGTGGTGACCTTCATTATCATCCTTTAAACTGACTGGCGTGTTGTTTTAGCGTCTCTGCTTAACTCAAATAGTTAAGCCCAGACTCGGCTAGCGTCTCTTACAACACTCCTACGGCCCAAATCATCAATAAGCTCTGTCGATCACGCTATTGCGTGCGACCAGCCACATGATTTACGTCTTTCTATGACGGTTCAAAACTCGCCTTTTCACACAACATCCTCATCGAGCCGATTACGAATTATCCATGTTTGATGCGTCCCTATCGCCTAATTTCGATTGACTGGCCACCGGATAGTCGTTTTGATCACCGGACTCACACTATCAACACCTGTTGTCTCGAACACTACTGCGTCGGACAGACCACCTCATAATTATCACCCGAAACACCCACAATCGCCATACGCCGATAACGCAACGGGTGGGTCCTGAACACTACCGCGTCGGACGTCATACCAGGCACTCGGCTCAAGAAACGCAACACATTCGGTGGGACGCAATATCCACCTACCACATCACAACACGCTCAACACACCCCAAATCCATCCACCACAGAGCCAGATTTTATCCTGAAAGCTCTCCGGTCCAATAGCCTTGCCATAAAATTTTGTGTAGGAAGTTATCTACATAAGATAACCCCTTCTATAATTAATCTAATACTTCTAAATATTGGTCGTGTCATAGCTGAAGCAAATTTTCTATACTAAGCGACCCAGTGGTCCCCATACAACAAAATTTAACATCAAACACATAATATACACACAATCCATACCAAAATAAGACAAGCACATGAAAATAGGAAAATAAATACACACATCATAAAACAAATAATCACAAAACACAAATAAAACACTGCCTATACTAATACAAATAAACATCGCCAACAAATCACAAAAATCTAATCTAATTATACACTACTTTGTTCCCGGCCGCGTTCTTCCGCAGCCGAGTGTGCAGCCCTAGTCATTCTTGTCTGTTTTGCGCAGTTTGCGTACGGCCAGGGTTCGCCGGACGTATTTTGATTATTTGTGTAGGTTCTGGATTGCGGTCTTCACTCGCTCTCCAGTTCTGCACTGGTTGACCCCTTGCATTTTTATTGGTTGGTTTCCAGTTATTATTACCCTGGTTCCACCTACGTTCCTGTGGCGGATAATGTTTGTTCTCTATTATCGCGTCACTGTGGATTGTTTCTTCAAGTTGCATGCTTTGTGAGCTGTACCGCGGAACTTACCCGTAAGATGACAGTTGTCTCTACGAGGAGTCTCAGCTTTTCTATCTAAGACCAGCCCGCAAATATGACAATTAACAGCCTTTTCATACAAGTCATCATTTTCCTTTGATTTGGTCATGGGAATATTGATGCTGTAGAGCTTGTGAACTTGCCATCAAAGTTTTCCAAGCTCAGTGAGAAGCCAAACCGCTGGATCGCCCCCCTACATAAGACTGATAGCTATTAAGTTTACAATCATATGCGCATACAACTTGGAACGCAGCCGCATAAGGCTCAGTGAGAAGCCAAACCGCTGGATCGCCCCCCCTACATAAGACTGATAGCTATTAAGTTTACAATCATATGCGCATACAACTTGGAACGCAGCCACATAAGGTACATGTTTTTGTGTGAAGGTTGTGTGTGAGGCTAAGGGGTTCCCTTCACAACGAGTAATAGGAGCCAGCAAGCATCAAAATCGGCGTACACAACAAAAGGACAACGCTGCTGGTGGTGAGTATTTTTAAATTTAATGAAGTTATTTTCCTCAGTGGGCATAACAACACGTACCGGGTCCTTGCATGCACAATCTAATAGATGTGTCGCTAATAACTCTTGAGATGAAAAATAATTCAAACACCTTATACAAATATGTTGTTTATGTTCATTTTTACTTAACTGGGAGGAAATGAGTCGGGACATGTCTTTGATCCAGACGTAGTGGTAATTATCACGTTCGGAGAAGAGCAGCATGTTGACATGCAACTCTCGTTCACATGCAAATTTTGAGAAATGGAGGGGGCCTACTACTGTATGCTTGTTCTGCTCATCTGACTTGCTTTTCTTCTCCAGGCCACAAACGTGGACCGATATTGCGGTATTCTGAGCTTAAAACTTAGGTATGTCCTGGATTCTTAAAGGGAACTCTATTCCGTCAAAGTTGTACTGTCTCTAAATATCTTTGACTTTGTAACTGCTGGGACGCTCGGGATGATGTTTGTAATTGTAATTTCTCTCGCAAGCCAGGACTGACCATGCAAAACACGCATTATCATAGTTATTTTGAACATTAACGCACGCATGCTTTTTCTCAATATCTATAGGGAGTTTAATATAACTGGACCCTCCATTCACTGAATCATAGACATGTATATGGATGTCGAGGTGTGGTATACTGCTGAGCGCTTTAGCGGATCCACGTACTTCCATCTCGGAAAATCGGTCCATAATGGCGCTCAAGGTGGATTCTCGGTACAACTCAGCAATCGATGTGCTCCGAGAAATAACACCATTTTCACCCCATATATAATGCAGAGTAGCCGTCTCCGCGTCACCTTGATATTTAGGGGGGTGACTCAGTTCACTGCATAATACCGCACTGCATTTATTGGCGTTAAATTCCGGATCTTCTAAGAGTTTGAGGAGCTCGGTCTCCAAGACGGGGAGGCACGCCTCGAAAAACCTTACAGGATCGCGATACCTCCCGCCTGGATTCTCAATTCTGGTGAAAGAGATTCGCCCCTCAAACGCTCTAGCAACTGCTGAGTATTCTAAGGGAGTCATTACGCCGTTATTCTGATCGATTTCGTTATCGATAGAACGGGGGAGAGAACTACCGCTAGCCATAAGGAAATTACTATTATTACAGTTGCTACAACTAGGAGTCCACCCGATAGATGTAGTATTGGGACAACGTCGGTACCATTCCAAAATACCGTCACCAACCCCCACCCGCCCCCGCCCGCCCCCGCCCGCCCCCTCCCCGCCCCCCCCCCCGTCCCCGCCCCCGCCCGCCCCCGCCCCTCCCTCCCGCCTACGTATACGCGCTAGACATGAAATGTTTTCATAACACCGTCACCCTTCCAAACCATCGTTAGTCGAAGGTCGCACGCAATGTATCCGGCACGTGGTGCCTCTCTAATCGTTATTACCGTAGCGGGTTGTGACATAGAGAGAGAGTTAGCGCCATCTCACCCCAGCGCTGTCGCATCCATTTGGTTGCGCAGCCCAGCCCGTCCGCCGTCGCCACAGCCTAGCCCTTCAAACCGGCTGTCACCCCCTCCTCCTCTAGAAGCAACAGCTCGCTGCCGCCGCCGCCCACGCAAGGTGTGCGTTCAGAGACGTATACCTCTCCCCGCAAATGATGATGATTACGATCACCCATCACCAGTCCATTCATCTATCGGGTGGACTCCTAGTTGTAGCAACTGTAATAATAGTAATTTCCTTATGGCTAGCGGTAGTTCTCTCCCCCGTTCTATCGATAACGAAATCGATCAGAATAACGGCGTAATGACTCCCTTAGAATACTCAGCAGTTGCTAGAGCGTTTGAGGGGCGAATCTCTTTCACCAGAATTGAGAATCCATGCGGGAGGTATCGCGATCCTGTAAGGTTTTTGGAGGCGTGCTTCCCCGTCTTGGAGACCGAGCTCCTCAAACTCTTAGAAGATCCGGAATTTAACGCCATTAAATGCAGTGCGGTATTATGCATTGAACTGAGTCACCCCCCTAAACATCAAGGTGACGCGGAGACGGCTACTCTGCATTATATATGGGGTGAAAATGGTGTTATTTCTCGGAGCACATCGATTGCTGAGTTGTACCGAGAATCCACCTTGAGCGCCATTATGGACCGATTTTCCGAGATGGAAGTACGTGGATCCGCTAAAGCGCTCAGCAGTATACCACACCTCGACATCCATATACATGTCTATGATTCAATGAATGGAGGGTCCAGTTATATTAAACTCCCTATAGATATTGAGAAAAAGCAGGCGTGCATTAATGTTCAAAATAACTATGATAATGCGTGTTTTGCATGGTCAGTCCTGGCTTGCGAGAGAAATTACAATTACAAACATCATCCCGAGCGTCCCAGCAGTTACAAAGTCAAAGATATTTAGAGACAGTACAACTTTGACGGAATAGAGTTCCCTTTAAGAATCCAGGACATACCTAAGTTTTAAGCTCAGAATACCGCAATATCGGTCCACGTTTGTGGCCTGGAGAAGAAAAGCAAGTCAGATGAGCAGAACAAGCATACAGTAGTAGGCCCCCTCCATTTCTCAAAATTTGCATGTGAGCGAGAGTTGCATGTCAACATGCTGCTCTTCTCCGAACGTGATAATTACCACTACGTCTGGATCAAAGACATGTCCCGACTCATTTCCTCCCAGTTAAGTAAAAATGAACATAAACAACATATTTGTATAAGGTGTTTGAATTATTTTTCATCTCAAGAGTTATTAGCGACACATCTATTAGATTGTGCATGCAAGGACCCGGTACGTGTTGTTATGCCCACTGAGGAAAATAACTTCATTAAATTTAAAAATGCTCACCACCAGCAGCGTTGTCCTTTTGTTGTGTACGCCGATTTTGATGCTTGCTGGCTCCTATTACTCGTTGTATAGGTGCGCACCTGACACAATTAAACCACCAGTCACACATGGAATTGATGGGAAATTAAAAAATGCCGGAGCCCTTTCTGGGACTCGAACCCTGGTGCTCCTGGACGGAATGCTCAAGTGCACCCCCAACACGTGAAACCTGTCTAGATGCGGGAGAGGAAGGTTAGGTTAGTGTACTTTATTTATTTTGGTCGAGAAACTGACGCAAAGATCGATCCTAATTGCGTAATTAATCACAAAGATAGGCCCTAATTACACAACTATATGCAAAGCACTACAGAAGGACGGCATAAAATCGCAATACGCCGCGAAAACTGACGATACCATACAACTGGTGTTATCCTGCCAAGAAAAAAAATTCGCAGAACCACTCGAAACCAGCGACAGAAACATCGAAACTCTACCCTACACCTACAAGCTGCCAGAGTTGATATTAGCTAACTTTGAGAAGGGTGTATTTCCTGCTTTTCATGTATGCGTGTTTCTACTGCATTACAGAGAAGTTATTATCAGAGTTTTTTTTTTCTTTGTATACGTCTACGGCATTGCATGTTTCGAATTCTTTAAGTTCAATGGGCTCCATGTACAATTAATCATAAATAGAGTGATGGTAGAAATGCTGTCTGGACGCTTCCATATGAGGTCTACTTTTTTCGTATTTGGTCTTCGTGGTCCTTATGCGCAATTAATGTTAGCTGCAGTAGAGTCGTTTGGTAGTTACCTTGAAATGAGGGTCTCTAAATTTGTGTTTACAGTTCCTAGGAAAGAACACCGTCCTCCAAGGACTTCTGTTTGAGTTCTGAAAGCAGCTCCATGGCACTTACAGGTAACAAATCTAGAAGCCATTCGCCGAAATTCTTCAACATGACCTGGAACGGATCAATCCCACCAGTGAAGTAAGCAGGATGATAGTAATACTTCACCTGAAAGTTACTGGTTTATTATTCCTACTCATCAGCATTAACTTGCATTTTTTCCGCATTTAAGGCTTGCGACCATTCATCACACCAAATGGAAATTTTGTCTAAATCGTCTTGTGTCCTCCTACAGTCACTCAGCTTTGATGACTTATCGTAGACCGCTGCATCGTCGGCAGACTACTGACCCGCCAAATCATTTAAGTATAAAGAGAACAGCAGCTATCCAATTGCACTGGGCTGCATATGCTCGTGCCCTCGTTAACGGGCTGCGATGGGAGATCGTGTCATATACCTTCCAGAAATCTAGAATATGTAATCCACCTGTTACCTTCCTTTATAGTTCTAGATATATCATGTGAAATAAAGGCATGCCGAGTTTTGAACGAATGATGCTTTCTAAAATCAGGCTGATTCATCAACATAAACAGCTTAGCCTCAAGAATGTTTCTTATATTCGAACTGAGAATACGTACAAAGATTCGGGAGCAGTCCGAAGTTAGGGATATTGGTCTGTAATTTTGCGGTCTGTTCCTTCATCTTTCTTGTATACTGGAGTGACCCGCGCTTTCTTTCGTTCCTTTATACCATTCGTTTCGATCTTCGTATTGGACGAGAAAGAAAGAGAGAGAGAGGCGGGGTGATGGACCAATTCCCTGGAGTACTCCTTCTAAAATCTAACAGGAATGCCATCCGGACCAGATGATTTGTCTGTTTTTCAAATCTTGACGATGCTTCCTTATGTCAGTTATACATCTTCCATACGGGGGTCCGTCCGAAGGTCAAGAGACTGCATGTTTGTACGGTTTTCATGCTTGAACGATGTCTTAAACGTGAAATTTTAAACTTAGGTTTGGCTTTTGATATCTTCAACTCCCGCACCAGACTGGTCAACAAGGAACTGACTGGAATCCTTAGACTCGCTTACCGATTTTACACACGGCCTGAAAGTTCTCGGCTCCCTGCCAAATCTTTTGCTAAGTTGTGACGGTAGCAGTTACGTGCTTCACGCATTAATATTTCGGCAGCAGGCTAATGGCTTACGAGACCTCGATTCAGTCTATTAAACGTGCTTGATTCGATTATTCTATTCCCTACAGCTTACAGCCATGAAATATCGATCAAATTATACATCATCTTCGTTTTCCATTAATGTCGATGGTACTTCATTCCTAAATATACGGCTTACAAGTAGTATTGTTTAGTGCTCGTCGCAGTTATGAGTACCGGTAACTACAAGCGAGGTTCATTACAAAAGCGATACTATCTGACTCGAAATAGCAAGGTATCTATGACAGGGTATGCTAATACACAGAAAATTCGGTGCATAAATGATTCTTTGTCTATGTGATGCACAAAACTAATTTAATTTTGTTTTGAGGTTATTTATTTATTGATTTTAGTTTCAGAAGCTATCCCCGATAGCCCCGCATCGCCATCACTGTCAATATGGTACTTACTTCCGGAGGATGGGTATGGAAAAGATGATAATGATGACGATGATGATGATGTAATATTTCTCTGTGAAATAATAAATATCGAGTAAAAGCACTACATATTTTGGAACACAACCTACGAGCAGCTTAGAGACAGAAGTGATGACACTTTCTGCGGGACCTGACCATCATTTTGCAGAACAATGCTCAAGCACGTAGAGTGCAAACTGTTACTGATTTGTTTGACTGATGGGATTGCTGAGTGCTGTACCACCTACTGCGGTCCCCTGACGTAAGTCCTCGTGAGTTCAACTCTATTTCTGACTGAAGGAAACACTTCAAAGCAATTGCTTGACGACTGCTGCAACTCATCGATTAACAGACCGCGCCACTCGAACTGTCGACACATGTGACACTGCTAAGAGCATCACTGGCAAGGGTTATACACTATGCTGGAGAGTACTTTGAAGGTCAATAAAACTTTGAAAGACATATTTATTTTGTACGAGCTGTAAATAAATAGGGTCCACTGTTAAATGTCCAATCCTCGTATATAAACTCTCTCCTAGTATCAACCATCTTCTACAAGACGAGTCCCTTACAACAGAGTATACCACAGAGGTGCATGTGTGGTTGATGCTTTAGAAATACGCAGTGTGTTGCCTCTACAGGTGCTAAATTCATCGTAGCATCCACAGTGAGTAAATGATACACTGTCACTGCTGCGGCCAAAGATGCCAATACAGAGATAGAATGTATTGTACTTAAACTGCCAACAGCCTCGATTTTTACATCAGTCTATCGCACACCCTTGTTCAGTCTATTTCAGTAATGTCCAGCCTCGTACCTATCCATATATCCTCAATTTACACTATAACTTTGATGCCACTGACTGATCTCCATGACAGCAGCAATATCTCCTTCCCTGTAATACTATTACTTGGAGTGCAATAAGACTCTCTTCACCAACTGTTCGGTGTTGTAATCAAGGAAGAAATTAACCGCATATTTACCTTCTCAGAGGAACCGAAAGTATAGGACCACTCGGATTACGTTTCGCAGACTCATCCATCATTCAATTTGATTTCGTTTGGCTCCCATACAACTCAGCTGATGACGCCATTCTTACGTGCTCTCCGTCCCACACAGCAACTTGTGTGATGAAGACGCTCGATCTGCTCACCACACAACGAATTCAACCACTGGTGGTGTTAAAGATTAATATGTTTTAGAACAGTTAGTCTAATTCTGAAGACGACGCTAGTTTGACTGATTATGGCATTGGTCTTCCGCTCCTAGTCTGCTTCTGTCTGTAACGGCAGGCTCAATTCAACGTCATGCTTATCTGTTGAACAAGTACAACAAGTTACAACAAGTAAAAATCAGTGATAGTGGTCAAGGTTCATGGCTGGACTTGAGAGCATCTATCTTTTGTTGTGACCTTCATTATCATCCTTTAAACTGACTGGTGTGTTGATTTAGCGTCTCTGCTTAACTCAAATAGTTAAGCCCAGACTCGGCTAGCGTGTCTACAACACTCCTACGGCCCAAATCATCAATAAGCTCTGTCGATCACGCTATTGCGTGCGACCAGCCACCTGATTTACGTCTATCTATGACGGCTCAAAACTCGTCTTTTCACACAACATCCTCATCGCGCCGATTACGAATTATCCATGTTTGATGCGTCCCTATCGCCTAATTTCGATTGACTGGCCACCGGATAGTCGTTTTGATCACCGGACTCACACTATCAACACCTGTTGTCTCGAACACTACTGCGTCGGACAGACCACCTCATAATTATCACCCGAAACACCCACAATCGCCATACGCCGATAACGCAACGGGTGGGTCCTGAACACTACCGCGTCGGACGTCATACCAGGCACTCGGCTCAAGAAACGCAACACATTCGGTGGGACGCAATATCCACCTACCACATCACAACACGCTCAACACACCCCAAATCCATCCACCACAGAGCCAGATTTTATCCTGAAAGCTCTCCGGTCCAATAGCCTTGCCATAAAATTTTGTGTAGGAAGTTATCTACATAAGATAACCCCTTCTATAATTAATCTAATACTTCTAAATATTGGTCGTGTCATAGCTGAAGCAAATTTTCTATACTAAGCGACCCAGTGGTCCCCATACAACAAAATTTAACATCAAACACATAATATACACACAATCCATACCAAAATAAGACAAGCACATGAAAATAGGAAAATAAATACACACAACATAAAACAAATAATCACAAAACACAAATAAAACACTGCCTATACTAATACAAATAAACATCGCCAACAAATCACAAAAATCTAATCTAATTATACACTACTTTGTTCCCGACCGCGTTCTTCCGCTGCCGAGTGTGCCGCCCTAGTCATTCTTGTCTGTTTTGCGCAGTTTGCGTACGGCCAGGGTTCGCCGGACGTATTTTGATTATTTGTGTAGGTTCTGGATTGCGGTATTCACTCGCTCTCCAGTTCTGCACTGGTTGATCCCTTCCATTTTTATTGGTTGGATTCCAGTTATTATTACCCTGGTTCCACCTACGTTCCTGTGGCGGATAATGTTTGTCCTCTATTATCGCGTCACTGTGGATTGTTTCTTCAAGTTGCATGCTTTGTGAGATGTACCGCGGAACTTACCCGTAAGATGACAGTTGTCTCTACGAGGAGTCTCAGCTTTTCTATCTAAGACCAGCCCGCAAATATGACAATTAACAGCCTTTTCATACAAGTCATCATTTTCCTTTGATTTGGTCATGGGAATATTGATGCTGTAGAGCTTGTGAACTTGCCATCAAAGTTTTCCAAGCTCAGTGAGAAGCCAAACCGCTGGATCACCCCCCTACATAAGACTGATAGCTATTAAGTTTACAATCATATGCGCATACAACTTGGAACGCAGCCGCATAAGGTACATGTTTTTGTGTGAAGGTTGTGTGTGAGGCTAAGGGGTTCCCTTCACAACGAGTAATAGGAGCCAGCAAGCATCAAAATCGGCGTACACAACAAACGGACAACGCTGCTGGTGGTGAGCATTTTTAAATTTAATGAAGTTATTTTCCTCAGTGGGCATAACAACACGTACCGGGTCCTTGCATGCACAATCTAATAGATGTGTCGCTAATAACTCTTGAGATGAAAAATAATTCAAACACCTTATACAAATATGTTGTTTATGTTCATTTTTACTTAACTGGGAGGAAATAAGTCGGGACATGTCTTTGATCCAGACGTAGTGGTAATTATCACGTTCGGAGAAGAGCAGCATGTTGACATGCAACTCTCGCTCACATGCAAATTTTGAGAAATGGAGGGGGCCTACTACTGTATGCTTGTTCTGCTCATCTGACTTGCTTTTCTTCTCCAGGCCACAAACGTGGACCGATATTGCGGTATTCTGAGCTTAAAACTTAGGTATGTCCTGGATTCTTAAAGGGAACTCTATTCCGTCAAAGTTGTACTGTCTCTAAATATCTTTGACTTTGTAACTGCTGGGACGCTCGGGATGATGTTTGTAATTGTAATTTCTCTCGCAAGCCAGGACTGACCATGCAAAACACGCATTATCATAGTTATTTTGAACATTAATGCACGCCTGCTTTTTCTCAATATCTATAGGGAGTTTAATATAACTGGACCCTCCATTCATTGAATCATAGACATGTATATGGATGTCGAGGTGTGGTATACTGCTGAGCGCTTTAGCGGATCCACGTACTTCCATCTCGGAAAATCGGTCCATAATGGCGCTCAAGGTGGATTCTCGGTACAACTCAGCAATCGATGTGCTCCGAGAAATAACACCATTTTCACCCCATATATAATGCAGAGTAGCCGTCTCCGCGTCACCTTGATGTTTAGGGGGGTGACTCAGTTCAATGCATAATACCGCACTGCATTTAATGGCGTTAAATTCCGGATCTTCTAAGAGTTTGAGGAGCTCGGTCTCCAAGACGGGGAAGCACGCCTCCAAAAACCTTACAGGATCGCGATACCTCCCGCATGGATTCTCAATTCTGGTGAAAGAGATTCGCCCCTCAAACGCTCTAGCAACTGCTGAGTATTCTAAGGGAGTCATTACGCCGTTATTCTGATCGATTTCGTTATCGATAGAACGGGGGAGAGAACTACCGCTAGCCATAAGGAAATTACTATTATTACAGTTGCTACAACTAGGAGTCCACCCGATAGATGAATGGACTGGTGATGGGTGATCGTAATCATCATCATTTGCGGGGAGAGGTATACGTCTCTGAACGCACACCTTGCGTGGGCGGCGGCGGCAGCGAGCTGTTGCTTCTAGAGGAGGAGGGGGTGACAGCCGGTTTGAAGGGCTAGGCTGTGGCGACGGCGGACGGGCTGGGCTGCGCAACCAAATGGATGCGACAGCGCTGGGGTGAGATGGCGCTAACTCTCTCTCTATGTCACAACCCGCTACGGTAATAACGATTAGAGAGGCACCACGTGCCGGATACATTGCGTGCGACCTTCGACTAACGATGGTTTGGAAGGGTGACGGTGTTATGAAAACATTTCATGTCTAGCGCGTATACGTAGGCGGGAGGGAGGGGCGGGGGCGGGGCGGGGGCGGGGACGGGGGGGGGGGGGCGGGGAGGGGGCGGGCGGGGGCGGGCGGGGGCGGGTGGGGGTTGGTGACGGTATTTTGGAATGGTACCGACGTTGTCCCAATACTCTTAATGCCCTGAGTGGCTGGGATGGTAGGCAGCAAATACCACTGTGAGTCATGTCGTGGAGATGCTCTAAGTATTTCTGGATACTGGTCGGCCGATTAACGTGTGAGTTAAGAGTCTCGCCTATAGGCTAAGGGAAGAGGAATGTTAGCGATGGTGGAGCAGATTTACGTTTTCAGAGACCGCTGAGAGAACCCACCAGACGCATGAAGCCCACTTACAACAGGCAGCTACGTAACACCAAATATAGAGCTTTTGCCTCTTTGAAAACGATGCTGTCTCTTCGCTTCCAATCGGCAGCTCCAGTGCTCTGCATCCCTATCAGTGCTCAAGAACAATTGAGTTAGTAAACACACGTTGGACCCTACGACACAGAGGAAGCATCCTTACAGGCTCATTCACAGTCCGCACCTTAAGGAAGTTGGTAAAAGCTGAGTCAAAGCCCAACATATGCTAAACATATTTGCTATTTGGTGAGCACAGAGGCCACAAAACCATCACTGAAGTGTTTAGAAAAACCATTCTGTAGGGATGAGACAGTGGATTATCTTCTACATCTACATCTACATATATGATTACTCTGCAATTCACACTTAAATGCCTGGCAGAGGGTTCACCGAACCATTTTCATACTGCTTCCCTACCATTACACTCTCGAAAGGCGCGTGGGAAAAAGGAACACCTAAATCTTACCGTTAGAGCACTGATTTCTATTATTTTATTATGATGATCATTTCTCCCTACGTAGGTGGGTGTCAACAAAATATTTTCGCATTCTGAAGAGAAAGTTGGTGATTGAAATTTCGTAAATAGATCTCAACGCAAAATCATATCAGTTACACTCTCATCCCTATTGCGCGATAACACGAAACGAGCTGCCCTTCTTTGCAACTTTTTCGATGTCCTCCGTCAATCCTACCTGGTAAGGATCCCACACCACGCTGCAATATTGCAGCAGAGGACGGACAAGTATAATGTAGGCTGTCACTTTAGTGGGTTGGTCGCATCTTCTAAGTGTTCTGCCAACAAAGCGCAGTCTTTGTTTCCCCTTCCCCACAAAATTATCTGTGTGGTCTTTCCAATTACAGATGCTCGTAATTGTAATTCCGAGGAATTTAGTCGAATTGACTGCCCTTAGATGGTTGTACAGTAGTAGTACAAGTTTATATGGCAACTAGCTCTGCAGATGACGAAGAAACTGATGAAATGTATGATGAGATAAAATAAATCATTCAGATAGTGAAGGGAGATAAGAATTTAATAGTCATGGGTGACTGGAATTCGACAGTAGGAAAAGGGAGAGAAGGAAACGTAGTAAGTGAATATGGATTGGGGGTAAGAAATGAAAGAGGAAGCCGCCTGGTAGAATTTTGCACAGAGCATAACTTAATCATAGCTAACACTTGGTTCAAGAATCATGAAAGAAGGTTGTATACATGGAAGAACCCTGGAGATATTAGAAGATATCAGATAGATTATATAATGGTAAGACAGAGATTTAGGAACCAGGTTTTAAATTGTAAGACATTTCCAGGGGCAAATGTGGACTCTGACCACAATCTATTGATTATGAACTGTAGATTAAAACTGAAGAAACTGCAAAAAGGTGGGAATTTAAGGAGATGGGACCTGGATAAACGGACTAAACCAAAGGTTGTACAGGGTTTCAGGGAGAGCATAAGGGAACGACTGACAGGAATGGGGGAAAGAAATACAGTAGAAGAAGAATGGGTAGCTTGGAGGGATGAAATAGTGAAGGCAGCAGAGGATCAAGTAGGTAAAAAAACGAGGGCTAGTAAAAATCCTTGGGTAACAGAAGAAATATTGAATTTAATTGATGAAAGAAGAAAATACAAAAATGCAGTAAATGAAGCAGGGAAAAAGGAATACCAAAAATGAGATCGACAGGAAGTGCAAAATGGCCAAGCAGGGATGGCTTGAGGACAAATGTAAGGATATAGAGGCTTATCTCACTAGGAGTAGATAGATACTGCCTACAGGAAAATTAAAGAGACCCTTGGAGGAAAGAGAACCACTTGTATGAATATCAAGGTCTCAGATGGAAACCCAGTTCTAAGCAAAGAAGGGAAAGCAGAAGGGTGGAAATAGTATATAGAGGGCCTATACGAGGATGTAGATGAAGATGAAATGGGAGATACGATACTGCGTGAAGAGTTTGACAGAGCATTAAGATAACTGAGTCGAATCAAGGCCCCGGGAGCAGACAACATTCCATTAGAATTACTGACAGCCTTGGGAGAGCCAGTTCTGACAAGGATCTACCATCTGGAGAGGAAGATGTATGAGACAGGCGAAACACCCTCAGACTTCAAGAAGAATATAATAATTCCAATCCCAAAGAAAGCAGGTGTTGACAGATGTGAAAATTACCGAACTATCAGTTTAATAAGTCACAGCTGCAAAATACTAACACGAATTCTTTACAGACGAATGGAAAAACTGGTAGAAGCCGACCTCGGGGAAGATCAGTTTGGATTCCGCAGAAATATTGGAACACGTGAGGCAATACTGACTCTACGACTTATCTTAGAGGATAGATTAACGAAAGGCAAACCTACGTTTCTAGCATTTGTAGACTTAGAGAAAGCTTTTGACAATGTTGACTGGAATACTCTCTTTCAAATTCGGAAGGTGGCAGGGGTAAAATACAGGGAGCGAAAGGGTATTTAAAATTTTTACAGAAACCAGATGGCAGTTATAAGAGTCGAGGTGCATGAAAGGGAAGCAGTGGTTGGGAAGGGAGTGTGACAGGGTTGTAGCCTCTCCCCCCCCCCCCCCCCCCCCCATGGTATTGAATCTGTATATTGACCAAGCAGTAAAGGAAACAAAAGAAAAGTTCGGAGTAGGTATTAAAATCCATGGAGAAGAAATAAAAACTTTGAGGTTCGCCGATGACATTGTAATTCTGTCAGAGACAGCAAAGGACTTGGAAGAGCAGTTGAACGGAATGGACAGTGTTTTGAAAGGAGGATACAAGACGAACACCAAAGTAAAGGAGACACTTATAGTAGTAGATGAGTTTTCCTATTTGGGGAGCAAAATAACTGATAATGGTCGAAGTAGAGAGGATATAAAATGTAGACTGGCAATGGCAAGGAAAGCGTTTCTGAAGAAGAGAAATTTGTTAACATTGAGTATAGATTTAAGTGTCAGGAAGTCGTTTCTGAAAGTATTTGTATGGAGTGTAGCCATGTATGGAAGTGAAACATGGACGATAAATATTTTAGACCAGAAGAGAATAGAAGGTTTCGTGCTACAGAATACTGCTGAAGATTAGATGGGTAGATCACATAATTAATGAAGTATTGAATAGACATGGGGAGGAGTTTGTGGCACAACTTGACTAGAAGAAGGGATCGGTTGGTAGGACATGTTCTGAGGCATCAAGGGATCACCAGTTTAGTATTGGAGGGCAGCCTGGAGGGTAAAAATCGTTGAGGGAGACCAAGAGGTGAGTACACTAAGCAGATTTAGAAGGATGTAGGTTGCAGTAGGTACTGGGAGATGAAGCTTGCACAGGATAGAGTAGCATGAAGAGCTACATCAAAACAAAGACTACAACAACAGATTTGTGCGATTTATCGTATACCGGAAATTTTTTCGGATTTCTTTTAGTACCCATGTGGATGACCTTACACTTTTCTTTGTTTAGTGCGAATTGCCACTTTTCGCAACATAAAGAAATTCTCTCTAGATCATTTTGTAATTGGAATTCATCGTCTGATGATTTTAATAGACGGTAAATTGCAGCGTCATCTACAAACAATCTAAGGGGGCTGCTCAGATTATTACCTAGATCAATTATGTAAATCAGGAACAGCAGAGGGCCTCTGACACTACCTTGCGGAACGTCAGATATGACTTCCGTTCTACTCGATGATTTACCGTTTATCACTACGAACTGTGACCTCTCTGAGAGGAAATCACGAATCCAGTCACACAGCTGGGCCGATACTCCATATGCACGCAATTTGATTAATAGTCGTTTGTGAGGAATGGTATCAAAAGCGTTCTGGAAATCTAAGAATATGGAATCGATCTGTGCTCCCTTGTCGACAACACTCATTACTTCATGGGAATAAAGAGCTAGCTGTGTTGCGCAAGAACGATGTTTTCTGAATCCGTGTTGGTTATGTATCAATAAGTCATTTTCTTCAAGGTGATTCATAATGTTCGAATACAGTATATGCTCCAAAATCCTACTGCAAATTGAGGTCAGTGATATGGGTCTGTAATTCAATGGGTTACTACTATTTCCTTTCTTGGATATTGGTGTGACCTGAGTTACTTTCCAGTCTTTACGAGCAGAACTTTCGTCAAGTGAGCCGTTTTGTACGATTGCCAAGAAAGTCGCTATTGTGTCTGCATACTCTGAAAGAACCTGATTGGTATACCAGCTGGACCGGAAGACTTGCCTTTCTTAAGTGATTTGAGTTGTTTCGCAACACCTGAGATACCTACTTTTATGTCACTCATGCTAACAGTTGTTCTGGTTTCGAATTCCGGAATATTTACTTCGTCCTCTTTCGTGAAGGTACGAGGGTAATCCCAAAAGTAAAGTCTCCTATTTTTTTTTATAAGTACAGAACTCTGTTTGTGTGGAAGTTGTTCCCACTGCTATGAAGGGTGCTTCACGTGTTGTGTGTAAACAAGCCCACGTCACGCTGAAGCGCTGTCTTAGCTTGGAAGCCTTTGAGAATGGAGCTCCGTTGGATGTTACCGCCAAGTGCGAATTACGCGCAGTTATTCGGTTTTCTGAACGGAAAGGGCACCTCGCCGATTGAAATCCATAGCCAATTGACTAAAGTGTATGGTTTGTCGTGCATGGATGTCAAAAATGTTTGTAAGTGATGTAGAGAGTTTGCAGCTGGTCGGACCGAAATTCACGACGAACAAAGGAGCGGGAGACCGTCAGTTTCTGAGGAGACAGTGTTGAATGTTGAGCAAAGCAAGCGTGAAGATCGGCGGATCACCCTGTATGATCTATGCACGTTGGTTCCTAAGCTTTCCCGTAGCACCGCTAACAGAATTTTAATGGAAACATTGAACTACCGGAAGGTGGGCGCAAGATGGGTGCCACGCATGCTGACTGAGGACCACATGCGGCAATGAGCTGATGCTTCCCGTGCATTTCTTCACCGCCTTGCAGTCGAACAGGACAACTTTCTGGACTCAACTGCCACGGGTGACGAAACCTGGGCATACCACTTTACACCTGAGACCAAGCAACTTTCTGAACAGCATGGCGGCGTGCTGGTAGGACATGGGCATACAATAACTGTCACAGCGTCTACAAAAAATGCATCGACAGAAATGGTGATTATGTTGAAAAATATCTAAATGTTCAAGCTGTAAACTGATGTAAACCATTGTAGAAATAAACAGGTCTATGTACTTATAAAAAAATAAGAGGCCTTTTTGGATTATCCACGTATTACGGAAAACAGTATTAAGTAACTCTGCTTTAGTGGCACCATCATCGGTAACATTTCCATCGCTATCGCGCAGTGACGATATTGACTGTTTTTTGCCACTGGTGTTCTTTACATACGACCAGAATCTCTTTGTGTTTTCTACTATATTTTGAGACAATGTTTTATTGTGGAAACTATTAAAAGCATCTCTCATTGATCTCTGCACTAAATTTCGAGCGTCAGTGAAACTTAGCCAGTCTTGGGGATTTTGCGCTCTTCTGAGTTTGGCATGCTTTTTTCGTTGCTTCTGCAACAGTGTTCTGACGTGTTTTGTGTGCCAAGGTGGATCATTCACGTCTCTTATTAACTTATGCGGTATGAATCGATCTATTGCTGTCGATATTGTATCTTTGAATTTGAGCCATATCTGGTCTACACTTGCATAATTAGCCTGGAAGGAATGGAAACTCTCTCTTAGGAAGGCATCTGTTTTAAATAGATATATTTTGCCTTTATTTGTAGTGGTTTTGGCTGCTATGGTTTTGAGCCTCGCTACAGTGACCTTGTGTTCACTAATCCCTGTATCCGTCATGATGCTCTCTATTAGATCAGGATTATTTGTGGCTAAGAGGTCAATTCGTGTGGGCTCATGAACTAATTGTTCAAAGTAAATGAACAATTGCCCCAACCGTTACGTGTCAGCCCACACTCTGTCACTGCAGACAGGTAGGATCCACCGTCAGTCACCGGTGTCCACACTCAGTCGCAGGGATTAGCGAACGGGTCACCTTGCACAGATTGTTGTTTGACTTCACCCTTCTTAATAAGCATATGTTCGTCGAATCTAGTTTCGAACGTTCTGCCTGTCTCTCCCAAGTAGGCCTTTCTGTATTCATAATCTTCAAGTCGTGCAACAATTCAAATGCACGGCTGTGATTCGTTGTTTTTGACAGATCCTGTTATGTTTTAGGCAGACAAGGCCATCTAAAATGCCCATTCACGCTGTAGCTCTCAGTATCTGAATCGTACCGTCCTTGCCCTGCAGGTTAACGTAAGTTCTGTAGTAAATCTTTTAATTTCCAATATAGATCTGCAGGATATGATCATACACAGACGCATGCTATTTTCTGTTTCTCTTTCTTATAGATTTCCTGATGAGCCCAGAAGGGCGAAATTTGTCAATAAAAGCATTGTTTCACCTGCAACCAAGATTGTTTTTTTTTTCTTCTTCTCGAAGGAAATACTTCTCTTCTTTACATTTCACTTCAGTGACCCACACTACATCTAGATCAAGCCTTCTCTTCCCTAGAACGTTCAAACTTCTTGCATTCGACACTCCGACTCCTAGAATGTTACCCGTTTTTCGTTGTTGGTTACTGTATCTTTCTCTCATGGTCTCCCCCTTCACAGCCCCTCCCAGAGATATGCGTAGGTGACTAATCCGGACTCTTTTACCAATGGAGAGATCATCACAACACTTCTTTAATTACAGGTCACATGTGTTGTGGATACACATTACCGGCCGTTGTGGCCCAGCGGTTCTAGGCGCTTCAATCCGGAACCGCGCTTCTGATCCGATCGCAGGTTCGGATCCTGCCTCGGTCATGGATGTGTGTGATGTCCTTAGATTAGTTAGGTTTAAGTAGTTCTAAGTCATTAGGTTTAAGTAGTTCTAAGTCACTGTAAACAGCTTGTTTGGAATGTTGTTGTAACCAGGAAGTATGGACTGCTGGCGTCATATTGTGCTCAGCTATTAATCGTAGTTCTGCGTTATTCCGATTGACCATCGTCAGCGAATATGGCGGCGACCTCTAGAGAGATCTCATTCTTCCAATGTTTGGCAGAGGGTCAAATGGTTCAAATGGCTCTGAGCACTATGGGAGTTAACATCTGAGGTCATCAGTCCCCTAGAACTTAGAACTACTTAAACCTAACTAACCTAAGGACATCACACATATCCATGCCCGAGGCAAGATTCGAACCTGCGACCGTAGCATTCGCGGGGTTCCAGACTGAAGCGCCTAGAACCACTCGGCCACATCGGCCGGCGTTTGGCAGAGGAACAACAGTGTTAGTGATGTGCGTGGGTACACACAACAGCGATGGTTTCAGCGCCATTATAAATATTAAAAGAAACGAATGTGGATAAAGGGGCTATAAATGTTGTCACGCAGTGAGGAATAAACCTACAGAATGACACTGACTCTCACGCACTTCAATCGCGTTGGTCCATACAATCACACCATCTCACATGTCCTTAAACGAAAGGGTGAAAGGTACAATACCCAGGATGAAAACAAAGAAAACGACAGAGAAGTGAAATGATAGCACAGAGAAATGCGACTGGCTGAGCACTTACAAAAACCACTGGTGAGCCAGAACATTTCCCTAAAAGAGAACTGTACATCACAAGCACCACACATTGTGCGCTCGTCTCGCCGCAGAAAGAAGCTATTCGTCATAGGGCTGTGGCGTTAGCGAAGACAAGTAAGGAGGGCCTCATCCCGCCTGACTGCGTAGAAAGAGGTACGCCACGGCCACGCATTGGACTTAGCTGGACACTACTCATTGTCTGTCACTTTCAGCCGCTCTTCTTCCCATCGATGCATGACTCTGTGCCTCAATGGAGTAGTGGTAGCATTTAGGGAAATGCCAAACTGAACTAACTGAGGACCACGACACGCCTCCTTTGTTGTTACATGTACCTTTTCGTTCCCCGTAATACCCGTCACCCAGCAGAAAGACACCTCCTTCCTCAGCGTTTGTAAAAGGAGAAGGGCGCCCTGGATGTCCTGGGCTACTTTATCAGCGGGATACAAGCGTTACAGAGACTAGAGGGCAGTCAGAGTGTCGGAACAGACGAGGCACCGCACGTCTCATGTGCTCCAGCGTCCTCAAGATCGCAGATAATTTGGCCTCGAAGACAGTGGAGTCTGGAGGCAACAAAATCTTGAGGACACAATTAGGGAAAACAACAGGGCTCTATTTAGACCCATCCATGAATAAAGTTACATTTAAAATGTCAGAAGACATCATGCTGAAACATAAACAGGACTGCAATCTCTCCTGCACTGCACTATGTTACTCCTGGCTTCGTGGTGTGGACAGCAATCTGGTGTGAAGTCAAATGACGGCACGTAGTGTTTGAGGGAGCTACAACGCAAACATTACTTCACGGACATCCTACGTTATCGTGTCTTACCTTACATGGGAATCTATGGTGAGCAATTTTACAGCAGGACATTTGTCGCCTCCTGCTGGGTTCAAAATGGTTCAAATCGCTATGAGCACTATGGGACTTAACGGCTGAGGTCATCAGTCCCCTAGAACTTAGAACTACTTAAACCTAACTAACCTGTGACACACAGCCATGCCCGAGGCAGGTTTCGAACCTGCGACCGTAGCGGTCGCGCGGTTCCAGACTGTAGCGCCTACAACCGCTCGGCCACCCCGGCCGGCTCCTGATGGGTGCTTCGCAGTTTTTGTCAAGCAGTGTATATCTCATTAGCGACAGCGACAGCACCTCACTATCGCCAGCACTAAAAATATCACGTATTCGATTGCTAGTGACTAAATTCTGGTTTCAACCGCTCAAAACTTTGATTTCTTGCTTATGACTTGTATAATTTGACAGTTATGTGATCTGAGACCTCTTTATGAGTCGAACAAAGGAAATCGCCAAGTACAGCCACTTGTGCAATTCAGGTAAAAAAAAAAAAGACCTGTTCGATTGGAGACGGATCTGGTGATCAATAAGGCCAAGGCATGTCGACACTCTGTAGAACCCATTGGTTTATAACAGCGGTATGTGGACAAGCGTTATCCTTTTAGAAAATGCACTCCAGAATGCTGTTCATGAATAGAAGAACAACAGGCCGAATCGCCCGATCGAGGTACAAGTTTGCAATCAGGGTGCTTGGGATAGCCACGAGAGTACTCCTGCTGTCATACGAAAATGCACCCCACACCATAACTCCAGTGTGTCTAGCATGCAGAGAAGTTGGTTGCAGTCCCCCAACTAGCCCCCTTCTAACCAACACATAGTCATCACTGGCACCGAGGCAGAACCAGATTCCAATAGGAAACACAGCACACCTTCGCCATGCCCTCCAATGAGTCCAATGAGCTCTCGCTTGACATCACTGAATTTGCGAACGGCGGTGGCTTGGGGTCAGTGCAGTGCACAGAGCTATCCTTGAAGTAATCGTAAGAGTCTGTTGCGTCACTGTGGTGACAACTGCTGGTGCTGCTGCAGATGCAGTAGAATGCGCCAGAGCCATACGCCGAATACCCTCTCGGTAGTGACACGTGGCCGTCCGGACCCCGGTCCTCTTGCGACAGTATATTCTCGAGACCACGGTTGCCAGCAGTCATGTACAGTGGATACATTCCTGCCAAGTTTTTCTGCAATATCGCAGAAGGAACATACAGTTACTCCTAGCGCTATATACGACCTCCTTCAAACTCAGTGAGGGCCGGCCGGAGTGGCCGAGCGGTTCTAGGCGCTACAGTCTGGAGCCGCGCGACCGCTACGGTCGCAGTTTCGAATCCTGTCTCGGGCATGGATATGTGTGATGCCCTTAGGTTAGTTAGGTTTAAGTAGTTCTGAGTTCTAGGGGACTGATGACCTCGGAAATTAAGTCCCATAGTGCTCAGAGCCATTTGAACCATTTTGAACTCAGTGAGGTGCTTATAATGGCGTCTTTCTCTCGCCTTGAAAGCTTTCTCGACTAACATCAACTTACCACGTCCATTCTCAAAAGGTAACTAACGCTCAGACTGTTACAGTGCGTATTTAAAGGAAACCCGATCTGCATCCACTCTTACGTGAGTGGGGCGAAATTTGACTAGCCGTTACCTTACGGATATAGAAACACATCTACAAAGTTTGGTTTATGTTGCATAACTCCTTTTTGATGTTACAATTCTTTTCGTCAGTATATAAATCGTGGCTCATAGGTACCACAAGGAGAAAAAAGTGGGAGATTTGTATTGATTCAGACAGTGCGGAATCGTCCTCACAGAATCAATTTGGTGTCTAGGTGTCTACTTCTACATCTACATTCATACTCCGCAAGCCACCTGACGGTGTGTGGCGGAGGTTTACCAAATGGCAAAGCCAGACACTGTAAAATATGGGACATAAGGAGCATCAAACAGCCTGACTTGCCTGGAAGTACAAGTGGTACACTTCATTTGCTAGCAATTGTTGGGAAAGTGTTATATAGTGAAACTGTTTAAAGTTCCATATTTTGGCACTTAAAACTGAAAGTACATTTTTCATCAGTATTTTAAACTGTAGCAGTATCACTGGTACATCACTTACATTAACAACCATATATTATGTTAGTTTCAATAATTTTATTTATGCAAGCATGGTCTAAGTGCTAACAACATTGTCAGCCACTTTATCAGTACTCTCCACTGCTACTTTAAACTTCTCACTAGTGTTCTCAGTCTTTTCTGTACTCTCACCATTTTCAACATAGCTATTAACATTCTTTTTCCCTTCCTTTAATTCATTTTCAGCTTATTTTACATTATCTGCAACATTCTGACCTTCAGCCTCACTTATTTTATTTTCATTATTTGATGATTCAGCCTTAGTTTCAAGTATATCATCTTTTGCAGTTGACACTGAATCAAGCTTCCCTGTTCCGGCAGGGTCATTTTCCTCCTTAACAGCTATATCTTTGTTCACAGAGTTACAGTTACCATTGTCAACCACAGGGTGTCCAATACGAAAATAACAGTACATGCAACCCATCACGGTGGAGCGCGAAGAAGGCGGTTAAGGGAACACTAGGAGTGGAACTTCGATCTTTAGTCTGGTTTCTCTACATATATGACTACAGAATTTGTCTGATGACTGAGGATCATCGTAGAGGGGTGTGGATACGGCCACGTGCCAATTCACTTCCGAGGCATGCAGTACTGCAGTTTCATCTGGTAGGTGCTTCAGCAATGTTCTGGGCAGGTGTCATATGCGGAGGTGGGACGTCTTTCATAGCTATCGAGGAAAATCTGAATGTAAAATTGTGTAGATCACAAAACATAGAATCGTATTATCCTATGAGTGCAATATCATTGAGTCAGAATTGGTATCGATCAGCTATTGCGAGCATCTGGGTGAAACAATGTGTGGCGATATGAGTCGGATCGGTCACTAAATTTATTAGTAGGACGCTAACAGAATAAGTGTAAAAGGGAATTGCTTGCAAACCGCACTTGCAATACATTATAGTGTACTGCTCAAGAATGTTGGGCCCTGAGTCTATGAAATAGAAATAACAGAGGATATTGAAAGTAAAGAAAACTTGGGGACTCTTGAATAAATTAATGTGACCACAGTCAAAGGTCTGAAAACAATCTTTTGCAGCGCGGACGGCTACGAGACGTGCAGGGAGGGGATCAATGAGTATCTGGAAGGTACCGAGAAGATTTTTAGCCATGCGGAATCCAGTGCCGTGGTCAGCTGCGCTACGTTTCTTGGTTGAGGATCCTCCGCGCGGATACCTCGAGCGAGGTGGTCCCATACATTCTCCGTTGGGTTTAATTCCGAAGAGCTCAACAGTTGCACATCTATTCGCCTGTACACGTCTCAGTAGCCGTCGTTCACCCTTACCACTTTCGAAGCAACGCAGTTGCCTCGGCGTTTTGGATAGCGCCAACTTGCCGTACACTGTATTGTTTAACCAAGCGGAACGCGAACACTTTACAAAGTATCTTATTTCGGAAATGATTCCAACCTTGGCCAGAAAGCCAATGATCATGCCCTTTTGGACAGCAGACAAATCGTCCCGTTTGCCCATTACGATACCCCCCCCCCCCCCCCCCCCCCACGATACTCTTTATACTGTCTCCGCTCCTAGCACTGCTACCTGGGGTCTGTGAGTCGTTATTGCACGTTGACGTTGAATTTGGGCGATGGTCATATTAATGTGACTGGTCCGTGTATATTGGTATTGAATTTAAATAGTTGGATCTATTTTGGCGCCGAAAAAGAATGGTTCAAATGGCTCTGAGCACTATGGGACTCAACTGCTGAGGTCATTAGTCCCCTAGAACTTAGAACTAGTTAAACCTAACTAACCTAAGGACATCACAAACATCCATGCCCGAGGCAGGATTCGAACCTGCGACCGTAGCGGTCTTGCGGTTCCAGACTGCAGCGCCTTTAACCGCACGGCCACTTCGGCCGGCTTGGCGCCGAAAACCAAGAACAAACAAACTGCGCTACTGACCGATATTAAGTCATTTTTACTGTTAACAGCCATAACTGTCATTTAACTCTTTATAGGTATTGGGACTGTGTTTTAAAAGAATCCATAGAAAAGGGTTACCTTTTTAAGTAATATCTTGGAACCCGGTGTTATCAGTCATTAAAAAACAACAGTCTGTGTTTCGATCGTCGGAATAATTTTTAATTTTTGATAGCGATATCTCAATTTCGCCTGTTTCCACCACTGGGGCGGCCGGCCGTATGTTTAGAGGGCAGTTACGGCACCTTCTCGCGCACGCGTTGTAGGCCTTCTGCGGCCTATATAGGGGCCGCCGCTTGCGCTGAGAAGTTAGTTCCGGCGAGATCGTGTACCAGCACTCTCACCTGAAGATGGCGGCCAGGTGGACCGCTGAAATATTGTGTCAACATTACGTTATGATCCGACTGTACACCTGAGAAGAATATCATCAATTATTACGCCGGGGAAGCCTTAGTAGTCACAGGAAGCCACAATTTTATTCGTTTTTAACCAACGGATTGTTATTAATAATTTAGATTCTCGACATCAGCTGTTAATATACAGAGCTAGTAACGATTGCACACAGTTGCGTCAAACACGTTTGACACTTTGGCGAACACTGACATGAATACAGTACTTTTGTAACACCACGTATTATGAATCCTAAAAAGAGTGCCACGTTCGAAGACCGAAATGGAAAGGTGAGTTGAGTAGCAATTAATAAATCAAGGGATGGATTCATCAAACTTAGATGACGAACAACCTGCCAGTGTTTTAATTTACATATCAAGATTATTTCAAGGCACTTAAAAATTCAATCGCGAATTAAACTAGTAAAGAAATTTCCGGGACGAAGTAAGTTTAATAGTAATAGTTCCATACAAGCTGATGAACCGAAACCTGGAAACAGGTAGCACAGGATCACGATAGAAACCGTCTTAAAAATTCTTAAAACTAGTAACAAACTGTAACAAACATTAACAATACAAGAAAGCTATCATATCCAAAAATCAGTAGCCCAAAGAAAGAAAGTACTAAATGAATACATATCAATGTGCAATAAACCCCTCTTTATTACAATAGATGAACTAAATATATAACACCTACCTCGACACTGCATACGTAACCCTCCAAAATTAAAGTACCCTCTACTCATACTGCACGCCATTCACTCTGCTAACCTATCCACAATTCCCTCACTGCCTCTCTCCCTCCCCCTCCCTCTTTCTACACTCCTCTCTCTCTATCTGTCTCTCTCTCCCTCTCGCTGTCTTTGAAACACAAACACAGACACACACACACACACACACACACACACACACACACACACACACACCGGAACTGAACACCAGAAACGACAACAACACTTCAAATCTGCGCGCCACATCCCAGACAAACATGCCACGAAACAAATGGACACTACATGGCCACAACAACCCGTAATAGCGGCGAGTAAGCTGTACTTGGCGAACTCAAATCATAGAAAAGTCATGCGTAACAAAAAAGTGAAAGAACGAAGCGTTTTACCTTGGCACAAACAAAGGAAAGAACACCACAACATCAAAAACTGTATGTAAAACACTGAATAACACAATACAGGTTGATTCTCGTTTGGAAATGCATAATAAAGAAAAAGAAATAACGTTTTGCTGTTTGCAGGAGACAAACTGTAGACTGCGTAGCAGACCCAAAGTTACAAACATAAACATCCATTATCTGCCTCGTGATGACTGGGTGTTGTGTGCTGTCCTTAGGTTAGTTAGGTTTAAGTACACTCCTGGAAATTGAAATAAGAACACCGTGAATTCATTGTCCCAGGAAGGGGAAACTTTATTGACACATTCCCGGGGTCAGATACATCACATGATCACACTGACAGAACCACAGGCACATAGACACAGGCAACAGAGCATGCACAATGTCGGCACCAGTACAGTGTATATCCACCTTTCGCAGCAATGCAGGCTGCTATTCTCCCATGGAGACGATCGTAGAGATGCTGGATGTAGTCCTGTGGAACGGCTTGCCATGCCATTTCCACCTGGCGCCTCAGTTGGACGAGCGTTCGTGCTGGACGTGCAGACCGCGTGAGACGACGCTTCATCCAGTCCCAAACATGCTCAATGGGGGACAGATCCGGAGATCTTGCTGGCCAGGGTAGTTGACTTACACCTTCTAGAGCACGTTGGGTGGCACGGGATACATGCGGACGTGCATTGTCCTGTTGGAACAGCAAGTTCCCTTGCCGGTCTAGGAATGGTAGAACGATGGGTTCGATGACGGTTTGGATGTACCGTGCACTATTCAGTGTCCCCTCGACGATCACCAGTGGTGTACGGCCAGTGTAGGAGATCGCTCCCCACACCATGATGCCGGGTGTTGGCCCTGTGTGCCTCGGTCGTATGCAGTCCTGATTGTGGCGCTCACCTGCACGGCGCCAAACACGCATACGACCATCATTGGCACCACGGCAGAAGCGACTCTCATCGCTGAAGACGACACGTCTCCATTCGTCCCTCCATTCACGCCTGTCGCGACACCACTGGAGGCGGGCTGCACGATGTTGGGGCGTGAGCGGAAGACGGCCTAACGGTGTGCGGGACCGTAGCCCAGCTTCATGGAGACGGTTGCGAATGGTCCTCGCCGATACCCCAGGAGCAACAGTGTCCCTAATTTGCTGGGAAGTGGCGGTGCGGTCCCCTACGGCAGTGCGTAGGATCCTACGGTCTTGGCGTGCATCCGTGCGTCGCTGCGGTCCGGTCCCAGGTCGACGGGCACGTGCACCTTCCGCCGACCACTGGCGACAACATCGATGTACTGTGGAGACCTCACGCCCCACGTGTTGAGCAATTCGGCGGTACGTCCACCCGGCCTCCCGCATGCCCACTATACGCCCTCGCTCAAAGTCCGTCAACTGCACATACGGTTCACGTCCACGCTGTCGCGGCATGCTACCAGTGTTAAAGACTGCGATGGAGCTCCGTATGCCACGGCAAACTGGCTGACACTGACGGCGGCGGTGCACAAATGCTGCGCAGCTAGCGCCATTCGACGGCCAACACCGCGGTTCCTGGTGTGTCCGCTGTGCCGTGCGTGTGATCATTGCTTGTACAGCCCTCTCGCAGTGTCCGGAGCAAGTATGGTGGGTCTGACACACCGGTGTCAATGTGTTCTTTTTTCCATTTCCAGGAGTGTAGTTCTAAGTTCTAGGGGACTGATGACCATAGATGCTAAGTCCCATAGTGCTCAGAGCCATTTTGAAACATCCCATAGCTTTATGCGAGGCATGTGAACACCCACTTTATTTCAAAACAGACAGTAAGAGTAGAACCTTCAGACATACCGTAAATGAACAACAAGGAATTTCTGAACTCAGTGATATATTTCTCAACTTTGTACTACTTGCAAACCAGTGTAAAATATTTGACATTAATCTCTCATTTTACAAATGTAAATATTTTGTACCAAATATTTCTCTGGAGGTTAACGTCTAACAACAATTTTACAAAAGGAAAATAAGCAGATAAACCCACAGATTGCACAAAAACTTCTGAAACATGTATGGCTGAAAACAAAACTACAAATATTTCAAGCATAAGGCAGAATTCCTATCCAGTTTTCGAAACAGCCGGACGCTGTGGTGGAGCGGTTCTAGGTGCTTCAGTCCGGAACCGCGCTGCTCCTGCGGTCGCAGGTTCGGATCCTGTCTCGGGCATGGATGTGAATAATGTCCTTAGGTTAGTTAGGTTTAAGTAGTTCCTTAGAACTAGAGGACTGATGACCACAGATGTCAAATCCCATAGTGCTTAGAGGCATTTGAACCATCTCGAAACAGATTTCTGCTGCCGTCATTTTAATAACTTCAAGTTTGAAAGAATCGTCTTCTTTTTCGTGAACGCATATATCTACATAAAAACCCGCCATTCCCATGGTTAAGACTGTTCCAGGGTAGGGAACATCTAGGACAAAAAGGCAGTGGATAGTTTCTATGTTCCAGCAGATGAGATCCAGCCGTACTTCATCCCACAAGGTTGGAACCGTCGATATTTACTGAAATGTCATGGTTAACCCGTGTGGCGCCAGTCAGCCTACAAAGGGTCTGAAGGGAGCCTCTAACTGCTGAACTATGGGATCGCGTTGATGGAACGAGAAATCTAGGGATACCAGTTACTAAATGCTGGCTCCTTTTTCCTCTGTACATCAGGTTGGATTCCTCCTACACGTTAGTCAGGCTGAATGAAGATGGTGTAGAAAACGCCGAAACTGGTCGCATAAATGAATTACATTCAAAATATAGACGATGGAAGTTGTTTTTCATTTTACATTTAATGTTGTACAGCCGAAGTCTCCGAACCGTCATGTGCAAAGATGGACTTACAAAACATACGAAATATGTAGCCGATGCCATGTCGGTGTCCATCCTGTTAGATCTTCAGAGACCAATCAACGGCTGCCACCTCTTCACCATCAGTGGACCTAGCGAGGTGGCGCAGTGGTTAGCATACTGGACTCGCATTCGGGAGGACGACGGTTCAATCCCGCGTCCGGCCATCCTGATTTAGGTTTTCCGTGATTTCCCTAAATCGCTCCAGGCAAATGCCGGGATGGTTCCTTTGAAAGGGCACGGCCGACTTCCTTCCCCGTCCTTCCGCAATCCGATGAGACCGATGACCTCGCTGTTTGGTCTTTTCCCCCAAACAACCCAACAAACCAGCCATCAGTGACTGCAACTTGCTAAAGGCATTCACCGTCGTGTTCTAGTACAGCTAAGGGTTCGCTGCTTTGAACAGAGCTTAGCAGTGTCTCTCGATTTTGATCGCTATTTCGTTTGTGATTACTCTGCTATTCACAATAAACGATCACGAGCATGTCACGATATGACGGCAGAGCAACAGTGCCAACCATGTGGTAAGATTCATCGAAGACTCTCCCCCCCCCCCCCTCTCCCACCACCCTTCGCCACTTAGATCTGCTTCCCACGGTTGAGCAGTGTCTCTCCGCTTTGTTCTTCAGTGTGTGCGTGTGTGTCGTTGGGCTATGGATTACTGGTTGTTTCCTGTGTATTTTTCTGATTGTGTAACACCAGTGAAGTTTGCCCTCGTTTTTATGGTACCGTA
Source organism: Schistocerca nitens (assembly GCF_023898315.1). Classification (NCBI taxonomy): domain Eukaryota; kingdom Metazoa; phylum Arthropoda; class Insecta; order Orthoptera; family Acrididae; genus Schistocerca; species Schistocerca nitens. The sequence continues at coordinate 458,767,703 of NC_064620.1, read as the reverse complement.
TTCCACTGTGCTTTCGGAATATATCTCCGTTTTCATTACTTCTAAATGTTTGTGTTATTAGAATTGTGAATTCCTACCACGTTTCCCCAGTGTCCAAACAAATCACGGGCGCCCTTCTGGAAGGGAGCTAGCTGGCGCCTTACACATCCAGCATTGTGCTTGATATTAACCTTGTATCTTCGGGACCTGCTACAACACTGTGCGCGAAACGTAAGAACGAAAGTGATGAGTCGCTGGTAATTAACGTAGTTCGATGAGACTTGGACCATACGTAGAAAGAACGCCTGCATTATAGTACAGATGATGCCTGAAAGATATGCGCAGTCAGACGAACAGGAATGATAATATTATTCGAAGGCAATTACTATACTGCAGTCATCGCGATTTATGATGGTCCATTGGCCGCTACAAAAGGCGGAACGTGGTTCTTAATGGGGTGTGTGATATCCACGGATTGCAATGCGTGCTCTGCAACATGCTCCCACGCTGGCCACAATGTTGGCTATAAATTCTTGTAAGAGAGCGTGAGCCATGGCTGGCTCATGCTATGCGCTGGATTAAACTTTCGTTGCGATTCTGTGTTTAGTCTCCCGTGGTTATCGCGATTATGCTGTTATCCTCTCCTTCCGCGGGTGGTAGCAACAGTGTGTATCGATATTCGCACCTTGGACTATCTTCGACCTGGCGCTTATAATTTCCAGATGGGCGCTGTGCGAACAGTCGGTCGGTTGGCGTGGAGCAGCGAGGAATTATCCGCGGGACGTAGTTTGACTGGGGCCGCTGGCGGTCTCTATGCTGTGTCGCAGTGTGTAGGGCTGTTCCCACTGCTACGAGATCCGTGGCTCACTGACCCTGGACACGAAAGTTGAGTTTTGATTTTATCTACCGGCAAGTCAAGACTGTTCACATTGTGTCGTTTGGAGTTCGTTCTCGGCTGTTGGGATATTCCCGCGAGCAACGACGTGGTTTTCGAGTTGGAAAATTCTAGCCACCTTCCGGTGGAGTTTCACTGTATTTTGTTATTTGAACTGAAGTGCACCAGTGTAATCTTCTGCCTTGTGGCCGTTAACGTTCCGGTTACCTGCCCTGGCAGTTGACGTAAATTTCAGGCAATGTAGTTCCCTCATCGTGTTGTTGCTGTCCAGCATGGTGTGTAGTTTGACAGCTCCATGTATGATTGTTTGTTCTGTTGAACTCCCTGTTGTGGCCTGGTTGGGTGAAGTGGAAGTTATCTTGTCGGTGGGTCCGTTGACTGTCGGTCGATTGTGTTGTCGTTGGATTGTGGATGGTTGGGCCCAACTGCCTGACTCACCTAAGCGAGCGTTAGTGTTTCAGTTCCAGGCCGACCCTCGAACATCTAAGCGCTCTTTGGTGTACTGCCTTTTTTTATTTGTTCTTGTTGTTTGTGCTTGTATGGCTATTAGCCGATTTTGCCCTTAAGGCGTAAGATTCTTTAGGTCTTCAGCCTAATTTAAAGAACTGTTTCACGTAAGACCTTTGGCATTTTAAATGTTTTAATGTTGTTGAATTTTAAGTGTTGAGCGTTCAGCGGATTTTGAGTTTGAGTTGTTTTGCTCTTCAAGCCTTCAGCCTAAATTAAAGAACTGTTTCATGTAAGGCCTTTGGTATTTAAAAAAATTAATGTTATGGAGTTTTAAGTGTTAAGCCTTCAGCTGATTTGAACTTAACTTGTTTGCTCTTGATTCTTTGGGCCTTCAGCCTAACTATAGAACTCTTTATATATAAGGCTTGCCTTTTAAATTTCTGATTATACTTGCCTTCAGCCGTTTTTTAAAGAAAGTGGCTTTCAGCCGAAAATTAAGTCCTAAAGATTAAAGCTGTGTGTTTAAAAAAAATTGTGCTGTTATAATGTTTGATCCAATAATAAAGTCGTATGTTCGAGTGTAACTGACAGCCCCTTATTTTGGCCCCTTTCCACAATTTAAACTACCTGTCCTGTCTTGTGGGTTTAGCAGGGCATCTCAGAGCGTACCGTTCCGTTAGAAGCACCGTTGGCGACAGCTGGACGGTCGTCCATGCCTGTGAACGTGTTTTAAAACGTCTCTCCTCCACACCACACACGTGCACAGTGGGAATTAACACGGGGTAACGGGCAGGTCAGTCCATTCGCCGAATATCCTCTCGTCCCAAGAGCTCACCCACCTGCGCTGTTCAGTGCGCTAGCGCGTTCTATCAATAACAATGAATCAAGGGCCAAATGTACCCCTGAAAAGACGCACGTAGGGAAGGAATGCAATGCCATAATAACGCTGAACGGTTGCTGTACCGCGTTCAAAGATCTGGGGAACAGTACGCCCATGCAAACGTTATGTCTCCCCAGACCGTAACACCAGCACCACCGAAACCATCATGATCGACGACGTTCCTGGGAGCATTACGTGTTCCCCCTTCCTCTCGCCATATGAGAGTACGCCCAGAGTTATTACTCAGGCTGATTCTGGTTTTTCCTCGTTGGTTCAGTCCCTAACATTACCGCCGATGTGGTGCGTGACAATGGATACTGGAACAGTACGTAAGTCAAATGGTTCAAATGGCTCTGAGCACTATGGGACTCAACTGCTGTGGTCATCAGTCCCCTAGAACTTAGAACTACTTAAACCTAACTAACCTAAGGACATCACACACATCCATGCCCGAGGCAGGCTTCGAACCTGCGACCGTAGCAATCGCACGGTTCCGGACTGCGCGCCTAGAACCGCGAGACCACCGCGGCCGGCAAGTACGTAAGTCGTCAGGCAAAGAAAGCACCACCATACATGAGCCGTGCATGGCTCGCCGTCCCACCATTTGGTATTTTACACGCTGTTTTAACGTATGTCCATCTCACCACGTTGATTTAAATTACTGGCGTTACTGAATTGCTGTTTTGCCCGACCGTCATCGGCGCTAGTAGCGCGTATCGATATATCCCCTCTGATAGGATCTTTGCTTGGCTGCTATTACTTCCTGGTTGTCATCTGTCGTGGGGTGAGTAGCAACGTGCGAGGAGGAGAGTTCACGGCGGCAGTTGGGGTCGTAAGTTGGGCCCTCCAGTCAGTTGCAACGCGTCTGGAGAGCAGCCCGGTCCAGCCAGTCGCCGGCGTGCAGCAGCAGTGAGCCCTGCGTGGACATCGCCCGCCCGACCGTTGCCGCCATGCATCACTTAAACCGGGCCTGACTTTAGTGGATTGTTGGTCGGTCGGGTCGTCCATCTCCTTGCGGCTAGTCGACTGGGCCGCTGACGGTCTCTGCGCAGTATCGGAGTCTGTCTGGAGCTGTCCGATCGGTACGAGCATCGTCGCTCGCCGACCCAGGACGTGAAGGTTGAGTGGTTTTGAGCATTACGTTGTTGGTTCCGGCGTTGCTGTTGTAGAGGTTTTCCTGTGAGCAACAACGAGTGAAGTGTTCGAGACAGCAGCCGTCAGGTGGAATTGATCAAATTAGTTTATCCATAGTCAAGAGCACCAGTAGAATTTTTGGCCTTGTGGCCGTTAGTGTTCTGGTCACCTGCCCTGGCCGGTAACGTAAATTCAGGCAGTGTTCATTTTGGGTGAAGTTAACGATATTATATTGTTTCGTAGTTAAGTGAACCAGTGGAATTTTCTGCCTTGTGGTCGTTAGTGATCTTGTTGCTGCCCAAAATGGTGTGTAGTTTTGGCAGCCCAGTTCATATACTCGTTTGTTTGGGGATATTGATACTTGATTTTTTTTTTTTTTTGTGGGGGCCTTGAATTCTCGTGTACTCCGTCGTGGCAAGCAAGCTGTTGGTCGGTCGGTCCGTGACCGTCCCTTTGTTGGGTTCGCACGTATTAAGTGCAGTTGGACTCACCATCTCGCTCGCCCAAGTGAACGAGGGCAGACCGAGCCACTGGAGACTCCTGAATGCCGTTCTCTTAATTATCTTTTTGGCAGTGTTAATGTTGTTGTGATTTTACTGTATTTTATATTTTTAATTTAGCAAGGTTAGGTGTGGGCCTTCAGGCCTGGAAACATGTTCTCAGAGTTTCCTTCAAGTCCAAACATTATCGCTTTCTGCTCTTGAAAGGTTATTGTAATTTTGTCTGAAATATTTTACAAGTTATTCTGGGCCTTCCGCCTTTGGTGTTGCAAAAAGAAAAATTTTAAAACTTAATATATTGTTTTACCGATTGTTGCAATATATATTTCCTTAATTTGTAGAATTAACTTTGCGGCCTTCAGCTATCTTATTGCGTTTGTTCATCTCCTTCTGTGCACCACGTGGGCCATCAGCCCTGTTAGCATCTTAAAACATTGTCGCCTTCAGTAACCATCATAGTATATTTGGAATTTTGAAGATTTAATCCGGCAGCCTTCAGCTGCTCCGCATGCTGATCTCATACATGTATACGATTTATCTTATTCGTAAAATCAACTGTGTGTCATGTCTTTTTAAAATTGAACTTATTCTAAAGCATCTGTTTGGAGGTCTTCAGCCACGAGGCAAATTTAACTCTTTCTAAAGTGAATTTGTGAACTAAATGTGAATAAATTAAATTTGTGAAATGAATCAGACCGCAAATCCCTTGGCCCTTTCCACAATCCTAATTACCTGTTAGCCCTGCGTGATTTAGCGGGCGTTCCAATACAATCGCCGTGCCGATGTGGAGCACGAGACTACGTGTACTGCAGTTCTGTTAAATATGGCTGCAATGACAGCTGCTGTTAGAGCTGGGTCCCTTCTCAAGTGCTGCTATACTTGACCGTCGTTGACCACTTCCTCTCCTTCGAGCAAAGCGTCTGTGGTTCGGAACACACCCTAAGCACTTGAAACAGTGCTGTGAACAATACCAAACTCTTGGGCAACAATGATCACACTTTGGCCGTCTTCAGATTTCCCGATGCTAATACCCCGTGTGAAGTAATCTCAGTGTTGTCTATGTTGTCCCAGAGTCAAGTTGTAATGAAGAACACCATCACAATGCCTCTCCGATTGACACACACTGTTTTTTCCAGCTTTTTTTGTGAGTTTGTGTTACAGCGCCAGCACCATTTGGCGCTCTAGTCTTGACGACCTCTCGCCAATGAGACGTCCAAGTTTCTGTGCATGACTGGGAGACCGCTGATAACACTCATCCAGTTCCACCAAGTATTTAATGTGGTGTCACCGCCAGACAGCACACTTGCTAGGTGGTAGCTTAAATCGGCCGCGGTCCATTAGTACACGTCGGACCCGCGTGTCGCCACTGTCAGGATTGCAGACCGAGCGCCACCACAAGGCAGGTCTCGAGAGACGTACTAGCACTCGCCCCAGTTGTACGACGACTTTGCTAGCGACTAGACTGACGAAGCCTTTCTCTCATTTGCCGAGAGACAGTTAGAATAGCCTTCAGCTAAGTTAATGGCTACGACCTAGCAAGGCGCCATTAACCATTTGTAACGTTGCATGTACCTCAAGATAGAGTCTCACTTGTATCATCCAGAATGCTGTATACCAAAGGACAATATAAAAGTTAAGTGTTCTAGTAGCTACGTTCTTTTCTTTATCACATTCATTACGAATCCTGTTCCGGACTTAACGCCAGACGGCGTGCGTTGACGCGTGCCCTTTCGGCTACTTCTCTGTGGACTGGCTGCCTTAACAGTCCACTACATTTAATATGTTGTGTTACTTTATCTATCGCGTCCTTAAGTTTTCCACAGCGGTGCGTGGATCTCGCCTGCAAATCTAAGGCAAGTTCCCGTTTCATTTACTTTGCCTGCGCCTCCGAGTCAAGATGTAATAGCACATTCACGTTGCCTATTATTAACCCATGACGCTCGTTCCTTTCTTAGATCCTGAACATGAATTTTAGACCATTAAATTTTGTTGTTTCGTGCACGCGTTTCTGATCCTGACCACACGCTATTCTGTCTTTAGTTCCTGTGTGACAACCCACCCCTACTGATTTTGAACTTAGGAAAATCACGCTGGCGTCACTTTAGCAAAGAGTCTCCACTTACTGTGATCACGTGAATGCCAAGAAGTAGTTCAAAGTAGGAACATGCGTTTCTCACGTGGTAGTCTGACGAGCACAATATATTTCTGAAAAAATTCATTTTCCCACGATACTTTTATATCCAAGGAACGACATCAAAGGGACACTGAGTCCAGAAGCAAATACGGCTTTTATTTCACATATTAATAATATGATGTGATATGTGAGGTGTCCGAGCTTATGGTACTTAACACTCTGACAAAGAAAACGTTTAAAGTTAATCTGTAAGTGAAACAAGATAGAAAGATATGCACTGACATCAGGGTGGCTGTTTTATTAAAACCGTTTTTCCGTGGTGTTCATCTACATCTACATCTACATACATACTCCGCAGGCGACTGTATAGTGTGTGGCATTGGGTATCCTGTACCACTACCAGTCATTTCCTTTTCTGTTCCATTCGCAAATTGAGCGAGGGAGAAACGACTTCTGTATGCCTCTCCGTATGAACCCTAATCTCTCTAATGATGACTTTAAGGTCGTTATGCGAAATGTACGTTGGCGGCAGTAGAGTCAGTCTCAAATGACGGTTCCCTAAATTTTCGCAGTAGTGCTCCTCTAAAAGAACGTCGCTTTCCCTTCAGTGATTCCCATTTTTGTTTCCGAAGTATCTCCGTAGTACTTGCGTGTTTTTCGAATCTGCCAGTAACAAATCTAGCAGCCCGTCTCTGAATTGCTTCGATGTCTTCCTTTAATCCGATCTGATGCGGATCCTAGACACTCGAACTGTACTGACAATAGACTAATGTCCCGCATGCGATCTTCTTTATAGATGAACCACACTTTTCTAAATTTCACCCAATGAACCGAAGTCGACCATTTGCCTTTCCCACTACAATCCTTACATGTTCATTCAATTTCACAGCTTTGCAACGTTACGCTTAGGTATCTAATCGACATGAGTGTGTCAGGAAGCACACTACTAGTTCTGTACTGGAAAGTTATGAGTTTGTTTCGCTACTCATCTGCATTAATGTACATGTCTCTATATTTTTAGCTAGCTGCCATTCATCAGGCCAACTAGAAATTTCGTGTGAGTCTTTTTGTGTCCTCCTCTGACACTCAACGGCGATACCTTCCTATACACCACAGCATCATCAGCAAACAGTCGCATTATGCTGCTTACCTTATCTACCCCCCCCCCCCCCCCCCCCAATGAACCATGGACCTTGCCGTTGGTTGGGAGGCTTGTGTGCCTCAGCGATACAGATAGCCGTACCATAGGTGCAACCACAACGGAGGGGTATCTGTTGAGAGGCCAGACAAACGTGTGGTTCCTGAAGAGGGGCAGCAGCCTTTTCAGTAAATGCAAGGGCAACAGTCTGGATGATTGACTGATTTGGCCTTGTAACGATAACCAAAACGGCCTAGCTGAGCTGGTACTGCGAACGGCTGAAAGCAAGGGGAAACTACGGCCATAATTTTTCCCGAGGGCATGCAGCTTTACTGTATGATTAAATGATGATGGCGTCCTCTTGGGTAAAATATTCCGGAGGTAAAATAGTCCCCCATTCGGATCTCCGGGTGGAGACTACTCAAGAGGATGTCGTTATCAGGAGAAAGAAAACTGGCGTTCTACGATTCGGAGCGTGGAATGTCAGATCACTTAATCGGGCAGGTAGGTTGGAAAATTTAAAAAGGGAAATGGATAGGTTAAAGTTAGATATAGTGGGAATTAGTGAAGTTCGGTGGCAGGAGGAACAAGACGTCTGGTCAGGTGACTAAAGGGTTATAAACACAAAATCAAATAGGGGTAATGCAGGAGTAGGTTTAATAATGAATAGGAAAATAGGAACGCGGGTAAGCTACTACAAACAGCATAGTGAACGCATTATTGTGGCCAAGATAGATACGAAGCCAACACCTACTACAGTAGTACAAGTTTATATGCCAACTAGCTCTGCAGATGACGAAGAAATTGAAGAAATGTATGATGAAATAAAAGAAATTATTCAGATAGTGAAGGGTGACGAAAATTTAATAGTCATGGGTGACTAGGAAAAGGGAGAGAAGGAAACGTAGTAGGTGAGTATCGATTGGGGTTAAGAAATGAAAGAGGAAGCCGCCTGGTAGAATTTTGCACAGAGCACAGCTTAATCATAGCTAACACTTGGTTTAAGAATCATGAAAGAAGGTTGTATACATGGAAGAACCCTGGAGATAGTAAAAGGTATCAGATAGATTTAGGAACCACGTTTTAAATTGTAAGACATTTCCAGGGGCAGATGTGGACTCTGACCACAATCTATTGGTTATGACCTGTAGATTAAAACTGAAGAAACTGCAAAAAGGTGGGAACTTAAGGAGATGGGACCTGGATAAACTGAAAGAACCAGAGGTTGTACAGAGTTTCAGGGAGAGCATAAGGGAACAATTGACAGGAATGGGGGAAAGAAATACAGTAGAAGAAGAATGAGTAGCTTTGAGGGATGAAGTAGTGAAGGCAGCAGAGGATCAAGTAGGTAAAAAGACGAGGGCTAGTAGAAATCCTTGGGTAACACAAGAAATATTGAATTTAACTGATGAAATGAGAAAATATAAAAATGCAGTAAATGAAGCAGGCAAAAAGGAATACAGACGTCTCAAAAATGAGATCGACAGGAAGTGCAAAATGGCTAAGCAGGGATGGCTGGAGGACAAATGTAAAGATGTAGAGGCTTATCTCACTAGGGGTAAGATAGATACTGCCTACAGAAAAATTAAAGAGACCTTTGGAGATAAGAGAACCACTTGTATGAACATCAAGAGCTCAGATGGAAACTCAGTTCTAAGCAAAGAAGGGAAAGCAGAAAGGCGGAAGGAGTGTATAGAGGGTCTATACAACGGCGATGTACTTGAGGACAATATTATGGAAATGGAAGAGGATGTAGATGAAGATGAAATGGGAGATACGATACTGCGTGAAGAGTTTGACAGAGCACTGAAAGACCTGAGTCGAAACAAGGCCCCCGGAGTAGACAACATTCCATTGGAACTACTGACGGCCTTGGGAGAGCCAGTCCTGACAAAACTCTACCATCTTGTGAGCAAGATGTATGAAACAGGCGAAATACCCTCAGACTTCATGAAGAATATAATTCCAATCCCAAAGAAAGCAGGTGTTGACAAATGTGAAAATTACCGAACAGTCAGTTTAATAAGCCACAGCTGCAAAATACTAACACGAATTCTTTACAGACGAATGGAAAAACTGGTAGAAGCCGACCTCGGGGAAGATCAGTTTGGATTCCGTAGAAATACTTGAACACGTGAGGCAATACTGACCTTACGACTTATCTTAGAAGAAAGATTAAGGAAAGGCAAACCTACGTTTCTAGCATTTGTTTGACTTAGAGAAAGCTTTTGACTATGTTGACTGGAATACTCTCTTTCAAATTCTGAAGGTGGTAGGGGTAAAATACAGGGAGCGAAAGGCTATTTACAATTTGTACAGAAACCAGATGGCAGTTATAAGAGTCGAGGGGCACGAAAGGGAAGCAGTTGTTGGGAAGGGAGTAAGACGGGGTTGTAGCCTCTCCCCGATGTTATTAAATCTGTATATTGAGCAAGCAGTAAAGGAAACAAAAGAAAAATTCGGAGTAGGTATTAAAATCCATGGAGAAGAAATAAAAACTTTGAGGTTCGCCGATGACATTGTAATTCTGTCAGAGACAGCAAAGGACTTGGAAGAGCAGTTGAATGGAATGGATAGCGTCTTGAAAGGAGGATATAAGATGAACATCAACAAAAGCAAAACGAGGATAATGGAATGTAGTCGAATTAAGTCGGGTGATGCTGAGGGAATTAGATTAGGAAATGAGACACTTAAAGTAGTAAAGGAGTTTTGCTATTTGGGGAGCAAAATAACTGATGATGGTCGAAGTAGAGAGGATATAAAATGTAGATTGGCAATGGCAAGGAAAGCGTTTCTGAAGAAGAGAAATTTGTTAACATCGAGTACAGATTTAAGTGTCAGGAAGTCATTTCTGAAAATATTTGTATGGAGTGGAGCCATGTATGGAAGTGAAACATGGACGATAAATAGTTTGGACAAGAAGAGAATAGAAGCTTTCGAAATGTGGTGCTACAGAAGAATGCTGAAGATTAGATGGGTAGATCACATAACTAATGAGGAAGTATTGAATAGGATTGGGGAGAAGAGAAGTTTGTGGCACAGCTTGACCAGAAGAAGGGATCGGTTGGTAGGACATGTTCTGAGGCATCGAGGGATCACCAATTTAGTACTGGAGGGCAGTGTGGAGGGTAAAAATCGTAGAGGGAGACCAAGAGATGAATACACTAAGCAGATTCAGAAGGATGTAGGCTGCAGTAGGTACTGGGAGATGAAGAAGCTTGCAGAGGATAGAGTAGCATGGAGAGCTGCATCAAACCAGTCTCAGGACTGAAGACCACAACAACAACACCTTATCTACCAGATCGTTTTATGTATAAGACAGAAATCTGTGATCATGTCGGACTCCCAGTAATTGACACCAGTATGAAGAGGCGTCCCCTACTGAAGTTCTCAGTTGCTTTATTTCGTCTCGTTGCACAGCTTTTCCCTTTACAGTGTGCCGAGACAACACAGCGTCTAAGATTTGCTGAGAGTTCCAACAAACGACTCAATTCATTTCGAAAAGCGTCTGCCCCTGAGACGCCTGGAGAGGCTCAGCAGGCAGATCGGGAGGAGACGTGATCTTCTCGATGGGAGGGTTGGGGTCCAGGGCGCTGGTTTCTTTACCAGCTCTGAGGCTGGGGGTGGGTGGGCAGTCAGTGGGGCAGACGGGAGGGGGGGGGGAGGAGGGGTTGGTGGAGGTCCTCTGGGGTCGCGGCCGGTAATCGAAGAGAGCAAACGCGCCTGCGGGAGACGCCGCCGCCTAATTTCATTTCCTTCTGCTGCCGCGGAACATCTCCCGCAGGAGGGCCGGAGACACAGGAGGAGAGAATCCAATTTCTGCGCGTTACCTCTGGCGCCGGCCGCCCGGCTGCAGATTACGCCGCAAAAGCCTGCTTCGGCAAATAATGAACGAGGCCCGGCCGCGTTTCGCACGCTCTGCCCCTTTTCGCAGCCCTCGTTTCTCTTGCTTTCCCCTCTTTCCTACACGCTGCACGGCAGCGGTGTTTGTGAAACATTAATAAGAGCTTTAAAATCCTACCTCGGCACGGACAAGAAGTAAAAAGTCTTGCGAAAGAAAAGAACGACGTTGTCGTTTTTCAGATCTTTTCGAACGTTTTCACTCTTACGCTTCCATCAGGCTATGGAACTGACAACAGCTCTAGATAAATATCGTAAGGATTTCTCTGAAACAGTGCTGAATGTATCAATGGGACCCCCCCCCCCCCCCGTCTCCCCCCCTCCGCGACTTTCTTCATACTGACAGCATTTTAAATTCAGTGCGTGGACATAAATTTATTGCAGCTGTATGACGCAGTTCTCAAAATCACCCGAAAAAATCGCGTTTGGCTATTACGAGTCGCGCTTTTTAAGTGAGTACCGTTTCAAAACAAAAATAAAACGAGTTCAATTTTCTTAGCACTTTTGTTTTTACGTGAAAGCCTGTATTTTGATCTAATTTTCTATATAATTCCCAACGATCTTAAGGCACTTATCGTATCGTAAAACCAGCTTTTGAATAACATCTTCGTAGAAATCTGTCGCCCTAGCATAACCTTCGCCAACTTAAATGTTCTAGAACAACTCCGTAGAGCACACTTCTTGACACTTCAGGAAATACAGGGTGGCGCACGAAATGTGTTACCATTTTGTTTTTGGAAATAAACTTTATTGTCAATACAATCTGGAAGGAACATATACTACAATGAAGAGCCGTCCATGGAGATTTGTTCTAACTCAGCACATGCTCAATATGTCCACCATTTCGTTTCCCCTGACTTCCTTCAAACGAACACTGAAGTTAGTGACTACCCTACTGCACATGTGTTCCGTAATTTCACTGTAAGCTTGAAGAATAAGTCTTCTGAGCTAAATTAAATGACGTGGATGTTTCGGGAAAATTTTTTTCTTTAGGTACCCCCAAAGAAAAAAGTCACACGCATTGAGGTCTGGACTACTAGGGGGCCAATTTTGTCCGTCATTGAAGCGACCTGGAAACCAGAGTGAAATGATCCGCATGTCGAAATGCTCGAGTAAAAATTCCAACACAGTGTTTGCAGTATGTGGCCTTGCTCCATCTTGCATGAACCACTGCGTGTTGAAGGGCAAGGCAGTAGCAACAAGCTGTGGAATGAAGCTATTGCGTAGCATGCTCAAATAACGCTCGCTGTTCACAGTTTCCTCAAAGAAAAAGGGTACAATAAGTCCGTGGCTGGGAATTGCTGCTCACGCTGTAATCCTCGGAGCATAATGTTGTCCTTCATGAAGCACTTGTGGGTTTTCAGTGACCCAAAAGCGTACAATTTGTTTGTTAACCACACCGTCTAAATGAAAATGCGCCTCGTCTGAAAACCAAACGTTGTTGAGAGTTTCTCCCCCATCCTCCGCCCACTGCGCAAACAGTAGTCTCCGCTTCTTGTGTTCTTCAGTGAGCTTCCGTGCACAGGTCATCTTGTATGGGTAAATATGGAGGTCACTTTTAAGAATGCGTTGAACGGAGCGTCTGGATATTCCCAATTACACTGCTGCCTTTCTACACTATTTCCCGGGACTTCTCTGTACAGCAACTCGTACCGCTTCAATATTCTCCGGCGAACAAACAGGCGTAGGCCGAGGTCGCTTCGCTTCCAATATTGTTCCTTCCTGTACAAATTTATCGTACAACCTGTGGATGGTCTTCTTGCAAGGGACCCATCGTGTGTTAAACTGTTGTCGAAAACGCCTCTGAGTCACAACAAGGCTTTTCGTTTCATGAAAAAGTAACGCAATTGCCGATCGTTGCTGTGTCGTCAGTCTTCCATTGTCAGCCACTGCTGCTTACTAGGCTCCTAGCGGCAGTATCGTGAATTACACGTCATTTCGTAACTCATTTGTTTTTCCAAGCTCTGCTGGTACTGTTGTAGAGATCCCAGCGGGATGTCTAATGTGCGTCGTAAATTGTGAAAGAGACAATTGGTAACACATTTAGTGCGCCACCCTGTACGTCACATAACGACGGAGTCGTAAATCCTTTAAAGGTGGCCGTACGAATGTGCATGATGAGGAACAAAGTGTGCGACTTCCTGTCAGTAGTCACGGTTTGGTGCAGAAGTTCGAAAAAGTGAGAAAAGACAGACTACGATTTGGACTTTAAGTGAGTTTTCTCAAGTATCAAGAAGTGTGCTTTATGCAATTCTTACAGAACGTTTAAATTATAGGAAGTTATGCTTAAGCGTCACATTTCTTCGAGAATGGTATTCAAAAGCTGGTTTTACGATACTATAAGTGCCTTAATATTCGTGGGAATTGTACACTCCTGGAAATTGAAATAAGAACACCGTGAATTCATTGTCCCAGGAAGGGGAAACTTTATTAACACATTCCTGGGGTCAGATACATCACATGATCACACTGACAGAACCACAGGCACATAGACACAGGCAACAGAGCATGCACAATGTCGGCACTAGTACAGTGTATATCCACCTTTCGCAGCAATGCAGGCTGCTATTCTCCCATGGAGACGATCGTAGAGACGCTGGATGTAGTCCTGTGGAACGGCTTGCCATGCCATTTCCACCTGGCGCCTCAGTTGGACCAGCGTTCGTGCTGGACGTGCAGACCGCGTGAGACGACGCTTCATCCAGTCCCAAACATGCTCAATGGGGGACATATCCGGAGATCTTGCTGGCCAGGGTAGTTGACTTACACCTTCTAGAGCACGTTGGGTGGCACGGGATACATGCGGACGTGCATTGTCCTGTTGGAACAGCAAGTTCCCTTGCCGGTCTAGGAATGGTAGAACGATGGGTTCGATGACGGTTTGGATGTACCGTGCACTATTCAGTGTCCCCTCGACGATCAACAGCGGTGTACGGCCAGTGTAGGAGATAGCTCCCCACACCATGATGCCGGGTGTTGGCCCTGTGTGCCTCGGTCGTATGCAGTCCTGATTGTGGCGCTCACCTGCACGGCGCCAAACACGCATACGACCATCATTGGCACCAAGGCAGAAGCGACTCTCATCGCTGAAGACGACACGTCTCCATTCGTCCCTCCATTCACGCCTGTCGCGACACCACTGGAGGCGGGCTGCACGATGTTGGGGCGTGAGCGGAAGACGGCCTAACGGTGTGCGGGACCGTAGCCCAGCTTCATGGAGACGGTTGCGAATGGTCCTCGCCGATACCCCAGGAGCAACAGCGTCCCTAATTTGCTGGGAAGTGGCGGTGCGGTCCCCTACGGCACTGCGTAGGATCCTACGGTCTTGGCGTGCATCCGTTCGTCGCTGCGGTCCGGTCCCAGGTCGACGGGCACGTGCACCTTCCGCCGACCACTGGCGACAACATCGATGTACTGTGGAGACCTCACGCCCCACGTGTTGAGCAATTCGGCGGTACGTCCACCCGGCCTCCCGCATGCCCACTATACGCCCTCGCTCAAAGCCCGTCAACTGCACATACGGTTCACGTCCACGCTGTCGCGGCATGCTACCAGTGTTAAAGACTGCGATGGAGCTCCGTATGCCACGGCAAACTGACACTGACGGCGGCGGTGCACAAATGCTGCGCAGCTAGCGCCATTCGACGGCCAACACCGCGGTTCCTGGTGTGTCCGCTGTGCCGTGCGTGTGATCATTGCTTGTACAGCCCTCTCGCAGTGTCCGGAGCAAGTATGGTGGGTCTGACACACCGGTGTCAATGTGTTCTTTTTTCCATTTCCAGGAGTGTATTTAAAAGTAAGGCAAGCACAGGCTTTCATAGAATAATAAAATTGCTAATAAATGTCTGGTTTTTTTAATTTAAAAACGGTACTTTCTTAAAAAGCACGCCTTGTACATTTGTGGTCACTGTTTAAAAAAAATAACCTTTTTATTATGTTAACATATATAACGTGGCTGCATGACCAGAAGTGGCAGGAGTTTCTGTAATACTTGTCGCAGGCAGCTTCATTCCTCACTGCATGTGTGGAGGCTGGGGCTGCTGATAAGTTATCGATATCTTTTCCTTAAAATATCGGTATATGTCGGCGATATCATATGCATATGTCTATGTACCGAAGGCCAATATATCGGAAGGCCACTATCGAGTGCTGTTATTTTTGTTTATATTATTATTATTGTTATTATTATTATTTGCAATTCTCGGTGAAAGCTTATGACAATGTTGACTGGAATACTCCCTTTTAAATTCTAAAGGTGACAGGGGTAAAATACAGGAAGCGAAAGGCTATTTACAATTTGTACAGAAACCAGATGGCAGTTATAAGAGTCGAGGGGCACGAAAGGGAAGCAGTTGTTGGGAAGGGAGTGAGACAGGGTTGTAGCCTCTCCCCGATGTTATTCAATCTGTATACTGAGCAAGCAGTAAAGGAAACAAAAGAAACATTCGGAGTAGGTATTAAAATCCAGGGAAAAGGAATAAATTCTTTGAGGTTCGCCGATGACATGACAGCAAAGGACTTGGAAGAGCAGTTGAATGGAATGGATAGCGTCTTGAAAGGAGGATATAAGATGAACATCAACAAAAGCAAAACGAGGATAATGGAATGTAGTCGAATTAAGTCGGGTGATGCTGAGGGAATTAGATTAGGAAAGGAGTTTTGCTATTTGGGGAGCAAAATAACTGATGATGGTCGAAGTAGAGAGGATATAAAATGTAGATTGCCAATGGCAAGGAAAGCGTTTCTGAAGAAGAGAAATTTGTTAACATCGAGTATAGATTTAAGTGTCAGGAAGTCATTTCTGAAAATATTTGTATGGAGTGTAGCCATGTATGGAAGTGAAACATGGACGATAAATAGTTTGGACAAGAAGAGAATAGAAGCTTTTGAAATGTGGTGCTACAGAAGAATGCTGAAGATTAGATGGGTAGATCACGTAACTAATGATGAGGTATTGAATAGAATTGTGGAGAAGAGGAGTTTGTGGCACAACTTGACAAGAAGAAGGGACTGGTTGGTAGGACATGTTCTGAGGCATTAAGGGATCACAAATTTAGCATTGGAGGGCAGCGTGTAGGGTACGAATCGCAGAGGGAGACCAAGAGATGAATACACTAAGCAGATTGAGAAGGATGTAGGTTGCAGTAAGTACTGGGAGATGAAGGAGCTTGCACAGGATAGGAGCTGCATCAAACCAGTCTCAGGACTGAAGACCACAACAACAACAACAACAACGGTGTATATTGAAACTGTTCTTATGAAATTGTAGTGGAACATAGTTCTACTTTCACTGTGTCAGTGTCAAGGAGTCTTACTACTTTTTGAGCTTTCATCACATCCAGTCTCTCTCTCTCTTTGAATGTGTGATGGCACAAAGAAGAAGTCTGATTGCACTGAGGGGGCTAACGGCGTGAATGGAATAACAAGATTCTCGATGAGAAGAAATAACACGCCAGTTGCGTTAAAAACAATTTGACACTACAACAGCTAGGTAGTGGCGTTTGCAGAAATGAAAAAAACAGGAAGTCAACATGAAGTGTGATGAAACCGAAAGACGGACCCATTGGACACCTTTTATTGTGCCGCTTACGTGCAGTTACCATTGTTAGCAATGTGGTTATCGCCAAGTATGAAAGTGAGTCGTTTTCCTTTCAATTTTTACTTTAAGAAGGATAAGCAAACTGTTAGCTTGTTGATGTGCAAAATACCTAATAAGGAATCAACACTCAAATGTATTGCTCTAAAATCGGCAGTATATTTACGATGTGCAGCCATAATTTTTATAGACCAGTACGTCGATATTTTCCATGGGCATACCGATAACGATTCATACTTTCGATGCATCGAGAACCTACATTTTCGTAAATATCGATATATCAGATTGCCGATATTTTAAAAAATATCAACAGTCCTAGTAAAGGCAATCTTTGTCCCACCAGAGTTAATATTGTTGCTTGTGTGTCTTTTATCTAGCCAGCACGTGCTTTATCTTGGTTTACACTGTTAGCGATTGTGTGGAATTTTTTACTTTAGGGATCATGCTCTATTCATCTCGGGAGACGTTGAACGAAGTAATATCCTGCAATGCGTCTGCGTTTGCTGCGATTGCAAATATTTGAGTATTCTGGCAACGGTAGGTTTTCATTTCGCGAGTTATAATGTAGAAATTCGATTCCTGATGAAGAGAGCATTGTCTGGGCTGCTACGTAATTACTATTGTACATTTATTCAGGAAAAAATTACACCACTCTACTCCTTTTAAAAGCAATAATTAAGGCACTATAGTTAATTAAAATTGTTCAAATTACAAACACCATTTTATATTCCCAACCTTATGTCAATCCGATTGTTATTTCCACAATGATTAACACAGACACGTTCAAATTGTGGGACACCAAATATTTATTCTTCAGTGCTTCCCCAGTTAAAATATAGGAACTAAACTGAAATAAGCTTTTGATTTAACTAAGCCTGGACCTTTGTACTCGTATTTCCGTTCGATGACGGATAACTTGCTGAGTACTGACATTCTCTCATTGACTGCATTCTTACGTATTTGTCACATGATACACTGCGTGATTTACATAAGCGTTTTAGCAATATCAGCGTTTTAGCAATATCAGCGTTATTTCTTTGAAGGAATCGTGCAGCAGAAAGTTGCATTACAGAGCAAAGCTTCTTTGTCGATGTTGCGCAGGTACGAATTAACGAGGCCATGACGATAATAGGGAACAGTAACCATTCGCAATCGCTATTCAGTCTCAGATTAGTAGCAGTAAATATACATGTTTTTTTTTCTTTTTTTTCTATACGTCAGTTAATATCAGAATCTTAAATGCTGAAATGTTACCAGTCGACATTTTAGTTCACACTTCATACTGCATATTGGAATATTTCCTTTAGAGAATTTTTGTAGCATTCTATATGCATAGTGTTGCACAGTAGCGTCTCTTCGATGGATGTCAGAATCGCAATGATCAGCGTTGAAATCATGAGATTTTCGTATGGCTGGCTGAGAAAAACATTTCAGACACACCACCGCTTAGATTCGACACGAAAAGGTCTCAGAGAGTAGCATAAAGCTGTCCATGAAACTCTTCTCTTTGGGCTTCGTTTCACACGCTTTCGCGGTCGAAAACGACAGTCCACAGTGCGATGAGCAAACAGGAAGACACTGTTGACAACCCTTGAACGGGTGACAATCCCCCCCCCTCCCCCCCCCCCCCCCGCAGACAATTCGATTCTTCTACAACGACACGGTGGGCCTGCAACACAACTGAACGAGACTTAACCACTTTGGATAGCAGAGCGACCTGAATATTTGGTCACGTGATCTGAAGCAGCAAAAGATGCTTATGATTTTTCAACATTCCTGTTTTGCGCCCTGCTGTTACATAATCACTGGGCGGGTGGGGTGCCGTGGGAGGGGGTTGGGGTGGAATGCGACATTGATAATTGCGTGAATAAAACGGCGTACAGTTCATTTACGGCGACTTGGTTTGACAACTCCCTGAGTCCCACCCATCCACCTTTATCGATCACTTTAAAAATGTTTGCTGATATCGTCACTGTGGTGACGGAGCCACGACCTCACCTCTGCTTCACCTTTATGAAAGTGAAGTCATCAAAAGTGTTCTTGAAGTTTTGGAAATAGGAGAAAATCGGATGGAGCCAATGTTGGTGATCAATCACAAGAGCCCAATGTGTCGGATTGTTGCAGATGTCATGCTCAAGGAGAGGGTGCTCCATTTATGGACGAAGTCTTCGAATTCGTGCTTTCAGTTTTCTGAGCTGTTTCTCACACACCGATATAATTACGTCACACACCGCCATGTTACTCGCTATGATTCGGAGCCCTCTAGCGGCAGAAGGTTGCCACTAGCGTCAGCTAAGCGTGAAAGTCGATCGAGTAATATGCACGACATCAACCGATATCGAAAACAGAATTAAGTATTCGCAGGCATTGCTTTTCAGCTCACACTCGTACCACTTCAACACTTCTGCATTGTGCCCGTTATTATTGTTAGCTACGATGCACCGAATGACTAACCATCAATCCGGTGAGTTGGCGTACAAGACATCCCTAGAAATGCCGAAGTTAAGTACAAAAACAATTTATGAGAGTCAGTGTTGATTTCTGCACATCCAGCATCACTAGGAAAGTCAATTTAAGAATTATAACGCCGAATGGCCCCACAGCCTTAATGTAATTATTGAATGCAATCATTCCGCATACGGCCTTAAAAAAATATTTATTGCGACTGCAATTCCGTCTTATGTTCTTGTCAAGCCGTCTCAAACCAGACAGTCCTCTGGAGTTAAAAAATTAATGGAACTTTTCGACTGAAAACATAAGGCTACTTAGGTGAGATGTTATAGCCTTCAAATTAATTTAGCAGTAAGTACCTATTTCATGTGATATATTTTATGGCTTAAACCGTATAGTCTTATGTGTTTCTCTCTCTAATTTCCTGAATGCACGAAGGCGAAAAGACAGCTTTGAAGATATTCGCTGAAGTATGCATTCTTGATTGCAGACGTACACTACTGGCCATTAAAATTGCTGCACGATGAAGACGACGTGCTACAGATGCGAAATTTAACAGACAGGAAGAAGATGCTGTGATATGCAAATTATTAGCTTTTCAGAGCATTCACACAAGGTTGGCGCCGGTGGCGACACCTACAACGCGCTGACATGAGGACAGTTTCCAACCGATTTCTCATACACAAACAGCAGTCGACCGGCGTTGCCTGGTGAAACGTTGTTGTGATGCCTCGTGTAAGGAGGAGAAATGCGCACCATCTCGTTTCCGTCTTTGATAAAGGCCGGATTGTAGCCTATCGCGATTGCAGTTTATCGTACCGCGACATTGCTGCTCGCGTTGGTCGAGATCCAATGACTGTTAGCAGAATATGGAATCGGTGGGTTCAGGAGGGTAATAAGGAACGCCGTGCTGGGTCCCAACGGCCTCGTATCACTAGCAGTCGAGATGACAGGCATCTTATCCGCATGGCTGCAAAGGATCGTGCAGCCACGTCTCGATCCCTGAGCCAACAGCTGCGGACGTTTGTAAGACAACAACCATCTGCACGAACAGTTCGCGGCGTTTGCAGCAGCATGGACTATGAGCTCGGAAGCCATGGCTGCGGTTACCCTTGACGCTGCATCACAGACAGGAGCGCCAGCGATGGTGTACTCAACGACGAACCTGGGTGCACGAATGGCAAAACATTTTTTCGGATGAATCCAGGTTCTGTTTACAGCATCATGATAGTCGCATACGTGTTTGGCGACATCGCGGTGAACGTACATTGGAAGCGTGTATTCGTCATCGCCATACTGGCGTATCATCCGGCGTGATGGTATGGGGTGCCATTGGTTACACGTCTCGGTCACCTCTTGTTCCCATTGACTGCACTTTGAACAGTGGACGTTACATTTCAGATGTGTTACGACCCGTGGCTCTACCCTTCATTCGATCCCTGCGAAACCATACATTTCAGCAGGATAATGCACGACCGCATGTTGCAGGTCCTGTACGGGCCTTTCTGGATACAGAAAGTGTTCGACTGCTGCCCTGGCCAGCACATTCTCCAGATGTCTCACCAATTGAAAACGTCTGGTCAATGGTGGCCGAACAACTGGCTCGTCACAACACGCCAGTCACTACTCTTGATGAACTGTGGTATCGTGTTGAAGCTGCATGGGCAGCTGTACCTGTACACGCCATCCAAACTCTGTTTGACTCAATGCCCAGGCGTATCAAGACCGTTATTACGGCCAGAGGTGGTTGTTCTGGATACTGACTTCTCAGGATCTGTGCTCCCAAATTGCGTGAAAATGTAATCACATGTCAGTTCTAGTATAATATATTTGTCCTATGAATACCCGTTTATCATCTGCATTTCTTCTTGGTGTAGCAATTTTAATGGCCAGTAGCGTAGTAACATCAGGGAATTTGACATTAGCGTTAGTCGTAAATAGATGCCCCTCCTCTGCAGCACCCGACACTAAATCACAGCTTTTATTGACAAAAGTTTTTCGTCGTCTCATCCAGCCTACAGGCTTAAGAAGTACATCCCATTATCGCTCGCTTTTTTTCTTTGACAATAAGTGGTCTGGTAACAGGCTTCGCTGGAGCAAACTTAGATTGCTTTCGAAGCAATTTTTTTTGACGGTGAGAGTTCCACGCGGAGTAATTTAGTAGGTGAAGTTTTTATGTGAACATTTTACTTCCGCGACTCTAACTGCCTTTGATAATGTCACAACAGGGCTTCCGCAGTATCAGCCAATTTGTAGTGAAAGAGAGATGTCACGCACCAGAAAATGAGCAATGTTGACTGAAATTGCTTGAGAACAAGAAAGGACGCTCTTGTTTTCTGTGACAAAGTACTTATACAGGACACTGGTGTGACCAGGATTGCTTGTTCTCTCTAACGTTTTTGCATAGATATACTGTGAATATTTAGTTGTATTCTGTGTTTACAGTATTTCATTTGTTCCACGGGAACTGGGCTGATTAAATGTCCTATAATGTTGAATAATGTACTGCAACATATCCATGCTCGCAGGAAAAATCACACATAGGAAACGCTTAAGGGATGTGGAGTAGTACTTTTGTTCAAGACGCTCTTCGAGAAATGACAACATGACGTTGTAAGACCTTCGGAACTGTCTTGATCACTAAGCTCTGTGTGTATTACCTAAAGCATTTAGGGACGCCGGAATTATACTGACATTTATGTAGGTTTGATTGTTCATACACTCAGTTTCAGTACGTTGTTGACACTGATACCTGTGTCGTATCAACACATTTTATAACTATGTTTGTATGTATGTGCGTGTGTGAGTGTGTGTGTGTGTGTTTCATATCTCCTCCTAAACCACTTAACGTTTCATCCCTGAATTAATATATGTGATTTAAAAAATACGAAATGATTTTCAGGAATTTGATAAAATAATTTATTTTTAAGAATTGATTACAAATAGAAGATATGCTTGTGACACAAGGAAGACTATCAATGCAACAAGGAGAATATACCTTTATATGGATGACATAACCATTTCTAAGTTTTTCTTATACAACATAACATAAACATGCTGTCAAGGTAAGTTACAAAAATGGTTCAAATGGCTCTACGCACTATGGAACTTAACATCTGAGGTCATCAGTCCCCTAGAACTACTTAAAGCTGACTAACCTAAGGACATCACACACATCCATTCCCGAGGCAGGAATCGAACCTGCGACCGTAGCAGCAGCGCGGTTCCAGACTGAAGCACCTAGAACTGCTCGACCACAGCGGCCGGCGGTAAGTTACAGAAAACTTCATTAATTACTTGGTGTGGAAAGACATAAAGCAATTTTTTCACTTGTTAGACATAGGAACACTTTATATTTTATGCACTAGACTCTGCTGAATCGTTTAGGGCATAGCTTGCAGCCGCCTTTCTAGTGGGACGTATGTGGCCAGTGACCAACTTCATCATATCTGACATCTGCAATAGGCCTAGAGGCTACCAACCTCTTCTTCGGAGCTTGTATATCTACTGTAGATGGTCTTCCTCTTTTGCGATGAACAACATTTCCTCCATAGTAAGACCAGAAGTAATATGATTGTGAAAATCCAGAAAAGAAAGATGAGATGTTACGGCTCGCTGATTCAAGTAACGTCTGCAAAGCAATCACGAATTTACATCTGCAACATTGAAGCACCAATAAACTATTTGCATATACCACTTTTTGGAACGGACATTTATCCTATAAAGTTCTTTGAGCATATCTGCTAAATCCACTCCTCCTATGTGTTCATTATATTCCTTCACATTCAGTGGTCGATTTACCTGAATTGACTGATTATCCTTTTTACTCCACCTCTTGCATTTATCCTGTGGATTTATACCTGCATATGTGGAAAACAGTTGCACAGCTTTATTATCATACCACCTTACTACTATGGTGCTGGATGATTCATCAATGCTTTAATCCAGGGCCCCTCTTCCTTCCTTTTTCAGCTCCTTTTCTTCTGCTATGGGGCTGAGTGACATTCTGTCTGAACGAATAGTCGCAACACATAAAATACCTTTCTGTTTGAGAACGTCTGAAATTTCTAAAGAGCTGGACCAATTATCAAAAAATATCTTGTAGTTCTTGCCCTCTGGTAAATCTTCACACAGCGTCAGAACTATATCTCCTGAAACTCCTAAACCGTGCTCATCACATGTGCCTTTACCCACATAAATTGCAAAGTCATATATTACGCCTGATACTCCAGCTCGAGTAAACACTATATATCCTCATTTATGCGGTCTGTTTTTGCGATACTGAATTAAAGAACTTCTTCCCTTGAAAGGGATCATCATCAATGCTCTGTTTATCTTCTGGAGGGAGTTGCAACATCTTGTTCCTTAAAGACTGTATTAGGGGCCACACTTTGAATAACTTGTCATGCCTGGGATCACCTTTTGGTTTCTGGTTGTTGTTATTATTTAGATGGAAATATGACCTTAGAGATTCAAATCTATTCCTACTCATAACATCTGCAATTGGAGGAAAGCGACACTGTTGTGACCAGTACATTTTATATTGTGGCATTGGACTTGCACCCATAAATAGTAAAATACAAATATATTGTTTTATTTCATTGCAAGAAACATCAATGACAACCCCATATTTGGTGTATGATTTCTTCAAGGACAATGGATTCGCATATTTCATCATCAATGAACATCTGAAAATAAATCATTGGAGTCAGGTCTTCATCAGATGGTGGTTGAGGTATGTTGTCTTTCCATGTGGTATCTGGCGGAACGTA
The DNA here is from genome assembly GCF_023898315.1 of Schistocerca nitens. Classification (NCBI taxonomy): domain Eukaryota; kingdom Metazoa; phylum Arthropoda; class Insecta; order Orthoptera; family Acrididae; genus Schistocerca; species Schistocerca nitens. The sequence continues at coordinate 458,743,874 of NC_064620.1, read as the reverse complement.
ATCACCTTTCTTCCATGAACAGTTTTTCTTCTTCTGTTTTGCGGGTTTGAGCTGCTTCCTGTAGCATAATGTATGCATAAACAATCAATTACGTACATTTTGAGGTAACACTACGCAACAATTTTCCGCGCTGAAAAGATGTAATACTTACCTTACTGGTGGAAGGTTGTACACCATTACTTTCTATGTTTGTTGCTTGCGGTTTAGAGATGGCCTCATGTTCAATACTGTAATCCTTCCCTAGCGTGTGTATTTCAATATGATTACTCTGTGGATATTCTAGGACACTGTCGGAGTCTTGTTGGATAAAGCCAGACTCACTATTTTCGTCATCTGACGAAAAGCCTAAACTATGAAATGTCGTCTTCTGGAATCTGCAGCAGTTTTAATATTTCCTTATCAGCTAGACTTTTCTGGGAGAAATGCCATTCTCAGAAAACTGTGAAACAGGAAGCAGTTTCTGAGGTTATGTAAACGCAAGACATGAATTCCCATAGTTGCCAAATGGCAACAGTCACATTTCAGTAAGTGTTCTGAGTATAAATCGTTACTAATTAGTTATTATTTTACGGTTAATGATACACTGCAGTTTTAACAATATAATGCAAAACTTACTTTATAAATATTCGTGCAGAGAGGATACAAAAGCGAAACAGCTAGTAGCACACAGCCCGCCCGGTTGGCCGTACGGTCTAACGCACGACTTTCCGGGCGGGAAGGAGCGCCTGGTCCCCAGCACGAATCCGCCCGGCGGATTTGTGTCGAGGTCCGGTGAACCAGCCAGTCTGTGGATGGTTTTTAGGCGGTTTTCCATCTGCCTCGGCGAATGCGGGCTGGTTCCCCTTATTCCGCCTCAGTTACACTAAGTAGGCGATTGCTGCGCAAACAAGTTCTCGACGTACGCGTACACCACCATTACTCTACCACGCAAACATAGGGGTTACACTTGCCTAGTGTGAGACGTTCCCTGGGGGGTCCTCCGGGGGCCGAACCACACAATAACCCTGGGTTCGGTGTGGGGCGGCGGAGGGGTGAAATGGTCGGCGGTAGTCGTCTTGGGGTTGCAGACCACTGTAGCTGCGGCGGGGACGGAGCCTCTCCGTCGTTTCTAGGTCCCCGGTTAACATACAATACAATACAGTACAATAGCACACAACAGCTGATCGTAACATCAGAGCCGGCGGCAGTCGCCGAGCGGTTCTAGGTGCTCAGTCCGGAACCGCGTGACTGCTACGGTCGCAGGTTCGAAACCTGCCTCGGGCATGGATGTGTGTGATGTCCTTAGGTTAGGTAGGTTTAAGTAGTTGTAAGTTCTAGGGGACTGATGACCACAGATGTTAAGTCCCGTAGTGCTCAGAGCCATTTGCACCATTTTTTGATTTGAAACATCAGAATGGCAGCTCATACCAAACATTACTTTTAAGACCCAAAGGTGAGCATTCTGTTGCTGATTTCTCAAAACCCATATGTGTTGCCATATGGCACCTACAGGATAAAGATTTGAGATGGAAACATCCAGGAATGGCCCATAAGAAAGTAGTGTTGCCACATGGCTACACTTGGGATGAAAAGGTTAACCGATATTAACCAAACTTGGCACACAAATACCTTACTGTCAGGCAACAATCTCTATGGCGCAAGAATGATTTACCCATCACATTTGAGGAGATATGACGTCATAAACAATAAGCTGCTTAAAAACTTCTGCATTATGCATGGACTTTAAATTTATTACTTCTGTGCTACTAGCTCTACTCACAATAAATTTCGCAGACAGCATCCACACATGAGGATAAGTTTACCTTCGTATTTACACCACGGCACTACACATCGTTCAGATACGGCATCATAAACACTGAGATGCGTGAAAAACTGCCGCATTATGCGTGAAGTTTAAATTTATTACTTGTTTTTGTTGTTGTTGTGGTCTTCAGTCCTGAGACTGGTTTGATGCAGCTCTCCACGCTACTCTATCCTGTGCAAGCTTCTTCATCTCCCAGTACCTACTGCAACCTACATCCTTCTGAATCTGCTTAGTGTATTCATCTCTTGGTCTCCCTCTACGATTTTTACCCTCCACGCTGCCCTCCAATACTAAATTGGTGATCCCTTGATGCCTCAGAACATGTCCTACCAACCGATCCCTTCTTCTAGTCAAGTTGTGTCACAAACTCCTCTTCTCCCCAATCTTATTCAGTACCTCCTCATTCGTTATGTGATATACCCATCTAATCTTCAGCATTCTTCTGTAGCACCACATTTCGAAAGCTTCTATTCTTTTCTTGTCCAAACTATTTATCGTCCATGTTTCACTACCATACATGGCTACACTCCATACATATACTTTCAGAAACGACTTCCTGACGCTTAAATCTATACTCTATGTTAACAAATTTCTCTTCTTCAGAAACGCTTTCCTTGCCATTGCCAATTTACATTTTATATCCTCTCTACTTCGACCATCATCAGTTACTTTGCTCCCCAAATAGCAAAACTCCTTTACTGCTTTAAGTGTCTCATTTCCTAATCTAATTCCCTCAGCATCACCCGACTTAATTAGACTACATTCCATTACTCTCGTTTTGCTTTTGTTGATGTTCATGACAAGACAATGTCCATTCCGTTCAACTGCTCTTCCAAGTCGTTTGCTGTCTCTGACAGAATTACAATGTCTTCGGCGAACCTCAAAGTTTTTATTTCTTCTCCATGGATTTGAATACCTACTACGAATTTTTCTTTTGTTTCCTTTACTGCTTGCTCAATATACAGATTGAATAACATCGGGGACAGGCTACAACCCTGTCTCACTCCCTTCCCAACCACTGCTTCCCTTTCATGCCCCTCGACTCTTATAACTAAATCTAGTCGTAACATATTTTGAAGACAGTATTCACATATGTCGCTGAAAGTACCTACAAAATTATATGACTGTATGGCACATAGATCAGGAGACATAACGTCATAAACACTGAGATCCTGGAAAAAAATCGGCATCATGCATGAGCTTTTATTCATTTATTCTTTACTACTGAAACACTCCTATATTCGAGTCAACTTAAGGAAGTCACTGACACCTGGCAGGAGTTTTGACAGCTTTCAACTGTGAAGCGCAAACGGCTGTAGGCGAAAACAATAGCCTCTATAGAGTTATGAAGAGGAGTAGCCATACGTCGTTTACGAAAACGCTTTGTAGACTTCAGAAGCAGGTACGCCCAGCGTACAGAAAATGTTCATAATTTCAGTGGTAAGAACGAAGTCTTTCGCGACGTTACTGCTGTATAAAACCTTCTCCGAGTTCTTTGCTCGTCAACTCGGGGTGACACATTAAAGCTTTCGACGATTGTTACATCGTCTTCATCAGGACAAACTGACTGTCAAAACTGCTGCTATTTTGAACTTACACAAAGAGTGACAAAATTCATGAGATACCTCCTTATATAGTGTCAAACTTCCTTTTACCCAGAGTAGTGCATCAGTTCGATGTGGCATGGACTCAACAAGTCGTTGGAAGTCCCCTGCAAAAATATTGAACCATGCTGACTCTATAGCCGTCCAAAATTGCGAAAATGTTGCCGGTGCAGGATTTTGTACAGGAACTGACCTCTGGATTATGTTCCATAAATATTCAATGGGATTCATGTAGCACGATCTGGACAGCCAAACCATTCGCTCGAGTTGTCCAGAATGTTCTTGAAACCAATCAAGAACAATTGTGGTTCGGTGACATAGCGCATTGTCATACACAAAATTTCCATAGTTGTTTGGAAAAATGAAACCCATGATTGGCTGCAAATGATCTCCAAGTTGCTGAACATACCCACTGCCAGTCAATGATCGGTTCAGCAGAGCTAGAGAACCCAATTTATTCCATGTAAACGCAGCCCACAACGTTATAGAACCACCACTAAGTTTCACAATGCCTTGCAGACAACCTGGATCCATGGCTTCTTGGGGACTCAACCACCCTCGAACCCTACCATCAGCTCTTACCAAATGTAATCGGGTCTCTTCCGACCAGGCAATGGTCTTCCAGTCGTGTAGGGTCCAACCCCTATGGTCACGAGCCAAGGAGAGGCGCTGCAGGCGATGTCGTGCTGTTAGCGAAGGCACTCGCGTCGGTCGTCTGCTGTCTCTGGCAGTTAACGCCAAATTACGCCGCACTGTCCTAATTGATACGTTCGTCGTACGTCTCACTGACAACTCTAAGCAAATGCCCCTGCTCTCGGTCGTTACCCGTGGTGAGAGGTAATGCCTGATATTTGGTATTCTCGGCACATTCCTCACACTGTGGGTCTCGGAATACTGAATTCCCTAACGGCATCCGAAACGGAATATCCCATGCGTGTAACCCCAACCACCATTCTGCGTTCAGTATCTTTTAATTCTCGTCGTGTGGCCATAATCACGTCGGTAACATTTCCACATGAATCACCTGAGTACAAATGACAGCTCCGGTTTTTTTTTTCTTTAATGTTATTTTAAACCCGTACAACAGGCAGGCTGTCAGCAGCATTCTACACTGCTCTTCAGCCATAGGATACACAATTAGAAGAAACACTGAGAAGACACAGATGTGACATAACGGTGGGCAATAAAACAGTAGACACATAAAGACAAACACGGAGCCGTTCACACTCGACGATAATCCACACTGCAAACTGTTTATACGACGCACAAACACTGAAGAAGACGATGGCACTGGTGAACGATGGGGTGTGACGGTGAACACTAAACACTAAACATGACGGCACACACGAAACACTGATGGCGGTGATCTCCGGCGCGCGAATGTCCACTTAGCGTGTGCGAGTCCGGGGACCTGCCAAGAGGAGGTTAGGTGGGGGAGAGGGGAGAACTAGGATGCCAATGGCTGAGGAGACGGGGGCAGTAGGAGAGGGACAGGGGAGGGGAAGCCCGGGGGAGGAGGGGGGAGAAAGGGAGGAGGGAGGGAAAAGGGAGAGAAGGGAGGGAGGGTGCCCAGAGGAGCAAGCACAGAAGGAGGGTGGGAGGATCAAAGTTGGTAGGAGGGGTAGATGGAGGGGAGGAGGGCATCTTCAGGGAGAGGGAGCTGGCGGAAGCCACCTTGGGAGAGGGTAAGGAGGGTGGAGAGATGGAGACCGGGTGGGACGTGGGAATACAGGTGCGGCAGCGGGCGGGGGTGGGAGAGGATCGGGGAGACGAGCGGGTGAGGAGGATCGAGTTTACGGGAGGTGGATAGGATCCGCATCTTTCAAGGAAAAGGAGGAGGTGGGGGAAGGGGATGAGATCGTACAGGATCCGCGTGGGGGAGGGGAGACGGATGTGATAGGCGAGGCGGAGAGCATGACGTTCAAGGATTTGGAGGGATTTATAAAAGGTAGGGGGGGCGGAGATCCAAGCCGGATGGGCATAACAAAGGATAGGGCGGATGAGGGATTTATAGGTGTGGAGGATGGTGGAGGGGTCCAGACCACACGTACGGCCGGAGAGGAACAGCTCCGGCAATGCACTGCCCTTTTATATCTCGTGTACCCGATACTACCGCCATCTGTGTGCGTGCATTTTGCTATCTCATGAGTTTTGTCACCTCACTGTACAGGCTACAGAGGGCTCCTTATTGGTCGGTAATTATTTAACGCTACCTCAGATGGTGTCGACGTCCGCACTGGTGGCGCCACCCCTCTCGTAGTAGAGTAGACATTGCGACAAATGTCCCTGCCTCTTCTCTGCCTCGACAGATTGCTTCCATGCAACCCTTAAAGATTATATCCGCTGTCACTGCTGAAGTTCTTCTTGCGCACTTTTAATTCTACAGCCTCTTTAATTGCAGAATCGCAGCATGTAGAAGCCTGGGACAAAAATTTCTTTTGTCAGATAGTGTTTTTCATTTCTTTCTGAGCTTGTGCTCAGCAACTGCAGATTTCTCCATATGTCGATTTTCAATATGCTGTTGATGTTCTGCACAGCCGTCGGCTTCGGTGCGGGCGTGCTGAGAGGTGTAATTCCTTTCACTCTCATAAGGTTCAAATGGCTCTGAGCACTATGGGACTCAACTGCTGTGGTCATCAGTCCCCTAGAACTTAGAACTACTTAAACCTAACTAACCTAAGGACATCACACACATCCATGCCCGAGGCAGGATTCGAACCTGCGACCGTAGCAGTCGCAGGGTTCCGGACTGCGCGCCTAGAACAGCGAGACCACCGCGGCCGGCCTCTCATAAGGAATGTGATAAACCCCAGGTATCTTGAGACCGAGACTATCCTTACCTTCTTAGGAAACCAAATAATAGGTCTTATACCTCGTATTCCCAGGATTCTGCCGCCCGGCGTTGCCGAGCGGTTCTAGGCGCTATTGTCTGGAACCGCCCGACCGCTGCGGTCGCAGGTTCGAATCCTGCCTCGGGCATGGATGTGTGTGATGTCTTTAGGTTAGTTAGGTTTAAGTAGTTCTAAGTTCTTGGGGACTGATGACCTCAGAAGTTAAGTCACATAGTGCTCAGAGCCATTTGAACCATTTGAACCCAGGGTTCTGCCCATTTTAACGAATGCAGGAAGGAAGGGACATAGTCGGTGACTCATCACAGGAACGTTCAATATTCTCATGTTTCCTTTTCTTGGAGAACGCTGACTTCATATCAAGTGAACCATAACCGTTCTTTCGGTACACGTGTTTCATATGATCGTTTCGGAATCCAAGTGGTACTCGTCAGAAACAGTACCAATGTATTTGAAACTGTTCTCCTCTCAACTGGATGATGGAAACTCTGGGCGTTAGGATATAGATCAGTGTGCGTCGGCTAGCGGTACAGTGAGTGGTCGAGACGTCCATCCGACTTTCGCCGTACCAAAATATCTAAAAATGGCAGGCAGCTTTCCTTCTTTCTCTGTTTCGACAGTGAACTAAATGTTTTTCTTGTTTTTGTACATTTTGGTCAGATGTTCAAGCAAGTGGTCAAGAGTTTCTACGTTGTGCGGCAAGACAGTAAACATGTCGTCAAAATAACGACAAAATAAAGATGGACGGAGCGTAATGATGACGTTTGATTTGTGAGGCGCTCAACTGCGCGGTCATCAGCGCCCGTACAAATTCCCAATCTGTACACAGTCCAATCTAGCCACTTATACGAATGATGATGGAATGATAAGAACAACACAAGCACCCAGTCTCCGGGCAGAGAAAATCCACAACCCGGCCGGGAATCGAACGGGGGACCCCGTGATGCTTAGGTAGCAACGCTAGCCAGTAGACCACGAGCTGCGGACGGTGGACGCATGGGAGCCAAATTCAATGTACGTTCCTCAAAATGTTCCATAAAAAAAGTTGGCCACAGCTGTGGACGACGGTAAACCCATAGCCATTTCTTCTGTCATTTCATGAACTTGATCGCTACACAAGAAGTAGGTAGTCGCGCTAATATGTGGGAAAAACTGACTCAAACAACACTTTAGTTAACCTGGATGTGGTCTCACCATTTACATAACTTCTTATGGAGGCCACATTGGACTATTGGCAGAGCATTTGCTCCTGAAACGACGAAGTTGTTCAAACATGTTTTGACGACCACCTACTTCTTGTATGACGGTAAATTTTACGATATAACGGACGGAATTACAATAAACTTGTATCATACTATTTGCAGCATGATGTGATCTCAATTAATAAATAACCAGAACAGAAGAATGGAAAACAATCCACAGGGTACCCCTCTATTTAGTAGGACACTTACACATGCATCCTAAACCACAACATCAAATTACAACATTTATGTAACACAAGTTTATGGAAAGGGAAAACTGATCACCATGGCTTAAATAACTACACTGGGGTCCAAAATTAGAGCAAGAAACTGCTATTTCTAATTCACGATATAATCACACAAACTGTCAACAGATGTCGTTACCATCGTTTTCTGCACGGAAGATGGCATTCCGATCGACGGACAACGACACCAGTAATGACATCAGGGCACTTATCAAGCGGGGTAGTGTTTACAGGATAATCCCACATCCACAACCGCTCTGTACACAGTCACAGAACTGTGCCGTATGGAGCAGAGAAGACGCCTACAGACTCTCTGCTGAGGAGGGCTATAGGAAGGATGGAAGTATGAAACTCGCAAACTGATGTGGCCCGATGGCTTAATGTGAATCGTTCTGTTGTTTCTATGATGAGGCGACAGTTTATAGAGACAGAAACTGATTCGAGGAGAGGAGGACAGGACCGACCACGTATGACATGAGAAAGAGTGGACCTTCATTTGGCTGTAAGGGCCTTAGTACTGCACTGAAACTGTCATCTGACTTCGCAGCATTCCGTGGACGTGTTATATCGAGGTAAACTGTGTACAGAAGGCTTCAGCAGTGTGGCCTTTATTGTTGGGGACCTGTTGTTTGTTTACCTCTGGCGTGTCTTCACACACAGAGTAGAGCCGTCAACATGCCACGTGGACGATCGAAGAGTGGGCCAATATTCTTTTCACAGAAGAGTCCCGATTTGGTCTGGAGACGGATTCTCACCTGGAGAGCACGTGGAACACGATTTCGGTACCCAGACATTGTGGAAAGAGACCGATATCGAGGAAGATACCTAGTGGTGTGGGCAGGGATTATGTAGACCACTCAAACATCTCTTCAGGAAATTGCACGGGTGAGTCAGCAAGATTTAACTCCTGTCAGTCAGGTACCGTGACGAGATCTTGGGATCTCATGCGCGGTTGTTGCGAGGGCCGTGGGCCCATACTTCGTACTGATGGATGATTATGCTCTACCTCATAGAGCACAGGTGTTTAATTTTTTTTTGGAAATGGAAGATATTTCACGCCTGGCGTCGTCTGCTCGCTCTCCCCATTTTAATCCCATAGGGCATATCTGGGAGGCACTAGGGACACGGGTTGCATCACGTTAGCATCCGCCAACCAATCTCCAAGACTTCCGAGCAGTTCTGCAGGAAGAAAGGGCGTTATTGACTCAACGTGAGATTGAGGACATCATTCTCAGCATTTCCCGTCGTTGTCACGCCTGTATATTGCGCCAGAGGTGGTCACACCCCGTACTGAGCACATTAACCATTTGTCAGAATGTGTGTGCAAATCCGTTAAGTTGGAAAAAGAACTTTTTTGTCTACCGTTATGCATGTTGCAGTTGATTACGTTCTATATTCTTTACATTGTTTATATTTTACTATCACATGTTTGTATTGTTTTGTGACAAAATAAACGCGACCTTGCAAAATTTTCGTTTATTGCTTTAATTCTGGACATCAGTGTATTACGTGTGCGCCTTATTAGTGCACATATCATTTTCTTGTGGTCTTCAGTACGGAAATCGGTTTGATGCAGCTCTCCATGCTTCTCTATCCTATGCAAGTCTCTTCATCTCCGAATAACTGCTGCAACCTACATCCTTCTGCATCTGCTTACGGTATTCATCTCTTGGTCTACTTCTAAATTTTTCACCTGCCACTCTTTCTTCTAGTACTAAACTGGTGATCCCTTCATATCTCAGAATGTGTTCGATCAACCGATCCCTTCTTGTGGTGAAGTTGTGGCACAAATTTCTTGTCTCCCCAATTCTACTCAGTACCTCCTCAATAGTTACGAGATCTACCCATCTTATCTTCATCATTATTCTGTAACACCACATTCTAAAAGCTTCTGTTCTCTTCTTGTCTAAACCGTTTATCGTTCAGTTTCACGTCTGAAAAAGGTTACACTCCAAATACTTTCGAAAAGACTTTTTAACACTTAAATCTATATTCGAAGTTAACAAACCCCTCTTCTTCAAAAACGCTTTTCTTGCCATTGCCAATCTACGTTCTATATCTTCTCTATTTTGTACATCATCAGTTATTTTGCTACCTAAATAAGAAAACTCACCTACTACTTGTAAGCGTTTCGTTTCCTAGTCTAGTTCTTCCTGTATCGCTTAATTCGACTACATTCCATTATCCTTGTTTTGCTTCCGACGATGTTCATATCCTCCTATCAAGACAATACCCATTCCATTCCACTGCTCTTGCAGGTCCTTTGCTGTCTTGGATAGAACTGATAATGTCATCGGCAAGCCTCTGCTTCTCCCTGAACTTTAATTCCTACTCCAGATTTTTCCTTGGTTTCTTTTACTGCTTGCTCAATTTACAGGCTGAGTAACATAGGCCTACAACCCTGTCTCACTCTCTTCTCAACCGCTGCTTCCCCGAGGTCGAATTCCGCCACTTTTTCCATTCTTCCGTAAATAAATCGTGTTAGTATTTTGCAATCAGGACTTATGAAACTGATAATTCCATAACATTCACATCTGACAACACCTGCTTTCTTTGAAACTGGAATTATTACATTCTTCTTTAAGACTGATAGTATTTCACCTGTCTCATACACATTTCACATCAGTTGGAATAGTTTTGTCATGACTGGCTCTCTCAAGGCTGTCAGTAGTTCTGCCGGAATGTCATCTACTCCCATGGCCTTGTTTCGAATAACGCCTTTCAGTGCTCTGTCAAATTCTTCTCACAGTGTCACATTTCCCATTTCATCTTCATCCACGTCCTCTCCCCTTTCTGTTATATTGCCTGTACGTTCATCTCCCTTGCATTTACCCTCTATATACACCTTCCATCTCCTTCTTTGCTAAGGACTGGTTTTCATCTGAGCTCTTGATATTCATACAGCTGCTTCTGATTTCTCCAAAGGCCTATCTAATTTTTACTATAGGTAGTATCTGCTTTTCCCCTGTCTAAGTATGCAGCTAAATCTTTACATTTGTCCTCTGGCCAATCCTGCTTAGTCATTTTGCACTACCTGTCAATCGTGCCGGCCGAAGTGGCCGTGCGGTTAAAGGCGCTGCAGTCTGGAACCGCCAGACCGCTACGGTCGCAGGTTCGAATCCTGCCTCGTGCATGGATGTTTGTGATGTCCTTAGGTTAGTTAGGTTTAACTAGTTCTAAGTTCTAGGGGACTAATGACCTCAGCAGTTGAGTCCCATAGTGCTCAGAGCCATTTTTTGTCAATCGTATTTTTTTAGACGTTTTTATTCTATTTCGCCTGATTCATTTGCTGTATTTTTTATATTTTCTTCTTTCAACTGTTAAATTCAATATATGACGTGATATAAAAGGATTTCTTCTCGATCTTGTCTTTTCGTCCATCTGATCCTCTGCTGTCTTCATTATTTCACCTTTCAAGACTACCAATTCGTTTTCTATTGTATTCCTTGCGCCATTCTAGTCAGTCGTTATGCAGATTACGAAACTCTCAACAACCTCTTGTTCTTTGAACTTATTCAGGCCTCATTCCTTAATTTCCTACCTTTTGAAATTTCTTTAGTTTCAGTCCTCAGCTCATAACCAAACTTTCCGGTTTCATCACGTCTCTTTATTATTCTTACAGTTTTAGCGATGATTGAATTAGGTTCTATGCTAAAGCCGAATAGGTGGCTACCTCTCCCATTCCTTTCCCACGCTCTGCTTTCGCCAACAATTTTTATCTTTTCTTCCTTAAACTGTAGAATTCCAGTCCCCCACATTTTCGTCTGCCTTAACTATCTCAATAATTTCTTGTGTCTCATCATTCATTTCTTCAATTTCTTCGCCATCTGTGGAGCTGGTAGGAATATAAACATGTACTACAGTTGTGGGTAAGGGCTTAGTATCGATCGTGGCTACGATGATGCGTTCACCATGCTGTTCGTAGTAGCTTACCCATATTCCTATTTTCTTATACATTATTAAACCTATGTACTCCAGCATACCCCCCATTTGATTTTGTAGTTATGATCCTGCGTCACCTATCCAAATATTCTATTCCTAAGGAAACGATCTAACCAAATATCACTAATCCTCATAGTATCTAACTTCAACGCATTTATTTCATTTTTCAGTTCTTTAACCTACCTGCCCGATCAAAGGATCTAAGATTCTACACTTTGAGTCTTGGAAGGCCAGATCTGTTTCTCCTAATTACGACATTCTCCTGGGTTGTCCCAGCCCGGATATGGGAATGGAGGACTATTTTACTTCCAGAATATTTTACCCAAGAGGATGCCGTACTGCTGCATGGCGTCGGAAAAATTTACAGCTGTATGTTCCCTCGATTTCAGCCATTCGCAGTACCAGCGTAGGAAGACCAGTTTGGTTGATGTTACGAGAACAAACCATTGAATCATGCAGACTGTTACCCATGCAGCTACTGCCACTCTCAGGAACCACACGTTTGTTTGGCCTCTCAGCAAATACACATCTGTTGTGGTTACATATATGGCACGGCTGTCTGTATCGCCGAGGCATGCAAGACCACCCACCAATGGCAAAGTCTACGGTTAATGGGGGGTACAAATATCGTAGTTACAGATTTGGTCATTCATGCACATAATCTTAATCGTAGTTTAAACTACCTTACTACTGTTCAAGTGTAATACCTTGCTGTCATACCTCAGGAGAAACTTTATACCGTAAACTTACTGTTAAATATTGACTAAAATAATATACCGAAGAGAATGTTCTCTTCTTGAAATAGCTTTCAAAGTGCTCATGGATAAAAAGAGTGGAGAAAAATATCTGTCATCAAGGCTGCAATCAAATACATATGAAACTACTTCACATCTACCTCCACTGCATGTGCCAGAAAAACCTATCCATTCATTACTCTAATTGTGTCTCAAAGGAACAGTCCCTTACTCATTTAGATATCCATAATATTTTCTTTAATTACTAACGAATAATACTTATCTCCAAGCTTCGACATACTTTGCGCCCTTTATCCCTGTCAGTATCCTTCCACACAACATTATCATACCTTATGCAGCTTGTCATACGCTCATTACTCTGCTTCAGTTCATAATACGTACCTCATAACACTCTTACTTTTATGACTGCAATCAAGAGTTCTGTAACATTTCTCGTCAGTATATATTTCTATCCCCCTTCTCACATCTATCCATAAATGCGAAATAATACTCTTACCTCGTTGTAACTCTGCTGAATAAAAGAAATTTGTCCTTTCTACTGTACTGATCATCTTTCTTTCTTGTGTCTTATTCAGGTATCATCAGAGTACAGCCAAAATTAAAATTTCAGTGTTCTTATCATTGTCACAACAGATGGAGCTTGAATCGTGTTAGTACTGTGTATGTACTGCATAGACAGCTTTCTCTTCTGAAAGAGTATACAACTGTTTAACACAAATTCCTAACACAAATATCATTGATAATTAGTCGGGGAATTTACATCATGTACTGTCATACAGAATTAAGATTAATCCAAAACCTAGCAACTGCAAAAGTTTCACATACGTAGTAAATAATCTGACGGGAAAATATATTGCGAGTCACTCAACAGCAAAAAAATACTCACCACCACTAAGTCTTTCTGTACGAAGTAAGTTTTATTTCTTTACAGAATGGTAGTATTATTTGCTGAGCTTTACCTCATGTACGTATTCCTAGACACTGTACTCTTAAGAAGTTTATATTACTTATTGATTGTAAGCTACTATTTTTCCTAGTTAAATCTGAAAATTCCCTGAGACTACGCATAGGAAAGAAGAAGAGGAGAGGGATGGAACTTTAAATAAGAAGTAAAATTCCACTCAGCTGGGAGCGTACCATACGTCAAACATACTCGTAAATTTTCAAAATCTGCATCAAGCATTACAACGAGAGAGCTGTAGGATCCCTATGAAATACTGTGCAATATTTATTAGCACAAGCTCAGTCGTCACTCATGTACACCATAGTTTGCTTTCTCACTTGTGTGTGCCTATTTACTATTCCTACACACAAATTTTTACAACGTGCATCATGCATTAGAACAAAAGAGCTGTTGGTTCCCTATTCGGATGGTGATGTGGATGTCAAGAAATTTTCATTTTGTTGAAACCTCACGCGTTTCCAGTAATCTCTAATTCCCAATTTAATAAACACAAACTGTCGTTGCTGAACACAATAACCTGCCATCATTCCTGTACACCGTAGTTCGCTTACTAACTTTGTGTATGCCTGTATTACTACTTCTGCAAACAAATTTTCACAATGTGCATCATGCATTACAAGTAATGAAGTTATAACAACCAATATTTATAAAGCTTATAGTCATTATTTTTTGAGAATTGTTAAACTGTTGTACCAAGATGGTGACTAGCTTAAATTCTTCTGTAGCTTTACTCAACTGCTCTTTATTAATTGCTGTTGGTTGTTAGAATGGCCCTCAAGAAATTGTGTTCGACATCTTAATTTCAGGATTACTGAATCTAGCTGAACTTCCTGCGCAAATGGTAACACTTAATTTGTTTCCACAAAGCTCCCTTCTTTACCTATTTCTTTTATATGTACAACATCCATGAAAGTTTCTTCCACTACTCTTTCTCCATGTGTGAATATTGTGAATGGCCTAACTGGTACTACTTACATGTTTCCAGATCTGTTCTTTACACTACTTGTAGCCAGTTTCCAACTATATACGTAGCTCTTGACAAATTACTGGTTTGTCGTCATTACCTAACTATTGTTCTCACTGCTCTCATTGTGTACCACATTCTGGTCCATCACTGTATCAAGCTTTTCGGTTAACTACTGGAGAATTTTCAGATATGTTTGTGTTCATTATATATTACATCTTGGTCTATCAGTGTCTGAAACTTTTCAATCTCTATGGGAGTGACTCCTGTTTTATTTACGTTTGCTACCTGACAACTATACTTGGGGTTCTCAGAGCTTGGTTGGTCACTGGGCTTCGTTTTACTACTCTCAAGACTATGCATATTCCCTAGCTTCTCGTTAGAGTCAATAATATTTCCTGTTATCTCTACCTCTTACTTGATATTCTCATCTTGCCTATCACAATTATCACATGCTATTTCCCTAATCTCTTCATTATACACTTCAATCCAATTAATAACAATGATACTATCATCTTCGAAATTATAAATCTCATCTTCTGATCCCCTATTCTCTTAATTACATTCTTCAATCTCATTAACACAAACACTCTCCTCCTGCCTACTAATAATATTATCTCCTTGTCCTTTATTACTCTCATCTTCATTCTGATCACTCTGATTAATATGCCTTTTACCAGTAAGTAGCATAGAGGTTTTTGTAATAAGCCACCTATACAAATCGTCTCGGCTCTGTTTCATTTCTTCGTTAATACCTCCATCTGATAGAGCTACTACACCGATATCCTTAAATAATACGCTAATCATCCACATCAACCTGGTAATGTCTTTGTTTATCCGGTGTGTAGTCCTCACATCTTTTGTCTCACTTCTAATCTTATTTCAACTCCAATGAACTTTGAATTCATGTCTTATTTCGTCGCTAGCCCGTTAAATGAGTACATTCCTGAAACATATTCACAGGCTGAGTGCCTTTTATCTGTGACTCACAAATCTCAACCATGGTAACAAGACAAAAAAAAATAAACAAATAAAATGCTAATGAACGCAGAAACTAAAAATTACCCAAGAAATCCCCACACTAATTTCACAATAAATTCAGGAATCAACAAAAGCACAGAAAATGTCAATAATATCTCTGCCTCAAAACTTAAATTTCCAGGAAAAACGTAAATGTTTTCTAGAGAGTGGTAGCAGCAAAAGATTGAATATGTACTGTAACGTCCACTACAGGCCACTGCCTAACTATGTCACACTACAGGAAAAAGTTAATGTTCAATGGATAAAAACAAAGCTTAAAAGTCAACATATCCTCGGAAACATGAAGTAAACTGAAAACCTTTCATACTTTGTTATTCAACAAAATTTTCTTTCTCATTTGCAAACGCTTATCTTATTAATAAGACATTATTTTCAAGCAAAAAGATCAAAGTGCAGCAAAATTCTTAAATTGTAAATGCAGTTGAAGAGCAGAGCATTTAATCTAACTACAGAAGCATCAACGGCCAATATGACAGTATCCTGGAAGGATCGCCATGTGGAACTTTCAATGCTCCAACTTGGTGATTCGAAACGGTGTGTGCCAAACCCTCTCACTAGCAACTGAAAGCAAGTAGTTTTAAATTCCGATTACAGTGTCACCAATGAACTTTGACCTGGAATAGATTAGCTACCCTAGTTTTAAACATGAACATTAAGTATGTAAATAACTTTCAGTATGTGGGATATAAATTAATCCAAACTGAATGCGACTATTTGTAACTGGAATTAAATACAAAGAATGGTTATCAATAATGCACAGAATGATTTCCTCATCAAACTATAACACACAATGACTAACTGTGGAATGTTAAAACTGCACGATGTAAGAAAATGCATCTACTGCATTTTTGTGAAAATGTTATTACTAAAAAAAATTCCTAATTTCATATCAAAAAGTTCGTTTAGGCCCGGGAACTGTTTCTTACCTGCCCAATCGAGAACTCAGCTGTTCTCTGTCTACTTCATATTCCTGTAGTATATGAAATAGTGAACTACAGGATCCTGATATAAATCACTTGTCCTATTTTATTTTAGGCTGCTTTGGCGAATGAGAATTTTGCTGTCTTTCCAAAAATGCTGCCACCTGTCCACGTAACAGTGCAAAGCGTGACAGCTTGGTAATGCTGCTATTTGTATTCAAACTGCGAGGATGAACTTTAGTGTAATGTTTGCAAATGAACAAGAGGATATTTTGAAATTATATCGAAATCCCTAGTACTGTCATATACCATAGAAAATAAACAATGTTTAAATTTTGTAAAATTTAGTCTTTGCTTTTGTAGTGAAATGCCTTTAACTGAAGGTGGAGGATGAAGCATAATAATTAAGATTCGCTCTGGATACCAATATATAAACACTGTAGTAACAAAACGTAAGATTTCTTAAACACAAGGTAATCTTTGCTATACGGTAATTACTCGACTAGTGCTTGTAGCAAATAAAAACGCAAGGCTTATTACCTTTTCCCAAAAGTGTCGTCTCTGTATAAAACAGTTCCCAAAATTGATCTTGTATACTGAATCACATAAAGGAGCATCTCAAATGAAATATTAAATTCATCCTCAAGGTTTCTCACTCAGTGACTACTCAACTATCTCTCTCTCTCTCTTTCCTCTCTTTCTATTTTCCTCGCTTCTTTGCAGCTCACTCACTCACTTGATAGTGCTCTGCTAATAACACAGCCTCTAGCAGTCGAATGCGTACCGCTCATGTGTTAGGCATCCAAAGACGTTCATGATGGCAAACGTTTCAAACAAACAGCCATTTGTAATGTCATATACACCTTTCAACGTCGTGTCAATATGTTAGAGACATTTATAGCTCCAATTCCCCACACATTTTCAAATCACTACATTGGGCACGATTGGTTAAAATAAGGTGGAATCACTTCGCAGTCGACAAGACAAACTGTGGCAGAAGTAAAACGTTTGCCTGCGGATCGCGTAATTTCAAGTAACACTAACATGGCTTCGCCTTCTCGCTCTCCATACCTTTCACGCTGCTACTTACTTTTATTAGACATCTCAAATGCGCCGTGTACCAAGAAGCATAGCTCAACTCAAGAAACAGATTGGAGGGGAAATTACCAACAAACAAGCGACACGTTGCGCCATGTATAACCTACAGCGATGACTTACTGAATGCAACAACATGAACATTTGACTAATGAGACTTTCTAAAAGATGTGATCAATTTACAGCCGTGTACAATAAATTTTAAACATCAAGTAACGTTCTGCAGAGTTCTTTGGTCTTTGCGACTACTGTGCTATAAAAAAACGTGAAACACCCAGAAGGGGGGGAGTAAACTGGAGCATTACAAGTTAGAAAGGGTGTGTGATGCTATTTCATTGATTACAAAATTGCGTGAATTTTGGGAATGACTTGGCAGTATCAGCTCACTTATTAGTATAACATTGCACAGCGCCTGGCTTCAATTCATGAACTTTTTTTATGGGTGTCACAAGGTCGGTCTAACCTCTCCCGGGGCAAGCTGGCCCAAAACTATTGTATCTGCTCCTTGATATTATGAATACCAGCACTGGGTGGAGTTGACATCTCTCTTGGTTCCACACATGCTGTATATGGGACGGATCTGGGGATCTTGGTGGTCAGAAGAGTACCTCAACATCAGTTACGTAGTTCACAGAGACACTTACCATTTGTGGACGAGCACTGTCCTGTTGAAAATTGGATACACAAATCTGTCGCATGAGAGGGAACACTTGAGGATGGAGATGCCCGTCAGGGTTTCTTAATTCGCTACCAACAGTGACACAACGCTGTCTGCCTCTCCAAAACATTTGAAGAATGGGACTTCTTGCCTTGTCGATGTCATACTCACCGACGATGCTCATCGACGGTGTGAAGAACCGCTATTCATCGCTGAAGACAGTGAGATGACATTCTTCAGTTGTCCATACTTCCCAGTCACAATCCTACACCAAAGGTTGCCGTTTCTGTTGTGGTGATAATGGCGGCCTATGCATGGACCGGTGTTAACAAAATCACCTCGTAATAGTGCCATAGAAGCTATGGTGATATGAATGCTTCCATTGTTCTGCATGAAATGGCCATAAGTCTATGCGTTAATTGTTATTTCTCTGAAAAATACGTTTTATTACCTGTCACAAGTAATGTTTTGGTGAAAAACGTTCGCTTCAGTAATGCATGTTGCAATAAATGTACAGTCGTGGACAAAACGAGCGAGACCCCTCGCCTTTTCGTTATGCTGATCCGCACAGCTTTGAAGTCTATTACACAGCATAAAAGGCAAGGCGACGAAGTGCTACCAACATACTATGCAAAAGCGTGAAATTGAAAAACTATCCGAACTTTGGCAGACTGTTTTCAGTCATGTGTAAGACTATATTAACGCTGATTAGTGTGTTAAACACAGCACGTAAATATAAAATATAAATGAAAGAAGAAACGCTAATTAGTATGAACTGTACTAATAAAAATGAATTCCAAATTATCGAGATAATATAACAGTTTTAGTAAGACAAAGTACCCCATATCGCTAGGAATTAGCAAAATATTACGCGCATTCGGCCACTAAACGGTCTGTGTCATCGTTCAGACCACTCAGAGTGCTGAACTACGTAAAAGTGTGCAAATTTAGCAATGCGTGAAGATTCATAACTAAATTCTGTTAATGGTGAAAAGGGTTTCAGCTGGTGCGGTGGCCGAGCGGTTCTAGGCGCTTCAGTCACGAACAGCGTGGCTGCTTCAGTCACAGGTTGGAATCCTACCTCGGGCATGAATGTGTGTGAGGCCCTTAGCTTAGGTAGGTTTAAGTAGTTCTAGGTCTAGGAGACTGATGACCTAATCAGTTTGGTCGCATAGTTCTTAGAGCAATTTTTTGACCTTCCGCGTAAATTTTTTTACATAAACTACCGTATCTTTAGATTGCGTTGTCATAGCTCACTTTTTTACACCATCAAGAGACCGTATACTTCAGGAAGTGCGACACATTTCCGCTTATTATGTCTGCCCGTACTCGAAGTAAACGAGTTTCAAGGTTTGGGTAGACAGATAGACGGCCAAGAAAGTGAGACTAGTAGGGTTCCATTTTTACCGATTTAGGTGACGAAATCCTAACAACGAAAATAGCTACGACAGTTACTGTAGATGAGGGCCGCATAAATAATTCACCCTACTCTTTATTCGAAATGTTATAGCTGCAGTCGATACATCAGCATATTAATCGTAGCTACGTTTTCGATCCAAATCACCTTTACAGGAATGCAAATAAAATCCATTTGCCTATACACGTGGTAATTCAGATCCACCGCGTTTTAGAAGTGAGAGTGTAACCTCCCCACAGAAAATAATAATGAAAAATGGACCATGAACCACACAATAATATTAATTAAATAATGAACCATGAACCATGAACCAAGTGTAAACTCCCCACAAAATTAATAACTAAATGAATTTGTTAATAATATTGTAACCTCAGAACAAAATTGTCTTGCATTTATAATCTGTGTGCAAAAATACATTCACATTTAATGTAACCTCAAAATTCAATTCGTAAATCCGGAAATAATAATAAAAAATTAGTAACCTGATAAATTTTATAAGGACAGCAGCGCTGCCCTTCGACCCTGTATTCTGAATAAAAAAAAGGAAAAATTCTTACCTCAATAAAAACTGCAAACATTTCTGCTCTTATGTAGATATTTTTTGACACAGCTTCGTGCAATGCTGGCGTATATTTTTTTTATTCTTGGAAGGAATGCATAGGAAATATTCTTTAAATTGAAATGAATGTTTTTCTTTAAAAAATTACTTTATATTGTAAAAATTATTATTGGGGCATTTTTTTGAACAAATTAAATGACAATTAAGGTACATTATTAGATATGCGCAAGGCTGCTTCTTTACCTTCTACAACAATACCCATCCTGCAGAGTCCTGACCAGAGTCCCGAGCAGAGCGGACACCCGACACGCGCCGACTCCCGCCCACTCATGCAGACTACACAAGACTAATGTCGACTCGCTACTAAAGCCGACGGACTACTGAAGCCGACTGACTACTGTCGACACGCGCAGGCAAGCGCAGACTCGCGACAAGCAACAACTAACGACATACTACTCTCTGGTCAGAGACTCTGTCATGCCTCGCCCATCGCCGGCAAAGCATACGTCTTACAAGAGTATTCCCATTGCTAGCTAGCTTAAGAAAAATTTCAGCTAATGAACGTTTTCTGGCTGTGGTGAGTCTAATGGAGAATTCGAAACATTGTAGAATATGTTTGGCAGCTATGTCGCCGTTTATTTCCTGCGGTGGTGCAGAATTATCCTACTACATTTACGCGCTAATAACAGTATTTTGTTATTTCAATAAACATCCCGAATGATCGTCACATAAGCGGTGACATAAAGGTAGAGATTTCATTTTCTTTAGTCCAGAAAGCTCTATGCAACAGAAACTGCAGATCATTTTGCCATTTTCATTGCGAAATTGCCGGCTTATTCATGTCTGGGGTAATAATAGAGGGCTGTTTGCCTGGGTTGTTTGCTAGTGTTGTGAAAGGTATGTGCTACTGCAAGGGAGGTCTGGTTTGTTTTCAGTAAAACTATCAGTAAAACCATTTTAAGAAATTCTCGCGCCCCCAATGCGTTTTATTGCTACCTTTATTGTGAACCAGCGCCTTGTGGATGTCAGTGTGAAACTCCACAGAATTTCATACTTGTTACTGCCTACTTTGACTTAAGTGTGGCAACGAATGATTTTTAACAGAATTTCGTTATGAATCTTCACGCTTTGCTAAATTTGCACACTTTCATGGTAGTTCAACAACGGTAATCCAGTGTGACTGGTCTGAACGATGACACAGACTGTTTAGTGGTCGAATACGCGTAATATTTTGCTAATTCGTAACGATGTGGGGTACTTTGTCTTACTAAAACAGTTATGTTATCTCGATAAGCTGGAATTCATTTTTATTAGTACAGTCCATACTAATTAGCGTTTCTTCTTTCATTTATATTTTATATTTACGTGTTGTGTTTAACGCACTAATCAGCGTTAATATAGTCTTACACATGATTGAAAACAGTTTGACAAAGTTCGGAAATTTTTACAATTTCACTCCTGTGCATAGTATGTTGGTAGCACTTCGTCGCCTTGACTGTTATGCTGTGTAGCAGATTTCAAAGCTGTGCGGATCAGCATAACGAAAAGGCGAGGGGTCTCGCTCGTTTTGTCCACGACTGTACATTGAACACCGGTTTTCACAAGATGCAGAGGCTACTGATATAACTCTTGAGGAGTTTCAAAATTCCAGTCTATTGTTCTGCGAATTCACATAAGCCGATAAATACTGTCAAGCTTTATAGGATAAAATAGCATTTGAGAATAAACTTCTCTGTCATACGCAGATCGTAACAGCTGAATTGGTCAGTCCGTGTACTACAGTTAACTGTGTCAGGTTTTAGTTTGAACCACAGCTGTATTGATAGGTGCTGCTGTCACACTCGCCTCAAGTGCTGAATGTTAGTGTTAGTACCAGTTTTACAGAGATGACTCACAGAGAACGTGTTTTTGTGGATCTTTCGAAGCTAAGAAAGGGTAATACAACTACCTTTTAGTGGGGACATAGTTTTCATACTACCACAGCATATTCGCTGGTCTTATCAGGCCGTTGGGAAAAAGTTCTGCGTTTACTTCTCATTCCTTTTCAAATCGAAACGTATAAGTTTTCCGAGAAATAGTAACAGTAGTTACTGGACGTCTCACCTCAAAGAGAATCGTAATCGTCCACAAGGCAAGAATGACATCGTTGATCACAGGCGTAGAACAAAAGATTATGGAAGTAGAAAGATATTTCTTCAGCCAATCCCCACCACTTTTGTTAGAGTCGTGAGTCTCCTGACTGGTATAATGCGGGTCGCCACGTATATCTGTCATCATCTGAGAGTAGCTCTTGCAACCTACCTTCTCAATTAAATGCTGGATATACTCGAATCTTTGTCTTCCTCTTCAGTTTTTACCCTCTACAGTTCCCCCTAGTGCCATAGAAGTTATTCACCATGTCTTAACACATGTCCTATCAACCTGTCCCGTCGCCTTGTCAGTGCTCTCTGTACATTCCTTTCCTTGCCGATTTTGCAAAGGACCTTCTCTTCCCTTACATTATCAGGCCACTTAATTTTCAATATTCTTTCGTAGCACCACGTCTCAAATGCTTCGATTCTATTCTGTTCTGGTTTTTCCAGAGTCCACGTTTCAGTACCATACAACGTTATGCTCCAAACGTACTTTCTCAGAAATTTTGAAACCCGGTAACAGATTCAGGATAGTAAAGGATCAAACACCAACACGCCGAAGGGAGACCCATCAGATAGTTCGTCGTTTTCACCAAATTAACATTTATTTAAGAAAAACATGCTGATTAACTGAATTCCAGATTAATAACAACATGAAAAACATCAGAATTATGGTGACTTATAACGTGACGAACTGCTGAAATTTACCAGTATAAGGAAAATGAAACAGTATTCAATAAACACACAGCATCTGAGCTTATGAACAGTAAGAATGAAATTTTAATTCACAGAAGTTCATGAGTTAATCCCGATAAACTCCACAGCCTACAGCGCTGGTGGTAGTCGCTCAACACAGGTGTAGCTCCAAGGAACAAGACTACTCAACTTTTGCTAGGAATGACAGACGACGCGGAAAAGCACTGCCGCGGCAGTAACTTAGACCTCCGGCGTTGGGCAGGGTGCCGCCAAGGTAGCGGCCAAGAAATCACGGCTGCTAACGCGTGTTTCGCAATCAACCTGAACATAAATCACACGCGAGGCAGCACCCACAAACAATAACAGAATATACGATACAAATGAGATTTTAAATACAACTCGTAACCTTAGATAAAACAAATAGTTAAGGCCAAACTTAAATAAATAAACAATCAGACCAGGGGAAACACGCTAACACTGACACAGATAATTAGAATGGACTTTGTCGCACACAGTAAATACATACGACTCTGTCTAGGTATTTTGATAAGCGAGTACATGTATCTGACAAGGTGCAGGTACAAACACAACAGTTGTTGTTAAACCCCCTGAGGCATGAATAAGTATTGCTAAAAATTCTTAAGAAACACTAGTTAAGGTGAGTTTAAAGCAGAAAATTTCACTCAGTAGTAGCCCTACGTAATTCAGTTATGACTAAAGCACATCAACGTAGGTTAGAATAAATACACTTTGCTAAATCACAATTAGATTTCAAATTCATACCCAGCACCTGATGGAGTACCTTGGCATTACCACTGGTTGCAGTGCCACTCCCCGGTGTTACCACTTCAGTTCATAACATCGCACGCCAAGCGGGTGAACACAAGCGTTTACCAGTTAACAGAATCACGGGGCTTCAAAGAAGATACACTAACAACTATTGGCAACTCTGAAGCCAAGGCACACTGCAGAACAAACAAATACATATTATTCACTCAACAAGACACAATAATATTGCGCCAGTTTTCCTTTAAAAAATAACCACAGGGCCAGTAACTTACGGTTCACTCTCCCCACCATCAGTTATGCTTTTAACTTCTTTTCAAATAACAGAAGAGGGCCCCCGTCAGCAGAGCTTCTGAGCACGACCTTCGTCACCTTCTTTACCGGCTGCCCAACATTCGACAAGTCGTTCGGCGATCCGGCTGGGTGCACGCGTTGTCCATCCTAAACCAGCCCAACCAAACCCCGCCGCCAGGCACTGCGCTCCAGCCCTCCTCCTTCCGTCACGTGCCGTTGACAATTGATTCCGTCGCGCCGATTCTCCACCTCAACCAAGAAAACCAAAGATAAGTCACAAGGGAGGTGATTATCGATAACGGTGCCAGAGGTAGTTAGGCCAGCAAACCGAGCCGCCACGGCCCAAATTTGTTCTACATCTACATCTACATACATACTCCAGAATCCACCAACGGTGCGTGGCGGAGGGTACCTCGTACCACAACTAGCGTCTTCTCTCTCTGTTACACTCCCAAACAGAACGAGGGAAAAATGACTGCCTATATGCCTCTGTACGAGCCCTAATCTCTCTTATCATATCTTTGTGGTCTTTCCGCGAAATGTAAGCTGGCGGCAGTAAAATTGTACTGCAGTCAGCCTCAAATGCTGGTTCTCTAAATTTCCTCAGTAGCGATTCACGAAAAGAACGCCTCCTTTCCTCTAAGAGACTCCCACCCGAGTTCCTGAAGCATTTCCGTGACACTCGCTTGATGATCAAACCTACCAGTAAGAAATCTAGCAGATTGCCTCTGAATTGCTTCTATGTACTCCCTCAATCCGACCTGATAGGGATCCCAACGCTCGAGTAGTGCTCAAGAATAGGTCGTATTAGTGTTTTATAAGCGGTTTCATTTACAGGTGAACCACATCTTCCCAAAATTCTACCAGTCAACCGAAGACGACTATCCGCCATCCCCACAACTGCCATTACATGCTTGTCCAACTTCATATCGCTCTGCAATGTTACGTCCAAATATTTAATCGACGTGACTGTTTCAAGCGCTACACTACTAATGGAGTATTCAAACATTACGGGATTCTTTTTCCTATTCACCTGCATTAATTTACATTTATCTATATTTAGAGTTAGCTGCCATTCTGTACACCAATCACAAATCCTGTCCAAGTCATCTTGTATCCTCCTACAGTCACTCAACGACGACACCTTCCCGTACACCACAGCATAATCAGCAAACAGCCGCACATTGCTATCCACCCTATCCAAAAGGTCATTTATGTAGATAGAAAACAGCAGCGGACCTACCACATTTCCCTGGGGCACTCCAGATGATAGCCTCACCTCCGATGAACACTCACCATCGAGGAAAAATTAATACAGATTGGTACCACTAGACTTCTCTTGGCCAGTAATACCATTTTTCCTAGTGCCACTCTGCTTTTTAAGCCCTCCTTGCTCCGTTCATCATGGGCTGTTTTACTGTCTAAGTAGAAGAATTTCTTAATTTCGTCTACTTCGTGAACCTCAGTTCTGATGCTAAGTTTCGCGATTTTCTCATACTGATACTTCAAAAGATCTTTTATTCCTTCTTCACTCTCACTGGAAATAGCAATGTTATCAGTGAATCTGATCACTGATTTCATTTCACCTTGAATTTTAATCCCACTCTTGAACCTTTCTCTAACTGTCATTTTTGCTTCTTCGCTGTATAGGTTGAACAGTAGCGGCGAAAAACTATCGTTGCCTGATACACTTTTTTACAAAAGCGTCATGGCATATCGCCAGTTTCACACATTCTACACAACAATGTACATAGTCATTTGTTTCCATTTCCTTCGACGACTTTAGAAATTCGGATGGCGTGTTATCAATCCCTTATGGCTTATTTGATCTTAAGTAGCCCGTAGTTCTTTTAAAATCTGATTCTCTTACATGTTCCCCTAGCTCTTCCCTGACGATTATTGTTCTGTCACGTCATTCGACACGTCCTTCCCCTCATAGAGGCCTTCAGTTTACCCTTTCCACCTTTCCACTCTCTCCTCTGCATTTAACAGAATAATTCTCATTGCACGGTGAATACCGCCGCCATTGCTGTCAATTTCATTGAATGTTGTTTTGATTTTTCTACATGCTGAGTCATTTCTTCCGACAATCATTTCTTTTTCGATTTCTTCACATTTTTGATGCAGCCATTTCGACTTAGCTTCCGTGCAATTCCTCAGTTTCTATGAACATTTTTGTGCTTCTTTCTTTCGACGATCAATGGAATTGTTACTTCTGTTACCAACGGTTTCTTCACAGTGACCTTCCTGGGAACTATGTTTTTTTTTCAACTTCTATGACTGCCCTATCTAGAGATGTCCATTCCTTTTCAACTGAACTGCCTACTGAACTATTAATTATCGCCTCAGAGTGAACTTTAACTTACACTTCGTCATTACTAAAATTTCTGAGCGTCAGTCTGATTAACAAGACAATAAAAAAATTACTGGAACGCAGTAGGCTTAAATATGCAAATCTGGGAAAGAGCGTCTGGAAGTTCTTAGGCAGAAATTCAGCCAGTTAGTGTCCACGCTCTCATTGATGATGCAGGAACTTACACTGAGTGTAGAAAAACAGAAGCAGAAATACTGAGCTCAGAAACATTGATCTCCGTTTCAAATGTTTCTTTAGTAAGAAAGATGCAAACGAGCTGCCCAAGTCTACTTATTCACCAGTGCACAGATACTTAATACGGATGGGTAATACGTAATGGGTTGAGAAACAGGTATAAGGCTAAAATTGGAATAGGCTTCAGGACCCAATGGGATCTCTGTCAGCTTTTACACATGATTTTTGCAGCTGAGTTAGCTCCCATTTTAACCATATCGCCGTAGATCTATCGACCGAAAAACTGTGCCCAGAGCCTGGGAAAGAGCACAGATCACACCCATCTACAACAAGAGTAACAGATGCGGTCCACAAAACTGCTGTTCTATCTCACTGACTTTCATCTGTTGCAGGATCCTAAAACATATTCTGAGCACAAATACAATCAGTTATCTCGAGCAGAATGACCTCCTCCATATCAACCTGCACTGACTCCGAAATCATCGCTCATGTTAAATCCAACTCGCGCTTTTCTCACATGGCGCCCTGAGATCCAAGGATCAATTCAAGCAGGTGGCTGCAATATTTCTTGACTTCCGACATGTATTTGACTTAGTACCACAGTAACATAAGTATAGTTATATGGGATAGGAATCGAAACTTGAATCAGTTGAGAGCCATCGACATACTAGTAACTAAGTAACTTCAGGACTGTGTCAGGGAAGTGTGTTTGGCGCCCTATTGTTCATTCTGTACATTAGTTTTCTGACAGAGAGTGTTAATAATAACCTCAGACTTTTCACGGATGATGCATTTATCTAGAAGGGGCAGTCAAATGAAAACGATACAGTCTATGTAACGAGAACGTTGTAACGCTGGCAGTTGTGTGTATAGAAGTATCCCCTGTTGGGAATCAGGAAGAAATAGCGGGAACGTTCACCACTGGGCCATTTATCTGTTAGACGTGTTCGACGTGGGGTCGGCGTGTCGTGTGCGGGTTCAGATGCGTGCTTTTGAGAGCTATTTTCTCGAAGTGCTTTATGTGTAGGTTTGCGATGCCTAAGGCAAGGGGGCCTCAAAGTGACTTCGTCTAACTGCTGGTAATACTGTCTACCACATTGGTGGTAGGTTGTAGTAAGCGCGTGACGGAAGAGTTCCACAGTGTCTTTGTCAAAGTGACTCCCTAGTAATATAAATGAGTTCTCTAGCAGTTCCGTTTCAAGAGAGACGTGGCGTCGAAACTGACCAGAAGATCACCCTTGTCCATATGTATCTCCTGAAGCACCTGCACAAGCCCAGTTGAGTTTTTGACAAGACGCGTTCAGTAAGCCACGAGAGTCTTTAGTAACTGCGCCAGCTATTTCATGTTGATGATTATACTGTGTCCACTACTGGACGTAGTGGAAGTCCCTTCTTGTGTATTTTTTTGAGGCCATATAGGCGTGGTGGTATCGGTAGTCTGGGGTAAAACCTTCTGACCATATCCTTGTCCATTTCTGAGTTGAGGTTGAAAACGCCGCTTCAGCTGTAAGGTTGTTTTTATTTCTCAATGTTTAAACCAAGACCGGTTTCGGGCTCTTACATGCCCATCATCGGATGTAATACTGAAAATAAACAAGAGACGGAAGCTAATAATAATTTTTACAGCCAGTAGTACATATGAGAAAACAAAAAAGAAGTTCCATGTAACGGGACACTTGCACTTTGTGCTGTGACCCCGGGCGCCGCGAGGGATGAGTTTAGGACGCGGTGTACCACCAACAAGCAGAGAGTGCGGAGTACCGTACACGAAGGAAGAAACAAACTGGTAATCCAGATTGACAAATGTACAGCCATTTTTTGACGGGATGAACAAAGTAGTATGAACTAACCCAACCGTCCACAATTTGAATAAGTGTTTTACACGCAAAAAAACTTTACAAGAAAGTTGCATGAAAAGTAAAACTAGTAAAACTAGAAGGCAGCAACTTAAAGGTTATGTTTAAACCCTGAAACACAATGATTTTTTTTCCTTTTCCATGAGTGGCAATCAAATTTTTAATTTAATGGGGACACATATGGCGACGTCGAATAACGTGCCACATTCATGAGTTAAAAGAACATACACATGTGCCGCTCCTATTAAAAAACATCTCGCTACTAAACATAATGGAAGGTAGCTAAACCTTACAGCCCACGCTGTCAAAAACTCCTACATCACGAATGAAAGATAAATTTTAATTTGGCGAGGAAACATATAATGACGCAGAATAACGCGCCGTAGTCATAGGACAAGAAATTAAAAATATGCAAACTTCTATTAAAACAGGACATTTTACCGTTATGTAGGATAGAAACTGGGTAGACCTTGAAGTCCTCACTTTAGGAAATAGGTATATGCCATATAGTAGCTGAGCCTAATTAAGAGCCACTAAAGCAATGGCAGGAACACTGACCCAGACGCAGGACGGGAGATTGGATCTCAGTCGAATGTGGCATGCGAGTAAAGTACGTCCAGTTTTGTCTAGTTCAAGCGTTGTGTTGCGAATGTGCTCCCACCCAGCCGTTGCAGACGAGACACAGGAGCCTGCGGTCCAGTGTCTACAAAGATCGAACTGGACATGAAACAGGCGATTCACCTGGAGATGACGAGTAGGAAATTTATCGAAAGGCTGCCTCAGAACGGTGCCTTGACGCGGATGATAAACCGAGAAGACTTGATAACCATACTCAGTTGTTTATTTTCCACAATCATGAAAATACTGCAGTAATTTTTTTTACACATTAGTGGAGTGAGCGCAATGTTACACATGGCAGTGACCATGACAACAGAAGAAGCTTTGTTATAAGTCATACGAATCCACCAGGGAGAATCAAGATCCATTTCAATAGACTTTGACGAAAGATCACGCTAGCGAGCTGCTTGGATATACTTAGCGGAGAACCACTAAAAGCTGACTCTGGAGGCCAGAACTCGTCTGGTAAGTTAATCGAGTATCTGTTTGTGTATTAATGGTGCAGACTGGTACGTACATCATAGATGTCAGGAATCTTCTGAGGGCATTGAATGGAAATGGTGATCCAAGAATGAGAATGCTCTGCAATGTTCGAGGCTATTTTTACTTAAGCAGAACTGGATTTATTGGCTGCGTTGGCAGGTACCTTGTTTCGGAAGATCTGCATTTAACTGAAGCACAAGCTCACTTTGTTGAGAACTCCAACACGATCAGCGTGCACTCAAGGACTAGTGGCCTGTAACTGTTTAGCTCGAGTAACTGTACCATGATGGGCACGGCACCGTTGATTTCACCTTGAATCTCCAGGTAGCGCTCCCGAGTGATGCCACTCGGCAGCATAGAGGGGGCTGTTGAACTCAGATACACACAGTACTAGACGAGTTTTCGGTGGAAGTTCCAGTGGAGAGCAACCAACAGACGGCGTGCCCACACTGGGCATGACTGTTGGTGCAAGGGCCACTAATTTGGCACTGTGGGCTTTGAAGTGTCAGCGATGCGACCATGGGATGTGGTATCGATCAAACATCGTGGTGCAACATCACAGTCAGCAACGCACATAGATACCACAGACATTAGCGATGTCTCGCTGCAAGTTGAAAAAGACACACACACTCTCTCTTTCAGCATAGCAGTATTGTCGCACGATCAATATACACTGAAAAACCAAAACATTATGACCACTGCCCACTGCGAGATTAAATGCCGCCTAGTGGTGTTGCGAGTGGAGCAGAGACGATTGGGGATTCATTCTAGCAACGATACGGGAAGTAAATAGGCAAATCTACTGACATAAGTAGTTTTAACAAAGAGGAGATTGTTAGGGTCCTGCCCTGGAAAAGACCATCTCGGCCGAAATTGGCTGACTATTCGTGTGCTGATATCGTGAACATCTATGGAAAGTGGTTGAAGGACGGTGAAACCACGAGGAGGCGACAAGGTGTTGGCCGTCCACGGCTCATCACAGAATGTGGACATCAGAGGCTTGCCTGATCTGAAAAGCGAGACTGGCAGCAATATGTGGCAGACCTAGTGAAAGAGTACGGTGCTGGTGCAGACACAAGTGTTTCTGAGCGCACTGTTAAACATGGGGCTCCACAGTAGACGACTACTACGTCTCATCTTCTTCACCTTACAACGTAGCCAGTTACGACTGTGTAGTGGCCACGAGATCATCGAGATTTGATTGCGCATCAATGGAGACGTGTCGTCTGGTCAGATGAATCATGTCTCTTGTTACACTTGGACGATGGACGTGTGAAGATATTCACTCATCCAGGCAAACGGGTGTTCGGAACATGCGCTTCAGCATGGATGCAGGCCATTGGGAGCGGTATTATGCTATGGTTGACGTTCACCTGGTCTTCCACGGATCCTGCAGTAGTAATCTAAGGCACCATGGCAGCTGTGGAGCACGTGAACGCTACAGCGGACCAGCTGTATCCGTTCTTGCTTGAAGTCCTCCCAAACAGCAATGCCGCCTTCCAGCAGGATAACTGTCAGTATTACAAGACCAGAATCGTGCGACAGAGGTTTCAGGAGTGTTACAGTGAACTCACGTTGATGTCTTTGCTACCATCTTCGCCAAAGTTGGACCTATCTGGGACGCATCGGGTGCCAGCTCCGCGCCCACAAACCACCTGTCCGTAATTTAGGGTATTGTGGGACCTGGGCGTAGACATCTGGCTCCAAATGCTTTCATAATCCTACCAAGGACTTGTCGAATCCAAGGCATGCACAATCGCTGCTGTATTCCCCTCCTAGGGTGTACCATCACGCTATTAAGCAAGTGGTCATAATAGTTTGGCTCATCAGTGTAGGGCCGAACATGCAACAGCTCTGCCTAGTTCGTGATCTTAGCTGACGCAGTCAACATCATCGTGTAGGAACTCAAGGTTCAGATGAAAATGTACTTTGGTGAATGCTGGAGCCGGCCGCGGTGGCCGAGCGGTTCTAGGCGCTTCAGTCCGGAACTGCGCGACAGCTACGGTCGCAGGTTCGAATACTGCCTCGGTCATGGATGTGTGTGACGTCCTTAGGTTAACTAGGTTTAAGTAGTTCTAAGTTCTAGGGGGACTGATGACCTCAAATGTTAAGTTTCATAGTGCTCAGGGCCATTTGAACCAGTTGAAAGCCGGCCGCGGTGGTCTAGCGGTTCTAGGCGCGCAGTCCGGAACCGCGCGACTGCTACGGTCGCAGGTTCGAATCCTGCCTCGGGCATGGATGTGTGTACTGTCCTTAGGTTTGTTAGGTTTAAGTAGTTCTAAGTTCTAGGGGACAGATGACCACAGTAGTTAAGTCCCATAGTACTCAGAGCCATTTGAACCATTTTTAAACCAGTTGAATGCTGAACATTGTACTTCAAGAGAAGAGTTTATTAATTAGTGAATCATGTAATGCTTTAATATCAGGCACCAATGTGTAACGAAATAAGTAAATCTTTCTATCATTAATCTAAGAAAGTGATCTAATATTTCATATGTTGTAGTTCAGCGCACCATCTCCCAGAGCAATCAAACATCTCACTGTTATGGCCAAACGACTGTAGTTTCACACGGACATAACAGGAAGTTGTTGGGATCCTCTCATAGCAATTCTAAGTATGCCAGATTCTAACTGAATAATTACGGTTATCGCATCACAGCTACCTGCAAAAATGCGGCTTTGAGTAGCAGTTCTTTTTTCACAGTATTCTGCTGGTATGATCTTGCGCATGTCCTTGCTGATATTTTTATAATAACGTTTGTAACTAGGTTGTTGCCCAAGCTGAACTTTTCCAGTATGTTATTCACCGTCACGGAAGAGAAGTCGTCACTAACAAGGGAACCTATCATAGGTCACTCTCTAACATAGTAAAGTACTCTAACACAGTTCGCAGGGTGAAAGAAGAGTGGAAATAAAGGGACACATGTTTGGCTTAGTTGGCAGTAGTCAATTACTTTTTTTTTTACTGTCGCGTAAGTATGTGACATCAATATTTTTGTTTTATAAACAACTTTCACCGACCGTTTGTAATGGATAAAATCTAAATATTTTCTGTGACACCGTGCAATACAATGGAAGCATTGACAAAAGAATTAGGTATTGCAAATCTTATTGAAAATGAATTTTATCATCACAGATACTTTAGAGTCTTATGTAATTAACAGTAATTTCTAATGAAATACCTATAAATACTAGTATTTCAATTTTATCTTTGATTTTTACTTTATATTTCAAAAGAAGGAGGGTGTTTTCTATCATTTTTTTGACTAGTCTGATGCAGCCCGCCACGAATTCCTCTCCTGTGCCGACCTCTTCATCTCAGAGTAGCAACAAACGTCCTCAATTATATGATGGATATATTTCAACATCTGCCTTCCTCTACAGTTTTTGTCGTCTAAAGCTCCGTATAGTACCATGAAAGTCATTCGCTAATGACTTAACAGATGTCCTATTATCCCATCCCACCTTCTCGTCCATCTTGTCCATATATTCCTTTCCTCTCCGATTCTGCGCAAAACTTTCTCATTCTTTACCTTATCAATCTACCTAATTTTCAACATTTGACTGTTGCACCACATCTCATATGCTTTGATTCTCTTCTGTTCTGCGTTTCCCGCAGTCCATGTTTTACTAGCTGCCGGCCGGAGTGGTCGAGCGGTTCTAGGCGCTACAGTCTGGAACCGCGCGACCGCTACGGTCGCAGGTTCGAATCCTGCCTCGGGCATGGATGTGTGTGATGTCCTTAGGTTTAAGTAGTTCTAAGTTCTAGGGGACTGATGAACTCAGAAGTCAAGTCCCATAGTGCTCAGAGCCATTTGAACCATTTTTTACTATCATACAATGCTGTGCTCCAAACGTGTATTTTCAGAAATTTCTTCGTCAATTTAAGACCTATGTTTGATACTAGTAGATGTCTCTTGACTAGGAATATCCTTTTTGCCAGTGCTAGTCTGGTTTTGATGTCCTCCTTGCTTGGTCCTTCACTGGTCATTTTGCTGCCTAGGCAGTGGAATTCCTTAACCTCATCTACTTCGTGACCATCAATCCTGATGATAAGGTTCTCGCTGTTCTCATTTCTGCTACTTCTCATTACTTTCGTCTTTCTTCGATTTACTGTCAATCCATATTCTGCACTCATTAGACTGTCCATTCCATTCAGCACATCATGTAACTCTTCTTCACTTCTATTCAGAATAGCACTGTCATCAGTGAATTGTATCATTAATATCTTTCACCTTGACTTTTAATACCACTCCTCATTCTTTCTTTTGTTCCAATCATTGCTTCTTCGATGTTCAACTTGCACAGTAGGGGCGAAAGACTACATCCCTGTCTTACACCCTTTTTAATCCGAGTGCATTGTTCTCGGTCGTCTACTCTTATTATCCCCTCTTTGCTCTTGTGCATATTGTGTGTTACCCGTCTCTCCCTATAGCTTACCCCTATTTTTCTCAGAATTTCGAACATATTGCACCATTTTACATTGTCGAACTCTTTTTCCAGGCCGACAAATCCTGTGAATGATCACGATTTTTCTGTAGTCTTGCTTCCATTATCAACCGCAACATCAGATTTGTCCCTCTGTTGCCTTTATCTTTACTAAAGCCAAAATGACCATTTAACATATCCTCAATTTTCTTTTGCATTCTTCTTTATATTATTATTATCAGTAACTTAGATGCATGAGTTGTTAACTGACTGTGCGATAATTCTCACACTTGTCAGCTCTTGCAGCCTTCGGAATTATATGGATGATATTTTCCCGAAAATCAGATGGTATGTCACCAGATTCGTACATTCTACACACCAACTTGAATAGTCGATTGGTTGCCACTTCCCCCAATGATTTTACAAATTCTCATGGAATATTATCTATCCCTTCTACCTTCTTTGATCTTAAGTCCTTCAAAGCTCTGTTAAATCCTGATTCTAATACTGGATCCTGATTTCTTCTAAATCGACTCCTGTTCCTTCTTCTATCACCTCACCCAAATTTTCCCCCTCGTAACCCTTTCCACCTGTCCGCTCTCTCCTCTGAATTTAACAGTTTAGTTGTTTTGACTTTCCTATATGCTGAGTCAGTCCTTCAATCGATCCACTGTGCGACCAGTGCCTGAATGGGCCCATAAAAGAACCAAGATAAGATTAAAAGGTTGAAATTTATGCCTGTGCCAGAACCCAACATTTTCACCTCAGCAATAGGAATAACTTCGCGAAAGAATGAGGCGGTCGCCGTAGAATATTTGGGTGCTACATTAAAGTTCATACGAAAAGCATGTAAGGAGAAATGCTTAAATAAGTCCTCCTCTCAGAAGACTATGCCCGCACATGGGGCATAAATGAACTGACGCAGCAAATACAATCCAATTCTGACTCCACTCCTGCTGAGCTACCTGTGTAAGGAGAGGGATCGGAGTACTCCCCTTCGTTTTGTGTCCTCCGATACAGCCTGAGACAATGCAATGTCCTCCTGCTCCTTCGTCTTCAGCTGCCGACGGTTTCCTGCAAGCCTGCAAGCCTGTAGCAATTAAATTAGTGACCAGGTATCAACTGTTGCATTGGTAGTTCCACAGAATGCTTCCGCCTTAGTGACTGGACCTGCGTGACATGACCCTTTTTCTGAGAAGCAGGAAGGTGGAGGTTCCCTGCTGTTTTGGGGTGTCATTATAGCAGCAGGGAACCTCCGCCTTGGTGCCCTCACTGGACAGTGAGTCTAAGGCGTTCAGCCTAACCGGGTTGCCTCCAAACAAGTTTCCGACGATTGTCTAGTTGAAGGTGTATGCGACACTCATCCGTGAATAGAACGTGATGCCACCCATCCTGAGCGGTCCATTCGCTATGTTGTTGGGTCCATGAGTACCGCGCCACATTGTGTCGTTGTAGCAAAGATGGACCTCACCGTGGTTGTCGGGAGTGAAATTGCGCATCATTCAGCTTACTGTGCACAGTTTGAGTCGTAACATGACGTCCTGTGGCTGCACGAAAAGCATTATTCAACATGGTGGCGTTGCTGTCAGGGTTTCTCCGAACCATAATCCGTAGGTAGCGGTCATCCACTTCAGTAGTAGCCCTCGGGCGGCCTGAGCGAGACATGTCATCGACAGTTCCTGTCTCTCTGTATCTCCTCCTTGTCCGCATAACATCGCTTTGGTTCATTCCCAGATGCCTGGACTCTTGCCTTGTTGAGAGCCCTTCCTGGTGCAAAGTAATAATGCGGACCCGATCTAACGGCGGTATTGACCGTCTAGGCATGGTTGAACTACAGACCAGACAACACTTGCCGTATACCTCCTTGCCTGTGGAATGACTGGAAATGATCGGCTGTCGGACGCCCTCCGTCTAATAGGCGCTGCTAATGCATGGTTGTTAACATTTTTGGACGGGTTTAGTGACATATCTGAACAGTCACAGGGACTGCGTCTGTGATACAATACTCACAGTCAACGTCTATCATCAGGAGTTCTGGGAACCAGGGTGATGGAAAACTATTTTCGATGTGTGTAGTTTACAATATGCACGACTGTTCATCACGTCTTGGAGACCGATACGCCGGCCGGAGTAGCCGAGCGGTTCTAGGCGCTTCAGTCTGGAACTGCGCGACCGCTATGGTCGCAGGTTCGAATCCTGCCTCGGGCATGGATATGTGTGATGTCCTTAGGTCAGTTAGGTTTAAGTAGTGCTACGTTCTAGGGGACTGATGACCTCAGCAGTTAAGTCCCATAGTGCTCAGAGCCATTTGAACCATTTTTTTGGAGACAGATAAAGTTGCACAAAGAGCCTGTTAGTACGCAAAACAATGAACGGAGTTAAATTCAGCATGTTAAGCTTTTTCCGTACTAGGACAATAGACCCCATTACTTCACCGGCATTGCTGGCTCCCCGTCTATGCTACGGAAAACAGCTTTTCCCACGTGAGTCCTATTCCTTCAACTTTCATTTCGACCGCTTATAAAATATCTGCCCTGTAACATTATCGTTCTTCGAAATCTTACCTAGTAGCTCTTCCGTTACAATGTAGGTCGTCGTCCGTGTCACGCAAAAATGAAAAAGAAAAGAGAAAAGATGGCTAACTGAGCCGTGCTGCTAATAGCTGTGGACTCATCAAACTCAAGTCTTTGACTCACCGAGATATTATCACATAGGAAGGTTGTACTCTGCTGTATGCGGGACCTAATGTGGGATTCATTGTCTCTAGTACGTCTGCGAAATATGCTTTATTAATGGCTCTTCCAAAAAAGGCCTCCCAGCTCTTGCTTAACCTAGAGCAGATTTATAACTAGCTCTAAGAGTCCTTCAGAAGCTCCCTTCATCTTCGTAGTCATAAATCAGAGAAATAAGATTGTGTTAGGAATAATAGAAGTAGAAAGAAATACACATTTTAGAGGGAAGTAAATAAAGTTCAGCTAGTTTCACCGGACTTTGAACGGATATCAGTATATGCTAAGGAACAGGTAGAAATCTCATTTGTGGCGACAGATTTCTCTCCTGCAAGAGTTCTAAACTTCCTTCATTCTTCCTCTCTTGTCTCCCATAAGATTTTACTAGACGCTTGTGAATGCAGTTTGCTGTAGTGTCTTTCAAAGGACAATTTTCTTACACGCGTAATATTTGGCTTCATCATCATACCTAACAAAAAATAAGGAAGTTCCCACTCCGTTAAAACGGACTTTCGGAAACATCTGCTTTCTTTGGTGCAGGTTGTGCGCTTACCTATTTCGATGTTGCCGCGCGGAGTGGCCGCGTGGTTAGAGGCGCCATGTCACTGATTGCGCGGTCCCTCCCACTGGAGTTTCGAGTCCTCCTTCGGGCATGGGTGTGTGTGTCGTTCTTAGCATAAGTTAGTTAGTTTATTTAGTGTGTAAGACTAGGGACCGATGACCTCAGCAAATTTGGTCCCTTAGTAATTCACACACATTTGGACATGGGCACATTTCGATGTTGTATGAGCCGTCTACCTCGGCAGTGCAGGACGGCGGCTTCACCAAGCAAGCCGAGTTGAGGCGAATTAAGGCCAGATGGAGGGATGCACCGTGCAAACACTCTCTGCACTTCGCTTTGCACGCACGCGATTTTCCGAGTGCGTGAAGCCCTGCCTCCAACATCCCTAACCTGGTCCAGTCCATTCCACTGGAATTAATGGATAATATGTTTCATTCAAATTCAGCTAAAGATTGTGTACACACTATTATGTCGTAGGTGACAACAGATGGCTCTCCTTAAAAATCAAATGAGTCTTTCTTCTATGCTGTTACTTACATTCATTCTTTAATTTGTTTATTCATTCATTCATCCATTCATTATTCATTCACATCGTATTGTGCAAAATCCATTGTGAAGGACAGCTTTCAGGGATGTAGTATACATCAAGCTAAACCTTAATAGCCGCGCGGAGTGGCCGCGGGTTTGAGGCGCAATGTTACGAACTGCGCGGCCCCTCCCGTCGGAGGCTCGAGTCCTCACTCGGGTATGGGTGTGTGTGTTGTTCTTAGCATAAGTTAGTTTAAGACAGTTTAAGTAGCGTGTAAGTCTAGTGGCCGATGACCTCAGCAGTTTGGTCCCTTAGGAATTCACACAGATTTGATTTCAAACCTTAATAGGCAGCAACAACCACTTCTGATGACTTTTGTAAAGTAACTACACATTTTAATGAAACTTACATCGATAATGACGGAAATCACTTCTAGATTTCTCCACATATGTAAATTAGGAAACAAGCTGCTACCTTCTTATGTCGGTTCCTGTACACGTCTGTCTGACGGGAAGCGACGCTGCCAAGGCTGCAGTCCTCCTATCTCTGCCCGATAGTGCTTCCATTCCTTACGATGTTCGACATGTTGCCATCTGTCAGCAGGTGGTGTCACTTTGGCATCGCCACTGGTCTTCGCTTCACCCGAACAAGCTCCAGGGAATTACACTCTAGGGTATTAAACCTCTCTGCCCTCTCGCCGCATTGGGCACTGTCATTTTAGCCATCGCCATTTGGTAAGTTTCCCCGCCACTTTGTGATCATTGTTATCAACCTTTGGTCGTTCACCATTTCCTGACCGAATGCCCTTCTTTTTAACCACTTACGTTCCAATGAGTGTTTGCCGTCTGAGTTATCGGCCGTTTCAGAGAACGATGCGCTGGCTGTTGACTGCGTTTTACTTTTTATCCGTCGTAGCAATATGGCGAAGGACATTTAATCTTTAGTTCGGAACTTCCGTTGTCTCTATGGCGTATTTTGTGGACCTTTTTCGAAGAGGAACTCCTTTTTCTTAGATCAATTTCCTTCCAACGACTGGGTTTAACGTGTAGTCGTTTTAAGTCCTTTTTCGTATTAGTATTCTAAGGTTCTGACATGGGCGCGTATGATCTTAGTTGTTTTCGAGCCCTAAAACAAAACAAGCGAACAAATAAATCAACTTCACACAACATTCTTATTGCTCGCTTCTGTAGAAGAAAGTATGAAATATTAGGACTTACATTCTGTACTGTGTTAACATTATCGGCGTGAGATGAGGACGACTGCCTGTGTACCCATGTAAGACATCGATACACAAATTGAGTTTCCCCCTCATCTGAACGCAATACAATTGACAGGGTGAACCAGAACTCCACCGACAAACTGTCAGAGGTTGTTCAGGGACACATTCTGATAATTTTGATAAACACTGAGGTGACAAAAATCACGGGGCAGCGATATGCACACATACAAATGGCAGCAGTGTGGCGAACACAATTTATAAAAGGACAGTGCATTGGCGGAGCTGTCATTTGTACTGTCGTGAATCTTGTGAACAGGTCTCCGACATGGTTTAGGCTGCACACACTTTTTGAACGCGGAATGGTAGTTGGAGCCAGATGCATGGAACATTCCATTTCGTAAATCGTTAGGGAATTCAATATTACAATATCTGTAGCGTCAAGAGCGTGCAGAGAATACAAAATTTAAGGCATTACCTCTCATCACGGACATTGCAGTGGTCGACGGCGACGGTCTTCACTTACCGAACGAGAGCAACATCGTTTGCGCAAAGTTGTCAGTGCTAACACCTAAACAACACTGTGTGAAATAACTGCACAAATCAGTGTACGACGTACGACGAAAGTATCCGTTATGTCAGTGCGGTGATAATTGGCAGTAATGATGTACAGTTGCAGGCGACCGATGCGAGTGCCTTTGCTAATGGCACAACGCCTGCAGCGCCTCTGCTGGATTCGTGGTCATATCGATTGGATCCTAGACGACTGGAGACCGTGGCCTGGTCAGACGAGTCCCTAATTCATTTGGTAAGAGCTGATGGTAGCGTTCGGGTGTGGCGCAGACGTCACGCAGCCATGGGCCAGTCAACAATGCAAGCCGGTGGTGGCTTCATAATGGGGTGGGCTGTGTTTACATGGAATGGACTGCGACCTCTGGTCAAATTGAACCGATCATTAACTGGAAATGGTCATGTTCACCTAGTCTGAGAGCAATTGCAGCCCTTCATGGACTTCACGTTCCCAAACAACGATAGAATTTTTTTATGGATGAGAATGCCCTATGTCACAGGGCCACAATTGTTCGCGACTGGTTTAAAGAACATACTGGACAATTGGAGCGAATGATTTGGCCAACCAGATCGGCCGAAATGAATCCCATGGAACATTTCGGGACGTAATCGAGAGGTAAGTTCGTGCAGAAAAATCCTGCACTGGCAACATTTCGCCATAATGGACCGCTATAGAGACAGCATGGCTTAATTTTGCTGTAGGGCAGGGCTTAACAACTGGCCAGTTTTGAGCGCGAGTACTCGCGTCTGCTCAGGCACGTGCTCGCCTGCAAGGTCTCGGAGTAGGGAGGGAGGGGAGGGAGGGGAAATGCGCGCGCACGTTTGAATGTGATTTCGCGTTCTTAGCAGATTTAACTAGCCATCCGAATGCTTTGAACATTTTACTACAAGGTAAAGATCTGCTAATTACTCATTTCATAGATCGAATACTAGCTTTTAAAATGAAATTGACACTTTGGGTGAGTCAGCTGGAAACAGGAAATCTAGCTCATTTTCCTAAATTATCATCCATGCAAGATGTTCACAAAAACTGTGAACGTTATTCACATAGTTTAGTTGATCAGCGCTTTCAAGATCTGACAGCACTAGACAGTGATTTTGATTTGTTCTCTCCATATTCAGCGAATATTTAAGAGATTTGTCCTGAGCTGCAGCAAGAAATTATTGGCCTGCAGCGTGACAGAGAATACAGAGACAAATTTCAGAACAAGAAAAACATTTTGGAATTCTACAGACACTTCCCTCATGATAGATTTCCTTGTTTGCACAAACTGGCAGCTACAATAATATCAATGTTCGGTTCCACGTATGTTTGTGAACAACTGTTCTCTGCAATGAAATGTAACGCATTGTCTGATCGAAATTTAAACTGCACGCTGCGCCTAAAATGCACAAGAACAATTACTCCGAACATAGACGCAATTGTAAAGGGCAAAAAGTACAAGATAACCGAGAATCCCACACTTCAGTGACACCTTTTATTGTGTAACAGTTCACAAATTAATGCGAATGTAGAGGCATGCACTAAGCTAATAAAATTAAGTGGCATGTGTACATTCTCCTTTGTTTCATTTGTCACAGTAATAATTCGTGAGTGATATCCCTGCAGGTGGCCGCGGATTTACATCGACTGGCGGCAGCTGTTGTGTGCCCTACGTGACTCTCCCCACTCTCCGCTCTGGTCCGGTAGTGGGGGTAGCGTGCTCGCGCTGCTCCGTGCTCGCGCCTTGCTGCTCACAGCTTGCTCCGCGAGCACGTATGTTGTGAAGCTCTGCTGTAGGGGACTTCCATGCACCGTCGAGAAGCTGCACTGCGCCGGATAAAAGGTGGTTCGACACGGCATTAGGAGGTAGCCCGTAACGTTTGTCACCTCGGTGTAAGGAGCCCACCGTCTCCGGTTACTCGTTACAGAGTTACTGCATTTTGTATGGTTTCTTACCACAACTAGCTTCGCATCTGTACTGCAGTGGAAAAAGTGCACAAGAGCGCACCTGTGTCTTTTATCCGTTTGCTCACCGTATCTGCTGCTGACAGGACAACACAACACCCAGTCCACGAAAGGAGAAAATCGATGATCCGACTGGTAATCGTACCCGGACGCTTTCGGTTTTAGCAATCTGCTGCGCTGACCCCGACTGCTCTCTTGTTTGCATTCCACACAGCTCAGTTCTGTCTAGGGTACTGTTGTACGTCAGTGTTAATTGTGCGTTAACAACAATACACAGCAGTACTACGGATAGGTTTACTGATGTATGGGTTTACCGCACAATGTAAGAGCGTCGCAAAGATGTTATGTTGAGTTGTCCCGCACCGGTGGAAACCACACAGCAGTACTTTTGCATATGTACAAAGGTGCCTAAAAGAAACTGGATCCCTCCGTGTTAGAATGGAAGATACCGACTATATCAGGTATACAGGAACATCCGATATGGAATAGAATGTGTTACACACGATTCGTTTCAGTTCAGCCTCTAGCAGACGGCACGTTGTACGAAATTTGACACGAGCCCATCAGCTGTTTTGAAAGTCTTACATGACATGAGTTTACAGATAACCCCAGTTACCACACATTCATGTTGTTAACAGACGAGATCATGTTTACAACAGAGGGCGCGTTCGACGGTAGGAATAGCGCTATATGAAAGGGCAGAAGTCCACGCGCACTGGTATCTAGATCCTGTCAACAGAATGAATGGACTGGTAATGTTACCAGTTTGCTGATTGGACCTTACCTACTTCATGATGATCAGGAATAGTGTACTAACGTTCATACAACATGTCCTCCCACATTACCTAGAAGATGTCCCGCTCAGGACTTGTCAGCTTATGTGATTCTAACATTACGGGGCGCCCCTACACTTTGAACTCGACGTTAGGAACGACACTGGAGTTTGGGCGACAATCGGTTGGCCGCGGTAGTCCTCTTCTGTTGCCAGCTCGAATATCAGTAATGACAACAATGCACTTCTTCATCAGGGGGCATGTGAAAGAGCCTAGTTTACGAATTTTACACAAATCTGTTTGGTAGGATTATCGTAGACGTGGAAGTAGTTCGACAAACTCCTGGCATTATTGACCGTGTAAGACAGTCGTGTAACACAGGTGGTCGAAATTGTAAACAATAATGATAATGGAACAGTTCTTCTTTCGTTACTTGCTGTATCATACAAAGATGGAACAGATTGAACACACTTTGATACCATTTGACGTGTTTCGTCTGAGGGTTGTTGCACTACCCTGTGTTCTGTTTTGTACGTTCTGGTTATTGCGTTACTGTCTTTTAGGTATTTTCACAGAGACAAGAGTGACTAAGATAACAAACTGAATAAATTACAATTACACTGTATGAACAAAAAATTTGTAACAATGCCAGAGGAAAAATGCTCCTACCGGAGCATAAATAATATGAATATGCTCCTGTTTAAAAGACTGACTGAAAAGTGGGGTGCCAGTTACCTCATTCTGCCTTTTTCAACACCTTTAAAAATTATCCCAAAAAATTTGGCATGCGAACATGTTCAGGCCCTTTTCAACATGCAGCTCACTTCTCTTCCACAAGCTCTCATAACTGTTACTCTCTCACATCCACTAATCTACTGCTGCAAATCACTCGTACCCGTCGCTCATTCTCACTCACTTCTTTAGTTCAACTCATCATCACTATTTGTGAGCCTCTAACTGTCGCTGTCTCCTATCTCGCAGCCTCATTCTGCTTCCTTCTGTCTTACTACTAACCCATCTCACTGTCACAGATTTCCTCTTGCCCTCCATTAGTGCTACCATCTTATTCATGCCTTTCCACTGCTGTCACTATCTCTCACTTCCTCGTTGTCATTGTCATATACTCTCGTTATCACTGGGTCCCACCCTCTCCCACTAGTACTGTATTCTTCACTCTTTTCCTGGCACTGTTCTGTCACTCTCAACTATGTTCGACTGCCTCTTTCTTACTTTCACACTGACATTGTCTCGGTCGATTTTACTGTATCACAAGGACTATCTATAATCTTCCAGTATTTGTTAGTTTTCTGCCTCTTTTCCACTCCCACTGTTTCCTCTGTCAGCTTAAAAAAGGGCAAAATTTTTTAGAAAATTTTTAAACGTGCTAAAAACGATAGAATGAGGCAAGTGGTATCACACTTTTCAATCATACTTGAAACAGGAGCATATTCGCCTTTCTTGTGCTCCGATACGCGTATCTATCCACTGGTTGTCTTCTCTTCTCTGCTACAACAGGGCATGTCATTCATTTGAAAAGAACTTTATGGTCAGTAAAATTTTACTAGTTTGCTTACGTGAAATTGAAATAACAAGTTATTTTGTTTTTAACTCAGACCGGATTTTACGTACACATTTGCATGTGCTTTAGCACTACAACATAGGGTTTTCAAAACCATTCTGATGATAGCGGAGGTGCTTTAAAACATATTTCTCCGTGCTACGTCACTTTAAAGGCTACGGTTCGCTTCACACAGCGCTTAATTCACACCATTAGGACAATTTTGGATCTCTGTCTCTCGGAAACGAATAAAGATATCAAGAAATTGTTCAAGGTTTTTCGAGATCGGGATCTAGGAAATATACCGTAACAATTACAATATACCGTAACAATTTCAGCCATTTGCTGTACATAGTCATCTTGGAATTCGCTGCTCGGTTTTGGTACCAAAAAGCAAATTTTGGGATATTTCTCGATAATGGATAAATATTTGTGAAAACGGAAACATGGAGCTAGTAGATAAATGCCTAGAGAATATGCCGTTAAAATTTGAGTAATTTGCTGCGCTTAGTTATTTAGGTATCTGGTGACATGCGCTATTTTCGCGTTTTCTCATGAACCACCCATGAACCAAATAGTGCCTCCATAAGCCCCTTAAGGCACGCTG
This sequence comes from Schistocerca nitens, assembly GCF_023898315.1. Classification (NCBI taxonomy): domain Eukaryota; kingdom Metazoa; phylum Arthropoda; class Insecta; order Orthoptera; family Acrididae; genus Schistocerca; species Schistocerca nitens. Next base: position 458,699,483 of record NC_064620.1, on the reverse strand, counting down.
TGGGCTACATCTACTGCAGAGAGAAAACCAACTGATTTGCTGCAGTTGCCTGAGCTGTAGGAAGTAAGTAATATTCAAACTTTGAACCTGTACCGTAGGATAGTTACAGTAAGGTGATCCTTCTGTTGGATTTACAAATCGTCCCTAGCCCAAGGGCTATTCAAAGCACATATCCCCATGGTTCTATCGTCAATGGAAATCAAGGTACGAAGCCCTCAAAAATTCCGTTTTAGGTGCAGAGTCTATCGTAATGAACGTATATTAAATTTCCCGTGTTAACTCACCAACTTCCAGTAAATTCTTTGGTCGATAAAGAGTCTATCGTAATTAAGGCGTACTTGTTTCACTTGAGTAAACCAACGACAGGCGTTCTCATAAATAAATAGTCTTACCTACTCGCTAAAATAATTTCCGGAGCGTTTCAATTTACTTGAAACTCGGATGTTGTTATCAGTAGTTGCTGTTTAACGAAAATTGTTGCGTTATGTAAGGAAATATTGAAAGTGACGAGCAGTTTCTTCATTTTACCGTAGATTAACTCTTTGCCTAGCAGCAGATGTACGATATAGCAGTAAATTATTCCATGGCTGATATTTTGCCAGTGCTTTCCAATTAACCACTAAAAAGGGCGGGATAAATCTTGTTCAACTGTCACGGCAGATGTTTGAAACGTTTATTATGAAAACTGCATTAGTTTTCCGTATAAAGCTGTGCTGCAAATACGCTTTCAAATAATGGAGCCACTAATGCAGCCAGTTGGCGAAAGTGGTTTTCGGTCGGAGTAAATCGTGTGTCGCTAATTTCGACAAATACTGTTAACAGTGGAAATACAGACCTCAGCGCTGTGGTGGTTTCGCATGGAAGCTGTGTAATTACAGATCCATAAATAAAACAAGGGGCGAATTGTTTGGAGCAGTTTTATTTTTCCGGTAATATTTTCATTTACAGGTCGACCACCAGTTGTCTAATAACGGCAGTCGGAAGGTATAAATTATTACACCTGTCTCGAAAAAGCGAACTACATAAACCAAAATATACTTCATTAGCGTGTTATTTTCAACTGGCTCAAATGGCTCTGAGGACTATGCGACTCAACTTCTGAGGTCATTAGTCGCCTAGAACTTAGAACTAATTAAACCTAACTAACCTAAGGACATCACACACATCCATGCCCGAGGCAGGATTCGAACCTGCGACCGTAGCGGTCGCTCGGTTCCAGACTGTAGCGCCCAGAACCGCACGGCCACTCCGGCCGGCCATTTTCAACTGAAAATGGGTTTTATTTAACCTCATTATTATAGCTGACAAGTAAGATTTCTCTTGAGAACTGCCTCTTTCGTCTTATTTTCGAGGAATGATGTAGTCCAGTCAATAAAGGAAAATTAGGGGAAACAAATCGTGCAGATGCAAATTTTTACACCGTTATAAGGAGAAAGTATTGTGAACAACATACTACAAGTCCTGACCAGTGGGGTGTGAACGTTGAGGTGAGGGTGGGTTTAAAGCTCACTTTCTATGTTCTTCTCAAATAACTCCAAAACTGTGGCTTCCAGCAAAAAATGTTTCCCGTTGAAAATTAAAATACATTAAATTTCCTACAAAAAAGGCTATATTCATTTTTCCTGCAGAACTGTTAGTTTCACCGCTCAGGCGATGGAAAAATCACTGTCTATTAAAAATATCCTAACCGTATATCTTTATCTTTTATCTTTAAATGAAGTGGATTAAAAACAAATATGAAATTATGTACAACATCTAAGTTCTGGAGCCGTATTAAACAATGAATTGTATTCTGGTTGTGTAACAGGGTGAAAGGCGTAGGTTGTTGTACCATGCCTGCCACAAACTATTTTTCATAAGTGACGGAATAAAGACTAAAAATAAGTTAAATGACAAACAAACAATGAAATATAAGTGTTGTGAAAACATATTTCGTTAAAAGAACCAACGTGTTTATATGTAACTGTAATAAAATCACTGACAATGTAAAACTATTATTATCATTGTTCTTGTTCTGTTGATGAATGGCACTTTCTTTTGTCTCGTTTCATGGAAGTACGTCTCAATCGCGGCCATCGGCGAGATCTGAAAAACGCTGCCTGTCTGCTCTCGTCTGAGAATGTAAGTGTAATTCTGCGGAATATAGATTCTAAAATTTATGTGTCACTTTTCATTTATCCAAAAAGTCATTTTCCGCTTCCCCATCCCATCATATCAATTAATTATCGGATTGGCCGTTTGCCTGCAGTATTCCTTAGTCAGCGGCGATTAGACGCCTTTGAACTAACAGTAAATATAAATTCATATTACATGTCCGTAATAACCTTGAGAGCTGAATATAAATATTATATATATCTGCAAGATTAAAGTATACGTAATAAAAAAAAATGGTTCAAATGGCTCTGAGCATTATGGGACTTAATATCTATGGCCATCAGTCCCCTAGAACTTAGAACTACTTAAACCTAACTAACCTAAGGACATCACACAACACCCAGTCATCACGAGGCAGAGAAATACGTAATTAAAAGTATTTTTTTGTTCAGAGAGAGAAAACTAGAGCATTGCTCGTAGTTACCGGCAAAGATTAACTTACTTGGCGGCCTACGGTCGTATTTCCATTCATTACGTAAAATATATTAATATCAAATGCAAATTAGTGAGCGTGGATGTTTATATCAGCCCCTGCCAAGGATATGTTCAAAATAACCAGGACACATAAATTAATATCAGATGCACGTGTGCTTGCTCGTGATTTGGAAAGGTTATTTAAACGGCAACGACAGCCACACAATTTATCTTTTCGCTTCGTAAGAAGCCAGTTCGCGCTCACGGTCGATTATTACCCGATCGCAAGCGCAGCGACTGGCAAATAATCAGCAGTAACAATTTCTATCGCGATCGCTATAATTTGAAGCGAGCGCGAATTTCAGTTCTGCTAATGCGCTAAACGCACACAAAATCAAATAAAACGTAGGCAGAGGCTGGTATATTGTGGGTAGCTGCCGAATTGTGGTCACGCACTTCCCTCCCTCATAGGTCTGCAATATCAAGAGCTAGCAGGTGTTCTGCCATTGTCTCTACCGCACTACGTCACAAAAAGACATTACAGGGTGTTTCACAAAGTTATTCCGACCCTTCCATCCATCCTGGGCAATGAGCCGACATGCCCGAGGTGGTGTATATTTTTCACAGAGTGCGTTAACACTTCACTGAATACAGGTACGAGTTGCTTGCACACTGTTCCACGTTGCCAGAGGAGAAATTGATTCATAGGTGTTCTGTACGGTAGTTGTAGTGTTCTTCTGTGAGAGGCAACTTTACCTACTATGCGCACTGCTCGCTTTTCTGTTTGCAAACAGACTGTGGTCCCCAGCATTTCCTGTCCACACATCTTATGCGCGCAGACCAAATAACTTTATGTGCTCGTGTTTACATGCCGGAGTTATTTTTAGTTCATTAAGCGGGAAGTTGTTAAGTGAGCTCTTATATATAAAAAAAAACCAACAGCTGGAGCTGTCAACTTTTTACCACCCTGAAGAGCCTGTCCAGTGTATAAGAAGCTGCCAATATGCATTCAACAACGCAGATTTCATTGTCTGTACTATCACTGTCTCCAACGATTTTCACAACATGAGGGGTATCAAAAGCATCACTCCTGCCTCACATCTCCCAACATCTGAAGAGACTCACAAGGGGAAGGCATCAGATACGGTCAACCGATTCGGCTCAAATTTGGCAGGGCGCTTGTGTACAACCTAAAACGAAGGACTCTAAGATATTTTGGGTCAACACCCCCGCGTTTTTGAGAAAATCACCCCTAAAGGTTATGACGAGCAATCGACTCAAAATTGGCGGGATCGATAGATAATTGTAAATAGAGCATTTTTCATCATCAGATATGGGGTCCGAAAACGCATACTTTTCCAGAAATCGAGGAAAGAAACTTTTACAACTGCCGCTTCTGTACCCACATGGTAAAAGTTCGTCGCCTACAGCACCGACAGGGCAACGCCAAGGTAAGCCGGCAAGGTAGCTCAGCGTGTTCGGTCAGAAAGCTTGATTGGCCTCTGTAATAAAAAAAAACTGAGTGAAATGATCATCAACGAACTTGCACGGATGTCATGTGACGTCCGCAACGACAAAACACAACGATCAACGACGAACAAAAAGAAAACTAACTGGCTGAGCACAGGAGAACCCGGGTTCGAATCTCGAAGAAACCTAGCGGCTGTTCTTCTTTTCGTTTGTATTTATTCATATTGATAGGGATAGGAGGGTTAATAAGGTAAGTAAATCAATAAGGAATGATAATAAGGTATGCAAATAAATTTCTCAAACCTCTTGGGATAGTAAACAACTAAAATGTTACTCCAGGTCACTTTACAATGGCTCTTCCAGTCACTGTTACGTGTTCTCACTTTTCTTAGAAAAACTAGATCGATGGTACTTGTCATATAAACATTCGAAACAAATATACTTACGGCACCAGGAACATCTAATGAATGCAGTCTTTCGACAGCCACACTGTTCCTTCCGAAGAGTCAGCGGAAAAAAACTTGATTTACGTTTAAAAATATGTCTTTTTCGGGAATTAATTTTGATGCTTACCACGCATGCGATATCATTGCCTGAAAAATCGGTGCTGAAAATTGGTTATGGATTACGCTGTCAATAGTTATTGCGGTTGTGCAATTCCCGCTGGGTTTCCAGAAGCACACTGCAATTCTGAAGCCTGGAAATAAGGCTTTTACCCTGGCGATAGAAATAAACATCACACGGCTGGCACACAGATGTGCAGTTTGGCGGTAATACTTTTACTGTGCACGTCGGCTGACCCTCGCCATCTATAAACATTGTCATCTATTGTAGTATTAATTTGTCCACTCCATGAATCCAATATTAGACAAAATTTGTTATCAGCAACGTATGGTTTGAAAACATTCTCAAGAAATATTCTGTAAATCGCATTCGTCAGTTTCCCGGATTTGGAGCAGGTAATGTAAACATTTTTCAACAAGTCGATTAAACGATTGACCTCTTCCATTACCCGAGGACCAAATGCAACATTCGTTTCCTGTAAACACAGGAAAACCTTAGGCAACACTTTTCCAGAGGCTCTGATGGCATATTGCGCCGTGTACGAATGTGTTAGTTTGTTTTTACTACCAACTGCGACAAGGGCTCGTTTTTCTCCCTTATGCGATAACGTGCGTAGAATGTTCACTCGATACTCGCACCCTGTTTGATCGATGTTGATCACGTAATCACGATTAGAACTGGTCATAAGTTACACCGTTTGCGTGCTGAAAAGAGCCGCCACTTTCTGTTATCTTCTATATTTTGTACCTCCTAATGAGAGACGTATTTAGTGACGTGCCGTTGACGAATTTTATACTCTGATTTGAAATTTCTTGCCCAAGATAATGATGCAGCAAACGTAAAATCCTTGTTGGCCGTATATTGAAGCGCTGCACCTACAGCCCACTCCTGACGTATTCTCGTTGTTACATTCTCGTTGCGACAACGAGATTCGACAAATCGCTCGTATGTACACTCACTTACCGCCTGATATTTGCCGTATCTTGTCCCTCCTTTAACGATATCAGTTTCCTACAATTTCAAGTCCTCCTTCCTTTTCAGGGCTGTTGTTGCTCCACTCTTTTGCAGTGTTTGTAAGTTCCAATTTGGATGATTCCTGGCTAGCGCTATCGCCTTCACTTTTACTTCAAGGGGTATAGCGCCGTAGTTCAATCGTTTAGTAACCGGTTCGTAATACTCATCGGGAACAGATGAAGTACATATTGCCAGTGACGTGGGGATTTCCGAAGTGTTATGATCATTTTGCGATTCACTAGTCGGGATGTCTTCCACTGAATCACCTTCTGCTTCGTCTTCATGGTATATTACTTCCGTATCAACAAAAGTCATTTCGTTCGTCAGCTCCTATCAATCTGGAACGCCGAGAACCAGAACTGCCTGCTTCCGGTAGTGTATTGATAATGCATCTGTCTTGCAACACTTTTACAAACCAAAACACGGCGTCGGTAACTTCCCGCTTGCCATAGTCTGTGACAGGCTCCCAACTATATATTACAGCGCTAGTCGAAGGGTGTACATCCTCAATTATTCAGATTATGCACTTGAAAGATATGACACAACAAACAATAACTAGTTATTACGGCATAAAAAGGCGAGCTAATCACTACAAACTACATACAGTACTCGTCATATGTTACTTACGGAAGAACACTGTATTCATTCACAAAACGTATTTCATTCGGCGCATTAACGATGAAAAAATCACTACATGTATCCGCGAGGTTCGCGGCAGCCTAATGACGGAAAACTACTTTCTATTGACTTCTATAAGGCTAGTGCTGGACACCTTCAATCTTCCAGGTTCGCAACTATGATATGACGAAGAAGCAACCGGGACAACTTAACTCTCATCGCGTGCAATCTGTCCCGTGCCTCGCTGTAAACAAGCGTCGCGAGGTTGGCTGTCTGTGATCCCTCTGAGGAAGTCGCAGCACTCTTACTCGGAGTTGTTTTCATGTGACAACGCTGAAAAGTTTAATACTTTACTACCTCACGGCGTTTGGGAAATTAGTTTCCCTATCGCATTATTATCATTCCTTGTTGATTTACTTACCTTATTAACCATCCTATCCCTATCAATTGAGATATGAAAAAATGCAAACGAAAAGAATAACATCCGCTAGGTTTCTTCGAGATTCGAACCTGGGTTTTTTAATTCCCTGCCAGTTACCTTGGCCGCTGCGCTATCGGCACTGTCCGCGACGAGCGTTTACCTTTTGGGTACTGAAGCGGCAGTTGTAAAAGTTTCTTACCTCGATTTCTGGAAAGGTATGCGTTTTAGGACCCCGTACCTGATGATGAAACATGCTATATTTACAATTATCTATCGATCCCTCGAATTTTGAGTCGATTGCTCGTCATAACCTTTAGGGGTGATTTTCTCAAAAACGCGGGGGTGTTGACCCAAAATATCTTAGAGTTGTACACAAGCGACATGACAAATTTGAGCCGAATCGGTTTGCCGTGTCTGAGGCCTTCCCCTTGTCAGATGCTTAAACTGTTTTCCACTGCAGCAAAAGTATTTCATCTAGAGGTTGCAGAACTTATTTTAACTCAAGTCAACCAGTGCGTTACAGATTACTGCTCTAGACTTGAACATAGTCAGTCACCTTCCATCATACATATTCACACCCATCTTGAAAGATATACTGTTGATGTATGGTAAGTGAGTCCACTCACTGCAGCTCCCACTTACAAGTGCCAGTAATTCCTAAACTGAAACGATATATGCTACGTATCACTAGCACAATTAATATCGAGGCAAGTGCAGTTACTTTCTGGCCAGTTATTAATTTACAACCAAGTGACTGTAAAACACAATTACACAACTTTACAATACGCTCTCAGCGATAGGCAGAAGCAAGTTGCTATATTTACCAATGAAATCTTGTTTCAACCAACGCTGCATGGGTCACTGACGTGCTACAATTATAAATTAAACGAACGGGAACGTATTTTACACAAGAGTTTACTTAACTATTGCAAATAAGTATCCACTTAATAAACTGAAAATAACTTCTTGATATATTCTTCTGTAATGCATTGCTTGACTTAAAATATCTGAAGCTCTGTAACCCCTCGATGACCTACTTCTGCTGCAGAGGGAGACAGTTTCAGCATCTGGGTCTCTTCAGATGTTGTGTGTGTGGGAGGGCACATTGTGTCGGATTTGAGACAGGGTGGACAGAGAAAGCAACGAAAAAATGGGACCTCGGTGTGAGAGCAGGCTGGTGCCTCAGGTGTTGACTTCCCGGAAGTGGGGATACCGAAGCCAAGCCGGGGATAGCGGCTATTGTGTTTTTCATATTTCGTATTTTTAGTGCCTCGCCCCTTGGGGCTGGGGTGGCGATACTAGCAGCAGAATTGTGCAGCTTTTTCATGTTTTTTCGGAAGACCCTTGCAGATAACCATCTATCGCTTTTAGGAAGAAAAGTGGCCCTAGGAAATACTGCCCTAGCCTCCTGAACTGCTTTTAGAATTTCAAAGAACCTCTGATGCAAGGCATGTTCTTCACACAAAAACGTGCGGTTGGTTTACTAGCCACTGTCAATGAGAACACTTAGTCATGTAACTATGAGTTATATTGAAATGTGATGCAACAGTCACCGAGATGCTGCTGAAGCGGCACTATATGGTTTCACTGATGTCAGGCCATGATGTGTTGCTTTTGATGGAGATTTGTATGTAGAAAGACCATAGCTATTGGATCACTGTGTTTTGCATTTTCCGCTACTGGCGTGCAGCCACACTTTGGGGAGAAAAGATAGCAGGGCGTTACAACCCTCCAACGTTTAGAAACTTCTTGAGGAGACCCATAGGAGGACATATAGATTTCTTACGTGGATGCGGATCTGTGTGCATCTTGCGCATATCAGCTGAGGACGTTGGAGACCAGTACATCTTAGTAGATGAACAGGGAGTAGAGTTGCAGCAGTAGTAACAGTTCCTTATCTTCAATTGAGAGGCATTCGCACAATGGCAGCAATAACCGCTACAATCATGTATAATTATGGTGAGCTTCAGCAGCGTCGTATGGAATTCTTTGACCACACCTGTGGAATTCTGTATGAGTAACCTGACTCAGATTCAGTCTTGGTGTGCTGCATGTGTAAGTTTTGTAATTAGTTACCAGGTTTACAGTCATTTCGTGTAGCTTTAACAAGCTTTGTGACTGGCTTTCTGGTCAACATTAGCATCAGCAGGGCGTACTTTGTCATCCAGTCGAGTGACAATGCTAATCAATTAAATCCACTTATCAGAATTTCTAGAATTTGTGTTTGTAAATGAATCCGCATTTTCTCACGGTTTATGCACGTGACTGGTGTTTTTAGAGAGTGAATTAACATGTTTAGATGAAATATTGTTTGTATTAGACATGTAAATTAATTGTTCTTTGTATAAATCCCCACTTTAGGGGACCATTTTAGGACCATTAAAATTAGAGTTAAGCGTTTAATTTGTGCATATTAAACTCACAATGTACTTTTTAAATGCGTGTCCTGCTGACAATTAGTTTTCTGCTTTAGAATAACTTTCCACATGTAGAGGTTTTGCAATGTTAGTTTTAACACACGATGCAAGATATAATCATATATATTTCAATATGTGATATACAATGTATATATTTGTTTTATTTGACTGGTCGATTACGTACCTCAGCCATTTTATTAAACTTATTTTGTCACTCCTAAACATATGTGAAGGAACTAGGTAGACACATATATTCATGACACCTGTGTACATCATTTGTGCAAATCTGGTGTATAGTTGCAGCACATTAATTAATTTATGGTCTCAATGTACAGACCAGTTGCTATGTTACTTGATAATAAATGCTGTTTTAAATTTGAGACTTGCATCGATATTAATTGAGGCAGTGCTGCAATTTTTTCTTGCGAATATGGCAGCTGCAATAAAAATTACGATGGTTGTGGACACTTCAAATACAATATGTGCACGACACTAGTTTTAGCATGACGTGCCATCACTGATTTTTGACTAATCTGCTGTAGCTCCTTATTACTCTTAGCATATTCTTTTGATCTGGTTGTCATTTTGTTAGATTTTCAATTGATTTTCCAATCACTTTATTCTTCTTGGTATCGTACAACAGTACAACAAATGAAGTAAAAGCGACAGTTCGAAGATGGGACAGTCATTTATGTATTTTATTGAAGCTGCTACCAAAATTCATTAAAAGGTATAATTTATAATATTCGATTTTGTCATATTTCTACACCTGTTATATGCAATTTTCGGCAGTATCTCGCTCCATGCTATATTCTTCTTTGAAAGGCTATTGAAGAAAGAAAAAGCTAATAAACGTTTTAAGTAACACTACTTCTAAGCTTTCGCATCCGTAATTTCAAGTTATGCGACTGTGGTCCTATTTGTTAGCTATTGGGCTACAGGCAGATAGACTAACTTCAGCCACGATTGCATAAAAACTAGCATAACGGTATTTGTTGTGACTGTTATCATTTAATGCAGAATTTCTCCTAGAAGATGACAAGGTTCTTCTTAAATAAAAGATAATGTCCTTTAATTTATGTACTTTATTCAACTTCCAAACAATAGAAAACACCCCTGACTCATAATCATTCACTTTGATGAAACTGACAGATACCAAAATTCATCCAATCTGAAAAAGCCACGGATGATTCAACTTCCCTATTCCAACTATATATTTCTCTCGAGCTACTCTTAAATACTTTATAATTGAACTTGGCGTATTTCTGACACGGGATTCTTTCAATCAGCCGCTCTATCTACCCATGTTACAACTGCCTTCCCGCTCTAACTGCTTACTAGCACGTGGTCTCCGAACTGCACTGCAACTTGGCATTATTCTTATTTATAAATCGTTGCCAGAGCGACTGAAAGTTGATACCTAGAACTTTGATTTGTGAACCTTATGCAGCCACCGAATCACTCTATTTGTAATAGATGATATTAGTTTTATGAAAAACCTTAATCCCAACTGAAAGTAAACTTAACTTTTCTTAAAACTTCTAATGCTTTACAGAAATATTAGTGAGAACATATCGAGAAGCCATAAACACTTCGACTTGCAACATAGTCCTAGCGAAAATTCACAGTGATCCAGAAAGGTATTTATATTTATTTTCGTTGTGTACCACAAAATTTTGATGCCAAGTTTTTCACTTCGCTCATTAATGACCATCTCCACAGTTTAGTATACACAATTGTATAATCCAAGGCTCTGAAGGCCCCAGGAATATCAACCAGGCCCTGTGCCATCCTGTGCCATTCGGCGTCACGCGAATGTAGCATGGAGGGTCATGTGGTCAGCACACCGCTTTCCTGGTTTGAACGACAAATGTGTATTTTTAGTTTGCCAGGTCAGCAAAATCTGGTGAAAGTTGTCTAGAACTTTGTGCAATTCAGTAATTAAAACTTCCGGGATAAGAGGCCGTGGTCCAATAGTAGAAATACTTCTCCCTGACGTTTCGTTGCCAGCTGCGGGCAACATCATCTGAGGTGAGTTATTACGAGTTAGAAACTTACTTTAATTCCGTTTTAGGGTATTATTACCAAAGGGTTTAGGGTTTTATTACCAAAGGTTCCTTTTTGCTGTAACACTGTCCACCACCAGGAAGATATTTAAATAAACTCATCCTCTCTTGAAAAAAAATTCTGAAAGAAGTTAACGCATTTATGGAAAAAATAAGACTACTTCAATCCATATATTGCAAGTCAAATGATGTCCTGCGAATTAGACTGAAGCGCCAAAGAAAGTGATATAGGCATGCGTACTCAAATACAGAGATATGTAAACACATAGATTACAGCGCTGCGTTCAGCAACGTCTATATGAGACAAGTGTCTGGCGCAGTTATTAGGTCGGTTACTGCTGCTACAATGGCAGGTTATCAAGATTTAAGTGAGGTTGAACCTGGTGGGCGATGGGACACAGCATCTCCGAGGTAGCGATGAAGTGCTGATTTTCCTGTACGATTAAAAAAATGGCTCTAAGTACTATGGGACTTAACATCTGAGGTCATCAGTACCCTAGAAAATGGTTCAAATGGCTCTGAGCACCATGCGACTTAACTTCTGAGGTCATCAGTCGCCTAGAACTTAGAACTAATTAAACCTAACTAACCTAAGGACATCACACACATCCATGCCCGAGGCAGGATTCGAACCTGCCACCGTAGCTGCAGCGCGGTTCCAGACTGAAGCGCCTAGAACCGCTCGGCCACAGCGGCCGGCGTGCACGATTATTTCACGAGTTACCGTGAATATCAGGAATCTGGTAAAACATCAAATCTCCGACATCGCTGCGGCCGGAAGAAGATCCTGCTAGAACGGGACCAACGACGACTGAAAAGAATCATTCAACATGACAGAAGTGCAATCATTCCGAAAATTTAAATGCTGGGCCATCAACAAGCCTCAGTGTGTGGACCATTCAAAGAAACATCATCGATATTGGCTTTCGGAGACGAAGGCCCACTAGTCTACCCTTAATGACTGCACGACACAAAGCTTTGCGCCTCGTCTGGGCCCGTTAACACCGACATAGGATTGTTGATGACTGAAAACATGTTGCCTGGTCGGACTGGTCTTGTTTCAAATTGTATTGAGCGTATGGACGTGTACTGGTATGGAGACAACCTCATGAATCCATGGTCCCTGCATGTCAGCAGAGGACTGTTCAAGCTGATGGAGTCTCTGTGATGCTGTGGAGCATGTGCAGTTGGAGTGATATGGGACCATGATACGTCTAGATACGACTTTGACAGGTGACACGTAACTCTGACATGTGACACGTACGTAAGCATCCTGTCTTATCACCTGCATCCATTCATGTCCATTGTGCATTCCGAAGGGCTGAGAAATTCCAGCAGGACAATGCGACACACCACATGTTCAGAATTGCTACAGTGGCTCCAGGAACACTCTTATGAGTTCAAAACGTCCTCTGGCCACCAAACTCCCTGACATGAACATAAGTGAGCAAATCTGGGATGCATTGCAACGTGCTGTTCAAAAGAGATAACCACCCTGTGCTACTCTTACGGATTTATGGACAGCCCTGCAGGATTCATGGTGTCAATTCTCTCCAGCACTGCTTCAGACAGTAATCGAGTCCATGCCACATCGTACTGCGGCACTTCTGCGTGCTCGGGGGTAGGGGGGGGTGGGGGGAGGAGGCCTAACTATATTAGGCAGGTGTACCAAAACCTCGGCTTCCAACGAAAATGTTTCCCAGAGCAAAATGAAACTATGTTAAGTTCCCTACAAAATAAGGTCTTACTCGCCTTTCCTCTTTGATTAATACGTTCCTCGTTGAGGGGGTTAAAAAGTCCAGATTATTAAAAATGTGGTTTCAACGGTGTAAAATTTACCTTTAAATGACGTGGGTTAAAAACAAGTAATAAGTGTATGTATCACATCTAATTGCATTAGAGCAGTACCGAGGGATGAAATGTGTTCCATGGATGCAACAGTGTGGATGGAGGATATGTGTGGGTGGAAACGCGAGGGAGGGTAGGCCGCCGGATTCTGCTGATGCACTTCCCTTGTTCATAGGTCTGCAAAGTCAAGAGCGAGCAGGTGATTACCCACTCTAACTACACCACTACGTTACAAGACAAGTATAGGGTGTTTCAAAAAGGTGTAAGACCTTCCACAGCGCCCCTTGTGAAGCTCTGGCAACGCAGTGCGCAGACATGCGCAGAAAAAAGTGGGGTGCAGACATATACAAACAATGCTAAAGCAATAAAACGCATACGAACTGAATCTGCGTGAATCTCTGCACACTGTACGGCACTGATAGACGAGAAATTGATTCTTAGTCATCCTGTAGAGCGGCTGCGGTGTTCTGCCGTAAAGGCAACTTCGCCCACCACTAGCACTGCTCGCTCTTCAGTTCAAAAAATGGCTCTGAGCACTATGGGACTTAACTGCTGTGGTCATCAGTCCCCTAGAACTTTGAACTACTTAAACCTAACTAACCTAAGGACATCACACACATCCATGCCCGAGGCAGGATTCGAACCCGCGACCGTACCGGTCGCGCGGTTCCGGACTGTAGCGCCTAGAACCGCTCGGCCACTCCGGCCGGCTCGCTCTTCAGTTTGCAGACTATACCTGTCCAGCATTTCCTGTCCAGTTCTTTGATCTGAGAAAACAAACAACTTCACTGCTACGATTTTCACAACACGAGGGGTATTAAAAGCATCACCCCTGCCTCACCCCTGCCTCACGTCTCAGATGAATTTCTTCCAAACTTTTGATACTACAACGAATTTATCTGTCTTAAAACGTTCTGATTTTGTGTTTATGGCGAGCCACGATTACTATTTTGCTACGAGCTAACGAATGACGATATGACTGGAGACACAGAGACAAACAATGGACACAGATAAATTAAAAGACGTTAATTATTGCCTGTATTATTGCTGTTTAGAGACTGATTTTTAACAGATTTAATACCAATCAGAGGAAGAAGAAGACATGATGTAAGACATTTTATTACAAAAATCAATACAGCGGTCAAAATGACCGCTCTCGCGGTTCTAGGTACACTTGTTAACAACATCCTAACCATATTTCAGAAATTAAATATATTTAGTGCAGGTGATTCTGGCCTTTAACCTGGGAAAGTCAGTGAAGCTCATTGCAGTACGACAAAAACTGCAATCAAAGTAACGTTTTGAAAACGTGTTGCGGTCATTTTGACCAATCTGGGCAGTTCTAGTGTTAAATGACAGTAAATGAGGCTTATACAGCTCAGTATTTACAGTCACTGTGAGACTGTATATTTAAATAAAGACATTCCCTATGGCAGCCAGTCTAGTATCATAATCTAATTACAGATACAGTATTATTTTCAATTAAACGAGAATGCAAATTTGTCCCCTGCATTTCAACTGATGGTTTCATGACTATGTGGTCCCCTTGTACTGTTATATTGGGGCACAGATTTTTATGTTATATATATACCTGTTACGAAAAACTAAATAAAATTCTGTAATTTTTAAGTAATTTTTTTGAATATGTGGCCATTTCTCTCTAACACAGTGTATTGTAGGAACTAATTAATGATCATATGTGTTATATTTTCACTGAAATGAAGAACTTTTCTCAAGCAATTTCCTTCTTTTATGTTACATTTCTCGTAATTGCACATCTCGTATTGTTTTTCTGGAAAACAATTTCTGCTACCTTCCTTTACCATCTGGTAGTAATTGACGAAATAGACTGCACCCTTATGCAACAGTAAGTCTGTGTTTTTTATTGTTGCTGTGTAAGCTCGTAGCTGCTTAAGCCATTCCGTACCCTGCAAACCCTGTAGGCTGCAGACAAGTGTCACAAAGTATTACTTAATCTTAATGAAGTCGGACGCTTGTTCGGTACAGGTCGGAAAAATACATAAAGGGAAGCAAAGTATTGAAGTGAAATTACACTCAGGTGACGAATGTCGAAGGATACCTCCTAATATCATGTCGGATCTCCTATAGCACAGCGCAGTGCAGCAAGTCGACGTGGCATTGTCAATAAGTCCATGGAAGTCCCCCGCAGAAATACTGAGCCATGCAGCCTCTATAGCCGTCCGTAATTGCGAAAGTGTCACCGGTGCTGGATTTTGCGCACGAACAGACAACTGGGGTATATCCCACAAATTTTCGATGGGACTCATGTAGGGCGATCTGCGTGGACAAATTATTCGCTCGAATTTTCCAGACAGTTCTTTGAACAAATCGCGAACAATTGTGACCCGGTGACTTGGCGCATAGTCTTTCACAAAAATTCTACAGTTGTTTAGGCACACGAAGTTCATGAATGGCTGCAGATGGTCTCCAATTAGCCGATCATAACCACTTACACACAATAATCAGTTCAGTTTGGCCAGAGGATCCAGTCAATTCCTTGTAAACACAGTCCACACCATTATGGAGCCACCATTAGCTCGTACAGCGCATTTTGCCAACTTGGGTTCACTGTATCGAACAACAAGAAAGAGTAATGACCCAGAAACAGCCAAATATTATAAAACCTGCTGTGCTACATTAAGAAAGGTTATTAAAAAGTACAGAAGCATATGCATCATGTCTAAGATTAATACCTCTGATAACAAAATCAAAACAATTTGGAATATTATTACAAGGGCGACAGGACAACCGAGAGTACAGGATGACGGCATCACCATCAAAGCGAATGGAAACTTGATAAACAACAAGCCGGAAGTCGAAAACATTTTGAATAATCATTTTTTAAATGTAGAGAAAATAGGACTTAAATGTTCATTAGAAGAAGCAAGGCAGTTAATGGAAAAGGCCTTACCCACACCATTTGATACATTTGAAATTCTACCCACCTCTCCATCTGAAATTAGGAAGATAATAAACTCTCTCAAGAATAAAACCTCACATGGGATTGATGGAATTTCCAGCAGGATAATAAAAGCTTTTTCCCAAGAAATAAGTGGGACTCTTAGCCACATATGTAATAGCTCTCTGAAGCAGGGTATTTTCCCAGATAGACTGAAGTATGCCACTGTTATACCGTGCATAAAAAAGGGGATGCGTCTGATGTCAACAACTACCGCCCACTCTGTCTTCTGACTGCCTTATCCAAATTTCTTGAAAAAGTGATGTATTGTAGAGTAGCTTCACACCTTTTTAAAAATAAAGTTTTAACAAAATGTCAATTTGGTTTCAAGAAGGGTTTTTCAACGGAAAATTCTATATATACTTTCACTAATGAAATAT
Source organism: Schistocerca nitens (assembly GCF_023898315.1). Classification (NCBI taxonomy): domain Eukaryota; kingdom Metazoa; phylum Arthropoda; class Insecta; order Orthoptera; family Acrididae; genus Schistocerca; species Schistocerca nitens. The sequence goes on along the minus strand of NC_064620.1, from coordinate 458,683,137 downwards.
TAAATGCTCTGAGTAACCGGAAGTCACCTGTTGGGATTTTTTGTGATCTATCAAAGGCTTTTGATTGTGTAAATCATGGAATACTTCTAGATAAGCTCAAGTACTGCGGTATGAATGCGACAGTGCTAAAATGGTTTAAATCATACCTAATTGGAAGAGTGCAGAAAGTTGAAATAAACAGTTCACATAATATGCAAAAAACTGGTTATTTCTCAAACTGGGGAACAATCAAGAATGGGGTGCCGCAAGGTTCGGTCTTGGGTCCTCTGCTGTTCTGAATATATATTAATGACTTGCCATTCTGTATTCACGAAGATGCAAAACTGGTACCTTTTGCTGATGATACAAGTATAGCTATCACACCCGACAGACAAGAATTAACTGGCGAAATTGTAAACGATGTTTTTCAGAAAATCATTAAGTGGTTCTCTGCAAATGGGCTCTTATTAAACTTTGACAGAACATAGTATATACAGTTCCACAGAGTAAATGGAATGACCACATTAATAATAAATCGGTAGCTAAGGTAGAATATTCAAAATTTCTAGGTGTATGCATTGATGAGGGGTTGAACTGGAAAAAACACACTGAGGATCTGCTGAAACGTTTGAGTTCAGCTACTTATGTTATTAGGGTCTTTGCAAATTTTGGCGATATACATCTGAGTAAATTAGCTTACCACGCCTATTTTCATTCTCTGCTTTCGTATGGCATCATATTCTGGGGTAACTCATCATTGAGTAAAAGGGTGTTCATTGCACAAAAGCGTGTAATCAGAAAAATTTCTGGAGCTCATCGAAGATAATCCTGCAGACACGTATTTAAAGAGCTAGAAATCTTCACTGTTTCCTCACTATATATATATATATATATATATATATATATATATATATATATATATATATATATATATATATTCACTTATGAAATTTTTTATATATATATATATATATATATATATATATATATATATATATATTCACTTATGAAATTTTTTATTAACAATCCGAACGAATTCAAAAGTAATAGCAGTGTACATGGCTACAACACTAGGAGAAAGGATGGTCTTCACTACTCAAGGTTAAATCTAACTTTGGCTCAGAAGGGGGTAAATTATGCTGCCACAAAAGTCTTTGGTCACTTACCTAATAGCATCAAAAGTCTGACAGATAGCCATATAGCATTTAAAAGGAAATTAACAGAATTTCTTAATGACAACTCCTTCTATTCATCAGATAAATTTTTGGATACAGTAAGTGGGTAATTTCCAACCACCACAAAAAAAGAAGAATATTGAGTGTCATGTAATATTTTGTCTAATGTAATATCTTGTATAGACACCTTTTATTAACCTGACACGTTCCACATCATTACTAAGTGTCGTATTCATGATCTATGGAACAAGTACTAATCTAACCTAATCTAATCTAATCTCTAATCTACTGATTAGTGGAGCCTGCGCCACGGATAGGATCGCACATCTGAAGAAGATGGATTCAATTGAGTTTCACTCTTCAAAATCTGATCCCTACCTTCGGAGTACTTACAATATTTAGAACTAAGGAGGTATATTCTTTGATCGTGAACCATGGTTGACGAGGTGATGGATTTTCTTATTTGGGTAAGAAATCACGAACTTTTGCATAAGGCGTTACGATATCATTTCAGGGGAACAGCTTAGCTGAAGCACCTGTATATCTTAAGCGTAATGTAGATATAATCGAGCTTTAGTTGGACCATTTTGCTGACATCTACGAGCAAGATGCCGTATCATTTAAGATATTGCAGTTGTATCTCGTAGGAATAATTTAAAATCTTTTTCGAACTCGAGTGGTTTAGGTATTCAGTGGTTTCACATCAGGTGAAATAGGGAGCAGTTCCGTCGCCAGTTTCACGTTCAGTTTCCTTCCTCATCGTTATCTTTTTGTTCTAGATCTCAGACTAGATGATGATGTTGAGAGAATGCTACTTGCCACATTACCTTCCTCCCTTCATTCTTATTTTATTTAAGTGAAGTTGGCTGCGCACGTATTGCATCTGGTTTTCCGTGTTAGACGTTCCATGAGGCAGGTTCTTAAAATTTCTGTGAAACTGTGATTCTTTTCTTGAGTCTAAAAAACAAAACACCGACGAGCCGAAATATTATGTTCACATCTTACCATGAGACTGAATCGCGCTTGGTAATACTGCGGGCACGTGACGCTGTAAGAAACGAATATAAGCGGATTAGAGACAAATGGGGAAACTAACGACAACACACGTGACAAGCAGGGAAATGCTCTGACAAAATGCAGATTTTTATAGCCCACCAACCAGGAACAAGCATTTGGAAACTGCGAAAGTGTTCGATTGTTCGCGTGGTACCACGTTGAGCATTTGTGGAAAGTGGCTAAAGGACTGTGAAAAACACGAATAGGCTACAAGGTGTTCGGCGTCTATGACTCATCACAGGCCATGGAAGTCGAAAGCTTGCCCACTCTGTTAAGTAGAACAGGCGGCGATCTGTGGCAGATCTGATGACAGTGTTGGTGCAGGCACCTTCAGAGAACATTTTTGAGTATGGGGAGCTGCAGCAAACGACACCGACATGCTCCCATGTTTACCGAAACGAACGCCTTTTCAATTACGATTGCATTGGGCAAGGGATCATGAACATTAGATCGCTGATGGTGGAAGCTAGACGCCTGGTCAGATGATCACGTTTCTTGTGGCAGCAGCTCGATCCCAGGCCATGATACGTCGTCATTCAGGCAAACGGCTGCTCGTGGTCTCAGCGTTGTGCGCGGGGAGGGGGGAGGGGGACGTGGACCTTGGCTTTCACATGACCTGCGGCACGAATCCAAGGAATTATGACAGCTATGCATTACGCGCATATTATTGTGAGTCACCTGTATACCTTAACGCTTGATACCTAACGGCGATGACATCTAGAAAGATACTGTCTCTGTCACAATACCAGAATCGTGGACTGAGGGCAGTAAATTCACTTTGATGTCTTGTACACAAAATTCACTTGATCTGATCTCGAGGGGACACACCTGGGATACAATCGCGAGTCGGCTCCGTGGCCAGGACCCCATTACGAGATGAAGGGGGCTTTGTTGATACTTGCGTAGGCATTTTGCATCACACAGCTTCAGAAACCTACCAAGGACCTACTACGCAGGACTGATGCTGTAATGTGTTCCAAGACATTAAGCAGACTGTCATAAAATTTTGGAAATCAGTCCACGTGAAGGATGTCTGCTTCGTGAACATGTCATTTTTATATTGAAACGGCCATAAGATTTTGTGGGAGCGAGAAACGAGCCGGTGGAAGAACTGTGAAGACCACTGTGTCCCAGAACAGACAGGAGTTAGAGACTAGAGACTCAATTCTCTGCCAGGCGCTTCAGTGGAATAAATCTGCTCTTAATAGCGACAGAGATGAAAAATGGATTTGACTAGTGACGTAAAAGCCGGGCGTAATTAATTACTGCAGTGAATCCTCCAGAATGGATGCCTTCGAGCTGGACTGCAGAGGCTCGCAAATTTCCATGCAGAAGTGCAAAGTCCTGTCAAAAAAGAAAAACAAAAAAAAAAAAAGTGCTTGGAGAGAGGGCGGGGAGCAGAGAAAGGGGACAGGTTAGAACATGGTCTAGCACCGCACACGGAGCTGATTCCGTCAGTACACACGACAGACAACTTCTTCGATACTTGTTCTTCTCTTTATTTTTGAAAATGTAGTGCAAGGTGTTCTTCTGCGGGAGACAACGCCTTAAAGTAGCACTGTCTACGCGGGCGGTGAGGTTTCTGTGTTCATACGACCATACGGCACTAACAACGGGCAGGTCTGACATTTGGGTCACAGATTTTCATCAGGTTTTGCAAGGATGTTCTATGTTGAATATAAAGAGAAACGTGTTTAGGCTTTTTGCTAGACGCTCCCTAGTTTTTAAAATAATGAGATCTAGAAACAAAACTTTTATTGATATAATGTGGGGGTCAGGTTATTAACGTTTTTGTGTTTTCATGATGCAGCTTGGATATCCGTCATTCTAAGCGACTAACAGAGCGAGGTGGTCGCTCGTCAGTGATGTTCACGATTTCAGAGACTCCACATCAAGAACTCCTTAACGAGTTAATACAACTTGACCAAAATGTTTCACATCACTATCGACGTGCGCGCGCGCGCGCGCGCGTGTATGTGTGTGTGTGTGTGTGTGTGTATGTATGGAGGTGAACTCTCTAAATGGCGGAGAATCGGTAACCTTCGACAAGTTCCATTGCAAGATTCACTGCAAGTACTATCACAGTTAGGTGGGAAGTGAGAGAACTTGGATTCCATGGTCGAGCTGCTGCTATAAGCCACAAATCACGCCGGTAAACGCCAAACGACGCCTCCCTTGGTGCAAGGAGAGTAAACATCGGACAATTGAACAGTGGAAAAACGTTGTGTGAAGTGACGAATCACGGTTCACAATGTGGTGATCCGATGGCAGGGTGTGGTTATGGCGATTGCCCGGTAAACGCCACCTTCCAGCGTGTGTAGTGCCAACAGTAAAATTCGGAGGCGGTGGTGTTATGGTGTGGTCGTTTTTTCATGGAGGGGGCTTGCACCCCTTGTTGTTTTGGGTGGCACTATCACAGCACAGGCCTACACTGATGTTTTAAGCACCTTCTTGCTTCCCACTGTTGAAGAGCAATTCGGGGATTGCGGTTGTATCTTTCAACACGATCGAGGACGTGTTCATAATGCACGGCCTGTGGCGGAGTGGTTACACGCCAATAACATCCCTGTAACGGACTGGCCTTCACAGAATACTGACCTGAATCCTATAGAACACCTTTGGGATCTTTTGGAACGGCGACTTCGTGCCAGGCCTCACAGACCAACGCCATACCTCTCCTCAGTGCAGCACTCCTGAAGAATGGGCTGCCATTCCGCAAGAAACCTTCCAGCACCTGACTGAACATAAGCCTGGGAGAGTGGAAGCTGTCATCAAGGCTAAGGGTGGGCTAACACCATATTGAATTCCAACATTACCCATTTAGGGAGCCACGAACTTGTAAGTAATTATCTGCCAGGTGTTCGGGTACTTTTGATCACATAGTGTATAAATCGGAGGAGTAATCTTTTCAGTTTACGGCATCATGACCATGGGAAAAGAGTTTCAAAGCGAGATACAGGATACCCCACCGTCATGTCTTGAATTGGTTTATAAAAAAGATGTGACATGGATTGAAAAGGAATTCAAAGCTCCCGGGCTCTTTCAACGGCAGACCGAAGCCTTTAGTGCATTCTATGACCGAGATTTTGTCATAAACACCGACCAAACAGTATCTGAATGTCGTCTCAGTATAAAACGTACGTTGACACATGTTGGCGAGACGAAAACGTTTGTTGTTGGTGTTTGTAGAGCGAATAAAGTTACACACTCGTACACGGCGCTCTGTAAATCACTGCAAATGGAAAACTTCTGCCGAGACCCACGGGTCTCTCAAGAACTTAAAGCTCTCTAGAGGGAATTCGGAAACATTTTCGTTACTTGTTCAAAATCGGGGAACTTGTCTTCAAACTACATCAGTGATATATGGATCACGTTGCGAAACTATATGTGCAGCAGAATAAATTTTGCCGAAGCGACACGAAACGCTAGGATGGGACTTTCGTAGATGATAATGCTCAACCGACCCCACCACGAAAGTCATCATCCTTGAGCTTGATATTTTTCAAAAACTAGGGAATGTCAAGTTAAAAGTCGATACACGTCTTTTTATTTTCAGTGTAGAACGTCCTTGTGAAACTTGATCAAAATAGGTGATCCACATGTCAGACACTTCCCTTGTACTAGCTGTGCTGGCCGTAGCATAGCCACTGGCAGGGTCTCCGAAACCGGACCTATCTTATTAGATGTGTCTCACAACACTCTGCCTTACCACTCCCTATCCTCCATCTTACATTTTTAAGAAAAGGAAGATACGTCTCGACAGCTGTTAGAGTCAAGTACGGGATGACAACTATTGAACTATATAAAATAAAATCGACATAACTTCTGAACGGTTTGCGTTAGGACGTTCAAAATGCACGGTTGGCCACGGGCCATGATGGAAATTAATAGGTGCATGCGCACGCACTTTGTTCTTGTCGGATATTTGCACGTGAAAATGTCACGACACAGCTTGCCAGGGCGTATAGCGCTTGTGAATGCTTACTATGCGAGCAATAACAGCCCAACTGCGGCTCAGAGGAAGTTTGCGACCGAGTTCAAGCTGAAGATAACGGTTACAAGGGTGCTAAAAATCAAGATTTTGGATCGCAAACTTGAGAGAACGGGTAGTGTTCGTGATGACAGTGTTGGCAATGTCTGTCGTCCAGAAAGGGTGAAAGCATTGAAGACATCGAGAAGACACGCACTGTATTTCAAACCAGTCCCAGGAATCGATCAGGCGAGCTGTACAACAGGTGGGAATCAACCGGGAGACACTGCGACAAATTGTTCCTGGAGACCTGCATCTCTTCACACACAAAATTCAAACCCATCAGCCATTAAGTCCCAGGCCATGGAACAGCGGTTGTGTTTCGCTAACACTGTTGTCCACAGAATTGAAGAACAGGACTTTCATGTGAATATGGTTAGCGATGAAGTCCACTCTCATTTAGATGGCATTTCGCGATCGAGGAGTCTCTTCACCCTCAACAGGTGACTATGTGGAGTGCAATGTCCAGTCACGGAATAATAGATGCGATATTCATTTATGGCACAGTGGTTAACGAACGGTACATGAAGGTTTTGGAAGATGATTTCATCCCCATTATCCAAAGTGACCCAGATTTCGAGAAGATGTGGTTCATACAAGACGGAGCTCGACTCCTTCGAAGCAGGAGAATGTCTGATGTCATGGAGAAGCACTTTGGGGACCGGAGACCGCATTCTGACTCTGGGGTACACAGAGGCCACTGGCATGGGCCTCAATGGGCCACCATATTCTCCGGAACTGAACACATGCGCTTCCTTGTTGTGGGGTTATATTAGAGACAAGGTGTACATCAATAACGGCAAAACCATTGCTGAGCTGAAAACAGCCATTCTGGAGATCATCGACAGCATCGATGTTCAGACACTTCAGCGGGTCAAGCAGAATTTCGATATTCGTCTGCGCCACATCATCGCCACTGATGGCAGGCATACCGAACATGTCATAACCTAAAGCCGAATATCTGTAGTGACGTTTCCATGTTTAATAAAGTGGGTGCACGCCATAGTTTGAACATTTACGTTATTATCATGTAGTTTAATAATTGTTACCCTGTAATTCATCTAGTGGAAGATTACTTCAAAAACTCTAGCCCTCCAGATTGGAGGTTGGAGATTTGTTGCCATCAGATCACGTAAAACGTGGTAACAACACTTCAAAATAGAAGAAAAGTACTGGAATAAGTTATTTGATTTGGTACGTAGAATATTCGTAGTTTATATAAGACAGTTGGCTCCATCAGTCTGGTCAAGGAGACCGAAAGATATAGTATATATTTTGTCGCTCTACTGGAAGTTCGTTGGGGGGGGGGGGGGAGGGGGCGAGGAGGAGATACTGGCACTCTGGATGCGAAAAGTGTACTATGTTTTATGGAAGCTGTAATTGAGGAGACAAATCAGGTACGGGATTTTGTCTGAGTTAGGCTCTAGCTAAAAGCTTATCTGGATTTCAACAGTGACCCCGAGAACATGAGTATTAACAACAGACATGAAGAGATGCATAATGTCATTTGTAAATTGACATGCGGCCATTGAAGAAAGTACACTCCAAACGAAAGACGGATACTGTGCGGGAATGGAGTTAGCATTGGATGCAATTCAAGACAGCAATTGTAAAGTCCTATTGGGGAATATGAACGCTAAACTGGGAAGAGAATATGTATTCCATTCAGCAAATGCAAGCTCCAGTTTACGTGAATTCAGCAACGACAACGGCATCAGTTTCATCACCTTTACAATATCGAAAGGGATGTTCATCAGTAGCACAAATTCACAACGGGTGGATGTAAACAAAGGAACTTTTGTGTCGCCCAACTGACATCGAAGAAAAGATCCGGGTGATTGATGTAAAGACAACACGAGGTGCGGAGTGCGGGAGCCACCGCTTCCAAGTAAAAGTCCGCAAGTGCAGCCCAAAGCCAGGGTCATAAACAATCCTAAGAAAGTACTATGCTACCACGCCGATTGACTCAAAGATACTACTATCAAAGACGAATTTCAGCTCCAGCTGTCAACTACTTTAAAATTCTGCTGAAAGACGTCTCACTAAAGAACCCAGGTAAAGTGTGGAAAGAAGTCAAGGATGTTGGAAACAAGGCGACAAACGCTGTCATCACGAAGCAAATCAGGGACAAGAAGGCAATAAGGCGTTAGCCAAGAGAAGAGAAGCCGAGGAGAGGTTGTGGTACAGATTTTGCACGCTCATAGGTCATACATCACGCCGGTAAATGCCAAACGACGCCTCACTTGGTGCAAGGAACGTAAACGTCGGAAGACTGAACAGTGGAAAAACGTTGTGTGGAATGACGAATCACGGTACCCAATGTGGTGATCCGATGGCAGGGTGTGGGTATGGCCAATGCCCGGTGAACGCCATCTGCCAGCGTGTGTAGTGCCAACAGTAAAATTCAGAGGCGGTGGTGTTATGGTGTGGTCGCGTTTTTCATGGAGGGGCTTGCACCCCTTATTGTTTTGCGTGGCACTATCACAGCACAGTCCTACACTGATGTTTTAAGCATCTTCTCGCTTCCCACTGTTGAAGAGCAATTCGGGGATGGCGATTGTATCTTTCAACACGATCGAGCACGTGTTCATAATGCACGGCCTGTGGCGGAGAGGTTACACGGCAATAACATCCCTGTAATGGACTGGCCTGCACAGAGTCCTGACCTGAATCATAAAGAACAACTTTGGGATGTTTTAGAACGCAAATGTCGTTCGAGGCCTCGCCGAGCGTCATTGATAGCTCTCCTCAGTGTAGGACTGAGTGAAGAATGGTCTACCATTCCGCAAGAAACCTTCCAGCACCTGACTGAACGTATGCCTTGGAGAGTGGAAGCTGTCATCAAGACTAAGGGTGGGCCAACACCATATTGAATTTCAGTATTACCGATGGAGGGCGCCACGAACTTGTAAGTCATTTTCTGCCAGCTGTCCGGATACTTTTGCTCACATAGTGTACGTCAAAGCTATAGTAGATGAGCCTGAACAAGATCTCTTGGGAAAAATTGCTGAAATGGTGTAAAGTTAACTGTTTCTAGAATAGATACCACAGCTGCCAAACGTTCATCAAGGACAATAATAATAGTATCATATTCACCAATTAAGTCAACATTCCTGAGAGAGCTCTTCAAATGGATCAGCCTGAATATCCGTTCACAATCCTACCTCCTGAATTGTAGATCTAGATTAACTCTCTGCGAAATAAAAAATGGATTACTAAGCTGAAGAATAGCACAGGTACAGGAGAATATGGAATCCACAGGAGAACTTACTAACTAATCAAGATGAAATGGATTGTGAAGAAGATTCCATAATATTGAAAAACAGCGAGAAGGGTGCCACAGTGGAGTCACGAATTACAGAGGGATTGCCCTGCTGAACGTCTGTTATAAGATCTTGTCTAATCGTGTACTGGATGGAATCTAGCCGTTTCTACAATAATTGGTGACGTGATTGGTAAATAACAGAGTGGTTTCAAACAGGGCTGTCCACTGTGGACAGCATCCACTTACTGCTGCAGCTCAGCGATAAGACGTGGAAATATGGCGAAAATCTTGATGCGCTTTCCATGAATTCTAAGAAGGCATATGACTGAATGCACTGGGGAGCCCGATGAATTGTCTAACCGGGTTTGAAATATCCAAGAAACTCATCAACCTAGTGCGAAGCTGTCCCACTGATTCAAAAGGTAAACCTTTAACATAAGCATAGGTTTGAGACAAGAGGTGTACCGATATTTTTCAACCTGGCGCTCGAAAAGAGAGAAAATTTCCCCAAGAATCTCGAAGGGATCGAGGAGGAAAGAGAGAAAATCATAACTCGCATTCGCTGACGACATGGCCCTGTGGCCCAGATCTAAGGAAGACAGATGCAAATGAGCGACAGTGTGGAGTCGGCAGCTTGCAACATGATTTCCTTGTGAATGAATCGAAGGCTTAGTAGCCTACTGATGAGCAAGATGCAAGACTATTCCAGATACCCACTCCAGCCACCGGTAGTCATTACCAATACTACGAAAGGGTTAATAATTTCAAATATTTTGGGATAATATTTACAGAGGACGCACCATGTGAAGCACAAATCAAAGCGAGGACCTAAGCTGCAAAACGATTGTCCTTCAATCTGAGTCAGTTTTTTAAATTACGTAGCCTCACAGGGAATTTCAAACTCCAGCTGTGCAAAGCAGTGATCCTAGCCGTGGGGATATATGGATGCGGAAGTTAAGAGTATTCGAAAAAAAAAAAAACTTAAATAACTTTCTTATTTTCAAATCTTAATGGACATTTGTAGTTCAGTACAAGAGGAGATCACTGGGAGTATCTTGCATAGCTGTGAGCTGGATGATATCTGCAGCAGACTAAATATCGTAGGTGTTACGAGAACCAAATGACTTGCACGTGTAGGGCAAATAAACACCAAAGACTTTGAGTCCCATGGCTTATATCCACTGTGGAAGGATATCACTAGGCACATCAACGAATAGGTGGTGAGACGGAATCCATGAGGACTTGCTGCAGATCGGCATAGAGGATAACTAGAGGCAGGAAGAAGGAAGTAGAATCGAGTAGAAGAGAAGCCTTGTAGTGGTGTGTAGTCCTCTGTGCCTGATGGCATAAAGAAAGGTAAGTAAGTGGGTGGTGTTAGGGCGACTTCAAGAGGTACACGAAACATAATATACACCAGTGGATAAACTGCAGTGCAGAATGGATTGGTGTCTGTTCTGGCAGGACGTGTTAAGGTTAAGTGAATAATGAACAAAAGCAAGTCTCAATGCGAGAACATTATAGGACCACCTACATGATCGATGTTTATCGCAGGAACAAGTATTAAGAAAACTCCTATTGGGTCCAAGTGGAACAAAACCAATTTCAAGCATTCTCTGTGAACTATCTCAGTCGAGCCCCATATATCAATATGACCATCTCTGGTTCATTGAGTCTGGCATGTAGTGTCTCCTGCTCTGTGGGTCGACCGGCCATTTCAAAAAACATGAACAGCTCCAGCACAGGTATTAGTCTCTATGAGTTGCGAAATGCATCTTCACTCCATCCTGCTGCATCGCCATTATTTGCTGAGAAGTATTCCCACTACACTCCTCCATTATCACCTCCTTGTATTCCTGTGCAGGAGGCTATGGACACAGTCCTCAGCAGTATGCTTACAGGTTATATATCTGTTAAACTCCTCTCTGCCCAGCACCAACATCTTGTCAACTGAGCACATTTCTTGTCAAAACTAAATAAGTTATTAAATACCTTATATCCTTCCTATCCACAAGTGGAGAAAGGGAGACAGCCCTAGGACAATCCAATACATCCTCCTTCCTGCAGCTCTGCATAGATTAAGATTTTTTCCCACCAATTCATAAATGGTGGAGGGAGGGGGAGTAGGGGAGGGAGGAGAATTGGGAGAGGGGGGATTTTGGGTGGCGGTGACATCATTAGTGCGATATTGCCACATCTACCAAATAACGCAAGGAAATGGGGGACTACCCAGGGATAGCCACCACCTTGAATGAATTTGGCAACAATCCAGACTGTGACAGTATGAATTTTGCCAGTTACTGTCATTAGATTTACACGGAGTACTTAAGATGGGCATTCTCCTTCCTTGGTGTCCATTTTTCTTTCACTCTCTTTCTGTGGGTTTGCTTTCTCTGTTCAGATCTTATGGGCCCAGTCTTCTTATTAGGTTGAATTTCGGGCAAGAAGATTTCACTGTTTTGGACAATTTCTGGAGTAGTTCTTGCCAGTTTCAGATAAGCTATGATCTCACCAACCCATTTAATTGTGTCTGTTTTGGCTCTGCTCATATTTTTTTTTTAAAAAAAACGACTTTCTGGATTCATTCTTTTCGTGTGTCCACAAAATCTTAACCTTCGTTTTCTAATACCACTGTGGATATTTGTGTATTCTTTGATTTCTTGGCTGCACCTGAGCCTGTATTGTTCATCTATTAGTTTTGAACCTAGAATTTTTCTTACGATTTTGAGTTCCTTTTTCAAATGTTTTCAGTGTTTGTTTTCTTGTTCACGGTTTCTGACCCATAAAGATTTTCTTGTTTAATTACTGTATTCTAATGTCTTGGTTTAATGTGCTTGAGCAAACCTCAAAAATAACAGCCACTCAAGGAGCACTTGTTCATAATTTTGCATTGTCAGTATCGTAGGAAGCGATGTAGTGTGGTGGCCGAGCGGTTAAAGGCGCTACAGTCTGGAACCGCACGACCGCTACGGTCGCAGGTTCGAATCCTGCCTCGGGCATGGATGTGTGTGATGTCCTTAGGTTAGTTAGGTTTAAGTAGTTCTAAGTTCTAGGGGACTTATGACCACAGCAGTTGAGTCCCATAGTGCTCAGAGCCATTTTTGATGTAGTCTGTGATCCTACACTCTTGCCTGACAAAACATACTGACAAGTGTTACATTTTCATAGAGATTAAATGTAATTTATTTACTCAGTGTGGTCGTTGTATTTCAGTTATGGTAAGTTATTGTATTTTCGACTTACCAGTGCACCAGCTATGCCGCTAGGGCGAGAGTAGGGGCCTACTTTGTTAACCCCGCAACCTTAGTGTACGTCTGCCTGCTTATTCTTTTCTATAAAATTATAGGTTTTAGCAAAGAAAGGTCACTCTCTTATTGTTTTTAGTGCATTGTTTTCATATTTGTTTCAGTTTATAGCTGCTTCTTAATGCTTATTGCTCCTTTCGTTCGCGCCAGAGGACCCACACATTGTCAGACAGCAATACTGTACTTCACTTCAACAATGTTATCTTTATTCCACCCAGTATTTCGGTTAGGTTTCATCACAGCTGTGCTCTACAGTTATGCGAATATTGTAATTGCTGCACCAGTATTTTGTATTTCAGTGTGATTAAATTTTTTTTTGTCGATATAGATAAGTTCATTGCACGAAGTGGCCCGTCCTCGAGTGGAAGCAGTGAAACTACAGTCTGAAAAAAGAAAGAGAAGGTAATTCAAAGGCATCATAGTGATAATTATTTGTCTTGCGCCCTTTTTTGGTTTGCTGACAAACCATGCCCGAACACCGAGTGTGTTGTGTGTGGTGAAAGACTCAGTGATGCTGCTAATTTCCAGTAAATTAAAACGACATTTGTCAACAAAACATTCCTCACCGTTAAGTAAAGATATGAATTATTTTCGTCGGTTGCTGGAACAAAATAAAAACCATGGAAATCTCATGATTACGCCGATACGTGTTTCGCAAGAAACAAAAGAAACGGGAAGGTAGCCGAACTTATCGTAAAATCCTCTCTCTGCTGACAATATCGGCCGCCGAGTTAGTGTTATGTCCACTGACATCGAAGAAATTTTGAAGGGTAAAATAAACAGCTGTCCTAAGTTCTCACTTAAGATCGACAAGTCCGCCGATTTTGACGGTTATGCACAACTTCTTTGCTACATAAGATATACTGATGGGGCTGTTTCTGCAAAGTAATATCTTTCTTTTCAAAGAACTAACCGAATGCGTAGCTGGTGGAGAAACATTTCGTGAGACCAGCGAATATTTGATCCGTAATGAATTAATGTGAAAGGATTGCGCTAGGTTCGTACACTTCTATGACAGGCAGGGATAAAAGATTGGTGGGTGAAGTACGCGAAGTAAATCCCAACTTACGAACCGACCATTGTCTCATTCAAGCCGTCATTGCTAAGTCTTTGGCATCTCTTCTTAAAATTCTGTTGGACCAAATAGTAGAAGCCGTGAACCTCATCAAGTTGTCATCATTATACATGCGGCTTTTAACCTTTTGGATCAAGAAAGAGGATAACAGCACATTACACTTCTGCTACATACAGAGTTACGATAATTATCTCGATGTACACTGTTAACACGAATGTTTCAACTTAGAGATAAGGTACTTGTATTATAGACTACTGAGGTGCGCGAGTATGTAGATTTATTTGCAGATGATGAATAGATGTCTAAATTGGCTATCTTTCCAATATTTTTGTACACGAAAATGAACTAAACAGAAAAATGCAAGGTAGAAACGAAAATATTCTGACTAGTATGGATTATATTGAAGTATTTATTAATAAGTTAAATTTGTGCATACAGACAGTTTAAAATGGATCGCATGAGATGTTCCAAGCTCTACGTCTCTTACTAACGATAATATGTTGTTGATGGAGTTCTTGATTAAAGAACATTCAGTAGTGTTTGACTGAGTTTGTGATCCATCTGTGGATTCTAAACATCTTCCGAATAACTTAGATTTTGGTTTACAAGGGAAACAGATTTGAAAGCACACAGAACGTTGAAGTAAAAATTATTCGAAGTACATTTGAAGTCATTTGGTTGTCAACACAAGCAGTGAGAATACCCAGTTGTCTCCTAAACGGCAGTTAATATGTTATTACTATTTTAAACCACGTATTTGTGTGAACTGGGCTTCTCAACGTTGACTGAAAGTAAAACATCAAATGAAGCGCTTATATCAATAGTGGCACAGATCCATTATAGCCACTTTTCTGAAATTAATGATCCAAACAAACAGAAAGAAAGGTTCATCTCTAGCAAGAAGCCATATGCTTGAATATTTCTAGTATGTCAACTGCAGATTTTTCAGCGGTCATTTAACTCTAGGACTCTGTATCTCACAATGAACAAAAATGGACCTGTACCACTATTGAAATAAGCGCTTCAAATATACAGCGACTTAGATCAATCGAGTGAGGAACGGGGCTTGCTTTGTCAACGATTCCGGCACGAATTAGTCGTCTGCGTGCAGCTAAGCAGACTCCAGTATCACATTGAAGGTATGAGAAGAGTAGTTCACTTTAAACTTCGTTTTAGAAATGTCTATTTTCTACAACGAATTAAAGTTAATAAACCGTCAATAAATGCATGAGTCTCTGTTCCGTATAATAAAAGAAATAATAGCAATAATAATAATAACTGATTACATTATAACATAAGAGCACGCAATTATACTAAGATTACCACGATTTTCGTGTGCTGTGCTACTATTGACCCGTTTGGACGTACCGTGGATAACATGAGATTGCTCTAGGAAAAATCTATTCGTTTTGAACGTCTGTATCTGTCGAACTATTGGTCGTAGTGACATAACCTGTTAACACAATTGTTTGCAGCCTACAGCTTACATGTTATGCGAGATATAGGTCCATGAGTAGGTTTCAGGTTGCACCTTCTGTACTGAGGTCGGTGACAAAGCGACCTTCACCGTTACCCTCTCCCCTCGGCTGGCACGCCGTCTGCGCCAGTTCGGGCAAAGTTACTTCGTGCGCACCCTCCCAACAGGTGATCCACCCACACACCATTCGCTAATAGAAGAAGGAAATTGGTAAATGCCAGTGATACCGGAAGTACACATCGCCACACACCTTACGGTGTGGCTTGACGAACAGAGATGTAGCCGGTGCACTTGAACGGACAGAGACTCCCCACAGTTGCAACGCTAACAAATGCAGGTACAGACACGACGCCGCTCTACGCGCACCCCGGCAGCTGCGTCAGCCAGGTAGGTCACGCGCGCGAAATCACCAAATTGCGCAATTTGCTCGCTGCGATTGGGCACCGTTGGTGAGGTGCAATCACGGCCGCCTCTGCTGCCCCGGGCGTGTCTCGTCTCCTCTCCTCTCCAGTGAACCAATCGCCATTGCGTCATGCTGGCGGGCTCTGGGGGGGGGGGGGGGGGGGGGGGCTGTTGTGGCCGCGGCCGTGACTTTGCGCTCTGAGGTCAGGTCACGCCAGGTCAAGCAGTGGGTTGCCAGACCAGGACCGTTCACACTCGTGCTCCGTCCAGCTGCGAGGACGGGCGCTGGAAGCAGGAGCTCTCACCGCTAGAAGACGCGTTGTGCAGTGACAGGTTGTGAGCTGCCAGGGGTGCAGAAAAGATAAATTTTGCGCGCCTCAAACCACATAATCACAACTACACATAGGCCTTCGCCGGCCGGTGTGGCCGAGCGGTTCTAGGCGCTACAGTCTGGAACCGCGCGACCACTACGGTCGCAGGTTCGAATCCTGCCTCGGGCATGGATGTGTGTGATATCCTTAGGTTAGTTAGGTTTAAGTAGTTCTAAGTTCTAGGGGACTGATGATCTTAGAAGTTAAGTCCCATAGTGCTCAGAGCCATTTGAACCATAGGCCTTCAAGTATGTGGATCAGAATATTGAACGATCGTGTGGCTAGATCCCATGTACCAACAATCTCTGACCAAAAGTATCCTGACACCCATATGTAACGAGGAATTGGTCACTGTATGTAACAGGAGACTGACTCGGCAGTAGAAGAGGAGGCGGGGAGTTAAGTGTTGTCAGCAGAGAAGCTATAACAGCAGAATGGGTCAGTCAGGAGAATTCAATGACTTCGAACTTGGACTAGTTATTTAATGTCAGCTAAGCAATAAATCAATCACGGACATTTGAATAGCTCTACAGCTGCCCAAGTCGACTACTGGTGATGTGACAGTGATGTGGAAAAGCAAAGGAATGACCGCAACTTAATGAAGACCAGGCAGACAGCGCTGTGAAGGGTCGTTGTACAAGATCGCAGAGGCAGGAATCACTCTTGAGTTCTAGAGTGGTACCAGCAGCTTATCTAGCGCAGTGACTGTGGATAGGCCGTTCAAGGCAGTCAACAACAACGGAGTGCAGTGGAGCTCCTCGTAAGTCAGATATTTGTGTAGTCAGCGATAAGCGGTGCTTGAGGTGGTCTAAAGAGCGATGCCACCGTACCGAGTGTGACTGAAAACGAGTGATTTGGAGTGATTAATCACGCTATACCGCATGCCAATCTGATTGAAGGGCTTGGACTTGACAGATGCCTGGACAACTTTGCTGCCATCACGTGTAGTGCCAACATTGAAGTACGGAGGAGGTTGTGTTACGGTATAGGATGCTTTTTGTAATATTAGTATGATCCTTTCTCTGTGCTTCAGAAAATGTTAAATTCGGAAGGATATCAGTAAATTTTACAGAATTGTGTACTGCATACAGTAGAGGCCATATACTGCAAAATGGCTTGCGGTGTAAAGATGTAGATGAAGATGTAGACGTAGATCTGAAGACGATGAAAGGGTCTTGTAGCCACCTTTCATTATTCCGGTAGCCCATTTTCACTAGCATTTCTCTTTCTTGTCCTTGTTTATCTTTTCTCATAACTCTCATAGTGGTGTGATTGAATGAATGTGGTTGTGTGTCACTTGCTAGACGGTGCGTAGTCTTCTGCAGAAAGTCTGCGATAGTCATACAGATTCAGCAGCAGTTGTACAGAATAGCCAACTCTTGTAGTGGTCAAGTAGGCAAAGAGGTTTGCGCTACTTGTGAGAAATCCACCTGCTTTAGGTTGGTAGCTGAAATGGCATCTTTGGGTTTTCCGGGCCACGCAGAGCGTGGAAGAGGCAGGAGAAGAAAAAGGGACGCAGTCTGCCCCCGGTATGGGAAGCGTCCACAGCTGTGCTCCAGTCGGAGAAGGGTGAGTTAGACTGACCGCGTGGCGCGTTGTTACTTGGCGAGAGGAGAGCTGTTAGCTTTTGGTCTCGTTTTTCATTCTGAAAGATTGCTTTGCCTTGTCGCAGCAAGGAATGCAAAACTTTGACAGATTTTTCTTTTGGAAAATTTCTATAGCAGACTTGGATCCGCCAGAAGAGTGCCACACAAAGGTGTCGATAAGAAGTGAGCACTCACTCCTGTATGAATGTCTGTTTGCCTTCAGCTGTGCTTGTATAAGCTTTTATTTTCCTAAATATCAATAGCTTTGCCTTTTCGTAAATTTTCCTTGCTTTATGTATCCTTCGTCCGTGGGGAGCCAACAAGTGGTTGAACATTAGAATTTGTTGGGCTACCGTCATCACTAACTGTCCGATCTCATGTTTGTTTTAAACAATGTTAACTGTTCATGATTGTGTGATGTGATATTGTTGCACCTTGGCCACGATACCTAAAAATTGCGTCTCCACAAACCACGTGGTCACGCGGGTGTACTGCGAAACGTGTACCGTTTCACGAGTTATTGCGATCCGTTATCAGGCAACAGCAGTTGTATGAATGATTCACACCAATGATTTTAGGTGTAGATTATAACGGTGAATGTATCGATGCTTTCCGTTAACGTTTTAGAAGTTAATGTTATCAGGAATTGTGTACATGCTTCACATCCATGTCTTAGGAATAAATGATTTTATCTACAATTTTCTCTTGTGTTCCGAAGTTACGTTTTTCACCTAAGCCACTCACCTCGTAGCTTTCCCGTTAGCACATCCAACGCGTTTCATGACGCACAGGCCCAGTGATTAGTTTCCCCTTTTATTTTAAAACAAATGCTTTAGATTAAGTCTTATTTTCAGGTGTGTTGCTGGGAGCTGATCTTCTGCACAGTGTTCATGGATTTTCTATTTTATTTTAAATGTTTGATTCTCATGAACAGTCCACGGGCAACACTATTAATTACATCGCATTCCCTATGAGCGATATCACAACGTATGCATTTTTATGAGTTTTTGGTCTGTGATCAAATTAATTTATTTTCAGATTCGGCCAAACCTTTGATTAGTTGTATGGTTAGAACCGGTGGCGACCCTAATCTTTTCACGTTAATTTCACAATCAATAAGCATTTCCATTCCCAATAATAACGTAATAACCCGTAGAAACAGGTTAGTTACAACGATGATGTTTTATATCAGCATGACAAAGGATCCTGTCATAAAGCGGCATCGGTGAGATGCGAAATGCACTGGCCTGGCCAGCGTCGTGACCTGAACCCAATGGAACACCTTGAGGATGCGTTAGGACGTCGAGTTCACTCCAGGCCGAAGAACCAAACATTATTCTGGTTCTGGTGCTTGAGGAAGAACAGGCTGCCATTCCTCCACGAACACTCAGGCACTAAGCTGAAACTGTCGTCTGTAGAGTTCAAGTCGTCATAATGGCGAGTGGTAGACACACCCCATATTAATGCATACTAATGTGTAAGGCGTCCATTGTTTTCGTATCCTCTTCATAAGTTTCTGTTTCCCTGACTTACTGCTATTTTACTCAACTGATGAGTAATGTCACACAATTAGTCTCGATTCCTTATGAACAGGAACTAAAACGATATCAAGAACGCCACCTTTTCCCATAGCGAGTCCGCTTGGACTTGCAGCGGGAAATACAGAACCCACCATAGGTCAAATTAAGATACTCCCCTTTCATTGCGAATCTTTTTTCCCTCGGAGGTTTCTTCTCGTGGCTGAAACTACCAACTATACGTCGTATACTGCGGTAGTTTAACTGTAGATTGGGAAAGCACACATGTATAATAAGTATATGGTAAAGATCTACCGATATTTCCAGGAAACACATATATTAACGTTTTGCTTTCTAGAAGCGGTTTTCCAAAATAATTAACTTTCTAGCAGACGTGAATATCGGTACGCATGAGCCTATTTAGGAAGAAAGTTGTGCTCAGTCAGTGGATCTAGGGTCTGATCAGATTGGAAGGTGTACACGATAGGAAAAATGGTTATGAAAATTGTATGTATCATGTGAAATGACAGTGTGTTGGGTACAATTGACAGTTCTAGGCGCTTCAGTCTGGAACCGCGTGACCGCTACGGTCGCAGGTTCGAATCCTACCTCGGGCATGGATGTGTGTGATGTCCTTAGGTTAGTCAGTTTTAAGTAGTTCTAAGTTCTAGGGGACTAATGACCACAGATGTTAAGTGCCATAGTGCTCAGAGCCATTTGAACCATTTTTGAACAGTTCATTTGGAGCTTTCACCACTGTAAGTATGATTGTACGTTTGAACACATGACTGACAGGTATTTTTGGCTACCAGAGATTTTAGTATTATTGACCATAAATCGAGCGAACTAAGAGCTGGTAGCATTAGTCGGCTAGAGAAGGAGGGAGAGTTAAGTCATGGTAAGTGAGGATCATGGATGGCGGACATGTCGCACAGAGAATGGAATTTTATTTGAGATGCTCTCTGATGTATAATTGAGGGTTAAGGATAAACGATGATTTGCGACGGTTTTTGTAGAAAGACGAAACTTTTGGAAAAAGGTAATTTGTACTGAGATTGTTTTAATGCAAATGCTAGCTAACAAGGGAAACTCCTAATCGCACACCCCACAGATTTGGTGGTAAGAGGGCTCAGTGGACAGTCCGTCAAAATCTGAACTATCAATAAAAAGCAAAATAGAAACAGTGAACGACCCGAGGACTGGAAGTACAATATAGAGCTATTTATAGCGATGCCGTCGTGGTTGAGTGGTCACGGTTTTAGGCTTTCAAGCGCGAGTCGTGTTCGAATCTTCTACGTGATATATATTTTTTTCTTTTTTGTTTAGCTCTACTCAGATTTATGTCTGTGTTGTGGTATGACGCCCGTTTGTAACAGCGAGGTGTAAGAAAGGAACCTATACTAACAGTTGCTTCCGCACAACCACTCTATTAGCAGTCGAAAGAAAGTGGCTTTCATATAGTAACTGCAAACATTTAATGACGAGGTGACAATTCAACCGAATCCTCCACCAGATAAAATGCCTGGTGTGTCATACACGGTATTTGTGACAGTACGTGGGTCTTACCGAAGCACCTTATTTATACGCCTGGTAAGTGAGTGAGATATGCCTTCCTGTCCGATTTAGATGTTCGTATGAATGTGATCACTTCCAACGAAATGATGGAAACATGATAGTTTCTCACATAAGCTGCAACAAAGGGACGCAATAGTTTTACAATCACTCAGTTTCTCTGTGCTCTGTCAAAACATATGTTTTTAACTTGTTTGAAGCTGCGTTCCGCTTTGGCTCTCACTGTTCATCACGTTTACTTGCGACGGTGGTGTGCACTTACCACATGACTCACATACGATAACCATTGTATAGTATGAAAACTGCCAAGACTACAGAAAGAGAACAAATATATCAGTGGGCGGACCGACAGTTCATAATGTAGGGAAAGAAAAGTGGCACGGGTGAAGTTTGAACACGACTCGTTCGCTTCAACAGTCTAACACCGTGACCACTTTGTTGTATTTAACAATATCTCGGTATTGGCATCCAGGGTGAATTACTAGTCATGCGTTCAGTATAGCAATTAGTTTACTTCCACCATCGATAGTTAATTTAAAACGGGCAATGAGTAATTATACGTAATTTTAATATTGTGTGTAAAAGTAATTTTTATGGCGTATCAAAATGCTGAGAAAAAGTTATTGTTCATACTAGATCGATTTTCTTCTCTGTCTCATTAAGAGAACTCAACATGATTACAGACTGCTTTCCATTTTGTCGTTTATAAATACTTCATGAAGCTTTCAGACATTAAGTGAAAAATAGAACTGGCAAAACCTCCTGTGTCAGGTCTTGCACTATTGTGTGGATGGTGAACCATATTTTCAGAAAGAGAACGAAAGTATAATTTAGGAAAGCAGCATAATAAAACAAGTAAGATAAGGCAATTTGTCGTGCAGTGATTTATTTCAGGAACATGCAGAACAGCACTTCACATTTTTTGCAGTGTGCAGGCAGAGTAGTTCCGAGTTACAAGTTGCAGTGGTAAGAACCTATTGCAGGATTTCAACGACTCTTTTAAGATGAAATTGCGAGTTGTATTCATTAGCAAAATTTCATAAAAATCAGTAGATGTGTTATTCTAACAGGGCATGTTTTTGATACGTAACGGTTAGGCGTTGTGTATGATTATTTGATGAGGAAGACATTCTGCGAATTAGTGATAACTATTCTGTATATTAAACCTCATTACAGGTAGTCAGATGCAGTTTAGATTATTTGATATGACAAACATCAAACGAAATTTGCACAGTCATATTTGTGTTTAAACGTCGGATACCCAAGGCCAGTCTAGGTCAGAATACAAGAGCGACACTCTAATCCGAATTTATAGTAAGCGTTTTCACTTTACTAGCGAGAGAGTCTGGTACGCATACGGTTGCCGGTTAACAAGTAAAAAATTATTAGTTTCAAAATCTATTCAAATTATGATACATGTTGGTTCAGCATAAGGTAACAATAGGATTCTTAAAACAGTCCGTTACACCACGATTGCGTTGTCCGTTAACTTAGTATATAGGGAATGTATGTAACCAGATTGTGGCAATTAAATTGCTATATAGCTTATTAAAATGTGCTTTAAATGCATGTCAATTAAAAGAACAGTGTGTGTAAAAGGAATGTTTAATATACAGATGGTGTAAAATTAACTCCGCCATTGCCGGTCCCAAGCTCAGGGCCCCATCTCGCAAGTCATGGGGAAGGAGGAGGGGGAGAAGTAACAGTCTCGTAAAAAACACCTGGGTCCATGTGGCTCCGGATGGTAGCACCCAGTTAGGGCCCCTACCTAGGGTTACAGGCGAAGCCCGGCCAACGGAATTGAAGGCGGAAGAAGAACGGCGCTTCCCAACTGCAGAGAGAGCGGAAGAGCCACTGAAACATATCAGGTAGCGGCTGTACTCCATGTTAGGGGCGGCTACCAGAGGCGTCTGTGTCCCCATGTCAGGGGCGGCCTGAACACATCTTCTGGGGCTAACAACTTCAGTCGTATAACTGGACGGACATGAGCCGTCCCATCAGAAATTATTTTAGCTTATGGAATGGATCGCACTATGGAATCGAGATTACCCCTGGGGGACAATCCCCCGTTGACCAAGGTCGACGCAAGCAGGCACTCGGATTATAAGGGAAGTGTCGGAGCTCCCAAGAACCTCAAAGAAGATTAAAACTAAAAAGACTTTCGGAATTGGAACCATAAATGTACAGACAATGATTAAGACTGGTAAACTTAAACAGGTAATAGATGAGATGAAAGAGAGAAGCATTGGAATATTAGCCATGCAAGAAACAAGATACACTGACGAAGATACAGAAGACATGCACCTAGATGCTTTGGTACAGGGTTCATAGTAGACAATGGATAAGAGGATGGCATAATTGAAATGAAAAGCAGGTCAGAAAGGATATCAACACTCACATTTCAAGCAGGAAACAAAAAGTATACAATAATAAATGGATTTGCACCAAAAAATGACAAGAACAGGAAAGTCAAGAAAGTTGCAGATACTTTCTGGGAAGAGCTAGATGAAACACTGAAAAACATACTATACAGACATGTAAAGATACTCGCAGGAGATTATAATGCACAGATTGGAAGAGAGAAGCAACATAAAGGAGTAGTGGGTGAGTACCCTGCACACCAGCGGACAAACAAAAATGGAGAAATACTAACTGAACTGTGTCGAGAACACAAAATGAGATTGATGACAACACCTTTCAGGGCCAAACCATGTAAGAAAAAGACATGGGCAAACCCATGCACCCGCCTTGGGGAATTCCAAATTGACCACATAGCAATCAGCTGGACAAATGCTAAAGAGATCATGAACACAAAGGTCAGAAAGAACACAAGAATAGAATCGGATCACTATCTTACAGAAGCTAAGTGCCTTTGGATTCCAAGCAGGGACAGACTGCCACAGACAAATAGAAAAACAGACAACATAAAGGTAGACAGAGACAAATTAAGACACAATCGATCCAGATATGAGGAAGGAATTGAATCATTCAATGAATGGGACGACATGAAGCGAAATATGGCGAAACAGGCTGAACTATGGGGAAAGGAAGAAAAGAAACGGAAGCACTGGTGGTGGAACAAGGAATGTGAGGAAGCAGTAGAAACTCGCAGGAAAGCCTGGAGAGACTGGAGCAGCAAGAAGGACCCGGAAGAACGGGAAGTTTTCTTAGGGGCAAGAAAGGAAACGGCAGGAACAATAAGATGGACCAGAAGACAGAAGATGATCCAGGAACTGGACGAGATTGAGATCAACTTCAGGAAAACAACAGCAGACACTTTTTCAGGAAATGCAAAAAGAGTCCCATTGGATACAAGGGTAGAGAACTGTTTATAAGAGATAAGAAAGGGGAGCTGGCTGTTAGTGCAAAGGAGAACTGTCGGATTTTTGCAGAGCACTATCACGACCTGCTGAACTGTGAACCACCTGAAGAAGAACTGGAACTGGGGAGTGACACAGAAGAGAGAGAGCCACGCCCTCCAATCAGGGATGAAGTCGCACATGCCATAAGCGATCTAAAGAATAATAAGGCAACTGGAGAAGATGGTATAGCAGCCGAGATGATAAAGTGGGGAAGCAACAAAGCAACAGACATCATGACCAACATAATTCACCAGATGTGGAGAACAAAGAAGTTGCCAGAAGGATGGAAGAATGCAATTGTAGTACCAATACATAAGAAGGGGGACAAGAGAGATGCGAACAACTACAGAGGAATATCGCTACTAGAGGTCGGATACAAGGTGCTGTCAAAACTATTGCTCAAGAGAGTAGAAGAACAGGTAGAAAGTACAGTTGGCGGCTACCAAGCGGGTTTCAGGAAGGGAAGAGGCTGTATAGAACAGATATTTATGCTGATGCAACTGATAGAACATACGGCCTTAAAAAACAAAAAGACAGTAATAACCTTCGTGGACTTCACAAAGGCATATGACCCCATCGACAGACTCTTGTTAGGATCCTGAAGAACAGAGGACTTGATGGAACTACACAAAAACTCATAAAAGAAATTCTGACAGACAGAAAAGCAAGGGTGAGATTCAGAGGCTCACTATCAGAAGAATTTGAGATCAAGACTGGTGTTAAACAGGGAGATGAATTGTCACCATTGTTGTTCAATATAGCACTGGACGAAGTGATCAGGCAGTGGAGAGCAATAAACGAGGAAATGGGAATACTAAAGACCCACGTGGAGGACAAAAAGACAACAGGGCACAAGTGGACTGCCTAGCCTTTGCAGACGACATAGAAATAGTAAGTGAGACGAAAGAAGACGCAAACACACAACTCGACAACTTAAGTTAGCCAGAAAGGTCGGGCTGAGGATCGCCTATAACAAGACAAAGACATTAAATACCACTGCAGACTGGGAAACACCGGAAGGTACTGTACATATGGTGGACAAATTTAAATATCTGGGAGAATTTATAACAGGAAGGAACAGGACAAGGAGGGAATAACAGAGAGGGTAAAGAAGATGAGGTCAGCCTTCTGCATGACGAGAGAGGTATACAATAAAAAGAATATATCCACAGATGCAAAGATACGCCACTACAAGGCAACGGTGAGGAATGCAGTATTATATGGTGCTGAGACTATGACACTAGGAAGAAATGGGACAGAACAACTAGAGAAAGAAGAGAGAAAAATACTGAGAAAAATACTAGGTCCCAAAAGAGGCGGAGAGAGGTGGATGCGAAGACCTAGGGAAGAATTGTACCGGAACATGAGAACAATATCCGGGGAAATAAGACTCAAAAGGGTAAGGTTTGCTGGACATGTAGTTAGGATGAGTATGGACAGAATGACGAAGAGAGTGTGGGAAACAACAGGGAGGACACGGGGAAAGACAGGAACCACGTGGGTTGTTGAATTTCCGAAGGACTGGTTGGATTTGGGGATCAAGGTCGAAGGAAAGGAAAATTGGAGGATCAAATATACACCGACCAATATGCCGGAGATCAATGACAGAGAAGAATACAGGAAAAGATTAGAGTGTCACCAGTGGAGCCGACAGGAGAAACGGAAACTGAAGATCTCGGAAGAAGAGCGGGAGAGAAGAAGAGAAAGAATGAAGAGGTTCTGGGAGAAGAAGAGGAAAATGCAGTCCACGAAGGGGCTACCCGTGGTCCTACAGAGGCCGTAACGCAAGAAGAAGAAGAAGAAGATGGTGTAAAATTTCTCCCCCTAACCCCTAAAATGTTCCGTTAAGGGAAAAGCAGCTTAGCCGGTGTAAAAGTTCACAGTTACTTGTGTACGTTAGAAAACTCGACACGTTGTTCATTCTAGGTTAGCAAAAACCGCGCACCGATATCGTCACATTTTCTGGATGTATATTTGAGATGACTTAAGTCCGACATAAAGCTGAGCACTGACAGTGAGGCCGTTTGTAAATCTCGTCGTATCTTGTGTGAAGGCAGTTCTGTTTGACATTCTGAGGATGAGATGCGCGTGAAACGCCTCAGTATAAAAATGGCAATTGAACAGTTTGTTTCAGGCGACCCATTTAGCATTAACATAAGAAATGCGCTCAGTATTTGAGGTGATTCGTCCTAGCTGCTTCGTCTCGTAGAATGCTTTGTCGAGGTAGGATCTAGTTCCCAGAACAGAAATGGAGATTCTCTTTCTTCCCCTGTGAAGCGCTCTGGCAAAAGCTTTTCGCACGTGTGTGGGAATGTTTTTATTACCGTCGCGTGTGACCCCAGAGATGGTGGGAAAGAGATTTTTTCTAAAAAAAAAAAAGGAAATAATTGCTCATTTAGTGGTGTTTACGTGTGAGCGTGCATTCGCTTAATTACGCATTTAGGATGTGAGTTTAATTTACAGCTCTACCTCTCGGCTGACGCATTTTTAATCGCGCGGGCGTGGCCAGGTGTGGCCGACCCGCGACAAACTGCCGCTGGCCGGTTTATTCGCGACTGCTGACCGTAAATTACTTCGGCCAGTTGAACGCGCCAGAGCGTTAAAAGCTGCCGGCCACAGCTGAACACAGCTGGGCATAGAACAGTGCGCCATTTTTACGTTGAGCCCCACACCGGCTCGCTCCTTCTAGCGCTTGCGTTCACGGCTTTAGCACATGCATTACGGCGTAAGTGCGCTTTACACTACCTATAAGATTATACCCTTATTTGTATCGTCTGGAAACAAATGAATACTGCACTGTACTTAAATTTTAAAGGGGAAAGGAAAAAAAATACGAGCAGTCTACACAGAAGCTACAAAAGGAAATCGCCTTGTTGTAGGGGTGTCGAGTAGCTACTGGGAGTTTCTGCGATGAGAGAAAACGTTGTATCGCCAGAATCTATTCTTCCTAGCTGCTCAAGAAATTTACCCCTGAGCTTAGGTATTTTCCGCAAATAATTGGAGTGGAATGCTAAGTTCAAATGGTTCAAATGGCTCTGAGTACTATGGAACTTAATCTGTGGTCATCAGTCCCCTAGAACTTAGAACTACTTAAACCTAACTAACCCAAGGACATCACACACATCCATGCCCGAGGCAGGATTCGAACCTGCGACCGTAGCAGTCGCGCGGTTCCGGACTGAGCGCCTAGAACCGCTAGACCATCGCGGCCGGCGGAATGCTAAGTAGCTCATGTTGGTATGAATTTCACGCTCTCTGTAGGTGCCTCCGTCTCAGGTACACTGATGCGACAGAAATCATGGGGTACCTCTTAATATCGTGTCGGATCTTCTTTTCCCCGGCATAGTGCAGTTACTCGACGTGACATGGACTCGCTGGTATTCCCCTGCAGAAATATTAGGCCACGCTGCCTCTATAGCCTTCCACAATTGCGAATGTGTTGCCGGTGCAGGAAAAAAATTTGTGGTAAAGTCTTATGGGACCAAACTGCTGATGTCTTCGGTCCCTAAGCTTCCGCACTACTTAATCTAACTTAAAATAACTTACACTGAGGACAACACACACACACCCATGCCCGAGGGAGGATTCGATCTGTCCAGAATGTTCTTCAAACGAATTGCAAACAAACAATCCAGTTGGAGAAACACCCGCAACAGAGCATTATACCTGAGGTTCAACATACCGCTACATATGTAAAGTTCTTTTATATCACACGACCGGTTTCGGGCTCTTATGCACCCATCTTCAGGTGTCGTAACTTGGTGCTGTGACCCCCGAGGGCCACGGTGGACGTGTACAAGGCACGCTGTGTCCTACCTACTCCCTGTTCTGCGCTCGTAGGTAGCACGCTGCGCCTTGTACACGTCCACCGTGGCGCTCTGGGGTCACAGCACCAAGTTACGACACCTGAAGATGGGCGTATAAGAGCCCGAAACCGGTCGTGTGATAATAAATAAACTTTACAACTCGAGCGGTATTTTCAGCCTCTGGGAATTGCAAACAGTTGTGGCCCGGTGGCATGGCCTATTGTTATCTATAAGACTTCATCTTTGTTTGGGAACACGAAGTCCAAGAATGGCTGCAAATGATGTTCAAGTAGCCGAAAATAACAATTTCCAGTCAATGACTTAGTTCATTTGGACCAAAAACCCAGCCCACACATTTATGGACCCACAACCAGCTTGCGCAGTGCCTTATTGACAACTCGTGTCTGTGGATTCGTCGCGTCTGCCTACCATCAGTTCTTACCAACTGAAATCTGAAATCTTACCAGGCCATGGTTTTCCAGTTGTCAAGGGTCCAGCCGATATGGTCACGAGCCCAGGAGAGGCGCTGCAGGCGATGTTGCGCTGTTAGCAAAGACATTCGCTTCGGTCGTCTGCTGCCATAGCCCATTCAGGCCAAGTTTCGCCACTCTATCCTAACCGATACGTTCGTCATACGTCCCACATTTATTTCTGTGGTTATTTCAGGAAGTGTTGCTTGTCTGTTAGTACTGACAACTATACGCAAACGCCAGTGCTTTCAGTCGTTAGGAGAGAAGTCTTCCGAAGTAAGAGTGATTTTAGGTGTGCGGCAGGGGAGTGTCGTAGGACCGTTGCTATTCAAAATATACATAAATGACCTTGTGGATGAAATCGGAAGTTCACTGAGGCTTTTTGCGGTTGATGCTGTGGTATATCGAGAGGTAGTAACAATGGAAAATTGTACTGAAATACAGGAGGATCTGCAGTGAATTGACGTATGGTGCAGGGAATGGCAATTGAATCTCAATGTAGACAAGTGTAATGTGCTGCGAATACAAAGAAAGAAAGATCCCTTATCATTTAGCTACAATATAGCAGGTCAGCAACTGGAAGCAGTTAATTCCATAAATTATCTGGGAGTACCCATTAGGAGTGATTTAAAATGGAATTATAAAGTTGATCGTCGGTAAAGCAGATGCCAGACTGAGATTAATTGGAAGAATCCTAAGGAAATGCAATCCGAAAACAAAGGAAGTAGGTTACAGTACGCTTGTTCGCCCACTGCATGAATACTGCTTAGCAGTGTGGGATCCGAACAGAGAGAGTTGATAGAAGAGATAGAGAAGATCCAACGGAGAGCAGCGCGCTTCGTTACAGGATCATTTAGTAATCGTGAAAGCGTTTCGGAGATGATATATATGCCTCGTGATGACTGGGTGTTGTGTGCTGTCCTTAGGCTAGTTAGGTTTAAGTAGTTCTAAGTTCTAGGGGACTGATGACCATAGATGTTAAGTCCCATAGTGCTCAGAGCCATTTGAACCATTTTTTTGATGATAGATAAACTCCAGCGGAAGACTCTGCAGGAAAGACGCTCAGTAGCTCGGTACGGGCTTTTGTTGAAGTTTCGAGAACATACCTTCACCGAGGTGTCAAGCAGTATATTGCTCCCTCCTACGTATATCTCGCGAAGAGACCATGAGGATAAAATCAGATAAGAGCCCACACAGAGGCATACCGACAATCCTTCTTTCCACGAACAATACGAGACTGGAACAGAAGGAAGAACCGACAGAGGTACTCAAGGTACCCTCCGCCACACACCGTCAGGTGGCTTGCGGAGTATGGATGTAGATGTGGATGTAGACGCCGTCCACCACTGCGTTGTCCGTGCTCAGAAAAAAATGGTTCAAATGGCTCTGAGCACTATGGGACTCAACTTCTGAGGTCATTAGTCCCCTAGAACTTAGAACTAGTTAAACCTAACTAACCTAAGGACATCACAAACATCCATGCCCGAGGCAGGATTCGAACCTGCGACCGTAGCGGTCTTGCGGTTCCAGACTGCAGCGCCTTCAACCGCACGGCCACTTCGGCCGGCTCCGTGCTCAGAGGCAATGTGTAAAATTTGGTATTCTCCTCATACTGTTCACACTGTGGATATCTGAATAGTGAATTCCCTAAATATTTCTGAAATTGAATGTCCCATTTGTCTAGCTCCAACTACCACACCTAGTTTGAAATCCGTTAATTGGCGTCGTGCGGCCATAGTCGCGTCGGAAACCTTCCATCCGTCGGAAACCTTTTCACATGAAAAGCACTTGGGTACAAATTACAGTTCCGGTACAAATTACAGTTGCGCCTTTTGTTCGTGTTTACGCTGTGACTGCACGCTATTTGAGTAACAGCAGTGTTACAACTTCAGTCCTAAAGGGCAAATAAGATTTTCTTGCATACAGGATGACACAGACTCCTATAGCTGATGCTTGACGATTTTGAAATAAGGAACCAATAATCCGAAACTAGTATTTCAGATGGTACTAGTTCTTTAACGAACAATGCGTGTGAATCACGTGCCCTATAACTGCTTACTTCGGTTCGATGTCTGTGAAGCCACTCCGAAAATCAACATACACAATCTGATCGAACGTATTACAACACTTATATGTAATTCGCAACCGGCCGCTTCACGTCAGGAAAGAATAACTCGCGAATATAAAAGGAGGCGGGAAGCACTGTATTGTAAGTAGCTGTAACAGTAGAATGGGTCAAGTAGGAGAGCTCAATGACTTCAAGCGTGGACTGGTCACTTGAGTAACAGATCCATCAGGCACACGTCAGCACATCTATTGCCCCCAAAATAGACTGTTGGTCATGTGACAGGGAAGTGGAAACGCGCAGGAACAACCAGGCAGATGTCATGTACTGATGGACTATAACTGTCGAGCAATGGGGAGGGTGGTTGTAGAAAATCGCGTAAAATCAGCGAAAGGAGCTCTCAGTCGAGTCCACGTATTGTTCCGGCGGGCTGAGTGTTCCAGCCGGGCGGACGCCGATTGTCACGAGCCAACGACTGCATACAAAAAAATGACACTCACAAAGAAGACTGTAAATTCTGTTTAACAATATGAATGTATGAAGGACTAGCAAATTCCAACAACGTGCATATCTCATGTAAACAAGCGCAAAAATACACTTTTCAATGGCCAAATGTTATCTCATGCCGTATTTTCAATTGCGTCTGATGTCCCTAACTTAACCAGGAACAACCTATCACGCATGATAATGTCAGGGCCCAAGTGGCGTACGACACCAGGGATGTGTTACAACGCCTCGACGCTGAAGTAATGGAATGGCCAGCTGTGAGTATCGACCTAAACTACAGGGTGTTTCAAAAATGACCGGTATATTTGAAACGGCAATAAAAACTAAACGAGCAGCGATAGAAATACACCGTTTGTTGCAATATGCTTGGGACAACAGTACATTTTCAGGCAGACAAACTTTCGAAATTACAGTAGTTACAGTTTTCAACAACAGATGGCGCTGCGGTCTGGGAAACTCTATAGTACGATATTTTCCACATATCCACCATGCGTAGCAATAATATGGCGTAGTCTCTGAATGAAATTACCCGAAACCTTTGACAACGTGTCTGGCGGAATGGCTTCACATGCAGATGAGATGTACTGCTTCAGCTGTTCAATTGTTTCTGGATTCTGGCGGTACACCTGGTCTTTCAAGTGTCCCCACGGAAAGAAGTCACAGAGGTTCATGTCTGGAGAATAGGGAGGCCAATCCAAGCCACCTCCTGTATGTTTCGGATAGCCCAAAGCAATCACACGATCATCGAAATATTCATTCAGGAAATTAAAGACGTCGGCCGTGCGATGTGGCCGGGCACCATCTTGCATAAACCACGAGGTGTTCGCAGTGTCGTCTAAGGCAGTTTGTACCGCCACAAATTCACGAAGAATGTCCAGATAGCGTGATGCAGTAATCGTTTCGGATCTGAAAAATGGGCCAATGATTCCTTTGGAAGAAATGGCGGCCCAGACCAGTACTTTTTGAGGATGCAGGGACGATGGGACTGCAACATGGGGCTTTTCGGTTCCCCATATGCGCCAGTTCTGTTTATTGACGAAGCCGTCCAGGTAAAAATAAGCTTCGTCAGTAAACCAAATGCTGCCCACATGCATATCGCCGTCATCAATCCTGTGCACTATATCGTTAGCGAATGTCTCTCGTGCAGCAATGGTAGCGGCGCTGAGGGGTTGCCGCGTTTGAATTTTGTATGGATAGAGTGGCGCATGAGACGATACGTGGACGTTGGCGTCATTTGGACCGCAGCTGCAACACGGCGAACGGAAACCCGAGGCCGCTGTTGGATCACCTGCTGCACTAGCTGCGCGTTGCCCTCTGTGGTTGCCGTACGCGGTCGCCCAACCTTTCCAGCACGTTCATCCGTCACGTTCCCAGTCCGTTGAAATTTTTCAAACAGATCCTTTATTGTATCGCTTTTCGGTCCTTTGGTTACATTAAACCTCCGTTGAAAACTTCGTCTTGTTGCAACAACACTGTGTTCTAGGCGGTGGAATTCCAACACCAGAAAAATCCTCTGTTCTAAGGAATAAACCATGTTGTCTACAGCACACTTGCACGTTGTGAACAGCACACGCTTACAGCAGAAAGACGACGTACAGAATGGCGCACCCACAGACTGCGTTGTCTTCTATATCTTTCACATCACTTGCAGCGCCATCTGTTGTTGAAAATTGTAACTACCGTAATTTCGAAAGTTTGTCCGCCTGAAAATGTACTGTTGTCCCAAGGATATTGCAACAAACGGTATATTTCTATCGCTGCTCGTTTAGTTTTTATTGCTGTTTCAAATATACCGGTCATTTTTGAAACACCCTGTACAACGAGAATATGTGTGGCATGCTTGTCAGATGTGTTCGTGATCGTCCTGTTCCACTACAGACTCTCGAAGAACTCTCAATGACTCTCACTGAACAATGCCTAAAAAGGAGAGAAGTATACAAGAGAATAGGAAGCACAGCGTAAAATGGGCAAAAAGATAAGCTGCGGAACAATCCTTGACAGACACACTGAAAAGAAGAGAGGAGAAGTGTAAAAATGCGTAAAAGGAATCAGGAAAACAGGAATGCTGGCGTCTGCAAAATTAGAGCGACAGATAGTACAAAACGAAAAAACAAGAATGGCTAGAGGATAATGGCAATCATGATAAGGATGCAAGACTATGACGAAGATAGTGTTCGCATCTAGAAAAGAAAGGAAAAGCAGCTGTATGAATATCAAGAGCTCAAATCGAAAAAGAAGAGGAAGTAGACGAAGGTGAGATGGGAGACATGATACTATGAGAAGAATTGGGCAGCATACAGAAACACTAGGTCAGTAAAAGATACCTGGAGTAGACAATAAGCACTAAGAAATTGAAATGTCCCCTTAGAAAATTTATGAATTACTGTGCTGGTAAACTTCTACGTTAGTTGAGCAAAACTGAACGTGCTCAGACATTTCTCTCTTTACTTATTCTGATCATCACCAAACTGACACACCTTATTTTTAGCGCAACGCAATCTGACTTTCAATAATCCCTACAAAAGAATGGCCCTGACTATCAATAACCCTATACCTTTCATGAATCACTTACACCACAAAAATCTTCGTTACTCAGACTACTGCAATACAGCGAGGCCAATACTGCCAGCTAAATAAAAGTGTCTAACTACTGAAGGCACTAACTACTGATAGGCATAGTTAGCAAATGAAAGATTTTGATAGAGAACAAACAATGTATTTACCTTAATAGTGTTCAAAAGTCATCATATATATATATATATATATATATATATATATATATATATATATATATATATACTGCTGGCCACCGTAAATGCAACACCCTGAAGGAAGCATCCGAATCAAGTGAAATTTACACCATGAGTTTGCAGCGATGAGATATGCAACTGATTAGAATTTCAGCGCAGACGCACATCACGCGCGCCTGTGGCGCCACCTCATAGCGCCATTCAAGGCTTGGCGATTTCGACGAGTGTACGTTCGGCACGTGTGTTTACCTTGTGGTTGTTTCACAAGACGATCAGTTATGCCTGGTAGACAACAGCGAACATCTTTTGATCAAGTATCCGAGTTCGACAGAGGAAGGATAGTGGCTTACCGAGATTGTGGAGAGAAATCGCTAGTCGTGTTGGACGAAACCAAACAACTGTAATGCGGATATGTGACCGTTGGATGCAGGAGGGTACGACGGACCGACGTGGTCGATCGCA
Source organism: Schistocerca nitens (assembly GCF_023898315.1). Lineage (NCBI taxonomy): Eukaryota > Metazoa > Arthropoda > Insecta > Orthoptera > Acrididae > Schistocerca > Schistocerca nitens. The sequence continues at coordinate 458,648,908 of NC_064620.1, read as the reverse complement.
TTCACCTCGGTGCACCACAGCACGTGCTGATAGGTAAATTGTGCGCATGGCAGTGACGGATCGCTCAGTGACATCCCGAACCATAGCACAGCACATTGCGTCTGTAACGCATCATCCAGTGTCTGCGCGTACCATTCGACGCCGTTTACAGCAGAGTGGTCTGTCCGCAAGACGTCCATTGCTTCGTCTACCATTGACGCAGAACCACAGACGTCTCCGTCGCCAATGGTGTGATGACAGACGGATGTAGACGGCAGAATGGAATGACGTTGTCTTTACTGACGAGGCACGCTTCTGTCTGCAGCACCATGATGGTCGGACTCGAGTGTGGAGACACCGTGGAGAGAGGATGCTGGACAGCTGCATTATGCACCGCCACACTGGTCTTGCACCGGGTATTATGGTATGGGGCGGTATTGGATATTACTCTCGCACGCCTCTAGTACGCATTGCCGATACTTTAAATAGCCGGCGCTACATATCCGAGGTGCTGGAGCCAGTTGTCCTTCCTTACCTACAGGGCTCGGCCACAGCCATATTTCAACAGGATAATGCGCGACCACACGTGGCACGCATTGTCCAAAAGTTCTTCGTCAATAACCAGATTGAATTGCTTCCCTGGACGGCTCGCTTTCCGGATCTTTCGCCGATAGAAAACATGTGGTCGATGGTTGCTCAACGAGTGACCCAGATTACATCCCCAGCTGCCACACCAGATGATCTTTGGCAACGTGTGGAAGCTGCTTGGGCTGCTGTACCCCAGGAACACATCCAACGTCTCTTTGACTCAATGCCGAGACGTGTGGCAGCGGTGATCTCCAACAATGGCGGCTACTCTGGCAACTGATTCTGGCAGGAACCACATGTCACAGACGTCTGTAAACGTAATCATTTGATACTTGGTCAACATGTTATCTACAAAATAAATTTTGTTGTGCTACCTCTTGTCTTTCTTGGTGTTGCATTTACGGTGGCCAGCAGTGTGTGTGTATATATATATATATATATATATATATATATATATATATATATATATATATATACTCCTGGAAATTGAAATAAGAACACCGTGAATTCATTGCCCCAGGAAGGGGAAACTTTATTGACACATTCCTGGGGTCAGATACATCACATGATCACACTGACAGAACCACAGGCACATAGACACAGGCAACAGAGCATGCACAATGTCGGCACTAGTACAGTGTATATCCACCTTTCGCAGCAATGCAGGCTGCTATTCTCCCATGGAGACGATCGTAGAGATGCTGGATGTAGTCCTGTGGAACGGCTTGCCATGCCATTTCCACCTGGCGCCTCAGTTGGACCAGCGTTCGTGCTGGACGTGCAGACCGCGTGAGACGACGCTTCATCCAGTCCCAAACATGCTCAATGGGGGACAGATCCGGTGATCTTGCTGGCCAGGGTAGTTGACTTACACCTTCTAGAGCACGTTGGGTGGCACGGGATACATGCGGACGTGCATTGTCCTGTTGGAACAGCAAGTTCCCTTGCCGGTCTAGGAATGGTAGAACGATGGGTTCGATGACGGTTTGGATGTACCGTGCACTATTCAGTGTCCCCTCGACGATCACCAGTGGTGTACGGCCAGTGTAGGAGATCGCTCCCCACACCATGATGCCGGGTGTTGGCCCTGTGTGCCTCGGTCGTATGCAGTCCTGATTGTGGCGCTCACCTGCACGGCGCCAAACACGCATACGACCATCATTGGCACCAAGGCAGAAGCGACTCTCATCGCTGAAGACGACACGTCTCCATTCGTCCCTCCATTCACGCCTGTCGCGACGCCACTGGAGGCGGGCTGCACGATGTTGGGGCGTGAGCGGAAGACGGCCTAACGGTGTGCGGGACCGTAGCCCAGCTTCATGGAGACGGTTGCGAATGGTCCTCGCCGATACCCCAGGAGCAACAGTGTCCCTAATTTGCTGGGAAGTGGCGGTGCGGTCCCCTACGGCACTGCGTAGGATCCTACGGTCTTGGCGTGCATCCGTGCGTCGCTGCGGTCCGGTCCCAGGTCGACGGGCACGTGCACCTTCCGCCGACCACTGGCGACAACATCGATGTACTGTGGAGACGTCACGCCCCACGTGTTGAGCAATTCGGCGGTACGTCCACCCGGCCTCCCGCATGCCCACTATACGCCCTCGCTCAAAGTCCGTCAACTGCACATACGGTTCACGTCCACGCTGTCGCGGCATGCTACCAGTGTTAAAGACTGCGATGGAGCTCCGTATGCCACGGCAAACTGGCTGACACTGACGGCGGCGGTGCACAAATGCTGCGCAGCTAGCGCCATTCGATGGCCAACACCGCGGTTCCTGGTGTGTCCGCTGTGCCGTGCGTGTGATCATTGCTTGTACAGCCCTCTCGCAGTGTCCGGAGCAAGTATGGTGGGTCTAACACACCGGTGTCAATGTGTTCTTTTTTCCATTTCCAGGAGTATATATATATATGACATACATCTTTACAAATTTCCTTTTTCTGGCGGACACACGTCCAGGTCGTCCGCTTATAGTGACATCTCAAAACTCTGGCATTTCTCTCTACACATCCACCACTGCTGGCGGCTCACCTCCAACTGCACAACGCTACGCGCGGTTCACATCCAACTGCCCAACACTACACAAGCGAATATTCCAACAATGAGTCGAACCAGCCACAGACTGCACAAAGCGCAGTCAGCGATTTTCATACAGAGCGCTACGTGGCGTTACCAATATATAAACCTAAACAGCCTACATACAAAATGCAGGGATGGTTGGGATAGCCATCCATGGCAAAATAATTCCACCTGGCATGCAACATATACAAGAAATGTGAATACTCCCATACTTCAAGAAGAATGTCATAACTCAAATTCCTAAGATGACGGCCGGCCGGAGTGGCCGAGCGGTTCTAGGCGCTACAGTTTGGAGCCGCGCGACCGCTACGGTCGCAGGTTCGAATCCTGCCTCGGGCATAGATGTGTGTGATGTTCTTAGGTTAGTTAGGTTTAAGTAGTTCCAAGTTCCAGGGGACTGATGACCTCAGAAGTTAAATCCCATAGTGCTCAGAGCCAATTTGAACCTAAGAAGACAGATACTGAGAGGTGTCCGTATTAGCTAACTATTGATACATCAATTGATGATGGTAGGAAATGACGCTAACTGCTTACAGACGAATGGAAAGACTGGTAGAGGGAGGCTTTAGAAATGAAGGAATGCCGAGGCAGTACTGATGACCATAGGAAGTATAAGATAGACTAAACAAGCGTTTGTAACACGTATAACATTTGTAAATTTAGGAAAAGGATTTTGACAATTTTGACTGGAATATAATCTTTTGAAACGCTGAAGGTAGCACGGTTAGTGAAACGAAAGATTGTCTACAACTGGTACCGAAGTCTAACTGCACATGAAGAAAATGCATACGATGCAATAATTGACATAGGAGGAATAATTATGTTTTAGGAAATCTTTTCTCAAAATGGACTGGAGTCTTACATTGAAGTTGAGGGTTGACGATAATCAGTATAGACAAGAAAAGAAAAGAAACACGGGAAACACTGAAGAATGCTGAAGATTAGAAAGGTAGTTCGAATAACTAATGAAGAGCTATTGAAAAGAACTGGGCAGTGAAGACTGGTATGATGCCACTTGACTAAACAAAGACGTTGTTCACATGCTGAGGCGTCAAGGAATAGTCAGTTTGGTTATGCGAAACTTATGGGGTAAAAGCTTTAGGAAGAGACCAACTTTTCGTGACAAGTGCGTGCTGGTTGCAATAGGTTTGAAGATGCGAAGAGGCTTGCACTGAATAGACTAGTATGGAGGGATGCATCTGACTTGTCTTGCGACTGAAGACTACATAACAATCATCTTTCAGTCAAAAGTAACGCCTTACGTTCGAAGTGTAATGAAAGTTTAGTGAGCGCCTGACACTAACAACTTTAACTATTACGGTATGAAATAATACTATTTGCTGTACGTCATGTGCAGTGCTATTCTCCGAATTACATCTTGTTCGTGAACCAGATAACTAGCAATGGACGTTACGGAACTGTGTTTGTAAAAGAACATGAAGCATCCTAAGATATTAGCAATAGAGGCGTTGAATGTTTCCATCTTTCAACGTCATTCTGTATTGATAACTTATGCAGACGTACGGTTGTTTGGCGATTTTTCTTTGCAAAACTTGTACTTCACGTCCTCACAGAAAGTGCATTAGATTTTAACATCTGTAAGTTTTTTCATGTCGGCTGCCACAGCTATAGCTTTTTTGAAAAGAGTTTCCGTTTTCCACCTTTGCTGAAAGTGATAATAAAACAGGCGAAAATGGGATTCTTTTTTTACTATCCTCTAGTTTCTCTATTGCCCCGTGATAAAAAGGAAAAAACAAAAATGGGTGTTTGAGTCTCCCACTTGTCAATGTATTTAGCTTGTTTACTTTCCATTGTGAATTAAAATAGATATAGAATAAAAAAAATTTGATCAGGTGAACATCAGCAGTTGACGAACATACTTATAGAATAAAATTCCGGTTATGCTGCCGGTAAAAGAAACTGAAGAACATTTTTGTTCTATAAAACTACATAATGGACCATACTGAATCGTTTAAACGGTTTCTTTTGAGCTTTGTTGTGTAAGGTAGGCTTGTGGTCATGTAAATGCTACCCCTTTCGCCCGTCGCGATTCAGCCGATATTTGAGTGTAAGTATGTTAATAAATAGTACCCCGTCACTAATTTTCGTGAATGTCCATTCTTTTATTTGTGTTATCCTCTTCAGTGGATCCATACAATGGTCATCTCCTACCTTCGGGAACGTACCGATAGTCACACTTAGAGGCTTTCTGTTTTCATCTACATACTGTACTATCAGACAATCATTTTCCTCGCAACGGTCTCGCAGCGTACTGGACAGCTGCTATTGTCGCAGTATCGGTGTCCGTAAGTCCATATTCTGCAAAACAGGTTGAGAATCTCTCTTGCAACACTGTCCATAATTGTTCGGCCCTCTACCAGACAGACTTCTTAAATTATTACGCAAGGTCTGTGCCCATCAGCTGTTCTGGAAATATTCAGTGTTTGATGATTCCTTAATTACAAAGTCGCAATTAATCCTAATGAATGTTTTCCGCAATTCTTGGTTAATTAAACCCGTGGGGCGGGGGGTCCGCGATCTCGCGCCCCAGTATTTCACAATTACACACCCTGTTACAAGTCAGCAATTTCTTTGCTCTAGTTATTTCTGTCAGAATAAATTCGGTTGAAAAGAACGGCGTTACATTCAGAGACAGCGTGCATAAATGTACCGACATTACCACGGTCGGAATACGTGTCAGATCATTCCTTCCACAAATAAAATAGTTAAAAGAAAAATTTACTGTATTCCTACAGCTTTACTCAGCGAGCAAAGGCTACGATTCTTCTCGGAATTTTTTTTCTTTTTATTTTCCATATCGATTGAATTTCCATTTTGAGATCTTATATAGAGAGATTCATACGTTTCTACTGCTTGTAACCAGTTTTGGCTGACGTAGATTTACTATATTTTCTACTGGGCTCCTGTACATTATGTCACTTCGATAGTGCGAAATGTTAATGTGAATAAATTACCTCTTGTATGCGACTTATCACAAACCATCTGTTTGGACGAAACGTCTTCACAGCCAACTGTCCTTATTCTTAAAAGTTTTAAAGTGGATAGATACATGTTTTAAAACTGCAATGTTTATTTTAAATTGTTATTTAATAGAATCTATCAGTATCTTTCATCTTAACAAATTAATGAGACAGTATTAATCAATATGGTGAACATTACATTATGAAAATAGGTTTGTATTTCATTAAGGTAATGTAAAATAAAGTAAAAAAATTTTTTACCAGTCTGTTATTTTACTTAATTATACACCACGAGATTGACTGCAGCCTGATGGCTTTGCAGGTTTGTGGCGCGATAAGGAAATTAGGGCCTATACAATTTGAGCAGAGACAAATAATTAAAGCAATGATATGGGCCGCAAGTGGTAAACTCCACAAACACACGAGAAATTGACAAAGCGCAGTTTATTGTGATCTAATGACTGGATGCGAGCATCTTGGAAACGGTGGAGCTGTTCGCCTGTTGCTGTCGTGATGGCTGGGTGTTGTGTGCTGTCCTTAGGTTAGTTAGGTTTAAGTAGTTCTAAGTTCTAGGGGACTGATGACCATAGATGTTAAGTCCCATAGTGCTCAGAGCCATTTGCACCATTTGCTGTCGTGAGCATCTACGAAATGTGATTTAAGGACGGCGCACCATGTGTAGCACAAATCTTTCGGAACATAGCACTCAGTGCACGTCGTTCAAGAGTGCAGTTGTAGATACGTCTAAACATAACGTTCGCGACACTTGTCTAGTTTTTGTTACCCACTGCGACGACAGCGCACCAAGCGTTCAGCAAGTGATGTCTCTGAGTTCGACATTGGATGACTGCAAATACTATCAAAAATGGTTCAAATGGCTCTGAGCACTATGGGACTCAACATCTTAGGTCATAAGTCCCCTAGAACTTAGAACTACTTAAACCTAACTAACCTAAGGACATCACACACACCCATGCCCGAGGCAGGATTCGAACCTGCGACTGTAGCAGTCCCGCGGTTCCGGACTGCAGCGCCAGAACCGCTAGACCACCGCGGCCGGCGCAAATACTATCGGTTATAATGATTTTTAACATGGTTTTCATGATAAATAGCTTATGAAGTAACATAAAAACCGACAATAACTGAAAAATCACACCACATTTTCATTCTTTACTTTTTTAAGGACCATGGGAGGTATGAAACGGACATTACAGGACAGTTTATTTACAATACTGTTGTAATGTACAGATATTTACTGAAGTACATAGTTTTCCTTTAGTAACAAAAATTCCTAGTAAGCAGCAGAAGACCTGACTTTTGCAGAAAAACGTCGTACTTTTACCCAACAACGCTAAGTTTTGTTCGCTAGACTTCCGGCCAAATCACTGAATGTCGGACGTAAGAAACAAATGTGGAATGGAATACCTACATTATTTAACGTACCATATAGGGCACCACACCTGCAGTTGAAGAGAAAAAGTCATACTAAACGGTAAAAATCAATAAAACCGTTCTCCAAAAGAGGGAAACCAGTTTCGCTATTGCCGCTACATATGAGCCACAAACGACAAGAATTTTCAATAGATTCACTTTTGAAGCAGAAGTAATTACATTTACAAAAATATTCGTGTATGTGATAGTCGAGTGAACTGTAAGAATGAGCGAATCATTAGGCCCCACATTTTTTTTTTTTTTTACATTTCATTGAAAGTGACTATCACAATAAAAACAGACAAGAATGGAAATTATGGTTCTCATGCATGAAATGTGTTTTTATATTCTCTTGTCTCCTGCTCTCATAAACCGTAGACTCTGCCATTGCCGGGGGGGCTTGCGTGCGTCAGCGATACAGATCACCGTACTGTAGGTGCAACCGCAACGGAGGGGTATCTGTTGAAAGGCCAGACAAACGTGTGGTTCCTGAAGAGGGGCAGCAGCCTATTCAGTAGTTGCAAGGGCAACAGTCTGGATGATTGACTGAACTGGCCTTGTAACATCAACCAAAACAGCATTGCTGTGCTGGTACTGCGAATGGCTGAAATCAAGAGGAGACTACAGCCATAATTTTTCCCGAGGGCATGCAGCTTTACTGTATGGTTAAGTGACGATGCGTAAAATATTCCGGAAGTAAAATAGTCCCCCATTCGGATCTCTGGACGGGAACTACTCAGAAGGACGTCGTTATCAGGAGAAATAAAACTGGCGCTTTACTGATCGGAGTGTGGAATGTCAGATCCCTTACTTGGGCAGGTAGGTTAGAAAATTTAAAAAGGAAAACGGATAGGTTAAAGTTAGATACAGGGGGAATTAGTTAAGTTTGGTGGCAGGAGGAACAGGACTTTCGGTCAGGTGAATACAGGGTTACCAATACAAAATCAACTAACGGTAATGCAGGAGAGGCTTAATAATGAATTAAAAAATAGGAAGACCGGTAAGTTACTACGAACAGCAGAGTGAACGCATTATTGTAGCCAAGAAAGATACTAAGCCCACGCCTACCACAAGTTTATATGTCAACTAGCTCCGCAAGTGATGAATAGATTGAAGAAATGTGTGATGAGATAAAAGAAATTATTCAAATAGTGAAGGGAGACGAAAATTTAATAGCCATGTGGGACTGGAATTCCATATTAGGAAAAGGAAGAGAAGAAAAAGTAGTAAGTGGATGTGGACTGGGTGAAAGGAATGAAAGAGGAAGTCACCTGGTAGAATTTTACACAGAGCATAACTTAACCATCGCTAACATTTGGTTTAAGAATCATGAATACTTGGAAGAGACCTGGAGACACTGGAAGGTTTCAGATTGATTATATAATGGTAAGACAGAGATTTAGGAACCAGGTTCTAAGTTGTAAGACATTTCCAGGGGCAGATGTGGATTCTGCCCACAATTTATTGGTTATGAACTGTAGATTAAAACTGAAGAAACTGCAAAAAGGAAGGAATTTTACGAGATGGGACCTCGATAAACTGAAAGAACCAGAGGTTTTAGAGAGTTTTAGAGGGTGCATTAGCGAACGATTGAGAAGAACAGGGAAAAAGAATACAGTAGAAGAAGAATGGGTAGCTTTGAGTGATGAAATAGTGAAGGCAGCAGAGGATTAAGTAGGTAAAAAGACGAGGCCTAGTAGAAATCCTTGAGTAACACAAGAAATACTGAATTTAACTGATGAAAGGCGAAAATATAAAAATGCAGTAAATGAATCAGGCGAAAAGGAATATAAACGTCTCAAAAATGAGATCGACAGGATGTGCAAAACGGCTAGCGGGAATGGCTAGAGGACAAATGTAACGACGTAGATGCATATATCACTAGGGTTCAAATGGCTCTGAGCACTATGGGACTCAACTGCTGAGGTCATTAGTCCCCTAGAACTTAGAACTAGTTAAACCTAACTAACCTAAGGACATCACACACATCCATGACCGAGGCAGGATTCGAACCCGCGACCGTAGCAGCCGCGCGGTTCCGGACTGAGCGCCTAGAACCGCTAGACCACCGCTGCCGGCATATCACTAGGGGTAAGACAGATGCCACCTACAGAAAAATTAAAGAGACCTTTCGAAAAAAGTGAACTTTTACACCAGAGAGTGTTGCGACTGTGTCTGTTAGATTGCGGTTCTCAGTGAGGTGAGTGGGGCTGGTAATGGGCTGGATGGACCAGTGGAAAAACTGCTGACAGTAAAGAAGGCTTTATTAGATCTCTGTACATGTGTCATCGTCGCTCAGCGAGGCAAAACTCGCATCACTCGATTAAACCTAGCCGGCGCTGACACATAAGCAGCTGCTTCCGCCCTGGTGAAAGGATGCTGCCTAGGTGGCCCACAGCTAAGAGCTGACGTAAAGCTCGTGGACAGTCGGTGGCCCCTGTAAGCTTTGGTTGTGTCGTCAGCAGCGCGCTGCTGCTCCGTCAGAGACGGCGCTTACAGCCTAGTTTACACTACGACATTGGGTTGCGCCACTCGTTGCGTGGAAGGAGTTGTACACAAGTGGTTTCAGATATGTCTGTAGATGCGGCGACACCAATATACACTTCAGTTTCGTCATTTTGTGGGTTCCAGAGACGTGTCTGAAATGAAAGTTTTGGCAGCTACACGTCGCACGAATTGTGATGGAGTTAAAGCTTGTTGCGTGGAATCGCTGCATAAGGAAAAATAAGAAAAGTGATTCGATTCGTGACTGGATGAAGAAAAGACCTCAGCTCGGTTACTCACCATCCTTGCTGAAATAATTTATAACGGAAGATCCAAGAAGTTCTTTCAATTACCTTTGATTGCCACCGTCCGGCCGCGGTGGACGAGCGGTTGTAGGCGCTTCAGTCCGGAACCGCGCGACTGCTATGGTCGCAGATTCGAATCCTGCCTCGGGCATGGATGTGTGTGATGTCCTTAGGGTAGTTAGGTTTAAGTAGTTCTAAGTTCTAGGGCACTGATGACCTCAGATGTTAAGTCCCATAGTGCTCAGAGCCATTTTTGAACCAAGCAGGCCGCATTAAGAAGAGAATGGTTTGCAAACTACTCTCTTGAAGATAGATCTGTACAGTGGCAATATTTAAAAATTCTAACATATGTCAATGGGGAGCACTGCAGCGACGTTTTAAATAGATGAATATTGAATAAAGGATGCAGCTTCTTGAATTTGTATATCCTTCCCTCCTGTCAACAATATTCCTTAACAAAGAGTTGGCCCATTCGAACGATGGGATTTTAGTCTTGTAGACGATAGCATTGCCACAGATAGAATTACACTTGCTTGTATTTTTCTTAATTCAATTGTATACGTGCTCCTAACTCAATAAATTTTGCCCTGAAGCTCAGATACTGTCAAACCATCTATGCTATGATCGCACATGCTGGTCTCAGCGGCAGCAATATGTTGCTTATTTTTGTAATCAGCTTTACTGAAATTTCGCAAACACCTACTCAAAGCATAGATATCCAAAAGCGAACATTATTCTCCGTTCCCCCCTTCATAGTTCAGTTTGTCTACACACTACGATGACACATAACTTCAAAACTCAAGCAACTAGTGTCGCCAAAGTTGGAATACCCCGAAAGTGTTTAGTTTTACCAACTAGTTGCGCAAACGCGTGACGCGCATGCGCAGTGGACGGTAGTGCATTTGCCTGCAACCTAGTGTCGTCGTGTAAACTAGGCTTAAGGCGGCCTCTCAGCTCCGTACGAAACTACTAGCGGCGTCTAGTGGAGACTGCTGCGCATGGGATTCGACCCGCTGCTCTCTGGCTAGAGTCGGACGGCGACTGGGGCTGTGGTAGTAAATCCGCGCAGCGGCTTATTCGCGCTGCTGCTGTCGCACAGGCAACTGCATTGAACGCTGCCAAGATGCGCTACCGACGACAACGGCGACGTGCAAGACAGACAATTTACAAAACTATAGAAGACGTCGAAATGACAACTTCTGCCGCTGACAAGAAGAAGAACACAATTAAATCTGTCGCTGCACACGCCCTTCTAGATGGACCTGCTGTATTTTGTGGATGTAGACTTAACTTCAGCATCGACATTAACGATACATTTACCCATGGCAATGGATGGCTCAGTGCTTGTTGCCTCAGGCTGGCAGTGCTGTGGCACCATGTCCCATGAGGAACTTAGTGCTGGTGGCAGCAGATGCAGGTGGATCTTGAACCAATGGCTGCTGCTGGCTGTCCGGCGTGGTCCTGGCGTTGTGGTGGTGCTGCTGGACGACGAATGCCTCTGCCACAAAGTTCAGAAATACTTACATCGCTCTGAGGCGCATTTGTTTCACTAAAACGTGGTATCTAGTCAAGTCGCTCATAACAAGAGTTTGACCTGGTGTGGTGGCATCGATCCGACTGGGTCCTGAGACGTTACACACTTAATCCACAATTCTCCCTTATCATCTTTGGCAAGTAACTGTTACAAGTAATTTATCTGATGCGGGTGTTGTGGAAACGTTTTCACAATGCCATCGTAAGTACACTTCCAGTTTATCTACTGGCTGACAATTTTAAATTTCGGTAGATTACATTACTGAAACTATTCATCGAAATTTACAGAGGACTGTCAAAATCTTCCATGTACCTCCCTTTATAAGGTACCTTACGTAAATAAAGACAACTGCAAGATAGGTGGCAAATTTAATACCAAAAAGAATCCTCGAAAAAGCTTCAGAATATCCGCGAACGTAAACTGCATCACTGTCACCTCGTTTGTTGCTCAGCTGACTGCTAACCCTCTGTTGAGACACAGAGTAAATACAGGAACAGTTTCTGGCTATTCTGCTAGAGTGTAGCACTGTACAGACAGGTACTAGTCGTTTCCACATTACCCACACGCTTCCACGTTTACACCCCTTCCTCTACATTAAATTTCCCAAACTGCATGTGACTTGTTATAACGCACAAGTAATAATTAACCACAATTATAAAAACGTACTATACACACACAACGTAAGAATGAAAAGCAAATGTAAATGACATACCTTCACAGTTCACCGCTCTGTCGAACAATTCCAGCACAGGCTGTTGCTTCAGATATGATGAGGCTTCAATAGCAATGCTGCTTAATGTGTCTTCTTGATTGTTAATTTGGAAATGTACCGTATTAAGAGTGTTAGTGCATTAAGATTCGCTAAGTGTAAAATCAAAACCTAACTGAAGTGAAAATTTGCCATATTACCATATCAGTTAAAGCGTCCTGTTCGTCGCTGTGTTGCTGGTATTTGGAAATTGTTCGAACTCTTCTCCAGGACAATAGTACCAATGCCACGACTGCTAGCTTTCGTATCAGTTTTGTTTGGACGTCGTAGTAGCAAGTATGCATAGTGGCTATTGCTCATTAAATGTGCCGCTGTATTATTGTGTTTCGGCTTTCTTTCCACATAAATTACAAGAAACCATTCTCATGTCCAGCATCTTAAAAAACTTCCACGCAACGGACTTATGCGCTGCAGGCGACATGATTACATCTTAAGAACAAAATACGTTAAAGGAAAACAATGAAAGTTCACGCTTGACGATAACCACTTTGCTAACAATGGTAACGGCCTTTAACTGGCACAACAAAAAGTGTCAAATGGGCCTATCGTTCGGTTTCGTCACATATCGGATTTGTCCGGAACACTTCACGTCGACTGTCCGAATTTTTCATTGCTGCCAACTCCAGCGACCTAGGAGCTGTAGTGTTAAAACTGTGTGATGAAGCTAAACGTTACAGTTCCTGTTAGTAGCGACTAGAACCGATTACGTCAGCATTTCTCCTTATACGTCTCCGCCCACCACAAAGACCAATCTTGTAATTTAGATTTTTGTTCAACATTTTCAGCAGCTGCTTCTTAAGAAAGCCGATGTGAAGAAATAGCACTGTAACTGAGTTAAACTTAGATTTTTAACGCAACTAATGTGCTATTCCTTCACATCGGAAATCGTGTTGTTCCATTCACACCGCCACTCCCCAGTGCACAGTGCAGACTTCTCGTTTTGTGCCACCTATACTTGCTTCACACAGTCAAAGACAATGACTGGACGTGATGAAAGCTCAAAAAGTAATAAGAATCCTTCACACATTCAAAATAAAATTATTCACGTACATCCAGCATACTGGGGTAGCTTGGGTCAGCAACTTACGTTAATCAGTAGAACGAAATATCAATCCTAGTTGCAATTTTAATTTTTATTCATTCGATGATTAGTTTCAGGCCGAGACCCATTTTCAAATCGTCATAGCATAGTCGAAAATAGCGTTTTAAAAGATGTCAAAAATGTGCAATGAACATTTACACTACATACAAGTAACCTGTATGCACTGTATGCACGGTAAATGTTCATTGCACATTTTTGCCATCTTTGGAAACGCTATTTTCGACTGTGTTATGACGATTTGAAAATGGGTTTTGGCCTTAAACTGGTCATCGAATGAATGAAAAAAAAAAAAATGGTTCAAATGGCTCTGAGCACTATGGGACTTAACTTCTGAGGTCATCAGGCCCCTAGAATTTAGATCTACTTAAACCTAACTAACCTAAGGACATCACACACATCCATGCCCGAGGCAGGATTCCAACCTGCGACCGTAGCAGCCACGTGGTTCCAGACTGAAGCCGCTGGAACCGCTCGACCACAGCGGCCGGCGAATGAATAAAAATTAAAAATTTACAACTTATACTGGTTTTTCGTTCCACTGAAAGTAAAATTATGTTCTACCACAATTTAAAAAGAACAATATCAAATGTTTACCGTGATCTGCAAAAAAATATAATTTAAAATAATAATGTGAGCACTCGATACTGATATTTTGATATCCACACATCGATTTATTGGAGAAACGTTGGCTGATGTACGTCGATATCATTCATTAAGTATTGATATATCGATGTCCGGCCTATAATAAACGTCCCTAACGCTCGTATGATCATTACCGCTTCGCGCTGCAGTTTTCTTCTGAGCGCGGCTAGCCTTGTGACCCACATGTCACAACATTGAGACCAGCTACTTGTGTCTGGTAATGCAGTACTTCAGGGCGGTTTTCTATCTACTTCATATTATGTTCCAAAAAACTCATGACGCTGAACTGCATTAACTGGATTTTGTTAGTACTACTGGTGGTCCAACTAAAACATTCATATTTCTTTACGTACTACACGAATATGTAATAAAAAATAGGGGTTCCTATTTAAAAAAAAAAGGAGTTGATATCCGTTTGACCTATGGCAGCGCCATCTAGCGGGCGAACCATAGCGCCATCTGGTTTCCCCCTTTCAAGCTAGACGAGTTTCGTTCTTTGTAGTTTTTTCGTTTGATGTTTATTTCGTGAGATACTTGGCCCGGTCACTATTAATGGACCACCCTGTTTACGTTATTCAGTTACAGATGTGACATATAACGTAAAGAAAGATAAATCTTATCTCCACTATTGTCATGTAGCATGGTAATTCTTTTTTTAATACAATCATGCCATCCTTCAACACTGAAAAAGATATAATGAAAAGCGTACATCAAGTTCTCAGTTGACTTGGTCACTATGTAAAGATTGAGAATGTAACATTGTATAAATTACAGTGTTGTACAAATTATAGTATATGTTGTAGTCTGTAATTTAATATGTACAATACTGTAATCTGTAATTGATACACTATTACATTTTCAATCTTCACATAGTGACCAAGTCAACAGAGACCTTGATGTACGCTTTTCATTATATCTTTTTCACTGTGCTAGCATGGCACGAACGCATTAAAAAATTAGTATGCTACATGAGGATAGTGGAGATAAGAGTTACCTTTCTTTTCGCTATTTGTCACATTTTGTAATTGAATATTGTACATTTCGATATATCTTCATAGGCATATCTTCGGCTTTACGATATCTTTGGGCTGTGGTGCCAAATCACTTTGCATTTGTTTTTGACATCTCACATAAATAGGACGATTGCTGCAATTGTGTATGTTACGAGTTTTTTTATTATGTGTGTCATTTAGATTAAAATATTCAACTCTTTGTGTTTAAGCGTTGTTGCGATTGCTAGGAGCCAGTTTGTTTTATCTTAATATTGGTCTACAAATTGTGTTGCTGGTACCAGATGATGACTTGCGGCCGAAACCATTAGTACTAATAAAATCCAGTTACTGCAGTTCAATGTTATTATTTTTCTGAAGCATATATCGACTGCTGAAAACTGCCTGAGAAAAGCGCACTTCATATTACTTTTGCTAAAAGATTGCATAGTGGCGATATATTGTTTAACATGGATCTCTACAGCTGACAACCCCTATGTGATTCCATGTAGACCCAAAGATATAGTTACTTACAACTGCTGTGGACGCTGAATCGTCTAGTTTGGACCACAGTAAAATTGAAACTCATCACCTGGTCGGATGAACCACTTTTCTTGTAACACCAGGTCGATGTTCGTGTTCAAATATGCCGCCATCAAAGGGAACGGCTGCTTGAAACACACATAACGCCACAGACCCTTACTGATGGGGATCTACTGTTATACAGACGATCGGTATTTGAAACATGCATCGCGCCGCGTACGCGAACTGGGGTTCAGTTATAACATGGGGGCTATTCACCTGAGCTTGCTGGGGTAGTGGGTGAACGCAAAATGACCGCGGTGTGCTACCCTCAGCATCCCTTCATGGTGTATGTTTTTTCCAGATGTCGTTCTCTAGTGGGATAAATGTCCGTATCATGATATGACAATCATGCTGCAATTATTTGATAAGCGTAGCAGCAACTTCATGCTGATGGTTTAGCCACTAAATTCGTCTGTAAGAACTCAGCGAAACATGTTATTGGGTGAAACTTCCTGGCAGATTAAAACGGTCTCGGTCCTGCACACGGTTTTAATCTGCCAGGAAGTTTCATATCAGCACACACTCCGCTGCAGAGTGAAAATCTCAATCTGGAAATGTCCTCAAGGCTGTGGCTAAGCCATGTCTTCGCAATATCCTTTCTTTCAGGAGTGCTAGCTCTGCAAGGTTCGCAGGAGAGCTTCTGTAAAGTTTGGAAGGTAGGGGACGTAGTACTGTCGGAAGTAAAGCTGTGAGGACGGGGCGTGAGTCGTACGTGGGTCGCTCAGATGGTAGAGCACTTGCCCGCGAAAGGCAAAGGTCCCGAGTTCGAGTCTCGGTCCTGCACACAGTTGTAATCTGCCAGGAAGTTTCATATCAGAGAACACTCCGCTGCAGAGTTGAAATCTCGTTCATGTTATTGGGTGCCAGCTCCGCGCCCGCAGATCTCAGGTCCATAACATGCAGAAACTGTGTGGTCTTTGCACATACTATTGACTGCACCTACCTCTGTATATCTCACAAGGGCTTGTCGAATGCTTATTATGGGCTAAAATTGTCTTCTTTGTGTAAAATTAGTAGACATTAATTTCAGTGTTTTCCTTTTAATTTCCGGTAAAAGCAATAAGGTAGCCTGCAACATTATGTATGGCTACATATCCCATAATTCACAGTAGTGATCATTTCTGATAAGAATTATGTTATTGCTGTTGTGGTCTTTGGTCAGAAGTGTGGTGGGGTGGAGCTCTACATGGTAGCCTGTCTTGTGTAAGTCTCTCCAATTTTGCCTTTCTACCGCAACCTACGTCCGATTTAACCTACTTACTGGCCTTGGTCTCCTCCTAAAATCACTCCCCTCCCATGCTTTTCCTTCCAATACCAAACTGGCAATTCCTTGATGCCTCAGGATGTGACCTATCAAAAGATCCCTATCTTTAGTCAAGTTCTGCCATAAATTTCTTTAAAGCACATCAAATGTATTCACAATTCCGAATACGAACCGTCTGTAGCTGTATAATGGAATGATGACAGTGAAAATTTGTGCCGGATCGGGATTTAAACCGCGGTGCCTTCTCATTTGTTATTCGATCCATCCATCTAAACCTCAGCACCAACTTTCAAAAGCTTCTAGCCTCCTTCTTTCTGTACGAACTAGGTATCGTCCACGTTACACTTCCGTACAAGGCTACACTTCAGACAAATACCTTCAGAAAAGACTTTCTCACACAAAATTTCTCGTTTTTAGAAATGTATTTCTTGCCATAGCCAGTCTGCATTTTGTATCATCTCTATTCGGCAGCATAAATTAGTTTGTTGTTGAAATTTCCAACTTTTCAGCTCTAATTTCTTAATGTGATTCCTATTGAATCACCTGATTTAATTCGACTGCATTTTATTACCCCTGTTTTACTCTTGTTGATGTTCATCTCAAAATTTCTTATCAAGACACTGTTAATTCCGTTCAACTCCTCTTCCAAGTCATCTGTCCTCTCTGACAGAATTACGATATTATTGGCAAACTTGAAAGTTTTTATTTCTTCATAATGAATTTTAATTCATTTTCCAAATTTCTTATCGGTTTACTTTGCTTCTGTTTCAGTGTACAGATTGATACGATCGTTGATAGGCTACAATCTTGTCTCACTCCTTTCTCAATCACTGCTGCCCTTTCAGGTCCTTTGGCTCTGCTAACTGCTAATTGCAGTCTGGTTTCTGTTGCAAGCAACTTTTCTCTCCCTGTATTTTATCCATGCAGCCTTCAAAATTATAAATATTGTATCCTAGCCAATATTATCAAAGGCATTTTCTAAATTTCCTAGATCAAATTCTACCAGTTTTTCCATTCTTTAGCAACCATGACATATTAAACTGATTTTAAAGTGATGTCTTATTTGAAACTGGAATTATCTCATATACGTTCCACACCAGGTGAAATAGTTTTTTCGTAGTTGGGTCTCTCGAAGATCAACAATTCTGCGGGAATGTTGTCCGTTCCAGGGACTTTGTTTCCACTTAGATATTTCAGGGCACTTTCAAACTCTTCTCGAAGTGTTGTATCTCCCATCTCAGCATCATTTACTGTCTCTTCTCTCTCTATAACATTGTCTTCAGATTTGTTTCCTTTATATTGACTATATATATTTTACACTTTTCTATTCTTGACTTAGTACAGGGTTATCACATGAGCACTTAATATTCATGCTGGTGATCCTCGTTTCTCGAAAGGCCTGTCTAATTTTCCTGGAAGCGTCATCTATCTTTCCCATAGTTACACATGCATCTGTAGCCTTGTATTTGTCCTCTAGCCATTCCTATTAACCATTGTACACTTTCTGCCAATCTCAAGCTTTGCTTTCGCCTACATTATTTGCTGCATTTTTATATTTTCTCCTTTTGTCAATTAAATTCTGCAGGTATACTCGTATCCGTTGTATTATCCAGAGTTATACTAAGCCTTCACAATATCATCTCTCAGAGCTATCCATTTGTCTTCTATTATATTCCCTTCTCTTGCTTCAGTGAAACGTTGCATAATATTCTTTCTGAAACACTTATCATCCTCTGGTTTTTTCAGTTTATCTAAGTCCCATCTCCTTAATTTCTTACCAGTTGGAAAATTTCTTCTGTTTTAATATGCAGTTAATAACCAATAAATTATGGCAGAGCGTACATTTATTCCTTACAGTTTAAAGTCTGCTATTTTAATTGCTGCCTTACTATTATATCAAAATCAATCGGAAACCTTTTGGTGTCCTCAGGTCTCCTCGGCGTATACAGCCTTCATTCAGGAGTCTTAAGTCAAGTGTTAGCGATGACTAAATTGTACTGTGTGCAAAATTCTACCAGGTGCGTTGCTCCTTCATTCCTTTCCCCAGTCCATGTTCTCCTATTATTTTTCCTTCACTTCATTTCTTTACTACCGAATTACAGTTTGACATCACAATTAAATTTCATCTTCCTTAAGTATCGGGATCTTTATCTCATCACACAATCCTTCAATAGTTTCTTCATCTACGGAGCTAGATCGCATACAAACTTCTACTACTGTGATGGGTCTGTCTGTCTCCGCTACTGTAACGCGTTCACTGGGCTGTTCATTATTGTTTAGCCGCTTTCCTATTTCCTTGTTCATAATTAGGCGTTACTCCTGTTTGATTTTGTTTTGATTGCCCTGTACTGACCTGAAAGGAAGTCCTGTTCTCCTCCTGCCATTGCCCTTCACTAATGCCCCTCTATCTAGCTTCAACATATCTATTTCCATTTTTAAATTCTCTAACCTAATTACCGGCTAGGGGATGTGGTATTCCACTCTCCTACCCGTCGAATGCCGATTTTGTTTCTTTTGCTGATGGCATCTTCTTGAATAGTCCCGCCTGGGAATCCAAATGGGACACTATATCACCACCTGAATAGTTTACCCAGGACGACGTCGTCACGAAGTTGTACAGTAGAACTGTATGCCCTCTGAAAAAAAACCACGGCTTCAATTTCATATACCTATCAATCGTTCGCACCACACGCACAGCAAAGCCATTTTGGACACTGCAATTACTCAGAAGGGTGTTGCCCTTCTCGTGTCATCAGGAGTTAGTCTGGCGTCTCCACGGCCCCCTTCACTGTGCTAACCTACGAACCTACGGCAAAGCTATATGTGTCGCTGGGGCATGCAAGCCCCTCCACCTCGTCATGGTCCATGGTTCACGCGGGGCTAAGAAGTATATCAATCTGTAGTCACAAAGAACTAGCGTGACATACCTTGCTGGAAAAGGAAGTGATTTTGTTATTCTACACATATCTAGGAGATATAGCAAACCTCACTCTAGGACAAGTACCGGTACGTTCCAAAGCACATTTGCAAGCTGACAAAAAGTAAGCTAGGTTCTACATAAGCATTATTAGAGAAATATTCGGAAAAGATTTGAACTTATAAACAATCAAACGCTTAAAAATACGATTCACAGTAACCTACCTAGAAGTCGAGAGGACGCTTTCGATTGGATACCGTTCAGCGAGAATCGTGTCCTGCCGAAACTGTGTGTTTTCGGCAGCATAAACGTTCTCGGTAAACCGTGCGCTGTTTACACACTACACCGAATAATTAGTACAGTTAGCAACGTGTCATGTTTCCATTGACAATTCAATTTACCGAACTGCTTCCAAATTAAAGCGTGCTGTGACTAATCGCTGGCCAATGCTAACTGTCGCATAGCTCTCATTAACTACCGAGCGAATTTCGGAACATAGAGCACAGAACTGCTATAGCCTTCAAGCTTTCAGTTTGTCTGTACACTCTCATCAATTTCATATCTTTTACTCCTCGTTATACGATCAAGGTAGGTGAACGGCTCGCTAAGTCTCAACACCGAAGAGTCTCGTAACAGTTTTCCACGGGAAAATGATCAAACGTAGTTATTAGTCTGTGTTCCGCTTGCAGAAGACGTAGAGTAGTTTGATGAACTCAGGAACAGCTTTGACGAGTTTTCGTTTAAAGTGACGTGCTTAACGTTACCAAATTACTAGCTATAGTACTAATAAGAAATCGGAAACGTCATAAAGATGCTAAAACTCAAAGCTAATTAATTTATGTTAAAATCAACTATTGTAACGGAAAAATAATATACTAATTAAATATTAAAGGTGTCGCTCAACCATATTCCAGGTAGGGCAAATTAATCAAACTTAGTGAAAATTTGGGATGTAATAAAATCGTTGTCTAAAAACAAATTGCGTCGACGGCAATGTTATTATTCCAACTTGCAAATGAGGTCATAACGTGGTTTGCAGCTCGAATTAAACTGTAACTCCCACCTACAATCCGATTTTAAGTCAATTGAAGATTGGGGGAACACAAGGACATTCCAACTCCAATAAGGACTCTACCGAGTAAAAACCTGTCTTATTATATTCAGACTAACCTCTAGATGAAGCACAGGTTTGTGGTCTTATATGGGGTGTACAACGCACAGTTCCAGATCCGTTCCCTTGTCTATCAAAATGTGTGTAAAATCTTATGGGACTTAACTGCTAAGGTCATCAACCCCTAAGCTTACACACTACTTAAACCTAACTAACCTAAGGATATCACACACATCCATGCCCGAGGCAACATTCGAACCTACGACCGTATCGGTCGCGCGGTTCCAGACTGGAGCGCCTAGAACCGCTCGGCCACACCGGCCGGCGCAGAGGTAGCAACCGACGTCTCTGCACAGGATGGAACTGACCCAAATACACGTCGTCGATGAGACTACCTGCCAAACGTCCGACCAACGGTCGTCTCCGCTGGTACTGGCTGTGCCGAACTCACTGGGGCTCTGTCCCCATCTGCCCTGCTGGTCAGTCTCGAACTGAGCTCCCAACTGGACTCCCGACACACGACGACCCGGAAATACTATCGGTCGCTCGAGACGATACGACAGCGCACTCATCGATACCTGCTGCTGCTGCCGCTCACAGGCAAGTAAGGCAGGAAGTTAGTAACGCCAATAAATGGAATAAGAAAACGAGGCGGCAGTACCGTAATAGAAGATGACAAACAATAAATGGCATGAACATAAGCCGTGCGCGGCACAACCTCTTTATGCATCGATTGTCATATTAGTTTCCAGTTAATGTCATGAAGTTATGCCCAAGTTTACACAACTGAATTTTTCAGCTGTGATTATGACTGATTTGTAGGGCAGTTCTATTGTAACCTTTAAAAATGCTATTTGTCAGGTCACACATTGCCTAAACAACTCTTGGAATATGCATCAGCAGATATAGTCACGCATCTCCACTGCCAAGGTTCGCGGCCGTTACAAAAAATATTATGTTGTTCCAACGATAATAGATATCAAAGTTCGTTTCTCCCGACGTATAAAATCTTCAAACAGCTTACGGAAATGCAGCCACGTGAGTCTTCGACAACCATTGAGATTTCGACAGGTGCATTTTGTTGTGTTTTTTTTTCCAAGCCAAAAATCAAACGAGGAAGCGCTGTGCAAGGAAATTTAAAAGCGAGGCATATGCAGGAAGGCATCACACACACATCATAAACCCCAGCGCCACCACACAGCCAAAGACACTAGCGCCCGAAGTCATCGATGGTGAATATTAATTACCGAAGGGTGAGCGGGTAGCATTAACTCGCACACTCTGTTGTTTGTCCAGGGAAATAGCAGGATTCCAAGGAGCATTTTACGAGAAACCTCCATCTCTATGTATAAGATTATTTGCTAATATTATGTCAGTGATCCTTGTGAAATTAACGAAACACAAATTCTGGCGTGCATTTCCAGCTAGTGGAACAATGAATTAAAGAAGAAATTGAGATTTAATTACAAGTGACCTTATAGATTCAGGTAGAGGTGTTTCCTTAAGTTCTGATTGGCATTCCGCTATGTATCTGATCAAAAAGCAGAGGGACAGAGTTAGCGGTTCTTGCTCACCAGTCTCTACTTAATACTCTCTATCGATAACTTCAGACCTGGGTCATCTTTGATAACGATCTGGCGCTAGTGTTAACGATGTGTGTATTGTCTTTCTGAATATGCCTCGCATACCGAGGTTTTAAATTACATTACACGACGCTCTCTCCTGCACCTAGAAAATAACAGCGGTGTGCACATGTCGAAATATCGGTGATTGTGTAAGAGGTCCATGGCTGCATTCCAGTAAATTGTTTGGTTGTCAGCTTATCTATTGCTGCACTGCTCCAAAGGTTTGCCATACAACACGTGGGTACTGTGTTAGATGAAGCTCCAGACGGGAATATATTGGAGAGAATTTCCAGTTCTGGCATTCGATTTACGACCAAGAGAATCTCCAGGAAATTTTGTTCAGAACAGTGGGATTACAACTAACTTTAATTTAATTACAACACACTGTGTCCCAGATGTTTTAGTGTATGCGTGAATGTATGTCTTTGTGTGTTTGTGTGTACGGCCCGTTTCTTGAGGTGGAGGGGGGGCAGGGGTGGCAAGGGGGTGGTGGGTAGGGGGGGGGGAAGGGTAGAAGTGTCTGTGGGAAATTCTTGCAGTAAATGTGGGTCATCTTAGTAGATACTCGTTCTAACGGTTCAAAGTTGTCCACAATTTCCTCGGGAGGTTGAATCCTTCGATTTTCTTCTTCTCATGATTTTTTTAACCGCCTCAAAAGTAATTTTCAAAATACTCGTAATAATGTTTGTCACAGGCACTGCGAACCCACATCACAGATATTGGTCCTCTGTCCACAAACAATTCATTTTTATGAATCACGTAGGTATATTCATATGAGGCCTTCCTTGATCCACCCAATTTCACAGAAGAAGCAAAGCCAGTGGTTACAATCCTGAAACACCACGTGAAGAAGAAGGGAATTCGTAAACATGCCCTCTCCCAGTAGCCGCATAATGATCACAATGAGAATGACTAAATTTAAATTAGGCAACCCGCCACTCATGGATCTCGGAAAGGTGCCACTGATCTGTAAAGTAATTCTTTATCCCCGTTTGTTGCGAGTTTAAATGACATAAAAGGGAAAGAAGTTAGTTCTGTATATGAATAAAAAGTTAGATGCTCTATACAGGATGGATAAAGGCGAACTGTTGAGAGACATGGCTACTCAATATATTGCTGAAGCATTTGGAAAGATTTCAGGGTGCTTAAAAACAGGCTTTACTGTCGTAAAGGACTAGTTTCGAAATGACAATGCCGCTGGCAACTGTAAGATTCCTGGAGACTATAATATCGCCGAATGTTCGTCTGCACACAGTGACGATTGTGGTGACGGATTACATGACAAAATTGGATTTCAGGCTAATGTTATTCTTTATTCGTTTACTCGCTCAGCGTTTTCAAAGGCAGTTTACAATATTCTTATAGCTCCGACAATAGTTACCTTGGGAAGTTGAATTCTTCGATCATCTTGTTGGATCTTCTACCAAATTTCAGCTCTAATGTCCACTTACAGCCCACTGTTCTTTTCAAGCTGTCTATAAGTCGAAGCTTTTCAGCTCTTCGCCGACTTTCCATAAACATGAACTAGATACAACTGATGATGATGAGGAGGAGGACGAGGAGGAGGTTTGGATTGTGGGGCGCTCAACTGCGCGGTTATCAGCGCCCGTACAAATTCCCATCCTTTTCTCAGTCCAGTCTTGCCACTTGCATGAATGATGACGAAGTGATGAGGACAACACAAACACCCAGTCATCTCGAGGTAGGTGAAAATCCCTGACCCCGCCGGGAATCGAACCCGGGACCCCGTGCTCGGGAAGCGAGAACGCGACCGCGAGATAAAACTGAATCAGAATTAATCTTGATACAGACACACCCTTAAGACTTAATGCTTAATTAATGTTGACAAACGCATTGATTGACTCTATGAAATATTGTGACTGTAGCAATAAATCTTAAAGTCGAGAATTTGCATTTTGTCATAAAAAATATCAAATGTGATAATGCAGAAAAATAACATCTGCATGAACCAGTTTATTCCGAAAGAAAGCATTAAAATGGAAATGCATCTGGATCATTCTTGAATATACTGTAGTTACAAACATAGAATTATAAAAATGGAAATATGGGATGGCAAAGTTACCTGAAGGGTTGGGAATCGCTAATAATAACGCATCTGAGTTCATGAAATTTATCTCAGTCTCCCTACATATCGATTGCAGTGAATGTCTGACTGTACAAGAAGCGCATGCATCTGATAATGGACTGACGAATAGGTGACAGCAGATCCTATCATGAACCTCGAATTGTCTTAACATGTTGGAACTGCTTGCTGTGCACACCATAACTGTCAGTATAAAATGAGCACAGCGGTATCACTATATCTGGTTGCCATGAAGTACGCTAACAGAGCTATGATTCCTGAAGTTTCCCCCGTCTACTGAATAATCCATGAGATTGTGAGACTGCAGCCGGCTCATGTTGACTTCTTGCCACAATATTTCTGCTGGCAACCGTTCGGCCATCTTCAGGTGTCCGTCACTCAGTGGCAGACACCTGGAGACAGCTGAACAGATGCCATCGGGAATACTGTGGCAAGAAGTTAACATGATCCGGCTGCAACCCCGAAACCTCATAGAAGATGCTAGAGCTGTTCTTCAGAGGACTCTAGCATAAGACTCCAATCGGCTGTTCCACTTGAGATCACAGGCTGTGGAAAGTCGATGTGTTCGGTGTCAACGTCTTTTTGGAAATTTCTGGTAAGTTCCTATGGGACCAAACTGCTGAGGTCATCGGTCCCTAGGCTTAAACCTTACTTAATCTAAGTTAAACTAACTTACGCTAAGGACAACACACGCAGCCATATCCGACAGGGGGAGCCGCACGAACCGTGGCAAGGCTCCTGAGACCACGCGCTACCCCGCGCGGCGACAATGTCTGTTCTCTAAGTCAGTAAGGAGCGGGCACCTCCTTTCTTCCCGCAAGAAAAACTCAACGATCAATCCTCTTAGAAGCTACATCTGTCTGTCTGTGGCGTTATTGTTTCCGTAACAAAATATAACACTAGGAAAATGTGAAACATTAAAAGACCAACGAACTATTTTTTTGCCCTCTACACTGAAAACTTCTAACTACGGGCAACATCCTCGTGGCATTACATCAATTTCAGCAGTCGGGGTGTCCTCTCACCTAGCAGCTAGGCTTGCATCACAGGTTCTTGGAAAAGCTCAAACACTGTGCTCAAGGATGGCCACCAATACTCCGGCATCTTCTGAACCTGTGATACGTTAGAGCTGATTCGCTATGTTTTTTGGAAAGCTGTGAGAGGTTTATCTGCTGAATGCAGTTTTCTTAA
Source organism: Schistocerca nitens (assembly GCF_023898315.1). Taxonomy (NCBI): domain Eukaryota; kingdom Metazoa; phylum Arthropoda; class Insecta; order Orthoptera; family Acrididae; genus Schistocerca; species Schistocerca nitens. Next base: position 458,623,233 of record NC_064620.1, on the reverse strand, counting down.
CGTGGTCTGTATGGCAGCCTCCTGCTGACAGACTTCTGTCATCCAGTGAGAGTCGTTATACCTGAAGATTCCCCTATCTGCATCTCACGAAAGACCGTGTTTCCTCACTTCAGTGTCTATAACTCCTGTTCCGTATCTGCAATGCTTAACGATTCTAAATCTCACCCAGAAAAAGCAATGATTATAGCCAGCAGCTGGTTAAAAAATGTTAAACAAGAGATGAAGTCAGTGTGTAGAATCATTCTAATCTCATTAAAATACATCAAAAAAAATTTATTACGAGAGCTTGCATAACTCTCCTGCAGTACGAATTATATCTCATAAAATAAAGTTAATCGAACAGTTTGCCGTTTTTCACGATAAATACATTATTTATTTTCTATTGTCACTACTACTTTTATTTTTACTGACAGCAAAAGTGGTAGAACTGTTAGTAGTATCTGTAATAATATTAATAGTAATAGTGTTACTGGCATTATGGCAATTAGTTCTTAGTCAGAGCTGTTAGTCCCGTTGTCATTAGATACATTCAGATCATGTTTAAAAATTTTTGTAATTACAATACTACAATTTTCCACAACTTATCGCATTAAAATTGTTACCAGTTTTTAAATTTCCAAGGTATTGTGTGTGTAAACCTCTGCTCTGATGTAAGACAGGGCCTGTCTGCCATAATCATGTAACGTTAAATAAAAAAATAAATTATATAAACAGATGTGACGTCGGACTCTTTCGCGGAGGGATGTCCTAAATGGGGCTGTTCGAATAAATTAAATGGCAAACACGTCATCGTATTTAAACTTGGTAAGTTTTCCTTTTAAAGCTACAGAAATAATTTTAGGACTGTAGTTATCGCAGTAGTTGATGCAAACGTTGGGTTTAACGCAATTACTGTAGAGCTAGTGGGCCAATGTAGTACTGAAGTATAGTTAAAACAATTTTTAGGCGTAAAAATAAGGAATGGGCAGCTTAATTATCTGCAACATATCGAGCACACGGTCATTGACTAATAACGCCATACGTCATAATGGAGATAAGACATTAGCAGTATTTAAGACGGCGAATTCCATAGCAGCGAATTTTTGTGAGAGTAGCGGTGAAATATACAATTACACACTGTCATGAGCACGAAAATAATTGCATATACATTCGCTTTGTTTGGAAATCCCTTCTAGAGTAGTCAGGATACATACTGAACGTAAAATAGAGACTGTAGTCGATGTGGTATGTCACAATTATTTGTCAGCAAATGGCAAATGGACAGGTGAAATGTGAAAATGAGGAGCTGCAAGAAATACTGAAAAGCTAACTCCGGAGCATATGAGAGCTAAAGCTACTAACCACGACTTCACAACGAGAAACATGTTCAAAATTTTTATCACCTATATTGTGGTGGGCTTTATGAGAAAAAACCATTACTAAGTTTTCTGGGGACTGTATCAATTTTCTTTTCTGTTATTGTAGTTCTCTGTTACCGTTCCTAAGTAAATTTTTATTCGTGACCAGTATGAAGTTTGGAGAAAAGAAAACAATGATTGCAAGCAAAATAACCCCTGATTCCATAACAGTCGAGTAGTTTATTCCTTCAGCTACTGGGTGCTTTCTTCGCATATTCTAGATTACTGATATGCAGTAGAGGTTCATTATGCCCTAGTTCTCTCAGTTTATTCAATAATTGTAACAACTAGATGCCAAATGAAAATCAAAACCACTGCATTGAACAGGAGCAGAGATACATGTACGGTAAACGCAGTATATATAGGCAGTATAGGTGCCAGCTCAACAAAGAGACCTACATCAAAATTATTAAAAATTAAAAATTCTCAGTTTGATGACTGTGGTATAGAGCCTCGTCTAATCATTTCGTATAGCCTTATTTGGTTGAATTTTTGAACTGATAGCTGGTGTGAAGTCAACTTTTACCTTCCAATCTTCGCACAGTCTTGCGTCAGATTTCCAGTAACGCTCGCTGAAGCATGTGGAACTTGAGTTCGCAAAACACCTCAGACTTTCAAAAGAGTGATTTCACTAGTTTGATATTAATGTGACTTCGCAGAAGGCCGAATTTTCATACCACATTTCCTCCAAACAAGGACCCATAAAATTGTCAAAGATTGTTTTCATGATTCTGAGATAGCAATAAGAATGTCACTTATTATAAAAAAAGCAATGACAAAACGCCATTTTCTGAATTGATACTGATCAAAAACAAGTTTCGAATCTTTTTGTTAGAGGACTGGCTCAACGCCTAGGATTCCCTCAGTACTTTAAAACACAAACAAAACGGGCTGCTCGTGCAGGCCTTGAAAACTCAAGGAATGTCGGCCGGCCGTCGTGTCATCCTCTGCCTTGGATCCTCATGGATGCCGTATGGAACGTGCATTTGGTCAGCACACCGCTCTCCTAATCGTTTTGCTGACGGTGGAGCTGCTGCTACTGAGACAAGTAGCTCCTCAGCTGCGTGAGGCTGAGAGCACCCCGTACCGGTCCCCCACCTAGGAAAATTCCTTGGAAGTGCTGGAGGTCTAATCCTGGTCCTCCACATGGCAGCCATGTACGCTAGCCACTCAGCTACGGAGGTGAGCATAGGCAACAAAATTGTGGAAATACTACAAGCAGCTAAATTAGTGGGAAGTGTGGGCGCACACCAATAAGTCAATAATACTACACTAACGGAAAGAATCGCACCATCAAGAAGGAGTCATGCGACATAAACACACCTGGAGCTATGGTCCGGGTTGGGGTTTCGTATGACAGCAGGAACACTCTCGTAGTTTTCACTTAAAACTTCCGGGCTGATAGGCCGTGGTCGAAGTATAAAACTCTCTCCTGACGTTTCGTCTCCGACTGCGGGAGACATCCTCGGAGGTAAAGCGACGAACGACGCGGATGCACGACACCCTTTGGCTACACCGGGGGTATATAAAATTCCTTGTAGTTGTGGACAGGTTTACATCGGTACCACAAAGAGAAGTGTGAACACCCGTCTTGTTGAACATAAGAGGAATTGCCGCCTGGGTCACACTATTAAATCGGCCGTAGCGGAACATATTTACCAGGAAGGTGACCATGAAATAAAATTCAACGAGACAAGCGTCATATCAAAAACCTCGCATTATTATGCACGCTTGTATAGAGAGGCTATCGAGATTGATAAACATCGTAATAATTTTAACAGGAAAGACGAAGGTATTAAACTGGATAAAATTTGGATGTCAGCGTTGCACCGCAAGCGTGACGATCGATTACTTTCAATCGAGAATGTTGGCATCACCAGAGATAATCTCATAGCCGACGCCACGTGATCGACAGTGGCGCCCTCTGTACTGCTTATATAATCAGCGCTTCCTCGAGTTCTCTTCGCAGTTCGCCGCTTTACCTCCGAGGATGTCTCCCGCAGTCGGAGACGAAACGTCAGGAGAGAGTTTTATACTTCGACCACGGCCTATCAGCTCGGAAGTTTTAAGTGAAGACAATACCGGCCGTGAAAGCTTACATTGTATGAACAACTCTCGTAGTTATCCCACGCATCCTGACTGCAAATTTGTGCTCTGGTCTTGTGATTCGACCTGTTGTGCTCCCGTTCAAGAACGGTATTCCAGAGGGTGTTTTCCAACTGCATAACCCAACATGCTGCACAGAGTGCCGACTTATTGCCTTGGCTTGCTCGATCACAAGATCGGTCTCCAATCGAACACATATGGTAAATCATCGGACGACAACTCCATCCTCATTCACAAGCAGCATTAACAGTCCCTGTATTGGCTGACCAACTGCAACAGGAATGAAACTCCATCCCACAAACAGTTATTCGGCACCAAGCAATGCACGCACGTTTGCATGCTTGCATTCAACATTTTGGCGGCTACACCGGTTATTAATGTACCAGGATTTCACATTTTCAATGGCTTAGCTCGCGTTTACAATAACAAGCCATCTTGCAGTTTTAAGTACGCACATATGTTACATAGACAAACTTATTCCCGAAATTTCACTACTCTGCCTTAACTACGTTATGGTGTTGCGATTTTTTTCCCGTCAGTTCATTTTAACATTGATTTCTTGAGAATGTATTGTCCTTATACTAGACACTGGCAAAATTTGCTTGGTTTATAAGTCCATTTCGATATCTTCGGTAACAAATTTATTTGCTTATAGTTACATATGACAATTAAAACTGAAAGACTAAATGTAGAATGGATACGAATCTCCACTGCTGGGTCTTTCTTTTAAAAACTATAATACACTCCTGGAAATGGAAAAAAGAACACATTGACACCGGTGTGTCAGACCCACCATACTTGCTCCGGACACTGCGGGAGGGCTGTACAAGCAATGATCATACGCACGGCACAGCGGACACACCAGGAACCGCGGTGTTGGCCGTCGAATGGCGCTAGCTGCGCAGCATTTGTGCACCGCCGCCGTCAGTGTCAGCCAGTTTGCCGTGGCATACGGAGCTCCATCGCAGTCTTTAACACTGGTAGCATGCCGCGACAGCGTGGACGTGAACCGTATGTGCAGTTGACGGACTTTGAGCGAGGGCGTATAGTGGGCATGCGGGAGGCCGGGTGGACGTACCGCCGAATTGCTCAACACGTGGGGCGTGAGGTCTCCACAGTACATCGATGTTGTCGCCAGTGGTCGGCGGAAGGTGCACGTGCCCGTCGACCTGGGACCGGACCGCAGCGACGCACGGATGCACGCCAAGACCGTAGGATCCTACGCAGTGCCGTAGGGGACCGCACCGCCACTTCCCAGCAAATTAGGGACACTGTTGCTCCTGGGGTATCGGCGAGGACCATTCGCAACCGTCTCCATGAAGCTGGGCTACGGTCCCGCACACCGTTAGGCCGTCTTCCGCTCACGCCCCAACATCGTGCAGCCCGCCTCCAGTGGTGTCGCGACAGGCGTGAATGGAGGGACGAATGGAGACGTGTCGTCTTCAGCGATGAGAGTCGCTTCTGCCTTGGTGCCAATGATGGTCGTATGCGTGTTTGGCGCCGTGCAGGTGAGCGCCAAAATCAGGACTGCATACGACCGAGGCACACAGGGCCAACACCCGGCATCATGGTGTGGGGAGCGATCTCCTACACTGGCCGTACACCACTGGTGATCGTCGAGGGGACACTGAATAGTGCTCGGTACATCCAACCGTCATCGAACCCATCGTTCTACCATTCCTAGACCGGCAAGGGAACTTGCTGTTCCAACAGGACAATGCACGTCCGCATGTATCCCGTGCCACCCAACGTGCTCTAGAAGGTGTAAGTCAACTACCCTGGCCAGCAAGATCTCCGGATCTGTTCCCCATTGAGCATGTTTGGGACTGGATGAAGCGTCGTCTCACGCGGTCTGCACGTCCGGCACGAACGCTGGTCCAACTGAGGCGCCAGGTGGAAATGGCATGGCAAGCCGTTCCACAGGACTACATCCAGCATCTCTACGATCGTCTCCATGGGAGAATAGCAGCCTGCATTGCTGCGAAAGGTGGATATACACTGTACTAGTGCCGACATTGTGCATGCTCTGTTGCCTGTGTCTATGTGCCTGTGGTTCTGTCAGTGTGATCATGTGATGTATCTGACCCCAGGAATGTGTCAATAAAGTTTCCCCTTCCTGGGACAATGAATTCACGGTGTTCTTATTTCAATTTCCAGGAGTGTAGTTCATAGCGATGTTAATCATTCGTTTTGAACACCTTGCTAATTTCAGTTCTCCTCATTTTTAAAGCGTATTGATTTCATAAAATCTTAAGTCGTGTACAAAATTTTATAAAATGGAATGATAAAATTTAAATTCTGTGTTAAGGGCGTTCATTCTAAACTTCCTGCAAAATGCTATGTTTGTGGATTAGTTATCACAACATTTGCCTGGCAGGGCTGTAACGACCCTTCATTCTACTGTGTCTAGGTATCGTGAACTTTTATTGTATCTTATTACCAATGGACGGTCGCTTCTGCTTAACTACATAACCTTGCGTGTTCGCCGTCGTGTTAAACTGCGCATTTGTCATTATAATTAATAAAAAAATTGCATTTAGAGAACTGCTTTTACTGAAACTGAATTTTTCATGTAAATGTTAACCGGGTTTAAAGGTTATCGACGTTTTCCGGAGCATTTAGTGCAGTGTTATGGGGGTGGGGAGGTCATTCCCTCTACAAACAACACGTATGACACCAGCCTTATCTAAGACATCGTTCTGATTACTCAGAATTATGTAAGTTATGTGTGAGAACCGTTTCAGTCCTGGAAGCATTTAGGTATTGAGCACCATCAGCGCATGAAATACACTACTGGCCATTAAAATTGCTACACCACGAAGACGACGTGCTACAGACGCGAAATTTAACCGACAGGAAGAAGATGCTGTGATATGCAAATGATTAGCTTTTCAGAGCATTCACACAAGGTTGGCGTCGGTGGCGACATCTACAACGAGCTGACATAAGGAAAGTTTCCAACCGAGTTGTCATACACAAACAGCAGTTGACCGGCGTTGCCTGGTGAAACGTGGTTGTGATGCCTCGTGTAAGGAGGAGAAATGCGTACCATCACGTTTCCAACTTTGATAAAGGTCGGATTGTAGCCTACCGCGATTGCGGTTTATCGTATCACGTCATTGCTGCTCACGTTGGTCGAGATCCAATTACTGTTAGCAGAATATGGAATCGGTGGGTTCAGGAGGGTAATACGGAACGCTGTGCTGGATCCAAACGGCCTCGTAACTCAAGCAGTCGAGTTTACAGGCATCTTATCCGCATGGCTGTAATGGATCGTGCAGCCACGTCTCGATCGCTGAATCAACAGATGGGGAAGTTTGCAGGACAACAACCATCTGCACGAACAGTTCTACGACGTTTGCAGCAGCATGGAGTATCAGCTCGGAGACCATCGGTGTGGTTACCCTTGACGCTGCATCACAGGCAGGAGCGCCTGGGTGCACGAATGGCAAAACGTCATTTTTTTGGATGAATCCAGGTTCTGTTTACAGTATCATGATGCTCTCATCCGTGTTTGGCGACGTCGCGGTGAACGCACATTGGAAGCGTGTATTCGTCATCGCCATACTGGCATATCACCCGGCGTGATGGTATGAGGTGCCATTGGTTACACGTCTCTGTCACCTCTTGTTCTCATTGACGGCACTTTGAACAGTGGACGCTACATTTCAGATGTGTTACGACCCGTGGCTCTACCCTTCATTCGGTTCTTGCGAAACCCTACATTTCAGCAGGATAATGCACGACCCCATGTTGCAGGTCCCGTACGGTCCTTTCTGGATACAGAAAATGTTCGACTGCTGCCCTGGCCAGCACATTCTCCAGATCTCTCACCAATTGAAAACGTGTGGTCAATGGTGGCCGAGCAACCTGCTCGTCACAATACGCCAGTGACTACTCTTGATGAACTGTGTATGGTGTTGAAGCTGCATGTACCTGTACACGCGATCCAAGCTCTGTTTGACTCAATGCCCAGGAGTATCAAGGCCGTTATTACGGCCAGAGGTGGTTGTTCTGGGTACTGATTTCTCAGGATCTATGAACCAAATTGCGTGAAAATGTAATCACATGTCAGTTCTAGTATATTTGTCCAATTAATACCCGTTTATCATCTGCATTTCTTGTTGGTGTAGCAATTTTAATGGCCAGTAGAGTATGTACTGTTAAGACAAAAAAGTGGACGGACCACGGAAGTATTATCCGTTTGGGATGGAGATGGGTAGATATGATGTTTCTGTAAAGACAAACAAATGATTACAATTTCAGAAAGACTGGATAATGTATCCTAGAAAAAAGGCTTCACAAATTGAGCAAATCAATAACACGCTGGTCCATCCTTGGCCCGTTTGGTAGCAGTTATTCAGCATGGCACTGACTGATAGAGCTGTTGGATGTATACCTGAAGGATATCATGCCATATTCATCCAAGTGGCGCGTTGGATCGTCAAAATCCCGAGCTAGTTGGAGGGCCCTACCCGTAATGCTCCAAAGTTCTCAATTGAGGAGAGATCCGGCGACCTTGCTGGCCAATGTAGGGTTTGGCAAGCAGTAGAACTCTTGCAGTGTGTGGACGGACATTACTTTGCCGTTGTGCCGTAAGTGTGCCGGGGATGGAAGCGAAAAGTGCCCTGCTATGAAAACAAATGACCTCCGGACGATCAGTTATGATTCTCGGGGCTTATGGCGGGCGACACTCAGGTTGGTATCCGACCGCTGTCCAGGGAGTCTCCAGAAACGTCTTCGCTGGTCATCGGGGTTCATTTGAAGCAGGATTCATCATTGAAGACAAATCTACTGTAGTCAGTGAGATAGCAAGCCGTTCCATTCGGATAATTCCTTAGCGGTACGTCTTTTTTCTGTCTTAGAGTGTATTTATATGCTTCGTTATCCACTGATATTTGGTTAATTGTATCTTTAAAGTGAAACAAAGTGATCGTTCACGTTAATAATTTCAGCCACCTGATCCCCAACGGTAACGCAATCCTGAATAGTTTTGCCTATGAAATAATACTGAATTAGTAATTAATTAAATCATAATCCCATGTTGTTATTTACCATGTCGGACAGTGGTGCAAATGCTTTCAGTTACCTCCTTCGGTTGTTGCTCCGTCCCAGTGCGTTATCAATTGTGCTACGTTGCTTAATTCAAGATTTACCTAATCAACTGATTAAGTGAATTCTAGTAAAGTTCGCAATTATTAGCAGCAAGCAAATCAAAGAGGGTAAGTTTGTTGGACACTACAGAAATTTTTATGGTCACCGTCAGGCAACGATTTCATATACTATTCGACGAATGATAAAGTCATAACAGTCAACTTTTGTCCACAGAAAAGCAATATGTACGAAAGCGTTAGCCTTTCACTAATGCAGTTCGACTCGTCAATTTTGTACTTCACCATCTCCTTATGAAATTTTGCCTCATAAAACTTAATACTAGCAAAACTTTATTTTTAGTAAGCAAATGCTGTGACAATTAAAGTAAAAATGATTATAACGTTTTTGTAAAAAATTATAACACCATTTGGTATAAATTGCTACTATGTTGTTTCTCAAGTGAAGTATCACCACTCCTGTAACAAATATGGTCAGAAGAATAGCTTGGATTTTAGCCTCAGTGCTGTTGGCTTATTGCGCAAATGTGCTTTTACAGTGACTTCATGCGCCGTATTGTATACATGGACAAAGCACGCCATATTTTTTGCGTTTTGAGACCATTTTGAAATCATTCTTGGCGCGATTCCCGCAGTCTCCAATTTTGCCTAGAAATATCTTTCATCCAAGGCTACAATTATATTCGTTTCCTTGGCACTGCACAACATACTAGTAGCTGTCTTCCTCCATGAACTGAAGCAGTTTTAAACACATCGAATTCCTGTAGCCGCGCGGGATTAGCCGAGCGGTCTTAGACGCTGCAGTCATGAACTGTGCGGCTGGTCCCGGTGGAGGTTCGGGTCCTCCCTCGGACATGGGTGTGTGTTTGTAGTTAGGATAATTTAGGTAGGCGCTGCAGTCATGAACTGTGCGGCTGGTCCCGGCGGAGATTCGAGTCCTCCCTCGGACATGGGTGTGTGTTTGCCCTTAGGATAATTTAGGTTAAGTAGTGTGTAAGCTTAGGGACTGATGACCTTAGCAGTTAAGTCCCATAAGATTTCACACACATTTGAACATTTTGGAATTCTTGTAGACAACAGTATTATGTGGATGTTCGCCATACACTCCCTGTTAAATATTCTGTCCCCTGCGGTCTGCCAGCCACACACACCGCCCAGAAAAAGACATTCCAAAGGCTTTCCCTACAACGACTATAGCAGCTGTGGTCGGTCTACTGCGCACTCCTCCCAAAGTAATGGTGTTCCAGATATCAAATCGACAAGGAGAAAGTATAGCAGTTTGTAGGGATATTGACTTTTGTGATAAAGTAACACCTTTTTATTTACAATAAATTACTCTTTCATCAGAAAGAGAGCAGATATTCACAATTTGGATCTTTGGAAGTACACCGTGGGAAAAAATTAGTACACCCTTATAGAGGTATCCAGCTCACTCAAGATTTATTGTTGCAGCAGTGCTTTTGTACTGCTATAGTTCTTAGGTTTCAGGCGTCGACCCACACTGAAAAACTCATATTGGTTCTGACATCCAGTCGATCATACAGATGGCGAATACTGACCTGGGATACCTGGGATACGTTATTTCACGCCTGCTCGACTTCTTCACGTATTTCTGTAAAACCTGTACCCTGACGAGTCGCACCAGTCACTTCTTGTTCCATCTTATCCCACACTTGCTCGATTGGAGACCAGACCAGAGATCGTACTGGCCAGGGAAGTTGCTGCACGTCTTCCAGATCACGTTGAGTGCGTGGGCGAACATTATCCTCCTAAACAACACATCACCTTCCTGTTTGCAAGAACGACAAAAGAGCGGATCTAACAACAATCTGCACATACCGAGCGCTGCTTAGCGACCTTTCCAGGAACTCCAAAGGTGAACGAGAGCTATAGCTTATTGCACCCGGTACCACAAGGCCTGGGGTGGGGCCACTGTGTCTTTGACGAATGTACTCTATGAGACAGCGCTCACCAGGTTTACGTCGTACGTGCAAACGACCATTACTTGTGTACAGGCAGAACCTGCTTTCATCGCTGAAGACCTCCAGTCGAGCCGTTCGTGTTGATGCTGTGGCGTGAGTGATAGAGGAGCTACAGATGTGTGTGTCCATAGACCCACTGCTAATAACCGGCTCGCAACATTTCGTGTTGACACATCTGGCTAAAAAGCCGCCTTATCTATGCTTTAGTACCTGTACGATCTGATGATCTGCCACTGCAGCCCTTACAATATGCCGGCCGAAGTGGCCGTGCGGTTAAAGGCGCTGCAGTCTGGAACCGCGAGACCACTACGGTCGCAGGTTCGAATCCTGCCTCGGGCATGGATGTTTGTGATGTCCTTAGGTTAGTTAGGTTTAAGTAAAGTTCTAGGGGACTTATAACCACAGCAGTTGAGTCCCATAGTGCTCAGAGCCATTTGAACCATTTGAACCTTACAATATGACGATCCTGGCGGGCGTCTGTGCTGTGTGCACGACCAGAACCTTGTCTACGTGTGTGAGAATGTTCACGTGACCACTGATACCTGCATCGTTGCACAGCTGACGCAGCACTTCCAGCTTGGTGGAAATTCCCCGAAAGAATCATCCTGCAACCCGGCAGGCCACAATCCGACCCTTTTCAAACTCGCGCAGTTGGCTGTAGGATGCACTAGTGTTTTCCGTGGCATGACTGCCTACTTGTTTCACACGTTTGCACCACATTGGTCATCCTGGATGTCGACATTCCATATTAGAGGCTAGACAGACATGGCGCTCTGGTAGCTATGCCGCTGCACCATCTGTTGAGTACAACGTTGAAAGCATTACCAGTATACTACTATCTCTGAAGTGGCATATGCCGTCATCAGACCAAAATCGACGTCGTCTTTCCAGGTGTACTAATTTTTATTTCTGTCAGTGTATTTAGTTATATGATAATGAAATAATATAATTGAGCCGTGCTGCGGCTCGCGTTGGTGCTGTTTCAGTCCTCTGTTGGAGGCCAGACTGTATCGTTTAGTTGACATGGTTATGGTTGTTGTATTCTTCTTGTGTTGCTGGCGCCACTTGGTTTCACAAGCGTTTCCTGTCCGCTAGTGGCAGCAGAGGCGTTATCGATATGTAGTAACTGTGGCCCTATCTTTGGGGTGACGTCATTGTTCTTCCGGGTCGTGTGAGTGAGCAGTTCGGATGGGGACTCCGGAGGAGCCAAGAGGGCAGTGCGAGAAACACGCCGGGACTGGTGGCGGCACACATGTACTGCCGGATGGAAGGGCTGTGGTCGCGAGGGTACACGACCTAGTCGTCAACCGCATCAAACAAGCTTTAAGTTGAGTGGATTTCAATCCTAGCAGTGAAACCTCCGCCATTGTGAGACCTCGCGATTCTCTAGTGACTTGGGTTCGTGTTGCTGCTCGCAGTGTCGCCGAGATGAAGAGCAGCGAGTGGAGTGCTTGGGGAAGGCGGATCTAATTAGCTTTCCTCGACTTCTTGTTACTAATTGCTGCATTCTATGTGTTACTATTTGTTAAGTTCAACCAGCGGTATTTTTCCTGTCTGGTGGCCGCTAACGCCCCAGTGACCTGCCCTGGAGGTTAGTGTATGTAACGGCACTGTAAGTTTCCTCGCCTTGCCTCTGCTGTCCGGTAAGGCGTGTAGTTTTGAGTTTCCTTGACTTTTAAGTCGGTTGGTGTTTCTTCTACTCTGGTAGTAGTTGTTCGTTTCTCCTTTCGGATGCTCTAAATACAGTATTCTGAGGACGTAGTGCTGACCGCCGGTTCCGGCTTTTGCGTGGTGTTCCACCTTTGCATTGGTTCTCGGACGTTAGATAGCTTCAGCAGATTATCATTAGTCATCCGTTAGTCTGCGACTAGTCTGAGTTACGATCTTGTGAAGCGAGTTCAACACTTGGCTGCCTTTCTCATCGCCTGGGAAACTGTTTTTGGCCTGACCTACTCAGAGGTCGATTCCTGGAACACCGTCTATGACCAGCCCTTGTGTTTTATTATTGTGTTATTATTTTATTGTTGTATTACCAACTTACCATCATTTCTCTCACCTGTTTACTGATCAGTTGATTGTCCTTTTGAATTAATCTTGTTATTATATTTGCTGTTTTACTGTATGTTTCTAAATTTTTTAAATACAGCTGCCATTCTTGGCATTACAGCAAGTTAAAAAGGTTGTGCTACCAAGTTTACTATCATTTTGTCTCACCTGTTCGGTGATCAGTTGCCTGTCAAATGGTTCAAATGGCTCTGAGCACCATGGGACTTAACTTCTGAGGTCATCAGTCCCCTAGAACTTGGAACTACTTAAACCTAACCAACGTAAGGACATCACACACATCAATGGCCGAGGTAGGTTTCGAACCTGCGACCGTAGCGGTCGCGCGGTTCCAGACTGTAGCGCCTAGAACTGCTTTTCCACTTCGGCCGGCGCCTGTCTTTTAAATTAACTTTTGCTATTGCCCTGCTGTTTGACAGTATGTTTGTTAAATTTTTTTAAATAATTGCCACTCTTGGCGTTAAAGGCCTTCAGCCGTGACTGTCGCAACTTGTCTTAAAATTCTAATGTGGCAATTGTATTTCAGCAGTAAACATTTAAGAACTTGGTGATTTGTTTTCAATATTTTAATGACTGTAGTTTGTAAGTTACAACAAGTTTAACAACTCTTAATTTATCTCCATTAAGGCCTTCAGCCGTGAAACAATTCTTAATTTATTGCCATTAAGGCCTTCAGCTGTGAGTGCCGTTACTTGTCTTGAAATATTAATTTGGCAATTGTATTTTTGCTGCGAGCTTTAAGACCTTGGTCACTTGCCTTTTATATGCTAATAACTGTAATTGTAAGTTGCAGCAAGTTTAATCAACTTTTAATTTATTGCCATTCAGACATTCAGCCGTGAAACAATTCTTAAATTAAGGCCATTATTTTAATTTGTTGTTGATTTTAAATAAATTGTGTATGATTAAAAGAAAAGCCAACCAGTAGTAACTGTTTATGACTCCGTCCACAATCGTAACCGAATCCTAGCTTCCTTGACCACCAGGTCCCAATAATAGATTGATGATTACAAAATACTTATACAACAACTTTATCCCATAGTTCGAAATACCAGTAAAATAGACGTTATCGTTAATGAGTTATCAATTTTATTGCCAACACGTTACATTCTATTACAGGGCCCGCATCGCATGTCCAGCCTTGTGGTCTACAGATGGCGTCTACGACAGTGAACAGGAGGCGGGGAACCGCGCCGGCGCCACTCCCACGACTCAGACAGAAGCCAGTAGCTCGGGCAGTAGGCGGCAGTGCACGCCTCAGAAAACAGTGCTGCCCTACCTAAGCCGCCTACTTCCGAGTATACGACGTGCTTTCAATTTTTTTACTGTTAGCACTTCAGTTCGCAATTTCTTTCGCCAAAGTGGGCTGCAGAGAGGTTAAAAGACCGTGAGCAGAGAGCGATTGCGGCCGGCCTAATCCGTGACCCGCGTCCCCCTGCTGGCGGTTGGAGAAGCGCCATCTGGCGCAACCCCAGGGCTTCCCGCCACAGGTGGCTGTCACCACTTACTCAGCGGTCGCCCGCCTCGGCTGCGGTCACAGTGGCGCAGACATCGAAGGATCCCGCCGACGACCGCCATCGGCCGAAGACAGTAGGTCTTTTCATATCTCACTTTTCGGACATGTCCGAAAGAACAGGCACCACACAAACATAATCAAGGAGAGGAAATCCAACGATGTCTTTAGTGCGGGTGCACACCAGGCTCCAACTCTTACGCGAATCAGCGAAACCCCATGAGGTATGAGGATAATAGGCAAGAGCACACAAGTATTTGACAATAGCGTCTGACGCAAGGCGTGCTTTAGTCCGTGCACTGCGATGACCACCGTGTCCAGATGTCGCAGTGATCAGCGCATCTGCCTAGTAAGTAGGAGACCCAGGTTCGAATCGCGGTCCGGCATAAATTTTCAGCTTTCCCCATTTATTTAAATCAGTGCCCACTCGCAGTGATTTTCTGTAATTCTTTTGTGTCTTTTCATATCAGTAAGTCTGTACGTGCGCGCTCATAGTGCACCCTATCTGATCACCCAAATATGCAGACTTTGGACAATAATCGGTGAAATTCAAATTAGTTCCTTTTCTTTGGCCAAATCGGCAGGCGTTCTGACAACATAAAATATGGACTGTTAGAAACTGATAATGTTTAGTCCAAGCATATAGGAGTTTATCGCATTCTGAGGCTGAAACATGTCGTAATCGGAATATTCGGAATCCATTCACTGAAATCGCGGGTTCAATGAAGTAGGCAGAATCTGTATCGGAAATTTTATGTATAAATTATAGCTCCAGAAAACAAAATGTTTAAGAGCGAAGGGTGGCGTATCTTATGCCTAAAGTTCCGTTCTGGTGGTGGTAAGTTCCTATAAGACCAAACTGCTGAGGTCATCGGTCCCCAGGCTTACACACTACTTAATCTAACTTAAAATAACTTACAATACACACATCCATGCCGGAGGGATGACTCGAACCTCCAACGGGGGGAGCCGCGCGAACCATGTCAAGGTTCCCCTAACTGCGCTGCTATCCCGCGCAGCGTTCCGTTGTGGGTTGTAGGTGGGTATCAACTAAAAAATGGTTCAAATGGCTCTGAGCACTATGGGACTTAACATCGGAGGTCATCAGTCCCCCAGAACTTAGAACTACTTAAACCTAACTAAGCTAAGGACATCACACACATCAATGCCCGAGACAGGATTCGAACCAGCGACCGTAGCAGTCACGCGGATCCGGACTGAAGTGCCTAGAGTCGCACGGCTACCGCGGCCGGCTGGGTATCAACTGCCGCAGATTAATATTACAGTTTACTGGGAGTCTTATGCCCGTTATTAGAGGTTGTTTGCAAATGTGGCGCATGCTTCCACGTTTTAGTGCTTTAGGTGTTCAGAGTACCTTACTCTAAAATTGATGTTTATTTTTCACACTTACTACTGAGTGGCAGTATCTTAAGGTTAACTGACATACACCTGTTTCGCTGAATTTATTTGAAGCTGTGCTTTTCAGTGCCACCACAAATCGCACTCATTGAACTTTCCACTATTCGTCTTTGATTTTTGTAGCACTTGTCTCGTTATTCCAATAATGGAAAAAGGGTGTACAATTCCAGACACAAATTTTTCGAGACAGATATACAGGATGCTCTGAAATTCCCGTTATAAACTTATAGGACTTGTAGAGGGAAGTGAACATATAATAATTTGAAATTGGAGATTTGTGGTAAGCTCTTATGGCACCAAACTGCTGAGGTCTTCGGTCCCTAAGCCTAAACACAACTTAATCTAACATAAGGTGACTTACACTATGGACAACACACACTCCCATCCCCGAGGGAGGTTCAAATGGCTCTGAGCACTATGGGACTTAACATCTGAGGTCATGAGTCCCCCAGAACTTAGAACTACTTAAACCTAACTAACCTAAGGACATCACACACATCCATGCCCGAGGCAGGACTCGAACCTGCAACCGTAGCAGTAGCGCGGTTCCGGATTGTAGCGCCTAGAACCGCTCTGCCATCGGGGTCGGCCCCGATGAAGGACTCGAACCTCCAACGGGGGCAGCCGCACGACAAGGCGCTCTAGACCGCGTTGCTACCCGGCGCGGCTATAACAATTTGAACAGAAACACATGTCCGGAAACGAACAGTTTCTGTTTCACGACTGTTTCCATTCAGATGTTTGACTCATCCTTTTCTACTTGAAGAATTGAATTGGGTGTGACGCATTACAATTATTAGGTAAAAGTTGGAAAGGAACCATAACGAAACATCTATTAATCACTTATGCACATTTTTTCGGTTTGATACATAAACATTACGTGTTTACATTATTCCAAAACAAAAAAGAGCCCAGAATATTATAAGTACAGGACAATACTGATGCATTACGACAGTAGCCCGATATGGCGACCACCAACGTTGGTAACAGACATTGTACCTACGAAGCATGTTCTGGCCTATGGTAGCCTTAGGTTGCGCTCATAGTGGCACCGACTACAACACCAGACACCGCAGATCAGAAACAGATCGAGTGTGAGTTATACTTCAAAATCAAGGCGTCGCTGTTACGTCAGTGCTAACTTGCTTCCTTCGTTTCCGTTGCAGTTCCGCTATTACGGCGAGTCTGAGAACTGCGGCGCTGCTATCGCTTCGTACTCGTCGATTCTTTCTCTCTTACTGAGGCCTGCAGGAGTGTAAGGCTAGTAGTGGCTTATTGTTAGTATTGAAGGTGAGTACACGGTCTTGCTGCTGTAAAGTAGCACTGATGATGATGATGTTTGGTGTTTGGGGCGCTGAACTGCGCGGTTATCAGCGCCCGTACAAATTCCCAACCTTTGCTCAGTCCAAACTCGCCACTGTCAGGAATGATGATGATGAAATGATGACGACAACACAAACACCCAGTCATCTCGAAGCAGTTGAAAATCCCTGACCCCGCCGGGAATAGTAGCACTGACAAAGCTAAACGACTAATTTTCGGTATCAGACGGCCTTTATCGAAGCCGTGTTTTGTGAGACTGTGGAGGGTGTAAGGCGAAAATTAACTGACGCAAAGTACACAATTGTAAATGTGTTCCATTACGCGAGGAGTGATATCTGGAATAAATTTCGCACTGTAGTCCATGCTTCAGGTGAAAAACACACAAATTTCGTGCACTGCAAACAGGCTTTCCTAGCGAGGCATTGTCATCTTGGAAAATCAGTTTTTCTGCTGGCAGTCAGCGTCATACTTACACGATATTTAGATCGCAGAATTTGCAATATCAGTGAGCACCTGATGGAGATTACGAATTACGCCATCGAATATCGTGCATGTACGACATGGACTGTCGGCAGAAAATCCAATTTTTCAAGATGAAAATGGCTATATTCTTGTTTATTGCACCTCCACCATGACAAACATATGTGCAGCGTCAAACGAAAATTGGACACAGAGAACGTCAATGTTGTATCACTGCGAGAAAATAGCGTGCTATATCTGTATTCTTTTGGTCACGGCAACTTGCATTTATGGGCTAACAGGCAAGTATGCAGCTTATCATTTATTATGTAATTTTGTTGAATAATTATTCACCATTTAGAGACTGAACTTCATCCTCATCTCGCGTTTTCTGATACTGTAGTTACAGATGCGGTATCGCCCCGAAAGTATGTACATGTCAAAGTAATTATTATATTCTGTGAATATATACTAAATATTACAATAAATTTACCGCAGTCTTCGAAATAGTTTTATGTATATAAACGTAAGTAAAATCAGAACAATTTTCACTGCTAACCTGTCAGTCGCTATATTGTTATGTGAGTTTGTTCTCTCAGTTAGGTAGGTCAGACATTTTGTGACATTTCAGCATGCGCTTGAGAACGCCTATGAAGCCGAAATCACGATTGTGTGAAATAAATGAACAGTATTTGAGCCGTGCTGCGGCTCGCGTTGGTGCTGTTTGTAGGTTTCCGCCCTCTGTTGGAGACCAGACCGTATCTTTTCGTTGGTATGGTTGCAGTTGTTTGTCTTCTTCTCGTCTTGACTGGCGCCACTCGTTTCGCAAGCGTTGCCTGTCCGGTAGTGGCAGCAGCTGCGATTATCGATATGTAGTAACTGTTGCGGTATCTTTGGGGGACGTCGTTATTTTTCCGTGTCGTGTGAGTGAGCTAGTTCTGTTGGGGACTCAGGAGGAGCCAGGTCCACGCAGCGGTATTTTTCTTGCCTGGTGGCCACTAACGCCCCAGTTACCCGCCCTGGGTGTTAGTGTATGCAATGGGAGTGTACGTTTCCTTGCCTTGCCGCTGCTGTCCGGTAAGGCCTGTGGTTTTGACAGCTTTCTTGATTGTAGGCCAGTTGGTGATTCTTCTACTCTGGTGGTAGTGATTCCGTTCTCGTTCCGGGCGCTCTAAGCACTGCATCTGGGTGCGTAGTGCAGTCCGCCAGTTCCAGCTTTGGCGTGTTGTTCCATTCTTGCGTTTGGTTTATTGGACGTCAGGTAGCTTCAGTAAGATTGTCATTAGTCTTTCGTTAGAGTGCCACTAGTCTGAGTTACCATCTTGTGAAGTGAATGCAACTCTTGGCTGCCTATCTCATCATTCAAGAAAGTGTTTGTTGCCGGACCTTCTCAGAGGTCGGTTCCTGGAGCACCGTCTGTGATTGGTCCTTGTGTTTTATTATTGTATTATTTAGTACCATACCTTTTAAAGCCTACATTAAAGATCATTTATGTCTAGTTAATAGGTCCGGTCGCCTTCTGGAATAAATTTAGCAGTGTAAGGGTTGTGTTGCAAGGTTACCATAATCTTATTTCACCCGTTTGGTGGTCATGTGCTTGTTTCTGTTAATTAATCATCGCTTGTATTTGCTGTTTTTTTTTACATAATTTCCGTTGAAGGCTTTCAGCCATGATTGTGGTCATTTGCTTTGAAAATATTTTGCCGGCCGCTGGTGGCCGAGCGGTTCTGGCACTACAGTCTGGAACCGTGCGACCGCTACGGTCGCAGGTTCGAATCCTGCCTCGGGCATGGATGTGTGTGTTGTCCTTAGGTTAGTTAGGTTTAAGTAGTTCTAAGTTCTAGGGGACTTATGACCTCAGCAGTTGCGTCCCATAGTGCTCAGAGCCATTTGAACCATTACGAAAATATTTTAGCAGTAAGCCTTAAAACCTTATTTACTGCCATTCCTGGCGTTCTTATACCTTCTGCTGTGTTTGTGGCCACTTACTTTTAATATTTCAATACCTGTAAGTTGTAATTGCAGCGAGTTCTTAAACATTCTTACTTTATTGCCATTCTTGCCGTGTAAGGCCTTCAGCCGTAATGACAGTGGCTTGTTTTTTTAAACATTATCTGTATCTGTATTTTATGGTTATTTGCTAAATTGTAACGCACTGAAAACACTATTATTTACGCAGTTGTTTATTCCTTCATTAATAACGTGTGGTAATTTTTTATTTATTTTTGAGTCTGAAATTATATCTGTATCTGTATTTTATGCTGATTTGCTAAATTGTAACGCACTGAAAACACTATTACGAGGGCCATCCACAAAGTACATTACGTTTTGGAATTAAAAATAAATAACGTATTGGAAATTTTTTTATTATATACAGATGAAAGCCACACTTAAATACTACTTTTCTACATAGTTGCCATTTAAATTAAGGCACTTATCGTAGCGATGGACGAGCTTGGAAATTCCTTCGTCGTAAAATTCGGCCGCCTGAGCCTTTAACCACGTGGTTAATCAGTAACCCGGTAGAAATACGATTTTTGTGGATTTCCTGGAAAGAGACACAACAATAAACTCTCAAAGGTATTGCCAAACTCTGCACAACCTCAGAAGAGCAATTCAAAACAAGCGCAGGGGAAAGTTGGGCTCAAAGATCTTGCTGATTGACGACAACGCCCGGGCCCACACGGCAAATGCCAATCGTGAAGTTCTCGAATCTTTTAAGTGGGAGTTGTTTCCTCATCCGCCGTACAGTCCCGACCTGGCACCGAGCGACTTGCACTTATTCCCAGCAATGAAGAAGTGGTTGGCTATGCACCGTTTTGATGACGACGCACAGCTTCAAGAAGAGGTAACCACGTGGTTGAAGGCACAGGCGGCCGAATTTTACGACGAAGGAATTTCCAAGCTCGTCCATCGCTACGATAAGAGCCTTAATTTAAATGGCAACTATATAGAAAAGTAGTATTGAAGCGTGGCTTTCATCTGTATACACTCCTGGAAATTGAAATAAGAACACCGTGAATTCATTGTCCCAGGAAGGGGAAACTTTATTGACACATTCCTGGGGTCAGATACATCACATGATCACACTGACAGAACCACAGGCACATAGACACAGGCAACAGAGCATGCACAATGTCGGCACTAGTACAGTGTATATCCACCTTTCGCAGCAATGCAGGCTGCTATTCTCCCATGGAGACGATCGTAGAGATGCTGGATGTAGTCCTGTGGAACGGCTTGCCA
This sequence comes from Schistocerca nitens, assembly GCF_023898315.1. Classification (NCBI taxonomy): domain Eukaryota; kingdom Metazoa; phylum Arthropoda; class Insecta; order Orthoptera; family Acrididae; genus Schistocerca; species Schistocerca nitens. The sequence goes on along the minus strand of NC_064620.1, from coordinate 458,602,613 downwards.
TGCCATTTCCACCTGGCGCCTCAGTTGGACCAGCGTTCGTGCTGGACGTGCAGACCGCGTGAGACGACGCTTCATCCAGTCCCAAACATGCTCAATGGGGGACAGATCCGGAGATCTTGCTGGCCAGGGTAGTTGACTTACACCTTCTACAGCACGTTGGGTGGCACGGGATACATGCGGTCGTGCATTGTCCTGTTGGAACAGCAAGTTCCCTTGCCGGTCTAGGAATGGTAGAACGATGGGTTCGATGACGGTTTGGATGTACCGTGCACTATTCAGTGTCCCCTCGACGATCACCAGTGGTGTACGGCCAGTGTAGGAGATCGCTCCCCACACCATGATGCCGGGTGTTGGCCCTGTGTGCCTCGGTCGTATGCAGTCATGATTGTGGCGCTCACCTGCACGGCGCCAAACACGCATACGACCATCATTGGCACCAAGGCAGAAGCGACTCTCATCGCTGAAGACGACACGTCTCCATTCGTCCCTCCATTCACGCCTGTCGCGACACCACTGGAGGCGGGCTGCACGATGTTGGAGCGTGAGCGGAAGACGGCCTAACGGTGTGCGGGACCGTAGCCCAGCTTCATGGAGACGGTTGCGAATGGTCCTCGCCGATACCCCAGGAGCAACAGTGTCCCTAATTTGCTGGGAAGTGGCGGTGCGGTCCCCTACAGCACTGCGTAGGATCCTACGGTCTTGGCGTGCATCCGTGCGTCGCTGCGGTCCGGTCCCAGGTCGACGGGCACGTGCACCTTCCGCCGACCACTGGCGACAACATCGATGTACTGTGGAGACCTCACGCCCCACGTGTTGAGCAATTCGGCGGTACGTCCACCCGGCCTCCCGCATGCCCACTATACGCCCTCGCTCAAAGTCCGTCAACTGCACATACGGTTCACGTCCACGCTGTCGCGGCATGCTACCAGTGTTAAAGACTGCGATGGAGCTCCGTATGCCTCGGCAAACTGGCTGACACTGACGGCGGCGGTGCACAAATGCTGCGCAGCTAGCGCCATTCGACGGCCAACACCGCGGTTCCTGGTGTGTCCGCTGTGCCGTGCGTGTGATCATTGCTTGTACAGCCCTCTCGCAGTGTCCGGAGCAACTATGGTGGGTCTGACACACCGGTGTCAATGTGTTCTTTTTTCCATTTCCAGGAGTGTATAATAAAAAAAAATTCCAATATTTTATTCATTTTTAATTCCAAAACGTAATGTACTTTGTGGATAGCCCTCGTATTTTCGCAGTTGTTTATTCCTTCACTAATAACGTGTGGTAATTTTTTTATTTATTGTTGAGTCTGGAATTACTGTTTTAAAAATAAATGTGTGTAACTGTGATAGTGACTGATTACGGCCCTGTCCACAATCGTAACCGAAACCTGCCTTCCCTTGACTATCAGGTCACAGTAATTTGACGTTTAATCGTGGGAATTTCTTTCAAAACGGTTGCGTACCTAATGTGAATGCCGTGAGTCCATGGTTACACTTGCGAACTCGTGTACCCGCTCACCTTCCTGAGCGAGTCAGGCCCACTTGCGCCCGACAACGGGCCCAGGTGACGAGCAGGTTGCGCCGGTGACTCGCGGGTCGTGTCTACGGGCACACGGAGACTGCGCGTTCGGAGATGGCGTAACGGCACGGTGGCCTGTTGAAAGCGAGTGTAACAGAGCTCTCTTCTGATCTCTGCCAGACAGCGAAGCCGGGGGCCACCGATAACATGGGCCGACAGCTCGGTCACAAGGTGTCGCAATTGAGTTTAGAATCGAGGAGGTTAGAATTTAACCTTCTTGGGCGGCAAGGATGCCACGGCACATCTGCGCTTGCAAACGAGTACTACACTGCTGGCCACCGTAAATGCAACACCCTGAAGGAAGCATCCGAATCAAGTGAAATTTACACCATGAATCTGCAGCGATGAGATATGCAACTGATTAGAATTTCAGCACAGACGCACATCACGTGCGCCTGTGGTCCCACCTCATAGCGCCATTTAAGGCTTGGCGATTTCGACGAGTGTACGTTCGGCACGTGTGTTTACCTTGTGGTTGTTTCACAAGACGATCAGTTATGCCTCGTAGACAACATCTTTTGATCAAGTATCCGAGTTCGACAGAGGAAGGATAGTGGCTTACCGAGATTGTGGATTATCATACAGAGAAATCGCTAGTCGTGTTGGACGAAACCAAACAACTGTAATGCGGATATGTGACCGTTGGATGCAGGAGGGTACGACGGACCAACGTGGTCGATCGCACTCACCTCGGTACACCACTGCACGTGCTGATAGGCAAATTGTGCGCATGGCAGCGACGGATCGCTCAGTGACATCCCGAACCGTAGCACAGCACATTGCGTCTGTAACGCATCATCCAGTGTCTGCGCGTACCATTCGACGCCGTTTACAGCAGAGTGGTCTGTCCGCAAGACGTCCATTGCTTCGTCTACCATTGATGCAGAATCACAGACGTCTCCGTCGCCAATGGTGTGATGACAGACGGATGCGGACGGCAGAATGGAATGACGTTGTCTTTACTGACGAGGCACGCTTCTGTCTGCAGCACCACGATGGTCGGATTCGAGTGTGGAGACACCGTGGAGAGAGGATGCTGGACAGCTGCATTATGCACCGCCACACTGGTCTTGCACCGGGTATTATGGTATGGGGTGGTATTGGATATTACTCTCGCACACCTCTAGTACGCATTGCCGGTACTTTAAATAGGCTGCGCTACATATCCGAGGTGCTGGAGCCAGTTGTCCTTCCTTACCTTCAGGGCTCGGCCACAGCCATATTTCAACAGGATAATGCGCGACCACACGTGGCACGCATTGTCCAAAGGTTCTTCGTCAATAACCAGATTGAATTGCTTCCCTGGCCGGCTCGCTCTCCGGATATTTCGCCGATAGAAAACATGTGGTCCATGGTTGCTCAACGAGTGACCCAGATTACATCCCCAGCTGCCACACCAGATGATCTTTGGCAACGTGTGGAAGCTGCTTGGGCTGCTGTACCCCAGGAACACATCCAACGTCTCTTTGACTCAATGCCGAGACGTGTGGCAGCGGTGATCTCCAACAATGGCGGCTACTCTGGTAACTGATTCTGGCAGGAACCACATGTCACAGACGTCTGTAAACGTAATCATTTGATACTTGGTCAACATGTTATCTACAAAATAAATTTTGTTGTGCTACCTCCTGTCTTTCTTGGTGTTGCATTTACGGTGGCCAGCAGTGTACGTTGCGCCTTTTGCTAATAAAACGACGCCGAATGCATGTGAATGACTTGTATGTCTCTGGAAGGACGTGGCGAGTGCTCAACACTTCGTTCTTAGTTACTGGATAACTCTTCAAGTCTTAGAAATATATGAGATGAAGATATAAGTGTTCAGTCACATACTCCAGATTATTTGTAACGACCCTGAAAAACGAGATAGTAAACACATTGCAGAACTTCAAATAGATTCAGCTAAAAAGACATGTCAGGTAAGATCAATGACTATCATTCAGCATGTATGTGCAAATAAAGAGATTATAGAATAAGGTACTTTGAAAATCCAAAGCACTGACTGGTGGAAACAAATATACCACATTCGCAAACCACCACGTAACAGAATCACCACACTACGGACATAAAAACACCAGTAAGCGGTAATAATAACATGCATAAAGTTAATTCCCACCTATCACAACCCAAAACAGATTCGCCTTTCTCACTGCAAAACAGTTTTTTTAGTTTGTAATCTAGGCCAAAAATTTTAATTTTCGATACATATTTTACCTGTGATGCAGACGATTAGCTGCTTTAAATATACGCAGGAGATTGAAATGAGTACACAGCCAGACAACATCCATCATTTAATGTAATGTTACTAAATTTGGAAGCTGTTCTACTAAAATGTCGTTTCAGAAGCGATATCAGTGCATGGAGCAGGGAACGGGGGGGGGGGGGGGGGGGGGGCAAGGCTGAAAAATATAAAATTATCTCACAGATTTAATTTAACTCGCAAAGGTATAACTAAAGGAATTTTGATGTCGTGAGAACAATTTTCTGTTTCGACCGTTTTTTTTTTGTCAATGAGTCATAAATTTTCTGACTAGATTGGTGCGGCCCACTATCAATTCATCTCCTGTGCAAACCTCCTCATCTCAGAGGAGCACTTGCAAACTACGTTCTCAATATTTAGTGGAGGTATTCCAATCTCCGATTTCCTCCACAGCTGTTACCCCCTATAGTTCCCTCTAATACCATGGATGTTATTCAGTGATTTCTAAACTCATATCCTATTAGTCTCTCCTTTCTTCTTATCAGTGTTTTCTATATATTCTTTTCCTCGCCGGTTCTGCGGAGAACCTCCTCATTTAATACAACGCAGCTAGCTCTTTATTCCCATGAAGTAATGAGTGATCTCGACAAGGGATCTCAGATCGATCCCATATTCCTAGATTTCCAGAAGACTTTTGATACCGTTCCTCACAAGCGACTATTAATCAAATTGCGTGCATATAGAGTATCGTCTCAGTTGTGTGACTGGATTCGTGATTTCCTCTCAGAGAGATCGCAGTTCGTAGTGATAGATGGTAAATCATCGAGTAGAACAGAAGTGATATTCGGCGCTCCTCGAGGTAGTGTCATAGGTCCTCTGCTGTTCCTGATTTACATAAATGATCCAGGTGATAACCTGAGCAGCCCCCTTAGATTGTTTGCAGATGACGCTGTAATTTACCATCTAGTAAAATCATCAGAAGATCAATTCCAATTACAAAACGATCTAGAGAGAATTTCTGTATGGTGCGAAAAGTGGCAATTGGCACTATACAAAGAAAAGTGCTAGGTCATCCACATGGGTACTAAAAGAAATCCGATAATTTGACTAAATACCTAGGAATAACAATTACGAGCAACTTAAATTGGAAAGACCACATAGATAATATTGTGGGGAAGGCGAAACAAAGACTGCGCTTTGTTGGCAAAACAGAAGATGCGACAAACCCACTAAAGAGGCAGTCTACATTACACTTGTCCGTCCTCTGCTAGAATACTGCTGCGCGGCATGGGATCTTTACCAGGTGAGATTGACGGAGGGTATCGAAAAAGTGCAAAGAAGGGCAGCTCGTTCGTGTTATCGCGCAATAGGGGTGAGAGTGTCACTGACATGATACGCGAGTTGGGGTGGCAGTCACTGAAACAAAGGCGGTTTTCTTTGCTGCGCGATCTATACACGAAATTTCGATCACCAACTTTCTCTTCCGAATGCGTAAATATTTTGTTGACACCCATCTACGAAGGGAGAAATGATCAATATAATAAAATAAGAAAATCAGAGCTTGAACGGAAAGATTTAGGTGTTTCTTTTTCCCAAGCGCCATTCGAGAGTGGAATGGTAGAGAAGTAGTATGAAAATGGTTCGATGAACCCTCTGCCAGGCAATTAAGTGTTAATTGCAGACTAACCATCTAGATGTAGATGTAGATACTTTATCAGTCCATCCAATTTTCAACACTCTTCTTTAGCACGGCATTTCAGATGCGTCTATTCGCTACTGTTCCGGTTTTCCTACGGTCCATGTCTCACTGTCATGCAATACTGTGCTCCAAACGTACATTCTCAGAAATTTCTCCCTCAAATAGAGGCCTACGTTTGACACTAGTAGACTTCTCGTGGTCAGGAATGCTAATTCTTGCCAGTGCTAGCCTGCTTTTGATATTCTCCTTGTTCCGTCCGTTATTCGTTATTTTGCCGCATAGGCAACAGAAATCCTTAATTTCGTCTAATGTTGCGTAGTTTCTCGCTGTCCTCATTTCTGCTACTTCTCATTACTTTCATCTTTCTTCAATTTACTCTAAGTTCATATTCTGTATTTATAAGACTGTTTATTCCAAACAGCAGATCCTGTAATTCGTCTTCACTTTTACTAAGGAAGGCAATACCATGAGTGAATCTTATCACTGATATCCTTTCTCCTTGAATTTTAATTATACTCTTGAACTTTTCTTTTATTTCCGTTATTGCTTCTTGGATGTTTAGGAGCGAAAGACATCTCTGTCTTACATCCTTTTAATCCGAGTACTTCGTTTTCGGTCTTCCATTCTTACTGCCCCTTCGTCACTCCTGTAAATGTTGTATATTAACCGTCTTTCTCTACAGCTTACCCCGATTTTCTTCAGAATTTGGAACATCTTGCGCCTTATGACGTCGTCGAGGCCTATGAACCTGTCTTGATTTTTCTTTAGTCTTGCTTTCATTATCAAACGCAACGTCTGACTGTCTATCTGGTGCCTTTAGCTTTAATAAAGTCTACCTGATCGTCATGTACTACATCCTCAACTTTTTTGTCCCATTCCTCTGTATATTATTCTTGTAGAAACTTGGATACCTGAGTTGTTAAGCTGACTCTTCGGAATTGTGTGGATGATGTTTTCCGAAAGTGGTACATCGACAGACTCATATATTCTACTCGTACACACCAACGTGAAGAGTTGTTTTGTTGTCACTTCTCCCAATGATTTCAGAAATTCTGCTGGAATGTTGTCCATCCCTTCTCCTTTATTCGATCTGAAACCTTCGAAAGGTGTTTTAAATTCTGATTCTAATACTTGACCCCGATTTCTTCCATGTCGACTTCTATTTCTTCTTCTATCACGTCATCAGACTGGTCTCCCCCCTCATGGAGGCATTCAGAGTACTCTTTCCATGAATCCGCTCTGTCCTATGCATGTAACACTGGAATTCCCATTCCACTCTTAATGTTACCACTCTTGCCCCTTACTCCCCTGTTTCCTCTTCTATCACATCATTAGACTAGTCTTTCTTCTTATAGAGGCATTCAATACTCACTTTCCACCTATCCGTTTCCTCTTCTACCTTTAACAGTGGAATTCCCATTTTAGTCATATTGTTAACTCCCGTGATTTTAATTTCATCAAAGGCTGGTCTGACGTTTCTCTATGTTGAGTTAGCTCTTCCGACCGTAATTTATTTTTCCATTTCTTCACATTTTTACATGCAGCCATTTCACCTTAGCTTCTCTACACTTACTTTTTTTTCCTTCCTAAGTGACTTGTACGTCTGAGTTCCTGAATTTCCCTGAAAAGTTTTGCACCTCCTTCTTTCATCATTTAACCGAAGTATTTCTTCCGTTACCCACGATCTGAATTGCCTAATGAGCTATTCCTTATGACAGTATCCATATCCTCAACGATCTTCAAGCGTATCTCTTCATTCTTTAGTACTTTCGCATCCCACTTCTTTGCGCACTGATTCGTCCTGACTTGTCTCTTAATCTTCACTCTACTCTTCATCACTACTAAACTGTGATCCGAGTCTCTATCTGCTCTTGTCTTTGTCTTACAATCCAGTATCTGATTTCAGAATCTCTGCCCGATCATGATGTAATTTAATTGAAATTGTCCTGTATTTCCCTACATTTTCCAGGTAAACCTACTCCTCTTGTGATTGTTGAACAGAGTATTCACTATTACTAGCTGAAATTTGTTGTAGAACTCAATTAGTCTTTCTCCTCTCTCATTCATAATACCAAACGGATATTCTCTCGTAACCCTTTCTTCTACTCCCTCCCCTACTACTGCATTCAGTCCCCCTTGACTATTAGAGTTTCATCTCCCTTTCTACTTCGAATTGCCCTTTCAGTATATTCATATACTTTCTGTATCTCTTCATCTTCGTCTGAACTATTGTTGTCGGTGTTAGTTTACTGTTGATTCTGATGAGAATAACCATATCACTAAACTGTTCAAAGTAACGCAGTCTCTTCCATACCTTCCCATTCACAACGAATCCTACTCCCATTATATAATTTTCTACTGCTATTGACGATATCGTATACTCATCTGGCCAGAAATCCTTGTCTTCTTTCCATTTCACTCCACTGATCTCACTATATCTAGATTGAGCCCTGGCATTTCCCTTTACAGATTTCTCAGCCTTTCCACAACGTTCAAACTTCTGACATTCCACTTCCCGACTCGTTGGTAATTCAATTTTGTTTTCTCATGGTCATATCTGCCTTGGTAATCTCCTTTCGGAGATCTGAATGGAGGACTAGCCCGGAATCTTTTGCCAATGGAGACACTATCGTGACAATTTCTCAATTACACGCCACGTGTCTTGTGGATATACATTACGTGTCTTTAATGCAGTGGTTTAAATTGTCTTCTGCATCCTCATGCCATTGATCATTGCTGATTCTTCCGCCTGTAGGGTTAGTTCCCCACACGAAGGGCACGAGAGTGCCTTGAACATCAGTCCACTCCTCCGTCCTCTTTGACAAGGCCGCTGGCTGAATGAGGGTGACTTCTTATGCTGGAAATTTTCGGCCGCCATTTCGATAAACTTCTGCAGAAGTCATAAATCTTGTAGGGCAAGTACTGTCTATATATAAATTCATCTGTGTGCCGACTATTTTTTTTTCTTTTAAATTTAAAAGGTAATCTTTAAAAGAATGCAAAGTAATTATTTCCCAAATCACTCCAATTTTTTAATTAAGAAATAGAAGAAAAAATTCAATTGCTAAGAAATAATCTTCTTCTCCGTAGTAAACCCGTCTATCAAACGGCTTGATAAATCACAGGTGGCTCCTCATTTCAGTTACAGAAAACCTCACTAGTAGCCCGGTTTACTACACATAAGACAGCAGACTTACAATATAAGCGATTACACGAAGGGGAATACACGCGACTGATTAACAATGAAAATGAAAATAACGCCGAAAATAATTACAGCCTAAACAATACTCGGCACGCAGTAGGCCGTGTGATACATTATTCACATTAAAGGTAAATATTCACAAAAGCATTCATATCAAAACAATACTTGGCCCGTAGGTCTTTACAAACTTATGACTTCTGCAGAAGTACGTCGAAAACACAAAATTGATCCCATCGCATAACAATAGCTACATAAAAACGTGTTGACTGCCTCTAGCACCGTTACTTTTACTTTACTTCCCACAAGCCCGACCATGCAAATTAGAAGACAGTGCGTCTTTAACTGATCAATTATAACTAGCTGAAGTTTAACAAAGTTCATGCTCACCATATCCAATAGGATCCGAGTACATTAGTGAAATTCCTGAAGAAGAATGGGTGGCTTTGAGAGATGAAATAGTGAAGGTAGCAGAGGATCAAGTAGGTAAAAAGACGAGGGCTGGTAGAAAACCTTGTGTAACAGAAGAGATATTGAATTTAACTGATGAAAGGAGAAAATATAAAAATGCCTTACATGAAGCAGGCAAATAGGGAATACGAACGTCTCAAAAATGGGATCGACAAGAAGTGCAAAATGGCTAAGCAGGGATGGCTAGAGGACAAATGTAACGAAGTAGAGGCGCATATCACTAGGGGTAAGATAGATACTGCCTACAGGAAAATTAAAGAGACATTTGGAGATAAGAGAACCACTTGCATGAATATCAAGAGCTCAGATGGAAACGCAGTTCTAAGCAAAGAAGGGAAAGCAGAAAGGTGGAAGGAGTATATAGAGGGTCTATACAAGGGCGAAGTTCTTGAGAACAATATTATAGAAATGGGAGAGAATGCAGATGAAGATGAAATAGCAGATATGATACTGCATGAAGAGTTTAACAGAGCACTGAAAGACCTAAGCCAAAACAAGGCCCCGGGAGTAGACAACATTCCATTAGAGCTACTGACAGCCTTGGGAGAGCCAGACCTAACAAAACTGTACCATCCAGTGAGCAAGATGTATCAGACAGGCGAAATACCGTCAGACTTCAAGAAGAATATAATAATCCCAATACCAAAGAAAGCAAGTGTTGACAGATGTGAAAATTACCGAACCATCAGTTTAATAAGCCACGACTGTAAAATACTAACACGAGTTCTTTACAGACGAATGGAAAAACTGGTAGAAGCCGACCTCGGGGCAGATCAGTTTGGATTCCGTAGAAATGTTGGAACACGTGAGGCAATACTGACCCTACAACTTATCTTAGAAGAAAGATTAAGGAAAGGCAAACCTACGTTTCTAGTATTTGTAGACTTAGAGAAAGCTTTTGATAACATTGACTGGAATACTGCCTTTCAGATTCTGAAAGTGGCAGGGGTAAAATAGAGGGAGCGAAAGGCTATTTACAATTTGTACAGAAACCAGATGGCAGTTATAAGAGTCGAGGGGCATGAAAGGGAAGCAGTGGTGGGTAAGGGAGTAGGACAGGGTTGTAGCCTCTCCCCGATGTTATTCAATCTGTATATTGAGCAAGCAGTAAAGGAAACAAAAGAAAAATTCAGAGTAGATATTAAAATCCATGGAGAAGAAATAAAAACTTTGAGGTTCGCCGATGACATTGTAATTCTGTCAGAGACAGCAAAGGACCTAGATGAGCAGCTGAACGGAATGGACAATGTCTTGAAAGGAGGATTTAAGATGAACATCAACAAAAGTAAAACAAGGATAATGGAATGTAGTCGAATTAAATTGGGTGATGCTGCGGGAATTAGATTAGGAAATGAGACGCTTAAAGTAGTAAATGAGTTCTGCTATTTGGGGAGCAAAATAACTGATGATGGTCGAAGTAGAGAGGATATAAAATGTAGACTAGCAATGGCAAGGAAAGCGTTTCTGAAGAAGAGAAATTTGTTAACATCGAGTATAGATTTAAGTGTCAGGAAGTCGTTTCTGAAAGTATTTGTATGGAGTGAAGCCATATATGGAAGTGAAACGTGGATGATAAATAGTATAGACAAGAAGAATATAGATGCTTTCGAAATGTGGTGCTAGAGAAGAATGCTGAAGATTATATGGGTAGAACACATAACTAACGAGGAGGTATTGAATAGAATTGGAGAGAAGAGTAATTTGTGGTACAACTTGACTATAAGAAGGGATCGGTTGGTAGGGCATATTATGAGGCATCAAGGGATCATCAATTTAGTATTGGAGGGCAGCGTGGAGGGTAAAAATCGTAGAGGTAGACTAAGAGATGAATACACTAAACAGATTCAGAAGTATGTAGGGTGCAGTAGGTACTGGGAGATGAATAATCTTGCACAGGATAGAATAGCATGGAGAGCTGCATCAAACCAGTCTCTGGACTGAAGACTACACACACACACATCGTCAGTGAAAATGAACACTCCTCGTTAATAGCCGCACTACCCACCGGGCACTCGGAGGCAGGTCTCTGAGACTCGCGACGTGTGGTTTGAGGCCCGCGAGCACCCTCCACAATAAATGCTTACTCCTAAATGCCACACTGCGTCATCGCAGCCATCAGCCCGATCTTATCTGGGGCATAAACACTGCTGGCATCCCATAAGGAGCACAACCTGCCGCTCCGGAATCCAGAGCTAGTAAACACCACCAAGCGCACGGATAAGACAGACACGGCAGGTGCCCTCGGTGTTAAATTTCCTTCTTCCCCTCTTGGCGTGGCCCCTATCGGAAGGTCACGAAATCCATCACCTTATGACGGAGTAGCAAAGTCTCTGGCGCGTTCACCCATCATCGATACACGTCAATAAAGTAGCGATTTCAGACCATGGATTCCGAGACATATCCATTTTGTATTTCTCCTCTTCAGTATGCCAAAAATTCCTTATTTCTTGTACGCACGTTTTGCGTATGGAAATGTCGCTCTATTGAACTGAAGAAAGCAAACTGATTTGAATTACACCGACCGTCGTTCGAAGTCTCTATGTTTAAGCGTTGAGATCGGTTGCATGGGGACCCTTCACGTTCTAGTGTACAAGACTGCACACTTTAACTTCGTACCTGAGAGGAGAATATTAGAAGTGAAAGCTAACGATCGTCTCGTAGTACAGTGGCTGCTGAAACAAGGCCTGCCTACTTCTCCCTGAGCAGCCAGCTTATAGCTAACAATAGAAACGAACATATGTACACCTACATCTGAACTATGCAGACTACTGAAAAGTTCATGTCAGAAAGTAGAGGGGCATATGTAGGGGGCTGTAGTATATTCATAGAGTCATTAGTTAAAGCCGGTTCTTGAAACTTCGGAAGCTGTCTTCCTTGGTGTAGTTTACGTCTATCTTCAAGTGTCTGCCTATACAGTTTCTTCAGCATTTCTATGACACTCTCCCACGGATCAAACAAACCTGTCACTATTCATGCTACCCTTTTCTGAATACGTTTAGTATCCCCTGTTAGTCCTATCTGGTACCGATTCCACGCACATGGGCAATAAGCTAGGATGGGTTGGCAATATATCATGTTACAAATGAGTATTAAAATAATCACTGTAAGATTATGCTAAAGCGATGCGAACAGTAATATTGTAGAATGTTGAACTTCGAATCAGCACACGAATAAGGCACATGCGGTCACACACAAAATAAATTCAGAAGTCGGCTTTTATACGTAAACAAAAGTGCGAAATGCACTTTTCTTTTTTTTTAGCTTATTATGTGCCGATAGATTAATGCGTGATAGATGTGACACGAAGTTGATGATGAGATGATGACTCGCTAGAAGGAGCAGGGGTAATCTTTTCACTCATTTTTGAAAATAATATTAACAATCACTACGCATGACACTGCACACGAACCAGCACTTGATCCTTGAAGGCTACTTATTGTACTGCGCATAATACTATTAAAGTAGCTAAAGTTGGCACCGAGCATAAGAGGAAGAATGAGAACGTGTTTCTTCCGGTATATCATAACTAGCAGAAGGTATTCATAGAGAACTAGATCCAGTGGAGCTGGTAAATAGAGGAGATGTTGATTACTACGTTTCACCTGCTGTTCCTAGTAGTCCCAGACGTTTTCTAAGCGATTAAGTAGAGTGATTTTGCAGGGCAGACAGTGGCCATAGAGTGTGAGACAATACTGTCTTACTTGCTGCTAGTATTGCCCAAGCGCCGCCAGCAACGAATTAAATCTGAAGATACCGAAAATATACAATCCCACATGATTCTTTGTTATAGGGGGGAAGACAGTACACTTGTCGCACTAGAGACCTGTAAATGATGTGTCCAGTTGCCACTGAAAACTAGTCTATATTGGGTGTTAGGTGTATAAGTGCCGTTATTTCTATTTATGACTGCGGACTGTGTACTAAACAACGTTGCATCAGTATTTACTTCATCTGCAGTATAATAATTGTATGAGTAGTATGTTTTCAGGTTGGTTAGTAGCTCCAAGTACACGTACACAAGCAAACCATTAATGTTTACTCTCCCTAGGGCAGCAGGTCGGTGTTGAGGAGTGGGTGCAAGGACGCACTGCAGATAATCTATACTGACAGACGGTAGTCCACTTCGTGGCACAGTTACGATTGTGAAGAAAGCACGAGGTACTGTGTTTGCGCTAACACTGTTAGAGGCAGAGAGAAAAACAACTAACACATTGAACTTGATACATATGGAGTTACCAATTATTAAAATATCTGTGCTTTCATCCCTAACATCCTATATATCAGAAGGTTGATTTGAGAGGCCACCAATGGTGTAGTTCACGCTCAAGCATTAAAGTTTTAATTTACTTTTATTCTTATGTAGGACATATCCCAGTTACAACAATCCATCGAGCAAATGGTATAGGTCATAGGACAAATTACACCGATTAGTTTCAGCCAGTCGCGATTCGTAGTCCTATGAAAAGTTCTAACTGCAATAGTCACCGCACAAGCATTCAAACATCGCTCTAAAACTGTCCGTCGACAATAAACCACCACAGCATTTTTGAACCCGAAAACATACTGCCAAAAACTCGAGCTACCGCTGCAAACTTGCCTTCTCCAGAACGCTGTTTTTACGTGCAGGAAATAAATAGACTTTAAATACAAGTTAATGTAAGCTATGCACAGTTCGCTTATTCACTTACTGTCAGAATTACGCTACTGTACTTATGCCTTTCGTACGTTTACACATACAGTGTATTTTTACTGATTGTACTTGATATAGTGAGGCCGCCATTTGTAAGTGGCCTTATTACTTTGGAACTACAGGCAGAAGTAATTACGCAAGCGGCACTTATGCTAATTATGGGTAAATCGAATTACTAATCATTTCCGCTACACTCTATGTTAAGTATACTCACTGCTGATATTCCCTGTAACGGTGTAGAGCATTCGCATGCCAACGTGTGTGTGTGTGTGTGTGTGTGTGTGTGTGTGTGTGTGTGAGTTTGTGGGCAGTGTGATCATCGTATCTTGGATATTAAAGCCATACGTTCTAACAATATTCTAGGATGCTAACATCTGTGAATATATATTTTTACATGTATGATATTGCGATAAATCATGTACAGTGACATATCAATCATGGTAGTCGGCGTCTGCGTTCACGCTCAGTCGGCTTAATACATTCAAATTCACGCGTCCCTCTCCCATTAAAAGTGGTGATGCAACCAAGGTATAGTTGTATTGGGTACATATTGTGGATGAGTTCCGTGTGTGTTATCCCACTTATCGTTGGTGTTCATATCATGTTTTGTCGTGGAGTATAGACATGAATTTTAAAAACAATACAGAATTCACACTCGTCACATTGATATACTGCAATCGGTGTGCTTGTTTTGTTTGTATACCCTGGTTGATGTTCCTTGCATATAGACGTAATGTTATAGCTATCGTACAGCTTTGTGTGCGAAGGAAATGGGTCACATTAGCGTCCCTGTGGGTCTTCCTAGTCTCTTAAACCACTCTCCTGTCCTGAACGTGCTTTGCTTCTCCAGTGGCTGTTATACTAGACATTTTATTTTGTATTCATACTCGTCGTCAAATATTACGTCCACTCTTGTCGTCAAATATGGGGTGTCTAGCAATCCTTGGTACTCGGTTCACTAGACAATCAAATCAATCAAGTCGTATTAATGAGTTTTATTACAAAAGGGAAAGATTGCAATACTTAACTTTGTCAATTACACAGATGTGTCGCAAACAAACGGTGACATACGAAATAATAAATCTTTTTCAGTACAAACAGTTCCAAGTTTGTCCTACAAAGAGTGTACAAGCGAAGTAACGAGCGTTGACGCTTCTATCCAAGTCGCTAGTGTTGAAGCTGCTATTCACTTGGGGGTCGCCAGTTGATCGGGGCACTTATGTGCTCTTCACATAGGGGCCGCTGATGTCGCGTTGTCATCCTGGAGAGGGGTCGGTCAGCGTGCGATTGGCTGACGTCTGCTCACAGCCATCTCTTCTCTATCGTTTCAGACTGGCGTGCCGGCGCTTGATCTTACACCGTAACACACTGAATTCCGTTATTGCCAGCTGACAGTTCCCTACCTACAAAAGCTCTTAGAGCCTTGTCAGCAATGACGTTGAGTGTTCGCTAAACTGGGAACGTTTGCGTGCAGCCCTATGAACGCGGCCTTTTTCGCCTTGGGAGACAGGTGTGTTCTCAGCACATTCAACGTGAAGATATTGAAACAAAAGTCGTGTTTCAAGTTCTCAGTAACCAGAATGAGTAAGCCTAAAAACAGCAAAACTTCACGGAACCGCCAGCGGCATCAGGTAATTCTCAAATTCAACGAGCCTGCGAGGGACAGCGTCGCCAAATCTGTTCGTCGTTTTGTTTCCTCAAAGTGAACAAGCGTAGCTTTTGCTCATTTAGCTTTATTTTATGACTTGAGAGAAAGGCAAATTTTCAGTGGTAATGGGCATTTGAATTCAGGTGATAACTCACGGACCCACACATCTCTGTACATTACCGTATTTTAATGCGAGCAATCCCTTGAAATTGCGCGTGTAACGAACTGACGCTGACAAGATGCAATTCCGATGTTGCGGTTGATAATGGACGCAAGACAAAAGAAAAATGAAGACGAGGTTCGTAGGATTTGTCGAACTGGAAAAAGCATTCGACAATTCGAAATGGAGCAAGATGTTCGAAATTCTGAGAGAAATAGGGGTATGCTGTAGGGAGAGACGGGTAATGTACAATATGTATACGGGCCTAGAAAGAATAATAAAAGTGGACGACCAAGAAAGAAGTGCACGGATTAAAAAGAGCGTAAGACAGGGACGTAATTTTTCGCCCCAGCTATTCAGTCTGTAAATAGAAGAATCACTGGTGGAAATAAAAGAAAGGTTGAGGAGAGGCATTAAAATTCAAGGTGAAAGAATATCAATTATACGATCCGCTGGTGACAATGCTATACTGAGTGAAAGAGAAGAACAATTACATAATCGGCTGAATGAAATGGTCTAATGAGTACATAATATGGACTAAGAGTAAACGAAAGAAAATCGAAAGTAATAAGAAGGAGCAGAAATGAGTAAGCGAGAAACTTAACATTAGGTTTGATGGTCACTGTGTAGGTGAAGTTAAGGAATATCTAATGACGGAAGGGGCAAGGAGAATATCAAAAGCAGACTGGCACTGGCAGAATTGGGATTTCTGGCGAAGAGAAGTCTACTGGTATCAAACATAGGCCTTAATTTGAGGAAGAAATTTCTAGAATGGAGTGGCATTAAAATTCAAGGTGAAAGAATAACAATTATTACGATTCGCCGATGACAAAATGGTTCAAATGGCTCTGAACACTATGGGACTTAACATCTGAGGTCATCAGACCTAACTAACCTAAGGACATCACACACATCCATGCCCGAGGCAAGATTAGAACCTGCGACCGTAGCGGTCGCGAGGTACCAGACCGAAGCGCCTAGAACCGCTCGGCCACAGCGGCCGGCCGCTAATGACATCTACATCTACATCTACATCTACATGACTATTCTGCAATTCACATTTAAGTGCTTGGCAGAGGGTTCATCGAACCACAATCAGACTATCTCTCTGCCATTCCAGTCCCGAAGAGCGCGCGGGAAAAACGAACACCTAAACCTTTCTGTTCGAGCTCTGATTTCTCTTATTTTATTTAGATGATCATTCCTACCTATGTAGGTTGGGCTCAACAAAATATTTTTGCATTCGCAAGAGAAAGTTGGTGACTGAAATTTCGTAAATAGATCTCGCCGCGACGAAAAACGTCTTTGCTGTAATGACTTCCATCCCAATTCGCGTATCATATCTGCCACACTCTCTCCCCTACCACGTGATACAAAACGAGCTGCCCTTTTTTGCACCCTTTCGATATCCTCCGTCAATCCCACCTGGTAAGGATCCCACACCGCGCAGCAATATTCTAACAGAGGACGAACGAGTGTAGTGTAAGCTGTCTCTTTAGTGGACTTGTTGCATCTTCTAAGTGTCCTGCCAATGAAACGCAACCTTTGGCTCGCCTTCCCCACAATATTATCTATGTGGTCTTTCCAGCTGAAGTTGTTCGTAATTTTTACACCCAGGTACTTAGTTGAATTGACAGCCTTGAGAATTGTACTATTTATCGAGTAATCGAATTCCAACGGATTTCGTTTGGAACTCATGTGGATCACCTCACACTTTTCGTTATTTAGCGTCAACTGCCACCTGCCACACCATACAGCAATCTTTTCTAAATCTCTTTGCAACTGATACAGGTCTTCGGATGACCTTACTAGACGGTAAATTACAGCATCATCGGCGAACAACCTAAGAGAACTGCTCAGATTGTCACCCAGGTCATTTATATAGATCAGGAACAGCAGAGGTCCCAGGACGCTTCCCTGGGGAACACCTGATATCATTTCAGTTTTACTCGATGATTTGCCGTCTATTACTACGAACTGCGACCTTCCTGACAGGAAATCAGGAATCCAGTCGCACAACTGAGACGATACCCCATAGGCCCGCAGCTTGATTAGAAGTCGCTTGCGAGGAACGGTGTCAAAAGCTTTCCGGAAACCTAGAAATACGGAATCAACTTGAGATCCCCTGTCGATAGCGGCCATTACTTCGTGCGAATAAAGAGCTAGCTGCGTTGCACAAGAGCGATGTTTTCTGAAACCATGCTGATTACGTATTAATAGATCGTTCCCTTCGAGGTGATTCATAATTTTTGAATACAGTATATCCTCCAAAACCCTACTGCAAACCGACGTCAATGATATAGGTCTGTAGTTAGATTGATTACTCCTACTACCCTTCTTAAACAGTGGTGCGACCTGCGCAATTTTCCAGTCTGTAGGTACAGATCTATCGGTGAGCGAGCGGTTGTTTATGAGTGCTAAGTAGGGAGCTATTGTATCAGCGTAATCAGAAAGGAACCTAATTGGTATACAATCTGGACCTGAAGACTTGCCCGTATCTAGCGATTTGAGTTGATTCGCAACCCCTAAGGTATCTACCTCTAAGAAACTCATGCTAGCAGCTGTTCGTGTTTCAAATTCTGGAATATTCCATTCATCTTCCCTGGTGAAGGAATTTCGGAAAACTGCGTTCAATAACTCCGCTTTAGCGGCACAGTCGTCGGTAACAGTACCATCGGCACTGCGCATCGAAGGTATTGATTGCGTCTTGCCGCTTGTGTACTTTAGATACGACCAGAATTTCTTCGGATTTTCTACCAAATTTCGAGACAATGTTTCGTTGTGGAACCTATTACAGGCATCTCGCATTGAAGTCCGTGCCAAATTTCGCGCGTCTGTAAATTTTAGCCAATCTTCGGGATTTCGCGTTCTTCTGAACTTTGCGTGCTTTTTCCGTTGCCTCTGCAACAGAGTTCGGACCTGTTTTGTGTACCACGGGGGATCAGTTCCATCTATTACCAATTTATGAGGTATGAATCTCTCAATTGCTGTTGCTACTATATCTTTGAATTTGAGCCACATCTCGTCTACATTTGCATAGTCATTTCGGAAGGAATGGAGATTGTCTCTTAGGAAGGCTTCTAGTGACACTTTATCCACTTTTTTGAATAAAATTATTTTGCGTTTGTTTCTGGTGGAATTGGAAGAAACGGTATTGAGCCTAGCTACAACGACCTTGTGATCACTAATCCCTGTATCAGTCATTATGCTCTCTATCAGCTCTGGATTGTTTGTGGCTAAGAGGTCAAGTGTGTTTTCGCAACCATTTACAATTCGCGTGGGTTCGTGTACTAACTGCTGGAAATAATTTTCGGAGAAAGCATTTAGGATAATCTCGGAAGATGTTTTCTGCCTACCACCGGTTTTGAACAAGTATTTTTGCCAACCTATCGAGGGAAGGTTGAAGTCCCCACCAACTATAACCGGTTGAGTGGGGTATTTATTTGTTACGGACTCAAATTTTCTCTGAACTGTTCAGCAACTATATCATCGGAGTCTGGGGGTCGGTAGAAGGAGCCAATTATTAACTTAGTTCGGCTGTTAAGTATAACCTCCACCCATACCAATTCGCACGGAGTATCTACTCCGACTTCATTACAAGATAAACCACTACTGACAGACACAAACACTCCACCACCAATTCTGCCTAATCTATCTTTCCTGAACACCGACTGAGACTACGTAAAAATTTCTGCAGTACTTATTTCAGGCTTTAGCCAGCTTTCTGAACCTATAACGATTCCAGCTTCTGTGCTTTCTATTAGCGCTTGAAGCTCAGGGACTTTCCCAGCACAACTACAACAATTTACAACTACAGTTCCGACTGTTCCTTGATCCAAGCACGTCCTGTATTTGCCATGCACCCTTTGAGATTGCAGCCCATCCCGTACTTTCCCGAGGCCTTCTAACCTAAAAAACCGCCCAGTCCACGCCACACAGCCTCCGCTACCCGTGTATCTGCCAGCTGAGTGTAGTGAACTCCTGACCTATTCAGCGGAACCCGAAACCCCACCACCCTATGGCGCAAGTCAAGGAATCTGCAGCCAACACGGTCGCAAAACCGTCTGAGCCTCTGATTCAGACCCTCCACCCGGCTCTGCACCAAAGGTCCGCAGTCGGTTCTGTCAACGATGCTGCAGATGGTGAGCTCTGCCTTCATCTCGTAAGCAAGACCGGCAGCCTTCACCAAATCAGATAGCTGCTGGAATCCAGAGAGAATTTCCTCAGATCCAAAGCGGCACCCTGTGCTCTTCATGGCATCCGGAAGGACCCTTTCCACATCAGGAATGACTCCACCCGGAATGCACACGGAGTGCACACTGGATTTCTTCCCCTCCTTAGCCGCCATGCCCTTAAGGAGCCCCATTACGCACCTAACATTGGAGCTCCCAATAAGCCCACCCTCTGTGATTGCCCGGACCTTGAAGGCTGAGAATCATCCTCTGAAACAGGGCAGGCAGCTGCATCTGGTTCAGCCAGAGACAGTGCCTGAAACCTGTTTGTCAGACGCACCGGGGAGGCTTTCTGGTAAGCCTCCGGGGACGTCTTTCGCTGCCTGCCACGCCTTGGAACGACCTCCCAATCAACCACAGGCGAGGCTCAGCCCCACTGCGGGCAGCAACCGGGGCAACCACAGCGGCAGACCGATCTGGGGACAGACGGGACGAGGTTGACATCCCCGTGATACCCAAGTCCGGCTCCCCACGGTGGTGCCCATTGGCAACAGCCTCAAGCTGCACGACCGAAGTTAGCGCCGCTTGCAGCTGTGAGCGAAGGGATGCCAACTCAGCCCTCATCCGAACACAGCAATCACAGTCCCTGTCCGTTCTAATCGATGTTGAACAACAGTAACTGAAACACGAGTCCGTGCCTAGATAACGCAAGAGAAACGCGCAAAGAATGTAATAACTAACCTGTACAAATGCCTAACGACTGCGCTACAATCTGCCTGAATTTACGATTACAGTAACTAAAACTCGAAATTACACCTCCTATACGAAACTCACACGCAATTTGTAAGAATCTATGAAGTAAACACTAAAGTGCCATGCTACAACTCTCAAATACTATAATACGCCCGAAATTTATGAATTAAACAATGCAAGTACCCAAAAACACGCAAAGAATTTAAGAATTAAACTACGTAACAAATAAGTAAGCTAGGGGTATACGACTTGCTGCTGCAGCTGCTATCCCGAGTGAAAGTGAAGAAGAATTACATAATCGGCTGAATGGAATGAAGTCTAAAGAGCACAGAAAATGGATTGAGACTAAACTGAAGAAAGATGAAAGTAATGAGAAGGAGCAGAAATGAGTGAGCGAGAAACTTAACACCAGGTTTGATGGTCAATGAGTAGATGAAGGTAAGGAATAACTAATGACAGAAGGAGCAACGACGATATCAAAAGCAGACTGGCACTGGCAGAATGGGCATTCCAGGTGAAAAAAATTCTACTAGTATCAAACATAGGCCTTAATTTGAGGAAGAAATTTCTAGAATATACGTTTGGGGCACAGCACTGTATGGTAGCGAAACATCGACTGTTGGAAAACCGGAACAGAAGAGAATCAAAGCATTGGAGATGTGGTGCTACAGAAGAATGTTGAAAATTAGGTATATTGGTAAGGAATGAGAAGGTTCTGTGAAGAATCTGACAGGAGAGGAATATGTGGAAAACAGTGACAAGGAGAAGGGACAGCATGATAAAACGTCTGTTAAGATATCAGTCAATGACCTCCATGGTATTAGAGGGAACTACAGAGGAGAAAAATTGTAGAGGACGACAGAAATTGTAAAACATCAAGCAAGTAATTAAGGAAGTAAGTTGCAAGTGCTACTCTGAGATGAAGAGGTTGGCACAGGGAATGAATTCGTGAAGGAGCGCATCAAAGCACTCAGAAGACTGATGACTCAAGAAAAAGAAGAAAATAAAAATAAAAAATAAAAAAAACATAAAAAATAAAAAAAGAATGTTAATTCAAACAGTTTACGGCGCCACGTTTCGAACTTTTTGTTAACAATTATTTCTCAGCGCTATCTAACGTGTAACATCCCTCTAAGCTTTTCAAACTGTTTCAGACTACCCTGACTTCAGCACGCTTCACCTATAGGTTGAAACACTCCCTATTAAACCCACCGTTATTGACTAGTGGATTATAGCCAAACAGTTTAAAATGGTTGACGGTGTGCAACTGATAATGGCTGATCGGTTAGTATATGCACGGGAGTTGTTTCGTATCAAATCCAAGAAAGCTAATTAGGATGTCAAGTAGCAATAATCGGTACATACTTTGTTGTTAGTGTTCCATATATTTTGTCTAAACATCACGTATGAGGCAATTACTCCCTTCGTCTGACAAAGTGATATCGGTTAACTCATCACGCCATACATTCTTCACGCAGCACTGAATACACTATCCTCACTACAATCCAAATCGTGGGTGTCTGGCGCAGTTGCCACGTAATCACAGTGCACAAGTGAACACATAAACACATCAAACAAATCACTCAGTTAACGCCGTGTACATATTTGTTGGAGGTGAGGTCCACGGCTTTGGTCACACACACAGCCGTTAAACAATTGTAAACGCAGTCGGCCATTCTGCCGAAAACCGCCCTGCTCGCTTAGCAACCAACAACTTACTTGCTCGGAGTCTCAACACTGTCTGCCCCCTGGCGCACTGGGTGCTCACCTATCGATAGTACCTTTTGCGACCTACGTGAGGCAAAGATATATCGTTCTTGATACGTGAGAGGAGGATGATCCCCTACAGGACGAAAATGAAAAGGCTCTAAATGAGCAAGTATTTCACAAATGACTGGTCGCAGTTATCTGTACTTATATTTAATTAATAAACCTTCGAGTATTTTACAATATCCGTAACGAGTAAGCTTAATCTAAATTGTACATATTTTAGAGAAAAACAGAAAACGTTGCATGTTTCCCAGTCTGTTGCATGTCTTTTGCTGCTCGTGCCTCAGTTTCGCTTCTTTATTTAGCAGGCATTTTCTCACGTCAGTGCAACGTGTTCCACATATTTCCATCAGAGAGAGGGCGATGACTGGGAATCGATACGATACTGCGTCCTCCACGGCAGCGTGTAGCGACATTACCCACTAGACCACAAAGGTACTAATCTATGTATAGCGAATCCACATTTATTATTCACTCTGCGTACATGCACCAGATCACTGCTGCAGGTTGGAAGGTTTCGGCCGCAGCAGCCATTGACTTCCACCGCATTGAACTGCTTGTTTTTGACGACCGTGCCAAGAGCGCGGTGAGGACAAGCACAGTAGCGTGCTGTTCTGTAATGTTAACTTTTGATCAGAGAGTGTTCACTATTATCTATTATTGTGATGCAGATTTGTTATTTCCCGCCATATGGTACAGGGAATATATGCTGCCGCTCTGTCTGCTGATTTGCTTCCGGGTCTTCAGCCTTCTTGTTGTTTCCATTTCATGCCCGACGTTTCGACGGCCGACCTAGTCGTCTTCTTCAGATGCATGTACTGGCTTCCTTGACTCCGACCAGTGCGTGAACAGTTGTTGGTTTTGCGCTGCTAAGTATAGCCGAGTTCGAATCCCGAGGCTACTTCGCCCTTTGTTACTATTTCGTTTTATCAGAGCCTGCACCAAAGACTATACTCCCCGAAGGCGCTGTAGGTATGGGCTACGCATTTTGAACGTCACTATGATGGTAAGAATCTGGTAAGTTGAAATGTATTGTGACTTTTAAGGACACAGCTCGAATATAAATATTTTTATTGTAGCATACAAATAGTGTCCCTTAGTCGTAACTGTACTGATTACACATTCTGAAGTATTTGAAGAAAAATTGTGAAGAATTTTGCAGCGTTTAATTGTTCGAATAACTTACTAAAAGGACCAACATTACCTTTCATAGATCTGTGGCCATGTTTAAATGTTTTTTATTACGGACTTCAAATCATAGCACTTACATTTTCAGAAGGGCACATCACTGACTTTCCATTCCTTTTTTTTACGGTAGCTACTATTTTTGACAGTACTGGTGGACAGGAGGCTTGGAAATATCTACATCTACATCTACATACATACTCCGCAAGCCACCTGAAGGTGTGTGGCGGAAGGTACCTTGAGTACCTCAATCGGTTCTCCTTTCTATTCCAGTGTCGTATTGTTCGTGGAAAGAAAGATTGTCGGTATGACTCTGCGTGGGCTCTAATCTCTCTGATTTTATCCTCATGGGCTCTTCGCGAGATATACGTAGGGGGGAGCAATATACTGCTTGACTCCTCAGTGAAGGTATGTTCTCGAAACTTCAACAAAAGCCCGTACCGAATTACTGAGCGTCTCTCTTGCAGAGTCTTCCAATGGAGTTTATCTATCGTCTCCGTAACGCTTTCGCGATTACTAAATGGTCCTGTAACGAAGCGCGCTGCTCTCCGTTGGAGCTTCTCTATCTCTTCTATCAACCCTATCTGGTACGGATCCCACACTGCTGAGCAGTATTCAAGCAGTGGGCGAAAAAGTGTACTGTTACCTACTTCCTTTGTTTTCAGACTGCATTTCCTTAGGAATCTTCCAATGAATCTCAGTCTGGCATCTGCTTTACCGACGATTAATTTTATATAGTCATTCCATTTTAAATAACTGCTAATACCTACTCCCAGATAATTTATGGAATTAACAGCTTCCAGTTGCTGACCTGCTATATTGTAGCTAAATGATAAAGGATCTTTCTTCCTATATATTCGCAACACATTACACTTGTTTACATTGAGATTCAATAGCCATTCCCTGCACCATGCGTCAATTCCTCTTGATTTACTACAGCATCATCCGCAAAAAGCCTCAGTGAACTTCCGATGTTATCCACAAGGTCTTTTATATATATTGTGAACAGCAACGGTCCTACGACACTCTCCTGCGGCACACCTGAAATCATTCTCTTACTTCGGAAGACTTCTCTCCATTGAGAATGACATGCTGCGTTCTGTTATCTAGGAACTCTTCAATCCAATCACACAATTGGTGTGATAGTCCATATGCTCTTACTTTCTTCACTAAACGACTGTGGGGAACTGTATCAAACGCCTTGCGGAAGTCAAGAAACACGACATCTACCTGGGAACCCGTGTCTGTGGCCCTCTGAGTCTCGTGGACGAATAGCGCGAGCTGGGTTTCACACCATCGTCTTTTTCGAAACCCATACTGATTCCTACAGAGTAAATTTCTAGTCTCCAGAAAAGTCATTATACTCGAACAAAATAGGTGTTCCAAAATTCTACAACTGATTGACGTTAGAGATATAGGTCTATAGTTCTGCACATCTGTTCGACGTTCTTTCTTGAAAACGAGGATGACCTGTGCTCTTTTCCAATCTTTTGGAACGCTACGCTCTTCTAGAGAGCTACGGTACACCGCTGCAAGGGGGGGGGGGGGGGGGGGCAAGTTCCTTCGCGTACTCTGTGTAAAATCGAACTGGTATCCCATCAGGTCCAGCGGCCTTTCCTCTTTCGAGCGATTTTAATTGTTTTTCTATCCCTCTGTCATGTATTTCGATACCTACCATTTTGTCATCTGTGCGACAATCGAGATAAGGAACTACAGTGCAGTCTTCCTCTGTGAAACAGCTTTGGAAAAAGACATTTAGTATTTCGGCCTTAGAAATAAATGCATTGCAGTTCAAAAATTTGGAGCACTAAACGACGACTTAGTACAATTCGCGCTCATGCTAACGTAATAAGCTGTATTAACTTTTCAACGAACAGTAACGGCAAATTTCTTGTAATACGAAGAAATAATCGTTTAATAATGACTGGTTGCAGGTTATTCACCATCATCATCATCATCATGATTTTCACTTTCATGACCTTCACT